>NC_090266.1:8042500-9530052 GCF_040414725.1 Anabrus simplex
AAAACTCATTGCGTATATGAACGTCCAATGTCCTTTATATAATGAACACGAATATTCCCATTTACACTTGTGGATTTAAATTCTTTAATGTTGAAGCAAAACCAAAACTGTGCTTGTATTTTATTTCTCGTTGAATGGCGTGAGTAGCTAAATTTCATGTCCACAAAACTTTGTGGTGAAATCCTATCCGACCTTTACGTAAATATTTAAGGGATGACTAACACTAACTCTAAAGCTTGGTAAAATGAATCGCACTAACTAATTTCTTATGCACAAACAATATTATCAAATCACTTATATCATCGCTCACGTGGATTACAATTTACCACGGATACACATTATTTACAACATAAATTAAACACATGACGCACTCACAACACCTGTAAACATAATGTCAGTCTCACACAAACACCAAAATACATAATATGTATATTCAGCGATGAACGCTGTTCGCCTGTCATTCATACCAACGATGACTATCCCTGAAATGAACCTAGTATATGTCCTTCCCAGGTCATTTACCGAACGCACTGTCTAAACTGTGGGTGATGAATGCGCATAGGCCTTCGCTTATGACAATCCTTGGGATATTAACTATTCGCTTCGCCCGACCACACACTGGGAGATCACACACGCTCCCTAGTCTCTATACCTTGAGGCATAACTCTCATTAACTCTATAACTTGAGGAATTACACTTCTCAATCTTACTATTACCTTCCCAAGGCCTGTCTGTTCACTACAATCTGATTACAATGAAGACTCTATCCACGTTTAGTTAGACCATTCTATGATTACGAGGACCTGTAAATATGAACTCTTCTTACGACAACCGGAATTATTCCTTAAATTTACGTCTGACTACTTGGTTCATTCCTAGATGCTGAATTTTACCACTTATCAACACACATTTGACGGCCGAACATCTCACTGATTTAATTTAGCACTTTGAATTCTCTGGATGATTCTCCTCTTAATTATGATCGAAGAACTTAAAACATGCATGAAACAATCATTTTCATTCTCCAGCATACGTAGAAAATCACACATATCCACGCATGTCCTCATTCGTTTCAAAGCATGAATACTACTAGATTACACTAGGCCTGACATTATATTTGAGGCTTGTCGGCGCCTTTATTCAGAAAGGAACTATCACTGAGTGAAATGTAGTTATCCACATTGATTTGACCCTTATTTAGAGTTTATTTCCAAATGACATGCATTCATACGTTAAACTCCCAAACAAAATAAGATGAAATGAGATGAAATGGGTCCATTCATTTACCCATTCTAGCTTTTACTCTTACGTTACTGGCGATTGCCTCTCTGAAAATACAAAATTTTACTAATTAAAACTATTATTTACAAATACCTCTAAATATCTCCGTAAAGTGCTACATAATTAAAATGGTATGTTTGCTACTCATCCTTCAGTTCACTCCTTGCTTTGGATCGGACGGCCCTATCCTGTTTAAGCCATCATTGTAGTGGGCGTAGAATGTCCATATATCAGTTCCGTCTTCCCTGTGGTCCCACTGCTGTTCTCAATTGTCGCGCCCTCGTCCTGGATAGGTTGCTCCTGAGGCTGCGTCTCCGGAATATCTCGTGCAATGATGTGTCGTCGGTAGCCTAGTGACACTATAAACTTACGGTCACCTTATGAGCTATATGTAACTGAGCTCCTGAGTTTGTGTGGCTACTATAGCATCCTAGAATTTGTACCGGTATTGTCTATCTCTCCCTCTGCTCACAGTTCATGGGTCTCCCCGCGGTCGCCCGACAGAACATTTCCCGCACTGCCGATGGACACTGTTCTGTATTTCCGGGACACGACGTCAGTCGCCCACGTGCGGTGAACAATAGCCTTCCACCGTGGCGCATGTTCCGATGGACTCGACTGTAAAATGACAACTGTGATTAAGACTAACTGCTTCTCTGATTATTATTTTCTTATAAGTTAGGATAACTGCGTTTTCCGGACTTGAGATTCAGAGTGCCTAAACAACTCTCTGACACGAGGTAAAGGGATATCTAAATATTAACACAATGTAAGAGCGTCTCAATGCATCTCTCTGTAAATACGAACGCCACCAGTCAATAGGTAGAGTGGACCAGTGAGACGTCCAAAGTAACACGAACTTGCTTGCCGATTCACAAGTACAAGAGTCTGACAATCTGTGAACGAGAAATAAACTGTTCGACGAATGATGCTAAGACTAAGAATTCTGATGTCGATAAGACTACAACTGCGATTACGATACCATTAAGGATTAAAGAGTGCCTTTCCCGGTCCTGCGCGGCTAAATTTATCAACTCGCTTTTCTCCCTCCAGTATATTCTTCATTTTGGTTTCTCTCGCCCTTAATCAATCCTACAGGGCTAATTTACATGACGCTTTTCCTCATTGGCTGGTCAATTGTGACTCCTTGCACTGACCTCTATTCTTCCCTGCTCCTGCGGGCTAGGGTTAGACTTTCCACTATTGTTCGAGCTTGGTCATATTTTCTGGGCCTCCACTTTGTATTTTTGACGTTAGTTCAGATCTGTTGTGAATGTATCACTTGGCTCAATTGCGTTCCTTTTCAATTGTTTTTATGACACTTCCGTCACACTAATTTTAACCGTGAAGCTGGATATTGAGTGTATTGTTCCATTGTCTTTCCCCGCCCCCAACTTTGTTCTTGTTCTTCAGTCCTCGTGAGAATTTATGGTAGGGTTGGCATTTAACCTCTCGTCAACCCAGGGTTCTCTCTGTTCGCTGTATAAGATTTATTTCCTTGTCCATTCTTTAGAGAATAAATATAATTGATGCCAAGATACGTTTTCAATGAGCTCGTATTGAAAACGTGCGCAATAAATCAAGTAAATATCTTCGAACTGTTCATAACAAAAGCATGATTCGTGATGTAAAATTTACTAATCAGAAAAATTCAATTCAGAGGGTAAAATATAATGATCAAAGTTATACTGGACAAACATCAGCACCTGAGATCAGAGCCTTGCTCAGTCCCTTTCTATACTTTGGTGCACAAAAACACAATCACACCTCAGCGGAATCTCTTTGGCATTATACCAGAGGACTTGTGTAACGAGAAACTTTATGTCTCAGAGACGCTTCGAATTTTTTGTGAATACATTACATTTTGATGAAAAAAACGACGCAGGCTGCTAGAAAGGAAATTGACCCTCTTCGTATTGTGATCTTCCCTACTTTTAAAAGACGCCACACAAACTTGTTCGTCTACTAATGCCATTCCACGCCATCTCTCCCCTGACCACTCGGAACATACCATTTAGTCGAACTGCTCGCCTCTTTTCTCCTTTCTGCGGCTTATAATGGTTAGAGCTCTCTTTGATTCACATCAAGAGAAGGGAAAGTGGAGGCTAGAGGTAAGCACACACCGGACGAGTTGGCCGTGCGGCTGTGAGCTTGCATCCTGGAGATAGTGGGTTCGAATCCCACTGTCGACAGCCATGACGAAGGTTTTCCGTGGTTTCACATTTTCACACCAGGCAAATGCTGGGGCTGTACCTTAATTAAGGCCACGGCAGTTTCCTTCCTACTCCAAGACCTACTTCATCGTCGCCATAAGACCTATTTGTGTCGTTGCGACGTAAAGCCACTAGCAAAAAAAGGGTAGGAACAGATAAGCGCTTAGAAGCGGAGGGGCACTCCAGCACTTATAAGAGAGCGAGGGAGCGCAACTCGTAGCGGTCGCTGACGGCCAGAACTGCCAGGATTTCTGGCTGAAAAGACCGATGAATTCTCAGTAGCTGGAAGGTGGCAATTGTTGGCCGGCAGGGGTTAGCCCACTCCCCAAACAATCAACTATAAACGGTTACTGGCCCGAATTTCCATGAGTTATTATGCAAGATCACCGCTATTCATTGGTCTTACGGGACGAACTGTAGAGATCTGGCACAGGGCTACTTTCGGATCTGGCAGCTGAGCTATGGCTACCCGCAGATTTCGGAGTTGAGCTAGAGTTACCTGTTGGCAACTGAGCTGAGTTAGTGCTATGCGACGTGACCGTTATATATTGTTCTTATCGTGGTAACTTTAGAGGGACCTGGCACAGGGATAAATCCAAATCTTGGAGCTGAGCTAAGGATACATTCCGGTCTCGGAGCTACACAACATTGCGCTTATCGGACAAACTCTAGGAATCGGGCACACAGTTACCTCCTGTTTTCGGAGATGAGCTAGAGTTAGCTCCCGGTCTCCTGAGTTAGTGCGATGTTAGATGGCTGCTATATATAGCACTTATGGGACTAATTCTAGGGAGATAGCACGGGGGTCTGCTCTTCCATATTTGAATTGATCGATGAATTTTGGTTAAACACTCAGCTTCCGTTCTCTATTTATAATATTACGTATATTAAGGCCGAATGTTCTCCCCTGATAAGGTTTCATGTAGGATGAATAGACTTACGCTGGCTACTCTTCGCTGTTTGGAATCATAGACAATGTTCACAGTTTTACGGTCTGATGTCCTTCTCTGTTTGTGTAGATTAATCTGACAGACACAAGCTCATATCCCTTGGCTATCTTTAATACTACAAGCTCGTGTTCAGTTCCCGGCTTTTAAAGCTCGAGTTTCAGGTTTCGATTCATGTAGACTTCAGATTCCTCCTCCTCGTTCTCTTCCTCCAGCTTCTTATTCCTACACTGTCAATAGTTTAGAACGGTAAATCGTACGCACTACCTCCTTTCTAAAAGAGGTGGCAGGTGCAGGTACTAAACTCTTGCTTGCCATTACGCTCACTCTATTTCGTAAAACCCATGCCTTAAAATATGCTTTCCATATAAGAATATGTACTAATTCAATAAGATACTGTGTTGGGGGAGTTCAGTGCCGTTACTTCATAGTGCTAATTGATGCTCAAGGCTTTAAATTATTTAAGGAAAAAGCTGAGATAGATTGCACCGTGTATGTAGTATTTAGCTCGCCTTTACCTTACTGTTGCAAAATAGATGAAAATAAGCGGCAGACGCAACGGATTAAAGAAAACCTGAGTTTTAGGTGGGAAGAAAAGTATTCCTAGTAGAGGAGCAATAGCGGTCCCACAGCCCTCCAATCAGAGGCCATGGAGCGGGTCACGTGACTGTTGAGTCGGCAGACGCGAAATTTGATTTTCTACGTGACGTATTTGACCCCTAGCAGTGTACCAACGCCGCGTTTATTGACCCGAGGACATTGACACCTAGTATAACCTTACAGTCGCCATCTTGAAGGGCCTAACTTAACTTTAACGGCTAGTTGCCCTTCCCAACGCCTAAGAGAGCGAGCCTAGACTCGCATTCGCCATCTTGAAGGGGCTATCCTTAGTTTTACGGCCTTCTAGACGGCAATTGCGCAAGATGGCAGCTATACGTAGGCACTTATGAGGCAGCCTATGAGCGCTTGCGCAAGATGGTGGCTGCTCTTATGAGACGGCTCATGGGCTGCTTGTGCATGATGGCGACTATACACGGCTCCTTATGGAGAAAATGCCGGCCGTCGGCGATTGTACAAGATGACGGCTAAACATAGGCTCTTATAGAGCAATAAGACAGCTTTGGGCGATTGCGCAAGATGGCGGCTGTACATAGGCTATTATGGAGAAAGATGCCGGCTATAGGCGATTGCACGCGATCTTGGCTATACATGGGCTCTAATGGAGAACGATGACGGCCGTGGGCGCTTGCGCAATATGGCGGCTATACACAGGCTCTTATGGAGAAAGATGCCGGCCATGGAAGATTGCACAAGATGGCGGCTATACATGGGCTCTTATGGAGAAAGATGACAGCCACGGGCGCTTGCGCAAGATGACGGCTGTACACAGGCTTCTTCCTTCCCTCCCGAGGGATACCTTTTGTCTCTATCGTACAAGTTTAAACATGCATTAATATAACGACGCGATTTTATGCTTTAGACTAGAGTAAGCACGTGCTATTATTCGTTTTTTACCTAGCAGCGATGACGTCATCAGAGTTATGGATGTTTAGACTTGTTTGTTATTAAGGTTACTTACTTAAGCTTTTATAGATGGAATGATTAGGTGTAAGGAGGCAGAGGAATGCAATAAGTACATCATATTGAATGCAATGAAATATTTATTTACACAATTAAAACAATGTACTTCATCAGTTATGGTTTTCTGCTGACAAGGTTGCTGTGCTCCTTAGCAAATTTCTGCGAAGAGGTAGCATGCATCCGAAATTGTAATGCCTCTAGCAACATTCAAATTATAAAAATCATTTGGTGTTTTTGAAATATATTATACTAGGTATGTTATGCTTTACAAAGAACATAATGCATTTCTTACATTGTTGTTCTTCATGTGGTTTGTTCCTTTTCTGAATCATCGTCATCAAGTACTGAAATGAATGGAATAAGTTCATCTATACATTGTGTACAGTGTTCAATCGTCGGATATGGTCCATCCCAATCATCATCACCATTTATACCTCGATGGTTGTAATGGAGTTGACAGGATTTTCATAAATCTACATCGATTGACATCTTATTTTGTAGAGGAAGAGTGCCCCAAAAATCATGTACGTAAAGGGCAACTTACGTAGATAAAAATTCTGGCGGTAAATAGTTAGTGAGATCTCATATAAAGTTCTATGTTTATGGAATATCTTAATAGCCTCACTTACTCGTGCGAGAGAAATAAGGTGTAGCGTATGAGCATGCGTACAGCATGCACTTTGGCAGTTTTGTTTGTAATTAACCGCGTACTCTTTCTGCTCCATAGCGTGCGATGTCGAACCACACATTAATGTTGATGATAAAGAGCTATCCTTATTTATAGTCTTGAAACAATATTCGTTAGCGGATGGTAAGTAACATCACTCATATGGATAACAAGGCGATAGGGTGTTGTGTGAGCAGGAATGTTTTCAGATGTTTCAAATTCTAATCGAATATCGACACGAGATTCTTTAATAGATTCCTCATGATAAGAGCAATCGGGGCTTTATTTTTAAATTCTTGGGGGAAATACCGGACGATCTTCTTTCTGATAATACGATGATCGGAATTTACAAAACATGTCATAGAATATCCCAAACTTATTTTTCTCAAAATAAATTCCCAAATTTTCGTAGGGATACGTAATTCCGTTGAGGTATAGTCTAACATTAGTTAATTTACAGTGATCAAACTGTGAACTATCTTTTCATGACTGAATTTACGATGGATTTCAAATCCAAAAATAATATACGGGGGGTTCTCAATAATTAGTGACTTTTTAAAAGCCCAGCTATGCTTGTTGGTAGGTATTAACACAGGATATTCATGCAGCTCCCAACTTCGAAAACGTATAGGTAATGGTGTATCATTTTCTACAATCTAGAGCAATCGAAGTTTATCATGATCAGATAATGTTACATGTGGAATCCTCCACAATATACGATGAAGTGTAATTTTCTAGTCAACTGGTGATTCTGCAACTTTAAGGGAATTTTAATCACTTCGATCACAGATCAAATAATCTCTTGTTTTGCGTTGATTATAATACGTGTAAAGTCTCCTGCGAAGCCAAGAATATGTTTCAATGATAACATACCTGCAAAAGTTCTGTCCTCATTAATCATCCAGTTGTTTGTACCTTTTGGATACCATCCTGCCATCCCCAAAAGATTACTAATTTCATAAGAAAAGGAAGGGTAGAGTTTCATTGCACTTTTAATACCAACATTCTTCGTTCTATCTATTCCGACATTATTTACTTCATGTCGCGCTTCAGGAAAGCGAAAAGCCAGACTACGGTAGTTTGGTTGAAATGTGCTTGGTCCATCAGACTTATCTAGTTGTCCTTCAATATAAAGGAAGTATTCGTGTAGTAGGGTGTATGGGTATACATCTTGCCGATTAATAATAAAGCGAATTTCATGATTGCTATTTAATACAAACGTAAAAGGTTGATAAGAATGAAGCTCTCTTCGTACTACTCCTTGATGAGTTTCTACTGTATTCATAATCTCTAGCATTTCTTCTATTTTGTTGTAGTAGCGTATAACTTAAATAATGGAGTATCTGCTTATGGTTACCTGTTAACTCGATGGGCCTTCGCAAACATGTAGTATGTATTCGGAATGTACACAGTGTTTTATAGATGTTTTTCATACTGGTTTGAGATGAAGTTGTAAGCAACGTGCGTGTGCCGATCTAAATTCATAAGCTGATTATGTCTATTTACAAACCTAAGAGTGATGGTACTAATGTGTTTTACAGACACAGGATAATAAAGGACTACTGCGTGTTTCTCACGAATAGTCTATCCTCGTTCCTCTGTAATAATAAAGTCGTGCAGAACGTGCGAATTTTGTTGATTACTATTCAAGTCTGTAATAATATTACAAGTAATGCTCACATGATAATCACCGAAGAGTGTTATTGGTTGATCAGACTCGTAACGTTCGTTCGGTAGAAGCTCCTTTGATAAAAATCCAAGCAAAGTCCAATCGAATCAGGTTGTGATTTGAAGTCAATCTTAAATGATGGTTCAATAACACATGTGTGTGTAATGTTGCTTATAGTAATTGTGAACTTGTAATTATGATTACTAAAACTATCTTCTCTAAACTGTTAAACTAGCGTATTTTCAATATAGTCATGAATATCGTCTACTGAATAACTAACTGAGGGTAGTGTTAGCACACACTCATCGTAATATAACTTGTTTACACCATCAGGCACATTATAGATTTTATTGTAGCTTTCAAACGATACCAATCTACGATTATGTAGCTCATATACAAGTTCGATTGGTGGATAAAATAGACGGTTGTTTCAGGTGCTTCTCCACGTACAGCTAAGGTTCTTTCACTGTTCGTCATCACGTAGACACTAATGCTTTTTCTCTACTGTCTGGGTTTGATATAAGAACATAAGACATTACCGTCCCCACATGCGTGTATTAAAGTCTTGCACACGGTTCTTGTTGTAAACAATGTCCACACTGCTGCCGAAATAAAGCATGAGCTCAAAGGGAGGAGGTAAGTCTCCATAGCTATCAAAATACCATACTTTAGATTTTCGTTTTACATAAGCAACGTAATGAGTTCCAGGTCCACGACTGTCGTCCAAGTTAATTACGGCACTTTCACGTTCACGTGGGCGCGCTGGTAGTTGATCGCGCATATACACTCCTCGAAAATAATGAATTCCTAGTTGTTTAGCAAACGTAAAAACTTCATCATGCGTTAGAGCTCGATGTGGCAGTGCATTCAGTAGACGTGTTTTGGAGAAATGCAGATACCAAGGATTTTCTTGTATGGCGCTAGCTTCATTATCACACCTTTGCCTCGTAATGCAATTGCCTCCACTCCATTGTTATGACGTTCACTCTCATTCAACTGTTGTTTCGCTCCTTCTACAGCCTTATCAGTTCTTGCTACAGCACTAGCACCGTGTTGGTACTTGCACGTTTACTAAGCATTGGAGAAACTCTCGCTCATACTATTGTATACCCATCGATTAGCTTTTTGTGCAGCCTTCAATCAATCAATCAATCAATCAATCAATCAATCAATCAATCAATCAATCAATCAATCAATCAATCAATCAATCAATCAATCAATCAATCAATCAATCAATCAATCAATCAATCAATCAATCGATCAATCAATCAATCAATCAATCAATAAATCAATCAATCAATCAATCAATCACTATTGATCCGCATTTAGGGTAGCGCCCTATCTCTTGTTTTACTAGCATTTTCTTAACTGATTGCAAAGAAATTGGAAATTTATTGAACATCTCACTTCGTAAGTTATTCCAATCCCTAACTCCCCTTCCTATAAATGAACATTTTCAACTTTATCTTCATAAATTGATCTTTCCTACGTTTAAAGAC
Organism: Anabrus simplex; assembly: GCF_040414725.1. NCBI lineage: Eukaryota > Metazoa > Arthropoda > Insecta > Orthoptera > Tettigoniidae > Anabrus > Anabrus simplex. The sequence goes on from NC_090266.1 coordinate 8,052,358, forward strand.
ACCACTATAATATAGTCGTCTGTTGTTGTCCTCACACATCACCCCTCCACTGACAGCTCGGAACACACCACTTAGTCCAGCAGCTCATCTCCTTTCTCCCAAGTCTTCCCAGCCCAAACTGTCCTACATTTTTGTAACGCTGCTCTTTTGTCGGAAATCGTCCAGAACAAATCGAGATGCTTTTCTTTGGAGTTTCTCCACTTCTTGAATCAAGTAATACTGGGGAGGGTCCCATACACTAAAACCATACTCTAGTTGGGGTCTTACCAGAGACTTGTATGCCCTCTCGTTTACATCCTTACTACAAAACCTAAACACCCTCATAACCATGTGCAGAGATTTATCCGTTATTTGCAATCCCATTTATGTGATAACCCCAATGAAGATCTTTCTTTATATTAACACCCAGAGACACACAATGATCCCCGTTTTTCAATGTACCGTTGCCTACTTTCCATCTCACAACATTACCGAAATCATTTTGCATTTGCTGACAATCTTTTAAGTTATTTATTACTCTGGACAGAATAACATCATCTGCAAAAGGCCTTATCTCTGATTCCACTTCTTTACACATATCACTGATATATATAAGAAAACAAAGGTGCAATAATACTGCCTTGAGGAATTCCCCTCTTAATTATTACAGGGACAGATAAAGCTTCGCCTACTCTAATTCTCTGAGTTCTATATTCTAGAAACAGAGCCACCCATTCAGTCACTCTTTTGTCAACTCCAATTGCACTCAATTTTGCCAGTAATCTCCCATGATCCACCCTATCACATGCCATAGACAGGTCAATCCCAATACAATATAATTGGCCTCTTGCATCCAGGACATCTGCTATACTTTTCTGGAATCCTACAAGTTGAGCTTCAGTGGAATAACCTTTCCTAAACCCAAATTGCCTTCTATCAAACCAGATATTAATTTCGCAAACATGTCCTATATGATAAGCAAGAATACTTACCCAAACCTTACATGCAATGCATATCAAACAGATTGGTCTGTAGTTTTCAGCTTTATGTCTATCACCCTTTCTTTATACATAGAGGCTACTAAGCAACTCACCATTCACTCAGTATCGTTCCTTCATGCAAACAATAATATATAAGTACTTCAAATATGGTACTATATCCCAACCCGTTGTGTTTAGTACATCCCCGGAAACTTTATCAATTCCACATGCAGAATATTCTTCCCACTAGTTGGATCCATCAGGTGCACTGCCCACATTAACTTATTTGCCATTTGTCGGTTATGCTTCCTGTCGTTCGCGTAACCTTCCCAATTGACATTTGGTAAATTGAGGTCACCCGCAACAATCATGTTCCTTTCCTTATAGTTTCCCACATAGCTGATTATATTATCAAATAACTCCGAATCAGCGTCTGCACTACCCAATCCCGGGCAGTATACTCCAAGAATATCAAGTTTTCTATTATCTTTAGAGATGCGCCTTACTTTTAGAATTTCTTGTTTGTCATCTTTAACATTTTCGTAGCTTACAAATCCTTCTTTCACCATAATGAATACTCCCCCTCCTACCATTCCTATCTCTACGATACACCCTCCAGTTCCGTGAGAAAATTTTTGCATCCATTATATAATTTCTTAGCCATGTTTCAACTCTTATTACAATATCTTATTAAATTACTTAATTCTATTCCTTTTTTACAATAATTCTACAGATGAGCACTAACATTTTTATGTCATCCCTTCTTGATTTCCTCTTCAACGTTTCCTAAACACCGCTCCCTAGGCCTCCTCGTGTCCCTGGATATCCCTCCCAATAACCCTTCTAAACAAATTTCCTAAATTATATGAAAGCTTAATAACTAGTTTACTAGATTATCTCAAATGTAAAAGGTGAGAGGATTTAAAATATAATAAAGAAAGTATAGGACACTGCTGTTTAAGTGGAGGCCATATGAGCGCAGATCCCCATCTCCTACCCACCCATTACAATCTAGAAATCTCACTCCCCATTTCTTACATACCCACTCCATAGTCTCATTTAAATCCCCAACCACCTTCCAGTCAGTATCCCTCCTACACAGTATTCCACTGATAACATTCTCCGCTTCCTTAAACTTTATCCGTGCTGCATTTACCAGATCCCGCACATCCCCAACTATGTTGGTACTTATACCTACTTTTCTTACGTTGTTGGTACCAACGTGAAACACTACCACCTTCTCCTTTCCCTCCTCCTTCTCTTCTACTTTCTTCAACATCTGGCTTAACCTAATTTCTGGATAACACTCTACCCTGGTACCCTTTCCTCCACACACATTCCCGACATGCCTAACGATAGATTCCCCCATGACCAGAGCCTCAACCCTACCCACCTCATTAGATATCCTCCCCACTTTCCTGACGGCTGCAGAAGCTACTTCCTCGTTCCTTTTCTCCATCAAGAGGCCCTGTTCCACCAGTCTTTTCCTATCCACTGCTCCACATTTCCCTTTCCTACCTCTTCCCTTTCTCCTACTTCCACACATCACAGCAACATTTCCCTGTTGCTCATCTTCCCTCGGTTGTTCTACCTGCAGAGACTCGTACCGATTTCTCACAGACACATGTCCTGTATTCGTATCCTGAATGGAGCCCTTTGCCTGCAATCTCCTTTCCATTAAAACATTAGACCACCTGTCTTCTACAGTTCCCCCCTTTCTTTCCCATCCCTCTCTTACACCTACTGTATCATGTACATTGTTTGAGGGAGGCCAACTTTCCTTCCTGTCCTCTGAGAGAATCCTAATTATCTCTCTCAAACTGTCCAACTCCTCCCTCATACTCCTTAATGCATGGCCACACCCACTGTTCCTACACTCGCACTCCTTAGCCAACATCTTTCCATTCAAGAGTTTTTGCTCGTTTTCTTCATATCGTTTGGATACCGTTGTTTCGCCATTCTGTACACGAATTTACGCGTCAAGAGGAAATTATAAAGTAACCGTTACCTCTTGTTGCGTTTAATATATATTACTGTTGCCTACTTTATTATTCAGTTATCATGATGATTATCAAGCAGCAAGACACACTACCTGTTAATAACATTGCGCCACATATCTTACCTAGTTCTGTACAACTACAGTAAATCGTCATAGAAAGTTGTTTCCTTTTAAAGTTCGGTGTATTATACAAGGCCCATCAGGGTGTGGAAGAAGAAATATTTTACTTACACTCATTACTTCTCTAAATGCTATACGCTTTGAGAATATTTACATTTTCCCAAAGTCGCTCTATCAAGCGCTAAATACTATTCTACTAATTGTAATGCACGACATGGTTAAAGATGGAATAAAATATTTCGAATTTAATTCACATGAGCAAGTACCATCACCGGACGATGTGCTTCCAAATTCTCTTACGATATTTGACGATGTCGCAACAGCAAAGCAAAACGTTATTCGTGAATACCATAGTATGTGGACACATCTATTTATGTCAAACCTTCTCGTGTGACTAAGCAGTTGATACGCGACAACCCTAATATTATTGTGATTTTTCGGCAAGATGAGCGCAACATGCGGCACGTGTATGATAATCATGTTAACACTGATATAACATTCAATGACTTTAAACGTATGTGTGCTACATGTTGGTCATCATATCGTTACGGCTTTTTACGTATTGATAAAGAAAGTGATGTTCAGCATGGACGATATCGCATGGGTTTCGATCATTTCATACGCATTAACACAGAATTACAGTGACTACATGATCAAAAACCATCATCATGTTAACATCTAGTCTCTACATAGTCTCTTATGACACGGCCAAGTGGCGATTACGAAAGATGGCGGCTATACACGTGTCTTATGAAGAAACTTAGCCCAGGGGCTACTGCGCTGGCTATACATAGACTCTTATGGAGAAATCTGGTCTAGAGGAGACATGGGACTTAAGGAGACGGCCTAAGGGCGCTCGCCCAAAATGAAGTCTATACACAGGATCCTACGGAGAAAGGTAGCCAAGTGGTTACTGCGCAAGATGGCGGCTATACATGAGCTCATATGAAGAAAGCTGGCTGAAGAGAGACATAGGATATAAGGAGACGGCCTAAGGATACTTGCGCAAGATGGCGGCTATACACAGGCTCTTATGAAGAAAGCTAGCCTAGTGGCTATTGCGCAAGATGGCGGCTATACAGAGGCTCTTATGGAGAAAGCTAGCCTAGTGGCTACTGCGCAAGACGGCGGCTATACATGACCTCATATGAAGAAAGCTGGCTGAAGAGAGATATAGGATATAAGGAGACGGCCTAAGGATACTTGCGCAAAATGGCGGCTATACAGAGGCTCTTATGGAGAAAGCTAGCCTAGTGGCTATTGCGCAAGATGGCGGCTATACAGAGGCTCTTATGGAGAAAGCTAGCCTAGTGGCTACTGCGCAAGACGGCGGCTATACATGAGCTCATATGAAGAAAGCTGGCTGAAGAGAGATATAGGATATAAGGAGACGGCCTAAGGATACTTGCGCAAAATGGCGGCTATACAGAGGCTCTTATGGAGAAAGCTAGCGTAGTGGCTACTGCGCAAGATGGCGGCTAACTACAGCCACGTTCTTTCTTCTCCTCCCTCTCCGACCGGCCATAAGAGGTCAGCTCGTGTCTTTACTTCACATGCACAACTATGAAGACGCGATCTTATGCTTAAGGCTGTACGCACCACAGGAGCGAGCACGTGGCATTATTCTGTTTTTCACCTCCAGTGATAACGTTTTAATGGTTAAGCTTGTTATCAAGGTAATTCCTTCGAGCCTTTAGATGGAATGTGTGCGAATAATTTCGATAGATGCAAGGAATGCAATAGGTACAACAATTTAAATTAAATGTTTATTTACAAAATTAAACAATCTACTACCGGTTATACAACAGTCTTGGTTGTTCTGCCGACGGGGTTGCTATGCTCCTTAACAGCTTATTGCGAAGAGGTAGCATGCTTCGGAAATTTTAATGCCCCCTGCAACATTCAAATTAATTTTTACATTTATTTTTTATGAAATATATTAGACTATGTATGTTAGGCTTTACAAATAAGTTAATTCAGTTCCTTTTCCTGCATCATCGTCATCATGTACGTTTTGAATCCTCGGATTTGGTCCATCCCGATGGTTTGCCGTATCCTGGGGACTGAAAAGTGTTCTAAATGACAACACAAGTTAAAGGTGGCTTATTGCCGTTAACTAAGCATACAATTGTTGTTCTTCACTTATTAGAATAAACTCTGTTGTGGGTCTTATAATCGCAAATTGATGATTTTCAGTTGCTATGGCAGCTGGGAATGGAAGAATTTTGTACACGTTGAAATTCTTTTCGTCACTGAGAGGAGTGGCGACTACGTACACTAAAAGCCCGTAACTTGGCTATCTCGTGAGTTGTGCCCAATTCAAATGATAGGGTCATCCATCGGGGAAATAGTCCTAGTGCCCTTTTATAAGCCTTAACTATTTCTGCGGGGCTTACAATTTGTACGTGAGCATATGTATTGGCTGAGGTTATCACGTTGTATTCTTCATTTATTTGGACTAATAAGTCCTCAATTTCTATTCACTGTTGATTAATATTAATTTCTAGGCTAAGTTGGGTGTATGCCTGTTCTAATTGATCTGTTCCATTTTTAATAAAATTTTTGATTCGGTCAAGATTTTGACAAAGTTTCAATTCATTTCTCGCGACGTCGTATAGCGGACAGTTCATGGATTGCAGTGCCGATCGGACAACAACCATCTGTTCCTTCGCAATTCTAAGCATCGACATCTGCTCTTTTTCTAATTCCGATATTGTATCCTGGTAGAATTCTGTGTCATTTTGATCCATTGCTCCAAACAGCGATTTAGATAGTGTACCAATAAAGTTGAAGAGACTTCTCTTTGTTCTCTGACTCTGTGCCTTAGAGAATTGTTTAATTATATTTTTAAGAACTTGGAGCTTTTTAACCTAATTAACTTTAGTTGGATTTCGTCTTGACACGTATAGTTTAAAGCATAAGGCTTCGGTTTTCTGAATATTCATTCGAATGACTGTAGGTGCTGTGTTGAGTTTTGTGAAGTTTACGCATGTCACTAGTTCCCATTCTGTGCTAATAAGCTGTACTACGCCTTGATCCTTGAAATAAATTCATGGAGTCTTTTCGTACGGAGTATTTTGGTAATCTAGTGTGTTGACTATAAATGTATGGTAGATTATAATTAATGGTATGATTGCTGGCTGCGCCATCTTGTTCCGTGCGAATGACCTGTATGGCTGCTGTGTTAGCGCGCGTGCTCTTAGTCTCTCGGGTTGTACCATCTTGTGAAAGAAATGCTCCACTATAAAATCAACATTTCTCATCTTACCACGACTTAGGATATTATATTAATAGTTATGTGAACTATGGTGGCTTTCGACCTAGGAATAGCTCACCTTCTGATACTTAACATCCTTGAAAGAAGACGGGTGTTCCGGCTCAGTGGCAACATATCGCTACCATATAGGTTTGTAACGTGGATGGGCTGGCTCGACTGAGCTCAAGGAAGAGATGGTGGGCAACAGAAATGTTTTCTATTGTGCTTAATCAACTCTGAGGCCGTATGGTTTCGTGTCATTCTACAAGGTAATCAAGCTTCTCAAATAGCGGCGTTACATAATTTATTATGTATTTGGATAGTATTTTCTTCATAATTGCAATTAGTTCAGAAAATCTTTGTAATAAGGCTGTACTGGACTGGTCATGTAAAATTGTAATTCATTTCGCTCTTCTCGCAGGAGCTACGGACGAGGAGTGCTTTCTCGAGGGTTCATCCCGTCCTTTTAATACTAAGGACGAGGTATATTATGACTTTACTGTTCAAATTCTGTGCGTGAGTCGGGCGTGACTTGTTTGGGCTCATGACAGGTATGTGTGTCTACCTTCGATGTTTGAGGGAGAACATAAGTCTTCAGCTTCAAGGATAGGAATTCTGTGCTCACTTTTTATTCGCTATTGATAGCGAATGTCACTATTCGATCCGATTGATCCGAATGTATCTCTAAATTTCATCCACGTACGGTATTTTTTTATTTCATCTCTTTCTCATGGTGTTAGAGTGTTTAATTTGGCTGCCTGGTTTGGCAAGTTCATGCAGCATTCTGCTTCGTGCTGTCTTATCATACTCTTAATTGTTTACTAACACAGCTGTAGTCTCGACTTATCTCCTACTCATGCTCTCCGACTCGTTGGCTGAACGGTCAGCGTACGGGCCTTCGGTTCAGAGAGTCCAGCGTTCGATTCCCGGCCGGGTCGGGGATTTTAAACTTAATTGGTTAATTCCAGTGGCACGGGGGCTGGGTGTATATGTTGTCCTCATCATCATTTCATCCTCGTCAGGACGCCCAGGTCGCCTACTGGCGTCAAATAGAAAGACCTGCAACTGGCAAGCCGAACCAGTCCTGGGATGTCCCGGCACTAAAAGCCATACGACATTTCATTTCATTTCCTACTCGTGCTTATCTGTAAATGTCATTCATTCATTCGTCTGAGTTATCTATTACGAGTTATTGCCGGTCCCAAGCCTGGGACCTCATCTTGCAGGTGATGGGGGAGGAGTAACAACCTCGTAAAAAAACCTGGGTCCATCTGGCTCCGGATGGTAGCACCCTGTAAGGGCCCCTGCCTAGGGTTACAGGTGAAACCTGGTCAACGGTCTCGAAGGCGGATGAGGAATTTAATGTCCCAACGGCGGAGAGAGCGGAAGAACCTGCACGAATAAAAAATCATTTCGGACTAACAATACGATCTTATCTTGGAATTAATTTCCTACCTTGTACAATGTACAATTTCAATTGCAGAATGGAAAGTCCGCTGAATGAAAGCACTACCCCAGGTGGTAGCTCGGAAGAGAAATCCACCATTGCGTTATGCAATGCATCGGGACCTAGGGTTCTGGGGAGTCCCAACATCTGCAATAAGGGTGAGTCGGAGCATCCTTGGAATCCTTTCAGACTTAAATTTAAGAGGAAATTCTTTGCAGGCACTCTTAATGTAAATTCCTTGCTAAAAACCGGCAAACAGAAAGAACTGGAAATTTTCTTAGATAGACATGAAATCCAGATCTTAGCAGCTCAAGAGACACGGTCTATGGATGAGAATGTAACAGAAACCAAAAATTATAGAATCTTTAAAGGTAAACCAGCAATCAAAATTATGAAAGGAATGCCACTACTAGGTACCGCCTTTTATGTCCATAAAGCAATAGTTGATAATGTTATGGAATTCAAATCTAGTTCAGAAAGGTTATCTCTTCTCACACTTAAACGCAAGAACAAAAAGTATACATTTGTTAACTGTCATGCACCAATAAATGAAGATAATAGCAAGAACCCAAGTAAAACTGAAGAATTCTGGAGTCTTCTAGATGATGAAATGTCAAAAATTCCAAAATCAAATGTTATTATTCTACTAGGTGATTTTAATGCACAGGTGGGCAAAGAAAAAGTTTTCAGCGAAACAGTAGGGGCATATCCGGCACACAAAAGAACAAACAAAAATTTCATGAGACTAATTAATCTCTGTAAATCCTTTCACCTAAAATTAATGTCGACCTTCTTTAAGAAACTTCCAAGAAAGGCTAAAACATGGTTGTCCCCAAATCCGATGTTAGGTGAGTTTCAGTTGGACCATGTAGCTATTTCTCAACAAGGTATTAAGGAAATTATGAATGTTAAAGTAATAAGAAGTGGGGAGTTTAACTCCGATCATTACCTCTCGAAAATTAAGCTGAAGCTTCTACCTCGCAGGAATCAAAGAAGGCCGAGAAAATTAATGAAATACAACATAGATAGGCTAAACATTACACAAGCAACTATAGAAAACTTTCAGGAAGAAATTAAAATAACTCAGCATGGCAAATGACCAGAATTATCTAAACAGATTAATAGTGCAGCGAAGAAAGTGTTTGGATCAGTTAAAACTAAAAAGAAAGTATGGTGGAATAACATATGTGAGGAAGCACTTATGGAAAGAGTGAAAAAGTGGAAAAAAATGGAAATGTTCCGGAAAGAATGACCACTATGAGCTATTTAAACAATAAAGAAAGGAAACAACAAGAATAATAAGGCAGGTTAAAAGATCTCTTGAAAAATCGCAGCTAGTAGAAATTGAGAATAATTTTGTAAGAAATAACGCCCGAAATTTCTATCAGACCTTTAAGAATAACCTGAAAGGTTATCAATCCCGGAGCATTTGCTTCAGAGATGCAAATGGTAATATTGGCCTTAACAATGCCGAGAATTTTGAGATTCTGGCAGAACACTTCGAACACCTGCTGAACTGCCCTGAGCCAAATCATAAATTAGAATTTTCAGAAATTCAGGAAAATCTAGAAGTTGATTCACCTCCAACAGCGGAAGAAATAAAGGAAGCAATAACAAATCTTAAAAATAACAAAGCTAGTGGAGAAGACTCCATAACAGCTGAACTTTTAAAATGGGCTGAACCAAAAATTATAGAAGATCTACAAATAATCTTTGAAGAAATTTGGGAAACATAAAAGATCCCAGAGGATTGGAAAATGGCTCTAATACACCCATTACACGAGAAGGGTAACAAGCAGGATGTCAACAACTACAGAGGTATATCTCTCTTGCCAGTTGCTTACAAGATATTCTCAACAATACTACTAAATAGAGTAAAATCGACACTGGGCAGTCAATTGGGTGAATATCAAGGTGGGTTTAGAGAAGGAAGATCTTGCTCCGAACAGGTTTTCAACCTGAAATCTATAATTCGACACAGATTAATAAACTCCAAAGACATAGTTGTAACATTTATTGACTTTAAGAAAGCCTTTGACTCTGTTGATAGGGAAACCCTAGATAAAGTAATCCGTGAATTTGGAGTTAAAACTAAATTGGCAAAACTAATTCGTGAAACACTTACAGACACTATCTCGAAAGTAAAATTTATGGGTGAAGTATCTCGACCTTTCAAAATAAATACAGGTGTCAGGCAGGGCGATGGTCTATCTCCCCTCCTTTTCAATTGTGTCATGGAGAAAATTGTAAGAATTTGGAATGAAAAACTGAAAGAATCTAAAATATTGCCACTCAATCTGGGGAAGAAGAACAAAGGTGTTGCAATAAATTGCCTAGCATTTGCAGATGACTTTGCCATACTTTCAGAAAGCCTTACAGATGCAGCAATGCAAGTCAATCTCCTTGAAAAGACAGCCAACATGACAGGCTTGAGAATCTCTGCCGAGAAAACAAAATTTTTGACGAATATAAAAAGTGCCCCAAAGTTTTTAGCAACGGATATTGGTCGAATAGAAAAGGTAAAGAAATTCAAATATTTGGGTGAGACAATTCAAGAAAATGGTTTAGAAAAATCTGCTATAGAGGAGAGGATACAAAAGATGGAAAGAGCGTACGGTATAACTAAGAATACTTACAACAAAAAGTGCTTATCAAGAAAACTTAAAATAAAGCACTACAACACAGTAGTGAAACCAGAATGCCTTTATGCCAGCGAATGTCTAGCACTGAACTACAAGCTTGATAAAATTAGAAATATTAGAAAGAAGAATTATAAGGAAAATATTAGGTCCTCCAAGAATTGCAGAGTTTTTGAAATTAAGAAGTAACAATGAAATTTACCAGAACGTAGAAAACATATCAGAAACAATAAGAAAAAGGAGATTGCTATTTCTTGGACACATTTACAGAATGGATGACAATAGACTAACTAAACGAATCTTCAAGTACCATTGGGAAAAGAAATCAACTACCACCTGGATTCAAGAAGTCAAGAAAGACCTGGAAAGGAACAACATACGAGAAGAAGAATTATTGGAAGGAAAGATTTTTAGGAAGAAAGTCTTACAAATGGAAGGATTCCAAGGCAGGAAGGAAAAGGAAACAGGCACAAAGTGGACTGAGGAAGAAGAAACACAGTGAAACAATGAAAGAATACTGGAAGAAAAGGAAAGAACAACTAAGGAGGAACAATTGAAATTGTAACGTGGCCCTTAGAAGGCCGGAACGCAGGAAGAAGAAGAAGAAGAAGAAAAAGTAATACGTTTTCTTGTACAGAGTGAGGTCAGTTCTTGCGGAGTTGAACTGTAAGACGTTCAGTGGTTGTTCAGTTTAATTGTCTGGTAATGTGACGGGGCTTCTTATTACATGTTTTGGATGTAATTATCCTAAACATCGAGAATACTTGTGAGTCATGCCCTCGCTTCCCATGACTTCTTATTGCATGTTTTGGATAATATTACCCTAAGTTGCGAGAATACTTGTAAGTCATGTCCTCCTAATGACAAGCACTGACCTGTTGCGCGCGCTGCACCCTGCCTACTGACACTCTAGGCCCTTTTGTTTTTAGGTTAAATTTCTATATTCCCCAGGAAATTTTGCACGTGGTTCGGCTGAATATTTCAATAAAATACACCAGCAAACTCCACTAGGTCCAAAAGGCCACTGGGCTTAGAGGGGTTTGTGGTCTACCGTGGCCGAAATAAAAGCCATAAGTCTGCTACTCTGTGGCCTAACTTAAGTATAACTTTAATCTCTTTTTATGGACTTTGATAAGTTCAGCCCTATTGTTAATTCTTAGCAAGCGGTTTACACCGTCTATCCCCTCTACTATGTATGGGCCTCGATACGGCTGGGAAAATTTATAACTACGACCTCGTCGTAAAGTCTCATCTCTAAGGAGCACCCTGTCTCCTACCTGAAAGGATACCTCATTTTGTTTTTGGCCATATTTTTCCTTCTCCTTTTGTTTACTACAGATAAGAGTCTATCCCGTGGTTTTCTTGTTATACAATATTGCTCTCCGTTTATTTCGGCACAGCCCCTCTTGTAATACTCCTTCGTGAACAACGTGAAGTCTAATTATGCCCTTGGTTCGGATTTCCTTGGCTCTTATATCTCTGATCTTTGAGGGTATTGTTCTCATTTTCGTCTTGGGAGGCACTAACTGATCCCTTAAAAGAGAAACTGGACTGCCAGTATCCAGTAGAAATTGTAGTAAACTTCCGGAGTCTCTTACTCCGTTTTCTACGGTGCCTTCAGCTTCTTCTTGCGATTTTTTGCTCACTACACGAACTTGACCAGCTTTATGTACGCTTAGCCCCATACGGTATTTTCGTTCAAATAATTCGACATACCCTTCCTTGAAATTCATGGTTCCATCCTGCAATAGATCTCTGCCTATTAATCCATCAACAGAGAGTCTGAAATCATCTCCCACTATGTGGAATCCGGGATAATATTTCCCCATCTGTAATCTAGCACATCATCTAGTGCGAGAGCTTCAACCTGCGATCCTGCCAGTTCTAAATATGGATTCCTCTGGTAAATTTCCTTTTTGGGTATGGTGAGATCTTTTGGGAGGCTGAACGACTGTTTCCTTTCCTTAGACCCGTACACTTGCTCCTTTCTCTCCACTGTTCGAGCCGTTGGATTCCTTTTAGCCTGCGATCGGCTGTTCCCTTTCGTCGCGATACCAACATATGAGGGGGCGAAACTCTTCCCAGCATTCGGATTGTTTATGCACCATTTTGTTACAGTTGCAACATCTAACTATCTTGCACACCCTTATTTCGTGCGCGTTACCGGCCTCTTCTCTTGTCCGCTTCGCCGTGCATTTATCCGAAGCGTGACCCGGATTTTTTACAATATTTGCATAATTGAGGGCACTTTTCCTTGGGTTTCATGACCTGCGACTCCCAGTGTTCTTCTTGGAAGGCCTGTGTCCTGACGATTTAGTAGTTGCAGTTGGGGTGACCTATACTCACTTGCAGATACCTTTGATCCCATTTAGCCCTATGAGATATTGCTTGCTCTAAGGTTTGTGCGTTCCTACTCTTTATTAGGCTTTCTATTCTTTCGTCACGTAATCCTTGTACGAAAGTAACATTAATAAGCCGCCGAATAAACCTGTCTTGATTCTCCCCGACCATTGGAATTTCGCATTGGATTGCTGTGTCACGTAGGTTAGACCCGATTTTATATATTCTGTCTGCCAATTGCAATACCGTTTCCCCTGGCTGCTGTCTGGCCGCTGTTCGCTTTTCACACTAATATTATTCTAGGGCTGCCTTAATCTCTGCCCACGTTCGTACATGTAACTTGACTAACAGTTTACTTCGAGCTTCTTTGGTCATCTTTGTTAAAATTAGTTTGTAAAGCAGTTCCCGTTCATCTGGCCTTACTACTTCTAACGAAGTCTCTACGTTTTCGCAGAATTCTCTCAATTTAGCCGGTTGTGTTTAAATTACGTAATGCCCCAGTCACACTAACACTTCTTCATGCTAGTAGTATTATGGGAGCGTTCTGCGGGCCACCTCCACCTCCGGCTCCCAGGGGCCTCCTCCACCTCCAACTCCCGAGGGGCCTTCCCAGGGGCCCGCTCCACCTCCTCTCCCGGGAGGTCTTCCCAGGGGCCCGCTCCACCTCCAGCGGGAAATTTGAATTGGTAAACAAAGCCACGTGCTTTTTGAAAGCTGCCATCGACAGCAACGCATCGCTAACCTTACTGCTGCCATCTTGACGAGCCTAAACCTTAGTGCTGCAAACTTAACCTTACTAGCGCGAGATTTGAATCGGTAAAGAAAGCCACGTGCAGCTGCCATCCGCCATCCTTAATCAAGAGAGCACCATGCTGCCCTCTTGCAGGTAATTTCGTCAGATGTCATCAAACATCTTTAATCAAGAGAGCACAGTGCTGCACTCTTCACCTACTTACCTTTGAAATGTGGTGGCGGCAAATTCCACGTGTTCTTGTTTGGAAACAAACCCACATGCTTCTTTTGACAGCTGTCATCCACCATCTTTAATCAAGAGATCACCGTGCTGCACTCTTCAGCTACTTACCTTTGAAATGTGGTGGCGGCAAATTCTACGTGCTCTTGTTTGGAAACAAATCCACGTGCTTTTATGACAGCTGTCATCCGCAATCTTTAATCAACAGAGCACCGTGCCGCTATCATGCGGGCAATTTTGTCAGCTGTCATCCGCCATCCTTAATCTACAGAGCACCGTGCTGCCCTCTTTATCGTAGTAGTGGGCAATTTCTACGTCACAGCTGTCATCCGCCATCTTTAATCAACAGAGCACCGTGCTGCTATCATGCGGGCAATTTCGTCAGCTGTCATCCGCCATCTTTAAACTACAGAACACCGTGCTGCCCTCATGCGGGCAATTTCGTCAGCTGTCATCCGCCATCTTTAATCCGCAGAGCACCGTGCCGCACTCTTGCGGGCGATTTCGTCAGCTGTCATCCGCGATCTTTAATCAAGAGAGCGCAGTGCCGCACTCTTTAGTTGAAATGTGGTGGCGGCAAATTCCACATCCGCCATCTTTAATCGAGGGAGCACCGTGCCGCACTCCTTGTGGTGGCGGACAATTTGACAAGCTGCCAGCTTTAATCAAGAGAGCATCGTGTTGCCATCTTTATTCTTTGACATGTGGTGCTAGGTAATTTTCCTAGCAACTATCTTTAATCAAGAGAGCACCGTGCTGCGCTCTTTATCGTAGTAGCGGACAATTTAAAAGAACATATCAAGGAATACCTTTCTTCTAAGAGAACATACTACAGTTCTGAACAGCTTGCGTAAAATAGCGATTGTTATAACCTCCTTTTTCCCTGCTCTGTCAAGGCATAGCTTTATCGAATACTTGAACATTATATTACAAAAGAAATAATTAAGAAGATAATCGAACAATGTACTCGATACAACATATGATCAGAACATCGATTGATGTGTTTAGAATATGTCTGAGGGTGCACCTTCGTTCTAAGAGAAAACAAGACTACAGTTCTGAACAGCTCGCGTAAGATAGCGATTGTTTGCTTAGCATAACTTGCACCTAACATCCTTTTGTAAATTAGCGGAAAATATATATTCTAGTCTTGTTACATCAGGAAGGGCAACTGGCTAAATCCTGGTCTTTCAGCGTCGGTAAGGGCATCTAGCCGTGAAACAATAATTCGTGACCTAAAACACTAGATACTGTGATTTAAAATCCTAAAAGGGTATCCGGCTGTAAAAGCAGATTCTTGCGTTAGGAAGGGGCATCCAGCTGTGAAACAGGTTCTTGCGACTTAAAATCTCATGTCAGGAAGGGCATCCGGCTGTAAAACAGGACTAGGAGTAGGAGAGCAGCAGCTAGCTGCTTCCTAGTGTAGTTCAAGCGTTATACCTTCCGAGTAGGTATGTACTAGCACCGGGTTTCGAATAAGCAGGCTCTAGAGTACCTGAACAAGAAAAAATATCTGGGATGTGTGTTTGTAGATAAAGTTTGAAGCAAGCCTACACACACACACACACACACACACACACACACACACACACAAGCTACATCCGGCTGGCGAGCTGCCGTTGGAATGTGATACATCAGCAGAGTACGTAGTACACCGCACACGTCTACAAGTCCTATATCCGCTTAGTAACAAGCTGCATATTTACTCGGTGCAGCCTGTGTCAAGCGCTCACAGTTCTTTGTGTGCGTTTGTTGTGTGCAGATCCTCTACGTTCTTACTTACCGTCTAATTACTGTCTGCTGTGAATATTATTCTTCAGTTTGCAGCCTTCAACTTAAGTTAGCCTAAACTGTTGGTTAGTGTTTGCAAAGCAACTTCTATGCTAGGTAATAAACATCTTTGAGTTAAAGATAGCTAGGCTAGCAGAATTACCCCTTTCATATCCCTACACTACATTCATATATTTTTGTTCTTTTTAGGTACAACAAGAATATTATCGTTCGAGTTACAGGCTTGAACGTGCACATTTTATTCATCCGAGTAACAGTTTGCAGAGCATATATTTAAGGCATGTTTCGAAATTTTTCTATCGATCTTATATGTTTACATTGTATTCAGCATTATAAGATAGGAGAATTAGAAGGCATAGACATAGAAGAGGTTAATCTTGTAATTCTAAACTCACAACAATGTCCGACCTCTATAGGTTAAATTTTGGTCTCTTCTGAACATTTTTAACAACAAGAGTGCTTCTACTTTGTTAGGTATAGAACATTCATCTCTCTCTGTCTGCTTTTCAAAACCCACGACAATGTCTGACCTCTATAGGTTGAAACTTGGTTTCTTCCGAACATAGCAACTATAGTCTAATCTCTATTGATAAATAGTTGTTCTCTTCAATCCTTCATGCTGGTTGATCGTTATTAATCGAATTTTAGTTTTTTTCTTTGCGACTCGAGGGAAGGACCTTGAGTTACTATAGTTTTAACAACAAGAGTGCTTCTACTTTGTTAGGTATAGAACATTCATCTCTCTCTGTCTGCTTTTCTAAACTCACGACAATGTCTAACTTGGTTTCTTCTGAACATTTTTAACAACAAGAGTGCTTCTACCTTGTTAGGTATAGAACATTCATCTCTCTCTGTCTGCTTTTCAAAACTCACGAAAATGTCTGACCTCTATAGGTTGAAACTTGGTTTCTTCCGAACATTTTAACAACAAGAGTGCTTCTACTTCGTTAGGTATAGAACATTAATCTCTCTCTGTCTGCTTTTCAAAACTCACGACAATGTCTGACCTCTATAGGTTGAAACTTGGTTTCTTCCGAACATTGCAATTTTAGGCTAATCTCTATTGATAAATAGTTGTTCTCTTCAATCCTCATGCTGGTTGATCGTTATTAATTGAATTTTCATTTTTTCCTTGCGACCCGAGGGAAGGATATTGAGTTACTCAAGTTTTAACAACAAGAGTGCTTCTACTTTGTTAGGTATAGAACATTCATCTCTCCCTGTCTGCTTTTCAAACTCACAACAATGTCTGACCTCTATAGGTTGAAACTTGGCTTCTTCCGAACATTGCACCTTTCGTCTAATCTCTACTGATAAATGGTTGTTCTCTTTTCAGAACTTGAAGATACGATGTTCCCCTGCTCGCAGTGTAACGAAACGTTTGCAAGACGGGATAGCCTTGCACGCCATCTAAAATCAAAACATCAGGCATCTACTCTGTTACACTGTGAGCAGTGTAAGGCGACATTCAGTCGACAAGATAACCACAAACGGCATTCAAAAACAAAACACCCTAGCATAACGTCTGCTTTATGTGAAGTTTGTGGGGTGTATTTCGCTGATGTGGAGCAATACCAGGCTCACTTAGTAGAGGTACATCAGGTATCTACTTACAACTATAACCCTCAGGTAGTAGGAAAAAAGCGTGTAAATACAGATGTAGCTGTAGAAAGTAGTAGTAGTAAAAAACCAAGGAAAATCAAGAATTTCAAAGTATTCACTGCGACCGCTGTAACACTGGTGTACCATCTTCACATTTTCAGGTACACTTACGGAGCAATGCGCATTAAAACAACGCCTGTAGAAGTGGTAGTAATACAAACATCGAGGATTAATACTGCATTTATAAGTAGGATTTCTAGTTGCAGAATTCGTGCTAGTCAGAAGTTTCAAAGTACTGAAAACTTTTTAAATTGTGTTCAACCGGATGTACAACAGCTTCTTGACAAAACTTTGACCAATCATAATTTATTGAATGGTAATTTCGAACTTTTTGCGATGTATATTAAGAGCACAGATGAATCCGAAATAACTGACTTTAAATCATTTAATACGAAGAATTTTGTAGTAAGTGAGTCGACTAATTTTGGTGATGTACCTAGG
Organism: Anabrus simplex; assembly: GCF_040414725.1. Lineage (NCBI taxonomy): Eukaryota > Metazoa > Arthropoda > Insecta > Orthoptera > Tettigoniidae > Anabrus > Anabrus simplex. Next base: position 8,069,985 of record NC_090266.1, read on the forward strand.
GATGTCTCGAGCATTATTTCAACTAAGATGGAGGAATTTCAGGAAAAGGAATCAGGGTGGGCTTTAGTTGAATTTTTTATCTAGAAGTTAACATCAATAAGTACAATCTCATGCAAGGATCTTCGCAAATCGAGATGCCGACACGGATTCAGCGAAGGAAAGCTGTTGTAAACATCCAAAACGATGACGAGGCGTGTTTTGCATGGGCCGTGATGTCGGTTTTGAATCCTGCAAAATCAGACATAGCTAAAAGAACATCATCGTATCCACACTAATCAACGCAACTAAATTTAGATAGTATAGAATTTCCTATGCCTATGCAGTTAAAGGACATTAAGCGCTTTGAAGAACTAAATAATATTAGCATTAATGTGTATGGTGTAGACAAAAAGTCTGTAGTAGGTTCTCTGTATTATACATGTCATGAGAAGAGTACTCATGTTAACTTACTCTATATCGAAAACAGTGAGAATAGCCACTTTTTTTGGATTAAAAATTTGAGTATACTTGTTGGTAGTCAGTTGTCAAAACGTAATGGCAAAAAGTGGCTATGTGATGGATGCTTGTCGTATTTTGAAACTGAAGATCAGTTAACGAACCATTCCAAGAATGACTGCAATCATGTATGTACAGAGATACCTATTACAGACAATGAAGTTTTAAAATTTACAAATTATAACATGCAGATGTGGGTACCTTTCGTAATTTACGCAGATTTTGAAGCCATCCTCAAGCCATGCCGCACACGCTCGCCTAATCCTGACAACTATTTCACTAGTACTACGCACATGCATGTCCCGTATAGCTTCGCGTATTACAACAAGTGTAGTTATGATAGTACGCTTAAAAAGTTAGAGCTGTATCGAGGATCTGATGCTGCTAAAGTATTTTTAGAAAGACTTGAAAGTGATGCTGTTCGTCTTGGTAGTATTCTAAATAGTAATGCACCTATGAAACCGCTCACCGAAATTCAGTTACATGAACATGAACGTGCTACAAAATGTAGTATTTGTGATGGGGAATTTTCCGAAAATAACCCTAAAGTATTCGATCATGATCATTTAACTGGCTTGTACAGATGTCCAGCTCATAATAGCTGTAATCGTAAGTACAGAGTTCTAAAATTTATTATCCCTGTCATTTTTCATAACTTATCTGGTTACGACTCACATTTCATCATTTCACAATTTGGAGCTTCAGATGAAAAAGTAGATATAATCCCTCAGAACAAAGAGCGGTTCATTGCATTTCCAAAGTCTGTAAAAGTAGATGAGGAGCATTCTATAAAACTTTGATTCCCTGACTCGTTTCGCTTTATGGCGAGTAGCCTCGATAAACTTTCTACTAATTTGCAGCCAGAACAATTTACGGAAATGCGATGCGTTTTTCCTGAAGAAGCGCAGTTTAATTTACTTCGGCGTAAGGGTGTTTTTGTTATGAATATCTTGACTGCTTAGAACGCCTCGAAGAACGTGCTTTACCATCAAAACAATAATTTTACAGCTCGCTAAATTCAGCGGATATTAGTGATGATGACTATTTACATGCGCAACATATCTGGGAGTAGTTCCACATTCAAACGCTAGGTGAATACACCGACTTATATTTAAAGACGGATGTACTTTTGTTAGCTGATGTTTTCGAAAATTTTCGCTGTGTTTGCAAGAAATCCTATAGCCTTGACCCACCTGCGTGTATTTTAACATGGCATCCCAACTGATATTGATATGCTGCACTTTATAAAATCGTCTATTCGAGGCGGTCTAAGTCAGTGCAGTGGGCGGTATTCCAAGGCAAATAATAAGTACATGCCGAGTTTCGATTCTAGTCAGGAATCTCAGTATATTGTTTATCTCGATGCTAATAATCAGTATGGGTGGGCGATGAGTCAGCATCTACCGGTGAGTGGTTTCCGCTGGCTAACGCAGTGCGAAAATGATGCTTTACAGCTGCACGACCTAGGCGATGAAGCTGATAACGGCTATTTCTTCGAAGTTGACTTACAGTATCCTAAAGAGTTACACACTTCTCATAATGACTTACCGTTCTGCCCTGAAAATATGAAGCCCCCGTACATCGCATCAACGACAAAAATGCTAATTGCTAATTTGTGTGATAAATCTAAGTATATCATTCATTACCGAAATTGAAAACAGTGTTTACAGCATGGTTTGAAGTTATCCAAAATTCATCGCGTACTAGAATTTAATCACTCACCATGGCTAAAGCCATATATCGATCTCAATAAAAATTTTAGAACAAATGCAGTCAACGAGTTTGAGAAAGATTTCTACAAGCTCATGAATAACAGTGTGTTTGGTAAGACTATGGAAAATGTTGAGAAACGCGTTGATGTAAAATTGATTAGAAACTGGGTAATATTAAGAAAAGGTATAGTGCTAACTATTTAATAAGTAAACCAAATTCCCACAGCTGTACTATCATACATGAGAATTTAGTTATTATACAGGTGAATCGTGTTAAGGTTAAGTATGACAAACCTACCTACGTCGGTTTTGCAGTACTTGAATTGGCTAAAACACTCATGTATGAATTCCATTACGATTATATGATGAAGGAGTACTCCCATAATGCGCAATTGCTCTACACAGATGCCGATTCGTTTATTTATCAAATCAAAACTGATGACTATTACAATGATATAAAGCCAGACTTGGGTAGGTTTGATACAAGTAACTATCCTGCAAATAATCAATATCATTTACCGCTAGTGAACAAAAAGGTTCTAGGTAAAATGAAAGATGAATGCGCTGGGAATATTATCGATTCATTTGTAGGTACTAAATCCAAGTCATATTGCATAAAACTCTTAAATGTACTACAAATAAAGAGCTTGAAGGGGATTAAAAAGAATGTAGTTCAGAATCAGCTAAGTTTAGAAAATTATAAAAATTGTATTAAAAGTAATCCATCTATTTTACATAAGGAAATGTCTGTTATTTTAAGCAAGAAGCACCAGTTGTACACTCATTTAATTAGTAAGGTAGCTCTTAATAATGATGATTGCAAACGGTTTGTCATTCCAAATTCTACCAACACTCTAGCCTAGGGGCGTAGTAGTATTGATAGGTACTACTTTACATAAGACAGATGTGTGTGCGTGTGTGTGTGTGTGTGTGTGTGTGTGTGTGTGTGTGTGTGTGTGTGTAAACTTATGCTAGAGGTGTGTACGTTGTAATATATACGTTAAGCTGTCTTACATCACAATTCACTGTACATATTGTATAAAGATAGGGAGAGATACGCTGAGAGCGTAGTACGGTAAATGATTCAAGTTTAAGCTTGTACATACAAGAATTGCGTCGAGAATAGGAGAAGTACGTAAACATCACTACGGTAAAATGATTATAGATAAAACTTGTACATACAAGATGTAAATGAATAATGTAGAATTAGCATATTCTTTTATTTTAGATTAGGTATCACCTTCCTCCCGCTCCTTATTTGCAAGATAGAGTTTTGTTCAATACTATCACTCAAGGAAGAAGAGTAAGTATGTCAAGAAAGAAGGTGTTGAGCAGATTCGTAAGTATGTTATCGTCTAGCTCAGTAAGTATGTTGAGAAGATATTTTTTTTCTGAACAGCGTTTGATTCTAGTCTTGCAATGCAGTGTTCAACAACATCGAACTCTAGTATGTATATAAGTTTTTCAACGGCAGTATGTGTTCAAGGCTAAACATGTACACTCTTGCTTTTGTAATGCATGTTCGATAGAGATGTACCTTGACGGAGGAAGAAGAGCAGCTTAGTAAGTATGCTGAGAAGAGAATTTTTTCTTACTATACAGTGTTTGATTCTAGTCATGCAATGCAGTGTTCAACAACATCGAACTATAGGTTTTCTAACAGCAGTATGTGTGTTCAAGTCTAAACATGCATCACTGCAGGTACGCGATATGTGTGCTGTCTTATTCATAAGATCGCGTTGTATGCACGATAAAAATATGCCTTGACAGAGCAGGAGAAGAAGGAGGTTACAACAATCGCTATCCTACGCAAGCTGTTCAGAACTGTAGTATTTTCTATTAGAAGAAAGGTATTCCTTGACATGTTCTTTTAAATTGTCCGCTACTACGATAAAGAGCGCAACACGGTGCTCTCTTGATTAAAGATGGTTGCTGGGAATATTACCTAGCACCACATGTCAAGGAATAAAGATGGCAACACGATGCTCTCTTGATTCATGCTGGCAGCTTGTCAAATTGTCCACCACCACAAGGAGTGCGGCACGGTGCTCTCTCTATTAAAGATGGCGGATGTGGAATTTGCCGCCACCACATTTCAACTAAAGAGTGCGGCACTGCGCTCATTTGATTAAAGATGGCGGATGACATCTGACGAAATCGCCCGCAAGAGTGCGGCACGGTGCTCTGTGGATTAAAGATGGCGGATTACAGCTAAAGACATTGCCCGCATGAGGGCAGCACGGTGTTCTGTAGTTTAAAGATGGCGGATGGCAGCTGACGAAATTGCCCGCATGATAACAGCACGGTGCTCTGTTGATTAAAGATGGCGGATGACAGCTGTCATAAAAGCACGTGGATTTGTTTCCAAACAAGAGCACGTAGAATTTGCCGCCACCACATTTCAAAGGTAAGTAGCTGAAGAGTGCAGCACTGTGCTCTCTTGATTAAAGATGGTTGATGACAGCTGACGGAACTTTTCAAATTGCCCGCTACTACGTGCCATAAAGAGAGCAGCACGGTGCTCTGCAGATTAAAGATCACGTGGCTTTGTTTACCGATTCAAATCTCGCGCTAGCGTGGTTAAGTTGGTACCACTGAGGTTTAGGCCCGTCAAGGTGGCAGCAGTGAGGTTAGCGGTGCGTTGTTGTCGATTGCAGCTGTCAAAATGGACGTGGCTTTGTTTACAAATTCAAATTTCCCGCGGGAGGTGGAGCGGGTCCTTGGAAACGCTTCCCGGGAGGAGGAGGTGGAGCGGGCCCCTGGGAACGCCCCTCGGGAGGTAGAGGTGGAGGAGGCCCCTGGGAGCCGGAGGTGGAGGTGGCCGCAGAACTATCCTATTATAATACTCATACTCATTAATATGACTGGTTGAACGAGAAGACCCTTACATTATAAAGTGGCTTCAACTCACCGTAGACCTTCGGAACTGGCTACCTCTCAGTGCGAGTACAGTATTCTAGCTCTCCTTTTCTGGTGCAGGACTCAGGACTCCGTTATTCGAACAATGAAATAATATATTTTCAGCCTAATACTCAGTAACCGTCCAGCAATCACCGCTGCAGTTATAAAGTTTCCTTGAGTTTAATAATTAGTGCATTGCTCGCATATACGTGACGTTATAAATTTAATAATTACTGCATTACCTCACACACTGACACACTTATTTCGAGTCCACCTGTCATATAGTACGAATACGGTTGTCTGGGGCCTGGAAATGGTTCTAAATGCACTAAAACTCTACAATGACAACACCAGTTAAAGGCGGCTTATTGCCGAATGAACTATATTGAAATGGAATTGAATGCACTGTATATTAATTTAAAAAATATACAACTTTTTACAACTGTTAAGAAGTGTCTTGCTTCTAGGTAACTTCCTAATCTTTACACTTTGCGCTACTTAAGAAGTCTTTGGTTCCCTATCTGTACTTTGTTAATACTAGTTGATACATATCTTCCGGGAGAATTATGTCTTCCTCCCTCTTCAAGTTTTACATTCTCATGTGCACACGAACACTCACTGGTTTCCCTGATTTCCTTCACTGTTATGCAAGAGGATGCAGTTCTGTTACTTCTACTAGCTACTGTCTGTGTGACTCTCTTGGTGTTGGCCTTAATGGATGTAATGGATCTACTGCTATTGTGGTTACCTCTTCCCAAATATCCGGCCAATACTGGTAAAGTTCTTGTCGCCGCTCGAGTCTATAGTATGGATACTCCTCGCCTACAAAGCGATGCTTTCACTTGAACTACTTCCGTATAAATTTCCGACTATCAGGTGGGCTCTTCCAGAGACCTTCACTTGTCGATGAATGAAGAGCCGCTTCCCTTAAGTAATGTCTTAGACGATTATGTGTATCTGATTTTTGCCTAATTACGTATACAGTTCCCTGGTCGCTTGTTGCTACCTGAAGGTTTTCCTTTTGTGCTTGCGGCTTTACTAATCTGCTCAAGTGTTTCCTCGACCTAATATTCTATCATTCAAGAGAAGATGATTTCCCGGCACACTGCCCAAGAATACTTGTTACCAGTCTCTGGTAATACTAATTTCGAGCTCTTACTTGAATACTGTTTACGACCTGACCAGCTTACTGTCCTACTGGACGTCGCTGCTCCCGACTTCTGCTCTCGACTCTGCTGACTACCAAAAACTGACGGACTAATCTCCTCTGTCCCTCCTTAAGTCATCCCGGTGTTCTCGAAACTACCACGCCCCGATGACTTCGTACACCTCGTGATTCTGATTTTTCGTTTTCCTATTGGTCAGTAAAATCCCTTCCTTGATAAAGTTATAATCTCTTAATTGTTCTCGAAGCTCGAATATCTGATACCTTCATTTCTACGTGCGTTCTCCAAGCTTCGCTCCGTTGCACATTTTGACTGATTACACATTAGAAAGCGAGTCACAAACTTCCTGTGTGTAATGGATTTAGAATTATTCCTCGCTATGGTACGATCTGTTCAGCATTTTATTCATGCGTCCCTTACTATCAGCCTCACGGTGAATTCAAATCTCAAGATTCCTTGAACTTTCTCTGATTTGGTAATGGTGAGCCATCTGGCGCTCGAGTTGGAACTAGTCGTACGAGGTGACAAAGCGGTGCTGCTATCTGGCTGGGAGTAGTTAACACTGCTAGGCCGGTGATCGTGGCTTGCCAATAATGAAATCGATAGCAGTTTTTTTAATAGTATTCTTGTTGCTGAATTGGAAGAAGACGCCTAGAAACCTACGTTTCTGACCTGGTTTGAGGATAAATTATCCGTGAAGAGTATGAAAACGATTGTGGGATTTGATCCCGGATGAGGATTTCTCCATCAGGGCGTAAGGGCCTGAAGAACTGGTTTGTTTTCTTGAAAGAGATTTCATTTCTTCTTGCGTCTGACCTTGTAAGTAGCTTCAAGCATATCTATAATGGTTAACCTACCCCATCGAAGGCTGCTAATTATTGTGTTAAGAGACATGTACACTACTAAACGCTGCGATATATCAGATTTTCTACAGCTGATCTTTCGGACTTTTCGAACTTAAATTTTTTTAGAATTTAAAAAAGAATCTGGACTTCATCATATCTATGTAATACTTTTATGTAATACTCATACCTTTGGGATTTCAATTCGCGTGTATGAAAGATATTAATGTTTGCTTTAATGCTGTTATTTAAGGTTCCATGTTAGTAAAGGTATATTTACGTTGCGGAGCTCCCAACTAACTACTATATACGAAGTGTCTGTTTAAGCTTATGGTGGTTAACTTCATTTCCTCCTTTAAATCGTAATAATTATGTTATTATTTAAATATATTCAAGCTCTTCCGAGCAAGTAAGAGGAAAAGAATAAGTTTTAGGATGAAAGCTTTTGTGATGAATTACTCGGTACTTGAGTTGGGATTTGATCATGGTGGTTGTCACTCTGTTACACCAACCGTGTAACAGAATGCAAACGTAAAGGGGGCGTTGCTCCTTTGTGTCTGACACATGAGTGTCGGCTAATTATTTTGTCTTGACTGTCATCTGATTTTTTTGGAAGGATTGTTTGCCCGTGTTGCTTTCCTTTCTTCAGTCTTGTGAGACTGATTTAATTGAAGTTACTGTTCATTGTGGGATATTTAATTATGGTGGTACTTGTGGATTTATTGCATGTCATTGCATTATTTCTGGCTCATTTCTGAAGTAATGTGCGTTGTGGGTTATGACTGTTTCTTATACCATTTGGGGTAACCGAGATAACCCATTGGAGAAGTTTTCAGCCTGCATATTGAAATATTTGATTCAAGTTTTCTTATTTTGAGTTGGCCTCCCATTACTTACGGATCAGTGTTTGAATTACAGATTGGAAGGTGGTACTTACCTTAAATGATTTGGGTTGATTTAGCATTTTAATTTTGAACTGAACTACATTGATTTATTGTTCTGGAAGATTTTCAGCTCTCATTCTTAAAACTTGATTTTAATATTATAATTCGGAATTGATTTTTCTTTCTTTAATTGCTCGGAAATTTAAATTATTATTATAGAGGTCAGATGTTCTTAAATGATTTTGCCTTATTAAAGTTTTTCTTTAAATTGATCAAGGAATTGTTATTTCAGCCAATTAGTTAAGCTTATTTTTAGTTGATACGCTTGGCCTCTTGTGTCCAGTGCTTCCTCAATCAGCGACGGCCTTTTGTTGGGATAATTTGTAAGTATTTCCTTTAAATTTGCTTATTTATCCCTGGTCGTGCTAACACTCTTGACTTTTATCTTATGTTGTGAGACTGTGTTTGGTATCAGATTGCGTGGTTTTCTGTACAGCTACGTTCTGATATCTTGTGAAAGCATATTTTTCTTTCTTGTTTCTTGTGACTGTTGGCTATTTCGTCAGACCATCGATATCACCTTGGCTGAAATAATAAGTCAATTGAGACTAGGAAATTAAACTTGTGAAGGGAAAGACAGGCTTGTGTTGAGTGCTAACCTTAGCGTTTTCTGTTTCATATAAAATGAGTGCACGTGCCGTGTTGTTGCCAAGAATGCTGAGGAGGGTGAGCTGTTGTACGAGCTCGATATTCGGGGTTTGGTGTCCACTGGTTCTATGGAAGGCGATGTTACCTTGCTTCTGGCCTCCCTTGATTCCCCTGTAAATCCAGGTAACATGAGCATCGACTTGGGTAAGTCAGTGCATGCAATATCCAGTTCTATTAACGAATTATTAGTGTTTATAAAACAGTTAAAAGAGTGTAGTCCATCAGATTACCAATTGAGAAGATTAAAAGCCCGTACCAATCACTTTATTAACAGGGTGAAAGATTTGATTTCTCTTGGAGCTGAAGGTGAATTGATGTCTCAATGCACTTCGTTGTTGACTTCAGTAATTATTGTTTCGGTTGAACTCGATTTTATGATTAATATGAAGAAGGTTGGTCAGTTGTCATTAAGTGATGAGATTGAAACTAATGAAGGTAACAACCTTGGTGCCACGAATGAGTTAATTACTCCTGAGACCGTCACTAATCCGTCCTCATCTCATTGTTGCGGACTTAGTCCTGCGGTTGAGAATTTGTTGATTAGGGCATGTTCGGCTCCCAATTCTATTAAGGATCTTTTCAAAAATGTAATGACCTTTTCTGTAGATTCCATTGACGAAACAATCATATTCCTGCGGTTTCTGGTAGAATTATCTGAGTCGGCTAATGTGTATAGCATGGATGCTCTGGGGATTTTTAGAGTGTTATTTCCTAACTGTCAAGGTGTTCTTAAAAGAGAAATTTCTAAGGCTATTAGCAGTAATTTAAGTGTAAATGAATTTCACGAGTTAATCTTGGCAAGGCTTATTCCGTCCCTTGCGTTACAAAGTCTGGTTCCAAAACATTGTTATAGGACGCAGTTCTTGCATGAAAATCTATTGGCCTATGTCTTGGATTTGAAATGTTATTGCGAAGTTTTTAAAATCATGGTACAGGAAGAAGAGATGATAGCTCGTATAATCAAAGGCATTACTCCTCAATATCGGTCCTTTTTATCCTTGACTAAGTGCCCGAGTAATTTTGCAGAACTTGAGGAAGCATGTACCTTTGCTGAAGACGTAAAACATGGAGAGGAGTCTCGGCACACTAGGTATCCTCCTCCCTGTGTTTCTTATAGACCTAATGATATCTCTAACCATCATGTCACTCCCTTTTCATCTAAAAAAAGTTACGCTTGTGGATCCAGGGATCATCTAAGAAATAATTGTCCTTCAGAGAGGAAAAGTGGTAACGTGAGTCCAAATCAAAACGCTAGTTGTTATGTTTGCGGATCTATGTCACATATGAAAAGACAGTGCCCTAAATTGAGGAATGGTAATTCACAATGACCTATTAGTGTACCCAGTGCAGTGAATAAGAACTTATTGGTTGAAGATCATGCAAATAATAAGATTCCCTTTCCTCAAATCTTAGGTATCTCTAGTGATATTGTTCCGAAATCTTCTACCATTTGTCTTGAAGTTAATAATGAACCTGCATTGGGGTTGATTGATTCGGGTAGTGTGGTGTCACTTATGAGTGAAGCTTGGTATTTGAAGATGAAAAATTGTTGTAAATTACCCACTATTAAGGCTTCTAATCTTCAATGTGTGGCTGCTAATGGAGGCGGATTAAGGATTCTGGGTTCGGTTTCGGTTAAGATCAGAATTGGTGATTTCACTTGGAAAGCTGATTGTTTGGTTGCCTCTGATTTATCTCACCAAATAATTTTAGGTGCTGATTTTATGGGCAAGGTTGGAATGATTTTGAACCTTCAAGATAGAAATTTTAGTTTCAAGTTTTGTCCCGGTAGAATTTTCAATTTTCATGAGGATATAATATTTCAAAGGTATCCTGCTTGTGCTCCAGATGAGGATATTGAGGACAGCAGTGGTAATAAATTAGATCTTGATCATCTGCCTCCCGACCAAGCTAGTAAAATTCGTGATCTTTGTGCAATGTACCCTGAAGTTTTCACTGATAAATTAGGATTAACTAATGTGCTTAAATACCACATTGATATTACGGACAAGATTCCTTTTAGATCTCCGCCCTATAGGTTATCACCACCTAAGATGGTTGAGTTAAAGAAAATCATCGATAAGATGCTTCAGGATGGTGTTATTCGACCTTCTATCTCTCCATACTCGTCTCCGATGTTTCTGGTGCCCAAGACATCTGGAGGTTTCAGGCCAGTGACGGATTATAGAGAGTTAAACCGTAAGATCGTCATGCAGTCTGTGCCCTTACCGGATTTGCATACTTGCTTCTCTTGGTTCCATGGTGCTAATTATTTTTCGACCTTTGATTTGAATCAGGCATACAACCAAATACCTCTTGATGAGGAATCTATTCCTCTCACTGCTTTTGCCACTGACTGGAATCTTTATGAATACACGGTTATACCTTTTGGGCTCTCGACTGGAGCGGCTGTGTTAACTCGACTACTGGATTCTGTGTTTGGGGATGTGAAATTTAAGTACGTTATTCATTATCTTGATAATCTTGTCGTATATTCTGCAAATTTTGAAGATCATCTCAAGCATGTACAGGAGGTAGTTGAAAGATTGAAGAAAGCAGGTTTACCTGTCAAGCTTTCGAAGACCAATTTTACCAAATCTCAGATCTCCTTCTTGGGACATATAGTATCGTCACAGGGTATTTCAATTGATCATGCCCGTACTCAAGCTATTCACGAATTTAAACCACCTAAAGATGTGAAAGGGATTGCCAGATTCATTGGTATGACTAATTTCTTTAGAAAATTCGTTCCGAATTATGCTGAAATTGCTGCCCCTTTGAATTCCTAACGTAGAAAGAATGTCAAATTTGTGTGGGAAGACCCTCAACAAAGAGCCTTTGAAACCTTGAAGAGAGCTCTCAGTAATGCTCCTATACTGGCTATTCCTGATTTTAATAAAAGGTTCATTATCCAGACTGATGCCTCAGGCAAGGCTATTGCAGGAGTCTTATTGAAAGAGTCGGAAATGGGTAGACGTCCTATTGCTTACGCATCTAGAGCTCTCTCCCCTCTGGAAAGGAAATATTCTGTCTATGAATTAGAGTGTTTAGCGGTACTATTTTCGTTGGAGAAATTCCGTGTTTATGTGGAGCACGTTAATTTTGATTTAGAGACAGACAATGAAGCTCTTTCCTGGGTTCTGAAAAGACCCAAAAGAACTAGAAGACTAACTAGGTGGGCGCTGAGAATTTCTGCTTTTAAATTTAATGTTCGGCACATTCGTGGAACGGAAAATGTAATCGCTGATGGGCTTAGTCACATGTTTGATGAGGAGGATGGTTTTGAAAACTTGGAAGCGAAGAGTGTACCTCAAGTTGGTTCGGTAAATGTGAATTCTATCTTGACTAATCTTCCAATGTTGTATCAAGATATTGCTCTGCATCAAAATGATGATGCTCTGTTAAAGGAAATTCTGGAAAAGATTAATTCTGGTAAAAATATCAAACCCTATTCCTTGCTGAAAGGGGTACTCTGTTGTCAATCTCGTTATGATAAAAGGATAAAGATCGTTGTCCCCAAGGTTTTAATTCCTGTCATATTTCAGTATTACCATGATAGTCCTGTTGGTGGACACTTGGGAAACTTCAAAACTAGGTCAAAAATAAGGGAGTTCTTTATTTGGAAAAACATGGATCGGGATATCACATCCATGGTTAAGTCTTGTAAAAGTTGCGCCATTAATAAACCTAACCTAAACAAACGTGCGGGGTTGTTGTCATCGACTCAAGCTTCCAGAGCTATGGAGCGATTGTTTATCGATCATGTTGGACCCTTTCCACGTTCCAGTCGAGGAAATACTCATGCATTGGTGTGCATTGATGGCTTTACCAGGTTTTGCTGGATCTTCCCGACTAGATCGACCAATTCGCAGTCCACTATTTCCTGTTTTAATTCTATTTTTGCCTCCTTTGGAACTCCTAAGTTTCTTGTATCTGACAATGCTGCTGGGTTTACTAGTCATACATTCAGGAAGTACTTGTTTGACTTGTGCATCTCCCATGTGACCACTACTCCATATTATCCCAACCCTTCATATTCCGAGAGAATGAATAGAAATTTGAAGTCTGCTCTCATGGCTTACCACCACTCGAATCATACCAAGTGGGATACCTGTCGTCATTGGTTGTCATATGCATTTAATACTGCTACCCATGGGTCTCATGGCAAAACTCCTATGGAATTAATGTTTAGTTTTGTTCCATTTTCTCCTCTATCTAATCTCCTTCGAATTGAGGAACTGCTTCCTGAAGTCTCTACTCCTCGTGATGTGCGAAAGGTGTGGGATGAGGCCAAAACGAGGTTGGCTGTGTCGTATGAAATGGTACGAAAGGACTATGACAAAGGCCGAAAACCCACCAAGCTAAATGTTGGAGACCAAGTCTTCGTAAAATGTTATCCTGTCAGCAAGGTTATAAATAAATTTACTTCAAAATTAGTTCCTAGATTTCAGGGACCTTGTACGATATTGCAGTTTTTGAGCCCTGTATCTATGCTTGTCAGTGATCCTGTGGCGAAAAGAATTCGAAGAGTTCATTTATCCCAAGTGAAAGCGGCTTGATATATTGTGTGTCTGGGGTTGAATTCAAAATATTATTTGTGATGGGTGGTAATTTATCGGGACATTGTTTGATTTAAATGGGTTATGGAAGTGGGGAAATTGTTCTCTCCGTATGGATGTTGGGAAGTTGTGGATTGGGGTGTCTGTATCTTGGTAGTTCTCATCCTTAGTGAGTATGAATATCTGTGAAATAAACACTCAGTGATCAATGGATGGAAGTTTAAAATAATGTTATTATTATCATTGTTAAGTACGATACGTGTGAATTTAATTGGAACCTTTTGTGGTGGGGGATTGAAATTTGAGAATTGAGGTGGTTCCCAGTTTTAGTAATGTGGCCTAGGTAGTATGATTCAACGGTGTGCAGGATGGATGTCTATAAGAGAACTTTCTGTGTTTAAAAAAATCTTTTTGGTGTTATTGGTATTGATATAGTGTCTATTAGAAAAATTCTATGATTTTAATTACCTATGTTGAATGTTTGAGATCCATAACGTAGTGCTGTAAAAAAATCTCATGTGTCTAATATATGACGAGAATTTCTCTTGTGTGGATATCTTCTTGCAGTGATAATTATTAAGAAACGTGTGTATCTCGGGAACTGTGGAGCTGAATGAATTGTCCGTGTGAAATCTTGGTTGTAAGCGTTGAAATAGGGACAAGCTTGGGTTTGATCCGTGTGGAATTAATTGTTATGAATTTCTATCTCCCGGAGCTGGGGATGAGTTTCTGTTTGCCGTGTGCATGAACCTTATGTTCTTACTGCATCTTAATTCTTGGTTCGTAGGGATAGATTTTTCATTTTGATGATCTTCATGTTTTACTCGTAAGGGTAGTTTGATTCTTAGTTTCATCTTGGGTTCTCTTCCTGACCTTCCGGTTGCTGTACTTCTTTAGGGTTAGCTGAATTGATTTGTAGCCTGGTTTGCTGTTAAATTCTGAAAAATTGTTTCTGTTCCCAAGCTAGTTGAGTTACCAGGTACATTTCGGGTCGAAAGGTGATCTTGTGTTCTGACTATGCATCGCTGTTATGCATCTGCAACTCATTCTGGGAAAAGTTCTTAACTATGTATTTATTTTGGGGGTCTGTCACCTGACTTGTGGTTCAACTTCTTGTATTCTCTGCCATAACTTGTTCATCTGAGGTCATCTTACTTAAGCTTGTGGATTTAAAAGTTCTTTTCAATTAACCTGCCTGTCTAGTGCATTTTATTATGGAACTTCATCTGAAAGGTGTCATTAGTATAGTAACTTATCGTTCTGTGATGTAGAAGAATAAGTATGGGATTATTTTGCTCATTCTTACGGTATTGCAGTCATCGATCCTCTACCTGGATATGGGGCCTTGTAGAAGGATTATGTGGTTTCTGGATGGGTTTGTCTCCCGTGTTTCTCCTGGTCATTTTCTGTCCCGGTGTAGATGTTGATAGTGTGTGTTGATTGCCTGGTAATTGCTGATTGTTCGGTTGTTGATGACCCACCTTACGCGTACCCTACATCTGAATTGTACATATGTCTCCAACTGTAATTAACCTTTTACCATTGCTCTAAACATTCATATCTTCTACTCTTGCTTAGCTTCCTGTTCTAAACGTGTTATTCAGTATCCTTCTAGTTATTATTGTTTCCTGCTTTTCACCTTCTGCTTGGAATGAGTATATGTGTAGTAGGGCTATGGAAGTTGAAGCTGTGTGAATGGAATATTAATTTAAGCCAAGAAATGATTTGAACTTTTTAAAAAGGTATATCATCTATTGATTGGGGGGTTTTGATTTCACAGATATGTCTGTAAAAATTTTAACTTAATTGATATATTGATTTATTCGCTACACTTCAACTTGATCCGATAATTATCGTGAGTGATCTGATATTCAGGTTACGGCTCTTGCTGTGGTATTCTGATCAGATTGGAGGAAACTGATGATAAAGCGATTGGTGTGATAAGTCACTTAAAGAATTATCTAATGTTTGTTGCACTGACTTATTTCTCGAAGAGGCTTATGTTTCCCTACTTATTTTTGCCTTTTCTTTCTTCTTCTTCTTGTGTTTACCTTTTGGGGTATTTATGTGGTAATATGGTTATCACTCATGAAGTCTTGTCATTCCCTATAATTGAAGCCCTTAATTATGTTCGAATGAGAATTATGCTATGTTTAGTACATTGTAAGACCTGTTTTCTTATGTAGGTTGTGCCCCTGAAAATTTATTGTGATTAAGCGAACTCCGATTACCATAGTAACCTTGGTATTTTCTGAACATCTCAAGGAAAATTGGCGTGCTGATGATATTGGGCGTTAAAACATGGACTTAATTGAACACTAAACAACTGCGAGTGGTCTGTATCACTGTGTTATACATCACCCAGATATACCTCTGCTCACTTCGAGACGTGTTTATGTTAAATTATTGAAGATGGAACTTTTCTTACATATATTCTTGAGACAACCGATTGTTTTCATCTAGGCCTGCTTGTTATACCCCACCCCATGTTGATGCTTTCGAGGGGGAGGCTGTAATGGATTTAGAATTATTCCTCGCTATGGTACGATCTGTTCAGCATTTTATTCATGCGTCCCTTACTATCAGCCTCACGGTGAATTCAAATCTCAATTTTCCTTGAACTTTCTCTGATTAGATAATGGTGAGCCATCTGGCGGTCGAGTTGGAACTAGTCGTACGAGGTGACCAAGCGGTGCTGCTATCTGGCCGGGAGTAGTTAACACTGCTGGGCCGGTGATCGTGGCTTGCGAATAATGAAATCGATAGCAGTTTTTTTAATAGTATTCTTGTTGCTGAATTGGAAGAAGACGCCTCGAAAACTACGCTTCTGACCTGGTTTGAGGATAAATTATCCGTGACGAGAATGAAAATGATTGTGGGATTTGATCCCGGATGAGGATTTCTCCATCAGGGCGTAAGGGCCTGAAGAACTGGTCTGTTTTCTTGAAAGAGATTTCATTTCTTCTTGCGTCTGACCTTGTAAGTAGCTTCAAGCATATCTATAATGGTTAACCTACCCCATCGAAGGCTGCTAATTATTGTGTTAAGAGACATGTACACTACTAAACGCTGCGATATGTGAGATTTTCTACAGCTGATCTTTCGGACTTTTCGAGCTTAAAATTTTTTAGAATTTTAAAAAAAATCTGGACTTCATCATATCTATGTAATACTTTTATGTAATACTCATACCTTTGGGATTTCAATTCGAATGTATGAAAGATATTAATGTTTGCTTTAATGCTGTTATTTAAGATTCCATGATAGTAAAGGTATATTTACGTTGCGGAGCTCCCAACTAACTACTATATACGAAGTGTCTGCTTAAGCTTATGGTGGTTAACTTCATTTCCTCCTTTAAATCGTAATAATTATGTTATTATTTAAATATATTCAAGCTCTTCCGAGCAAGTAAGAGGAAAAGAATAAGTTTTAGGATGAAAGCTTTTGTGATGAATTACTCGGTACTTGAGTTGGGATTTGATCATGGTGGTTGTCACTCTGTTACACCAACCGTGTAACAGAATGCAAACGTAAAGGGGGCGTTGCTCCTTTGTGTCTGACACATGAGTGTCGGCTAATTATTTTGTCTTGACTGTCATCTGATTTTTTGGAAGGATTGTTTGCCCGTGTTGCTTTCCTTTCTTCAGTCTTGTGAGACTGATTTAATTGAAGTTACTGTTCATTGTGGGATATTTAATTATGGTGGTACTTGTGGATTTATTGCATGTCATTGCATTATTTCTGGCTCATTTCTGAAGTAATGTGTGTTGTGGGTTATGACTGTTTCTTATATCATTTGGGGTAACCGAGATAACCCATTGGAGAAGTTTTCAGCCTGCATATTGAAATATTTGATTCAAGTTTTCTTATTTTGAGTTGGCCTCCCATTACTTACGAATCAGTATTTGAATTACAGATTGGAAGGTGGTACTTACCTTAAATGATTTGGGTTGATTTAGCATTTTAATTTTGAACTGAACTACATTGATTTATTGTTCTGGAAGATTTTCAGCGCTCATTCTTAAAACTTGATTTTAATATTATAATTCGGAATTGATTTTTCTTTCTTTAATTGCTCGGAAATTTAAATTATTATTATAGAGGTCAGATGTTCTTAAATGATTTTGCCTTATTAAAGTTTTTCTTTAAATTGATCAAGGAATTATTATTTCAGCCAGTTAGTTAAGCTTATTTTTAGTTGATTCGCTTGGCCTCTTGTGTCCAGTGCTTCCTCAATCAGCGACGGCCTTTTGTTGGGATAATTTGTAAGTATTTCCTTTAAATTTGCTTATTTATCCCTGGTCGTGCTAACACTCTTGACTTTTATCTTATGTTGTGAGACTGTGTATATTCAAATAATTCACCATACCTGGTCGGTTTCAAGTTTTCAGATCTGCGTCGCCCAAATGTTCCCAACGTATGTCTAAAAGTTATTTCTTTTTAAAATTACTTTACCTAGACACATTGGGATTGTATTCCTTTTTCTTGACTCTATGATTCTTATTTCTACCTCACTGCCTGTATTGTGACGTTGCGGTTCACTTTTAGATAGGACCGTTCGCTCACTGAGTACTGATTGCGGGCGGTGCTGTGTCAGAGGCACGACAGCTTGTAATGACTTTGACAGGGTCTGCATAAGGCTACATCGATTGACATCTTAATATGTAGAGGAAGGTTGTCCTAAATGCATTTACGAAAGGGGCAGCGTATGTTGATAAAAATCCTGGTGTTAAACATTGAATCAGATGTTTTAGCATCTGATATAAGATTCTATGTATATAGAACATCTTAACAGCCTCACTTACTAGTGTGAGGAAAATAAGGTATTGACAGGTTTGTTTGTTATTAAGACGGTTATCTGTATCGCGTAGTCCTTTTCTTATTTCTGTTCCATAGCGTACGTTGTCAAAGCAAACACTAATGTTCATGATCAAGGAATATCTTTGTTTATAGTCTTATAACAATATTCATTAGCGGATGGTAAGTTGTGTTAGCAGGAATGTTTTCAGATGTTCAAATTCTAAACGAATATCGACAGAAGATTCTTTTAAATATTCGTAATGATAAGAGCAGTCTACAACTACAATCGGTGCTTTATTTTTAAATTCCTGAGGGGAAAATAGCGGACAAAATCCTATCTCAAAATACAATGATTGGAATTTACAAAACATGTCACAGAGCATCCCAAATTTATTGTTCTCAAAATTACTGTCCATATTTTCGTAGGGACTCGTAATTCCGTTGAGATATAGTCTAACATTTGTTAATTTACACTGATCAAACTGTGAACTATCTTTTTCATGATTGAATTTACGGTGGACTTGAAATCCAAAAATAATATACGGGGATTCTCAATAATTAGTGACGTTTTAACAGCCCAGCTATGCTTGTTGGTAGGTATTAACACAGGATATCCATGCAGCTCCCAACTTCGAAAACGTATAGGAAATGGTGTATCTTTTTCTACAATCTTGAGCAACCGAAGTTTTTCACCATCAGATAAGGTTACATGTGGATTCCCCCGCAATATACGATGAAGTGTAATTTTCGAGTCAACTGGTGATTCTGCTGCTTTAAGAGAATGGTATTCACTTTGATCACGGATCAGGATAAGATCTTGTTTTGCGTAGATTATAATACGTGTAAAGTCTTCTGCGAAGCCAAGAATGTGTAAATGGTAACATACCTGTAAAAGTTCTGTCCTCATTAATCATCCACTTGTTAATAGCTTTAGGATACCATCCTGCCACCCCCAAAATATTACATTTTCATAAGAAAAGGAAGGGTAGAGTTTCATTGCACTTTTAATACCAACATTCTTCGTTCTATCTATTCCTACATTATTTACTTCATATCGCGCTTCAGCAAAGAGAAAAGCTAAAGCATGGTTGTTTAGTTCAAATTTTGCTTGGTCCACGTCCATCAGACTTATCGAGTCGTCCTTCAATATAGAGGAAGCATTCGTGTAGTAGAGTGTATGGGTATACATCTTGCTGATTAATGATTAACGAATTCCATCATTGTTGTTTAATCCGAACGTAAAAATTTCATAAGAATGAAGATCACTTCACTAGTTTCTACTGTGTTCATAATGTCTAACATGTCTTCCATTTTGTTACAGTAGCGTATAATCTAAATCTTGGAGAATTTGCTTATGGTTATCTGTTAACTCGATGGGCCTTCGCAAACATGTAGTATGTATTCGGAATGTACACAGTGTTTTATGGATGTTTTTCATACTGGTATACGATGAAATTTGTAAGCTACGTACGTGTGCCGATCTAAATTCATAAGCTGATTATGTCTATTTACAAACCTAAGTGTGATATTACTAACGTGTTTTGCAGAAACAGGATGATTAACAACTACTGGCGATTTCTCAGGAATTTTCTATCCACGTTCCTCTACAATAATAAAGTCGAGCAGAACGTACGAATGTTGTTGATTACTACTCAAAACTGTAATAATGTTGCAAGTAATGTTCACATGATGACCATCAAAGGGTGTTAGGTTGATCAGACTCGTAACGTACGTTCGGTAGGAGCTCCGTTGTTAAAAATCCAAGTAATGTTCCAATCGAATCAGGTTGTGATTTGAAGCCAGTCTTAAACGATGATTCAATAACACATTTGTGTGTAATGTTGCTTACAGTAATTGAGAACTTGTAATTATGATTACTAAAACTCTCTTCTCTAAACTGTTGAATTAACTTACTTTCAAAGTAGCCATGAATATCTTCTACTGAATAAATACCTGATGGTAGCATTAGCACATAGTCATCGTAATAGAACTTGTTTACACCACCACGCATATTATAGATTTTATTGCGGGTTTCAAACGACACTGGTCCAAGACTATGAGTTCGATCGGTGGATTAAATTGTTCGGTTGTTTCAGGCCCTTCTCCGCCCACACCGAACTTTCTTTCACCGTTATTTATCACGCGAACACTGTTGCTCTTTGCCTACCACTCTGGGTTTGATATAAGAACATAATTCATAATCATCCGCACATGCGTGAATTGAATTTCTGCACAGGTTTTTTATTGTAAACTATGTCTGAACTCCTTCCGAAATAACGTATGAGCTCAAATGGTGGAGGTAAGTCTCCATAGCTATCAAAATACCATACTTTAGATTTACGTTTTACGTAGGCAGCGTAATGAGTTTCAGGTCCGCGACGGTTGTCTGAGTTAATTACAGCACTCTCACGTTCACGTGGGCACGCTGGTAGTTGATCGCGCACATGCACATCTCGAAAATAATGAATTTCTGGATGTTTAGCAAACGTAAAGCCTTTTTTGTATGGCACTAGCTTCATGTGTACGCCTTTGGCTCGCAATGCAGCTGCCTTCATCGTCTTTTTATGACGTTCACTCTCTTTCGACTGCTGTTTCGTTTCTTCTACTGTCTTAACGTTGCTTGCTACAGCACTGGCACCACCCAGTAAAGACACTGAAGTGCCTAGTTAAGCAAACAGCGCAGGACGATATCCTGTTCGTTTTACAGGAATAATTCGCGCACGTTTAAACACCTTGATCTGCACTTTGGAGAACATCTCGCTCTTGCTGCACGAAGTAACTTAGTAATAGCTACACGCATATTGTATTCCCCTAGAATAGCTTTTCGTGCAGCCTTCACAACATGTTTCCATCGAACAGTTTCACATTTCTTCTTCTTCATATCCTTTGGATATCGTTGTTTCACCATTCTGTACACGAATTTACTCGTCAAGAACAAATTATAAACTAACAGTTACCTGTTGTTTCTTTTGTTATATACATTACTATTGCCTAATTTATTATTCAGTTACCATGAGGATTATAAAGTAGCAAGACACACTACCTGTTAGTTACATAGTACCACATCTCTTACCTAGTTCTAGTAAAACTACAAAGGGACGTCATGGAACGTTATTTCCTTTTAGAGTTCGATGTATTATCTAGCCCATCGGGATGCGTAAAGGCAAATCTTTGTACTCACACTCATTACTGCCTTAAATTGCATACGCTTCGAGAATATTTACGTTTCCGCGAAGTCACTCTATAAAGCGCTATATACTATTCTGCAAATTGTAAAGCAGGATCTAGTTAAAGATGGAATAAATTATTTTGAATTTAATTCACATGAGCAAGTACCATCACCGGATGATGTGCTTCCCAATTCTCTTATGATCTTTAATGTTGTCGCAACAGAACATAAAAACGTTATTCGTGCATACTTTATTATGGGGCGACATGAATATGTTGATTGCATCTATTTATGTCAAACATATTCCCGTGTGCCTAAGCAATTGATACGCGATTCCGCATATATTATTGTGCTCTTTCTGCGAGATGAGGTCAACATACGGCATATATATGATGACCATGTTAACACTGATGGGACATTCAATGTCTTAAGTAGTATAATGGGAGAGTTCTGCGGCCTCCTCCGCGGGAAATTTGAATTTTGGCGGAAGATTTGAATTTTGGCGGGAGATTTGAATTTGTAAACAAAGCCACGTGCTTTTTGACAGCTGTCATCGACAACAACGCATCGCTAACCTCACTGCTGCTATCTTGACGGGCCTAAACCTCACTAGTGCCAACTTAACCTAACTAGCATGAGGTAAACAAAGCCTCGTGTTTTTTGACAGCCACGTGCTTTTTGACAGACAACAAAGCATCGCTAACCTCACTGCTGCCATCTTGACGGGCCTAAACCTCAGTAGTGCCAACTTAACCTCACTAGCGCGAGGTAAACAAAGCCACGTGCTTTTTGACAGCCACGTGCTTTTTGTCAGATTTGTAAACAAAGCCACGTGCTTTTTGACAGCTGTCATCGACAACAACGCATCGCTAACCTCAGTACTGCCATCTTGACGGGCCTAAACCATAGTGGTACCAACTTAACCTCACTAGCGCGTGGTAAACAAAGCCACGTGCTTTTTGACAGCCACGTGCTTTTTTGACAGCTGTCATCCGCCATCTTTAAACTACAGAGCACTGTGCTGCCCTCTTGCGTCACCTGTCATCGGCAGTGCTGTCATCTTGGCGGGCCTAAACCTTAGTGCTACCAACTTAACCTAACTAGCGAGAGGTAAACAAAGCCACGTGCTTTTTGACAGCTGTCATCCACCATCTTTAAACTACAGAGCACTGTGCTGCTCTCTTTATCGTAGTAGATGTTAAATTCTTCACCTGTCATCCGCAGTGCTGCCATCTTGGCAGGCCCAAACCTTAGTGCTACCAACTTAACCTTACTAGCGTGAGATAAACAAAGCCACGTGCAGCTGTCATCCGCCATCTTTAATCTATAGAGCACAGTGCTGCCCTCTTTAGCTACTTATCTTTGAAATGTGGTGGCGGATAATTTGAAAAATGCTTTTTGACATCAGCCATCTTTGAGCACGGTGCTGCCCTCTTTAGCTACTTACCTTTGAAATGTGGTGGCAGGCAATTCCACATGACAGCAGCCATCTTTGAGCACCGTGCTGCCCTCTATGTGGTGGCGGTAAATTGAAAAATTCCACGTGCTCTTGTTTGGAAACAAACTCACGTGCTTTTTTGACAGCTGTCATCTGCCATCTTTAATCAACAGAGCACAGTGCTGCACTCTTTAGCTAGATACCTTTGAAATGTGGTGGCGGCAATTTGAAAAATTATATGTGCTCTTGTTGGGAAACAAAGCCACGTGCTTTTTTTGACAGCTGTCATCCGCCATCTTTAACCAACAGAGCACTAGGCTGCGGGCAATTTCGTCAGCTGTCATCCGCCATCTTTAATCCAGAGAGAACAGTGCTGCACTCTATGTGGTGGCGGTAAATTCCACGTGCTTTACAAACCTATGCGCTTTTCTGTCATCCACCATCTTTAATCCAGAGAGAACAGTGCTGCACTCTATGTGGTGGTAGCAAATTGTACGTGCTCTTGTTTGGAAACAAATTCTACGCTCTCTTCAGCTGTCATCCACCATCTTTAATCAAGGGAGCACCGTGCTGCCCTCTTTGTGGTGGCGGATAATTTGAAAAAATTCTTTTCGACAAGCAGCCATCTTTAATCCAGAGAGGACAGTGCTGCCCTCTTTAGCTACTTACCTTTGAGGCGGTTAATTTGAAAAATTCTTTTCGACAAGCAGCCATCTTTAATCCAGAGAGAATAGTGGTGCCCTCTTTAGCTAGTTACCTTTGAGACGGCTAATTTGAAAAATTCTTTTCGACAAGCAGCCATCTTTAATCCAGAGAGAACAGTGCTGCCCTCTTTAGCTACTTACCTTCGAGGCGGTTAATTTGAAAAATTCTATTTAACAAGCTGCCATCTTTAATGAAAAGAGCATCGTGGTGCTATCTTGCGAGTAATATTTTACGTCACAGCTGTCATCCACCATCTTGTAATGCTAACCTTAGTGCTGCCCTCTTTAGCTACTTACCTTTGAAAAAAAGAATCTATTTGACAAGCTGTCACCTGCCATCTTGCATCGCAAACCTCAGTGCTGCACTCTATGTAGTGGCGTATAATTTGACAAAAATCTTTTTGACAGGCAGCCATCTTTAATCCAGAGAGAACAGTGCTGCCATCTTTAGCTACTGCCATCTTACATCGCTTACCTCACTGCTGTACTCTATGTGGTGGCGGTTATTTCGAACAAGTTTAACCACGCATCGGGCAAGCTAGAGTAAGCACGTGCTGTTGTGATGACGTCATTGTGCATGTTTAAACCCGTTCGTTGACTAAAAGCTTTAGTCTTCGAGAAACAGTGATAGAGTGTAGAGTGCAAACATGACGAAAACATTAATGGTTGATGTGCAAGGCTTTAAAGTAAACGGAAACAAATTTGTGTTTAAGGAGGTGGCTGTGTTAGATTGCAGTGTGTTGTGGGCTCCAAAACTTGTTAGTTTAGTATTTAGTCCAACGTTCCCTTACTGTTTGCAAACAGATGAGGATAAAATGCAGACTCAGTGGATTGAAAACAATTTAGGTTTGAAGTGGGATGAAAAAGGAATACCTTATCGTTTTCTACCTTTAATGATGAATGCACATTTGTCAAGAGCAGATCTTGTTCTTTTAAAGGGTTGTGAAAAGAAAGAATGGTTGCGTGATTTTCTACCATCATCATGTGAAGTTATCGACATGCATGAATTGGGGTGCCCATCATTTAAAACTCTTCCGAAAGAGCATAGCAGAGAAACAAGTAAACAGTCTTTACAACATGTAGGTATGCTCTTTGATTGGTTGTGTCGCAGTGCATGCCGAGAAGTAAACAACATATGTAAACTGCAGTGTCGAAATAACCTTAGTGTAAAAGAAACATTTGTAGAGTAAAGACATCATGTCATTTCTAACAGATACTAAGTGTAACGCAGTTGAAAAGGCGATCGTAAAGTTTTATGCATGCAAAAAGAAACTAAACACTTTTACTGAAGAAGAGTTAAATGCATTACCAAGGGCATTTTTGGTTAATGTAGCTGCGAATGCTGTAAAGAAGATTTGGGAAAAGGTGCCTCGTGAGTGGACTCAAGATCCTGTTTTGTCAGAGCTTCAAACGTGTAGTTTACATCATGAACACGTGAGTTTAAGTAGAAGACCTTCTGTGAGACAGTGCCGTACATGTCAACTAATTAAACTGTATCACGGACCTAAAACTAACGAGTTGTCTTCGCTTATAAACACTTACCATAGCTGTGGAGAGAGTAAACAAGGAAAAGGTGAAGAAACGTGCTGGGAAAATGATGAGGAAGCATGTTGGGCGTGGACTCATCAATAGAGTGATTGATCTTCTTTTCTTCGTGCTTCATCTCCCCTGCGGCCCTAGAACACGTTCGCCTGATACGTAGTTTCATGCTGCCTGCATAGAGTATGTCGTGTAGCTGTTAAAATCTGCTTCGTAGAGTTATGCCATGTGTGTGTGTGTGTGTGTGTGTGTGTGTTATTACCTAGTGCTTTAGCTGCTCAGATGAATATAGCAGCACTTGTCGTTGTTGGTGTAATAAAACGAAAACTGTGTGACAAAGACCGTAAAATAAACAAAGGATACAAATGTATATATTCTAAAATAAATATGAATTTTCAAAACATATTACAGGTGTTGTTTAATCCTACAGCATGTCCTAGTGACTTAGAAGAAAGGAAACGTAGAGGATTAATAGAAAACACACATAAGATTTAAATTACATCCTCTTTATTAATCCATGAATTAAAGCTGTTATTAAAACCAAGCCATTTAACATACAGTTTATTACCACGACGTCGAATAACACGTTCAACTAAATAGTGAACAGGATATTTTGTTTTCTGCAGTTCTTCGATGAGGAATCCTCCTTCAATAGGCTGTCCTCTGAGATCGCGAAGTAAATACGTAACTGGATTAGTAAGCTTAACACTTCTGATTTGAAAATTTCAGTGCTCCAGTTAGGTGTGTATCCTTTTGCAAAGATAGACTTGTGTTTGATGATGCGAACGAAATCACCTTCTTTAAAGCGATGGCGACGTGGAACAGCTGTTTTGATTACAAGATGAATAGCATCTAGACGAGGTGTATTCTTTGTAACAAGACGTGGCTTTGTTCCGATAGTGCGATGAGGTGTATCGTTGTAGGTAGATAAAAGTCTAGGTAGCAGATCAATCCAACGATATGAACCTTGCGCTGTAAATTCTCGCCACATCATTGTTTTGAGTGTACGATTAAAGCGTTCTACAACACTTGCCTTGAGATTGCTGAACGTAGAGTAGTGTTGAATGCCAAGTAACTTGAGGTAAGAAGAAAAATCCTTGTTGTAAAACTCTTTACCTTGATCAGTTTGAAGAAGCCTTGGGTAGCGTTTCGATTCTTCAACGATATGTTTAAATGCTTCTTTAAGTTGAGCTGCTGTTTTAGAACGCACGGGTTGTGCAAAAGCAAACTTTGAGTACACATCGATAACAGTAAGTAGATACTTATAGCCCTTATTACTAGAAGCATATGGAATCATTTCTACTAAGTCTGCTTGCCAGAGATCATCTTTTCCTCGTGTAATAACGCGTCTGCGACAGTAGGTGCGACGTGCTGGTTTATGTAACTCATGTGCGATGTTTACCTTTACAGGTGAGATCTTCTCTTGACGAGCCATTACAAAATAATACCGGCATAACGTAGCTCTCTTTCTATTTCTAGAATTTCTGATCCGTGACCAGTGTGACCAGCCTCTTGCGATGCTCTTAAAAGTTGTAATCGTTCAACGAGTAAGTTTGGGTCATTCCAGTATCTTACATCCACATACGGCAACAAAGGCTTGTAGATAACGTCTAGATTACGTGCAGTCGGAAACAGCTTAGAAATAAACTCACGATACTTGTAACTCTTATTCGCATTTACAGCTCCTGTTCTCTTGTAATTACGTCGTGTTGCATCAGTAGCAAAAAGTATTGCTTTATACTTTTTAAGATCATCTTGTAAAATTATATCCTTCTCAGGTATTCGTGAGAAAAGAAGTTCTAAGAGTCCTTTCGTAGGTTTATAGGTAACACCTTTTACAATGAGTTTGTTGCTATAAAACTTAACATTTGAATTTCCTATCCGGAAACAGTCATCTTCGTAGCGAATACCATAGGTAGTGTCAGTTTGTCCTGTAAAAAGTTTTTCTATATAAGGTGCAAAGAGAGATCCATAGGTATCTTGAATAAAAGTTCTAAACTGACTGCGATACTCTGGTGTAATCATAACCTCAGACAAAGATGGTAGATTTTGCGTCGATGTAGTAGGTGTTTCTGCAATAACATCTGTAGTTAAAAACTCAACACGCTTAGATGGTGATGTATCATTAAGTTCTTCTTCTTCTTCTTCTTTATCTTCCTCTTCTTGATCTACATCCTGCTTCTTCTCTTCCGTATCTTCTTCATGCTTTTCTTCTTCATGCTTCTCTTTATGATATGATGTTTGCATAGAAGCAAAAGTTGAAGTAGACTGCGGTAATGAAGTAGAATTAAAAATTTCTTTGAGTGGTGTACTTAGTTGTGTATTTAAAAATAAATCCGTGTCTGCTTGAATACGTTTAAGCTCTTTAAATTTCCGTCGAATATTGTTTCGAGCTTGGATGATATGTTTTGTGATCTCCTTGCTAGATGTTAACATGATGGTGGTTTTTAATCAAGTAGTTACTGTAATTCTGTGTTAATGCATATAAAATGATCGAAACCCATGCGATATCGTCCATGCTGTACATCACTTTCTTTATCAATAACTAAAAAGCTGTAACGGTGTAATGACAAACATTTAGCACACATACGTTTAAAGTCATCGAGTGTCATATCAGTGTTAACATGATCGTTATACACATGTCGCATGTTGCGCTCATCTTGCCGAAAAAGCACAATAACATTTGCGTTGTCGCGTATCAACCGCTTAGGCACACGAGAATAGGTTTGGCACAAATAGATGCAATCAACATATTTATGTCGATCCATACTAAAGAATGCACGAATAACGTTTTGCTGTTCTGTTGCGACATCATCAAAGATCATTAGAGAATTAGGAAGCACATCGTCTGGTGATGGTACTTGCTCATGTGAATTAAATTCAAATATCTTATTCCATCTTTAACTAGATCGTGCATTACAGTTTGTAGAATAGTATATAGCGGCTGATAGAGTGACCTTGCGAAAACGTAAATATTCTCGAAGCGTACACCATTTACAGAAGTAATAAGTGTGAGTGAAAGATTTGTTTTACCGCATCCCGACGGACCTGATATAATACATCGAACAGTAATAGGAAACAACGTTCCATGACGTTTTCTTGTAGTTGTAATAGAACTAGGTAAGAGATGTGGTACAATGTCGGTAACAGGTAGCGTGTCTTGCTGCTTTATAATCTTCATGATAACTGAATCCTAAAGTACGTAATAGTAATATATATATTAAACGAAACAAGAGGCAACGGTTAGTTTATGATTTGCTCTTGACTAGTAAAGTCGTGTCCAGCATGGTGAAACAACGATATCCAAACGACATGAAGAAGAAGAAGAAAGTAAAAACTGTTGGATGGAAAGATGTTATAAAGGCTGCGCAAAAAGCTATTCGAGGGGAATACAATCCTCGTGTAGCTATTACTAAGGCGTTACGCGCAGCAAGAGCGAGAATTTCTCCAAAGTGCAGAGCAATATTTAGTAAACGTGCGCGAATTATTCCTGTACCAAAACGAGGAGTATTTCTTCCTGCGCTGTTTGCTGGCTTAGCAGCTTTAGGGTCATTGCTAGGTAGTGCTAATGCTGTAGCGAGAACTGTCAAAGCTGTAGAAGAAGCGAAACAACAGTTGAAAGAGAGTGAACGCCATAACAAGACGATGGAGGCAATTGCGTTACGAGGCAAAGGTGTGAACATGAAGCTAGCGCCATACAAGAAAGGGCTTGGTATCTACATTTCTCCAAAAAACGTCTACTGAATGCACTGCCATATCGAGCTCTAACGCATGATGAAGTTTTTACGTTTGCTAAACAACTAGGAATTCATTATTTTCGAGGAGTGTATATGCGCGATCAACTACCAGCACGTCCACGTGAACGTAAAAGTGCCGTAATTAACTTGGACGACAGTCGTGGACCTGGAACTCATTACGTTGCTTATGTAAAACGTAAATCTAAAGTATGGTATTTTGATAGCTATGGAGATTTACCTCCTCCTTTTGAGCTCATACGTTATTTCGGAAGCAGTGCAGACATTGTTTACAATAAGAACCGTGTGCAAAACATTAATACACGCATGTGCGGACGATTATGTCTTATGTTCTTATATCAAACCCAGACAGTAGAGAAAGTGTATGTGTCTACGTGATGACGAACAGTGAAAGAACGTTTGCTGTACGTGGAGAAGGACCTGAAACAACCATCTATTTTAATCTACCAATCGAACTTGGTTATCAGCCGCATAGTCTTGGACTAGTATCGTTTGAAAGCTACAATAAAAATCTATAATGTGCGTGATCGTTTAAACAAGTTCTATTACGATGAGTATGTGCTAACACTACCCTCAGGTAGTTATACAGTAGATGATATTCACGACTATATTGAAAGTACGTTAATTGATCAGTTTGGGGAAGATAGTTTTAGTAATCATAATTACAAGTTCTCAATCACTATAAGCAACATTACGCATAAATGTGTTATTGAATCATCATTTAAGATTGACTTCAAATCACAGCCTGATTCGATTGGACCACTGCTTGGATTTTCATCGAGGGAGCTCCTACCGAACGTACGTTACGAGTCTGATCAACCTATAAAACTCTTCGATGATTATAATGTGAACATTACTTGTAATATTATTACAGACTTGAATAGTAATCTACAACCTTCGCACGTCCTGCACGACTTTATTGTTACAGAGGAACGTGGATATACTATTTGTGAGAAACCAGCAGTAGTTCTTTATCATCCTGTGTCTGTACAACACATTAGCAACATTACTCTTAGACTTGTAAATAAACATAATCAGCTTATTCATTTAGATCAGCACGCGTACGTAGCTTACAAACTACATCTTAAACCAGTATGAAAACCTTCTATAAAACACGGTGTACATTCCGAAGACATACTACATGTGTGCAGAGACTCATCGAGTTAACAGATACCCATAAGCAGATACTCCAAGATTTAGGATATACACTACTGCAACAGAATGGAAGAAATGCTAGACATTACGAATACAGTAGAAAGTCGTGAAGGTGTAGTACGAAGTGAGCTTCATTCCTATCAACCTTTTACGTTTGGATTAAATAACAATGATGAAATTCATTTTATTATTAATCAACAAGATGTTTACACCTTACCACACGAAAGCTACCTCTATATTGAAGGACGATTAGAAAAGTCTGATGGAAGTGGACCAAGCACTTCACAACTAAACAACCATGCTCTAGCTTTTCTCTTTTCTGAAGCGCGATTTGAAGTAAATAATGTTGAAATAGATCGAACGAAGAATTTTGGTATTACAAGTGCAATGAAACTCTACCCTTCTTTCTGTGATGAAGAAAGTAATCTTTTGCGGATGGCTGGATGGTGTCCAAAAGCTACTAACAACTGGATGATTAATGAGGATGGAACTTTTACGGGTATGTTATCACTGAAACATATTTTTGGATTCGCAGAAGACTTTACACGTATTATAATCAACGCAAAACAAGAGCTTATTCTAATCCGTGATCGAAGTGATTACAATTCTCTTAAAGCAGTAGAAACACCTGTAGAATCGAAAATAACACTGCATCGTATACTGTGGCGGATCCCACATGTAACCTTATCTGATCGTGAAAAACTTCGATTGCTCAAGATTGTAGAAAATGATACACCATTACCTATAGGTTTTAGAAGTTGGGAGCTGCATGAATATCCTGTGTTACCACCTACAAACAAGCATAGCTGGGCTGTTAAAACATCACGTTTTACTGAGAAGCCCTTGTACATTATTTTTGGATTTCAAACTAATCGTAAATTCAAACACGAAAAAGATAGCTCACTGTTTGATCACTGCAAATTAAGACACGTTAGACTATATCTCAATGGAATTACGTATGCCTACGAAAACATCGACATTAACTTTGTGAAAAATAAGTTTGGGATGCTCTATGACATGTTTTGTAAATTTCAATCATCGTATTATCAGAA
Source organism: Anabrus simplex (assembly GCF_040414725.1). Classification (NCBI taxonomy): domain Eukaryota; kingdom Metazoa; phylum Arthropoda; class Insecta; order Orthoptera; family Tettigoniidae; genus Anabrus; species Anabrus simplex. The sequence continues at coordinate 8,100,867 of NC_090266.1, forward strand.
AGAAGATCGTCCGTTATTTACACCTCAAGAATTTAAAAATAAAGCACCGATTGTAGTTATAGACTGCTCTTATCATGAAGAATCTATAAAAGAATCTCCAGTTGATATTCGTTTAGAATTTGAAACATCTGAAAACATTCCTGCTAACACAGCAGCCTATTGTCTTATTATTCATATGAGTGATGTTACTTACCATCCGCTAACGAATATTGTTACGAGACTATAAATAAGAATAGATCTTTATCATTTTCATTAGTGTGTGCTTCGACATCGTACGCTATGGAACAAACCTGTAAATGTGCATGCTGTTTGCATGCTCATACGCAACATCTTATTTATGTTTGACGAGTGAGTGAGGCTATTATGATGTTCTATAAACGTAGATCGTCGATGCCGAAACATCTTATTCAATACTTACCACCAGGATTTTTATATACGTACGCTGCCTCTTACGTACATAATTTTTGGGACATCCTTCCTCTACACAGTAAGATGTCAATCTAAGTAGCTTTATGCAGAACATGTGAACGACATTACAAGCATCGAGGAGAAAATGGTGATGATGATTGGGATGGACCAAATCCGAGGATTGAACACTGTACACAGTGTATGAATGAACTTTCTCTAGTACTTCATGATGATGATGATGATCCCGAAAAGGAATAACAGCAAGGTAAGATGTATATGATCTTCTCTGTAAAGCATAACATACTTAGTATAATATATTTCTAAATGCTTTGTTTAATTTGAATGTTGCAGGAGGCATTTCAGAAGCATACGTTGTTAAGAAGCACACCAACCTTGTCAGCAGCAAAAAAAACGAAATCTGTTGTAGTACATTTGTAAATAAATATTTGATCGCATTCAAAAATGTTGTACTTATTGCATTGCTTTACTCCGACTTACTCTTAAGAAAAACGATCAGGTCTAAACATGCACAATGACGTCATCACAACAGCACGTGCTTACTCTAGCTTTCCCGATGCATGTTTAAACTTGTTCGAATTTACCGCTACCACATACCTTTACATCGACTTACTCTTAAGAAAACGGACAAGTGTAACATGCATGATGATGTCATCACAACAGCACGTGCTTACTCTAGCTTTCCCGATGCATGTTTAAACTTGTTCGAATTAACCCCCACCACATAGAGTACAGCAGCGAGGTAAGCGATGTAAGATGGCAGTAGCTAAAGATGGCAGCACTGTTCTCTCTGGATTAAAGATGGCTGCCTGTCAAAAAGATTTTTTCAAATTATCCGCCACTACATAGAGTGCAGCACTGAGGTTTGCGATGCAAGATGGCAGGTGACAGCTTGTCAAATAGATTTTTTTTTCAAAGGTAAGTAGCTAAAGAGGGCAGCACTAAGGTTAGCATTGCAAGATGGTGGATGACAGCTGTGACGTAAAATATTACTCGCAAGATAGCACCACGATGCTCTTTTCATTATAGATGGCAGCTTGTTAAATATAATTTTTCAAATTAACCGCCTCGAAGGTAAGTAGCTAAAGAGGGCAGCACTGTTCTCTCTGGATTAAAGATGGCTGCTTGTCGAAAAGAATTTTTCAAATTAGCCGTCTCAAAGGTAACTAGCTAAAGAGGGCACCACTGTTCTCTCTGGATTAAAGATGGCTGCTTGTCGAAAAGAATTTATCAAATTAACCGCCACCACAAAGAGGGCAGCACGGTGCTCTCTTGATTAAAGAAGGTGGATGACAGCTGAAGAGCGCGTAGAATTTGTTTCCAAACAAGAGCACGTACAATTTCCCACCACCACATAGAGTGCAGCACTGTTCTCTCTGGATTAAAGATGGTGAATGACAGAAAAGCGCATAGGTTTTTAAAGCACGTGGAATTTACCGCCACCACATAGAGTGCAGCACTGTTCTCTCTGGATTAAAGATGGCGGATGACAGCTGACAAAATTGCTCGCAGCATAGTGCTCTGTTGGTTAAAGATGGCGGATGACAGCTGTCAAAAAAAAGCACGTGGCTTTGTTTCCCAACAAGAGCTCATAGAATTTTTCAAATTACCGCCACCACATTTCAAAGGTATCTAGCTAAAGAGTGCAGCACTGTGCTCTGTTGATTAAAGATGGCAGATGACAGCTGTCAAAAAAGCACGTGAGTTTGTTTCCAAACAAGAGCACGTGGAATTTTTCAATTTACCGCCACCACATAGAGGGCAGCACGGTGCTCAAAGATGGCTGCTGTCATGTGGAATTGCCTGCCACCACATTTCAAAGGTAAGTAGCTAAAGAGGGCAGCACCGTGCTCAAAGATGGCTGCTGTCAAAAAGCATTTTTCAAATTTTCCGCCACCACATTTCAAAGGTAAGTAGCTAAAGAGGGCAGCACTCTGCTCTATAGATTAAAGATGGCGGATGACAGCTGCACGTGGCTTTGTTTATCTCATGCTAGTAAGGTTAAGTTGGTAGCACTAAGGTTTGGGCCTGCCAAGATGGCAGCACTGCCAATGACAGGTGAAGAATTTAACATCTACTACGATAAAGAGGGCAGCACAGTGCTCTGTAGTTTAAAGATGGTGGATGACAGCTGTCAAAAAAGCACGTGGCTTTGTTTACCACGCGCTAGTTAGGTTAAGTTGGTAGCACTAAGGTTTAGGCCCGCCAAGATGACAGCACTGCCGATGACAGGTGACGCAAGAGGGCAGCACAGTGCTCTGTAGTTTAAAGATGGCAGATGACAGCTGTCAAAAAAGCACGTGGCTGTCAAGAAGCACGTGGCTTTGTTTACCACGCGCTAGTGAGGTTAAGTTGGTACCACTAAGGTTTAGGCCCGTCAAGATGGCAGTACTGAGGTTAGCGATGCGTTGTTGTCGATGACAGCTGTCAAAAGGCACGTGGCTTTGTTTACAAATCTGTCAAAAAGCACGTGGCTGTCAAAAAACACGTGGCTTTGTTTACCTCGCGCTAGTGACGTTAAGTTGGCACTACTGAGGTTTAGGCCCGTCAAGATGGCAGCAGTGAGGTTAGCGATGCGTTGTTGTCTGTCAAAAAGCACGTGGCTGTCAAAAAACACGTGGCTTTGTTTACCTCATGCTAGTTAGGTTAAGTTGGCACTAGTGAGGTTTAGGCCCGTCAAGATGGCAGCAGTGAGGTTAGCGATGCGTTGTTGTCGATGACAGCTGTCAAAAAGCACGTGGCTTTGTTTACAAATTCAAATCTCCCGCCAAAATTCAAATTTCCCGCCAAAATTTAAATTTCCCGCGCCGCGGTCGGCGGAGGAGGCCGCAGAACTCTCCCATTATACTACTGTCTTAAAACGTATGTGTGCTACATGTTGGTCATCACATTGTTACGGCTCTTTAGTTTTTTGTAAAGAAAGTGATGTTCACTATGGGCGATATCGCATGAGTTTCGATAATATTATATGCATTAGCACAGAATTACAGTCACCACTTGATCCAAAAACATCATCATGTTAACATCTAGAAAGGAGAGTACAAGTTATGTAATCCATGCTCGAAAAAATATTCGACGACAATTTAAAGAGCTTAAACGTATTCAAGCAGCCACTGATTTATTTTTGAAAACTCTACTAGGTACACCACAGAAGGACATTTTTAATTCTACTTCATTGACGCAGTCTACCACAAGTATTGTTTCTATGCAAACATCACATGATAAAGAGAAGCATAAACAGGAAATGCATAAAGAAGAAGAGTAGCAGGATGAGGAATATGAGAAACAGGATAGGGAAGAAGAAGAGAATAAGGAAGTAGAGGATTAGGAAGAAGAACTTAACGATACTTTGCCATCTAAGCCTGATAAGTTTTTAACTACAGATGTCATTGCTGAAAACCTACTACATCAACACAAGATCTACCTACTTTGTAAGATGTTATGATCACGCCTGAGTATCGTAATCAGTTTAGAACTTTTATTCAAAATACCTATGGACCGATCTATGCTCCTTATATAGAAAGAATCTTTACAGGATAAACTGACACCACCTACGGTATTCGCTATCGCTCTTTCTGGATAGGAAATACAAATATTAGGATTAATAGCAACAGATTTATCTTAAAAGGTGTTACATATAAACCGACTAAAAGGCACTTAGAACTTCTTTTCTAACGAATACCTGACAAGGATATAATTTTATAAGATTATTTTAAAAATATAAAGCAATTCTTTTTCTACTGACTGAACGCAACGAAATTACAAGAGGACAGAAGCTTTAAATTTAAATAAGATTCACAAGTACCGTAAGTTTATTTCTAAGTTGTTTCCGTTGCATCAACCATCTGCTCGTGGTATTAATTTTATCTACAAGCCTTTCTTGCCGTATGTCCACGTAAGATACTGGAATGACCCTAACTTACTTGTTGAATGAATACAACTTCTAAGAGTAACGCATGATGTTTGTACACAGGTCACGAATCAGAAATTCTAGAAATAGAGAGAGAATTACGGCATGCGGATATTATTCAGTAATGGATCTTCAAGATAAGATCTCACCTGTAAAGATAAGCATCCCACGCGATTTACATAAACCAGCACGGCACACCTACTGTCGCAGACGCGTTATTATACGTGGAACAGATTATCTCTGGCAAGCTGAATTAGTATAAATGATGCCATAAGCCTCTACCAATAAGGGGTATAAGTATCTACTTACTATTATTGATGTGTACTCTAAGATTCCTTTTGCACAACCTGTGCGTTCAAAGACAGCAGCTCAAGTTAAAGATGCACTGAAACATTTTGTTGAAGAATCGAAACGCTGCCCAAGGTTTATCTAACCCATGAATGTAGAGTGATTTAAAACGTGGCTTTTTTTCCTTACCTCAATTTACTTGGCAGTCATGACTACTCTACGTACAGAATTCTCAAGGCAGGTGTTGTAGGACGCTTTAATCGCACGCTCAAAGCAATTATGTGGCGATAATTTTCAGCACAAGGTTCATATCGTTGGACTGATCTGCTATCTAGACGCATGTCTACTTACAACGATACACCGCACCGAACTATCGGGTTAAAGCCACGTCTTGTTACAAAGAGTACACCACGTTTGGATGCTATTCATCTTGTAGTCAAAACGGCTGATCCGCGCCGCCATCGCTTTAAATAAGGTGATTTTGTTTGCATCAGCAAACCCAAGTCTAACTGGAGCACATACATTTCTTTAAATCAGGAGTGTTAAGTTTACTCATCCAGTTACGTATTTACTTCGCGATCTCAGAGGAAAGCCTATTGAAGGTGATACTACATCGAAGAACTGCAGTAAACAAAATATCCTGATCATTATTTAACCGAACGTGTTATTCGACTTTGTGGAAATAAACTCTATGTCAAATGGCTTGGTTTTAATAACAACTTCAATTCACGGATTAATAAAGGGGGTGTACTTTACATCTTGTGTTTTTATTCTCGAAACTCTACGTCTCCTTTCCTCTACGCCAACATCATTAATATTCGATAGTTTAGAGCATGGTGTATTGTAGGATTAATATTAAACAACACCTGCAATATGCTTTCAAATTCATATTTATTTTAGGATAGATATGTATATTGTACCCGTAAAAATGTGTTCATATCTTTAAGGCGCTTGATGTTAAATGAACGAGCATGATTCTTAATCTCGGTTGTGGCTTTATCATTGGAGCTGGTACAGAGAGAGGTATAGTTATCAATTTGAGAGATTTTGATATATTGAGTTTATTGATCATCAAGAGCAAGTTCATATCACCTTCATACAGCAGCGTGGAAATGTCATGGCTGGTTGGTACCTCCAAGTCCTGGGATGGTGCTGGACATCGACTGGGCAGGGACCACACCTGCTCGGATGAGGAGTTCTGGAACGTCTGGAGGTTCTGGAAGTGTCTCGACGTTCTGGAAGTCTCGAGGTTCTGGAATGGCTCGAAGATTGGTACGCGTTCCTGGGTTCGATTCGAGACGTAATTCACACCTGAATTTCCTCTACGGCACTCCACACATTCAGGGCACTGTCTGAACAGATATGACCTTTTAATTATGATTACTGCAAAAACGTTCTAGAATAATCACTCGAAGAACAAGTACTGGTAGAAATGCAAGTTCATAAGGCAAGCTCACTGTAAATCAGAATGTTCTAGGGGATTACTGTTACTGCAGTCCTAAATGCATAGTTCTGAAGGTTTAAACATATTGGCAATGAACTGAATAAGTAGCACTCGGAAAACTTGTCCTGTTGCATTAATAGGCGAAGTGAATAGCCATTAAAGAAAATAATATTCGAAAGAAAAAGTCTGACTTCATAAATTATGGATCACTCAAAATACTGGAAAGTTCTAGGCTTTCGGGAAATGCGATATGCGTATTCCGAATCGTCACAGTCTTTAAGAATCCAAATATAAGTCCCTGTGCAGCGCTTGGAAAGCATTGCATATTTCACAATTAAAGGTAATGTTGAATGTCCCCTAAGTTCAATGTTCCAGAAATTGATTCAAAAATATAAGTTCGAATAAGTTCGAAACGTAAGTTCAATGCGATACACAACACACGTGAAATTCAATCGTCGTCGAATAAGTAAGTCCTTATGTGGCACTTAAAAAAAAGTTCCAATGTGTAGAAATAACAAAGTTCCAATGTGTCGAAATGTAAAAGTCCCAACGCGACACTCGAAGAAAATAAAGTTCCAACGTGTCGAAATGTTAAAGTCCCAACACGACACTCGAAGAAAATAAAGTTCCGATGACAATGTTCCAGTACGACACCTTAAGAAAATAATAAAGTCTTATCGCGACACTTGGCGAAAATAACTAAGTTCCAATGAGACGCTTCAGAAAAAAACAAAGTTCTTATATGACACTTTATCAAAACATCAAAGTCCAATCACGACACACGAAAAAAACGAAGTCCCAATGTGGCAATATGACAAAGTTCCAATACGATGCTCTCAAAAGTAAAGTTCCATTCAGGCACTTCAAGAATATGACAAAGTCTTGATACAACACTGAGAAAATACCGAACATGGATTTCGCAGACTGTCGACTAGAAGTTCGACACGCACAACACTTCTCTTGTCACCCGTGTCACAGAGACGGCGGAGTGACAGACACTGAATTCGTAGGTCGGGTGGTCTTCCTTTTATACACGTCCGCATGGAAGTGTCTAGAACTCGGGTACTATCTACCCTTATAACTTCTATAATACTCGGTGGATTTTCTTGAAATCTGAAGAGATTATGTCCATTGTAGAGGCTTTTAAGTTGGCAATGTCAAAATAGCGATAAATTAGCTCAAAATGTACTTTTGAGGACGAGCTGGATCATTACCATATATGGTAGCGAATAGCTGGCTTACGGCGGCCACGTCACTCGCTGGGCACGTCACCGCGTTCGGCGGGCTGCCTACCTTCCATCTCGCGCGAAGTTCAACAAACATACTTCGAACTTCTCTCGTAGCGGTGTTCCCGGTACAATATATTTCCTTCCTTCAAGTAAATCTGTTCCGTCCTTTCTTTATTTTACTTCGTCCACTGTTAAATGTCACTACCTAGTAACAGTTTTCCTTTCATTGCACCGGCATCGACAAGTGCTGCTATCTTCTCAGCAACTGAAGCAATACCTGACGACGCACGCTACATATCTTTATGAAGCAGACTTTTATTAGCTACATGTCTTAATTCAGGACTGTTTTGTCGATAAGTAATTCATACGCTTTTCAGGCAGCATCTGACATATTAATGCCAGGATCACCACGTGTCAAGTTGACGTCAAGTCGTGTTCCATTGTCGCAGTACGGGTAACTAGGAAGATGAAGCTCAAAGGGAAGGGAATCAATCACCTTTTGATGAACCCATCCCCAGCATGCTTCCTCACTTTTCTCCCAGCACGTTTCTCCACATTTTTCTGTTACAGTTTGTTTACTCTTTTCGCAGCCATAATAAGTGTTTATAAGAGATGTCAACTCGTTAGTTTCAGTACCTTGATGTGGCATGTACGACACTGTCTCACTGAAAGTCTCCTACCTATACTCACATGTTGATGATGTAAACTTCACGTTGGAAGCTCAGACAAATCAGGAACTTCAGTCCACTCGCGAGGCACGTTATCCCAAAACCTTTCACAGCATTCGCAGCTACATTAACCAAAAACGCCTTTGGTAAAGCATTTAACTTTTCTTCAGTAAAAGTGTTTAGTTTCTTTTTGCATGCATAAAATTTTACGATTGCCTTTTCAACTGCGTTACGCCTAGTATCTGTTATAAATGACATGATGTGTTTGCTCTAGAAGGGTTTCGTTCACACTAACGTTATTTCGACACTGCAATTTACATATGTTGTTCACTTCCCGTCATGCACTGCAATACAACCAATCAAAGAGCATGCACACATGTTGTAAGGACTGTTTACTTGTTTCTCCACTATGCTTCTTCGGAAGTGTTTTAAATGATGGACACCCTAATTCATGAATGTCGATAATTTCACACGATGATTGTAGATACTGACGCAACCATTCATTCTTATTACAGCCCTGTAAAACAAGATCTGCTCTTGACATATGTGCGTTCATCATTAAAGATAGAAAACGATAAGGTACTCTTTTCTTCAATCCATTGTGTCTGCTTTTTATCTTCATCTGTTTGCAAACCGCAACGTTAAGGTGGACTAAATACTAAACTGATGAGTTTTAGTGCCCACAACACAAATTTGCTGCCGTTTACCTTGAAGACTTGTTCTTGCCATGTTGGAATAAAGCAATCTACTTTCTATCACAGTATCTGGGAGACTAATGAAAAATTCGCGCCAAAATTATCTATAAGGGCTGGAGTATGTGACGTTGATAATGACCAAGTCTAAACACGCAATACCATGATGTCATCATCACTGCAGTGATGCGTAAAACTTTCAGCATAAGATCGCGTCGTCATAGTTATGAAGGTTTTGACTTGTCGGATAGTGACATAAAGCTGTGAGTTGACTTCAGAGGAGGAGGTCACAAGAGCCTATTTATAGCCGCCATCTTACGCAGTAGCCCTTGGGCTAGCTTTCTCCATAAGAGACTGTGTATAGCTGCAATCTTGCATATTCCCCGCTAGGCCGTCTCCTTAAGTTCTACGTCTCCGTTGAGCCATCTTTCTCCAAAACACCTTATGTATCTTGCCCGTCAAATTTGGTCAATAATAAGGCTAAAACAACAGGCCAGCATTAAGAACTTTTTATTGTTTTTCAAGGGATAGATTCTGTCGCCAGCGAGCTGTTATCCGTGTGCATAAGCTGAATTTTTCCAGTTCTGAACAGAGCAAGTATTGATCCAATCTTCGATCGAGAGAAAGCGGGAAGACACGCGAATAACAGGTTTCTCGAGGCTAGAAGAGCGCGTGCCCGGCGAGGGAGTACAGTATACAGAATTCCAGGACAGTCGTAGCCAATAAAATAGATACTAGTGAACAATAATAGTCATGTACAACGACACACCCCCGAGGCAGAGAGTATAAAACATCGTGCGCACATTAAATCATTCTCTTTTTCTGCTCTTGTTTGGTGGTTAACCTACTGACTTACTCGCTGAACTACGTCGTACTTGTCTTAATTCTACAGACAGCAGATTACTCTGCTACCTGCGACTTTAGTTCTTTAACTATTGAGAATAGAACTCCATGGTGTGGTAATGCGAGATTAAAGATACATGTTAAGTGTAATACTCCACGCGTTATTGGACTTTCAACTGGTTGGTGCTCATTTTAATGCCTGTTGTGTTAGTTACAGCTAAACTCTACTTGCACGTGGCGAAGACCCAGCACAACGGATTACTTAGAAAACTGTAAGATGGATCCTGTGTTTTCACGAAATGCGTCATTCTCACCGAGGGACGTTAACTGCCGTGTCTCCATGAGTTGTTAAAAAGTAAGGCGATCCTGGCATGGAGAATGTGAACGAAAGGGAACTGCCGGAATGGTGAAGACATCAACCAGGAGTCGAACATCATCTAACATTTATTGTACAACATCTTTCTCATCTATGAAATAACTAGATGATCTTTATTCTCTAGATTGTAGTTCCCTTAATAATTGCTGTAGTTAGATTTATTTCCATTTTCCATTGTTATACGTGGCGAGATAGACGAGTTACCTGCGTGATCGAAGTTTGCAAACTCTATTAGAATAGTTTGCTGAAGTTATTCTTTTGAATGGATTCTCAGTTACAGGATTCACATATAAACCATTATTGACCTCACTTTAAGACGTAACTTAAATTACTTGGGATACTTGAAATACTGTGAGATGGTACTGTTTGTGATTCTCAGGAGTAGAGTTAACTTGAATGCCATCCATGAATTACCTACAATTGTTTAGGATCGTGTCTTCTAGTTTCAGGATAATTACGAAACGGATGATAGATTTAATAACCATTGAACATAATAATAACAAATTTAATGTGTGAGACAGGGTTAAACAGGGATTTAACGGTCGTGAACCATAAATAATGTTAGATTATTCTCGAATATGATATATGATATACTCTGTTAGTGTATGCGCTTGGAATAGTGGTGATCCTGAGGGATCACTATCAGGAATCACTACTGATATGCATTTAGGGCAGTAGCCCAAGTGGCAGATAAGCTAACTATTGTTTTCAAAAAATTTTCTTAAATGATTGCAAAGAAATTGAAAATTTACTGAACATCCCCCTTGGTAAGTTATTTCAATCCATAAGTCCACTTCCTATAAACGATATTTCCCTCAATTTGTCCCCCTTGAATTCATACTTTATCTTCATATTGCGATCTTTCCTACTTTTATAGACACCACTCAGAATTATTTGTCCACTGCTGTCCACCCACGTCATCTTTCCACTGACAGGTCGGAATATACCACTTAGTCGCGCAGCTCGTCTCCTTTCTACAAAGTCTTCCCAGCCCAAACTTCGCAACATCTTTGTAACGCTACTCTTTTGTCGGAAATCGCCCCGAACAAATCGAGCTGCTTTTCTTTGGATTTTTCCAGTTCATAAATCAAGTAATCCTGGTGAGGGTCCCATACATTGGAACCATACCCTAGTTAGGGTCTCACCATTTATGGTCTCTCATTTACATCCTTACTATAACCCCTAAATACCCTCATAACCATGTGCAGAGATCTGTACCTTTTATTTACAATCATATTTATGTTATTACCCCAATGAAGTTATCTCCTTACATTAATACCTAGGTATTTACAATGATCCCGAAAGGGAACTTTCACCCGATCAGCGCAGTAATTAAAACTGAGAGGACTTTTCATATTTGGGAAACTCACAACCTGACTTTTATCCCCGTTTTTCATCATACCATTGCCTACTGTCCATCTCACAACATTATCGAGGTCATTTTGCAGTTGCTCACAACCTTTTAACTTATTTATTACTCAGTGCAGAATAACATCATCTGCAAAAAGCCTTACCTCTGGTTCCACTTCTTTACACATATCATTGATATATATAAGAATATATACAGGTTCATTAGTACTGCCTTGAGAAATTCAACTTTTAATTATTGCAGGGACAGATAAAGCTTCACGTACTGTAATTCTGTGAGTTCTGATTTCTATAAATAGAGCCACACATTCAGTCACTCTTTTGTCAAGTCCAATTGCATTCATTTTTGCCAGTAGTCTCCCATGATCTACCCTATCAAATGCCTTAGACAGGTCAATCGCTATAAGTCCAATTAAACTCCAGAATCCAAGATATGTGCAATACCTTGCTGGAATCCAACAAGTTGGGTTTCAGTGGAATAACCTTTCCTAAAGCCAAACTGCCTTTTACCAAACCAGTTTTTAATTTTACAAATATGTCTTATATAATCAGAAAGAATGCTTTCGCAAAGCTTCCATGGAATGCATGTCAAACTCACTGGCCTCTAATTTTCGGCTTTGTGTCTATCACCCTTTCCTTTATATACAGGGGCTAATATAGCAACTCTCCATTCATTTGGTAAAGTTCCTTCATGCAAACCATAATCAAACAAGTACTTCAGATATGGTACTATACCCCAACGCATATTCTTTAGTATATCCCCCGAAACATTATCAATTCCAGCTGTTGCTTTACTTTCGACTTTTGTATCTTACTGTAAATGTCATTGCTGTCATAGGTAAATTTTAAAACTTCTTTAGCATTAGTCTCCTCCTCCATCTGGAAATTATCCTTGTAACCAACAATCTTTAAATACTGCTGATTTTTAATTGTAATAATTTGCAGCTTATGTCTTGCGAACACAGTGAATTAGTATAATTTTGAAGCATGTGTTGAACGCATATCTCATGCGTAGGGATAAATAATAATTAATTGAGGCTCACAGACACTGTGTTAGCAACCTGATGACACACCTGGTGCTGGTGATTATTTATTTCTATCGAATCTTCGAATAATATTCTGAAATAAGGATAGTTCGTCGTCATTCTTAAATGACTGACTCAATAAAAGTGATAACTCCAATTCGATCACTCATCATTGGCTAAGTCGAGTGTGTTAATAGCCTTAGGTTCATCTACTTGTCCTTACTGACCCAACCATGTGTAGAAACAATGAACGGATAAAATAGATTCAGTATTCGAGTGTACTATAGTAGTAGATATAATGGAGAGTTCTGCCGCCTCCTCCTCCTCCTCCTCCTCCTCCTCCTCCTCCTCCTCCTCCTCCTCCTCCTCCTCCCGGGGGCCTTCCCAGGGGCCCGCTCCTCCTCTCGCGGGAAATTTGAATTTGTAAACAAAGCCAGTTCTTTTTGACAGCTGTCATCGACAACAACGCATCGCTAACCTCACTCCTGTCATCTTGACGGGGCTAAAGCTCAGTGCTGCCAACATAACCTCACTAGCGGGAGATTTGAATGGGTAAACAAAGCCACGTGCCCTTTGACAGCTGTCATCGACAACAACGCATCGCTAACCTCAGTGCTGCTATCTTGACGGGCTTAAACCTCAGTGCTAACAACTAAACCTTACTAGCGCGAGATTGGAATCATTAAACAAAGCCACGTGCTTTTCTTTTGACAGCTGTCATCGACAACAACGCATCGCTAAATTCAGTGCTGCCTTCCTGATCGACCTAAACATCAGTGAGACCAACTAAACCATACTAGTGCGAGATTTGAATCAGTAAACAAAGCCACGCGTTTTTTTTGACAGCTGTCATCCGCCATCTTGCGTCGCTAACCTTAGTACTGCCCTCCTTAGCTGTTTACCTTTGAAATGTGGTGGCGGCAATTTGAAAAATTCCACGTGCTCTTGTTAGGAAACAAACCTACGTGCTTTTTCGACAGCTGTCATCCGCCACCTTTAACCAACAGAGCACCGTGCTGCTATCTTGCGGGCAATTCCGTCAGCTGTCTTCCGCCATCTTGCATCGCTTACCTCAGTGCTGCTATACTTACGGTACTAAACCTTATCGTGGGGTTGGCGGGAAATTTAAAATCTACATGCTTTTTTGACAGCTGTTATCCACCATCTTTAATCAAGGGAGCGCCGTGCTGCTATCTGGCAGGTAATTCCGTCAGCTCCCATATGCCATCTTGAATCAACAAAGGATCGTGCTGCTAATTTTAGCTACATATATTTCACATGTGGTGGCGGATAATTTGAAAAACTTCCGTTATCTATCATCCGCCATCTTTAATAACAAAGCATGGTGCTGCTATCATTAGCTACATACCTTGGAATTGTGGTGACGGATAATTTGAAATTCCGTTAGCTAATATCAACTTTAATGCATTTGCGAACCTAAACTCAAATCTACCATCTTGAAGGAGACCATACAACCAGATGACCCTCCCGACGCTAATTACTAGTTAGAGGTTACTACACAATATGGCGGTCGCTGTTATTGCTACCTCCTCCTCCTCCTCCTCCTCTGTCAGGGCATAGCTTTATCGAACACGCATCGCGAAGGCAAGGGTGTGCAGCGCTAACATCATTGTGCATGTTTAGACTTGCGGATTACAAAAGAAACATAACAAGACTAAAAACGATGTTGTTAACTTCAACATGTGATTAGTACATTGATTGATGTGTTCAGATCACTAAACAAGTGATCAAGACTAGATCCTAACACTGTACAACATGTGTTTAGAAGATGTCAGGGGATATCTTTGTTCTCAGAAGATTAGATTCAAACATAAGAAGACTAGAATCTATGCTGTTAACCTTAACCTGCGATCAGAACATTGATTGATGTGTTCAGATCACTAAACAAGTGATGAAGGCTAGAATCGAACATGGTACTCGATACAACATGTGTTTAGAACATGTCAGGGGATACCTTTGTTCTAAGAAAAGCAGATTGAAATATAACAAGACTAGAATCGATGCTGTTAGTTTGAACATGTGATCAGAACATTGATTGGTATGTTCAGATCTCTAAATAAGTGATCAAGACTAGCATCGAACACGGTACTCGATACAACATGTGTTTAGAACATGTCAGGGGATACCTTTGTTCTAACAAAATCAGATTAAAGCATAACAAGACTAGAATCGATGCCGTTAAATTCAACATGTGTTTAGAACATTGACTGATGGGATCAAAATCCTAAATAAGTTATAAAGACTAGAATCAAACACGGTACTCCATACATATTAGATATGTTTGTGAAATGAATAACTGGTTCGATAGAAGGCAATTCGGTTTTAGGAAAGGTTATTCCACTGAAGCTCAACTTGTAGGATTCCAGAAAAATATAGCAGATATCTTGGATTCTGGAGGTCAAATGGACTGTATCGCGATTGACATGTCTAAAGCATTTGATAGGGTGGATCATGGGAGACTACTGGCAAAAATGAGTGCAATTGGACTAGACAAAAGAGTGACTGAACGGGTTGCTATATTTCTAGAAAATAGATCTCAGAGAGTTAGAGTAGGTGAAGCTTTTTTCTGACCCTGTAATAGCTGAGAGGGGAGTTCCTCAGGGCAGTGTTGTCGGACCTTTATGTACTCTTATATATATAAATGATATGAGTAAAGGAGTGGAATCAGAGGTAAGGCTTTTTGCGGATGATGTTATTCTCTATAGAGTGATAAATAAGTTACAAGATTGTGAGCAACTGCAACGTGACCTCGAAAATGTTGTGAGATGGACAGCAGGCAATGGTATGTTGATAAACGGTTCTAAAAGTCAGGTTGTGAGTTTCACAAATAGGAAAAGTCCTCTCAGTTTTAATTACTGTGTTGATGGGGTGAAAGTTCCTTTTGGGGATCATTGTAAGTATCTAGGTGTTAATATAAGGAAAGATCTTCACTGGGGTAATCACATAAATGGGATTGTAAATAAAGGGTACCGATCTCTACACATGGTTATGAGGGTGTTTAGGGGTTGTAGTAAGGATATCAAGGAGAGTGCATATAAGTCTCTGGTAAGACCCCAACTAGAGTATGGTTCCAGTGTATGGGACCCTCACCAGGATTACCTGATTCAAGAACTGGAAAAAATCCAAAGAAAAGCAGCTCGATTTGTTCTGGGTGATTTCCGACAAAAGAGTAGCGTTACAAAAATGTTGCAATGTTTGGGTTGGGAAGAATTGAGAGAAAGAAGAAGAGCTGCTCGACTAAGTGGTATGTTCCGAGCTGTCAGCCAAGAGATGGCGTGGAATGACATTAGTAGACGAATAGGTTTGAATGGCGTTTATAAAAGTAGGAAAGATCACGATATGAAGATAAAGTTGGAATTCAAGAGGACAAACTGGGGCAAATATTCATTTATAGGAAGGGGAGTTAGGGATTGGGATAACTTACCAAGGGAGATGTTCAATAAATTTCCAATTTCTTTGAAATCATTTCGGAAAAGGCTAGGAAAGCAACAGATAGAGAATCTGCCACCTGGGCGACTGCCCTAAATGCAGAGCAGTATTGATTGATTGATTGATTGATTGATTGATTGATTGATTGATTGATTGATTGATTGATTGATTGATTGATTGATTGATTGATTGATTGATTGATTGATTGATTGATTGATTGATTGATTGATTGATTGATTGATTGATTGATTGATTGATTGATTGACAACATGTGTTTAGAACATGCCCCGGGATACCTTTGTTCTAGGAAAATCAGATTGAAACATAACAAGACTAGAATCGAACACTGCACTCGATGTTGTTAACTTCAATATGTGATTAGGACATTAAATCACATTGAAACATAACAAGACTAGAATCGAACAATGCACTCGATGTTGTTAAACTCAACATGTGATTAGAACATTAACTGATTTGTTCAAAACACTAAATAAGTGATCAAGACTAGAATCGAACACTGTACAACATGTATTTAGAACATGTCAGGGGATACCTTTGTTCTAAGAAGATCAGATTACAAAAGATGTGATTAAGAATAGAATTGAACACTGTAATCCATACAACATATGATCAGAACATCGATGGATGTATTTTCAACATGTCTGGGGCATACCTTCGTTCTAAGGGAAAAAATAATAAGACTAGAATTCTGAACATTTTGCGTAAGATAGCGATTGCTATAACCTCCTTTTCCTCTTCCTGCTCTATCAAGGCATAGCTTTATAGAACATACAACGCGGTCTTATGCATAGTACGGAGCTAACTCACTCAGTAAACGATATAGCAACACTTCAATGATTTGCGTAGTGCGAAAATTAAAAAAACATACTGCTTAGTTAACTCGCTCAGTAAACGATATAGCAACACTTCAATGATTTGCCTAGTACGAAAATAAACACACTATGCACATTTCGCGTAGCTAACTCGCTCAGTCAACGATATAGCAACTCTTGAATGATTTGCCTAGTTTGAAAATCAAAAACAAACTCTCCACATACTGTGTAGCCTACTCGCTCAGTAAACGATATAGCAACACTTCAATGATTTGCCTAGTACGACAATCAAAACACACTGTGCATATATCGCGTAGCTAACTCGCTCAGTAAACGATATACAAATAAAAACCATACTTCGTGTCTAACTCGCTCACCGCACTGCTAAGACGCTTAGTAATTGGAAATACACTGATATATAATATGCGAAAATCAAGAAAGCACACTGAGTAGCCAACTCGCTCGGTCACATTGCAAATACATCACAACACGACTGGAACACGGATATACGTTACTCTTTTTTTCGAAACATACACACGGATAAGAATGTTGCGAGATACAACATACTTACATGTTTAAAAAAATGGGGGATGAAAAATCATAAATTATTCGTACGCATGTTATCTCCTCGAAGTTGTAAGACGAAATAGACGCAGTACTGTGAGTTTCTGCTATAGCTGGCGAACGGAAGTGGCACGTTATCTCAGCAGAAAATACGCGTAACCTTGTCCTTGCATGCACGCAAGTCAGACTCAATGATGGATACCGCGATTCAAATCCTGGCAACGTATGTCATCAGGAAGGGCATACGGCCAGATCCTTATACTAGTTGTCTGGAAGACTGAATATCGCGCAGGAAAGAGCTAGCAGCGGCTAGCTACCCCGCCTAGCATTTGCTATCTTCAGAGCTGCCGACGTTAGGGGTTTGAACCCGCTATCTCCTGAAGTAGTGAGAATGATTGCGGATACAAGGTGTTGATGGTGATTCATCTATCGGATGGAGGCGTTAAGCATTGTGTAGGCTCCTTGGATATTAGTAGGCTATGTACCGGCACCGGGTTTTACCATCTCCTTACTGTCGTATATTACATTTTCGGGCAGATAGTAGCATACAATTTCGAATAACTAGAGCGTGTGCAAAAAGCCTGCATTAAATTCTATAAGAGTAAGGGCATATAACTCTGTTGATGATGAATCATCTATCGGATGGAGGCGTTAAGCCTTGTGCAGGCTCCTTGGACAGGAGTAGGCTATGTGCCGGCACCATGCAGGCTTCTTAATGCTATCGATAGGAGTAGGCTATGTGCTTTCACTGGGTTTTGCCTTTTCCGTACAATCATAATATTTTATCTTAGGAACTTACACCAGCTAAATGCTAGAAGGAATTACCTACACGGCCAAGAAAATGCTCTTTGAGTTACAAGTGGCTTATCATACACACAGTGTCCTCGCTTTTCGCTCAAGGTTACTACACTCGGAAGACTAGAGCACAATTTCAGTCAACCCATGCATTCCTTACCTTGTTCTGACTGACTCTGTAACATACACAGATACAACTACAAAGACAGTGTTCTTTTAGTTAGAGCTAGTACCTTACTTAAGTAGCTTTACCTGTTAAGGATCGAACCTGCTATGTTAACAACAAAAGTTGTAACCCGCTACGAGCACGTAGCCTGCTCGTAAAGCTTACCATCCGAACTACACTGTAAATGTTAGGAGCTCCTAGCCCTGTTTTACAGCCGGATGCTGTTCCTAATGTAAAAAGGACGGGATTAAAAATCTGTTTTACAGCCGGTTGCCCTTCTTAACGCAAGATTTTAAATCACATGAATCTGTTTTACGGCCGGTTGCCCTTCTTGATGCAAAAATTTTAAATCGCAAGAATCTACTTTACAGCCGGATACGCTTCTAGGATTTTAAATAGCATTTTCTAGCCTCTCACATCATACTCACTTGTTTTAGGACCGATTGCCCTTTCCGACGTCAAAGAACTGGGATCAAGAATCTGTTTTACAACAAAATACACTTTTTAACGCGAGAATCGGGGTTTTACAGCTCGATGCTCTTTTTGACGCAAGAACTAAGGTTTTAAATCGCAGTATCTAGTGTCTTAAATCACGAACTAGTGTTTTACGACTGGTTGCCCTTCACGACGCAAAAGTAGGGTTTTAAATAGAACTATATAGCCCCTTACATCACACACTATTGTTTTACGGCCAGTTTCCCTTCCTGACGTGAAAAACTAGGATCAAGAATTTGTTTTACAGCAGATGCCCTTTTAACGCGTGAATCGGGGTTTTACAGCTGGTGCATTTTTGACGTAGAAACTAAGTTATTAAATCGCAGTATCTAGTGTCTTACATCACGAACCATT
The DNA here is from genome assembly GCF_040414725.1 of Anabrus simplex. Lineage (NCBI taxonomy): Eukaryota > Metazoa > Arthropoda > Insecta > Orthoptera > Tettigoniidae > Anabrus > Anabrus simplex. The sequence continues at coordinate 8,119,793 of NC_090266.1, forward strand.
GTTTTACAACTTGTTGCCCTTCCTGACGTCAACGAACCTGGATTGGGAATCTGTTTTACAACCAGATACCCTTCCTAACACGAGAATCGGGGTTTTACAGCAAGTTGTTCTTCTTGGCGCAAGAACTAAGATTTTAAATAGCAGTATCTAGTAGCTGACAACATAAGCCATTGTTTTGCGGCCGGTTGCCCTTCCTGACATCAAAGAGCTGGGATCAAGAATCTGTTATACAACCAGACGCCCTTTTTAACGTAGGAATCGGGGTTTTACAGCTAGAGGCTGTTTTTAAAGCAAGAACTAAAAATTTTAAATCGCAATATCTAGCGTCTTACATAATGAGCCATTGTTTTACGGCCGGTTACCCTTCCTAACGTCAAAGGATGGGGATCAAGGATCTGTTTTACAACCAAATACCCTTTTTCACGAGAATCGAGCTTTTGCAGCTGGATGCACTTCCTGGCGCGAGAACTATGATTTTAAATCACAGTGTCCAGCGTCGTATATCCTAAGCTATTGTTTCACGGCTGGTTACCCTTCTTGACCTTAAAGGACCGGGATCAAGAATCTGTTTTACAACCAGACACCCTTCTTAACGCGAGAATCGTGGTTTTACAGCTGGATGCTCTTTCTGGTGCAAGAACTCAGATTTTAAATCACAGTATCTAGTGTCGTACATCTCGAACCAATGTTGTACGACGGGTTGCCCTTCCTGACGCAAGAAATAAGATTTTAAAATTGCAGTATCTTGTGTCTCACACCACGAACCATTGTTGTACCAGCTATATGACCTTCCTGGCGTAAAGAACTAGTATTTTAAGTCGTAAAAATCTGTCTTAAAACCAGATGACCTTTTTAACGCGAGGAAGAAGATTTTAAATCGCAAGAATCTGTTTTACAGCCGGATGCTCTTCTTGACGCAAGAACTAAGATTTTAAATCGCTGTATCTAGTTTCTTACATCGTAAACCATGGTTTTACGGTCGATTGCCCCTCCTAACGTTAAAGGACTAGGATTATTACAGTAAACGCAATATGAAGTAAGACAAATCCGTTGTACCGGGTTTAATAACTAGATGTCCTAGTAAAACCCGCTGCCCGCAGATAGCCTACTCCTGTCGAAAGAGCCTGCAAAAGGCTTAACGCCTCCATCCGGCAGATGAATCACCATCAACATCTTCTACCCGTAATCATTCTCGCTACTTCAGGAGATAACGGTTTCGAACAACTACTGTCGGCAGCTCTGAAGATAGCAAATGCTAGGCGGGGTAGCTAGCCCTTTCCAGCGCGGTCGTCAGTCTTCCTGACAACGTGTATAAGGATCTGGCGGGATGCCCTTCCTGACGGCATAAGTTGCCAGGATTTTAATCCTGGTATCCGTCATTGTGTCTGACTTGCGTGTATGCAAGGACAAGGTCATGCGTATTTTTTGCTGATGTAACATGCCAGCCATAGCAGAAACTCACTGTACTGCCTCCATTTCCCCCCATTTTTCTAAACATGTAAGTATCTAGTATCTCGCAATATTCTTATCCGTGCGTGTGTTTCGAAAAAGAAGAGTAAAGTATATCAGTGTTCTAGCCGTGTTGAGTAGTATAATACAGGGATTCTGCCGCCGCCACCTCCTCCGGCTCCCAGAGTCCTCCTCCACCACCGCCACCCGAGGGGACCTCCCAGAGGCCTCCTCCGCCACCGCCACCCGGGAGGCCTTCCCAGGGGCCCGCTCCGCCACCCGCGGGAAATTTGAATTGGTAAACAAAGTCACGTGCTTTTTGACAGACAACAACGTATTGCTAACCTCAGTACTGCCATTTTGATGGGTCTAAACATTAGTACTACCAACTTAACGTCACTAGCGCGAGATTTGAATCGGTAAACAAATCCACATGCTTTTAGACAGCTGACATCCGCCCTCTTTAGCTTCTTACCTTTGAAATGTGGTGGCGGATATTTTGAAAAATGCTATTTGACAGCAGCCATCTTTAATCCAGAGAGCGCTGTGCTGCCCTCTGGTGGCAGGCAATTCCACGTGACAGCAGCCATCTTTAATCAAGACAGAGCTAAGGATTGATTACGTGACCGTGACGTCACGACCACGTGCTCTTGTTTGGTAAACATAGCCAAGTTTTTTGACAGCTGTCTTCTTGACGAACCCTAACCTCACTTTGAAGGACAATGGAGCGTCACTAACCTCACTGCTGCCATCTTTACGGCGGTAAACCTCAAGGCTACCACCTTATGCATGTTATAGCGCGGAATTTAAAATCCAACAACAGAACATTGCTAACCTCACTCTTGCCATCTTTACGGCGGTAAACCTCAAGGCTGCCACCTTATGCATTTTGTAGCGCGGAATTTAAAATCCAACAACAGAACATTGCTAACCTCTCTGCTATCATCTTGAAAAGTTCAGTGTTCCAAACACTAGTTAGAAAAACGTAACTCATCGCACCTCGGGGATTTTATTAGGTAAGACGTAACCCCTAGGTTCCATTCCTTGTTCTGAACATAAAAAATATTAACAAAAAGGATTAATTTTCTACACAAACAAAATACAAGCGTTCTTGCTGATAGCGATCGATGAGGTTGTTGTTCTTTTAGCCCTTTAGCCCCTTTTGCCTATCAGCCCTCTAGCCCTTTTGCCCATTAGCCCTCTAGCCAATTAGCCCTACAAGGAATGTGCAGTAAGGAGGAGGAAGAGTCCTTTCATCCTTTTTGCCCTCCTGATAAGACGTAACCCCTGGGTTCCATACCCTATCACGATTTTTTTTTTCGGCTCAGCATTTTGCATAGTAGCCCTCGCCTGCACAAGCTACATGCTTGTAACCATGTCAACAGATTTAAACAATATGTTTCCGAACCGATATTTCATGTTACATATCTATGTAATAACTTGTTCAACAGCTAGGGACTTAAATGTAAGGAGAGTATTTCTTATAGCACTAGCGTTCTGTTTAATTTTACTTCACGCAAGAGCTACATGCTTGTAACCCATGCCAACACATTGACTGATATTTCATGTTACATGGTTATGCGATAACTTGTTCGACTGATTTTCACACAAGACGAATGATGGAAGGAAAATCATGTGAAGTTGTACTTTTGCTATATCGTTTACCGAGGGAGTTAGCTGCGCAGTATTTGTACAGTATCTTTTTTGATTTTCACACTAGACAAATCATTGAAGTTGTAGTTTTGCAATATCATTTACTGAGCGAGTTAGCTACGCGATATGTGCACAGTGTGTTTACATAGTTTTGGATTTTACACTAAGCAGATCATTAAAATTGTACTTTTGCTCTGAATATATCAAACAATGTTCTGATCATATGTTGAAGTTAACAACATCGATTACAGTGTTCGATTCTAGTCTTGTTATGCTTCATTCTGATCTTCTTAGAACAAGGGTATCCCCTAATATGTTCTAAAACATGATGTATTGAGTACAGTGTTCGATTCCAGTCTTGATTACTTATTTTGTGTTCTGAACACATCAATCAATGTTCTGATCATATGTTGAAGTTAACGACATCGAGTACAGTGTTCGATTCTATTTTTGTTATGTTTCATTCTGATCTTCTTAGAACAAGGGTACCCCCTAACATGTTCTAAACACATGTTGTATTGAGTACAGTGTTCGATTATATCCTTAATCACTTATTTTGTTTTCTGAACACATCAATCAATGTTCAGATCACATGTTGTATCGAGTACAGCGTTTGATCCTACTCTTCTTATGTTTTGAGGGTCTAAACATGCACAATAAAGTTATCGCTGCACACGCTTGCCTTCGCTATGCAGGTTTAAACTTGTTCGATATAAAGCTATGCCTTGACATAAGAGGCGGGGGAGGAGGAGGAGGAGGTAGAGGAGGAGGAGGAGGAGAATGATAAGGCCTTAACAGCCTATGTATAGTCGCCATTGTTTAAAGATGACAGCTGTCAAAATAATTTTTCATATTATCCGCCACCACATTTCAGCTAAAGAGTGCAGCAGGGTGCTCTGTTGATTAAGCACATAGAATTTCAAATTGCCCTCCACCGCATGCATAACAGCAGCCGTTATCTTGCGCAGTAGCCTCTAAGCTAGCTTCCTTCATAAAAGTAGCCGCCATCTTGTGAGATCACCCCTAGGCTGTCTCATAAGGAGCTATGTATAGTCACACTTTTATGTCCGCCATCTTGCGTAAGCATCCGTAGGACGTCTCAAGTCATCTTTTGTCTCATAAGAGCAGCCACCATCTTGTAGAATTTGATTGCTGCCAATGCCAAAGGGCTTAAGTAGGAATCGAACCGTTGATCTCATCATTAGGCTATGTTTACCTTGTTCCTGATACTGCGAGGCTAGGTATTATGCGGAAAATTTTGTCCGTTTTGCTCTACGATGCACCGCTTTCAAGATATTTAACAATTTGCATTTAAGCCCCAAATTTAATGAATCGAACCGGCACGGTACGTTATACTCTCTACCATAGCTAGACCTGACCATGTTACGAAGTCTCGCTTCAATACAAACTAAAACAGGGCAAATGCCAAAGGGCCTAAGTAGGAACCCAACCGTTGATCTCATCATTAGACTATGTTTTTCTTATGCTATCATGTTCCTCATACTGCGAACCTGCGTACTGGGGAGAAAAATTTTGTCCGTTTTGCTCTACGGTGCACCGTTTTCGAGATATTTAACATTTTGCACTTAAGCCCTAAATTTAATGAATCGAACTAGCACGACACGTTAGCCTCTTAGCTAGATTTCTTTATAAGAGCGGCAGCCATCCTGCCCAAGCACCTTTAAAGCGTCTCATAAGGAGTTGTGTATAGCCGCCATCTTGTGTCCGCCATCTTGCGCAAGCATCCTTAGGGAGTCTGAAGCCATCTTGTGCAAGGAACCTTAAGCCGTCCCATAAGAGCAGCCGCTATCTTGCGCAAGCAACCCTAGGGCATCTCATAAGGAGCCATGTATAACTGCCATCTTTCGCAGGCATCGCAAGGGCGTCCCATAAGAAGCTATGTATAGCAGCCATCTTGCGTAAGCACCCTTAAGGAGTCATGTATAGCCACCATCTTGTGCAATTAGCGTCGACAGATGGCTGCTGAAGAATTTGTCTTTTTAAATTATCCGGCACCACATTTCAAACGTATGTACTTACAGATCGCAGTACTGAGGTTTGTGATGTAAGATGGCGGGTGACAGCTGTCAAAAAGCACGTGAGTTTGTTTCCAAACAAGAGCACGCGGAATTTTTCAATTTGCCGCCACCATATTTCAAAGGTATCTAGCTAAAGATGGCAGCACGGTGCTCTCTTGATTAAAGATGGCGGATGATAGCTAACAGAAATTTTCAAATTGCCCGCTAGTACGTGCTTAAGGTAGTAGCCATAAAGAGGGCAGCACGGTGTTCTGTGGATTAAAGATGGCGAATGATAGCTGACAAAATTGCCCGCATGACAGCAGCACGGTGCTCTGTTGATTAAAGATGGCGGATGACAGCTGTCAAAAAAGCAGATGGCTTTGTTTCCAAACAAGTGCACGTGGAATTTGCCGCCACCACATTTCAAAGGTATCTAGCTAAAGAGGGCAGCACTGTGCTCTGTTGATTAAAGGTGGCGGATGACGGCTTCAAAAAAGCGCGTGAGTTTGTTTCCAAACAAGAGCATGTAGAATTTGCCGCAACCACATAGAGGGCAGACGGTGCTCTCTTGATTAAAGATGGCTGCTGTCACGTGGAATTGCCTGCCACCAGAGGGCATCACCGTGCCCTCTGGATTAAAGATGGCTGCTTTGTAAAAGCATTTTTCAATTTATCCGCCACAACATTTCTAAGGTAAGTAGCTAAAGAGGGCAGCACTGTGCTCTGTTGATTAAAGATGGCGGATGTCAGCTGTCTAAAATCACGTGGATTTGTTTACCTATTCAAATCTCGCGCTAATGAGGTTAATTTGGTGCCAGTAACGTTTAGGACCGTTAAGATGGTAGTACTGAGGTTAGCGATGCGTTGTTATCGATGACAGCGGTCAGAAAGCACGTGACTTTGTTTACCAATTCAAATTTCTCGCGGGTGGTGGAGCGGGCCCATGGGAAGCTCTCCCGGTTGGCGGTGGCGGGGGAAGCCCCTGGGAGGGCCCCTCGGGTGGTGGTGGAGGAGGAGGAATCTGGGAGCCCGAGGAGGTGGCGGCGGCAGAATCCCTGTATTATACTGCTGTGTTGTGATGTATTTGCAGTGTGACCGACCGAGTTGGCTACGCAGAATGCTTTCTTGATTTTTGCATGACATATATCAGTGTATTTGCAATTACTAAGCGTCTTAGCAGTGCGGTGAACGAGTTAGCTACGCAGTATGTTTTTTTATTTGTATTTCGATTACTGAGCGAGTTAGCTACGCAGTTTGTTTATTTAATTTCGTACTATTCAAATCCTTGAAGTGTTGCTATATCGTTTATAGAGCGAGTTAGCTACGCGACATGTGCACAGTGTGTTTTTGATTTTCGTACTAGGCAAATCATAGAAGTGTTGCTCTATCGTTTACTGCGCGAGAGAGCTAAGCAGTACGGTTTTCTGACTTTCGCACTAGGCAAATCATTGAAGTGTTGCTATATCGTTTACTGAGCGAGTAGGCTACACAGTATGTGCAGAGTGTGTTTTTGATTTTCGCACTAGGCAAATCATTGAAGAGCTGCTATATCGTTGACTGAGCGAGTTAGCTACGCGAAATGTGCATAGTGTGTTTATTTTCGTACTAGGCAAATCATTGAAGTGTTGCTATATCGTTTACTGAGCGAGTTAACTAAGCAGTATGTTTTTTTAATTTTCGCACTACGCAAATCATTGAAGTGTTGTTATATCGTTTTACTGAGCGAATTAGCTACGTAATATGCATAAGATCGCGTTGTATGTTCGATAAAGCTATGCCTTGACAGAGCAGGGAGAGGAAAAGGAGGTTATAACAATTACTATCTTACGCAAGCTGTTCAGAATTCTTGTCTTATATTTTTTTCCTCTTAGAACAAAGGTGTACCTCAGACATGTTGTAAACACATCAATCGATGTTCTGATCATATGTTGTATGGATACAGTGTTCAATTCTATTCTTAATCACATCTTTTGTAATCTGATCTTCTTAGAACAAAGGTTTCCCCTGACATGTTCTAAATACATGTTGTACGGTGTTCGATTCTATTCTTAATCCATTCTTTTGTAATCTGATCTTAGAACAAAGGTATCCCCTGAATTTTTCTAAACACATGTGGTACAGTGTTCGATTCTAGTCTTAATCACCTATTTAGTGTTTTGAACGCATCAGTCAATGTTCTGATCACGTGTTGAGGTTAACAAAATCGAGTACACTGTTCGATTCTAGTTTTGATCACTTGTTTAGTGTTTTAAATACATCAATCAATGTTCTATCACATGTTGAAGTTAACGGCATCGATTCTAGTCTTGTTATGTTTTAATCTGACTTTCTTAGAACAAAGATATCCCCTGACATGTTCTAAACACATATTGTATCGAGTACCGTGTTCGATTTTAGTCTTGATCACTTGTTTAGTGATCTGAACTCATCAATCAATGTTATGATCACATGTAAAAGTTAACAGCATCGATTCAACTCTTGTTATGTTTGAATCTAATCTTCTGAGACCAAAGGTATCCCCTGACATCTTCTAAACACATGTTGTACAGTGTTAGGATCTAGTCTTGATCACTTGTTTAGTGATCTGAACACGTCAATCAATGTTCTAATCACATGTTGAAGTTAACAACATCGATTTTAGTCTTGTTATGTTTCTTTTGTAATCCGCAAGTCTAAACATGCACAATGATGTTAGCGCTGCACACTCTTGCCTTCGCAAGCTATGCCTTGACAGAGGAGGCGGAGGAGGTAGGGTAGGAGGAGGAGGAGGAGGAGGAGGAGGAGGTAGCAATAACAGCGACCGCCATATTGTGTAGTAACCTCTAACTAGTAATTAGCGTCGGGAGGGTCATCTGGCTGTATGGTCTCCTTCAAGATGGTAGATTTGAGTTTAGGTTCGCAAATGCATTAAAGTTGATGATGGCTAACGGAATTTCAAATTATCCGTCACCACAATTCAAAGGTATGTATCTAATGATAGCAGCACGGTGCTCTGTTGATTAAAGATGGAAACTGGATAGAACTTGTAATTGCCGCCACCACATGTTAAATGTATGTAGCTAAAGATAGCAGCACCATGCTTTGTTATTAAAGATGGCGGATGATAGATAACGGAAGTTTTTCAAATTATCCGCCACCACATGTGAAATATATGTAGCTAAAAATAGCAGCACGATCCTTTGTTGATTCAAGATGGCATATGGGAGCTGACGGAATTACCTGCCAGATAGCAGCACGGCGCTCCCTTGATTAAATATGGTGGATGACAGCTGTCAAAAAAGCATGTAGATTTTAAATTTCCCGCCAACCCCACGATAAGGTTTAGTACCGTAAGGATAGCAGCACTGAGGTAAGCGATGCAAGATGGCGGAAGACAGCTGACGGAATTGCCCGCAAGATAGCAGCACGGTGCTCTGTTGGTTAAAGGTGGCGGATGACAGCTGTCGAAAAAGCACGTAGGTTTATTTCCTAACAAGAGCACGTGGAATTTTTCAAATTGCCGCCACCACATTTCAAAGGTAAATAGCTAAAGAGGGCAGTACTAAGGTTAGCGACGCAAGATGGCGGATGACAGCTGTCAAAAAAACGCGTGGCTTTGTTTACTGATTCAAATCTAGCACTAGTAAGGTTTAGTTGGTCTCACTGATGTTTAGGTCGATCAAGAAGGCAGCACTGAATTTAGCGATGCGTTGTTGTCGATGACAGCTGTCAAAAGAAAAGCACGTGGCTTTGTTTAATGATTCCAATCTCGCGCTAGTAAGGTTTATTTGTTAGCACTGAGGTTTAAGCCCGTCAAGATAGCAGCACTGAGGTTAGCGATGCGTTGTTGTCGATGACAGCTGTCAAATGGCACGTGGCTTTGTTTACCCATTCAAATCTCCCGCTAGTGAGGTTATGTTGGCAGCACTGAGCTTTAGCCCCGTCAAGATGACAGGAGTGAGGTTAGCGATGCGTTGTTGTCGATGACAGCTGTCAAAAAGAACTGGCTTTGTTTACAAATTCAAATTTCCCGCGGGAGGAGGAGCGGGCCCCTGGGAAGGCCCCCGGGAGGAGGAGGAGGAGGAGGAGGCGGCAGAACTCTCCATTATATCTACTATTATAGTACACTCGAATACTGAATCTATTTTATCCGTTCATTGTTTCTACACATGGTTGGGTCAGTAAGGTCAAGTAGATGAACCTAAGGCTATTAACACACTCGACTTAGCCAATGATGAGTGATCGAATTGGAGTTATCACTTTTATTGAGTCAGTCATTTAAGAATGACGACGAACTCTCCTTATTTCAGAATATTATTCGAAGATTCGATAGAAATAAATAATCACCAGCACCAGGTGTGTCATCAGGTTGCTAACACAGTGTCTGTGAGCCTCAATTAATTATTATTTATCCCTACGCATGAGATATGCGTTCAACACATGCTTCAAAATTATACTAATTCACTGTGTTCGCAAGACATAAGCTGCAAATTATTACAATTAAAAATCAGCAGTATGTAAAGATTGTTGGTTACAAGGATAATTTCCAGATGGAGGAGGAGACTAATACTAAAGAAGTTTTAAAATTTACCTATGACAGCAATGACATTTACAGTAAGATACAAAAGTCGAAAGTAAAGCAACAGCTGGAATTGATAAGGTTTCGGGGGATATACTAAAGAATATGCGTTGGGGTATAGTACCATATCTGAAGTACTTGTTTGATTATGGTTTGCATGAAGGAACTTTACCAAATGAATGGAGAGTTGCTATATTAGCCCCTGTATATAAAGGAAAGGGTGATAGACACAAAGCCGAAAATTAGAGGCCAGTCAGTTTGACATGCATTCCATGGAAGCTTTGCGAAAGCATTCTTTCTGATTATATAAGACATATTTGTAAAATTAATAACTGGTTTGGTAAAAGGCAGTTTGGCTTTAGGAAAGGTTATTCCACTGAAACCCAACTTGTTGGATTCCAGCAAGGTATTGCACATATCTTGGATTCTGGAGTTTAATTGGACTTATAGCGATTGACCTGTCTAAGGCATTTGATAGGGTAGATCATGGGAGACTACTGGCAAAAATGAATGCAATTGGACTTGACAAAGGAGTGACTGAATGTTTGGCTCTATTTATAGAAATCAGAACTCACAGAATTACAGTACGTGAAGCTTTATCTGTCCCTGCAATAATTAAAAGTTGAATTTCTCAAGGCAGTACTAATGAACCTGTATATATTCTTATATATATCAATGATATGTGTAAAGAAGTGGAACCAGAGGTAAGGCTTTTTGCAGATGATGTTATTCTGCACTGAGTAATAAATAAGTTAAAAGGTTGTGAGCAACTGCAAAATGACCTCGATAATGTTGTGAGATGGACAGTAGGCAATGGTATGATGAAAAACGGGGATAAAAGTCAGGTTGTGAGTTTCCCAAATATGAAAAGTCCTCTCAGTTTTAATTACTGCGCTGATCGGGTGAAAGTTCCCTTTCGGGATCATTGTAAATACCTAGGTATTAATGTAAGGAGATAACTTCATTGGGGTAATAACATAAATATGATTGTAAATAAAAGGTACAGATCTCTGCACATGGTTATGAGGGTATTTAGGGGTTATAGTAAGGATGTAAATGAGAGACCATAAATGGTGAGACCCTAACTAGGGTATGGTTCCAATGTATGGGACCCTCACCGGGATTACTTGATTTATGAACTGGAAAAATCCAAAGAAAAGCAGCTCGATTTGTTCGGGGCGATTTCCGACAAAAGAGTAGCGTTACAAAAATGTTGCGAAGTTTGGGCTGGGAAGACTTTGTAGAAAGGAGACGAGCTGCGCGACTAAGTGGTATATTCCGACCTGTCAGTGGAAAGATGACGTGGGTGGACAGCAGTGGACGAATAATTCTGAGTGGTGTCTATAAAAGTAGGAAAGATCGCAATATGAAGATAAAGTATGAATTCAAGGGGGACAAATTGAGGGAAATATCGTTTATATTAAGTGGACTTATGGATTGAAATAACTTACCAAGGGGGATGTTCAGTAAATTTTCAATTTCTTTGCAATCATTTAAGAAAAATTTTTGAAAACAATAGTTAGCTTATCTGCCACTTGGGCTACTGCCCTAAATGCATATCAGTAGTGATTCCTGATAGTGATCCCTCAGGATCACCACTATTCCAAGCGCATATACTAACAGAGTATATCATATATCATATTCGAGAATAATCTAACATTATTTATGGCTCACGACCGTTAAATCCCTGTTTAACCCTGTCTCACACATTAAATTTGTTATTATTATGTTCAATGGTTATTAAATCTATCATCCGTTTCGTAATTATCCTGAAACTAGAAGACACGATCCTAAACAATTGTAGGTAATTCATGGATGGCATTCAAGTTAACTCTACTCCTGAGAATCACAAACAGTACCATCTCACAGTATTTCAAGTATCGCAAGTAATTTAAGTTACGTCTTAAAGTGAGGTCAATAATGGTTTATATGTGAATCCTGTAACTGAGAATCCATTCAAAAGAATAACTTCAGCAAACTATTCTAATAGAGTTTGCAAACTTCGATCACGCAGGTAACTCGTCTATCTCGCCACGTATAACAATGGAAAATGGAAATAAATCTAACTACAGCAATTATTAAGGGAACTACAATCTAGAGAATAAAGATCATCTAGTTATTTCATAGATGAGAAAGATGTTGTACAATAAATGTTAGATGATGTTCGACTCCTGGTTGATGTCTTCACCATTCCGGCAGTTCCCTTTCGTTCACATTCTCCATGCCAGGATCGCCTTACTTTTTAACAACTCATGGAGACACGGCAGTTAACGTCCCTCGGTGAGAATGACGCATTTCGTGAAAACACAGGATCCATCTTACAGTTTTCTAAGTAATCCGTTGTGCTGGGTCTTCGCCACGTGCAAGTAGAGTTTAGCTGTAACTAACACAACAGGCATTAAAATGAGCACCAACCAGTTGAAAGTCCAATAACGCGTGGAGTATTACACTTAACATGTATCTTTAATCTCGCATTACCACACCATGGAGTTCTATTCTCAATAGTTAAAGAACTAAAGTCGCAGGTAGCAGAGTAATCTGCTGTCTGTAGAATTAAGACAAGTACGACGTAGTTCAGCGAGTAAGTCAGTAGGTTAACCACCAAACAAGAGCAGAAAAAGAGAATGATTTAATGTGCGCACGATGTTTTATACTCTCTGCCTCGGGGGTGTGTCGTTGTACATGACTATTATTGTTCACCAGTATCTATTTTATTGGCTACGACTGTCCTGGAATTCTGTATACTGTACTCCCTCGCCGGGCACGCGCTCTTCTAGCCTCGAGAAACCTGTTATTCGCGTGTCTTCCCGCTTTCTCTCGATCGAAGATTGGATCAATACTTGCTCTGTTCAGAACTGGAAAAATTCAGCTTATGCACACGGATAACAGCTCGCTGGCGACAGAATCTATCCCTTGAAAAACAATAAAAAGTTCTTAATGCTGGCCTGTTGTTTTAGCCTTATTATTGACCAAATTTGACGGGCAAGATACATAAGGTGTTTTGGAGAAAGATGGCTCAACGGAGACGTAGAACTTAAGGAGACGGCCTAGCGGGGAATATGCAAGATTGCAGCTATACACAGTCTCTTATGGAGAAAGCTAGCCCAAGGGCTACTGCGTAAGATGGCGGCTATAAATAGGCTCTTGTGACCTCCTCCTCTGAAGTCAACTCACAGCTTTATGTCACTATCCGACAAGTCAAAACCTTCATAACTATGACGACGCGATCTTATGCTGAAAGTTTTACGCATCACTGCAGTGATGATGACATCATGGTATTGCGTGTTTAGACTTGGTCATTATCAACGTCACATACTCCAGCCCTTATAGATAATTTTGGCGCGAATTTTTCATTAGTCTCCCAGATACTGTGATAGAAAGTAGATTGCTTTATTCCAACATGGCAAGAACAAGTCTTCAAGGTAAACGGCAGCAAATTTGTGTTGTGGGCACTAAAACTCATCAGTTTAGTATTTAGTCCACCTTAACGTTGCGGTTTGCAAACAGATGAAGATAAAAAGCAGACACAATGGATTGAAGAAAAGAGTACCTTATCGTTTTCTATCTTTAATGATGAACGCACATATGTCAAGAGCAGATCTTGTTTTTACAGGGCTGTAATAAGAATGAATGGTTGCGTCAGTATCTACAATCATCGTGTGAAATTATCGACATTCATGAATTAGGGTGTCCATCATTTAAAACACTTCTGAAGGAGCATAGTGGAGAAACAAGTAAACAGTCCTTACAACATGTGTGCATGCTCTTTGATTGGTTGTATTGCAGTGCATGACGGGAAGTGAACAACATATGTAAATTGCAGTGTCGAAATAACGTTAGTGTGAACGAAACCCTTCTAGAGCAAACACATCATGTCATTTATAACAGATACTAGGCGTAACGCAGTTGAAAAGGCAATCGTAAAGTTTTATGCATGCAAAAAGAAACTAAACACTTTTACTGAAGAAAAGTTAAATGCTTTACCAAAGGCGTTTTTGGTTAATGTAGCTGCGAATGCTGTGAAAGGTTTTGGGATAACGTGCCTCGTGAGTGGACTGAAGTTCCTGATTTGTCTGAGCTTCCAACGTGAAGTTTACATCATCAACATGTGAGTATAGGTAGGAGACTTTCAGTGAGACAGTGTCGTACATGCCACATCAAGGTACTGAAACTAACGAGTTGACATCTCTTATAAACACTTATTATGGCTGCGAAAAGAGTAAACAAACTGTAACAGAAAAATGTGGAGAAACGTGCTGGGAGAAAAGTGAGGAAGCATGCTGGGGATGGGTTCATCAAAAGGTGATTGATTCCCTTCCCTTTGAGCTTCATCTTCCTAGTTACCCGTACTGCGACAATGGAACACGACTTGACGTCCACTTGACACGTGGTGATCCTGGCATTAATATGTCAGATGCTGCCTGAAAAGCGTATGAATTACTTATCGACAAAACAGTCCTGAATTAAGACATGTAGCTAATAAAAGTCTGCTTCATAAAGATATGTAGCGTGCGTCGTCAGGTATTGCTTCAGTTGCTGAGAAGATAGCAGCACTTGTCGATGCCGGTGCAATGAAAGGAAAACTGTTACTAGGTAGTGACATTTAACAGTGGACGAGGTAAAATAAAGAAAGGACGGAACAGATTTACTTGAAGGAAGGAAATATATACATATCTATCCTAAAATAAATATGAATTTGAAAGCATATTGCAGGTGTTGTTTAATATTAATCCTACAATACACCATGCTCTAAACTATCGAATATTAATGATGTTGGCGTAGAGGAAAGGAGACGTAGAGTTTCGAGAATAAAAACACAAGATGTAAAGTACACCCCCTTTATTAATCCGTGAATTGAAGTTGTTATTAAAACCAAGCCATTTGACATAGAGTTTATTTCCACAAAGTCGAATAACACGTTCGGTTAAATAATGATCAGGATATTTTGTTTACTGCAGTTCTTCGATGTAGAATCACCTTCAATAGGCTTTTCTGTGAGATCGCGAAGTAAATACGTAACTGGATGAGTAAGCTTAACACTCCTGATTTAAAGAAATGTATGTGCTCCAGTTAGACTTGGGTTTGCTGATGCAAACAAAATCACCTTATTTAAAGCGATGGCGGCGCGGATCAGCCGTTTTGACTACAAGATGAATAGCATCCAAACGTGGTGTACTCTTTGTAACAAGACGTGGCTTTAACCCGATAGTTCGGTGCGGTGTATCGTTGTAAGTAGACATGCGTCTAGATAGCAGATCAGTCCAACGATATGAACCTTGTGCTGAAAATTATCGCCACATAATTGCTTTGAGCGTGCGATTAAAGCGTCCTACAACACCTGCCTTGAGAATTCTGTACGTAGAGTAGTCATGACTGCCAAGTAAATTGAGGTAAGGAAAAAAAGCCACGTTTTAAATCACTCTACATTCATGGGTTAGATAAACCTTGGGCAGCGTTTCGATTCTTCAACAAAATGTTTCAGTGCATCTTTGACTTGAGCTGCTGTCTTCGAACGCACAGGTTGTGCAAAAGGAATCTTAGAGTACACATCAATAATAGTAAGTAGATACTTATACCCCTTATTGGTAGAGGCTTATGGCATCATTTATACTAATTCAGCTTGCCAGAGATAATCTGTTCCACGTATAATAACGCGTCTGCGACAGTAGGTGTGCCGTGCTGGTTTATGTAAATCGCGTGGGATGCTTATCTTTACAGGTGAGATCTTATCTTGAAGATCCATTACTGAATAATATCCGCATGCCGTAATTCTCTCTCTATTTCTAGAATTTCTGATTCGTGACCTGTGTACAAGCATCATGCGATACTCTTAGAAGTTGTAATCATTCAACAAGTAAGTTAGGGTCATTCCAGTATCTTACGTGGACATACGGCAAGAAAGGCTTGTAGATAAAATTAATACCACGAGCAGATGGTTGATGCAACGGAAACAACTTAGAAATACACTCACGGTACTTGTGAATCTTATTTAAATTTAAAGCTTCTGTCCTCTTGTAATTTCGTTGCGTTCAGTCAGTAGAAAAGGAATTGCTTTATATTTTTAAAATAATCTTATAAAATTATATTCTTGTCAGGTATTCGTTAGAAAAGAAGTTCTAAGTGCCTTTTAGTCGGTTTATATGTAACACCTTTTAAGATAAATCTGTTGCTATTAATCCTAATATTTGTATTTCCTATCCAGAAAGAGCGATAGCGAATACCGTAGGTGGTGTCAGTTTATCCTGTAAAGATTCTTTCTATATAAGGAGCATAGATCGGTCCATAGGTATTTTGAATAAAAGTTCTAAACTGATTACGATACTCAGGCGTGATCATAACATCTTACAAAGTAGGGATCTTGTGTTGATGTAGTAGGTTTTCAGCAATGACATCTGTAGCTAAAAACTTATCAGGCTTAGATGGCAAAGTATCGTTAAGTTCTTCTTCCTAATCCTCTACTTCCTTATTCTCTTCTTCTTCCCTATCCTGTTTCTCATATTCCTCATCCTGCTACTCTTCTTCTTTATGCATTTCCTGTTTATGCTTCTCTTTATCATGTGATGTTTGCATAGAAACAATACTTGTGGTAGACTGCGTCAATGAAGTAGAATTAAAAATGTCCTTCTGTGGTGTACCTAGTAGAGTTTTCAAAAATAAATCAGTGGCTGCTTGAATACGTTTAAGCTCTTTAAATTGTCGTCGAATATTTTTTCGAGCATGGATTACATAACTTGTACTCTCCTTTCTAGATGTTAACATGATGATGTTTTTGGATCAAGTGGTGACTGTAATTCTGTGCTAATGCATATAATATTATCGAAACTCATGCGATATCGCCCATAGTGAACATCACTTTCTTTACAAAAAACTAAAGAGCCGTAACAATGTGATGACCAACATGTAGCACACATACGTTTTAAGACATTGAATGTCCCATCAGTGTTAACATGGTCATCATATATATGCCGTATGTTGACCTCATCTCGCAGAAAGAGCACAAAAATATATGCGCAATCGCGTATCAATTGCTTAGGCACACGGGAATATGTTTGACATAAATAGATGTAATCAATATATTCATGTCGCCCCATAATAAAGTATGCACGAATAACGTCTTTATGTTCTGTTGCGACAACATTAAAGATCATAAGAGGATTGGGAAGCACATCATCCGGTGATGGTACTTGCTCATGTGAATTAAATTCAAAATAATTTATTCCATCTTTAACTAGATCCTGCTTTACAATTTGCAGAATAGTATATAGCGCTTTATAGAGTGACTTCGCGAAACGTAAATATTCTCGAAGCGTATGCAATTTAAGGAAGTAATGAGTGTGAGTACAAAGATTTGCCTTTACACATCCCGATGGGCTAGATAATACATCGAACTCTAAAAGGAAATAACGTTCCATGACGTCCCTTTGTAGTTTTACTAGAACTAGGTAAGAGATGTGGTACTATGTAACTAACAGGTAGTGTGTCTTGCTGCTTTATAATCCTCATGGTAACTGAATAATAAAGTAGGCAATAGTAATGTATATATCAAAAGAAACAACAGGTAACTGTCAGTTTATAATTTGTTCTTGACGAGTAAATTCGTGTACAGAATGGTGAAACAACGATATCCAAAGGATATGAAGAAGAAGAAATGTGAAACTGTTCGATGGAAACATGTCGTGAAGGCTCCACGAAAAGCTATTCTAGGGGAATGCAATATGCGTGTAGCTATTACTAAGTTACTTCGTGCAGCAAGAGCGAGAAGTTCTCCAAAGTGCAGATCAAAGTGTTTAAACGTGCGCGAATTATTCCTGTAAAACGAACAGGATATCGTCCTGCGCTGTTTGCGTAACTAGCCACTTCAGTGTCTTTACTGAGTGGTGCCAGTGCTGTAGCAAGCAACGTTAAGACAGTAGAAGAAACGAAACAGCAGTCGAAAGAGAGTGAACGTCATAAAAAGACGATGAAGGCAGCTGCATTGCGAGCCAAAGGCGTACACATGAAGCTAGTGCCATACAAAAAAGGCTTTACGTTTGCTAAACATCCAGAAATTCATTATTTTCGAGGTGTGCATGTGCGCGATCAACTACCAGCGTGCCCACGTGAACGTGAGAGTGCTGTAATTAACTCAGACAACCGTCGCGGACCTGGAACTCATTACGCTGCCTACGTAAAACGTAAATCTAAAGTATGGTATTTTGATAGCTATGGAGACTTACCTCCACCATTTGAGCTCATACGTTATTTCGGAAGCAGTTCAGACATTGTTTACAATAAAAAACTTGTGCAGAAATTCAATTCACGCATGTGCGGATGATTATGAATTATGTTCTTATATCAAACCCAGAGTGGCAGGCAAAGAGCAACAGTGTTCGCGTGATAAATAACGGTGAAAGAAAGTTCGGTGTGGGCGGAGAAAGGCCTGAAACAACCGAACAAATTAATCCACCGATCGAACTCATAGTCTTGGACCAGTGTCGTTTGAAACCCGCAATAAAATCTATAATATGCGTGGTGGTGTAAACAAGTTCTATTACGATGACTATGTGCTAACGCTACCATCAGGTATTTATTCAGTAGAATATATTCATGGCTACTTTGAAAGTACGTTAATTCAACAGTTTAGAGAAGAGAGTTTTAGTAATCATAATTACAAGTTCTCAATCACTGTAAGCAACATTACACACAAATGTGTTATTGAATCATCGTTTAAGACTGACTTCAAATCACAACCTGATTCAATTGGTTATGTTTCAATCTGATCCTCTTAGAACAAAGGTATCCCCTGACATTTTCTAAACACATGTTGTACAGTGTTCGTTTCTAGTCTTGATCACTTGTTTAGTGATCTGAACCCATCAATCAATGTTCTGACCGCATGTTAAATTTAACAGCATCGATTCAACTCTTGTTATGTTTGAATCTAATCTTCTGAGACCAAAGGTATCCCCTGACATCTTCTAAACACATGTTGTACAGTGTTAGGATCTAGTCTTGATCACTTGTTTAGTGATCTGAACACATCAATCAATGTTCTAATCACATGTTGAAGTTAACAACATCGATTTTAGTCTTGTTATGTTTCTTTTGTAATCCGCAAGTCTAAACATGCACAATGATGTTAGCGCTGCACACTCTTGCCTTCGCGATGCGTGTTCGATAAAGCTATGCCTTGACAGAGGAGGAGTAGGAGGTTGTAGGCATAACAGCCACCGCCATCTTGTGTAGTAACCTCTAAGTAGTAATTAGCGTCGGGAGTGGCATCTTGTTGTATGGTTTCGTTCAAGATGATGGATGAGAGGTTAGGTTCGCAAATAAATTAAAGTTGACGATTGCTAGCGGAATTTCAAATTACCCGTCACCACAATTCAAAGGTATGTAGCTAAAGATAGCAGCACGGTGCTCTGTTGACTAAAGATGGAATCTGGATAAAATTTGAAATTGCCGCCACCACATGTTAAATGTATATAGCTAAAGATAGCAGCACGTTGCTTTGTGGATTCAAGATGGTGGATGATAGCTAACGGAAGTTATTTCAAATTATCCTTCACCACATGTTAAATGTTTGTAGCTAAAAATAGCAGCACGATGCTTTGTTGATTAAAGATGGCGGATGACAGCGGACGGAATTAACCGCAAGATAGCAGCACGGCGCTCTCATGATTAAAGATGGCGGATGACAGCAGTCAAAAAAGCATGCAGATTTTACATTTCCCATCACCACCACGATAATGTTTAGTACCGTAAAGATAGCAGCACTGAGGTAAGCGATGCAAGATAACGGATGACAGCTGTTACGTAGAAATTACCAACTACTACGATAAAGATAGCAGCACGATGCTCTGATGATTAAAGTTGGCAGCTTGTCAAATAGAATTTTTTAAAATTGTCTGCCTCAAAGGTAAGTAGCTAAACAGGGCAGCACGATGCTCTGTTGATTAAAATGGCTGATTGTCAAAAAAGCACGTGGGTTAGTTTCCGAATAAGAGCACGTTGAAATTACTGCCACCACTTTTCAATGGTAAGTAGCTAAAGAGTGCACCACTGAGGTTTGCGACGCACGATGGAAGATGATATCTGTCTAAAAAGCACATGGAATTGAAATTACCCACCACACATTTCAAAGGTATGAAGCTAAAGATGGCAGCACTGTGCTCTGTTGATTAAAGATGGCTGCTGTCAAATAGAATCTTTCAAATTGCCCTCCACCACATTTCAAAGGTAAGTAGCTAAAGAGTGCAGCACTGAGTTTTGCGATGCAAGATGGTGGATGACAGCTGACGGAATTTGTTTAATTGCCAGCAGTGCCGTAAAGAGGCAGCACTAAGGTTAGCGATGCAAAATGGCGGATGACAGCTGTCAAAAAGCACGTGGATTTGTTTACTCATTCAAATCTCGCGCGAGTAATGTTTAGTTGGTAGCAAAGAGGTTTAGGCCTGTCAAGATTGCAGCACTGATGTTAGCGATACGTTGTTGTCGATGATGGCTGCCAAAAAGCACGTGGCATTGTTTACCCATTCAAATATCGCGCTAGTAATGTTTAGTTGGCAGCACTGAGGTTTAGGCCCGTGAAGATGGTAGCAGTGAGTTTAGCGATGCGTTTTTGTTGATTACAGCTGTCAAAATGTACGTGGCTTTGTTTACAAATTCAAATTTCCCGCGGGAGGAGGAGCGGCCCCCTGGGAAGGCCACCCGGGAGGAGGAGGAGGAGCGGTCCCATGGGAATGCACACCGGGAGGAGGAGGAGGCGGCCTAACTCTCCAATATACCTACTAATAATGTATATAAAATTCGTGTTACCCTTGTGTGAATGAGATGAGTGAATGGAGTAGTTAGATATCTTTTCAAATGTTCATTTTTCGTACTGTGTCTTAATCTAGCCATGTGTTCACCGCGATGATTTGGATTATTTCTGCGTTGTTTTGTCAAAGTGTTGGTTCAAGAGAAATGCTAAATGAAGAATTTTTTGAGATTATGACATAGACTGGAGTACATTTAAATTTATTTTCTTTTGAATGATGATTTAGACGAATCATCATGTACTTTTAGATCAGCACAGGCAAAAGTTCTCAAATACTGTGCGGATATTATTTAATTTGCGATGGATTGCATATTTAACAAGTAAATAAGTGGGTAACAATTAATAATAACTAATTAACTCAATTCAAGTATCAAGTGTGTCTTGATTAAATTGAGATTTTAATAAGTGGAGTACATTAACTTTGTGAACAAGATCGTAATTTACGTTTATTGTTTTCCAGAACCTAACAGTTGTCTGCAGTGACGAAGATCAATTTAATTGAGTAAAATTACTGCTGGAAGAATATAACGACATGAAATTATAATCCAAAATGTCACAGCAAGAATAGCTTTTTTGTTTTTCAGAAAATGCTCATGTTGAATAAATGTCAGAAATGTTGTTTTAAATTTATCCTTTGTGCTTGGTCGTCAATCCTATTCCCTTAAATGCCTCCAAAAATTCGGACAGCCATGAACGTACGTTCCCCCTTGGGATCTGTCGCTCAGTGGCTGGGTTAGCCAGGCAATAGGGGGACATTTAAGATGGCATTACCAAGTGTAGGGCTCGATTTTAAGACTCTGGAGGTTTGTAATTGCTTTACCTAGTGTAGGGCTTGATTTTGGAACTTTTCAGTTTTAAAAATGGCTTTCTGAGCTTAGGATGTGATCTTGCGCTGTGCATTGTTCATGACATTGACAAGATCAGACGACAATTTAAGTCAGGCTGATTCTGCTACATTTTCCCTCTAATTCTTATGGCTAATGTAGGTACATGCTAATTTAATTTATGTGATTTATGATGAATATAAAATTATTGCTGTTAATTAGGAATTTTAAAATTAATTGCGATGATTAATTTGACTTCAGTTAGGTAGATTTTCACAACCGATGTTGGTAAATTAGAAATGTCATGGTGTCGATGAGTCATTGCCTTTGCTGTTAGTTGGGTTCGATTCCTGACATTCCCGCGTCCTGATCCGAATCCGTCTCTTGTTAGTACATCCATTTAAAGAAATTTGTTCTTAAAACGGAAGACCAGCAACTTATGTTGGCGGAAATGAAGAACAGGCTTTGTGACAGGCTTTATGCTAATCAGACCAATTTAGGAAAACAATTCGTGATCTTAGTGACAGCCAAGCGAACTAGGAAAAATCGCTTAGTGGAAGCCAAGCAAACTTGGGAAAATCATTTAATGATATCCAAGCGAACTTGGGTAAATCGTTGAATAATTGTCAAGCATACTTAGAGAATGGGCTTAGTGATCTTAGTGATAGCCAAGCTAACTTAGATAAGAGAGTGATCTTAGTGATAGTCAAGCAAACTTGAAAAAATTGCTTAGTGATAGTCAAGCGAACTTGGAACAATCGCTTAGTGATGCTCAGGCAAACTTAGAAAAATCACTTGGTGAGACTCTCGAGGCAAACCTTCCTGATATTCAACAGCAGACCGATGAAAACTTTGGAAAATTTCGTTCTGACATTAAATTTTCTGTGGCAGGTTGGCCGCTGTACAAAGCGACCTCGCAGTAGTCAAACGTGACTTTGCAAGCATGAAAAGTGAGGTGACAGATATCATCACCAAATCGCTGGCTGGAATGTCTAATGAGTTCAGCGAACGATTAGCACACGTTCAGCAAGACATCCTGGTTGGGATAGACAAATATAAGAACGAAGTCGAACAATCATTTCAAATCATTGAGGGCATAATCGATAATAATGCCTCAGACGTAAAAGCAACGAAGTTAGCATGGACAAAAATGTTCACTGGAATTAACGAAAACATGAAACAAGTTGAAAAGGGCATCCTGGATGAAATTAAAACATCCCAAGCCAATAATTCCGAAAGGATGGATTATTTTTACGAATCACTTGCGGACAGCCGAACCGAAATGGAGTCCATAAAGGCGACCCTTATCGCAGGAATTAAAAAGGTCAAGGTCGACTCCAAAGCAGTCTCTGAAGGTATGAGGAAAGAGTACACTGACGGAATTAAGGAGTTGGTCCACGAAATGCATCTGTTAAAAATCCAGAATGAGAATACAAGCACGTTAACCAACACACAAATTGAGAAAAAGGCGTCGTTAGAAAAGCGCATAACTGGGACGACCCAGGCATCAACTCCCTGTATTGCGTTAGAACAGAGCATATCTAATCCAGTTAATGTATCTCTTGGACTGGTGTCTAACGCCTCGCAACTAAATACGACAGGTCAGACACAGATTTTCAATATTAATAGACTTCACGAAGATCAGTCGAAAAAGTTTACTAATGTCAGTGGAATCACACCAAGAAGCTTCATAAACGAACTGCAGGGCTATTTTCCTCCTGAATGACAGCTCCGAGTCACTGAGAGATATTTAGGAACTTCAGTACACACCTGGTTTGTGGCGTCCATGTACATTTTCGATGACTTCGATGGATTTAACAAATCGTTCCTACAATAAATATTGGAATAGCGACGTACAGAACAAACTGAAAACGGATTTTTCCGCCCGGAAGTACGCGTCACCCAAGCCTACGAAATACACAGACTTCTTCCCGAGTCAGCTACATAAACTCAGGTAATTAGACTCACCACCAGCTGAGCAGGAGTTTGTCAAGGTCATTGTTCGTCAACTACCTTCTGACGTGCAAGGAATCATGGTTGCCTCTAACGCGCAAACAGCTATCCAGGTTGAAGCATTTTTAAGACAGCTGGATATGGCTTATAAAGAACCAGCTCGTCATATCGGTAAGCCGGGGCCTCAAGTACACCAAATTACCACTAACAAAGAGGAGGAGCAGACACCAGCCAACCACGGGAGAACCTGGCAACGGAACCCAGAAGGCCGAGATTCGTCTCGTGATCGTTCAAAGGCTCGTGGGAACATAACCATGAGAAACTGAGAATATTCACGCCGGAACGGCAGGAAGAGACCCTACGTTAATAACCAGAGAAGCTGGAGAAGAACCAAGACATCCGCCAGTCAAGAGGACGGAGAGATTTGCGAGAATATGAGAGATAGAGGTATATGGAAGACCTCAAAAATACTACACTAGAGAAGGAACGGTGAAGAAGAGCAATCCAGAACCAGGATATAAACCCCGATGTTGTGGGGGCGGAGAGCCAGTGAGCTATCAAGGAAAAACTCGATGTGAAATAAAATCATCCTTAGAATGTGGTCAAGTGTCAAGAATGGATTATCGTACAGAACGACTCTAGGACAACTAAGGCCAATGATTTGCTAGATGAAATGGATCAACGTAACTGCGGGACATCATTAACGCTACCTATTATTTCAGCAACGGATACGCAATGTTCAGGTAGAATGTGTCATAGATACTGGGTCGACTGTCAGCGTAATTTCAAATTCATTTTTAAGGGATCTGAAAGATAGAAACGACATACCTATTATACCGGTATCCCATGTGAATATCAAGGGCATTGTTCCTGATAAATCCGTTTCTTGCAAGCAACAGACAATATTAGATGTTGAATTCGGAAGGACGACTTTTTCTCACGTATCTCTAGCAATGTCTAACATTAAGTTCAATATCATTCTGGGATCTGACTTTCTAATGTCATATCAGGCCGTGATTGACATGAAATCAAGTTCCATTCATATTAAGAAGGACAGCATTTCCGAAATTGCTATATTCAACCCCCAGGAATTAAATGATCCTTACACTTTTAATGGGGATTCTAACGCCTTATCTCCGGGGGAATTAGAAGTACAGGAGGCTACCGAAGAAATTCTTATGGCCGGCCATGGACAAAATTTTAGAAGAGGGCGAGAATAGTACATACCCCTATGATTTAATCACAATAAAGGCGAGGCAAGCCATGGCGATAAAACAAGATCAGATTCAACTCCAGAATTTATTGTTGAGGTTTAAACATTCATTTGATTCTAAACTTGGCCTTATTCCGGATTTTAAATACTCGCTTCTTTTGACGGACTGGCCACTTTTCAAGAAAAAGCCTTATCCGATACCCGAGAAATGTCACTCCAGGGTAGGCAAGATCGTAGAGGAAATAGGTAAGGATGGGACCATCATGAAAGCACGAAGCCCGTTCATTAACCCTTTAGTGATGGTTTCTAAACATGATGGATCATTACGCTTATGCTTACATGGCAGGGCTCTAAATGAGAAATTAATTCCGGAGAATGATCAAGCTCCAACGATCAAACACATCCTCCGCAAGTTCAAGGGTATGAGATACTTCTCCTCAGTTGACTTCATGTCTTCACACTACCATATTCGGCTCGAGGAAAATCCAGACTACTGACAGGATTCATGTATGACCAACACATATGTTTTCTTCCAGTTGCCTTTCGGACTACATAACGCTGGTACCGCACTCATCAGAGCTCTTGATCGATGCCTAACTGATGAGGTAAAGAGTTTTACTACGAGGTATATAGATGATTTGCTCCTAGCGACCGATACCTTAGAGGACCAGATGGTAAAACTGGAGAAACGTCTGAAGAAATATCTGACGCCGGTTTCCATGTCAAGCTTAAGAAGCCACATTTTTGTAAGCACGAAATGCTATTCTTAGGGCACATCATATATGGCAATGGAATCAAACCTAATCCAGTTAACATAGAAGCCATCAGTAACTTCCCCAAGCCAGTCAGAATAAAAAAGGTGAGGCAATTCTTGGGAATGTCCCAATTCTTTGCTAATCGCTGTCCGAAATGTACCCAGACAGTCGCCCCGTTGTAAGATCTTCTGAGAAAAAGGAATAGGTGGAAATGGAACGCTGAGTGTGATCAGGCTTCCGTGAAAACGAAAGATATGCTGCTGAATTACATTAAGTTGGGATACCCTGACATTTCTGAACCTTCTATACTCCATACAGATGCATCAAACTTTGGAAATGGGGCGGTAGGTTTCCAAGAAGAAACGAACAACCCGGAGAATAGAACATACGTGGCTTTCGTTAGTAGAAAAACTAGGGAACACGAGAAACATTACTCTGTTACCGAGTTACAGATCTTGTCGATTGTCTATGCTCTCAAGTATTGGCTGAAATTGGTTTATGGGTTTCCCATCATCGCCAGAACTGACCACCGTGCCTTAAACTTCATGCTAAAGAATACAATGGCTTCTGAACCAGTCTTCAAATGGACATTTTCGTGCAGCACTTCAGTCTTGGACTTGAGCATTGTTCAGGGAAGAGTAATCTATTAGCAGACTGTCTGAGTAGAAACCACAACTCTGAGACCCCTGATGTGCATCGGATTGAACTAGTACGCGAAGATCACAAATTTCTACGCGGGCTTGGTTATGTTCGGCAAACACAGAAAAGGGACTCTAAGTTGCGTCCCATCATCGATGGTCTCGAAAATAAGCTTACTCCAGCCGAGCTAGGTATCAGAAAGCACGGGGCAGGCCAAGAATTTCCGACATATCAATGGAATTCTGTACAAGTTTGTAGACTCGGCTAAAAAAAATTAAGACCTGTGATCCTACTTAAACTGCAGGAACCTCTTACATGGCACGCACATCGAATTACGGGCCATGATGATGTAAAAAAAACCGTTGCAACCATCCAGGAATCATTTACGTGGGAAGGATTGAGGATCTTTTTGTATAATATTATAAGGACCTGTGGTACATGTCAGAGGGTCAAACCAATATCCTACTTACTGCAGCAAAGTCCCATCCCTATTTTGCCTTCCGGTCCAAAAGAACTGTCTGCAATGGACCTACTAAGCCAAATTCAGACCTCAAGAAGAGGAAACCATCATGTGATTGTGACGATCGATGTGTTATCCAAGTATGTTGCGCTGTATATGTTTCAAAAGATAACTCGAAATCTGTTATATGGAAAATAACTCATAACATAATCCCTCATATGGGAAAACCTAAAGCGCTTCTAACGGATCACGGACCACAGTTTACCTCTGTGGAATTTAAACAGGCGATGATCCAGCCAGATATTAAGCATATCCTGAAATCAGTATGACATCCGTCCAGTAATCCAACGGAACGTGGCTAAGTTCTGTGGAATGTTCTGTGGGGATGCACACTGGCGGTGGGTGTACTCCCTAACTTCATGGAGTGTTCCAATGGCACTATTCATTAGGCCACTTCCCAGAATCTTTCAGTACTCAACTTCAATCAGTACCCTGTAAGACCGTAGGAAAGCATCATCCAATGCTCCGGATCTCCGAAGCCTGCTCCACAGGAAAACATCGAAGAAGCTGCAAAGACTTTAAGGCGCCATGCCGAAGGACGACATAAAGGAAGAAACCCGCTATGTCTGAACCGACCAGTAAGGTCTATGCTAAATTCGCGCCGTTGTTTGTGGGACCCTATAAAATTATCAAAGTGCTTGGCAACAATTGCTACAAAATCCAGTGTTTAGAAAAACCCTACGAAGTTGTCCACAACTCAGTAAATTTAAGGGTATATCGAACCCTTAGACAGAAAATTAACATTAAAGAAGCACCCTCTTAAAGAGAAAATTGTCCACCGAGGGAACCCTATAACTTAGGGAACAACCTGTGTGGAAGTCCTAGTCTAAAATTATGCAACGTTCGGAACCGAGAAATTCAAGCTTCCTGAAGATCAGACACCTGTTATGAGCTCAATATTACTACCTCAAATCAACATGTGTACCAAATTTTCGGGAAAAATATTAAATGGATATTAGTATTTAATAATTTCCCCTGCTCTAGAAATTATTCTCCAACCAAGGGAGAAATGTCCCCTTCAAATTTTTCAATAATAAGGTGAAAGTTACAGGCCAGCGTTAAGAAGGTTTTATTATTTGTCAAGGGATAGATTGTGACGCCAGCGAGCTGTTTTCCGTGTGCATATGCTGGATTTTACCTGTTCTGAGCAGAGCAAGTATTGATACACTCTTCGATCGAAAAAAAGCGGGAGGACACGTGACTGACAGGTTTCCCGAGGCTAGCAGCGCGCGTGCCCGGCAAGCGAGTACAGTATACAGAATTCCAGGACAGTCGTAGCCAATAAAATAGATACTGGTGAACAATAATAGTCATGTACAACGACACACCCCCGAGGCAGAGAGTATAAAACATCGTGCGCACATTAAATCATTCTCTTTTTCTGCTCTTGTTTGGTGGTTAACCTACTGACTTACTCGCTGAACTACGTCGTACTTGTCTTAATTCTACAGACAGCAGATTACTCTGCTACCTGCGACTTTAGTTCTTTAACTATTGAGAATAGAACTCCATGGTGTGGTAATGCGAGATTAAAGATACATGTTAAGTGTAATACTCCACGCGTTATTGGACTTTCAACTGGTTGGTGCTCATTTTAATGCCTGTTGTGTTAGTAACAGCTAAACTCTACTTGCACGTGGCGAAGACACAGCAAAACGGATTACGTAGTGTCCCCTTCAAAAGTGGAAATAATTTATTAAGGGAGAATGATTTATTTCATCAGTGAGTTGAAACATTATTTCGATCGCCAGGAGGGTGAGATTTTACACTCCCGTGCTAGCGTGAAAAAGCCGCCTGCGAACCGGTTTCCCCGACCTACCAAGAGAACGAGGAAGCAGGGTGAAATTCCTGTTAGGTGTCCTTCAGACACATGTGTGTGTGCCACGTGATCAGGCGGGCAGCATGATTATAATCGATCAATAATTGCAAGGTCGTGTGACGTGAAACTAGGGCAGCCAATAAAAATGACAGCCTTCACAGGAATGCAACAGATCCACCAATCAGATAAAATCAAGGGGCACACCTCCGTCTTAAGACAGTGAATTTATGGTAATTCCAAAGGAAATTTTATAGAGGGTTTTTACTTTTAAACACTTGATTTGAGCGTTACTCTGAATGCAGCTACGGTCGAGACTGGACGTCGTTTGCTTTACTGGGAGACTTTGCATTAGAGAAGGTACTGAGGACTGAATAAACTGCAATTCAGGCATTTGAAAAACTTCTCTACGATTTATTTATGACTGTCATAAGATAAGTGTCCATCTCCAAATTATTAAACATCGCGTGTGTATCCTGGACTATTGCTAAGACTTTTATTAATTTCAGAAGGAAGGTCGTTGGTTCGAGCTCGCTTCAAGATGGCTATCCCTTTCCGAGATGAATCCTACTGTTTCCTGTGCACCTTCATCTCCTCCATGAGTCAGTAATTGTGTAAGGCGTCGGACATGGGCAAGACTTTGTTCGATGGAAGGTGATGTGACCACGTACTAGGTCATCAGCCAGAATCCAGTTAACACCAGCCACATGAGTATTCTTTAAGAATTCATCTTTCTATCTTTCTGTAAAATGTCTGTAAAACGTAGCCTTACCTTATTCATTTAGATTTTCTATTAGTTTAGCAGTAGTTTGACTTTTCATTCTTCTTTCCTCGGCGGGAGGTAGTTTGTGCTCTGGAATGAATGTGTATTCGGTTCTATTAGTTAGAGATAAGAGTGAATGTCATCGAGAGAGACCTCAACTGTCCTAAAAATTTAAGACGGCAGGAGAAATAAAAGTAAATGACCTCCGCGTTAATCTTGAATGATTTTAAAATAGTTTGAAAATTAATTGAGACAGATTAGGACAGTGTTCTAGTGTTTTTCGGAGTGTCAAATTTCATTCTACGATTATACGATATTTCTGTGGACTTTAATTCGTTTAGTCATCTGAATAATTTCGTACGATAGCTTTGCAAGTGTGATTAGGCACGGTCAATAAATATAATAATAATAATGAGTAAAAATAATTAAACCTAATTACGGGCTAAAATTTGAATAAGGTCATGGGTTTAATATTGGTTTGTTCTTGGAAAGAATTATCGTGTGCTCACTTTATGTAAAGTAGGCCTGGAACATGGCATCCTCCTGACGGAGTAATGATGAATTATACGTATATTTTACTGTGCTATTAATTTGATTATGACTTGCAGATGGACATTATATTTTGTGTGATAATTTATGCATCCATTAGAGTCATTTTGGGAAGAAATGTGTCACTGGACATGATTTCTTCGAGCTTGAGTGCAGATTAATCGAGAGCCACGATATAGTAGGAGTATAAGAATAAATGCCGCAACTCATGTACCGTAACCGCGTATTCTAATATTTTGACCTGTGCTGTAGGTATTTTACTTGCTTATTTTGAATGATTTCTGTTCAAAGGATTCCCTTGAACATCGTTGTATAATTAATTTCTGCATAAAAGTGAAAACCTCAACTCTATCACGTCCTAGATCGATACCTGGAATTTACATGATATTGTCATCTAGAGATTGATTTCCCTAATTTGGAATAAATCCAAAATTTAATAATAATGGGTTAGTATTCGTGTAAATAATATTGTAATATTGGCGTGTACCTATGTATGAATGTGTGATGTGTGATTTGATTATATTCTGTGTTTTGTGAATTTTCTTGAATGGTTTTATGATGATGTTCTCCACTGCGCGCGTCAAATTTTGACCGATTTACGTTATATTCGCGTGTCCGTGATTTGATGAATTATGAATATTTAGAAGATTTTGTTATAATTTAAGGTAGATTAGGATCTAATTCACTAAAATAAATTGAATAAGTGAAGTCAACGTCCGTGGATTGATGTCACGAGGCTGAAATTTTAGTTATTGTACAGTCACGTATTGCATAATAACGAGTAACGTTTAGGTTGATATGAGATCAAATGAGAATTAATTATGAGAAGTTCAGTCACTTAATAATTATAAAAATGAATTGATTGATGAAGGTAAAGTCTAAGGAAGACTTATTAAACACAATTTTTGAATTAAATATTTTTGAATAATTTTAATAAGGGAAAGAAAATGATCATTTTCTTGTAGAATTAAGTGAGATCCAGAAGGAATATTTTAATTTAAGCAATGTTTGTGGGTTACTGTATTCACGTCCTAGTTCGTGAACCATGGGCAACGGCTGAGTGGCCTAGTAAGTGGTCCTGAGAGTCGGGATACCAGTTGCTATGGAATGGGAGTGGGCATCTCGGACATATTCTGAGTCGTGGCCCTCCTTCTGCTCAGGCGGCTAGGACTACACAATTCACCGGTGGTCCATAACCCGTTAGAGGAGAGATCCTCACTTGGACTATGTGCAAGTAGGGCAGCATCCTGCTTCATGAATTTACCGAGCTCAGAACACTTTAAGCAAGCCTCGGACCTATGGGAGTAATGGAGTCCCACTCCCATTTGACAGGCGAGGGACTCCTTGGAAACAACTTGGCGAACGAAATGGAATTCGATGGGGAGCTATCAATATTAATGGGGCTTATGGAAGAAAGAAGGTAGAACTTGCTGAGTCAGCAAAGAGGATGCATCTGGATGTGCTAGGAGTAAGTGATATTCGGGTAGGGGAGATAAGGAGGAAGAAATAAGAGATTATAAAGTGTACTTGACGGGTGTTAGAAAGGGAAGGGCAGAGTCTAGGGTAGGGCTCTTTATCACGAATACCATTGCACGCAACATAGTTTCTGTTAGGCACGTAAGTGAGCGAATGATGTGGGTAGATTTGTCAGTGGGAGGAATTAGGACAAGAATTGTGTCCGTGTATTCACCATGTGAGGGTGCAGATGAGGATGAAGTTGACAAGTTTTATGAAGCATTGAGTGACATCGTGGTCAGGGTCAACAGCAAGGATAGAATAGTGCTAATGGGCGATTTCAAAGCGAGAGTTGGGAATAGAACTGAAGGGTACGAAAGGGTGATTGGTAAATGTGGAGAAGATATGGAAGCTAATGGGAATGGGAAGCGTTTGCTGGACTTCTGTGCTAGTATGTGTTTAGCTATTACGAATACATTCTTCAAGCATAAGGCTATTCACCGCTACACATGGGAGGCTAGGGGTACCAGATCCATAATAGACTATATCTTAACAGACTTTGAATTCAGGAAATCTTTTAGGAATGTACGAGTTTTCCGGGGAGTTTTCGATGATACAGACCATTATATGATCTGTAGTGAACTAAGTATCTCTAGGCTTAGGGTAGAGAAAGTGAAATCTGTCTGCAAACGAATAAGGGTAGAAAATCTCCAGGACGAGGCAATTAGACAGAAGTACATGGATATGATTAGTGAGAAGTTTCGAAAAGTAGACAGTAAGCAGGTTCAGGATATAGAAAGTGAATGGGTGGCATACAGGGATGCTGTAGCAGGAATAGCAAGGGAATGCCTAGGAACAACTGTGTGTAAAGATGGGAACAGGCGAACATCTTGGTGGAATGATGAAGTGAGAGCAGCCTGTAAACGTAAAAAGAAGGCTTATCAGAAATGGCTCCAAACAAGGGCCGAGGCAGACAGGGATTTGTACGTAGATGAAAGAAACAGAGCGAAACAAATAGTTGTTGAATCCAAAAAGAAGTCATGGGAAGATTTTGGTAATAACCTGGAGAAGGCTAGGTCAAGCAGCAGGGAAACCTTTCTGGACATAATAAAGGGAGGGAAAAAGGAAATGAACAGTGTTTTGTGTAATTCAGGTGAACTCATAATAGATCCCAGGGAATCACTGGAGAGGTGGAGGGAATATTTTGAATATCTTCTCAATGTAAAAGGAAATCATCATTGTGGTGTTGCAAACAGTCAAGCTCATGGGGAGGAGGAAAATGATGTTGGTGAAATTATGCTTGAGGAATTGGAAAGGACAGTAAATAAACTCCATTGTCATAAGGCAGCAGGAATAGATGAAATTAGACCTGAAATGGTGAAGTATAGTGGGAAGGCAGGGATGAAATGGCTTCATAGAGTAGTCAAATTAGCGTGGAGTGTTGGTAAGGTACCTTCAGATTGGACAAAAGCAGTAATTGCACCTTTCTATAAGCAAGGGAACAGGAAGGATTGCAACAACTATCGAGGTATCTCATTTATTAGTATACCAGGCAAAGTATTCACAGGCATCTTGGAAGGGAGGGTGCGATCAGTCGTTGAGAGGAAGTTGGATGAAAACCAGTGTGGTTTCAGACCACAGAGAGGCTGTCAGGATCAGATTTTCAGTATGCGCCAGGTAATTGAAAAATGCTACGAGGGGAATAGGCAGTTGTGTTTATGTTTCGTAGATCTAGAGAAAGGATATGACATGGTACCGAGGGAAAAGATGTTCGCTATACTGGGGGACTATGGAATTAAAGGTGGATTATTAAAATCAATCAAAGGCATTTATGTTCACAATTGGGCTTCAGTGAGAATTGATGGTAGAATGAGTTCCTGGTTCAGGGTACTTACAGGAGTTAGACAAGGCTGTAATCTTTCACGTTTGCTGTTTGTACTTTACATGGATCATATGCTGAAAGGTATAAAATGGCAGGGAGGGATTCAGTTAGGTGGAAATGTAGTAAGCAGCCTGGCCTATGCTGACGACTTGGTCTTAATGGCAGACTGTGCCGAAAGCCTGCAGTCTAACATCTTGGAACTTGAAAATAGGTGCAATGAGTATGGTATGAAAATTAGCCTCTCGAAGACTAAATTGATGTCAGTAGGTAAGAAATCCAACAGAATTGAATGTCAGATTGGTGATACAAAGCTAGAACAGGTCGATAATTTCAAGTATTTAGGTTGTGTGTTTTCCCAGGATGGTAATATAGTAAGTGAGATTGAATCAATGTGTAGTAAAGCTAATGCAGTGAGCTCGCAGTTGCGTTCAGCAGTATTCTGTAAGAAAGAAGTCAGCTCCCAGACGAAACTAACCATACATCGGTCTGTTTTCAGACCAAATTTGCTTTATGGGAGCGAAAGCTGGGTGGACTCAGGATATCTTATTCATACGTTAGAAGTAACAGACATGAAAGTAGCAAGAATGATTGCTTTACAAACAGGTGGGAACAATGGCAGGAGGGGACTCGGAATGAGGAGATAAAGGCTAATTTAGGAATGAACTCGATGGATGAAGCTGTACGCATAAACCGGCTTCGGTGGTGGGGTCATGTGAGGCGAATGGAGGAGGATAGTTTACTTAGGAGAATATTGAACTCTCTTATAGAGGGTAAGAGAAGTAGAGGGAGACCAAGACGACGATGGTTAGACTCTGTTTCTAACGATTTAAAGATAAGAGGTATAGAACTAAATGAGGCCACAACACTAGTTGCAAATCGAGAATTGTGGAGACGTTTAGTAAATTCTCAGAGGCTTGCAGACTGAACGCTCAAAGGCATAACAGTCTATAATGATAATGTATGTATGTAAGCAATTTAATTATCATTATTGGAGAGAGTGATACCAGATAGTATTTTGATTTTCAATCCAGTTTATAGTAAATTAATGATCCCTATTGTTATTATTATTACAGACAAGAACATTCGTTGAGCTTTAATTTGATCAAGACTCCTTATAGACGATAGCACGAGGAGAAGCGATTTTCAAGAATTAGTCCCAGATTTTGTAAATTTAATTGTTTATTGGAAGAGTGATAGTTTTTAATAAATGTATAAACCTATTTTAGCTTCTTTTCATTTGTCACTAGTCCTTCATATATTCCTGCCTTTAAAATTTTCTGCACAGCCGATAAGCGAATGGTCTACCTCTGAGACTCTCGCTCACCGGCGAGCTGAGCCCGGCATGATGGGGGCAGTAGACAACTGTAAGATGGATCCTGTGTTTTCAAGAAATACGTCATTCTCACCGAGGGACGTTAACTGCCGTGTCTCCATGAGTTGTTAAAAAGTAAGGCGATCCTGGCATGGAGAATGTGAACGAAAGGGAACTGCCGGAATGGTGAAGACATCAACCAGGAGTCGAACATCATCTAACATTTATTGTACAACATCTTTCTCATCTATGTAATAACTAGATGATCTTTATTCTCCAGATTGTAGTTCCCTTAATAATTGCTTTAGTTAGATTTATTTCCATTTTCTATTCTTATACGTGGTGAGAAAGACGAGTTACATATATGATCGAAGTTTGAGAACTCTTTTTAGAATATTTTGCTGTTGAAGCGTTATTTAGCACTATACGTTAGTTATGTGATACAATTTGGACAATCAACTGTCTACCCGACATATGTTTAAAGTGTGTCTCTTATCGGCACTTACAATGTTTTGTGAATTATTGCATTCCGCTATGGGAGCGTGTATTTGCGGCCTAGGGCCTGTAAACTGAGCTGAGATTGGAATTCTACACTATTTGAAGGATTGGATGACTAAAACTTGTATCTGATGGACTCTGATAAATTGTGCCTGAGCGTTCAGAACAGTTAGCCTACTGGTCATCTACTCTCTCTATATGTGGCGTAGAGGACCATTCGTCACATAGTTATACTGTGTGTTACTTCCTCGAATGGTATTATCGCGTTGTGGACGGCTACACGGACTCTTACGCCAGCTATGAGAGTACATGTCTACTACAGTGTGTGTTTTGGCGGTCGGAACCAGGGCGATTTCCGGGACTAGACTGTGTCGCTTCTGGCGGCCGATTATGTAGTGTGTCTATCTGCTCATGAAAGTGTTTGAAAGCGGATGTTAACTGCAGCAATGGAGTTCGTGCCGTTGATAATACAATGAACTCCCCATCGGGGATTGTGTGACGGGCTAGAACTATACCAACAGGGAATAAGTTTTCTTTCAATTATTTTCTGCTCTAGTGTAGTTGTAATGATGTGCATATGTAAATTTTATTTCTTACTGGTGAGTTGTACTGATAGTTCAAAACACGGTTGCCTACCTAGGCATATATGGATTTATATAAGTACGCCTTAATAATTTCCTTATGCTCATTTTTATATTCCTTGTGTAAGTCTGTTACATGCTCGTGCGTGTGTCTGTTGTGACTTAATAATATACCTTTGTTTTATGGTATGGCGTCATGTTTCAAGTGTGTTCTGTGTGTAACGAATTAGGCCATTATTGCCTAGGTAATTTCAAAATTCTCCTCCGCCTTGATTGAATATTGATTTTTCTTTGGGTTTATTTGTTTTCTGTATTTTTGCGAGTGATTATAGCCTTTGTTTTATGCGTGTGCCGTTCCTATTTGGAAATTTTGAAATTTTTGCTTTCGAGCTGTGTGTTTGGTACACGTAACTGTGTGTGATTTACTTGTGATTCTCATCTAAATTTTCGTACTTCTTTCTGTGTGTTTAGGCACTTCATAGCCCGTGTTCGAACTAACACAACGCTTACACTAGTCTTAAACATTTTTAAAATTTCAATATTATTATTATTCTGGTTTAAATATAAATTATTTTATCTGTTAAGAAATATTTTATCTGCGTTTGGTTAGTTTATATTCATTCCTATTGCGGGTGTTTAATGAGATCCTTGTTCTAATTATTTTAGTAAACCCGCATTTATGTTAAAGGTAGGTCAACAATGCCATTGTAACGTGTTCATTTGCTATGCTGGTGGGCCATCGACTCCATGTGAAGATCTTTGGTCTTGTGTTAAGCTAAGTGGTAACTATTGCTTCGCTCGTGGTCCAGATCATGTCCTGACAAATTTTGTTATTATGATATTTCTTTTCCAGTGACTCGGTTCCCGCCTGGCTATTTGGAGTGGGTGTGTGAAAATAAACTACAATCTTGACCCATGGATACCTTTCTTTAAGCTAACTGCTGTCTGTGGTCCTGCTCTGCCTTGGTTACGAAAGTCATGTATGGTGATAGTGAGATTTGTTGACATAGTGAGATGTCAGTTGATAATAATGCTGTTGGCATTATAGATACTTACCTGGGACTTGCGCTATATGAAATTGTTCGTATTTGTCTTATGGCAGTCTTGTGCAAGTTCCTTGGGTGATATTGTGTTGTTATTATGACCTTGTGTGGTATACTTGTACGAATATATGATTTAATGGTGATATATTGATGCGTATCTCACGTGGATTTTCCGTTATGATGGTAACCATGGGCTGTGTTCTTGTTTTGGTGTATTCCGCTGTGTTTTGGTTGGTTGACTGGTGATAGGCTATGGCTGTATGGTCCATCGAAGGTTATATTGACCTTTTAATTTAAATAGATGTGTCCATGTCAGGTAGTGCTGTCAATTCTCTGAGGTGTTGATGGTGTTCTGTTCTGGTGTTGCCTACCTTCCTGTTGTTTCTGGTACTTGGTGCATGTAGTAAGTAGTAATTAGGTGCCTGTGGGTTTGTTCGACTGGTTATTGGTAGTCTCTACGGGTTAGCTTTTTCTCCCTTGCATACATCTTTCCTGATATCTGTGTATTGGATTTCTGTTCCAGAATTGTATTTGCTGTAACTCGCTGCGGATGACTAGTGTCATGCATGTAGTGTATCTGCTGGTCCTGGTTTTAGCCTTGTGCTTCAGCGTAAATTTTCATTCTTCCACCTTAGAACAATACAGAGGTCCATTTGGTGTTGCTCACAATCTTGTATACGATGTGACTTCATCCAGAAAAGGCCTTACCTCCGATACAAGACTTTAATTCGTATCATTTATATATATAAGGAAATATAAAAGTCAAAATATTGTACAGACACTCATACCCCCTCTCTTTTACATCCTTACTACAAGCCCTAAATATCCTCATATGCTTGTGCAGAGATCTGCACACTTTATTTACAATACCATTTATGTGTTTAGCCCAATTAAGATCTTTCCTTTTACAAAGAAAGCTATCCCAGAGCTTACATGTAACATATTTCAAATTAACTGGCTTTAATTTTCGGCTTTATGTTCATCACCCTTTCCTTTATACACAGGGCTACTATAGCAAATCTCCATTCATTTCTTATAGCTCCTTCATGCAACCAATAATGAAATAAATACTTTCTAGTTTTCAAATTTGTATCTTTCAGTTTATAAAGTTCCCATGTGATTTATTGCAGGATCAGATACTGTTAACCTACTCCTATATTCTGAGTTCTACTTTCTAGAAATTTAGCCAACCATTCAACGAAACTTTGCCGTGTCCAATTGCACTCACTTTTGCCAGTAGTCTCAAATGATCTACCCTGCCAAATGCCTTACAAAGGTCAATCGCAACACAGTCCATATAACTTCCCGAAATCTAGGATATCTGCTATATCTTCTTTGTTTTGCTAGTTGCTTTACGTCGCACCGACACAGATAGGTCTTATGGCGACGATGGGACAAGGAAGGGCTAGGAGTGGGAAGGAAGCGGCCGTGGTCTTAATTAAGGCACAGCCCCAGCATTTGCCTGGTGTGAAAATTGGAAACCACGGAAAACCATTCCCAGGGCTGGCGATAGTGGGGTTCGAACCTACTATCTCCCGAATACTGGATACTGGCCGCACGTAAGCGACTGCAGCTATCGAGCTCGGGGCTATAACTTTTAGAAACCTATATGTTATGCTTCAATGGAATAATCCTTCCTAAACCCGAAGTGCTTTCTATACCCTCGTGTCTAATATAACCAGAAGAATTATTTCTCAGGGCTTACATGTAACACATGTGAAACTAACTGGCTTTAATTTTTGGCTTTATGTTCACCACCGTTTCCTTTATACACAGGGGCTACTATAGCAAATCTCCATTCATTCCTTATAGCTCCTTCATGTGAACAATAATGAAATCAATACTTTCTAATTTTCAAATTTTGTATCTTACAGTAAATTGTTTTGCTATCGCAGGTAAATTTCATTACATCGTTAGTGTTACTCACATCTCCTATCTGGACATTATCTTTGTAACGGACAAAATTTACAAGTTGCCGACTGAATAATTCTGCCTTTTGTAGAACCTCGCATACACATTGTGCATTTATGATTCCTGTAACGTCCTTCATGGAACCCGTTTCCGACTTAAGTAACTACGCATACATTTCCATTCTTCACGCAAATTATGCTCGCCTTCATGTTATCCTTATATGACTTTGTCGTTATATTCATTTTGCGAGTGAGTTACTTCAATTTCTCTTTACATCCGCAAGGATTTCTCAATTTTTTCCTTTTCAACCTGCACCACTGCCTTAGTCGCATTCTTCTATGTTATAATATAGCTGGTCTTTACCACTACTTACCACATTTAAAGTACGTACGTGCTTTAACGTTCCTCAGCAATTCATTACATCCATCCCAGAGTCTGTTTACTTTTTTATTTCATTTTTATTTTTATTTTATTTTTATTTTCATTTACCGCTCCTTTCCACAGATCATAGTTACTTCTTAGGAACTCCCTCATGCCTGTTTTATTAGCAATGTGGTACTGTCTAAGAGTCCTACGTTTACGACCTAACTTCCTCTGACAGCTTCGTGATCGCTAATGCCATCCTCCGAGCACCACATCCAGATTGTTCTTCTCTCTAGTTGGTTGCATTACTTTCAAACTCAGCTGAACTTAATAGATTAACTTATTTGCCATTTGTTGGTTGTGATTTCTGTCGTTCGCATTACATTACCAATTTTTACTTTGTAAATTTATGTCACCTGTTATGATCACGTTCCTTTCCGTATCTTTTTCTCCTATCAAGTAAGTCATATTCAGCGTTTCTACGTGTATGCATAGTACAATCCAATAACAACAAATTCCGTATTATATTTAGAGACACCTATAATTTCATGTTCGTCATATTTTTTCGGAGCTTTGAAATTCTTCTTTCACCAGAATGAATACCATTCCTTGGATTAATGTAAGGTAGTGTCATCAGACTCAGTGTCAAATTCAGATTTTTGGTGAAGTTAATAGTCATCAATAATAATAATAATAATAATAATAATAATAATAATAATAATAACAATAATAATAATAATAATAATAATAATAATAATCACAATAATAATAATAATAATAATAATAATAATAATAATAATAATAATAATAATCACAATAATAATAATAATAATAATTGTACCGGGCGGTACACCTCTACTCTGTTTATTTAAAAGTTGCGCCAGTTGAAACTCCTCTTCTGGAGGAAGTCTGAACTTTATCTACACTATTAATCTACTAATTTCTCAGAAGATGTCACTACCTGGAAATTTTTGAGTTTGTGAACTGTGTCATTTTTGATGTGTTTTTGTTTCGCTTGAAGTAAGAAGTGTGAACTTTCTCTTCTAGAGGACACTACTGAAGAATTACAATAGTGCAACCTAGTGCGAAATCAAAGAACTATTTTGTTGGAGAAATTTTTATTTCAAGCGTTTGTTCTTTGTTAAATTTCTTTCTGTCATGGTTTAAGTTGGCTGTATACCCCTCTTTTTCCCCTTATTTTGGATCTAGCCAATCCCGAATTTCTTTAATTAATTTTCCACCAATAATGTGTTTCTTCTTCCTCTATGTAGGGGTTTCGTTTCCCTAGCCAATAAAAACTTTGAGGGAGGGTGTTTTATTTCCCCTAACGCCTAGAATCTTCCGCGAGAGGATATAAACTGCTGATTTTGGGGTCTCCGGGCCACTTCTGTTCCATCTTTCAGTGTATTAAGTACATAGCAGGAGGCGGGAAGCGCCTCTTTCCTCGGCAGCGATCTACTACCAGGTAATGGCCTATTAATATCTTCTTTTCTTGCTAGGTCGGCAGTTTAACTCTCGCGGCGGGTTCGAAGCGTTTTCCATCATGTAACCTTTTCCTAAAATGTAACTACTCTTTTCTTCTATTCTCTTGTAAAGCTACATTATGGGATAGAGAGTGCTAACCCCCTCGAGTTCCCACTCACATCGTCTTGAGGTGAACTTATTTTTCTCAACCAATTCTCCCGTAATGTAATGTAAATTGCCTTTAAGTCACCTCTGTAGTATGGGATTAGCCCTTGTATTAACGGCCTAGTGCCAAGTAGGTCTTAAGCAAAGTGTATTAGGAGTGCAAGTTCGCCTCCTCTCAAGTTGTATTTTAGAGGTCATGTATTAATCTTTTCTCACCTAATAGACCTCAGTAGGTTGGGTATTTTACCCCTGTGTATATGTCCTTTGAGGACAACTTGAAAGTTGAGTTTGGTGTGGCCTGGGAGAGGCTTAACTTTAAGAGCGAGTGGCTCTTTTCTAAAATTGAGAGTTGTATGCCTCGAGGAGGCTTTGCTGTGTAATTTGGAGCAAGGGCTCCAGGGTTTGAGTGGGGTCTTCTGCCCCTTTTGTTGAAATTGGTATATCGTAAAGTTGAGCTAGTTGCTCAAGAATTGTGTTTTCAGGGCTCGAAGCCCAAATTCTTTAATCCCTGTAATTGTACATTTCAAGTTGTATTTCGGCTACTAAGTACCTGTTCTATTTGTTGTTACCTAATTTTGAAAAGAAAATATAACCTTGTTAAATTTTAAAATTTAATTTCTCTTTAGTAGTTTGAGACCTATTCACCACCCAGCACCTTCTTTCATGCTTAACTACCACAAAAACTCGGTAACAAGTGGTAGCAGAGCGTGGTTGAATGGGTCTCAATTTAGCCCCTTTTGACGGCTAAACATTGCTTTGATTCGAACTCTAACAATTTTCTCAGTTGCTGGAATTTTTTGAGTTTTTCAAAATTGTTCTGTCATCATGCCCGGCCCTCGCGATGTTCTCCTCCTTAACTACTTGCGCAAAGAGGAGTTGATATATGAGTTAACTATTAGAAATGTGCAATCTGGAGGCACGGTTGCAATAGACACTAACAAGCTTAGAGAGTCCCTTGATTTACCCATTTCCATCCCCAATTTGGGAGAGAAAGAAATTGATGATTCTCTTTCCACGATCGTCGAAAATATTACTGGGCTAGCATCGGTAGTCAGCTTTTTTGATGAAAACGATCCATCTCCTAATCAAATTAAGCGTGTGCAAGGCAGGCTGTATCACTTTGCAAATAGAGTTAATGATCTATTGTCTCTAAAGGTGAATGACGTTCAGAGGAAGCAAGCTAATACGCTCCTTGAAACTATTTCTGAATTGTCTAATAAGGTCACTCAATTGCTAACCGGCGAAGCTCCTCCCAAAACTGATCAACCCGCCACGGTGAATGTAGGTAACGAGGAAGAGCCTCCTCAGGGAGAAGTCAATAGGATAACCGTGGCTGCTCAAACTATCTCTGCCCCATCGAACAACGAATCTGAACGCCGTGCGTCATTGAGTAACATCCGCTCTGAATTAACTTCTTTGCCATTGAAACCTTTAACGACTATGTCACCTGGGTTCAGCAGCTTGCCTCATCCATTGGCAATGTTGCTTAGAGGTATCTCTAAGTTTTCCGTCAACACCACCAGTGACGTAATTTTATTTTTAAGATTTCTAGTGGAATTTCAGGATCATGCCCTTGTGTTTTCTCTTTCCCCATGTCAAATTTTGCAAATTATCTATCCTTATGCTATTGGTGTCCTATCTGACAAAATAGTTAGAGCCATCGCCGAGCAATCTTCTATTGAGGATTTCCATGCCCATTTGCTAGCTAACTTCATCCCGGCTAGGGCCAGGTCCTCCCTTATTCAGAAATACTATTATCGGGTACAGCGCTTGGATGAAAACCTGGCAGACTTCATCCAAGATATTAAGTTTTATACTAGGGTGTTTGCTCTCCACTTCCCTGAGGATCAGATCGTGCAAGCTATTGTCGAAGGGATTTCACCACCCTACAGGTCATATTTGTGTTTCGCGGCGTGCCCGCAAACCTTCTCTGAACTGGAAGCATTAGCCGTCTCTGCGGAAGGAGTTAGGTATGCCGATTCCTTGCGTGTGGCGAAAGAACCCCCGCCTTCCTTTAGTAACACTCGGCCTCCACCTCGCCGATCAGTCAATCCCCGTAAATGTTATGCTTGTGGGTCGCCTGACCATCTGCGGAATAAGTGTCCTCTGATCAAGTCAAGTGGGACAAGGAATGGAGCAGAGTCATCACAAGGCTGTTTTAAGTGTGGGGCCTTCTCACATATCGCCAAGAATTGCCCAAACTCAAATAGCACCCCCTCCTGCTCAACTTCTGGTGCAAATTCCAGCTATGCCAATAATAAAAAGTGACTAGTGGCGTCGGCTGAGCCGACTAATCCATCTTCCCGAGACTCAGCCCCTAGTAAACAGGTTGTAAATGCAGAGATCGACCAACCTTCAAATTCATCTTTTGAATGCCCTAAAGAGTGTCTTAGGATTGCGGCGGATACCCCCGCACCTGTTCCTTTTCTTAAGATTGAGTTAAATAACGAGCCTATAACAGCTCTCTTAGATTCAGGCAGTGTTTGTTCCATTATTTCGGCTGATTGGTATTCTAAATTGAAATCTGTTTGTAAACTCCCTGACTATGACTCATCTCCTGTTAAATATGTTTCGGCTAATTCATCTCCATTAGAAATTCTAGGTTCCTTACATGTCAAAATTCGGGTTTTTAAATTTACATGGAAAGTTAAATTGTTTGTGGCCAAGCAATTGTCTTGCCCCATTATATTGGGAGCTGACTTTATTTCTCACACTGGTCTTGTGCTCGATCTCCGGTCTAGGTCGTGCACATTCAAATTTGCTTCTAGTTATAAAATCCCACTATT
Organism: Anabrus simplex; assembly: GCF_040414725.1. Lineage (NCBI taxonomy): Eukaryota > Metazoa > Arthropoda > Insecta > Orthoptera > Tettigoniidae > Anabrus > Anabrus simplex. The sequence goes on from NC_090266.1 coordinate 8,162,764, forward strand.
AAAGTGTAATTCTGTATCATGTTCATCTATTTCGCCTACCCAGGATGAGATGTTGTTAGACCTTAGACATCTACCTGAGGAGCAGGCTGATAGTATTCGCAAACTGTGTCAGTCGTTTCCCGAGGTGTTCTCTGATACTCTTGGTGTTACTGACCTTATTGAATACAAAATTGAGGTCACGGACTCGATTCCTGTCCGTTTTCCACCGTATAGGCTATCTCCACCTAAAATGAAGGCTCTGAAAGAAATCATCGATCAGATGTTGAAGGATGGTATTATTAGGCCCTCTAAGTCAGCGTATTCTTCGCCTATTTTTCTAGTCCCGAAACCCCAAGGAGGCTTCAGGCCTGTCATTGATTACAGGGCTCTCAATCGGAAGGTGGTGTTGCAATCTGTGCCCCTTCCCGACCTTCATTCTTGCTTTTCATGGTTTCGTAAGGCCAAGTTCTTCACCATCTTGGACTTGAATCAGGCCTATAATCAAATTCCCCTTGCCGAAGAGTCTAAACATCTTACAGCGTTTGCCACGGACTGGAATTTATATGAATACAACCGCGTGCCTTTCGGGCTCCCCACGGGAGCAGCTGTACTCACTAGGCTACTAGATAGGGTCTTCTCCGACATCAAATTTGAGTACTTATATCACTACTTGGATGATGTCGTCGTATTTTCCGAGACCTTTGAAGAACATCTAGATCATCTGCGAGAAGTTCTCGATCGCCTTCGTAAGGCTGGGTTAACTGTTAAGTTGTCCAAGGTTGCCTTTGCTAAGCCCTCAATGTCATTCCTAGGGCATATTGTGTCACCCGATGGGGTAGCTGTCGATCATTCTAGAACACAGGCCATCCGTGATTTTAAACCTCCTAAGGACATCAAAGGTATCGCTAGATTCATTGGTATGGTGAATTTCTTCAGGAAGTTTATTCCTAATTTTGCTAATAGAGCGGCGCCCTTAAACCTTCTTCGTAGGAAAGGCATCAAATTCGAGTGGGGACCTTCTCAACAAGCCGCTTTCGAAGATCTTAAATTAGCTCTCTGTAATGCCCCTGTACTTGCTATGCCTGATTTCTCGAAGAAATTCATCGTCCAAACGGACGCGTCGTCGTCAGCTGTAGCTGCAGTCCTTCTTCAAGAGACTGAACTAGGGAGGCGTCCCATCGCCTATGCATCTAGGACTCTATCGGTTCAAGAAGCCAAGTATTCCATCTATGAGCTCGAAGGGTTGGCAGTCTTATTCGCCTTAGAAAAGTTCCGTCTCTATCTGGAACATGTCAAATTCGACCTGGAGACAGATAATCAAGCCTTAAGCTGGGTCTTAGGTAGGCCGCGTCGTACTGGTCGTATAGCCCGTTGGGCCATCCGTATTTCTGCCTTCCAATTCGATGTACGGCATATCAGAGGTACTGAAAATGTTGTCGCCGATGGACTCAGCCGTATGTTTCATAACGACGTAGAGACCCACGAACCGGTCGACAGTTCATCACCTTCCGAGTCCATACTATCTGGTGTTAATGCCATCTTAACAGATGCTCCCATGCTTTTTAGGGATATTGAGAAATACCAACGTGAAGATCCGACGCTGGCTCCTATAATGGAAACCCTTTCTTCTGGGGAGCATGTCGTCCCTTATGTTCTGAGGAATGGTGTTTTATGTTGCCCTTCGAGGCATGACAAGATGATGAAAGTTGTCGTTCCAGCTGTTCTCGTGCCTATGATCTTCAAATACTATCATGAGACCCCATTGGGGGGGCATCTTGGAATCTTTAAAACCCGTGAAAAGATTCGTGAAAGGTTCATCTGGAAAGGTATGGACGGTGAAATTCGTGAACTTGTAAAAGCCTGTAAATCTTGTTTGCTTAGTAAACCAACCATGTCCACTAAGGTAGGCCTTTTGTCTTCTCATCAAGCATCGCGCCCCATGGAACGCCTGTATATTGATTATGTGGGACCCTTCCCCCAGTCAAAGGGCAATGCTAACAAGTTCATCTTTGTGTGTGTAGATGGTTTTACAAGATTTTCCTGGTTATTTCCGACTAAGCTGGCTACCGCTCAGTCCACCATTACTTGCCTAAATTCTATTTTTGCTTCTTTTGGTCCGTGCCAGTATATTGTATCTGATAATGCTAAGGCTTTTACATCTAATCTGTTTCGTAAATTCTGTTTTGACTTGTCCATCTCTCATGTAACTACATCTGCTTATTACCCTCAACCATCTCTGGCTGAACGGGTTAACCGTAATCTCAGGTCCGCACTTATTGCCTATCATCATGAAGATCCTTCCAGGTGGGACACGTCCCTGCATTGGTTAGCTTTTGCTTTGAATTCGGCGGTTCATGAATCTCACAAGTTTACTCCAGCTTCTTTGATGTTCAAGTTTGTTCCCAACTCGCCGCTCTCTAACCTCTTGTCTCTGAGTGACATTCTGCCCGAGACAATAGATCCGGACAACATCAAAGATCTTTGGAAGAAGGCTAAAGCCAATCTTAAAGTGTCTCATGAAAAGGTTAGGGAAAGGTATGATCGTGGACGGAGACCCACCCCTTTGAAGGTAGGTGACCAGGTTATGGTCAAAAATTTTGTTCCCGCGGGCAAGCTTGCCCCCAGATTTCATGGGCCTTGTATCATTCTCGATTTTCTTACGCCGGTTACTTTATTGTTAAGTAATCCAGCCACCGAGAGGATATTTAGAGTTCACCTGTCCCAGGTGAAACCGGTGTAATTTCTGTGTTAACTTGCTTCATATTATTTTGAAAGGATATGAAGGTTATATTTTTTTTGAGTTTTACTTTTAAGGCATTCTGCACTACCTATAATATTTTGTTTCAGATGTAAGCTTTTTGTAAAACCTGTCCCGACCCGTTAAACTGCCATTCTGTCCTTGCCACGGCCATTACCACGCTCCCGTCTCCTGCTCCACCTTACACTGTGGCTTCATAATGTTTAATGCAATGGGTATCTACACGCCGCTGGCCCCTCAACCTCTCCATAATGCCTGTACCCTCAATGAAGACGATGGTCCAACACAATTCTGCCGCCTAGCTTTAATGTTTCAGTGCCCCCGCAGCCGCGCAGCGCCGTGCAACAACTGGGGAGGGGGATGGGCCCCCTCCTCTCCAGCGAGGCCGACATGTGCACGGCAAGCCGGAGCTCTCCTCCCGGCCAAGGCGGATGTGCGGCGCACGACCTGCTACTGGCCCGCAGCCTGTATCCGTTCACCGCGGGCGCGGCGTACTTCAACACCTCTGCTCCCCTCATAGTGCGGGCGAGCGGTATCTCAGGGTACTTGAGGGGTCCGAGCGGCCTCCGTTGGACGCAAGCTGCAACGGCCGGTCCGGCCATTCGACTCAATCTACATCAACTATATGGACAGTCACCATAAGCAATAACTACACTTGGGCATTCAACTACAATATTTGGTGGACATTGCAAAATTTTTCTTCACCTTTAAGTATTAAAAGTTTATCTTCAGAAATTCAAATTCTACAAACATAAAGACTTTCACCTGCAACAACAATATTTTGAAACTGAATTAAGAAATCTTGTAAATGCTTCTGCTATCTATCTTCGTATCAACATCATTACTTGGACTTTGTTTCAAACTGATTTCATGTGTCACCCCTGGAGGAACTTTTGGGGGGGGAGGTCTGTACCGGGCGGTACACCTCTACTCTGTTTATTTAAAAGTTGCGCCAGTTGAAACTCCTCTTCTGGAGGAAGTCTGAACTTTATCTACACTATTAATCTACTAATTTCTCAGAAGATGTCACTACCTGGAAATTTTTGAGTTTGTGAACTGTGTCATTTTTGATGTGTTTTTGTTTCGCTTGAAGTAAGAAGTGTGAACTTTCTCTTCTAGAGGACACTACTGAAGAATTACAATAGTGCAACCTAGTGCGAAATCAAAGAACTATTTTGTTGGAGAAATTTTTATTTCAAGCGTTTGTTCTTTGTTAAATTTCTTTCTGTCATGGTTTAAGTTGGCTGTATACCCCTCTTTTTCCCCTTATTTTGGATCTAGCCAATCCCGAATTTCTTTAATTAATTTTCCACCAATAATGTGTTTCTTCTTCCTCTATGTAGGGGTTTCGTTTCCCTAGCCAATAAAAACTTTGAGGGAGGGTGTTTTATTTCCCCTAACGCCTAGAATCTTCCGCGAGAGGATATAAACTGCTGATTTTGGGGTCTCCGGGCCACTTCTGTTCCATCTTTCAGTGTATTAAGTACATAGCAGGAGGCGGGAAGCGCCTCTTTCCTCGGCAGCGATCTACTACCAGGTAATGGCCTATTAATATCTTCTTTTCTTGCTAGGTCGGCAGTTTAACTCTCGCGGCGGGTTCGAAGCGTTTTCCATCATGTAACCTTTTCCTAAAATGTAACTACTCTTTTCTTCTATTCTCTTGTAAAGCTACATTATGGGATAGAGAGTGCTAACCCCCTCGAGTTCCCACTCACATCGTCTTGAGGTGAACTTATTTTTCTCAACCAATTCTCCCGTAATGTAATGTAAATTGCCTTTAAGTCACCTCTGTAGTATGGGATTAGCCCTTGTATTAACGGCCTAGTGCCAAGTAGGTCTTAAGCAAAGTGTATTAGGAGTGCAAGTTCGCCTCCTCTCAAGTTGTATTTTAGAGGTCATGTATTAATCTTTTCTCACCTAATAGACCTCAGTAGGTTGGGTATTTTACCCCTGTGTATATGTCCTTTGAGGACAACTTGAAAGTTGAGTTTGGTGTGGCCTGGGAGAGGCTTAACTTTAAGAGCGAGTGGCTCTTTTCTAAAATTGAGAGTTGTATGCCTCGAGGAGGCTTTGCTGTGTAATTTGGAGCAAGGGCTCCAGGGTTTGAGTGGGGTCTTCTGCCCCTTTTGTTGAAATTGGTATATCGTAAAGTTGAGCTAGTTGCTCAAGAATTGTGTTTTCAGGGCTCGAAGCCCAAATTCTTTAATCCCTGTAATTGTACATTTCAAGTTGTATTTCGGCTACTAAGTACCTGTTCTATTTGTTGTTACCTAATTTTGAAAAGAAAATATAACCTTGTTAAATTTTAAAATTTAATTTCTCTTTAGTAGTTTGAGACCTATTCACCACCCAGCACCTTCTTTCATGCTTAACTACCACAAAAACTCGGTAACAAGTGGTAGCAGAGCGTGGTTGAATGGGTCTCAATTTAGCCCCTTTTGACGGCTAAACATTGCTTTGATTCGAACTCTAACAATTTTCTCAGTTGCTGGAATTTTTTGAGCTTTTCAAAATTGTTCTGTCATCATGCCCGGCCCTCGCGATGTTCTCCTCCTTAACTACTTGCGCAAAGAGGAGTTGATATATGAGTTAACTATTAGAAATGTGCAATCTGGAGGCACGGTTGCAATAGACACTAACAAGCTTAGAGAGTCCCTTGATTTACCCATTTCCATCCCCAATTTGGGAGAGAAAGAAATTGATGATTCTCTTTCCACGATCGTCGAAAATATTACTGGGCTAGCATCGGTAGTCAGCTTTTTTGATGAAAACGATCCATCTCCTAATCAAATTAAGCGTGTGCAAGGCAGGCTGTATCACTTTGCAAATAGAGTTAATGATCTATTGTCTCTAAAGGTGAATGACGTTCAGAGGAAGCAAGCTAATACGCTCCTTGAAACTATTTCTGAATTGTCTAATAAGGTCACTCAATTGCTAACCGGCGAAGCTCCTCCCAAAACTGATCAACCCGCCACGGTGAATGTAGGTAACGAGGAAGAGCCTCCTCAGGGAGAAGTCAATAGGATAACCGTGGCTGCTCAAACTATCTCTGCCCCATCGAACAACGAATCTGAACGCCGTGCGTCATTGAGTAACATCCGCTCTGAATTAACTTCTTTGCCATTGAAACCTTTAACGACTATGTCACCTGGGTTCAGCAGCTTGCCTCATCCATTGGCAATGTTGCTTAGAGGTATCTCTAAGTTTTCCGTCAACACCACCAGTGACGTAATTTCATTTTTAAGATTTCTAGTGGAATTTCAGGATCATGCCCTTGTGTTTTCTCTTTCCCCATGTCAAATTTTGCAAATTATCTATCCTTATGCTATTGGTGTCCTATCTGACAAAATAGTTAGAGCCATCGCCGAGCAATCTTCTATTGAGGATTTCCATGCCCATTTGCTAGCTAACTTCATCCCGGCTAGGGCCAGGTCCTCCCTTATTCAGAAATACTATTATCGGGTACAGCGCTTGGATGAAAACCTGGCAGACTTCATCCAAGATATTAAGTTTTATACTAGGGTGTTTGCTCTCCACTTCCCTGAGGATCAGATCGTGCAAGCTATTGTCGAAGGGATTTCACCACCCTACAGGTCATATTTGTGTTTCGCGGCGTGCCCGCAAACCTTCTCTGAACTGGAAGCATTAGCCGTCTCTGCGGAAGGAGTTAGGTATGCCGATTCCTTGCGTGTGGCGAAAGAACCCCCGCCTTCCTTTAGTAACACTCGGCCTCCACCTCGCCGATCAGTCAATCCCCGTAAATGTTATGCTTGTGGGTCGCCTGACCATCTGCGGAATAAGTGTCCTCTGATCAAGTCAAGTGGGACAAGGAATGGAGCAGAGTCATCACAAGGCTGTTTTAAGTGTGGGGCCTTCTCACATATCGCCAAGAATTGCCCAAACTCAAATAGCACCCCCTCCTGCTCAACTTCTGGTGCAAATTCCAGCTATGCCAATAATAAAAAGTGACTAGTGGCGTCGGCTGAGCCGACTAATCCATCTTCCCGAGACTCAGCCCCTAGTAAACAGGTTGTAAATGCAGAGATCGACCAACCTTCAAATTCATCTTTTGAATGCCCTAAAGAGTGTCTTAGGATTGCGGCGGATACCCCCGCACCTGTTCCTTTTCTTAAGATTGAGTTAAATAACGAGCCTATAACAGCTCTCTTAGATTCAGGCAGTGTTTGTTCCATTATTTCGGCTGATTGGTATTCTAAATTGAAATCTGTTTGTAAACTCCCTGACTATGACTCATCTCCTGTTAAATATGTTTCGGCTAATTCATCTCCATTAGAAATTCTAGGTTCCTTACATGTCAAAATTCGGGTTTTTAAATTTACATGGAAAGTTAAATTGTTTGTGGCCAAGCAATTGTCTTGCCCCATTATATTGGGAGCTGACTTTATTTCTCACACTGGTCTTGTGCTCGATCTCCGGTCTAGGTCGTGCACATTCAAATTTGCTTCTAGTTATAAAATCCCACTATTAAAGTGTAATTCTGTATCATGTTCATCTATTTCGCCTACCCAGGATGAGATGTTGTTAGACCTTAGACATCTACCTGAGGAGCAGGCTGATAGTATTCGCAAACTGTGTCAGTCGTTTCCCGAGGTGTTCTCTGATACTCTTGGTGTTACTGACCTTATTGAATACAAAATTGAGGTCACGGACTCGATTCCTGTCCGTTTTCCACCGTATAGGCTATCTCCACCTAAAATGAAGGCTCTGAAAGAAATCATCGATCAGATGTTGAAGGATGGTATTATTAGGCCCTCTAAGTCAGCGTATTCTTCGCCTATTTTTCTAGTCCCGAAACCCCAAGGAGGCTTCAGGCCTGTCATTGATTACAGGGCTCTCAATCGGAAGGTGGTGTTGCAATCTGTGCCCCTTCCCGACCTTCATTCTTGCTTTTCATGGTTTCGTAAGGCCAAGTTCTTCACCATCTTGGACTTGAATCAGGCCTATAATCAAATTCCCCTTGCCGAAGAGTCTAAACATCTTACAGCGTTTGCCACGGACTGGAATTTATATGAATACAACCGCGTGCCTTTCGGGCTCCCCACGGGAGCAGCTGTACTCACTAGGCTACTAGATAGGGTCTTCTCCGACATCAAATTTGAGTACTTATATCACTACTTGGATGATGTCGTCGTATTTTCCGAGACCTTTGAAGAACATCTAGATCATCTGCGAGAAGTTCTCGATCGCCTTCGTAAGGCTGGGTTAACTGTTAAGTTGTCCAAGGTTGCCTTTGCTAAGCCCTCAATGTCATTCCTAGGGCATATTGTGTCACCCGATGGGGTAGCTGTCGATCATTCTAGAACACAGGCCATCCGTGATTTTAAACCTCCTAAGGACATCAAAGGTATCGCTAGATTCATTGGTATGGTGAATTTCTTCAGGAAGTTTATTCCTAATTTTGCTAATAGAGCGGCGCCCTTAAACCTTCTTCGTAGGAAAGGCATCAAATTCGAGTGGGGACCTTCTCAACAAGCCGCTTTCGAAGATCTTAAATTAGCTCTCTGTAATGCCCCTGTACTTGCTATGCCTGATTTCTCGAAGAAATTCATCGTCCAAACGGACGCGTCGTCGTCAGCTGTAGCTGCAGTCCTTCTTCAAGAGACTGAACTAGGGAGGCGTCCCATCGCCTATGCATCTAGGACTCTATCGGTTCAAGAAGCCAAGTATTCCATCTATGAGCTCGAAGGGTTGGCAGTCTTATTCGCCTTAGAAAAGTTCCGTCTCTATCTGGAACATGTCAAATTCGACCTGGAGACAGATAATCAAGCCTTAAGCTGGGTCTTAGGTAGGCCGCGTCGTACTGGTCGTATAGCCCGTTGGGCCATCCGTATTTCTGCCTTCCAATTCGATGTACGGCATATCAGAGGTACTGAAAATGTTGTCGCCGATGGACTCAGCCGTATGTTTCATAACGACGTAGAGACCCACGAACCGGTCGACAGTTCATCACCTTCCGAGTCCATACTATCTGGTGTTAATGCCATCTTAACAGATGCTCCCATGCTTTTTAGGGATATTGAGAAATACCAACGTGAAGATCCGACGCTGGCTCCTATAATGGAAACCCTTTCTTCTGGGGAGCATGTCGTCCCTTATGTTCTGAGGAATGGTGTTTTATGTTGCCCTTCGAGGCATGACAAGATGATGAAAGTTGTCGTTCCAGCTGTTCTCGTGCCTATGATCTTCAAATACTATCATGAGACCCCATTGGGGGGGCATCTTGGAATCTTTAAAACCCGTGAAAAGATTCGTGAAAGGTTCATCTGGAAAGGTATGGACGGTGAAATTCGTGAACTTGTAAAAGCCTGTAAATCTTGTTTGCTTAGTAAACCAACCATGTCCACTAAGGTAGGCCTTTTGTCTTCTCATCAAGCATCGCGCCCCATGGAACGCCTGTATATTGATTATGTGGGACCCTTCCCCCAGTCAAAGGGCAATGCTAACAAGTTCATCTTTGTGTGTGTAGATGGTTTTACAAGATTTTCCTGGTTATTTCCGACTAAGCTGGCTACCGCTCAGTCCACCATTACTTGCCTAAATTCTATTTTTGCTTCTTTTGGTCCGTGCCAGTATATTGTATCTGATAATGCTAAGGCTTTTACATCTAATCTGTTTCGTAAATTCTGTTTTGACTTGTCCATCTCTCATGTAACTACATCTGCTTATTACCCTCAACCATCTCTGGCTGAACGGGTTAACCGTAATCTCAGGTCCGCACTTATTGCCTATCATCATGAAGATCCTTCCAGGTGGGACACGTCCCTGCATTGGTTAGCTTTTGCTTTGAATTCGGCGGTTCATGAATCTCACAAGTTTACTCCAGCTTCTTTGATGTTCAAGTTTGTTCCCAACTCGCCGCTCTCTAACCTCTGGTCTCTGAGTGACATTCTGCCCGAGACAATAGATCCGGACAACATCAAAGATCTTTGGAAGAAGGCTAAAGCCAATCTTAAAGTGTCTCATGAAAAGGTTAGGGAAAGGTATGATCGTGGACGGAGACCCACCCCTTTGAAGGTAGGTGACCAGGTTATGGTCAAAAATTTTGTTCCCGCGGGCAAGCTTGCCCCCAGATTTCATGGGCCTTGTATCATTCTCGATTTTCTTACGCCGGTTACTTTATTGTTAAGTAATCCAGCCACCGAGAGGATATTTAGAGTTCACCTGTCCCAGGTGAAACCGGTGTAATTTCTGTGTTAACTTGCTTCATATTATTTTGAAAGGATATGAAGGTTATATTTTTTTTGAGTTTTACTTTTAAGGCATTCTGCACTACCTATAATATTTTGTTTCAGATGTAAGCTTTTTGTAAAACCTGTCCCGACCCGTTAAACTGCCATTCTGTCCTTGCCACGGCCATTACCACGCTCCCGTCTCCTGCTCCACCTTACACTGTGGCTTCATAATGTTTAATGCAATGGGTATCTACACGCCGCTGGCCCCTCAACCTCTCCATAATGCCTGTACCCTCAATGAAGACGATGGTCCAACACAATTCTGCCGCCTAGCTTTAATGTTTCAGTGCCCCCGCAGCCGCGCAGCGCCGTGCAACAACTGGGGAGGGGGATGGGCCCCCTCCTCTCCAGCGAGGCCGACATGTGCACGGCAAGCCGGAGCTCTCCTCCCGGCCAAGGCGGATGTGCGGCGCACGACCTGCTACTGGCCCGCAGCCTGTATCCGTTCACCGCGGGCGCGGCGTACTTCAACACCTCTGCTCCCCTCATAGTGCGGGCGAGCGGTATCTCAGGGTACTTGAGGGGTCCGAGCGGCCTCCGTTGGACGCAAGCTGCAACGGCCGGTCCGGCCATTCGACTCAATCTACATCAACTATATGGACAGTCACCATAAGCAATAACTACACTTGGGCATTCAACTACAATATTTGGTGGACATTGCAAAATTTTTCTTCACCTTTAAGTATTAAAAGTTTATCTTCAGAAATTCAAATTCTACAAACATAAAGACTTTCACCTGCAACAACAATATTTTGAAACTGAATTAAGAAATCTTGTAAATGCTTCTGCTATCTATCTTCGTATCAACATCATTACTTGGACTTTGTTTCAAACTGATTTCATGTGTCACCCCTGGAGGAACTTTTGGGGGGGGGGAGGTCTGTACCGGGCGGTACACCTCTACTCTGTTTATTTAAAAGTTGCGCCAGTTGAAACTCCTCTTCTGGAGGAAGTCTGAACTTTATCTACACTATTAATCTACTAATTTCTCAGAAGATGTCACTACCTGGAAATTTTTGAGTTTGTGAACTGTGTCATTTTTGATGTGTTTTTGTTTCGCTTGAAGTAAGAAGTGTGAACTTTCTCTTCTAGAGGACACTACTGAAGAATTACAATAGTGCAACCTAGTGCGAAATCAAAGAACTATTTTGTTGGAGAAATTTTTATTTCAAGCGTTTGTTCTTTGTTAAATTTCTTTCTGTCATGGTTTAAGTTGGCTGTATACCCCTCTTTTTCCCCTTATTTTGGATCTAGCCAATCCCGAATTTCTTTAATTAATTTTCCACCAATAATGTGTTTCTTCTTCCTCTATGTAGGGGTTTCGTTTCCCTAGCCAATAAAAACTTTGAGGGAGGGTGTTTTATTTCCCCTAACGCCTAGAATCTTCCGCGAGAGGATATAAACTGCTGATTTTGGGGTCTCCGGGCCACTTCTGTTCCATCTTTCAGTGTATTAAGTACATAGCAGGAGGCGGGAAGCGCCTCTTTCCTCGGCAGCGATCTACTACCAGGTAATGGCCTATTAATATCTTCTTTTCTTGCTAGGTCGGCAGTTTAACTCTCGCGGCGGGTTCGAAGCGTTTTCCATCATGTAACCTTTTCCTAAAATGTAACTACTCTTTTCTTCTATTCTCTTGTAAAGCTACATTATGGGATAGAGAGTGCTAACCCCCTCGAGTTCCCACTCACATCGTCTTGAGGTGAACTTATTTTTCTCAACCAATTCTCCCGTAATGTAATGTAAATTGCCTTTAAGTCACCTCTGTAGTATGGGATTAGCCCTTGTATTAACGGCCTAGTGCCAAGTAGGTCTTAAGCAAAGTGTATTAGGAGTGCAAGTTCGCCTCCTCTCAAGTTGTATTTTAGAGGTCATGTATTAATCTTTTCTCACCTAATAGACCTCAGTAGGTTGGGTATTTTACCCCTGTGTATATGTCCTTTGAGGACAACTTGAAAGTTGAGTTTGGTGTGGCCTGGGAGAGGCTTAACTTTAAGAGCGAGTGGCTCTTTTCTAAAATTGAGAGTTGTATGCCTCGAGGAGGCTTTGCTGTGTAATTTGGAGCAAGGGCTCCAGGGTTTGAGTGGGGTCTTCTGCCCCTTTTGTTGAAATTGGTATATCGTAAAGTTGAGCTAGTTGCTCAAGAATTGTGTTTTCAGGGCTCGAAGCCCAAATTCTTTAATCCCTGTAATTGTACATTTCAAGTTGTATTTCGGCTACTAAGTACCTGTTCTATTTGTTGTTACCTAATTTTGAAAAGAAAATATAACCTTGTTAAATTTTAAAATTTAATTTCTCTTTAGTAGTTTGAGACCTATTCACCACCCAGCACCTTCTTTCATGCTTAACTACCACAAAAACTCGGTAACAATAATAATAATAATAATAATCATAATCATAATAATAATAATAATATTAAAATTGAAGTCCGGGTTAAAAAGACATTTAATTGTCACGAATGGTAAATATTATTTGCTATTATTGTGTTGTGTTTGAAATGTACTCTATTATTGGATTATGAGCCAGGAATACGGCGGATACTGAGGGATTCATTGTGCAATTTTATTTGATGCTTGTTGTTTTAAGGGGCCTAACCTCGAATGTCATAGGCCCGCAATTTTATTTGGTGAAGCATGTGTCTAGAGAACCATGTCTTGTGCGAATTTTGGAGCACGTGTTAAATAATGCGGATGAGATTTAGGAGTAATAATAGTTCATCGCGACTCATGAGCCACATGTCGGATGACATTAACGTTTAACCAATATTTATGTGCGTGGTATTTGTCGACCAATTCTTCTGAATATTGAATCGCTGAATTTCTCAATGATCAACTTTGTGATAACTTCTGTTATTTTCTTTACAACCCAGATTTAATCACATTTCTATGAGTGTCATTTTCAAGGCGTCGAGTAATATGAATTAATTAATGTTATATATTATTCCAAGCAGTTTAGAAGTGTTTTAGTGGAAATAATCATTCTTGTGAATGTAATTTAATTTTGGTAAGGTCTTGAGTAGACATGATTCAGTAAAATTACGTAGTGGAAATATTTCAAGAGTATTCACTTTAATTCACACCAGAAAGACGAAATAATATTAACGGAATTTATCCACGGAATGAAACGTAACGATGTAATATTTATGATAATATTTGCAAGGTTCAATGAGGCCATTATTAAATAATTTTCTTCATTAAATTAAGAATTTTTTTGTAAAGGTAGACACTAACGTGATAGCCTGGAATAACTAACTGTGGTTAATCCAACCAGTGACAGGAGGAGATTCTCCCACATGATTTTCATTTTTATTCAAGCCAGATATGGGGTAATTGTTATTCATTTTATATTACAGTAAAATGCACTCTTCGGTATGCTTGGAGAATGAAGGTGTAATATATTAGACAAATTTTGGAGAAGAATCTGAGTCAAAATCATCAAGATAAATTTGCTAAATTTTGTTATTTGTTGTTATATGAAATCCTAGTTGTAATAAATGTCAAACCTGTTGTTTTAAAAGTTTGCCGTCAGTCCTTAAGTCTTACCTGCCCTTATTAACATAAACAAAGCCCGACAGCGAATGGTCCACGTGTGGGTCTCTCGCTCTCCGGCTGAGCCGAATAGGAAAAAACGGGGCAATATATATGATATATATGATATGCGTAAATAAGTGGAATAAGAGGCAAGGCTTTCTGTGCGTGATGTTATTCTGTATAGAGTTACAAGATTGTGAGCAACCGCAACATGACCTCGATAATGTTGTGAGATGGGCAGTACGCAATAGTATGTTGATAATCGGAGTTAAAAGTCAGGTTGTGAGTTTCACAAATAGGAAAATTCCTCTCAGTTTTAATTTCTCAGTTGAATGGGTGAAAGTTCCTTATGGGGATCTTTGTAAGTATCTAGGTGTTAATATAAGGAAAGATCTGCATTGGGGTTTTACCGGGAAGTACACCTCGACACCGCTCATTCAAAATAAGAGCCTTTACAAGCTCCCCTATCGATCAAAAGTGAAACTGATAATACCTCAACTTGGAACTTTAATCGGAAGATGTCACCACTGAAATATTAATTAATTTTGTTATTGTGAAATTTCCTAATATGACTGAATATCTCCTTGTTTTGTCATGCTATACATCAAGAATTATGGGCATTTTTCCACAGATGACACTACCAAAACCTATGATCATGTACTCTGGTGAAAGGTGAAAGATTTTATAACTTAAAGAAGTTTTGTATTCCTACGTTGTCCATAACTGACTCTATGTTCATTTATTTTGGGGCTGGCAACACTTCCTTTTCTTTCCGCCTTGTTTTAATCTAGCAAATCATATTTTTTGTAATTAATTTTCAACCAATCCCGCATTTCTTATTCACTTTGAATTCACCAATTAAATTTGAGAGGGAGAGCCTGGATTAGTCTTGAATTCTCTCGAACCCTCCCTGATGGTGTATACGTTGCGGCTTTTCGTGCTTTCTTGCCAATTGATCGTCGTCTTTCTAAGTGTGTGTGTAAAATCAGGAGGCGGGGCGCCTCTTTCGTCGGCAGCCAGAACATCTACAACGTAACGGCCAAATAAAATTTTATCTTCCTTACCCTCTCGAGCTCCCCTTCATGTTAGTTTGAGGTGTCTGCGATTTTGCAACCTCCTTTTCTGTAATGTATTTCAGTTATTTCCATGCGCGCCACCTCAAATAGCTTGATATTAGCCCCTGTTTCATCGGCCGAGACCCCTGAAGGTTTTTAAATTTTTCATTATCTTGGAGCGCTGTGTAAGCCTCCATTCCATTTGTGTTCGGGCCATTTATTTAGCCTATTTTTTTCGCAAATGCCCTGTAGGTTGGGTAGTAGATGCCCCTGTGTAAAAACCAATTCAATTTGTAAATGGTTGCTTGAGAGGCCATATATTGTAAATTTTGATGTAATGTTGCCTTGAGTGGGCCGTAAGGAACGGAGAGCCTGTTAGCTCTTTTTCAAAATTTTGTAAGAGTAACGAGTGCCTCTGGAAGGCTAGATATTGTATTCTGGGGGCAAGTGCTCTTGAATTAGGGGATTTCTGCCTATGACTAAATGAATCCTTGTTTTCAATTAAAGTTGTAAATAGGATCCTGTATCTGTGGAATTGTAAATCTAGGGGATTGAAGCCCAGAATCTGTATAATTCACTAATCTTGGATTTTCCTAGTTTGGGTGCAAGATTGATTTTTACCTGACATGCTGTTATGTTCACTAAGTGAAAATGTGTTAAGTTGTTGTTTTCTGTAGAAATATAAACTTCAGTTCAAGTTTTGAATTAGTTTTGATATTGTAGATAGACCCATTCACCCCGGCACTTTCTTAAACCTCTTCCTGCTCCACGGGTATCCTCGTACCAAGTGGTAGCAGAGCATGGTTGAATGGGTCTAAAGTAATCCCTTTGTCCGCTAGAATCGAAACTAATCCCAACTCTAAGAATTTATCTCGGTCGCTGGTATTTTTTTCTAAATTTGTAGTATACTATCATTATGTCTGGCCCTCACAAGTCCTCGCTCCTGGGTACTTAAGCAAGGAGGAATTGATCTATGAGTTTTACATTAGAAATGATCAGTCTGGAGGCATGGTTGCACCAGATACCAACAAACTGAAAGTGTCACTAAATGACCAATTTGTATCCCAATTTGGGGGAGAAGGAAATTGATGAGGCTCTCTCCATTATAACGGACAACACCACCGAGCTAGCATCTGTAGTATGCCTTTTTGAAGTGAGCGATCCTTCTGCTAACCAACTTAAAAGAGTACAAGCAAGATTGTTCAATTTTTATAATAGGGTTCCGGACCTATTTTCTCCCGAGTTAAAAGAAGATTATGCTAAGGATGCTAGTAATTATTTGACCATCTATCAGAAATGTCAAATAGAGTTAGTCAATTGTTGACTGGGGCAGCTGCTCTCAAAACCGATCAAGCCCCTTTAATCAACTTGCCTGCTGAGGAGGATTCTTCCAAAGTTGTAGAAAGTAGAAAATCTGTGGCAACTGAACAAAATTCTGCCCCATTAGAACATAGGTCTGATCGTTGTACACAAATTCCACCTTTATTTTTAAATAATGCTGGGTTTAGTAGTTTGCTTCATCTATTGGCTATGTTGCTAAATTTTCAGTAAACTCCACTAACGAAGTAATTTCATTTCTCAGGTTCTTTGTTGAATTTCAAGATCACGCTGTAATGTTTTCTCTCTCTCATTCCTAAATTCTTCAAATTATTTACCCTTACTCTATAGATCTCCTCTCGGACAAAATAGTTAAAGCAATAGCAGAGTCATCTTCCATAGAAGACTTCCTGCCCATCTGCTGGCTAACTTCATTCCGGCTCGAGCCATGTAATCATTAATCCAAAAGTACTATTTCAGAGTACTGCGACTGGATGAAAATCTTGAAGAATTCATCCCAGATATTAAGTTTTACACCAGGGTATTGGCTCTTCATTTCCCTCAATATCAAATTGTGCAGACGAATGTTGAAGGCATTTCCCCGCCCTATAGGTCGTATCTGTGTTTCGCGTCGGCCCTCAAAACTTTTCAGAATTAGAGGCTATGGCGGTCTCAGCCGAAGGAGCAAGGTATGCCGACAGCTTACGAATCTGGTGCTCGGCTTTCAGAGCAAGTCGTGCACCTTCCAATTTGCTAATAATTGTAAAATTCCTTTGCTCAAAAGTAACTCTGTGTCATGTTCATCTGTTTCGCCTACCCAGAATGAGATGTGGTTAGACCTTGGAAATCTCCCTGAGGAGCAGGCTGAAAATATCCGTAAATTGTTTCAGTCGTTTCCTGATGTATTTTCCGATACTCTTGGTGTTACTGACCTTATAGGAAACAAGATTGAGGTTACGGATTCGATTCCAGTTAGATTTCCGCCTTATAGGCTGTCACCCCCTAAAATGAAAGCTCTTAAAGAGATCATCGATCAGATGCTAAAGGACGGTATTATTCGACCTTCTAAGTCGGCGTATTCATCGCCTATTTTTCTGGTGCCGAAACGCCAAAGTGGCTTTAGGCCTGTGATTGATTATAGGGCTTTAAATCGTAAGGTGGTGTTACAATTTGTGACCGTTCCTGATCTTCACTCTTGTTTTCAATGGTTTCGAAAAGCCAAGTTCTTTACCACTGTAGACATTCCGACTCGTTGGCTGAATGGTCAGCGTACTGGCCTTCGGTACAGAGGGTCCCGGGTTCGATTCCCGGCCGGGTCGGGGATTTTAACCTTAATTGGTTAATTCCAGTGGCCCGGGGGCTGGGTGTTTGTGCAGTCCCCAACATCCCTGCAACTCACACACCCCACATAACACTATCCTCCACCACAATAACACGCAGTTACCTACACATGGCAGATGCCGCCCACCGTCATCGGAGTGTATGCCTTACAAGGGCTGCACTCGGCTAGAAATAGCCACACGAAATTAAATTATTGTAGACATTAATCAGGCGTACAATCAAATAACTCTAGCTGAAGAATCGAAACATCTAACAGCTTTTGCCACGGATTGGAACTTGCATGAGTACAACCGCGTGCCGTTCGTGATCCCCACGGCGGCAGCTGTCCTCACTAGACTGCTAGATAGGGAGTTCTCCGAAAACAAATTTGAATACTTGTATCACTATGTTCATGATGTCGTCGTACTTTCCAAAACCTTTGAAGAACACCTAGATCATCTAAAGGAGTTACTCAATCGCCTCCGTAAGGCCGGGTTGACTGTCAAGTTATCTAAGGTAGCTTTTGCTAAACCTTCTATGTCAATCCTAGGATATATTGTGTCGCCTGATGGGGTTTCCATTGATCATTCTAAAACACAGACCATCCGTGATTTCAAACCCCCTAAGGACATCAAAGGTATTGCCAGGTTCATCGGCAAGGCGAATTTCTTCAGGAAATTTATTCCTAACTTCGCTAACAGAGAGGCTCCCTTGAACTTACTCCGTAGGAAAGGCGCAAAATTCGAATGGGTGCCGTCTCAACAAGCCGTTTTTCAAGATCTGAAATTAGCTCTCTGCAACGCCCCTGTCCTTGCTATGCCTGATTTTTCGAAGAAATTCATTGTTCAAACCGACGCCTCGTCGTCGGCGGTGGCTGCTGTGCTTCTTCAGGAAACTGAACTCGGAAGGCGACCCATCGCCTATGCGTCTAGGATATTATCGGCCCAAGCGGCCAAATATTCCATCGATGAACTTGAGGATTTTGCAGTTTATTTTGCCCTACAGAAGTTCCGACTCTATCTGGAACATGTCAGTTCGACATAGAAACAGATAGCCAAGCCTTAAGTTGGGTATTAGCTAGGGCGCGTCGTACTGATCTTATAGCCCGTTGGGCCATCAGGATTTCTGCATTCCAGTTTGATGTGAGGCATATTAGACGATCTGAAAATGTTGTTGCGGATGGACTAAGACGTATGTTTTCTCACGGCGTGGAGACTACGGAACAGGAAGATAGTTATTCTCTGCCCACGCCCATACCTCCGGGCGTTAATGCCATTTTGACTGATGCCCCTTGTTGTTTCGAGATATTGAAAAATACCAAAGTGAAAATTCTGTGCTGGCTCCTGTTATGGAAACCCTTTCTTCTGGGGAACATGTCATCCTTTATGTATTCAGAAACGGGGTTGTGATGGCCGTTGAGGCATGGCCAAAGGAAACAAGTAGTGGTTCCAGCTCTTCTTGTCCCTATGATCTTTAAGTACTATCATGAGACCCCTTTAGGGGGGCATTTAGGCATGTTCTAAACTCGGGAGAAGTTTCGGGAGATGTTCATTTGGAAAGGTATGGACGGCGAAATTCGTGAATTGGTAAAATCTTGTGAATCTTGCTTAGTTAGTAATCCAAACTTGTTCACTAAACTAGGTCTATTATCTTCTCATCAAGCGTCGCGCCCCATGGAGCGCCTATACATAAACTACGACGGATCCTTCCCCTAATCAAAGGTTAACGCCAATAAATTCATTCTGGTATGTGTAGTTGGTTTCACTAGATTTTCCTGTTTATTTCCGACTAAGCTGCCAACCGCTCAGTCCACCATTTCTTGTTTAAATACCATATTTGATTCTATTGGCCCCTGTCAATATATTGTTTCCGACAATGCTAAAGCATTCACATCCAGCTTATTCCGTAAATTCTGTTTTGATCTGTCTATATCACATATAACGACCACGTATTTTTATCCTCAACCATCTCTGGCCGAGCGGGTCAATCGTAAACTTGGGTCTGCTCTAAACGCATTTCATCATGAAGATCATTCCAGGTGGGATACATCCCTGCATTGGTTGGCCTTTGCATTAAATTCGGCGTTTCATGAATCGCACAAGTTCACACTAGCTTCTCTTATGTTTAAATGTGTTCCTAACACGCCGCTCTCTAACCTTTGGTCACTTAAATATGTATTACCAGAGGCAATAAATCCCGATAATATTAGAGATCTATGGAAGAAGGCTAAAGCCAATCTTGAAGCTTCCCATGAAAAGGTTATGGAAAGGTACGATCGTGGACGAAGGCCCACCAATTTAAAGGTTGGAGATCAAGTCATGGTTAGGAATTTTTTTCGTGAGGGCAAGCTTGCACCCAGATTTAATGGGCCGTGCGTTATATTAGATTTGTTGACACCAGTTACATTATTGGTCAGTAATCCAACCAGAGAGAATCTTTAGTGTTCACCTCTCTCAGATGAAACCTGTGTAATGTCATTGTTTACTTTTCCCATCAACATTTAGCAGGAGTGTGAATGTTATGTTATTTTATTCCAGGCCTTCTGCCCCAATTGTGTTATTAAATTTGAATATGAACTTTTATGTACGATGTTCCCCTCTGTTTTTCCTGCTGTCAATTCCCTGGTGGCCTTTACCAAGTCCACGCACTATTGGCACACACTCACCTTCCACGCCGCCCGCCCCTCTGCATCACCAAAAAAGGTCGTACTCACAAGTCTCCAACAACACTTTTCTGTCGCCAAGATTTTACTGTTTCAGTGGCCCCGGTGTACTTTAACATTTTGTGAGGAACACGGGAGATGATAAAGGGCCCACTTCGCTCTAGTAAGGCCTCCTTCTGAACGGCGCGCCGGAGTGCATCTTCCCGGCAAAGGCTGAAGTGCGGTGACCCTACCGCCAAACCATCTGGGGACTGCAAATATACATCTCATCTGCGGCGAACATCACCACAACTACCCCTCTCATAATAGAGGGAGGGGTGTATCTGAGGGTACTGTGGAGGTCAGGGCAAAATCAGCTGGGTATCGGCAGCGACGGAAGGTCTTGCCGTCAAATCTAATCAGCATGTAATGAACTTCTACGGCCACAAGGACATCTTAAATCTGAATTTACAAATTTTTGTACAAATCTATCTTCAGTAAAAGACTTATAAATTTTTCAACTGGATAGGGTTTCTCAAAAATTCTTCTGTGTCACCCCTAGGAAGGACGTTTGGGGGGAGGTCAGTACCTCGACTCCAGTCATTCATAGTAAGCGCCTGTATAAAATCCCCTATCGATCAAATGTGAAACTGCTAATATCTGAAAGTGGAACTTTAAAGGGAAGATGTCACCACTGAAATATTAAGTGAAATGTTATTGTGAAGTTTCCTAATCTGACGGAATTTCTCCTTGTTTTGTTTTGCTATACATCAAGACGTTTATACATTTTCCACAGATGACACTACCAAAAAATTCTGATCATGCACTCTGGTGCAAGGTGAAAGAACTTATAACTTAAAGAAGTTTTGCATTCCTAGGTTGTCCATAATTGACTCTGTGTTCATTTATATTTGGGTTGGCAATACTTCCTTTTCTTTCCGCCAGGTATGAATCTAGTCAATCATAAGTTTTCGTAATTAATATTCAATCAATCCCACATTTCATGTTCACTGTGAATTCACCAATAAAATGTGAGAGGGCTGGCCTGGATTAGTCTTGAATTCTGGCGAACCTTCCCTGAGGGTATACAAGTTGCGGTTTTTCGTGTTTGGTTGCCAATTGTTCGTCGCCTTTCTAAGCGTGTGTGTTAAGGTGGAAGGCGGTCAGCAGCCAGAATATCTATACGGTAATGGCCACATAATTCCATCTTTCTTGCTGTAGCCGCAAATTATTCCAAGGGGAAAGTCCGAATCTTTAACTGTAAAATCTACTTTTCTAAAATGTAACTTTTCTTTCGGCTAATGTGAAAACTTCATAAAATTAATTAATTAATTAATTGTAAATCGGGGATAGAGAGTGATTTACCCTCTCGAGCTCCCCTTCATCTTGGTTTGAGGTGTCTGCGATTTTGCAACCTCTTTTTCTGTAATGTATTTCAGTTATTTCCTTGCGCGCCCCATCAAGTAGCTTGGGATTAGCCCCTGTGTCATAGGCCGCAAGCCCTGTAGGTTTTTAAATTTTTCATTATCTTCGAGCGCTGTGTACGCCTCCATTCAGTTTGTGTTCGTGCCCTGTAGGTTGGGTACGAGATGCCCCTGTGTAAAAACCAATTCAATTTGTAAAAGGTGGCTTGAGAGGCCAGAGATTGCCCTTGAGTGGACCGTAAGAGACTGAGAGCCGATTAGCTCCTTTTCAAAGTTTTGGAAGAGTAACGAGTGCTTCTGGAAGGCTAGATATTGTATTCTGGGGGCAAGTGCTCTTGAATTAGGGGATTTCTGCCCTTGACTAAATGAATCCTTGTTTTGAATTAAAGTTGTAAACTGGATCCAGTAACTGTGGAATTGTAAAACTAGTGGCTTGAAGCCCAGAATCTGTACAATTCACTAATCATGGATTTTTCGAGTCTGGTTTCGAGATTGTCTTGTACCAGATATGTTGTTATGTTCACTATGTGAAAATTTGTTAAGTTGTTGTTTTCTGTAGAAATATAACCTTCAGTTCAAGTTTTAAATTAATTTTGATAATGTAGATAGACCCATTCATCCCGGCACCTTCTTTAACCTCCTGCTCCACGGGTATCCTCGCAACAGGGGTAAACACATAAATGGGATTATAAGTAAAGGGTAGGCCTACATATCTCAACACATGGTTATGGGGGTATTTTGGGCTTGTAGTAAGGATGTAAATGAGAGATAATATAAGTTCCTGGTAAGAGACCAACTAGAGTATGGTTCCAGTGTATGGGAACCTCACAAGGATTACTTGATTCAAGAACTGGACAAACTGAAAGAAAAGCAGTTCGATACGTTCTGGGTGATTTCCGACAAAAGAGTAGCGTTACATAAATGTTGCAAAGTTTGGACTGGGAAGAATTGGGAGAAAGAAGACGAGCTGCTCGTCTGAGTGGTATGTTCCGAGCTGTCAGTGTAGAAATGGCGCGGAATGACATTAGTAGACAAAAGTTTGTGTGGCGTCTTTAAAAGTAGGAAAGGCCACAATATGAAGATAAAGTTGGAATTCAAAGGGGACAAATTGGGGAAAATATTCGTTTACAGGACGGAGAGTTAGGAATTGGAATAACTTGCCAAGGGAGATATTCAATAAATTTCCAATTTCTTTGAAATCATTTAAGAAAAGCTAGGAAAACAACAGATAGGGAATTTGCTACCTGGGCGACTGCCCTAAATGCAGATCAGTATTGTTTGATTGATTGATAGGTTAATGTGTATGAAATTTGATAAGGGATTTAGTGGCCTTCTTCTTCTTTGCACTTTATATTACGTCTCTAACTGGACATCCTCCCAAAGCTACAAGTTATACGTTGTATGTGTAGGTATTTCTCGACAAATGAATTAGTACAGAGAACCGTAAAGCACATTTTCTGTGCTGCTATGAATGTACCATTAAAAAACATTGCAATTTATTTATAAACATTAAAGTTTCCAATAATTCTACTGGTGCCATATTTCGAAATCACTATATTTATTACAACCTAGGGTTCTGCTGCCTGACGACATTTCACAGCCGTTGGTGTCATTATGGGAATCACCAGATGTCTATCCACGATCGACTGGGCTCATGAAGGGTCTGGTACTTCGGAAATACATAACATGACTATTAATATTGGGATCTGTAATGGCATACACAATGCTAAGCCCCATCCGACCCACAGTCACGTGAACTCCCATTTGCAATAACACAGATGCTTTGGCTGTAATTCAAAACAAGCCCCTGAGATGTTTTATTTTTGCCCGACGTAAGTGAACGCCTCCTTTTCGAAGAAATGCAAGTAGTCACCTACTTTGGGCTCACGACTCGAAACCTATAAAGTGCCCATAACTTGGGCTATTATTGTAGGTTTGGACACAATCACCTTTCTCTCACTCAAATATTGGGTATGATACTGGCCATCATTAGAGTAATAGAAGTACTCACCGGTCTCTCTCCCAGATTGCGTACACGACAATGGAGGAAGGCAGTTCCTCCTAGTTGAGCTGTCACATTTGTCACAAGATTGTTGTCGAACACTGGGTCATTGGTCCTGCGGCCTTGAGCATTCTTGCTGGGATATCGTTCCGTACTGCCACCCCCAACCTCACGAGAATCTGTCAAACAAAAATGTACATGTTCTAAAATTACTCAAGGTCTTAAATAAACATACAAGTTGAGTACAAAAGTTCGTTTCACCTTGTGCGGTAGATAGCACTCACAACTTGCTGTGTGCGCTTTCATTTATCTACGTTTGAGTGAGCGTGGGTCCATTGTGAAAGAAGAATGCGTATCTTACACAACAAACCCTATCACCTACAGCGTTTGCATGGATTATTACCTCGGGATTTTCCCCCATGGGAAAGATTCTCTCCCTGATTTCTGCAACAGACCATCACGGTAATGCGATTTCTGTCTTCATTCCTCTTCACCAATGAAGAGATGGCAAAAGTAACCTACAGAATCGCCTACAGAGAGAAACCTAGCCGTGTGGTTGAAGCGGCAGCAGCAGCAGCTCCACATCAATGTTTTGGCAGGTATAATTGGTGGCCAGTTCTTCTCCCGCAATGCCTTAACGGAGAAACGTATCTGAACTACCTGAGATTCACTCTACCTCCATTGCTGGAGAATGCATGCGACAGGCGATCGAGCCCCAACCCACTTCACCGACACCTCAACAAAAACTTCCGCAGACGCTGGAGGCCCTGTTGCACGATATTCTCAATCACCAGATTTAAAACTCCTGGAATTTTAACATGTGGATATATCTGGAAGACATTGTGTACGGTGAGCCTGTTCATGATGTTGAGACGTAGCCTGCGACGCTATTCGGACAAAGGCCGCAACATTGGAATGAGTGAGTCAATCCCTGATGTGAAGTGTGAAGGTGTGCCCATGGAGGCCACTTTGCATCTGTTGTGACATGGAAAGAATTCAGGCCGTATAATCATGCCAGAGCGCATTCTTGAATGTCGAACTTCAGTGCCATCAGTACGACCCTTATGGGAATACTAGAACCGCGATGGTCATATGAGGACGGGGAGGGGAGGTGAGAGGGAAGCACGAGTTGCGGAAGGGGTCAAGTGACTGTAACACGGGATGCGCAACCATTCTCTAAGTTATTTCGCCTGGTTTCATGTATGAATAATAATAATAGTAATAATAACAATAATAATATCAAGGTGGTTTCGGAATAGGAAGAACATACATTGAGCAGATATAGTTTGAAAAGAGTCATGGAAAATTACACCTCAAGTGATCTGGTAGACTTCTTTGTAGATTTACAGAATGCGCATGATTCAGTGGACCACGAAGTGTTAATTTGGATTGGATGGTAAAACGACAGAATATCAAGCAGACCCTAACTCTCATACTCTCTAAAGTAAAATTCATGGGTAAATTTTTCCAAGGAGTTCGAAAATAAGACAGGAGTAAGGCAGGGTGATGGACTGTCAACGGCTCAATTTAACTGCTTGTTGGAGAAGGTTCTCCATGCATGGGAAAAAGAACTCAAGAAGAAAGGTTTACTGAACCAAGTACGGTATGTATTAGAGGTTCAAAGAACGTTGTCAAGATGAACTGTCTAGCATTTGCTGATGATTTAGCAATTCTTTCTAGAAACACAGACACAGCGGTAGATCAGCTTATAAAACAACAAGCTGAAAAAGCTGTACTTAGGATCTCCTTTGAAAAATCTAGTACTTGACGAATATCCATAGCTCCCAACAACTAAAGACAATGTATGGTAAGATTGAAAGAGTTAACAGCTTCAAATATCTCGGCGAGATTGTGAAGATGGGATGTAATGAAAGAGAAGCTAACAACAGTAGGCGTGATTGAATGGCCACAGCGTATCACAGAATACACGACCTGTACAAGTAAAAAAGCCATTTCAATGCACGCTAAACTCAGATATTCAACTCTGTGAATAAACCCGAATGTCTGCATGGAAGTGAATGCCTCCGAATTACTGGATAGGCTGGTCTGTGATAACTTGGTATGTTTTAGAGATAATGGTCACAAAGATCGTGGCTGGACAATACGGGTCGCGAGGACGAGAGAAACTTCATCAGAAAACCCAAGGACTGCTGGAATCCATCAAGAAGCGAAGACTCAATTTCTATGACCACCTATTCAGAATGGAAGACAAGCGGTTGACTAAGATAGTAGTGTGATAAGTGCTTCAGGTTGGTCAGGAAGGATTTAAAAATTTGGACTAAATCGCGAAGACAGAACCAAGTACTGCTTATTGTGGTAACAAAACAATCAAATAAAAATAATAAAGATACAACCAACCTGCCGACTGCCGAACTGAGCATAATACTGACAGTTTATAAAACTTAACCCTCTTGGAGCCAAGAGCCGATCTGGTCGGCTGCTCCCCATCAGCTGGAAGAGGCCAGAGCTCCGCCTCCACTCTACTATTGTAAAGTGCCAGGCCGTTTTCAGTGGAAATACATGTATTTTAAAATTCGCGTATATTTACCGGTGTATAGCAAATACCGGCATGAAATTTTCTACATATCGACTACGTAGAATAAGAAACTGGTTTGGAGTGATATAAAGAGTCAAAGACGTTTTATTGTTGATTTATAGTTGTCGATAACGTTTATTTTTAGGAAGAGAAAAATATTTTCGCACTTTCTCTCTCAATATCTACTTTGAAAAATAATTTACGATACAAAAGAATATACGTAATTATGTATAATGTATCTCTAAATACAATTCTATAGAATAACTAATTTGAACGAGAAAAATAAAAACGTAAAAAATAAAAATTCAAACATATGTCACTAATAAAAACAAGACAATTTTACTCACCGATAAAATTCGCGTGTATGTATCGATGTTTGGCAAATACTGACAACAAATTTTCTACGTGCGGACAACACAGTATTAAAATAATTCTGAATTATTAAATAAGTAAAAAATAGTAGTTGATATTATAGTTTTTTGTTTTCAGAAAAAAAAAGTTTCTCGTTTTCGGTTTAGTGTATATTAGAAAAATAATTCTACAATACAACAGAATTTACGATATTAAGAAATGTATGGCACTAAAGCCGTGATTTACTTTCACCTACTAAGCGACCGCTGCTCAGTTCGGTACCTGCAGTTTACGAGGTGAATCATGGCCAGTGAGACGGATCCTCTCAGTAATTATTCTTGGTTTTCCAGACCAGAGCCGCCCTCTCACCCTCAGATATCTTCTCAATTGCAATCACTTAGGGTCACTTAGATTGAGTGAACCTCGAACCAACCCTCACGACCAGGCGAAAATTATTGACCTGGGCGGGAATCGAACCCATGACCTCCGGGTGAGAGGTAGGCACGCTACACTTGGCCCGCGGAGACCGGCAATTAGGTAATGATAGAGGACTATATGTGACTATAAGGTTTAGCAGAGAGTAAGTGAAAAGTAAATTTAAGTGTGATATGGGCGGAGAATCAGACGGTAGGGCATGTTCACGTTGAGGAATGTTGTCGGGTTCATTGGGACAAATTTCCACAAAATGTTCTCCAGAGACATCATCATCATATTCGTTATCACTAGTTTCATCTACCACCATATTCAGAGTAGCTTTAGTGCTGTTAGACACAATTAAACGTCTCTTCTTTAGCTGCAGTGATTCCGCGGACGTGTCCGGTATAATTTCGTCGCTACTCTCTGAACTCAATTCCCTATCGCAATCCGATAAATTATCCACGTTAACTTCGCACTGTTCCAAACACTGCAGTAATTTATTGTCATCAATACCTGCTGAAAAATATCACATGAACAACATGCCATTTCCCTGTCACAAATCCAATCACTGCAAGGAGCAATCTCTTACTGACCGGTTAGCGGTATTTGTAAACACAGGAAACGACTCTTGTGAAAGGTATAACACCCTCTTAGAACTGCCAAAGCAAGGCCAGGCACACAATAATGTGTAGCCCCTTTACTACACGTTGTAACAAAAGTATGCACGTCACTATAGGTTGCCTCAAAATTATGTATATCACAGAATTTTAAGCCGGCCGATGTAATCGGCTCTGGCAATTTAAAGGGCGGATGCTCGCACTACCACCTGGCACCAAGAGAGTTAAACGTTTGAAAATTTCACAAACAATAATAATAAGAATAATAATAGGATAATAAGAAAAAAGAAGAATATATTTGAAGATCTACCCAACATTCGGGTTGCACAATTAAGCAAAAGAATAACTGAGGCCGTTTATGAGACTGAAAGGCTTGAAACGTTCCCAAATAACGATAATAATTTTGAAGGTCTAACCTGCTTTCATGCTGAATATTCAACATGCGGAATAAATACTGACTTCAAGCAGTTTTCAAAGACGTCGAAGTCCTTCAAGTGCCCCTTTACGTGCCAGAAAACCTAGTAACGCAATCTGTACAGCCAGCTTCAAAAATTTCGTATATGAATAATAATAATAATAATAATAATAATAATAATAATAATAATAATAATAATAATAATAATAATAATAATAGGTGGTTCACCCTGGAGCTCTTCCTAAAAACATACGTACTTACAGTGAGAGTGGAGTTTTCACATATCGCATAAACAATTATATCTAAGATATTATGTCATTTATTTGTGTTTTTATACCTACAATAGTGTAGTATTTCATTTATAAAATATATTTATTAATGAAATTATGAATAGAGGGCAGCACCTCGCTTTCTGGCGCGAGTGACTGGCTAGGGACGCGGGGAGAAGCGCGTCAGACATGACACGAGTAACATGTGGAGACAACAGTCTCGTGAAATCATGTAATTGCACAACAGTGCTAACATTTTAAGTGCAGTCAAACCATTGGCACAAAAACAATTTCATCCTTTCAAGTGTAAAGAATTTCTAGTGTTTTTAGTGTCAGTGCGTACCTCGTGTGTAAATATATAATTGTATATGTACGAGCAGTACTTACAGTACTGGTGTGGTTTTAGTTCACGAATAACTGAATAAATAAGTGACTTGTGTGCTCTTTATGTTTTACAAATGTATTTTCTTAATAACATTTAAGTGGTCCTCCGAAAGTGTACTTTATTATGCGGATATTATATGCGACCACCAGAGGTAAGGTTAGATAGTGAACAAAATAACAGTTCATCTCGGTCAAACACGACATTCCGTCTGCAGTGAGAGGTTTGCTGAAATTGATAAATTCCATACCGTAGTGTTAAGCTGCTATTATTATAGTTATTAAATCTGCAAATTCACCAAGGCTCACTGACACGCACAATGTATTTTAAATGATTGGATCCGAATCCTGAAGTATTTTGCAGCTCAGTCTATGCATTCACGTACCCTAGTGGCCTATTAAGTAAGCTGGAATTTCGTAAAATGCATTTCCTCATTCTCTGCTCGCTAATTGTGCGCTTCCTACTGGGTGAACGATGTACTTGCCTTCCTGGTTCGTATGTGGGCTCCTGCCATCTGCCTACGTGAAGTGGAACTTGCTTTACGATCTCCGACCGCAAAAGAACGACAATCAGTTCAATTCAGTT
Organism: Anabrus simplex; assembly: GCF_040414725.1. Taxonomy (NCBI): domain Eukaryota; kingdom Metazoa; phylum Arthropoda; class Insecta; order Orthoptera; family Tettigoniidae; genus Anabrus; species Anabrus simplex. Next base: position 8,191,612 of record NC_090266.1, read on the forward strand.
GTCGTGAAATCTGGTTTTATGAAGGAAGCTTGCGGGCTAACTCTTCTTGGGGACTATTAAGTTGTACGACTACTAAATGAGAGCTGTGGAGATATAGCTTGGACTTGATCCAGGGTAGAATAATCGCCACTCCGGGCGATTAGGTCTGAAATATTTTTTTAATTGGATATTCTTCGACCTTGTAAGTACGTATCTGCATCTTCTTGTTCTACGAATCTGGACTCATTCATGGATGCAACAAGAGCACGTTATATTGAGAAGCAAACAGAAGGAGTTTGGGTGTAATAACTATGTGAAAAAAGGGGTTATCAAGTTATACCTCAAGTAAATCCGATTTTGGCATAAACATTCGACATTCAGGTCATAATCATTTCATTGCAATTACTGGGTTGATATTGGGGTTCAAAGAAATTGTAAATCTGTAATTCGCTTTGATTTTCAATTTGAAATAATTTGAATACTTCATAAGATAAACTTACGTGAATCTATACTGTAGGAGCTCCGAAGGACCATTGCTTATTAATACTTTATTGGTATAAACACCTATTTAGTTGTTTAAGTTGATCTTGTTTAACTCATTCGAATTATGGTTGTGTATTTCGGAGCTACCCTTTCTGGGGGATAAGCTATTAAGCCGAAAACCTTTTCTGGTGGACTGCTCGGATTGTTTGCGTAGCCATCTTGGTATGTATGTCACGTGATCCGTCGCTACGTTACCGAATGTAAACTGTTGGTTGGCGTGTACTCTGCTGGGTTTGATACGTGAGTGTCGTTTCTTCTTGTTATGACACATGAAATTCGCAGATTGATAAGTGAAATTTTTCCTTCTGGTGCTCGGATATTTGACCTGCTCTGGTGATAATTAAGTCTGATTTCCTGTGGCTCTTGTGGTATTGATATTTATTGTATTTGAGCCTGGACTATTTTCTCCTGGGCGTTATTTGAATTATGTTTGATTTCCTTGTTCTGTTGAATTGGACCTCGGATACCGTTTCCTTTTCATTACGTTTTTAAATAGTAACTACGATCCCAGTTATTCCCTTAGGAATTGTTTTCCCTTTTTTATATCTTAAAGTCAAGTTCTCGAAGCCAGTGAGACTGCTGTTAAAGCATACTTTCTTTTACTGCTCTCTAATTGTTGGTACCTGGATTTCATTAATTAATATATATATTTTGTTAAAATGTTTAGCATTTTCGGAAGTATTTTTTTATCAAATTAATTTTAATTAAAATATTTTCCTCCAAGAAATTAGTGATTTTAATTATTTCAGCCAAAGATTAATTAAAATTAAGTTTTAATCGCTCCACATTGCCTGGTGGACCCTTGCTTTCACACACTGCGACGACCTTACCTTGCGATCTCAGTAGGTAAGTTTTTCTTATTTATAACATTGTTGTTCTGTTGTTATGATCTCTGGTCGTGCGAACTGCTCTGTACCAAAACACTCTCACAACAAACTGAAAACACGTAGTTCATGTTTCCCTAGGGGCTATTAATGAGAGGTTATTGTTATCATATTGGCTGAAATAATAAGAAGTGTCTGTACTAGAATTTAAAACTGTGAAGAGAAAGGCAAGATTGGTATTGGAATTCACTTGAGTGTTTTCTGTCTTGTTCCCGAGGATGTTGCAGAAATTGAGGTTGGAGGATTGGAGTCGTCCGGCTCTATGGAGGGCGAAGTTGCCTTTCTGCTGGCTTCCCTCGACCGTCCAGTCAAGCCAGGTGACATGGGAGTCGGACTGGGTGAGCCGATGCAGACCGTAAGTTTTTCACTAACTGAATTGACATCTCTTGTAGCTCAGCTTAAAGAGTTACAACCCTCTGATTACCAGACAAAACGACTAATATAGAGAACTAGTCACTTCATCAATAGAATCCAGGATTTGATATATCTTGGTCCTGAAGCTGAATTAATGGCGTAGTGTACATCATTGTTGACATCGGCGATTAATATTTCCATTGAACTTGATATTATAATAAGTACGCAGAAGGTCAGTCAATTGTCGTTTAGTAACGAAACTAGTGTTAATGAGAGCAATAATCTAGATGGAACTGATAACCCTGTTACCCCTCAAACTGCTGGTAACCCATCATCTCATTGCTGTGGGCTCAGTCCTGTGTTGGAAAATGTATTAGCTAGATCATGTTCTACTCCTAATTCGATTAAAGACGTATTTAAAAATATAAGAATTTTTCCGTGAATTCAATTGATGAAACTATTAGGTTCATGCGCTTTCTGGTTGAGTTAACTGAGTCGGCCAGTGTATATTCCGTGGATGCACTTGGAATTTTTAGAGTGCTTTTTCCAAACTGTAGAGGGGTTCTAGAAAGGGAGATTTCAAAAGAATATTAATAATTTGAGTGTAACGGAATTTCATGAAATGATTTTGGCTCGCATTACAGAGTCTAGTTCCTAAACATTGTTTAAGTTTGTTGGCATATGTACTTCATTTAAAGATTTACTGTGAGGTGTTCAAGATTATGGTTCCAGAAGGAGAAATGGTAGATCGCATTAGTAAATATATTACGCCTGAATATAGATCCTTTTCGTCATTAACTAAAAGTCCAGGTAATTTTGCTGAACTCGAGGAATCCTGCACATTCGCCGAAGACGTGAAGCACGGCGGTGAGTCACGGCATGCTAGATATCCACCTCCTGGTGTTTCCCATAACCCGACTCATACTTCCACTCACCCTGCCACCCCTCCTCTATCTAAGAAGTGTTATGCTTGTGGGTCAAGGGACCACCTAAGAGATAATTGCCCTTCTGTGAAACGTAGAAGTACATAGAGTCAAACACAGAATAGTGGTTGCTATATATGTGGTTCTAAGTTGCATGTGAAAAGACAGGGCCCTAAGTTAGGCAATGGTAATTCTCAGTGACCAATCGATGTACCCAGTGCTGTTAAAGAAAGCTTGTTTGTTGATGGTAGTGCGAGTAATAAGAGCCCTTTTCCTCAAACGTTAAGTATTTTCCTGGTAAAATCATTGCAAAGACTTTGACAATTTGTCTTGAGATCAACAATTAACCTTCCTAGGGTTTGATCCATTCATGTAGCGTTGTATCGCTTATGAATGCAGATTGGTAAAGGAAGATGAAAAGTTTTTGCAAATTACCTGAAATAAGGACTTCTTACCTTAATTGTGTGACTGTTGATAGGAGTAAATTAGAAATTCTTCGTTCCATACCAGTCAAGGTCCGAATTGTTGAATTCACTTGGAAAATAGATTGTATTGTGGCTTCTAATTTATCATACCAGATGATTTTGGGTGCTGACATTATGGTCAAGGTTGGAATGGTTCTGAATTTGCAAGATAGAAAGTTTAGCTTCAAATTCTGTCCAGGTAGAAATTTGAATTTTAATGATGATGTAATATTTCAAAATTATCTCACTTGTGCTTTGGATGAGGATACTGAGGAAAGCGACTGCGGCAAGTTAGATCTTAATCACCTACCGGGGAGCAAGCATCTAAAATTCATGACTTTTGTGCTATGAATCCTGATGTCTTTACTGATAAGCTCGGATTGACTAATGTGCTCAAGTACCACATTGATATAACATACAAGATTCTAATTAGATCTCTCCCTTATAGGTTGGGCCCACCTAAGATGGTCGAACTAAAGATCAATGATAAGGTGCTCGAGGATGGTGTCATTAGATCTTCTACCTCCCCATACTCTGCCCCGATGTTTTGGTGCCGAAGGCGTCTGGAGGTTACAGGCCGGTGATCGATTACAGGGAATTAAACCGTAAGATCATTATGCAATCAGTTCCTTTGCCTGATATGCGTACTTGCTTTTCTTGGTTCCATGGTGCCAACTATTTCTCGACATTCGATTTGAATCAGGCATACAACCAAGTGCCTCTAAATGAGGAATCCATCCCTCTTACTGCATTTGCCACGCACTGGAACCTATATGAATACACCAGATTTCCGTTTGTGCTATAGACGGGAGTGACTGTGCTCACTCGGTTGTTGGATTCTGTGTTTGGGGATGTTAAATTTAAATGTGTAATAATTTACCTCGATGACCTAGTCGTTTACTCATCGAATTGTGAAAATCATCGTAAACATATCAAGGAAGTCATTGAAAGACTAAAGATAGCAGGTTTAACAGTGAAGCTTTCTAAAGCGAACTTTGCCAAATCACAGATCTCTTTTCTGGGTCACATTGTATCCGCTCAGGGTGTTTCCATATATCATGCCCGTACTCAGGCTATCCATGATTTCAAACCTCCTATAGATTTAAAAGGAATTGTTAGATTCATTGCATGACCAATTTTTTAGAAAGTGTGTCCCTAATTATGCAGAAATTGCTTCTCCATTGAATTCATTGCGTGAGAAAGATGTTAAATTTGTTTGGGAACGTCCTCAACAAAGAGCCTTTGAGGCCTTAAAACGCTCTTAGCAATGCTCCAGTCCTTGCAATTCCGGATTTCAATAAAAAGTTCATCATCCAAACTGATGCCTCTGGGAAGGCTATTGCGGGAGTTCTATTGCAGCAGTCAGAAATGGGTAAAAGCCCTATCGCCTATGCGTCTAGTTCTCTTTCACCTCTGGAAATGAAGTATTCATTATACGAACTGGAATGCTTAGCGGTACCATTCTCATTAGAAAAATTTCGCGTTTATGTTGAGCACGTAAACTTCGGTTTAGAAATCGAAAATGAGGCTCCAAAGACCTGGAAGATCGATGAGGTTGGCGCTGAGAATCTCTGCATTTAATTTTAACGTTCGGCACATTCCTGGAATGCAAAATGTAATCGTTGACGGCCTTAGTCCCATGTTTGATGCAGAGGAGTTTTGTGAAAATTCTGAAGGGAATTGCATATCCCCAGTTGGTTTGGTAATGGTGAATCCTATTTTGACTAATCTTCCCAAGTTGTATCACGATACTGGTCTGCATAAAAAATACGACCCCCAGTTCAAAGGAATTTTGGAAAGAATTAATTCTGGAGAAATTATTAAACCCTATTCCTTTGTAAAAGGTGTGCTTTGTTGTCAATCCAGTCATGATAATTGGATAAAGATTGTTGTACCAAAAATTTTGTTTCCCGCCGTCTTCCAATATCATCACGATAGTCCTCTACGTGGACACTTGGATAATTTCAAAACTAGGCTGAAAATTATAGAGTTCTTTATTTGGAAATACATGGTTCAGGATATGAAGTCCATGGTTAAATCTTGCAAGACTTGCGCTATCAGTAAACCTAGCTTAAACAACCTTGTGGGGTGGTTGTCATCGATTCAAGCTTCCAGAGTTGTAGTGATTGTTTATACATCATATGGGACCCTTTCCGCGTTCTGGTCGCGGGAGTACTCACGCATTGGTTTGCATTGATGCATTCACCAGGTTCCGTTGGATCTTTCCAACCAGGTCGACTAATGCGCAGTCTACGATCTCCTGTTTGAATTCTGTCTTCGCCTCCTTTGGAACGCCTAAGTTTTTGGTCTCAGATAATGCTAGGTGGGTTTGATAGCCACTTGTTCAGGAAGTATTTGTTTGATTTGTGCATTTCGCATGTGACAACAACTCCTTATTATCATAACCCATCATGTTCAGAGAGAATGAATAGGAATTTAAAATCAGCACTCATAGCCTACCACCACTCGAATCATTCCAAGTGGGATACATGTCTACATTGGTTTTCCTATGCCTTCAACACTGCTACCCATGGGTCCCATGGTAAGAGCCCCATGGAATCGATGTTCAGTTTCGTTCCATTTTCACCTCTATCAAACCTCCTTCGTATTGAGTAACTGTTACCTGAGGTATCTACTCCCCGCGACGTACGCAAGGTGTGGGACGAAGCCAAAGCAAAGTTAGCTGTGTCATATGAAAAGGTACGAAAATCTATGACAAGGGGCGAAGACCAACTAAGTTAAATGTTGGAGATCAGGTCTTCGTAAAATGTTATCCTATCAGTGAGGGTGTAAATGAATTTTCTTCTAAATTAGCCCCCAGATTTCAGGTAACGTGTACTATATTACAGATTTTAAGCCCGGCATCTATGCTCGTCAGTAATCCTATTGCTAAAATGATACGGAGAGTGCATTTATCCGAAGTGAAAGCGGCTTGATGTTTTATGTGTCATTGTGTTGGGTTTTGATTTGAAATATTTAGCGGGAAATTTTGTGGTAATTAGCCTGATGATAAGCTTGAAAGAGCTTGGTAATGGAAGTACGGAACTTGTCCTGTAGGTATAAATATAAGGAATGCGTGTATCGATGTAACTATATTTGGATGATTCTTATTTTGGGGTGATATGTGGGATCTCCTTGATGTAGCGAAGCATAAGGAAATCTGTGTCTGGTGATATCATCATGTTAAAATGATGTGCAGACATATTGCATATATGGTCATCTATTCGTGTATAGCCGTGGAATTGACATTTCAGTTAACTGACATTGCGGTTAAGTTTATCTAATTATTATAACTCTTAGTTCTCAATAGGTGTGAATTTATTTGGTGAGCTGTTATGGTGAACGATTAAATCTTGAAAACGGGTGTGATTATCGGTTTGGTAATGTGTCTCGAGCATAGTGATTCAGTGGTGTACATTATGGATATCTGCATGAGAATCTTATGGTGATTAAATTTTCTCTCTTCTGTTGACATTGACGTGGTTAGTGCCTAGATTTTAAAAAGGAGATATTAATCACCTATCTTGTGCCTGTTTATTGGTAGTGCAATGATTTGGTGGTGGAATATGTATGCTATACCTAAGTTACTGGCGCTAGTTATGTTCAGAGGTGTCTATACCTTCAACTAGTAGACGTATCCTGGATATGATGTGAGTTCACCTTCTGGTTTGGTATAGGTTTGCTCATTTGGAGTGATGGTTTAATGGGGCTGGGTTGGATTATTTACTTGTGTGTAAAAAAATGACGTATGGCTTTTTGTGCCGGGAGTGCCCAAGGACAAGTTCGGCTCGCCAGATGCAGGTCTTTTGATTTGACTCCCGTAGGCGATCTGCGCGTCGTGGTGGTGATGGTGGTGGTGGTGGTGTTGATGATGATGATGATGAAATTATGATGAAGACAACACATACACCCAGACTCAGTGCCAGCGGAATTAACCAATCATGGTTAAAATTACCGACCCTGCCGGGAATCGAACCCGGGAACCCTGTGTCCAAAGGCCAGCACGCTAACAATTTAGCCATGGAGCGGGACTACTTGTCTGTAACTATGCCCTTTGAATGGTAATAATCTAGGGGAGAATTTGGGTCGTAAATCTTTGGATTATGGGCATTTTCTGCCTTAGTCCGAGACATGTTGGTTGTTGTGGAGTGCTGTCGTTGAGACCTAGAAAGGTGTACCTGCTTGCTACGTGCATGAACCTTGCGTTCTTACAGTGTCTTAATTTCTGGATTCCTGGCTGATGGGCTTCTCAATTTAGACGAACGTGATGTCATTCCCTTAGGGTCATTTTAGTCTTGAGTTTGACTTTATATTCTCCACACGAAACATCAGTGCCTTTCATCATTTCATGGTTGCTATGTTGCTTATAATGTTAGGCTACTTGTTTAAATTTTGTAGATTATCGCTGTTCCCAATGCAAATTTAAGTCATGATGTAGGTTTCGTGCTTAGAAAGGAGTCTTAATTATTTAGCCTGTGCACCGCTGTCAACATTATTAGCCGAAGTTTTGCTCGAACATTACTGTTCTGTTTGGAGTTGTATATTTCATATAATGGACAAGGAGTATTGCCTCTTCTGTCCGTGATGGGTGGTTAAAGTTGAGAAGGTGAAAGGATTCATGACCTGAGGAGCGTACCTACTTTTTAAACCTTAATGGTATGGTTTCTGATTCCATGTTTATATGAGTGTGTGTTTCTGTACTGTGGGGTTGATTTCGCAGATGATTTTGGGGTGGCATTATGTTTTCGTCGTGAGGTGACTGGGTTCCTCTGGAGCCATAATGGTGATTGTTGTGATGATGATATTGGGGTGGCACACTGTGATTTGTTGGCATGTTGTCGAGGATTACGTTATATCCTTTTACCTTCGGGCTGACACATGTACACTGGTGGTCATTGGTGTGGTGTCGTAAGGTTTATGGTGGAGTGTGAGTTTTGTTGGTGGTGTAAGGTGGACACTAAGGGGAGGTTGTACATTGCCTTTCATGTGTTTCCTTGGTGTCGTGGTAGATTTGGTGAATGCTCATTTTAATGTACATGCAACTCATTTCGGGTGATATTCTTTAGTTTAATGGACTTACTCATTCTGTGCGTGGTTTTGGTCCTACTTCTTAGGTTCTCTGGCATAACCTGTCCTTTAGATGTCATCTTCGATTTAATTTGTGGTGCTGTAATGGTCATTTTGAATTAACCTACCTGTCTATGGTATTTTATCAGGGGAGCTTGATATTGGTTAATAATATTATTATTATTATTATCATTATTATTATTATTATTATTATTATTATTATTATTATTATTATTATTATTATTATTATTATTTTAATAACCTACCGTTCGGATGCACTAAATTAGAAATAACTTATCATCTTTGTAAGAACATATACAAGTCTAAATCCCTCTCCTTGAATTTTAAACTTAGACACTACAACACCGTAGTAAGACCATCTGTACTGTACGCCTCAGAATGCCTAAACATGACCCGGAAAAGACTACTCAGAAAACTGGAACTTAAAGAGCGAAAGATCCTCAGAAGGATTAAGGGTCCCATTAAAGAAGGAGATGGCTACAGAATCAGGCACAACAAGGAAGTATACAGTAAAATTGAGAGCATTACAACAGCTATGAGGAAGAGAAGACAAATGTTCTATGGTCACGTAGTCAGGATGGACAGCCAGAGACTCACTTCAAGAATCTTCAACACTGTGTCTAGAGGGAAAGCAACAAATGCCAAATGGACGAATTTAGTGCGGAAAGACCTACAATACCTAAACATTGATCACATTGACATTTACAACCGAGATAAATTCAGAAAGTTAGTCAAGACATCTGATTCTCTCCAGTCACTAACAACTAAATATCTGCGTCCAGGAGTAGGAGTGAAATGGAATAAAGAATGAAAAGACATCCATTGCGCTAGAATGAAGGAATACTGGGCTGAGGAAGAAAAGAGCTCACCAAAGTTAAGAACCACGTGGTCCATCGTAGGCTTAAACGAAGAGAAGGATAAGAAGAAGAAGAAGAACGTACCGGTTCGGTGATATGGCTGAATAAGTATGGGATTATTTCGCTCTTCTCAGTCGGTACTGAAGTCATCGATCCTCTATTTGGTTATGGGGCCTGGTAGTGGTGTCCTCCCGTTTTCATAGTTGCATTCAGTGTTGTCTTTCGATCTGGCTCGTTTACTACCATCTGTAGTTATTTACCTTGTTTCCGATGCATTTGGAAGGGTACCTGCTTGCTGTGAAGCTACAGTGTGAGCCTACGGACTTCACTTCTCATTAGACCGGTATTTTGAGCCAAGATTCCTTTGGGATAATCGGTAGTGAATCGAGCTAGGTGTCTGCTCCTTATTTTCCTCATTGGTCACTTAATTGAGGTGGATTCCTTACCTTTCACTTAATTGAGTGGTCCATTACGGATGCATTTGTTGAATGATTCTATGAAGTTGGGGGAATTGTGTGATTTCAGATTTGTTCTCCCTTCTGAGTTCCTTCTTGTCATTTTCTGTCCCGGTACCCCTATGGTGTTAGAGAAGGTACTACTTGAATTATTATTCTCCTGCCTGATATTATTCTGGGTCTGGTATTTGTTGATAGTCCGGTTGTTGATGAAACAATTAAACGCGTACCCTCCAACTGATTGAATTCAAAAGTCTCCAACTGTTTCTGTTTATGTTGCATTTGCATTGAATATCGCTACCTCTAACTCCAGGATTTATTCGTTTACTAAACCTTGTTATTTGTGTGCGTCACTGATTAATTACTGCAACTGATCCTTGTCCTTCACCTTGGCAGTGAGGTTGTGCATAGTGTGATATGAAGTCGAACCTGTATAAGTTGAAAAATTATTTGATGACCTGATGGTAATTTTGGAAATTTTCGAAGTTTGGTATTACTGAGATTACTCACAAACTTGTGATTTCACAGGTGTGATGTTGAAACATAATAGGAATTTATATATTTTTTATTCCTTATGCTCACACTATGTAAGATGATTGGTTTTATGCCTTCTCTGGATCATCCCTCGTATGTCGTACTTGCATTTTGGTGTGTGGTGTGATGTTCATGTTTGGATAGTTACATATCTGATGATAAAGTGATTAGTGTGGTAAATGTTACTTAATTATTACTGCAGTATTTGTTGCACTGACTCATTACTTGCAGATACTTATGACTCCATATTTTTTCTCTTCTTTTCTTTCGTACTGAGTCCTTCTCTGTAAAATTACAAAGGCCAAAGTATCATGCCTTTCTCTAAAATTTAACCCCCAGAATTATTTTCATGAGAGAGTCATTACTATGTTACAATAAATATATGACCTTTTTTCCTCGTGTAAGGTACGTCAATTGAAATCTTACGTTATGTTATGAGGGAACCCTGGTGATCCGTATGGTCCATATCCTAAGTTAACTGTTTCCGTGTGATGAGATCATTTCCATGTGGAGATATGTGTTCATGTGATACGCAGTGTGCATCCGTGGACTTAAATGAACACGAATGACCTGGAAAATATTGATATCGCTCCTTCACCCACGATCCTAGACATACCTTCACTGGCTCGATACCTGTTACCGGTGATTACATCAAGAAGGCACCTTCTTCTTGGGTATTTAAGTTGGTTATGCTGAATGATTTCGTCGTTCTCGCATGCTAAGCCCTACCCCATGTTCATCCTTAAATGGGGGAAGCTATAATGGATTTCAAATGACTGGATGCGACTCATGAAATATTTTGCAGCTCAGTCTATGCATTCACGTAATTTGTGGCCTGTTAAGTGAGCTGGACATTCGTAAAATGCATTTCCTCATTCTCTGCTCGCTAATGGTACGCCTCTTAGTGGGCGAACGATGTAACTGTCTTCCTGGTCCGTTTGTGCGCTCCTGCCACCTGCCTACGTAAAGTGGAACTTGTCTTAACGATCCTTGCCTGTGTAAAAACAACAATCAGTTCAGTTCTGTTGTCGTGACATCTGTTTTAAGAAAGAAGCTTGCCGGCTAACGGTACTACTAAAGGAGACCCGTGGAGATGTTGCTTGGACTGGATCCAGGGTAGAATAATCGCCACCCGGGCGATTAGGCCTGAAATGTTCGTTTTATATTTGTATTTTCTTCGACCTTGTAAGTACGTATCTGCATCTTCTTGTTCTACGAATCTGGACTCATTCATGGATGCAACAAGAGCACGTTATATTGAGAAGCAAACAGAAACAGTTTGGGTGTAATAACTATGTGAAAAAAGGGGTTATCAAGTTAAACCTCAAGTAAATCCGATTTAGGCAAAAGCATTCGAAATTCAGGTCATAATCATTTCATTGCAATTACTGGGTTGACAATGGGGTTTCAAAGAATTTGTAAATCTGTAATTCGCTTTGATTTTCACTTTCAGATACCGTAATTTGAATACTTCATAAGATAAACTTAAGTGAATCTATACTGTAGGAGCTCCTAACGATCATTTGTTATTAATACTTTATTGCCATAAACATATATTTGGCGTTTTAAGTTGATCTTCTTTAACTCATTCGAATAATGGTTATTATCTTGTATATTTCGCAGCCACCCTTTCTGGGGGTAAGCTTTTAAGCCGAAAACCTTATCTAGTGGACTGCTCGGATTGTTTGGGTAGACATGTTTGTATGTGTGTCACGTGATCCGTCGCCACGTTACCGAATGTAAACTCTTGGTGGGCGTGTACTCTGTGAGTGTCGTTTCTTATTATTATGACACTTGGCATTCGCCGATGGTGATGTGAATATTTTTCTTCTGGTGCTAGGATATTTGATCTGTTTTGGTGATAATTAAGTCTGATTTACTGAGGATCTTGTGGTACTGATATTTATTGTATTTGAGTCTGAATTATTTTCCGTGGGCGTTATTTGAATTATGTTTAATTTTCTTGTCCTGTTGGATTGGACCTTGAATACCGTTTGGGTTTCGTTACGTTTTAAAATTCTAACTACGATCCTAGTTAGTCCCTTAGAAATAGTTTACCATTTTTATATTTTAAACTGAAATTCTCAAGCCAGTGAGACTGGTGTTAAAGCATACTTCTCTTTTACTGAGCTCCTTTACTGAGCACTGACACGAATTCAGAATTATTTGATAAGATTGTCAGCTATGTAGGATACGACACGGAAAGAAATGTGATTGTAGCGGGAGATCTGAATTTACCAGATGTCAATTGGCAAGGAAATGCGAACGACAGGAAGCATCACTAACAAATGGCAAATAAGTTAATATGGGAAGGACAGCTGATTCAGAAAGTGATAAAACCAACCAGAGGGAAAATATCCTGGATGTGGATGTGGTGCTGATGAAACCAGATGAACTCTATAGAGAAACTAAAGTAATAGATGGTATTAGTGAGCATGAGGCTGTTTTTGTCGTAGTTAAAAATAATGTGATAGAAAGGAAGGTCTTAAAATTAGGACTAATAGGCAGTACCATATGGCTGATAAAGCAGGCATGAGGCAGATTCTAAAAAGTAACTATGATCGGTGGAAAACGGTACATGAAAATGTAAACAGATTCTGTAATGAGTTTAGAGAAATTGTTGAGGAATGCGAAAACAGGTTTGTACCTTTAAGGGAGGTAAGGAATGGTAAAGACCCACCTTATTATAATAGAGAAATAAAGAGACTAAGAAGGAGGTGCAGACTGGAAAGAAATAGAATTAGAAATGGCTGTGGAATTAAGGAAAAACTGAAGGAACTTACTGGAAAATTGATTCTAGCAAAGAAGGCAGCTAAGGATAACATGATGGCAAGCATAATTGGCAGTCATACAAATTTTAGTAAAAAATGGAAGGGTATATATAGGTATTTTAAGGTAGAAACAGGTTCAAAAAGGACATTCCAGGAATAACTAATGAACAAGAGGAGTGTGTATGTGAGGATCTTCAAAAGGCAGAAGTATTCAGTCAGCAGTATGTAAAGATTGTTGGTTACAAGGATAATGGCCAGATAGAGGAGGAGACTAAGGCTAAAGAAGTATTAAAATTTACATATGTTAACAATGATATTTACAATAAGATACAAAAGTTGAAAACTAGAAAAGCGGCTGGAATTGATGAGATTTCTGGGGATATACTAAAGACAATGGGTTGGGATATAGTGCCATATCTGAGGTACTTATTTGATTATTGTTTGGTCGGAGGAGCTATACCAGGTGAATGGAGAGTTGCTATAGTAGCCCCTGTGTATAAAGGAAAGGGTGATAGACATAAAGCTTAAAATTACAGGCCGGTAAGTTTGACATGCATTGTATGGAAGCTTTAGGAAGGCACTCTTCCTGATTACATTAGACATGTTTGTGAAAATAATAACTGGTTCGAATGAAGACAGTTCGGTTTTAGGAAAGGTTATTTCACTGAAACTCAACTTGTTGAATTCCAGCAAGATATAGCAGATATCGTGGATTCAGGAGGTCAAATGGACTGTATCGCGATTGACTTGTCTAAAGCATTTGATTGGATGGATCATGGGAGACTAGTGGACAAGTTAGTGCAATTGGACTTGAGAAAATGGTGACTGAAAGGGTTGCTATATTTCTAGAAAATAGATCTCGGAGAATTAGAGTAGGTGAAGCTTTATCTGACCCTGTAATAATTAAGAGTGGAATTCCTCAAGGCAGTATTATTGGACCTTTATGTGTCCTTATATATATAAATGATATGAGTAAAGGAGTGGAATCAGATGTAAGGCTTTTTGCGGATGATGTTATTCTGTATAGAGTAATAAATAAGTTACAAGATTGTGAGCAACTGCAACGTGACCTCGGAAATGTTGTGAGATGGACAGCAGGCAATGGTATGTTGATAAACGGGTTGAAAGTCAGGTTGTGAGTTACACAAATAGGGAAAGTCCTCTCAGTTTTAATTACTACGCTGATGGGGTGAAAGTTCCTGTTGGGGATCATTGTAAGTATCTAGGTGTTAATATAAGGAAAGATCTTCATTGGGTTAATCACATAAATGGGATTGTAAATAAAGGGTACAGATCTCTGCACATGGTTATGAGGGTGTTTAGGGGTTGCAGTAATGATGTGAAGGAGAGTGCATATAAGTCTCTGGTAAGACCCCAACTAGAGTATGGTTCCAGTGTATGGGACTCTCGCCAGGATTACCTGATTCAAGAACTGGAGAATAGCCAAAGGAAAGCAGCTCGATTTGTCCAGAGTGATTTCCGACAAAAGAGTAGCGTTACAAAAATGTTCCAAAGATTGGGCTGGGTAGAATTGAGAGAAAGAAGGAGAGCTGCTCAACTAAGTGGTATGTTCCGAGATGGCGTGGAATGACATTAGTATACGAATAAGTTTGAGTAGAGTTTATAAAAGTAGGAAGGATCACAATATGAAGATAAAGTTGGAATTCAAGAGGACAAACTGGGGCAAGTATTCATTTATAGGAAGGGGAGTTAGGGATTGGAATAACTTACCAAGGAAGATGTACAATAAATTTCCAATTTATTTGAAATCTTTTAGAAGAAGGTTAGGAAAACAACAGATAGGGAATATGCCACCTGGGCGACTGCCCTAAATGCAGATCAGTATTGATTTAGTGATATTGATTGATACCTGAATTTGATTATTCATATATTTTTTCAAAGCTGTTAAGCATAGTCGGAAGTATTTTTTGAATTCATTTTTATTAAAATATTTTCCTCCAAGAAATGAGTGATTTTTATTATTTCAGCCAAAGATTAATTAAAATTAAGTTTTAATCGCTCCACACTGCCTGGTGGACCCTTGCTTTCACACACTGCGACGACCTTAGCTTGGGATCTCCTATTTATTAAAATTGTTGTTCTGTTGTTTTAATCCCTGGTCGTGCGAACTGGTCTCACTACGTCCTTTCTTTTTGTTGTGAGAGTGTTTTGGTAGCGGAGTGTGGTTGCCTTAACAACTACGTTCTGTATCATTTTCATTATTTGTGTTTGGCTCTACTTTTTTCTGATGGTTCTTGTTGCCCTAAAGGCTATTAATGAGAGGTTATTGTTATCATATTGGCAGAAATATTAAGAAGTATCTGTACTACATCTGTCTCATAACAATAATAAAATAATAATAATAATAATAATAATAATAATAATAATAATGAGTAGTATAATTGGACAGTTCTGCCGCACCTCCGCCGCCGCACGCCTCCGCCCGCCTCCTCCTCCGCCGCCGCCGCCGCCGCCCGCGGGAAATTTGAATTTTGGCGGGAAATTTGAATTTGTAAACAAAGCCACGTGCTTTTTGACAGCTGTCATCGACAACAACGCAACGCTAACCTCACTGCTGCCATCTTGACGGGCCTAAACCTCACTAGTGCCAACTTAACCTAACTAGCATGAGGTAAACAAAGCCACGTGTTTTTTGACAGCCACGTGCTTTTTGACAGACAACAACGCATCGCTAACCTCAGTACTGCCATCTTGACGGGCCTAAACCTCAGTAGTGCCAACTTAACCTCACTAGCGCGAGGTAAAGAAAGCCACGTGTTTTTTGACAGCCACGTGCTTTTTGACAGATTTGTAAACAAAGCCACGTGCTTTTTGACAGCTGTCATCGACAACAACGCATCGCTAACCTCAGTACTGCCATCTTGACGGGCCTAAACCTCAGTAGTACCAACTTAACCTAACTAGCGCGAGATAAACAAAGCCACGTGCTTTTTTGACAGCTGTCATCCGCCATCTTTAAACCACAGAGCACTGTGCTGCCCTCTTTATCGTAGTAGATGTAAAATTCGTCACCTGTCATCGGCAGTGCTGCCATCTTGACGGGTCTAAACCTTAGTGCTACCAACTTAACCTAACTAGCGCGCGGTAAACAAATCCACGTGCTTTTTTGACAGCTGTCATCCGCCATCTTTAATCTATAGAGCACAGTGCTGCCCTCTTTAGCTACTTACCTTTGAAATGTGGTGGCGGATAATTCTAAATGCTTTACAAACCTATGCCCCTTTTTGACAGCTGTCATCCGCCATCTTTGAGCACTGTGCTGCCCTCTTTCATCACCTGTCATCGGCAGTGCTGTCATCTTGACGGGTCTAAACCTTAGTGCTACCAACTTAACCTGGCGCGTGGTAAACAAAGCCACGTGCTTTTTTGACAGCCACGTGCTTTTTTGACAGCTGTCATCCGCCATCTTTAAACCACAGTGCACTGTGCTACCCTCTTTATCGTAGTAGATGTAAAATTCGTCACCTGTCATCGGCAGTGCTGCCATCTTGCGGGCCTAAACCTTAGTGCTACCAACTTAACCTCACTAGCTCGAGATAAACAAATCCACGTGCTTTTTGACAGCCACATGCTTTCTTGATAGCTGTCATCCGCCATCTTTAATCTATAGAGCACAGTGCTGCCCTCTTTAGCTACTTACCTTTGAAATGTGGTGGCGGATAATTTGAAAAATGCTTTTCGACAAGCAGCCATCTTTAATCATGAGAGCACCGTGCTGCCCTCTATGTGGTAGCGGCAATTTGAAAAATTCTACATGCTCTTGTTTGGAAACAAACTCACGTGCTTTTTTGACAGCTGTCATACGCCATCTTTAATCTATAGAGCACCGTGCTGCCCTCTTTAGCTACTTACCCTTGAAATGTGGTGGCGGCAAATTCCACATGCTCTTGTTTGGAAACAAAGCCATGTGCTTTCTTGACAGCTGTCATCCGCCATCTTTAATCTCTAGAGCACAGTGCTGCCCTCTTTTTCGTAGTAGATGTAAATTCGTCACAGCTGTCATCCGCAGTGCTGCTATCTTAACGAGCCTAAACCTTAGTGCTATCAACTTAACCTCACTTGCGTGAGATAAACAAATCCACGTGCTTTTTTGACAGCTGTCATCCACCATCTTGCATCACAAACCTCAGTGCTGCGCTCTTTAGCTAGATACCTTTGAAATGTGGTGGCGGCAATTTGAAAAAATCTATGTGCTCTTGTTTAGTAAACAAAGCCACGTGCTTTTTATGACAGCTGTCATCCACCATCTTTAATCAATAGAGCACTGTGCTGCTATCATGCGGGCAATTTCATCACCTGTCATCCACCATCTTTAATCTACAGAGCACCGTGCTGTCCTCTATGTAGTAGCGGGCAATTTGAAAAGTTCTGTTAGCCGTCATCCGCCATCTTTAATCAAGAGTGCACCGTGCTGCCATCTATGTGGTGGTGGCAAATTCCATGTGCTCTTGTTTAGTAAACAAACTCACGCGCTTTTTTGTCAGCTGTCATCCGCCATCTTACATCGCAAACCTCAGTGCTACACTCTTTAGTTGAAATATGGTGGCGGATAATTTAAAAAGAAAAATTCTACAGCAGCCATCTCTCGGCGCTAATTGCACAAGATGGTGGCTATACATGACTCCTTAAAGGTGCTTATGCAAGATGGTCGCTATACATAGACTCCCTTGGGATGCTTGCGCAAGATGGCGGTTATACATGGCTCCTTATGAGATTCCCTAGGGATGCTTGCGCAAGATGGCGGTTGCTCTTATGAGGCGGCTTAAGGGTCCTTGCACAAGATGACTAGAGACGCCCTAAGGATGCTTGCGCAAAATGGCGGACGCAAGATGGCGGCTATACACGACTCCTTATGAGACGCCTTAAGGGTGCTTGCGCAAGATGGCTGCTGCTCTTAGCTTAGAGGCTAACGTGTCATGCTAGTTCGATTCATTAAATTTGGGGCTTAAATGCAAAATGTTAAATATCTCGAAAACGGTGCATCGTAGAGCAAAACGGACAAAATTTATCAGCCCAATACCTCGGTTCGCAGTACGAGGAACATGATAGCATAAGTCTAATGATGAGATCGACGGTTCGGTTCCTACTTAGGCCCTATGGCATTCACTCTGTTTTAGCTTGTATTGAAGCAAGTCTTCGTAACATGATCAGGTCTAGCAATGGTAGAGAGTATAACGTGCCGTGCAGGTTCGATTCATTAAATTTAGGGCTTAAATGCAAAATGTTAAATATCTCGAAAACGGATAAAAATTTTCTACCTGATACCTAGGTTTGCATTATCAGGAGCATAAGAAAAACATAGTCTAATGATGAGATCGACGGTTCGATCCCTACTTAGGCCCTTTGGCATTGGCAGCTATCTAATTCTACGGCTATACATAGCTTCTTATGAGACGGCTTAAGAGCGCTTGCACAAGATGGCTGCTGCTCTTATGAGACTCCCTAGGGGTGCTTGCGCAAGGTAGCAGTGACAAGACGGTGACTATACACAGCTGCTTATGATACGGCCTAGAGGTGCTCACACAAGATGGTGGCTGCTCTGATGAAGAAAGTTAGCTTTGCATCGTGCAGGTATCTTTACAGCACTAAACCTCATACCTTTGAAATGTGGTGGCAGGTAATTTGAAAAATTCGACGTGCTTTTTCATAAGCTGTTAAGGCCTCCTCTTATGTCGAGGCACAGCTCTATCGAACGAGTTTAAACCTGCATCGGGATAGCTAGAGTAAGCGCGTGCTGCAGTGATGACGTCATTATGCATGTTTAGACTTGCAAATCACAGAAGAAACGTAACAAGGCTGGAATCGAAAACTGCACTCTATGCTGTTAACTTTATCATGTGATCGAAACATTGACTGAAGTATTTAGAACACGCAATAAGTAGAACCAAACACTGTACTCGATACAACATGTGTTTAGAACATGTCAGGGGATATCTTTGTTCTAAGAAGATTAGTTTACCGCACATTCCTTGGCTAAAGGGCTAATGGGCTAAAGGGCTAATGGGCTAAAGGGCTGATGGGCTAAAGGGCTAAAGGGCTAATGGGCTAAAGGGCTAAAGGGCTAAAGGTGCAACAACCTCATCGATCGCTATCAGCAAGAACGCTTGTACTTTGTTAAGTGTAGAAAATTAATCTTTATTGGTAAATGGTTTTATGTTCAGAACAAGGAATGGAACCTAGGGGTTACGTCTTACCTAATAAAATCCCCGAGGTGCGATGAGTTACGTTTTTCGAACTAGTGTTTGGAACACTGAACTTTTCAAGATGGCAAGAGTGAGGTTAGCAATGTTCTGTTGTTGGATTTTAAATTCCGCGCTACAACATGCATAAGGTGGCAGCCCTTGAGGTTTACCGCCGTAAAGATGGCAATAGTGAGGTTAGCAATGTTCCGTTGTTGGATTTTAAATTCCGCGCTATAACATGCATAAGGTGGCAGCCTTGAGGTTTACCGCCGTCAAGATGGCAGCAGTGAGGTTAGCGACGCTCTATTGTCCTTCAAAGTGAGGTTAGGGTTCGTCAAGAAGACAGCTGAGGTTCACTCAACCTACACAAAACATGAGTACCAGGTTAATTGCTGGGGGTAACAATGGTGGAAGCCTTTACTTTCCACTCCTCCCAGGGCCTTCATGGCCTGTACGGATGTGACTTTGCTTTGCTTTAAATTATTTTAATTATCTCCTGTCCAATATTCCTGCTTCGTCTACTATGATCGGGATCGTGTAGTGAAGTAAGGTGGTGCCACTTCATATCCACAAGTCATAATAATAATAAAAATCGAGCTCAATATTTTTACAAGTCCATTACTCTTGCATCAATGTTACCTATTAGACGATAAATTTTCATAAATTTTTGCTAACTCTGGATTCAACCAGACAAACTGTGGCAGTTTGTAAGTCTAAAACATCGAAAATTAATAATAATAATAATAATAGTAATAATAACAGTACTATTTTTGTTGTTGTCATTATTTGCTTTGCTTTTCACCGACATAAGTCTCATTGCAACGATGATGAAAAATTCACGTTTGTCTCAATTGTGGTGCAGCCTCAGCATTTCATTGTTGTGAAAATAGAAAATACAGAAAAATATATTTGCCTGCTGACTATGGGGTTCATTTTGTCTCCGTTAGTTGTGACTTAAGAATGTATAATTACATCATTTATATTTGCTGTATTTATTTCAACAGCGTGCGCTATCTGAGAGAAATGTATTGTTTAAAACACACTTGGTTGCACTCACCCAGCCGTGAACTCGTCGTTTTTATTATCAATCAATCAATCAATCAATCAATCAATCAATCAATCAATCAATCAATCAATCAATCAATCAATCAATCAATCAATCAATCAATCAATCAATCAATCAATCAATCAATCAATCAATCAATCAATCAATCAATCAATCAGTAATGATCGGCATTTAGGGCAGTCGCCCGCGTGACAGATCCCATATCCGTTGTGTTCCTGGCCTTTTCTTAAATGATTGCAAAGAAACTGAAAAATTTATTGAACATCACCCTTGGTAAGTTATTCCAATTCTTAACTCCCTTTGTTATAAACGAATATTTGCCGCCATTTGTCCACTTATATGACAATTTTATCTTCATACTGTGAACTTTCTTTCTCAAATAAATACACCACTCACACGTATTCGTCTACTGATTTCATTCCAACTGACAGCTGGGAACTTACAACTTACACGGACAGCTCGCCTCCTTTCTGCCACACTACTAGCAGTATAAGTCACCACCGCCACCGGCCGTCCGGAGAGGCCTCCTCCACACGCGGTAAATTTGAATTTTGGCCTCTTTACGGCACTGCATTTGAAATGTGGTGGCGGTAAATTCTACGTGCTTCTTGACTGCTGACAGCGGCTATCCTTAATCAACAGAGCATCGTGCTACCAACTTCATGGCACTAAACCTCATCATGGTGACGGGCAATTAGAAAAAATCCATGGGCCTTTTGTTTACAGCAGCCATCTTTAATCAACAGAGCACCGTGCTGCTATCTTTACGACACTGCGGGAAATTTGAAAAATTGCACGTGTTTTTCTGACAGCTGTCATCCACCATCTTGCACCACAAACCTCAGTGGTGCTATCTTTAGCTACTACCTTTCACATGTGGTGGCGGTAATTTCTACGTGCTTTACAAACCCACGTGCTGTTTGACAGCGGCCATCTTTAATCAACAGAGCACCGTGCTGCTATATTTAGTTACATATATTTGAAATGTGGTGGCGCGTAATTTGAAAAATTCCGTTAGCTATCATAACTAACCAGTAAAATTTTAGTGCATACCCGAACCTATCTTCTCATCTATCATCTTAAAGGAGACTATCCTTAGTTTACGATAAGATGCCCTTCCCGACGCTAATTAGCGCTTAGAGTTTACTACAAAAGATGGCGGCGGTTGTTACAGCCTCTCCCTCGTCCTCCTCCTACTCCTCCACCTCCTCTACCTCCTCCTCCTCATCTGTCAAGGCATAGCTTTATCGAGCATGCATCGCTAAGGGGTGAGTGTGCATTGATTACGGATTACAAAAGAAGAAATTGAAACATAACAAGATTAGAATCGAACACTGTACTCGATGTTGTTAAGTTCAACATGTGACCAGAACGTCGATTGTAGTGTTCAGAACACTAAATAAGTAATCAAGACTAGAATCGAACATTGTACAACATGTGTTTGGAACATTACAGGGGATACCTTTGTTCTAAGAAGATCAAATTACAAAAGAAGTGATTAAGACTAGAATCGAGCACTGTACTCGATGTCGTTCACTTCAACATGTGATCAGAACACTGATTGATGTGTTTAGAACGCGATGCACGATACAACATGCGTTCAGAACATGTCAGGGTTTACCTTTGATCTAAGAAGATCGGATTACTAAACAAGTGATTAAGACCAGAATCGAACACTGTACTCGATGTCGTTCACTTCAACATGTGATCAGAACACTGATTGATGTGTTCAGAACACGATACACGAAACAACATGTCTGGGGATACCTTTGTTTTAAAAGAAAAATAATAAGACTAGAATTCTGAACAGCTTGCGCAAGATAGTGGTTGTTATAACCTCCTTCACTTCTTCCTGCTCTGTCAAGGCATAGCGTTATCGAACATACAACGCGATCTTATGCATAAGGCAGTGCAGATATCGCGTAGCCAACTCGCTCAGTAAACGAAATAGCAAAAGTACAAATTCAAGGATTTGCCTAGTACGAAAATAAAAACTATTGAAACACACTGTGCACATATCGCGTAGCTAACTCGCTCAGTAAACGATATAGCAAAAGTACAACTTCAATGATTTGCCTAGTGCGAAAATCAAAACACTACAGAAACCCA
This sequence comes from Anabrus simplex, assembly GCF_040414725.1. Lineage (NCBI taxonomy): Eukaryota > Metazoa > Arthropoda > Insecta > Orthoptera > Tettigoniidae > Anabrus > Anabrus simplex. The sequence continues at coordinate 8,213,842 of NC_090266.1, forward strand.
CTGTACACATACTGCGTACCCAACTCCCTCAGTAAACGGTATAGAAAAAGTATAACATCAATGATTTGATTAATACGAAAATAAAAATCTACGGAAAACACAGTGTGTACACACTGTGTATTCAACACGCTCAGTAAACAACATAGCTAAAGTAAAAATGAAATGTAAAATGAAATGTCGTATGGCTTTTAGTGCCGGGATATCCCAGACGGGTTCGGCTCGCCAGGTGCAGGTCTTTCTATTTGACACCCGTAGGTGACCTGCGCGTCGTGATGAGGATGAAATGATGATGGAGACAGCACACACACCCAGCCCCCGTGCCATTGGAATTAACCAATTAAGGTTAAAAACCCCGACCCGGCCGGGAATCGAACCCGGGACCCTCTGAACCGAAGGCCAGTACGCTGACCGTTCAGCCAACGAGTCGGACATAGCTAAAGTACAACTTCAATGATTTGAAAAAGTACGAAAATCGAAACTATAGAAACACACTGTGCAACACTCACCGCACACACATACAAATACATCGCAACACGGGTTATCGAACAAATCACTGATATACGCATACACGTCACTCTTTCTCTCAATAAACGGAACACACTGACAAGAATATTGCGATATACTACACCTAAGATACTTACATGTAAAAAAGGGAGGAGGAAAAATAATAAATCTAAAATTTTTTGTATGCATGTTGTCTCCTCCAAGTTATAAGACCAAATGGGAGAGGTACTGTGAGTTTCTGCTACGGATTGCGAAACGTGAACGGAAGTGACAGCTGGGTGCCCTTTTTAACGCAAGGACGGGGATTTTAAATCGCAGTATCTAGTGTCTTAAGATAGGAGCAGTCAGCCACTCACTAGCATTTGCTATTTTTAGGGCTGCCGACAGTAGGGGTTCGAACCCGCTATTTCTATATTTTATTCATAAGTTAGAAGTAACGGACGTGAAAGAAGTAGCGAGAATGATTGATGGTGATTCATTTGTCGGATGGGGAAGTTAAGCTTTATGCAAGCCGTTCGGCGCTATTCGACAGGAGTAGCCTATGTGTCGGCACCGGGTTTTACCCTCTCCCTACTGTCGTACATTACATCTTCGTGACGGTGGCATTATACAATTTCTAATAGTATTATAATAGGACAGTTCGGCGGCAGCCACCGCCACCGGGCTCCCAGGGGCCCCTCCGCCTCCGCCTCCCGGGGGGCTTTCCCAGGGGCCACCTCCGCCACCGCGGGAAATTTGAATTTGTAAACAAAGCCACGTACTTTTTGACAGCTGTCATCGACAACAACGCATCGCTAACCTCACTGCTACCATCTTGACGGGCCTAAACCTCAGTGGTGGCAACTTAACCTAACTACCGCGAGATTTGAATCGGTAAATAAAGCCACGTGCTTTTTGACAGCCACGTGCTTTTTGACAGACAACAACGCATCGCTAACCTCAGTACTGCCATCTTGACGAGACTAAACCTCAGTAGTACCAACTTAACCTTACTAGCGCGAGATTTGAATTTGTAAACAAATCCACGTGCTTTTTGACAGCCACGTGCTTTTTGACAGACAACAACGTATCGCAAACCTCAGTGCAGCCATCTTGACGGACCTAAACAGTGAATGGGTTGCTATATTTCTAGAAAATAAATCTCAGAGAGTTAGAGTAGGTGGAGCTTTGTCTGACCCTGTAATAGTTGAGAGGGGAGTTCCTCAGGGCAGTGTTATCGGACCTTTATGTTTTCTTATATATATAAATGATATGAGTAAAGGAGTGGAATCGGAGGTAAGGCTTTTTGCGGATGATGTTATTCTCTATAGAGTGATAAATAAGTTACAAGATTGTGAGCAACTGCAACGTGACCTCGAAAATGTTATGAGATGGACAGCATAAACGGGGCTAAAAGTCAGGTTGTGAGTTTCACAAATAGGAAAAGTCCTCTCAGTTTTAATTACTGCGTTGATGGGGTGAAAGTTCCTTTTGGGGATCATTGTAAGTATCTAGGTGTTAATATAAGGAAAGATCTTCACTGGGGTAACCACATAAATGGGATTGTAAATAAAGGGTACCGATCTCTACACATGGTTATGAGGGTGTTTAGGGGTTGTAGTAAGGATGTAAAGGAGAGTGCATATAAGTCTCTGGTAAGACCCCAACTAGAGTATGGTTCCAGTGTATGGGACCCTCACCAGGATTACCTGATTCAAGAACTGGAAAAAAATCCAAAGAAAAGCAGCTCGATTTGTTCTGGGTGATTTCCGACAAGAGTAGCGTTACAAAAATGTTGCAATGTTTGGGTTGGGAAGAATTGAGAGAAAGAAGAAGAGCTGCTCGACTAAGTGGTATGTTCCGAGCTGTCAGCGGAGAGGTGGCGTGGAATGACATTAGTAGACGAATAGGTTTGAATGGCGTTTATAAAAGTAGGAAAGATCACAATATGAAGATAAAGTTGGAATTCAAGAGGACAAACTGGAGCAAATATTCATTTATAGGAAGGGGAGTTGGGGATTGGAATAACTTACCAAGGGAGATGTTCAATAAATTTCCAATTTCTTTGAAATAATTTATGAAAAGGCTAGGAAAGCAACAGATAGGGAATCTGCCACCTGGGCGACTGCCCTAAATGCAGATCAGTATTGATTGATTGATTGATTGCTAAACCTTAGTGGTACCAACTTAACCTCACTAGCGCGAGATTTGAATCGGTAAACAAATCCACGTGCTTTTTTGACAGCTGACATCCGCCCTCTTTAATCAACAGAGCACAGTGCTGCCCTCTTTAGCTACATATCTTTGAAATCCGCCATCTTTAATCAAGAGAGCACCGTGCTGCACTCTATGTGGTGGCGGCAAATTCCACATGCTTTACAAAGCCACGTGCTTTTTTGACAGCTATCATCCGCCATCTTTAATCAAGAAAGCGCCGTGCTGCACTCTATGTGGTGGCGGCAAATTCGAAGCTCTTTACAAACTCACGTGCTTTTGTCATCCGCAATCTTTAATCAAGAGAGGACCGTGCTGCCCTCTTTGTGGTGGCAGCACATTCGAAGTGCTTTACAAACGCACATGCTTTTTTCATCCACCATCTTTCATCAAGAGAGGCCCGTGCTGCCCTCTTTGTTGTGGCAGCAAATTCGAAGTGGTTTACAAACTCACGTGTTTTTTGACAGCAGTCATCTTTAATCAACAGAGTACCGTGCTGCTATCATGCGGGCAATTTCGTTAGCTGTCATGCGCCATCTTTAAACTAGAGAACACCGAGCTGCCCTCATGCGGGCAATTTCGTCAGCTGTCATCCGCCATCCTTAATAAACAGAGCACTGTGCTGCTATCATGCGGGCAATTTCGTTAACTGTCATCCGCCATATTTAAACTAGAGAACACCGTGCCGCACTCTTGCGACCGCCATCTTTAACCTACAGAACATCGTAACGCACTCTTTGTGGCGGCGGACAATTCCACATCCGTCATCTTTAATCTACAGAACTACAGTCCTGCTCTGTCAAGGCATAGCTTTATCGAACATACAACGCGATCTTACACATAAGACAGCACGCATACCGCGTACCTACAAGTTTAGACTTGAACACACATACTGCTGTTTATAGTTCGATGTTGTTGAACACTGCATTGCAAGACTAGAATCAAACGCTGTTCAGAAAAAAATGTCTCCTCAATATGAGCTAGACGATAACATACTTACGAATCTGCTCATCACCTTCTTTCTTGACATAATTACTCTTCTTCCTTGAGTGATATAGTATTGAACAAAACTGTATCTTGCTAATAAGAAGCGGGAGGAAGGTAATACCTAATCTAAAATAAATGAATATGCCAATTCTACATTATATATTTACATCTTGTATGTACAAGTTTTATCTCGAATCATTTTACCGTAGTGATGTTTGCGTACTTCTCCTATCCTGGACGCAATTCTTGTATGTACAAGTTTAAACTTGTCGTACTACACTCTCAGCGTACCTCTCCCTATCTTTATACAATATGTACAGTGAATTGTGATGTGAGACAGCTTAACGTATATATTACAAAGTACACACCTCTAGCATAATGTTTTTTACACACACCTGCTTTATGTAAAGTAGTACCTTTCAATACTACTATGCCCCCAGGCAAGAGTGTTGGTAGAATTTGGAATGACAAACCGTTTGCAATCATCATTATTAAGGGCTACGTTACTAATTAAATGAGTGTACAACTGGTGCTTCTTGCTTCTTATGACAGACAGTTGCTTATGTAAAATAGGAGGATTACCTTTAATACTATTGTTATAGTTTTCAAAACTTAGCTGATTCTGAACTACATTCTTCTTAACCCCCTTCAGTTTCTTTATTTGTAGTTCATTTAAGAGTTTTATGCAATATAACTTGGATTTAGTACCTACAAGTGAATCGATAATATTCCCAGCACATTCATCTTTCATTTTACCTAGAACTTTTTTGTTCTCTAGCGGTAGATGATATTGATTATTTGCAGGATAGTTACTTGTATCAAACCTACCCAAGTCTGGCTTTATATCATTGTAATACTCATCAGTTTTGATTTGATAAATAAACGAAACGGTATCTGTGTAGAGCAATTGCGCATTACGAGCCTACTTCTTCATCATATAATCGTAATGGAATTCATACATGAGTGTTTTAGCTAATTCAAGTACTGCAAAGCCGAAGTAGGTAGGTTTGTCATACTTAACCTTAACACGATTCATCTGTAAAATAACTAAATTTTCAAGTATGATGGTACGGCTGTGGAAATTTGGTTTACTTATTAAATAGTTAGCGCCATACCTTTTCTTAATATTTTCCCAGTTTGTAATCAATTTTACAACAACGCGTTTGTCAACATTTTCCATAGTCTTACCAAACACACTGTTATTCATGAGCTTGTAGAAATCTTTCTCAAACTCGTTAAATGCATTTGTTCTTAAATTATTGTTCAGATCGAAATATGGCTTTAGCCACGGTGACTGATTAAATTCTAGTACGCGATGAATTTTGGATAAGTTCAAACCATGCTGCAAACACTGTTTTAAATTTCGGTAATGAATGATATACTTAGATTTATCACACAAATTAGCAATTAGCATTTTCGTCGTTGATGCGATGTACGGGGGCTTCATATTTTCAGGGCAGAACGGTAAGTCATTATGAGAAGTGTGTAACTCATTAGGATACTGTAAGTCAAATTCGAGGAAATAGCCTTTATCAGCTTTATCGCCTATGGCGTGCAGCTGTAAAGCATCAATTTCTCACTGCGTTAGCCAGCGGAAACCACTCACCGGTAGATGCTGACTCATCGCCCACCCATACTGATTATTAGCATCGAGATAAACAATATACTGAGATTCCTGACTGGAATCGAAGCTCGGCATGTACTTATTATTTGCCTTGGAATACCGCCCACTGCACTGACTTAGACCGCCTCGAATAGACGATTTTATAAAGTGCACCATATCAATATCAGTTAGCAGTTCCAAATTCACCTGCGTGTACTTTAACATGGCATCCCAACTTAACCCAGGCGCTGTAAATACTGACGTGGGTCAAGGCTATAGGATTTCTTGCGAACACAGCGAAAATTTTCGAAAACATCAGCTAACAAAAGTACATCCGTCGTTAAATATAAGTCGGCGTATTCACCTAACGTTTGAATGTGGAACTGGTCCCAGATATGTTGTGCATGTAAATAGTCATCATCACTAATATCCGCTGAATTTAGCGAGCTGTAGAATGATTGTTTCGATGGTAAAGGACGTTCTTCGAGGCGTTCTAAGCAGTCAAGATATTCGTAACAAAAAACACCCTTACGCCGAAGTAAATTAATCTGCGCTTCTTGAGGAAATTCGCGTCGAGTTTCCGTAAATTGTTCTGGCTGTAATTGACTAGAAAGTTTATCGAGGCTACTCGCCATAAAGCGAAACGAGTCAAGGAATCTCAGTTTTATGGAATGCTCCTCATCTACTACTACGGACTTTGCAAATGCAATACACCGCTCTTTGTTCTGAGGGATTATATCTACTTTTTCATCTGAAGTTCCAAATTGTGAAATGATGAAATGTGAGTCGTAACCAGATAAGTTATGAAAAATTACAGGGATAAATTTTGGAACTCTGTACTTAAGATTACAGCTATTATGAGCGGCGCATCTGTTGAAACCAGTTAAATGATCATGATCAAAAACTTTAGGGTCATTTTCGGAAAATTCCCTATCACAATTCCCACATTTTATAGCATGTTCATGATCATTTAACTGAATTTCGGTGAGCAGTTTCATAGGAATATTACTAATTAGAATACCGCCAAGACGTACTGCATCACTTTCAAGTTTTTCCAAAAATACTTTAGCAGCATCAGGTCCTCGATACAGCTCTAACTTGTTAAGCGTACTATCATAACTACACTTGATGTAATACGCGAAGCTATACGGGACATGCATGTGCTTAGTATAAGTGAAAGAGTTGTCAGGATTAGGCGAGCATGTGCTGAATTGCTTGAGGATGGCTTCAAAGTCTGCGTAAATCACGAAAGGTACCCACGCCTGCTTGTCATAATTTGTAAATTTTAAAACATTATTGCCCATAGTAGGTATCTCTGTACGTACATGATTGCAGTCATTCTTGGAATGATTCGTTAACTGATCTTCAGTTTTAAAATACTGCAAGCATCCATCACATAGCCACTGTTACCATCATGTTTTGACAACTGACTACCAACAAGTCTACTCAGATTTTTAATCTAGCAAAGGTGGCTATCCTCACTGTTTTCGATATAGAGTAAGTTAACATCAGTACTCTTCTTATTACATGTATAATACAGAGGACCTACTACAGACTTTTTTCTACACCATACACATTAATGCTAATGTTATCTAGTTCTTCGAAGCGTTTAATATCCTTTAACTGCATAGGAAATTCTATGCTATCGAAATTTAGTTGCGTTGAATAGTGTGGATAAGATGATGTTCTTTTAGCTACGTCTGATTTAGCAGGATTTTAAGCCGAGACTACCGCCCATGCAAAACATGCCCCGTCATCGTTTTGGATGTTTACAACAGCTTCATTTCGCTGAATCCATGTCGGCAGCTCGATGTACGATGAACCTCTCAAGGGATTGTACTTATCGTTATTAACTTCTAGATACAAAATTTCAACTAAAGCCCACCCTAATTCCTTTTCCTGAAATTCCTCGCTCTTAGTTGAAATAATGTTCGAGACATCCCTAAGTACATCACCAAAATTAGTCGACTTACTTACTACAAAATTCTTCGTATTAAATGATTTAATGTCCGTTATTTCGGACTCATCTGTGCTCTTAATATACAACGCAAAGAGTTCGAAATTAACTTTAAATAAATTATGATTGGACAAAGTTTTAGCAAGAAGCTGTTGTATATCCGGTTGAATGCAATTTAAAAGTTTTCAGTACTCTGAAACTTCTGACTAGCACGAATTCTGAAACTAGAAATCCTACTTTTAAATGCAGTATTAATTTCCTCGAGGTTTCTGTTACTACCACTTCTACAGGCATTATTTTTATGAGCATTACCCCGTAAGTGACCCTGAAAATGTAAAGATGGTACACCAGTGTTACAGTGCTCGCAGTGAATAGTTTCAAGTTCATGATTTTTTCTAGGTTTTTTAATACTAGTATTTTCTACAGCTACATCCGTTTTTTCGCTTTTCTCCTATTACATGAGGGTTATAGTTGCAAGTAGATACCTGATGTGCTTCTACTAAGTGAGCCTCGTATCGCTCTACAATAGCGAAATACACACCACAAACTTCACACAAAGCAGATTTTATGCTAGGGTGTTTTGATTTTAAATGGCGCATAAAGTTATCTCGCCTTGCGAACGTAACGTTGCACTGCCCGCAGGAAAACGTGTCAGACGCTTCACGATGTTTCGATTTTACATGACGTGTAAGGATGTCAAGTCTTCTGAACATTTCGTTACACTGCGAGCAGGGAAACATCTGAAAAGAGAACAACCAATAGAGATTAGCCTAAATATGCGATGTTCAACCTATAGAGTTCAGACATTGTCGTGAATTTTAAAATGCAAACAGAGAGAGATGAATGTTCTATACCTAACAAAGTAGAAGCAGTCTTGTTGTTAAAACTATAGTAACTCAATATCCTTCCCTCGAGTCGCAAAGAACAAAACGAAAATTTTAATTACTAACGATCAACTAGCATGAAGGATTGAAGAGAACAACTATTTATCAATAGAAATTAGCTTAAAGTTACGATGTACGGAAGTAACCAAGTTTCAACCTATAGAGGTCGGACATTGCTGTAAGTTTGAAATTGTAAGTTTAACCTCTTTTATAGCATGCGGATAGAAGAGAATAACTATTTATCAATAGAGAATAGCTAAAAGTTACTATGTTCAGAAGAAACTACGCTTCAACCTATAGAGGTCGGACATTGCTGTGAGTATGAAATTATAAAATTAACCTCTTCTATAGCATGAGGATAGAAGAGAACAACCAATTATCAATAGACTGAAGTTGCAATGCTCGGAAGAAAGCAAGTTTCAACCTATAGAGGTCAGACATTGCTGTGAGTTTGAAATTATAAGATTAACCTCTTCTATAGCATGAGGATTGAAGAGTAAATATTTATGAATAAACTAAAGTTGCGATGTTCGGAGGAAATCAAGTTTCAACCTATAGAGGTCAGACATTGCTGTGAGTTTGAAATTATAAGATTAACCTCTTCTATAGAATGCGGATTAAAATGCGCAACTGTTTATAATTAGACTAAAGTTACGATGTTCAGAAGAAACCACGTTTCAAACTCTAGAGGTCAGACATTGCTGTAAGTTTGAAATAATGGGATTAATCTCTTCTAAAGCATGGGGATTGAAGAGAACAACTATTTATCAATAGACTAAAGCTGAAATGGTCGGAAGAAACCACGTTTCAACCTATAGAGGTCAGACATTGCTGTGAGTTTGAAATTATAAAATTAACCTCTTCTATAGCATGAGGATTAAAGAGAACAACTATTTATCAATAGAATAAAGTTGCGATGTTCGGAAGAAACCAAGTTTCAACCTATAGAGGACAGACATAGCTGTGAGTTTGAAATTGTAAGATTAACCTCTTTTATAGCATGTAGATTAAATAGCAAGCTATTTATAATTAGACTAAAGTTACGATGTTCGGAAGAAACCAAGTTTCAACCGATAGAGGTCAGACATTGCTGTGAGTTCGAAATTATAAGATTAACCTCTTCTATAGCATGCGGATTAAAAAGCAAACTATGTATCAATAGACAAAAGTTACGATGTTCGGAAGAAACCCAGTTTGAACCTATAGAGGTCAGACATTGCTGTGAGTTTGAAATTATACGATTAACCTCTTCTATAGCATAACGATTGAAGAAAACAACTATTTATCAATAGACTAAAGTTGCGATGTTCAGAAGAAAACAAGTTTCAACCTATAGAGGTCAGACATGGTTGTAAGTTTGAAATTATAAAATTAACCTCTTCAATATCATGTAGATTAAAGAGAACAACTATTTATGTTTAGACTAAAGTTACGATGTTCGGAAGAAACCAAGTTTCAACCTATAGAGGTCAGACATTGCTGCGAGTTTGAAATTATAAGATTAACCTCTTCTATAGCATAATGATTGAAGAAAACAACTATTTATCAATAGACTAAAGTTGCGTTTGAAAAAGTTCGAAACATACCTGAAAATGCACGTGCTGCAGACTGTTGCTCGGATGAATAAAATGCGTGCATTCAAGCCTGTAACTCGAGCGATAATATTCTAGTCGTACCTAAAAAGAACAAACATATATGAATGTAGTGTAGGGTACGTCAGCTAGCCTAGCTATCTTTACAAACATGCAACTCAAAGTTCGAAACATACCTTAAAATGCACGTGCTGCAGACTGTTACTCGGATGAATAACATGCGTGCGTTCAAGCCTGAAACTCGAATGATAGTATTCTGGTCGTACCTAAGAAAAGAACAAACATTTATGAATGTAGTGTAGGAATTTAAAAGGGTACTCAGTTAGCCTAGCTATCTTTACAAACGTACAACTCAAAGTTCGAAACATACCTTAAAATGTTCGCGCTGTAGACTGTTACTCGGATGAATAAAATGCGTACTTTCAAGCCTGTACCTCAAATGATAATATTCTAGTTGAACTTAAGAGAACAAAAATATATGAATGTAGATGTTTATTACCTAGCGTAGAAGTTGCTTTGCAAACAGTAACTAACAGTTCAGGCTTACCTTAAGTTGAAGGCTGAAGAATAATATTCATAGCAGACAGTACTTAGACGGGGATGTGCACGTAATAAACACACACAAAGACTGTGAGCGCTTCACGCACACTGCAGCGAGTAAATATGCTGCTTGTTACCAAGCGGATATCAGAGTCGCTGACAAATGCAGTACAGTTGGAACTAAATGTTTATGCAACAAGAGCTCTCCTGAGGGGCTTAAGCTGAGTTCTGCAGGCTGACGTATTTAAGCACTATGCCATGATCGAACTTAATGTTAATGCCGAGGTGTTCTGCAGCAGATCGAACTTGGGAAGGTCAGCGCGCGCGATTGCAATGTTTGGAAAAAATCCAAGTTTCAACCTATAGAGGTCAGACATGGTTGTAAGTTTGAAGTTACAAGATTAACCTCTACCATATCTACACCTTCTAATCCTAGAGTGATAAAACAAAAGCGCGAGTCAGCTAGCCTAGAGTTGCGATGTTCGGAAGAAACCAGGTTTTAACCTATAGAGGTCGGACATGGTTGTGAGTTTGAAATCATGAGATTATCCTCTTCCTTGTCTACACCTTCTAATTCTCCTAATGTAAAATGCTAAATACAATGAAGTTTGTAAATGTTACTTGGTTCGTTAAAAGCTAACCTAGCTATTTTTAAATTAAAGACCTTTATTACCTAGCGCAAAAGCAGATGTAATAATACGATACGAAAGGACAAGTCAGCAAGCCTAGAGTTGCTATGTTCGGAAGAAGCTAAGTTTCAACCTATAGAGGTCAGACATAGTTGTGAGTTAAATTATGAGATTAACCTCTTCTATAGCATAGGAATTGAAGAGAACAACTATTTATCAATAGCCTAAATTTGCAATGTTCGGAAGAAACCAACTTTCAACCGATAGAGGTCAAAAATGGTTGTGAGTTTGAAATTATAAGATTAACCTCTTCTATAGCATGAGGATTGAAGAGAACAACTATTTATCAATAGAGATCGGCTTAAAGTTGCAATGTTCAGAACAAACCCAGTTTCAACTTATAGAGGTCAGACATTGTTGTGAGTTTTAAATTATAAGGTTAACCTCTTCTATAGCATGCGGATTGAAGAGAATAACTGTTTATCGATAGAAATGAGCTAAATGTTAAGATGTTCGGAAGAAACCCAGTTTCAACCTATGGAAGACAGACATGGTTGTAAGTTTGAAATTATAAAATTAACCTCTTCTATAGCAAGAGGATTGAAGAGTACAACTATTTATCAATAGACTAAAGTTGCATTGTTCGGAAGAAACCAAGTTTCAACCTATAGAGGTCAGACATTGTCGTGAGTTTTACTAAGCTAAGCCTACATCCACAGTATCCCCTACCTGTTAGCAACAACACGAAACGCTGAGGTACCGAAATATACAAGTTCTACAAGCAGACGTATTTTTACTACGATTAAACAAGAAGGTTTGAGCTCAGCTCTACAAGCTGCTAAGAATTGTAATGCGAACTGTACGCGTGCAGTGGACTTCGTACTCCGCTTAGGCAAACACATTCCAGGTAGGAGCTTGCTAGCCGGATGCAGCTTGCGCGCGTGTGTATGTAGGCATGCTTCAAAAACACATCCCAGATATTTTTTCTCGTTCTAGAGTCTGTTTATTCGAAACCCGGTGCTAGTACATAGCTACTCGTAAGGCATAACACCTGTAATGCACCAGGAAGCAGCTAGCTGCCGCTCTCCTACTGTTTTTCGGACCGGTTGCCCCTTCCTAACATGAGATTTTAAGTTGAAAGAACAAATTTTTACGCCCGGTTGCCCTTCCTGATATATGCATCTGTTTTTTACAGCTGGATTTTAAATCACAGTTTCTTGAACTATTGTTTTGGGCTAGATGCCCTTCCTAGCGCTGAAAGACCAGGATTTAGCCAGTTACCTTTCCTGATGTAACAACAAGCATGTTAGGTGCAAGTTATGCTAAGCAAACAATGGCTATCTGTAATCTTCTTTTCTCTTGGAACAATGGTATACCCCAATCGATGTTCTGATCATACGTTGTATCGAGTACTTTGTTCGATTATATACTTAATCGCTTCTTTTAAATGGTCCGTTATTACTATCTAGAGCGCAGCACGGTGCTCTCAGATGGCGGATGTGGAATTTGCCGCTACCACATGTCAAAGAATAAAGATGCTAACACGATGCTCTCTTGGCAGCTTTTTAAATTGTCCGCCACTACAGAGTAGATTAAAGATGGCGGTCGCAAGAGTGCGGCACGGTGCTCTGTAGAATCAAGATGGCGGATGACAGCTAACGAAATTGCCCGCATGATAGAAGCACGGTGCTCTGTTGATTAAAGATGGCGGATGACAGCTGACGAAATTGCACGAATGAGGGCAGCACGGTGTCCTCTAGTTGAAATATGGCGGATGACAGCTAACGAAATTGCCCGCATGATAGCAGCACGGTGCTCTGTTGATTAAAGATAGCGGATGACAGCTGACGAAATTGCCCGCATGAGGGCAGCACGTTGTTCTCTGGTTTAAAGATGGCGCATGACAGCTAACGAAATTGCCCGCATGATAGCTGCACGGTACTCTGTTGATTAAAGATGACTGCTGTGAAAAAAGCACGTGAGTTTGTAAAGCACTTCGAATTGGCTGCCACCACAAAGAGGGCAGCACGGTCCTCTCTTGATTAAAGATGGCGGATGGCAAAAGCACGTGAGTTTGTAAAGCACTTCGAATTTGCCGGCACCACATAGAGTGCAGCACGGCGCTCTCTTGATTAAAGATGGCGGATGACAGCTGTCAAAAAAGCACGTGGCTTTGTAAAGCATGTGGAATTTGTCGTCTCCACACAGAATGCAGCACGTTGCTCTCTTGATTAAACATGGCGGATTTCAAAGATATGTAGTTAAAGAGGGCAGCACTGTGTTCTGTTGATTTAAGAGGGCGGATGTCAGCTGTCAAAAAAGCACGTGGATTTGTTTACCGATTCAAATCTCGCGCTAGTGAGGTTAAGTTGGCACCACTGAGGTTTAGGTCCGTCAAGATGGCTGCACTGAGGTTTGCGATACGTTGTTGTCTGTCAAGAAGCACGTGGCTGTCAAAAAGCACGTGGCTTTGTTTACCGATTCAAATCTCGCGCTATTTATGTTAAGATGGCACCACTGAGGTTTAGGCCCGTCAAGATGGCAGCAGTGAGGTTAGCGATTCGTTGTTGTCGATGACAGCTGTCAAAAAGCACGTGGCTTTGTTTACAAATTCAAATTTCCCGCGGGTGACGGAGGAGGCCCCTGGGACGGCCGCCCGGGAGGCGGAGGGGCCCCTGGGAGCCCGGAGGCGGAGGCGGCCGCCGAACTGTCCTATTATACTACTTCTAATAACTACAGGGTGTGATAAAAGCCTGCATTAAATTCCAAAATAGTAAGGGCATGTAATGCTGTTGATGGTAATTGATCTGTCGGAAGGGGACGTTAAGCTTTATGCATGCTCTTGGGCGCTTTTCGACAGGAGTAGCCTATGTGCTGGCACCGGTTTTACCCTCTCCCCACTGTCGTATATAACATCTTCGGGGAGGTGATAGTATACACTTTCGAATAACTAAAGTGTATGCTAAAGGCCTGCATTAAAGTCGAAAAGATTGAGGGCATATAATGCTGTTGATGGTGATTCGTCCGTGGGATAGGGGCGTTAAGTCTTGAGCAGACTCTTTGGCGCTATTCGACAGGAGTAGGCTATGTGCCGGCACCGAGCTTTACCCTCTCCGTACAATCATAATATTTTATATCAGGAACTTGCACCAGCTAAATGCTGGAGAGCAATACTAAGGGAATTACCTACACGGTCATGAAAATGCCATTGCACTGTTTTCAATCTTTAAGTTATTGGGTTCTTATCATACACACAGTGTCCTCGCTGCTTGCTGCAGCCGGAAAGCAGTGTACAATTTCAGTCAAAGCATGCATTCCTTACCTCGCTCTGACTTACTGTGTAACACACAGGTACTACCTCAAAGACAGTGTTCTAGAGAGTTATACTTTCGGTTCGGACTAGTACCTCACCAAAGTGACTTTAACTGTTATGCAGAACAAGGATCGAACCGCCGGATGCCCTTCTTGACGCAAAAACTGGGATCAAGGATCTGTTTAACAGCCGGATGCCCTTCTTAACGCTAAAAGTCTAAGGATCGGAGTTTTAAGTCGCAAGAATCCGTTTTACAGCTGGATGCCCTTTTTAACGCAAGGACTGGGATTTTAAATCGCAGTATCTAGTGTCTTAAGATACTCCTGTTTACAAGCAGACTACATATGATTTATTTATTCTACATGCTTACTTCTCTCGTTATGTTTGACTCAGTGTTCAGGTCTAAAAAATACGTTCTTACAGTTGCTGCACAAGAACAGTTAAAGCACGTTGTTTTACAGCCGGATAAACTTCCTAACACGAAAGGTCTAAGGACCGGGATTTTGAAAAACAAAAATTTGTTTTACGGCCAGATGCTCTTCCTGACGCTAGGACTAGGGATTTTAAATTACAGTGTGCGCGATATAAAGTAAGATAAATCTGTCATAGCGGGTTTTATAACCGGATGTCTTAGTGAATCCGGTGCCGACACATAGGCTACTCCCGTCGAATAGAGCCAAAGGGCTTTCATAGAGCTTAACGACCCCATCCGACAGATGAATCACCAACAATATCCTGTACCAGCAATCATTCTCGCTACTTCTTTCAAGTCCGTTACTTCTAACTTATGAATAAGATATAGAAATAGCGAGTTCGACCCCCCACTGTCGGCAGTCATATAAATAGCAAATGCTAGGGGGTGGCTTACCGCTTCTAGCCCTTTGCTGCGCGATTGTCAGTCTTCCTGTCAACATATAATTACAAGAAACATAAGGATCTGTTTTACAGCCGTATGCCCTTCTTGACGCTAGGACGGGGATTTCAATCGCGATACCTATCATTTTATTTCTGTAAGAGTCTGACTTGTCACTTCGGTTCACGTTTCGCAAGCCTCAGCAGAAACTCACAGTACTGCTCCCATTTGGTCTTACAACTTGGAGGAGAAAGCATGCATTCAAAAAAATTATGATTTATTCTTTTTCGAAAAAGAGTGACGTGTATGCGTATATCAGTGTTTTGGTCGATAACCCGCGTTGCGATGTATTTGCAATTACAAAGCGTGTTAGCTGTGCGGTATGTGTGTGACCGAGCGAGTTGGCTACGCAGTATGGTTTTTGATTTTCGCATGACGTGTATACTTATATCAGTGTTCTAGTCGACAACCCGTGTATTTGCATTTACTAAGCGTGTTAGCATTGCGGTGAGTGAGTGCACAGTGTGTTTCTATAGTTTTTTATTTTTGTATTAGGCAAATCATTGAAGTTGTACTTTTGCTATATCGTTAGCTGAGCGACTTGGCTACGCGGTATGTGCACACTGTGCTTTCCGTAGATTTTTATTTTTCTACTAGGCAAATCATTGAAGTGGTACAATTTTTTATATCGTTTACTGAGCGAGTTGGCTACGCAGTATGTGCACAGTGTGTTTCTATATTGTTTTGATTTTCGCAAGAGGCAAATCGTTGAATATTGAACCCATGACTTTTGTGCCCTAAGAATATTATGTATGAAATTGTCAATTTAATAAGAAGTTCGATTCTTGATAGTATGGAATTGACACGTGGCAAGGGGTGATTACCTTCGGTCCCACGCTCTAGGATACGTGACGTCAGTCGCACATGTCAACGGCGGAAGAATCTTATGTCATTTTTGTGAACTATTTCAAAGCGCGTTTATATGGCGTGCCCAAGCCAAGTCGAAAATATAGTGCCTATCAAATCAGGTAATTTATCCAACTAATTGAACATGTATGAATTTTAAATATCCATGAACACTACCGCCAGAAATGTAGCGAGTGTGTAGTCACGTTCAGAACTCTTGTAATTAGAGTTTAGTTAAGTCAGAAAAGATATAGAAATTTTCTTGGCGGCAAAGGGAGATACCTGGAGAGAGGGAGTAGCTGCTATATATAAGAATTGACGCCATGACGAAGCCCCTGCATTTTGTGTTACGAGGCTGCCGACAGAAGGTTGAGCTGCTCTGTGAAATCAAACAACAAAAGTAGACTAAGTCCAAACCGCAGATTTTAGCCATTGTGGCTGGGGTCTTGACTCCATGTGGAGATAGTTTTTCTTGAGTGGAAATAGTTGTACCGGATAGGACGGTCATAGTACCGAATAAAATTTGGACTGGATGAAGAAAGTAAGTCGTGTGCGGAAATTATTACAGTCTATCGTTTGCGCTCAACAAAAACAAGTGAAGGGTATTTTCCTTTTTTATGCTTTATTTCCAGGAAACCGGAAGAATAAAATGATATGTAAAGCTACAAATGTAAAAATGGGTAAATAAAAATGCCAGGGTCGCAGGTGAGCCCTATGATGAATACTGGCGTGACGACAGAAGGTATGTGACTTAACATCTTACTACCTATTATATCTTGTTTCATGATCTCTAAAAATGTGTATTTGAATGGGGTATATACGATGCAGTGGTTCCCCTATGTGGTTTTTTTAAATGTTAAAACGACTAAAAAGGGTCATTTGTTTTATTTTCCACTTGGATAAATTTTTGAAGTCTTGCGAGTGCCGTATGATGTTGTAAAAAGTTATTGAATAGGGTTTCGAAGTGATATCACGTCCAATGTAGATCGTCATTTCCGTGTGTTTATTGCCTGTATTTTGTGATGTCAAATTAAGATGTTCATTCGACGTAAACTTTTTCGGTCTGAAATTTTGACGTAAATAATATAAGAAATCTATGGTTACTCATTTTCAATCGAGTGGAAGCACGCTGTCGGGTGAGAGTATAGAGTGATGAATTTGGTCACGGAGTGAAACCTTTTTCTAGGCCCATTTAAACTGTGTCTGACTGACAATAAAATGATCTGTAGAATTTTTCAGTCATTTTCGTGAAAATCCAGTTATTAAAATACGATATCATTTTACGCGTATTTATTCATTATTAGAGCACTGAGCGTTATTAGACGTCGTGGATTCTAGTAAGGATTTTATTCCAGTTCTTTGTCGGCGATAGTCGTGAGTTGGGAAACAGAGGTTAGTTTTGTCTCTGTGAGTCGAGATGATATTTGTCAATGAAGCCGGGACTTGTGGAAGCCCGAGGAAGATTTTATAATGTTGGGAATGGAAAGCAATATACAAGAATCCGCGCTGGTATTAATTTGCGACGTGTATAATTATTGTGGGCATCTTGAAGTATAATCTATGTGCATTGTGTTGGTTAGAATATCGTATTTGTTTAATTATGTCGGCGGAGTTTAAAAGGGAGCAATCTGAGAAGCCAGTCAGGTAGAATGTAACAGATGTATCGTATCACTGCCAAGCAGGCTTGGGCGAGAGGCCGTCAGCTGATAGGGGAACACAGCGGATATAACGGGACGTGCAAAATGTGTTACGCGGGGAATTGAGATTGTATTTCTCGGCAGAACGTTAAATGTTGGATTTAGTTGAAATTTTCATCCGGGAATAACCTGAGTGTTATTAGACACTGTAATTGGGGACGTAATGTGCATTTGATACGACGGACTTAGAGTATAATGAACAAGATTAGCCAAATTCACGGTTGTCCAAAATATAGAGTGATGGTAGTGATGATTGTTTGTCTGTGAGGGGTGCGCAAACTTTATAAAATCTTATGGCGAGATATGACATCGTAATTATATGGCGAGTTGCTTTTGGTTTGTACGTAAATTATTAGTGTTATCCAAGTGTTAATAATGGCTAGGATTAAATTAGATTTAAAGTGTGAGGTCATGAGACAAGATATAAACGGGACATGAATGATGTATCTTTTCTAGCCATAGGGATCAACAGATAAACATCACAGGATTAAAATGTTGAGTCACAACCGCGTAGAATTTGTGAAGGAACCATTAGTCCGCGGAGATAGAATTTGTTGTTCTTTAAGATTTCATTAAATCATTTAAATTTATTTAATTATTAAATTCAGTGAAACTGCATTTTGAAATACTTTTAAATCAAGCGAATAACTTGGAGATGAGTTCTGGAAATCTTAGTTTGTTTTCTGGGGAATGTGTAAATGTTAATGTAACGATTAAGGGGACATATCCGAAGGTAATGGATTTTACTGCCACAAACTATTGTGAGCATTGCTATTGTTGTATTATTTAACTTTGATTGAGCAGTGAAGGTGCTGGGGATAGTAAAGTGGAAACTTTGATCATCAACCGATGTAATTTAATTGTGTTTAGCCTTCAGCTTAGAAACTTTGGATGGTCTTGGGGTCATCAACCTCAGTGACTTAGATTAGGGCCATATGCCACTGTAGCGTCATTTTCCTTGCGGTCATCATCCACAATGACTTTAAAGTAACTTAGAAGTTTAGATGTCGGTCCATGACAGAGACGCAGGTCACATCGATTCAATTAAGGGTCCATGCCGCATCACCACTGTGTGGCACACACTGATTGGACTGCCTTAATTATACCCAGAGTCCAGAGTTCGTGTTACGAGGGCTGGACCATAAAGAATCGCTATAATGGTACATGTAGTCTCACATGGAAACCGAATTTAAGGATTTCCAGACTTTCCATTCTTTAACTAATAATTGAGACAATGGTTTCTAGTAAGAATGCCCATCAGGCAGTTACGTCAAAGGCTCACACCAGTGTTCTGACCTTATATATAATAAAAATGATTGTGGTGTCCAGTGGACACGATTAATTTCAATGATACCGTTGACAAATCAGAATGCTTTAGAATTTCATGAATAAATAGGAAACTTTTAAACAGACCTTTCATTTAAGTAGATAGATTAGAATTACTGAACCCTACCTTTACCTCAGCAAGTGACGAAGAACCCGATACGATCCAAGAGACAGATCTCATGAACTTTGCTGATAGGTAAGAAAGGTAGGTATCCTTCAATATCGACCAAAAAGTGTTCAATATGTACTTTTGCTATACCGTTTACTGAGCGAGTTAGCTACGCGATATTTGCAGAGTGTGATTCTATACTTTTTATTATTTACGTACTAAGCAAATCATTGAATTTGCACTTTTGCATTATCGTTTACTGAGCAAGTTGGCTACTTGATATGTGCACTGCCTTATGCCTAAGATCGCGTTGTAAGTTCGATAAAGCTATGCCTTGACAGAGCAGGAAGAAGTGAAGGAAGTTATAACAACCACTAACTTGCGCAAGCTGTTCAGAATTCTAGTCTTATTATTTTTCTTTCAAAACAACGTTATCCCCAGACATGTTGTTTCGTGTATCGTATTCTGAACACATCAATCAATGTTCTGATCACATGTTGAAATCAACGACATAGAATACAGTGTTCGATTATAGTCTTAATCACTTCTTTTGTAATCTGATCTCCTTAGAGCAAAGGTATCCCCTGACATGTTCTAAATACATGTTGTACAGTGTTCGATTCTAGTCTTGATTACTTATTTAGTGTCCTGAACACATCAATCAATGTTCTGATCACATGTTGAAGTTAATGACATCGAGTGCAGTGTTAGATTCTAGTTTTGTTATGTTCCAGTCACCTCTTTTGCGATCAGATCTTCTTAGAACAATGGTATTCCTTGGCATTTTCTAAACAAATGTTGTTTCCAGTACAGTGTTTGATTCTAGTCTTGATCACTTATTTAGTGTTCTCAACACATCAATCAATGTTCTAATCACGTGTAGAATTTAGCAACGTCGAGTACGGTGTTCGATTTTAGTCTTGTTATGTTTCTTTCTTAATCCGCAAGTCTCTACATGCACAATGATGTAATCGTTGCACACTCACCCCTTAGCGATGCATGCTCGATAAAGCTATGCCTTGACAGATGAGGAGGAGGAGGTAGAGGAGGTGGAGGAGGAGGACGAGGAGGAGGCTGTAACAACCGCCGCCATCTTTTGTAGTAAACTCTAAGCGCTAATTAGCGTCGGGAAGGGCATCTTGTCGTAAACTAAGAATAGTCTCCTTTAAGATGATAGATGAGAATTTAGGTTCGCGTACGCACTAAAATTTTACTGGTTAGTTATGATAGCTAACGGAATTTTTCAAATTACCTGCCACCACATTTCAAGGGTATGTAGCTAAAGATAGCAGCACGGTGCTCTGTTGATTATAGATGGTAGCTTGTCAAAAAAAGCACATAGAATTTGGAATTGCCGCCAACAGATTTGAAAAGTATGTAGCTGAAGATGCTTTGTTGATTACAGATGGCGGATGACAAGTTAAGAATTTTTCAAATTGCCCGCCGTGTCATAAATATAGTATCACGATGCTCTGTTTATTTAAGATGGCTGCTGTCAGCAGTCAAAAAAGCACGTAAGTTTGTTTCCAAGCAAAAGCACGTAGAATTTTTCAAATTATCGCCTCCACATTTCAAAGGTAGAGCCGCAAAGAAGGCAGTACTAAGGTAAGCGATGCAAAACTGTGGATGACAGCTGTCAACAAAGCATGTGGATTTTAAATTTCCGACTACCAGGTTAAGGTTTATTACCGTAAAGTTAGCAGCACTAAGGTAAGCGATGCAAGATGGTGGATGACAGCTGTCAAAAAATCACATGGAAATTGCCGCCACCACATTTCAATTGTATGTAGCTAAAGGTGGCAGCACGATGCTCTGTTGATTAAAGATGGCCGCTTGTCCAAAAAGGACGTGGAATTAGTTAAATTGTCCGCCACCACATTTCAAAGGTAGTGCCGTAAAGAGGGCAGTACTGAGGTTTGCGATGCAAGATGGTGGATGACAGCTGTCAGAAAAGCACGTGGACTTTAAATTTCCACCACCAACACGCCCGAGGTTAGCGATGCGTTGTTGTTGAGGTTTTGCGAAGTTCGGGTGGCAGCACTGAGGCTAGCAATGCAAATGGCTGATCACAGCTGTCACGAAAGCTAGTGGCTGTCAAAAAGGCACGTAGAAATTCAAATCTTGCGCTAACATTCAAATTTCCCGCCCGTGAGATTTAGTGCCGTAAGGATGGCAGCACTGAGGTTTAGCCCCGTCAAGATGACAGCACTGAGGTTAGCGATGCGTTTTTGTTTAAATATGGCGGACGACAGCTTTAAAAATATACGTGTCTTTGTTTACAAATTCAAATCTCCCGCCAAAATTCAATCTCCCACCAAAATTCAAATTTCCCGCGGGAGGAGGAGGCCTCTGCGGACGTCCGGTGGCGGCCGAAACCGTGACTTATACTACTGCTACTCTTGTGTCCAGAACAAGTCGAGCAGCATTCCATAGGATTTTTTCCAGTTCTTGAATCAAGTAATCCTGGTGAGGGTCCCATACGCTGGAACCATAGTGCACTTGCGGTCTTAAGAGACTGATATGCCCTCTCCTTTACATCCTTACTACAATCCCTAAATACCCTCATATCCATGTGCAGAGATCTGTACCCTTTACAATCATACTTATGTGATTACTCAAATGAAAATCCTTCCTTATATTAACACCTAGATACATACAATGATCTCCAGAAAGAACTTTCACTTCATTAACGCAGTAATTAAAACTAAGAGGACTTGTCCTATTTGTCAAACCTCAGAACCTGTCTTTTAACCCCCTTTATCAACATACAATTCCCTACTGTCCATCTCACAATATTGTCGATGTCAGTTTGCAGTTGCTCACAACATTGTAACGTATTTATTACTCTGCAGAGAAAAACATCATCTGCAAACAGCTTTATCTCTGCTTCCACTTCCGTACACATAGCATTGATATATATAAGAAAACACAAAGGTACAAAAATATTGCCTTGAGGAATTCCCGTCTTAATTATTACAGTGACGGATAAAGTTACGCCTAATCCAATTCTCTGAGTTATATTTTCTAGAAACAGAGCCACACATTCCGTCACTCTTTGGCAAGTCCAATTGTACTCATTTTTTTCAGTAGTCTCCCATGATCCCCCGTATCGAATGCCTTAGATAGGTCAATCGCGGTACAGTGCATTTGAATTCCTGAATCCAAGATATTTGCTATATCTTGCAGGAATCCTACAAGCTGAACTTTAGTTGAATAACCTTTCCTAAACGCAAACTGCCTTCTATCAAACCAGTTATTAATTTCGCAAACATGTCTATTATAAGCAGAAAGAATACTTTCCCAAATCCTACATGCAATGCATGTCAAACTGACTGGCCTGTAATTTACAGCTTTATGACCATCACCCTTTCCTTTATACACAGGGGCTATTATATCAACTCTCCATTCATTTGGTAGAGCTCCTTCATACAAAGAATAATTAAATCTGTGTTTCAGATATGGTGCTATATCCCACCACATTGTCCTTAACATATCCTTCCAGCTGCTTTTCTAGTTTTAAACTTTTGTATCTTACTGTAAATGTCATTATTGTCATAGGTAAATTTTATAACTCCTTTAATATTAGTCACCTCCTCCATCTGGACATTATCCTTGTAACCAACTATCTTTACATACTGCTGACTGAATACTTCTGCCTTCTGAAGATCCTCACGTACACACTCCCCTTCTTCAATAATGATTCCTGGAATGTCCTCCTTGGAACCTGATTCCGCCTTAAAATACCTATACATACTCCCCCATTTTTCACTAAAATATGTATGACCGCCAATTATACTTGCCATCATGTCACCCTTAGTCGACTTGTTTGCTATATTCAATTTCCTAATAAGTTCCTTCAATTTCTCTTTATTTCCACTTCCATTTCTTACTCTGTTTCTTTCCCATCTGCACCTCCTTCTTTGCCTCCTTACTTTTCTGTTATAATATAGTGGATCTTTACCATTCTTTACCACCTTTAAAGGTACAAACCTATTTTCACATTCCTCTCTATCATTATCTTTATAATGCTGGCGCAAGCCAGCAAGTCGCCTGATGGATCAGACTCCGCACTCTTGGGAATGTGTTAGTAGAACATTCAAACGCAGCATGTAAAGTAAAGTGCGTACGACTTTTCCGTGTGAGTATGGAGCTGGCACAGTGGCGGCCCCACGCAATTTCTTAATGCTAGTGTCCTCGAGACATTATTGCCGCTATACCGGGCTGTGAGCTTGCATTCGGGAGTTAGTAGGTTCGAGTAAAACTATCGGCAGCCCTGAGGATGGTTTTCCGTGGTTTCCCATTTTCACACCAGGCAAATGCTGGTACTGTACCTTAATTAATACCATGGCCGCTTCCTTCCAACTCACAGGCCTTTCCTATCCCATCGTCGCCATAAGACCTATCTGTGTCGGTGCGACGTAAAGCCCATAGCATTGGTTATATGAGACTAAATTTAATGAGTTTGGCCGGGGACTAATGTTGATACATTGTTCTTACAGGTCTAAGTCTACAGGGCTACTTCAGGGATTCACAACTAGTAACTAAAACCTATTAGCTTTATTAGCCTAACATTCGAAAACTGAGGCAAATGCTGGTATTCACGATGGCTGCTATAGTCTATTCGTGTAGACCTAAGTAGAGAGCTGCCTCAAGGGTTCACATCTTGTAACTTATGACCTATTTGTTTAGTGTTATCCGCCTAACTTTCGAGAACTAAGGCAAGGGCTGCTTGGCATGATGGCTGATATACTCTATTCGTATGACCTATTTATTTTATCAGCCTAACTTTCGGGAACTGGAGAAAGTGTTACCCTTCAAGACGGCTGCTTATACTCTTGCATTTAAATATAACATATTCTATTCAGAAATAATGATTACCTGTAGCACGTTGCAAGAAAATAGATAAGAAGACAGTATTATACTTGAATATTTGTTGCATTACACTTATGGAACTATGGACGTAGTGGAAAGGCTAATGCGTATGCATAGCTACCTCAGGTCTCTCAGCTTCTAACTTAGGACCTATTTGTCTTACTGAACTGAAGCTGGTGAGCTGATCCAGAGGTACTACGCTTACATTTTTCAGAATTAAGGTGTACTCTCCTCCTGTGTCCGGGCCTGAGGTCGGCTCTACAGCTAGAGGCGGAGTTAACTCCCTAAGTAGAGGGAAGTTTAGCATAGAGTCTGTACCAGTTTAGCTTCTCGATCCACTCTATGCTACAGAAGGAGGACTTAGGTGAGGATGAGGCTGAAGGTGGCGGCCGGAAATGTAGGAATGTGTCCCTACACATCAACAGTATGCATGTAGGCTCAAAGTTAACAAGAAGCCTCTGTTATCTTTTGTAGACGTAAGATACTCTAAAGACCCCAACCTACTTGTGAAACGTTTGCAACTTCTAAGAGCCTATTAAGATACTGGTTATACAGAGTATAAAACATACATTTCTTTAAATAGAGCAAGAATTACGTCGTGCATGTGTTATTAAGTAATAGCTCTTGAATGTGAAGATCTCACCTGTAATCCATCTCTCGACAGAACTGTACAACTTTACCGCAAGATATATTGATGATTTATGGCTAAGAATGGAAATTTTGGACTATCATATGGTTATATTGGTAATAGAATCATCCAATCTCACTAAGGCTCTATTCCGAATCTATCTGGCAAATTCCTACTTCTGTAAATCCGAGATTTATTTTTAGAACATATTATTGATGACAATGCTGTAAAACCCTATCCCGTGAAGATTAAGGTGGTCTGAAAATTTCCTAAGCCAATTAAGGCAGAGCATGTGAGACAATTTCTAGGCATGTGCCAGTTCTTTGCGAACTACTGTACACCCACACAGTTGCAAAATTCCAGGAAATGTTAAAGAAAGGAGACATGTAGAACTGGAACTCTGATTTTGACCAAGCTTTTCAGAATACCGAGGAAATATTCATGAATGGCACTAAACTGGGGTATCCGGGTACCAACAGGCCATTCATTAACCAAACGGATGCGTCAAACATTGGCATTTGCGCTATATTATATCAAGAAGATGCTGCTGTTTTCGAACATAACTCATACTTGGCCTTTTTAAGCAGAACGCTAAGGAAACATGTTATGAATTATATATGCGTTGATATACTGGCAGAAATTAGTTTTTATATTTCCCATATTTATTAGAACAGGTCACCCTGCCTTAACTTTCATGATGAAAACCCCGATGGGAAGTGAGAATATTGTTCTATACCCTGTGTGTTCAACAATTTGATCTTCAATTTGGAAACTGTTCGGGAAAATCTAATTTACTTGCTGACTATCTTAGTCGAAACACAAAGTTCAAAGCTGTAGACATCAATCAGATTGAGCTGATTCAAGATGATGGGGATTGTCTGCGAATAATCCAATACTTAAAACCAGAGAAGATGCCGGATATTGAGACACATTATTATATTTTTGGAGGATAAACTAGAGCCAAGAGGACGCGGATACGGTAGGATTCGCTGTCTCAACAGTGCAGGTATGTAGATGGAATCGTGTATAAATTCGTGGATTCTATCACAGTGAAATTATTCATATTATTTATTTATTAATGTCTTGCTGTACATGGCGGGGCTCAGGCTATGAAACCTGCTATTATGCCAAACCATATAATTGTACACATGCATAAATATAATGTATTCAACATTATAACTATTTAAAATTAAAAATAAGTTTAATATAATTTAAAATTAACGTGAAATGTAATTTAACTGACGCGTAAATTATCATAAATATTTTGTAAATTTTAAAATGATTTTGTAGTATTTACTGTAATTAAAACTATACATAGAAAATTGTCAACTAAATTGTTACTAATCATTCATTTACATTTTATTCATTTGACTTAATCTAACATTTGAGGGAGCTTCTTAGGGTAAATTATTCTGAATATAGGTAAAATTTCCAGCACATACCTCTGAATAACTTTAGGTTGCTTATGTCTCTAATTTCAGCCGGGAGAGAATTCCAGGAACGTATGGTCCGCGGTAAAAATGAGTTGTTATAGATACTCTGGTTTACCTGTTCGCAGTATTTTGTGCAGACGCGAAACAGCATGGTACTTACGTCTATCACATAAACTTAACCAGGACAGGTGATGGAGGAATTGGCTGATGTGGGAATGGAGCGGAACATTTAGAATGAATCCAATTCAGGCATTTTGCGCCCGTTGAAGTTTAGAACCAAGTGAACAACTTATGTTATTATAGACTATATCACCATAATCAAATATTGGTAGTATTAGTCCTTAAACGAGCATTTTCCAGGTTTTGACAGGTAGAAAGTCCCTCAGTTTGTGCAGTGAGTGTAATGAACTGAATACACGTTGACAATTTTTTTTTACGTGCTCTGACCAACTTAAATACTTACCAAAAATTATTCCAAGATTCTCAACGGAGTCTTTCAGTGTTATAGGTGTTTCATTGATCTTGATAACCAGTATGTTGATACTTTCTAACTTAGGATGCGAATTTTAGATCCTATTATGATGGCTTGCAATTTTAATGGGTTTGCCTGGAGGCAGTGGCTACTAGTCCATTCGTAAATGTTAAATAGGTCTTCGTTTAATTTCATGGTTGCTTCTTGTATGTCATTCGGCTTGGTAGGAGTATACAATTGGATGTCGTCTGCGTATAAGCGATATTTACAGTTCTTCAGTTGTTCTGTTAGGTCCTTCATGTATAAGGAGAACAGAAGCGGTGATAACACCCCACCCTGTGCTACCCCCATCTCAGTATTTAGCCATCTGGACATATTGTCTCCCACTGACACACACTGTTTACGTCCACTGAGATAGGAACGTGCCCAGCATAATACATTATTAGAAAATTTCATCATTTCTAATTTGGCTAGTAAAATGTCCTTATCTACGAAATCAGATGCCTTTGTAAGGTCGAGAAGAATAAGAATTGTCATTTGTCCGTTATCCATTGCTAGCTGAATGTCGTTAGTTACTTTTACTAATGCTGTGCTGGTACTGTAGTTCGATCTAAACCCTGATTGATACCTGTCGAGTAAGTTATGATGTAAGAGATAGGCTGTCATTTGTTTGTGTACTAGTTTCTCCAGTACTTTTCCTAGTACAGGGAGGATACTAACAGGCCGGTAATCGTCAAGGGTTATAGGGGTACTGTTTTTGGGCAAGGGTCTGATGATGGCATTTTTTCAGTTCTCAGGAAAGATTCCCGTCATAAGAGAGGTGTAAAAAATGTGCGTTATTGTAGGAAGAACGATGTCTAGAATTTTTCTTAAGAGGGACAGTTTTATTCCGTCGTGTCCAGTAGACCCTGAATTTATGTCACTGAGGGCGATTTTTACATCACCTGGAGTCACATGAGAGAAGTAGAATGTTTCTCCACCATGCTTTCTCTTTGAAGATATTCTGTCAATAGTGGGTCTCTTGGTATTTCCATTCGTCTGGACGTTTCTTAAGCTAAATTAATCAACTAGATCGTCCAAAGGTACATTACAGTTACTATCATTTGTCTTTGTTTTATTTAGACCCATATCGCGGAGAGTTTTCCATACAACGGCAGAGTTATGTATATTTAAAACTTCGTACGAGTAGCGTATTTTAACGTTTCTTATCATCAGAATTGTTTTACTTCGGAGTCTTTTATATTTCTCAACATTGTCCAGTGTTGGATGTTTCACATAGTAAATATAGGTGCGTCTCTGCCTTTCATTTGATCACGAATTTCTTGATTGAGCCAAGGGTTAGAGGGTCGCTTTACTCGAGTAGTACGTAATGGGACATGTCTGTCGTATAAAGTTAAGAGAAGTCGTTAAAGTGAGATATTTTGTCGTCAATGTCCTTTATATACTGAACTATGTGCCATGATGTGCTCAGAGCTTCCTCAATGAGGGCTTCTCCGTTCATATTTTTGAAATCTCTGTAAGTGATAATCTTAGGCTTGTATTTTGGACACTTCAAAGTGTAAGCAGCGTAAATCATATCACGGTGGGAAAGGCCTGGCACAGGCATCTGTCCATATGACAATGTACGGTCTTTATTGTTTACAACGATTAGGTCAAGGAGTGTGTTCGAGTTTGCAATATGGTGTGTGGGTTGTATTGTCATTTTAATGGATTCAACATGCATGTTCGTCGCCTAGTTTCAGTAGTTTCATTTGTCAGGTCAGTGCTGAAGTCTCCCATTAAAATCATATATTCATATCTGAATATTAAATCCTGTAGCGCTTC
Organism: Anabrus simplex; assembly: GCF_040414725.1. NCBI lineage: Eukaryota > Metazoa > Arthropoda > Insecta > Orthoptera > Tettigoniidae > Anabrus > Anabrus simplex. Next base: position 8,242,164 of record NC_090266.1, read on the forward strand.
TTCTAGATCTGTGATGTTTCCAGTCTTCGGTGGGCGGTACACTACACCGAGTAAACACTTCGTACCACGAACTTCAATTTCTACGAACAAGAACTCCGGTCTGTGAGAGTATTCACTTGGCGATTTAAATATTACCTTGTATTTCAAAGCATCACGTGTGAATATTCCGCCTCCGCCTCCAGGCTTTCCCTCTCTATCGTTCCTAATTAAAGTGTATGCACTCATTTTAACCAGTGCTGAAGGGATAGAATGACGCAGCCATGATTCTCAAATCATTATAGCATGCAGATTACGGGTTGAAAATATTTCGGAGAATTCTGAGAAATATAGGACAATGCTCTGTGTATTGACATGTGCTATTTGTAGGGAAGTAGGGTAGGGCGCAAGAATGTCTTTGAGATGGTTAGCGGTATTCCTCGAGGGGGCTGGCACGACGGGGTATTGACCTGCCTGGGACAGTGGTGAAAGGAGGCTGAAATTAGAGACACTTGTTTTCTGGTTGCTTAATGCTGCCAACTGGAATGTTAAATCATGTAAACTGATAGTAAGAAGTACCTACTACAACTATAAGATTAGTTCCTAAATCAAAACTACAACTATGTGGAAAATTAACTTAAGTGAACTAAAATAACTATGGCGGTCCTTATATTGCAGAGAGTTTGCTCATGACTAGTGAATATTGTATAGTTTTTATTGTGTATATACGTGTCCTCTCTAAATATTTATATATCTTTCATTTTTAGATTAATATCTATTGTACATAGCTCAGATCTTTGTAATTCAGCGTTATGCTGTTGCTGATCCTGAATAATTAAATATATAAATCTGAACGATTAGTTATGGCTATTTTTCGGTTCCCTTGTTTTACATATATGACCCCGTCTCTCGACTACACATTCTAGACGGTAAATTTTGCGACTGCGTCCTGAAGAAGTCGGAGTCTTGCTGGAGTAAGGTCCTCGAGGATGGTTTTATTCGAGCCCTTAAATTTCTTTTTGTTCTTGAAGAAAGCGTTTCTCTTACAGTATGATACAAACTTGACGCCCGTTCCGGTTTCTCCCTATCAATGTCATCTATGGAAATACTAATGCCGATTTTATTCGCAATGTCAAGAACTAAGATGTCAGTGTTCTCGTCCGCAGTTTCTTATATACCGAACAGACGTAGGCACTGCCTTCTTTGATACTGTTCCAAACAGTCATTTTTATCCTGCAGTTCAGTTTTAAATCACTGATTGTTTAGTCCTGCTCCTCCAGAGCCCTCCTGAGATCTTCAGATACACTCGTATTAAAATTTATAGTCTCCTTTAACTCTTCAACAACTGACTTTGTTACCTGGTCCCGGATAAGTTTCCCAAGCGTGCTTGGTGTCTCCTTGCTGCTCAGCGCTTCCTGTATGGTCTGCTTAACTATGGCTGCCATTGGCACTTGCTTTACCTTGCGTGGTATTATTAACTTATTGAATTTTTGCCTTTTGCTTTCACCAATCACTTCACTAACACTCACTCGGAACCACTGCACTGGTAGAGATATCGTAATACACTCTGAGCTGCCACATTACGAATATTCACCTGCTAATTTCACGTTACCCACGAATCCCTTATTCGGCGTCTATGCACTGTCCGCCATTAAATGAGAGCTGTTGTAATTACAGGAAGATCGTACTTGGCGTTTTCATTGAATAATAGGCCATGGAGACACTGTGCGGAAATGTGATATCTGTCAGATTGCCAAACCAAGATCCCACTTACTTCAACAAAATCCTATTCCGATTATGCCTTCAGAACTGTATGTCATGGAATTATTGGGACAAATTACGGCCTCTAAAAGTGGTAACCGCCATATTGTGGTCACATAGATATATTTTCCAAATGTATAATATTATATCCAATTCGGAAAGAAAATTCTTAATCTGTAATACGACCTATAACTCACACTATCATACCACGTTTGAGCGAGCCTTAAGCATTATTCACTGATCATGGAACATAGCTCACATCACCTGAATTTCAACAGTATATGCAAGAATTAAGCATTCAACGTGTACTAAATTCCGTTAGGTGTCCCTCAAGTAAATCTGCTGAACGTGTGATGCAAGAGTTTTGCGAGAGTTCTCATTGCGCTGGATTGGGATACTAACCATCATTGTAGCACCATTCACGAAGTCACCTGTACGACCCTGGCACAACATCATTCAATATCCAGATAACCTTGAACTTACTCACCAGGAGAGAATTCGATAAGCAGCCAAATGCCTGAGAAACCATACTGGAAAAGTTCAAAGAAGGATTCATTGAAACTGAATCAGCTTGTGTTGGATCGTAAGCCTGCAATTCCGAGTAAATTATATGTGAAATTTGCACCTTTGTTTGATGGGATATTTGTAATTGTGAAAGAACTTTCCTATGAAGTGATTTGTTATGCGGCTAATCTCAAGGTACAAGGTATATCACCAGCCTAATGATGTAGAAATCAACAGCATTGCAATTAATAATCATCAACTGAGGTATAATTATGATGATCCACCACCAGGAAGAAACTCAAGTTAACCTCCAGGAAGAAATGTGTCAAGAATGTCAAGGTCTCCAGGCTAAAATTGTGAATCAGCTAAGCGATTTGAGTGTTAAACTTGAAGATGACTAAGTAAGATTACTTCAAGAATACACCTAATGTCCTGGAAGGGAGAACTTCAAAAAACGTGGATTAGAAATTTACGGGAACATGTCTGTGCTTATATCACGATAACGATTTAATCTACCAAGTAAATTCTTTATCAATCAAAGAAGATATTGTCCGCGTCAAATTTTGGCTTAACTGTGTGTAAGAACATAATTTCTAGTTGCTGTATTTATTTAAACAGCGTGCGTTATTTGGGAGACATTTATTGTTAAAACACATTGGGTTGTGTTCTCTTAGCTGTAATCCGATAGTTGAGGCCCGAAATCGTCCTGTTTTATTTAATTTCCTCGTCCAGGGTATTCTCTACTCTTACTCGTCTGCAGACAGATTGCACTTCTCTACACCAGCCACACATATGCTTAGCTCACTACAGGTCTGATTGTGTAATGTACCATCCAATATCCTCGGAATGCACGTATATTTCACAAAATCAAAGTCGGTTATAGTATAGTCTAATACGTATAATATGTATAACACTGTTTTTCATTGGAGAATAACCTCATGCCTGGAGAATGTGTTTATAAGTGCTAATCCCTTACTAGGACATAAGTCAAGTTAACACTTCCCTTTCCAACTAGCTTCTATAATTCCCCACATTTACGCATCACCATCTCGTAAGATAAGAGTTCTTTTTCAAATCTCACACTGCAATCGCCTATTAGCGCGAAGGTATTCTTGCTGTTTACATTGACTAAGATGTCACTTAGCGCGAAGGTAATTCTTGCAGTTTACATTGACTAAGATGTCACTCGGAGTATCATAGAACTTCTCAAATTCATCCTTATCTGTAACCTCACATGTTGAATAGGCTGGGGCAGTTTTTGTCCCAATTCCTCCACAAACATCAGTTCCTAATTTACGTGCCATAGTATTCCTTGTGAACAGTCCTAAACCACACTGTGTCCTCCACTTTTAACACCTTATATTTCATTTCTTCCATTAGCGCCATTCATATTGATAGCTCCCCATCGAAATCCATTTCGTTTGCCAAGTTGTTTCGTCCGTCGAAGTAATGTAAGTGGGACCTTTTACTCCCATAGGACCGAGGATTGTTTAAATGGTTCAGGGTACTTACAGGGGTTAGACAAGGCTGTAATCTTTGACCTATGCTGTTCGTAGTTTACATGGATCATCTGCTGAACAGTATAAAATGGCAGGGAGGGATTCAGTTAGGTGGAAATGTAATAAGCAGTCTGGCCTATGCTGACGACTTCGTCTTAATGGCAGATTGTGCCGAAAGCTTGCAGTCTAATATCTTGGAACTTGAAAATAGGTGCAATGAGTATAGTATGAAAATTAGCCTCTCGAAGACTACAGTAAATTGATGTCAGTAGGTAAGAAATTCAACAGAATTGAATGTCAGATTGGTGATACAAAGCTACAACAGCTCGATAATTTTAAGTATTTAGGTTGTGTGTTATCCCAGGATGGTAATATTGTAAGTGAGATTGAATCAAGTTGTCGTAAAGTTAATGCAGTGAACTCGCAGTTGCGATCAACAGTATTCTGTAAGAAGGAAGTCAACTCCCAGACAAAACTATCTTTACATCGGTCTGTTTTCAGACCAACTTTGCTTCACGGGAGCGAAAGCTGGGTGGACTCAGGATATCTTATTCATAAGTTAGAAGTAACAGACATGAAGGTAGCAAGAATGATTGCTGGTACAAACAGGTGGGAATAATGGCAGGATGGTACACGGAATGAGGAGATAAGGGCTAATTTAGGAATGAACTCGATGGATGAAGCTGTACGCATAAATCGGCTTCGGTGGTGGCGTCATGTGAGGCGAATGGAGGAGGATAGGTTACCTAGGAGAATAACGGACTCTGCTATGGAGGGTAAGAGAAGTAGAGGTAGACCAAGACAACGATAGTTAGACTCGGTTTCTAACGATTTAAAGATAAGAGGTATAGAACTAAATGAGGCCACAACACTAGTTGAAAATCCAGCAATGTGGCGACGTTTAGTAAATTCACAGAGGCTTGCAGACTGAACGCTGAAAGGCATAATAGTCTATAATGATAATGTATGTATGTATGTATGTATGTATGTATGTATGTATGTATGTATGTATGTATGTATGTATGTATGTATTGTCCCCTTCAAGAGTGGAAATAATTTATTAAGGGAGAATGATTTATTTCATCAGTGAGTTGAAACATTATTTCGATCGCCAGGAGGGTGAGATTTTACACTCCCTTGCTAGCGTGAACAAGCCGCCTGCGAACCGGTTTCCCCGACCTACCAAGAGAACGAGGAAGCAGGGTGAAATTCCTGTTAGGTGTCCTTCAGACACATGTGTGTGTGTGCCACGTGATCAGGCGGACAGCATGATTATAATCGATCAATAATGGCAAGGTCGTGTGACGTGAAACTAGGGCAGTCAATAAAATGACAACCTTCACAGGAATGCAACAGATCCACCAATCAGATATAATCATGGGGCACACCTCCGTCTTAAGGCAGTGAATTAATGGTAATTCCAAAGGAAATTTTATAGAGGGTTTTTACTTCTGAACACTTGATTTGAGGGTTACTCTGAATGCAGGCACGGTCGAGACTGGACGTCGTTTGCTTTACTGGGAGACTTTGCATTAGAGAAGGTACTGAGGACTGAATAAACTGCAATTCAGGCATTTGAAAAACTTCTCTACGATTTATTTATGACTGTCATAAGATAAGTGTCCATCTCCAAATTATTAAACATCGCGTGTGTATCCTGGACTATTGCTAAGACTTTTATTAGTTTCAGCTTTTCTACGAGAACTCAGAAGAAGGAAGGTCGTTGGTTCGAGCTCGCTTCAAGATGGCTATCCCTTTCCGAGATGAATCCTACTGTTTCCTGTGCACCTTCATCTCCTCCATGAGTCACTAATTATGTAAGGCGTCAATGGAAGGTGATGTGACCACGTACTAGGTCATCAGCCAGATTCCAGTTAACACCAGCCACATGAGTATTCTTTAAGAATTCATCTTTCTATCTTTCTGTAAAATGTCTGTAAAACGTAGTCTTACCTTATTCATTTAGATTTTCTATTAGTTTAGCAGTAGTTTGACTTTTCATTCTTTTTCCTAGGTGGGAGGTAGTTTGTGCTCTGGAATGAATGTGTATTCGGTTCTATTAGTTAGAGATAAGAGTGAATGTCATCGAGAGAGACCTCAACTGTCCTAAAAATTTAAGACGGCAGGAGAAATAAAAGTAAATGACCTCCGCGTTAATCTTGAATGATTTTGAAATAGTTCGAAAACTAATTGAGACAGATTAGGACAGTGTTCTAGTATATTTCTGAGTGTCAAATTTCATTCTACGATTATACGACATTTCTGTGGACTTGAGTTCGTTTAGAGTCATCTGAATAATTTCGTACGATAGTTTTGCAAGTGTGATTAGGCACGGTCAATAATAATAATAATAATAATAATATTAATAATAATAATAATAATAATAATGAATAAAAATAATTAAACCTAATTACGGGCTAAAATTTGAATAAGGTCATGGGTTTAATATTGGTTTGTTCTTGGAAAGAATTATCGTGTGCTCACTGTATGTAAAGTAGGCCTGGAACATGGCATCCTCCGGACGGAGTAATGATGAATTATACGTATATTTTACTGTGCTATTAATTTGATTATGACTTGCAGATGGACATTATATTTTGTGTGATAATTTATGCATCCATTAGAGTCATTTTTGGAAGAAATGTGCCACTGGACATGATTTCTTCGAGCTTGAGCGCAGATTAATCGAGAGCCACGATATAGTAGGAGAATAAGAATAAATGCCGCAACTCATGTACCGTAAACGCGTATTCTAATATTTTGACCTGGGCTGAAGGTATTTTACTTGCTTATTTTGGATGATTTCCGTTTGAAAGATTCCCTTGAACATCGTTGTACAATTAATTTCTGCATAAAAGTGATAACCTCAACTCTATCACGTCCTAGATCGACACCTGGAATGTACATGATATTGTCTTCTAGAGAATGATTTCCGTAAATTGGAATAAATACAAAAATTAGTAATAATGGGTTAGTGTCTGTGTAAATAATATTGTAATACTGTCGTGTACCTGTGTGTGAATGTGTGATGTGGGATTTGATTATATTCTGTGTTTTGTGAATAATTCTTCAATGGTTTTATGATGATGTTCTCCACTGCGCGCGTCAAATTTTGACCGATTTACGTTATTTTCGCATGTCCGTGATTTGATGAATTATGAATCTTTAGAACATTGTATTATAATTTAAGGTAGATTAGAATCTTATTCACTAAAATAAATTGAATAAGAGAAGGCAACGTCCGTGGATTGATGTCACAAGGCTGAAATTATAGTTATTGTACAGTCACTTATTGCATAACAACGAGTAACGTTTAGGTTGACATGGGATCAAATAGGAATTAATTATGAGAAGTTAAGTCACTTAATATTTATAAAAATGAATTTATTGATGAAGGGAAAGTCTAAGGAAGACTTATTAACCACAATTTCTTGAATCAAACATTTTTCAATAATTTTAATAAGGGAAAGAAAATGATCATTTTCTTGTAGAATTAAGCGGATTCCGGTAGGAATATTTTAATTTAAGCATTTTAATTATAATTATTGGAGAGAGTGATACCAGATAGTATTTTGATTTTCAATCCAGTTTATAGTAAATTAATGATTCCTATTATTATTATTATTATTATTATTGTACCGGGTGGTACACCTCCACGCCGCTAATTCAAGACTTTGCGCCAGTTGAAACTCCTCTACTGGAGGAAGTCTGAACTTTATCTACTGTGTTAATTCTCAAGTTTCTCAGAAGATGTCCCTGCTTGTAAATTTTGAAGTTTCCGAACTGGTTCGTTTTCGATGTATTTTTTGTTTTGCCTGTAGTAAGAAGTGTGGACATTCTCTTCCAGATGGCACTACTGAAGGACTACAATTATGCACCCTAGTGCGAAGTGAAAGAACTGTGTTTTTGGAGAAATTTTGAATTCATAAGTTTGTTCTTTGTTAAATTTCTTTCAGTCATTGTTTAAGTTGGCAATATTAACCCTTTCTTTCCGCCAGTTTTGAATTCGACCAATAAGGAATTTCTGTAATTAATTTTCCACCAATAATGTGTTTCTTCTTCATCTAGTGTAGGGGTTTTCGTTATTAGCCAATAAAGTGATTGTGGGCGGGTGTCCTCATTCCTGAAACGCCTCGAACATTCCACGAGGGTATATAAACTGCTGATTTTCGGGTCTCCGCGCCACTTCAGTAACATCTATCAGTGTGTAAAGTACGTAGCAGGGGGCGCGAAGCGCCTCTTTCTTCGGGCAGCAGTTCAACCACCAGGTAATGGCCGTTTAATAACTTCTTTTCTTGCTAGCTCAGCAGTTTAACTCTCGGGGCAGGTTCGAAGCCTTTTACCATGTAACTTTCCCCTAAAAAGTAAAGACACTTGGTATCTATTCTATCTTTTTAAACTACAAATTGGGATAGAGAGTGCTTAACCCTCTCGAGCTCCCACTCATATTGCTTTGAGGTGAACTCATTTTCACAACCGTTTCTCCCCTTCTAACGTAATGTAAATTGTCTCCTATAAGTCACCTTTTTAGTATGGGATTAGCCCTTGCAGTAACGGCCTAGTGCCAAGTAGGTTTTATATAAAGTGTGGTAGGAGTGCAAGATCGCCTCCTCTCAAGTTGGTATTTTAGAGGCCATGTAATTGACCTGTTTCTTTACTGAATAGGCCTCAGTAGGTTGGGTATTTTTACCCCTGTGTATATGTCCTTGGAGGACCGCTTGAAGGTGGAATTTGGTGTGGCCTTTGATAGGCTGGAACTTTGAGAGCGGGTTGCTCTTCCAAAAATTTTGATTTCTGTGTGCCTCGAGGAGGCTTTACTGTGTAATTGGGATCAAGAGCTCCTGGGCATGATTGGGGTCTTCTGCCCCTTTGTTGAATCCTGTATATCGTAATGTTGGGCTTATAGCTCAAGAATTGTGTGTCTGGCTCTCGGAGCCCAAATCCTGTTACACTGTAATTGTACACTCTCGAATTGGTTGCTTTGCTACTCTGTACCTGCCATTCTTGTTATTTCTCGATTTTGATAAGAAAATATAACCTTGTTAAATTTTATCTTAACTTTAATTTCGTATTTTGAGACCTGTTCACCCCCGCACCTTCTTTCACCTCTGCACATCCACAAAACTCGGTAACAAGTGGTAGCAGAGCATGGTTGAATGGGTCTCAATGTAGCCCCTTTTGACGGCTAAACATTGCTTGCTTTCGAACTCTAACAATTTCCTCAGTTGCTGGAATTTTTGTTTATTTTTTGCACAAAAATTGTTCTGTCATCATGTCCGGGACTCGCGAGGTTCTTCAACTTTCTATTTGCGTAAAGAGGAATTAATCTATGAACTATCTCTTAGAAACGTTCAATTTGGAGGCACGGTTGCAGTCGACTCCAATAAGCTAAAAGATTCCCTTGATTTACCTATTACCATCCCGACTTTGGGAGAAAAAGAGATTGACGATGCTCTCTCCACGATCAATGACAATACTACTGAGCTAACATCTGTAGTTAGTTTTTTGAAGTAAGTGATCCATCTCCTAATCAACTCAAAAGAGTACAGGCTAGGTTGTACCACTTTTATAATAGGGTATGTGATCTATTGTCTCTGAAGTTAAATGACGTTCAGGGTAAGGAAGCTAGCGTCCTGGCCGGAAACTTGTCCCAAATGTCTAGTAAGGTTAGTCAGTTGTTATCTGGATCTGCAACTCCCAAAATCGACCAGCCCATGATCGTAAATATAGTAAATGTGGAGGATTCCTCTAAAGAGGAAGGAAAGGACACTGAGGCGACCACACAACGAACATCTGCCCCATCAGAATCAGTGGCAGATCGTCGCAAGTCCATTCCACCCTTTGTGCTAAATAATGCTCCTTCTGAATCTGCTTCTCCGCCACTTAGGCCCCTTCCTACTACGTCTCCTGGTTTCAGCAGTTTACCCCATCCATTAGCTATGTTGCTTAGAGGTATTTCTAAGTTTTCGGTTAACTCTACAAGTGATGTAATTTCATTCTTAAGGTTTTTAGTTGAGTTTCAGGATCATGCTCTCGTTTTTTCTCTTTCCGCTTGTCAAATTTTGCAAATCATCTATCCCTATGCAATTGGTGTTCTCTTAGACAAAATAGTAAGAGCCATTGCCGAACAATCATCTATTGAAGACTTCCACGCCCACTTATTTGCTAACTTCATTCCGGCTAGGGCAAGGTCCTCACTTATTCAGAAGTACTATTATCGTGTACAGCGGTTGGATGAAAACTTGGCAGATTTCATACAAGACATTAAGTTCTATACCAGGGTGTTTGCTCTTCATTTTCCTAAAGATCAGATTGTACAGGCTACTGTAGATGGTATTTCACCACCTTACCGATCATACTTGTGTTTTGCGTCGCGTCCGCAAACTTTCGCTGAGGTAGAAGCTATGGCTGTATCGGCTGAAGGAGTTAGAGAGGCCGATTCCTTGCGTGTTGCGAAAGAACCCCTCCTTCTTTTAGTAATCCTCGGCCTCCACCTCGCCGACCAGTCACACCCCGTAAATGTTATGCTTGCGGGTCGCCTGACCATCTTCGGAACAAGTGCCCATCAATCAAGTCTAGTGGGACAAGGAATGAAGCAGGGTCATCTCAAGGCTGTTTTAAATGCGGCGCGTTCTCCCATATTGCTAAGAACTGCCCTAATACCAACAGCACCCCCTCTTGCTCAACTTCGGTGCAACTTCAACAAAAATCAAAAGTGACTAGTGGCTTCGGCTGAGTCGACTAACCCATCTTCCCGAGGCTCAGCCCCTGGTAAACAGGTCGAAAATTCAGGGAAAATTCAGTCTTCAAATTTATCTTTTGAATGCCCTAAAGAATGTCTTAGGATTGCGGTGGATACCCCCGCACCTGTGCCTTTTCACAAAATTGAGTTAAGTAATGAGCCTATAACTGCTCTTTTAGATTCAGGCAGTGTTTGTTCTATTGTTTCGGCTGAATGGTATTCGAAATTGAAATCTATTTGTAAACTTCCTGACCATTGTTCACCTTCTGTTCAATATGTTTCGGCTAATTCTTCCCCATTACAAATTTTAGGCTCCTTATATGTCAAAATTCGTATTTTTAAATTTACTTGGAAAGTTAAATTGTTTGTGGCCAAGCACTTGTCTTGCCCCATAATATTGGGAGCTGACTTCATTTCTCACACCGGTCTAGTGCTCGACCTTCAGAGTAAGTCGTGCACATTCAAATTTGCTTCCAACTGTAAAATCCCCTTGTTAAAGTGTAATTCTGTATCATGTTCATTTATTTCGCCTACCCAGGATGAGATGTTGTTAGACCTTAGACATCTACCTGAGGAGCAGGCTGATAGTATTCGTGAGTTGTGTCAGTCGTTTCCAGAGGTATTATCTGATACTCTTAGTGTTACTGACCTCATTGAATACAAAATTGAAGTCACGGATTCCATTCCTGTCCGTTTTCCACCTAATAGGCTATCTCCACCTAAAATGAAGGCTCTGAAAGAAATCATTGATCAAATGTTAAAGGATGGTATTATTCGGCCCTCTAAGTCAGCGTATTCTTCACCTATTTTTCTAGTCCCGGAACCCCAAGGTGGTTTCAGGCCGGTCATCGACTCTAGGGCTCTCAATCGGAAGGTGGTGTTACAATCTGTGCTCCCTCCTGACCTTCATTCTTGTTTTTCATGGTTTCGTAAAGCTAAATTCTTCACCATCTTGGATTTGAATCAGGCCTATAATCAAATTCCCCTAGCTGAAGAGTCTAAACATCTTACAGCGTTTGCCACGGATTGGAATTTGTATGAATACAACCGCGTGCCTTTCGGGCTCCCCACGGGAGCAGCTGTACTCACTAGACTGCTAGATAGGGTCTTCTACGACATCAAATTCGAGTACTTGTACCACTATCTTGATGATGTCGTCGTATTTTCGGAGATTTTTGAAGAACATCTAGATCATCTAAAGGAAGTTCTCAATCGCCTTCGTAAAGCTGGGCTAACTGTGAAGTTGTCCAAGGTAGCTTTCGCTAAACCTTCCATATCATTCCTAGGGCATTTTGTCTCGCCCGATGGTGTTGCTGTAGATCACTCTAGAACACAGGCCATCCGTGATTTTAAACCTCCTAAGGACATCAAAGGTATCGCCAGGTTCATTGGTATGGTGAATTTCTTCAGGAAGTTTATTCCTAACTTCGCTAATAGAGCGGCGCCCTTGAACCTTCTTCGTAGGAAAGGCATCAAATTTGAGTGGGGACCTTCTCAACAAGCCGCTTTTGAAGATCTTAAATTAGCTCAGTGTAATGCCCCTGTTCTGGCTATGCCCGATTTCTCCAAAAAATTCATCGTCCAAACCGACATGTCGTCGTCGGCGGTAGCTGCAGTCCTTCTTCAAGAGACTGAACTAGGGAGGCGACCCATCGCCTATGCCTCTAAGATTCTATCGGCTCAAGAAGCCAAGTATTCCATCTATGAGCTCGAAGGTTTGGCAGTCTTATTTGCCTTAGAAAAGTTTCGTCTCTATCTGGAACATGTTAAATTCGACTTGGAGACGGATAATCAAGCCCTAAGCTGGGTGGGCTATCCGAATTTCGGCATTCCAATTTGACGTTAGGCATATCAGAGGTACTGAAAATGTTGTTGCAGACGGACTCAGCCGCATGTTTTCCAACGACGTCGAGACCCATGAACCGGTCGATAGTTCATCACCTCCCGAGTCCATACCATCTGAGGTTAATGCCATCTTAACAGATGCTCCCATGCTCTTTAGGGACATTGAGAAATACCAACGTGAAGATCCGACGCTGGCTCCGATAATGGAAACCCTTTCTTCCGGGGAACACGTCGTCCCTTGTGTACTGAGGAATGGAGTTTTATGTTGCCCTTCGAGGCATGATATGATGATGAAATTTGTCGTTCCAGCTGTTCTTGTACCTATGATCTTCAAGTACTATCATGAGACCCCATTAGGGGGGCATCTAGGCATCTTTAAAACTCGTGAAAAGATTCGTGAAAGGTTCATCTGGAAGGGTATGGACGGTGAAATCCGTGAACTAGTAAAGGCTTGTAAATCCTGCTTGCTTAGTAAACCCACCATGTCTACCACGGTAGGCCTTTTGTCTTCTCATCAAGCGTAGCGCCCAATGGAACGCCTGTATATTGATTATGTAGGACCCTTCCCCCAGTCAAAGGGAAATGCCAACAAGTTCATCTCTGTATGTGTAGATGGTTTTACAAGATTTTCCTGGTTATTTCCGACTAAGCTGGCTACCGCTCAGTCCACCATTACTTGTCTAAATTCAATCTTTGCTTCTTTTGGTCCGTGTCAATATATTGTGTCTGACAATGCTAAGGCTTTCACATCTAATTTATTTCGTAAATTTTGTTTTGATCTGTCCATAGCTCATGTGACAACTTCTGCTTATTATCCTCAACCATCTCTGGCTGAACGGGTTAACCGTAACCTGAGGTCCGCGCTTATTGCCTATCATCATGAAGATCGTTCTAGGTGGGACACGTCCCTGCATTGGTTAGCTTTTGCTTTGAACTCGGCTGTCCATGAATCACATAAATTTACTCCAGCTTCGTTGATGTTCAAGTTTGTTCCCAACACGCCGCTCTCTAACCTCTGGTCTCTGAGTGACATTCTGCCTGAGACAATAGATCCAGATAACATTAAAGATCTTTGGAAGAAGGCTAAAGCCAATCTTAAAGTGTCTCATGAAAAGGTTAGGAAAAGATATGATCGTGGACGGAGACCCACCAATTTGAAGGTAGGCGACCAGGTGATGGTCAAGAATTTTGTTCCCGCGGGCAAGCTTGCCCCCAGATTTCAGGGGCCGTGTACTATTCTCGATTTCCTTACACCCGTTACCTTATTGCTAAGCAATCCAGCCACCGAGAGGATATTTAGGGTTCACCTGTCACAGGTGAAACCGGTGTAACTTCTGTGCTAACTTGCTTCAGATAATTTTGAAAGAAATATGAAGGTTATATTTTTGTTTGAGGGGTTTCACTTTTAAGGCCTTCTGCCCTTGGAATCTGTTTCCCTGTAGGTAAGCATTTTTGTAAACATCCCCGGCCAGTTAAACTGCCATCCTGTCTTTGCCATGGCCATTACCACGCTTCCGTCTCCTGCTCAACAACACACAGTGGCTTTTAAATGAAATAAATATTTCTACGCCACTGGCCCCTCAGTTCCACCACAAAGACTGTACCCTAAAACAACTATGGTCCAACAAAATTCTGCCGCCGAGCTTTAATGTTTCAGTGCCCCCGCAGCAGCGCGGCGCCGTATCGCCACTGAGGTGGGGTAAGGGCCCGCCCCTCTCCGTGAGGCCAACCAGGGTACGGCGAGCCGGAGTCCTCCTCCCGTCCAAAATCTGATGTCCGGTGCACAACCTGCAACTGGCCCGCGACCTGCACGTTCGCCGCGGGCGCGGCGTGCTTCAACTCCACTACTCCTCTCATGGTGCGGGCGAGCGGTATCTCAGGGTACTTGAGGGGTCCGAGCGGCCTCCTCTGGACACAAGCAGCAGCGGCCGGTCTGGCCGTCTAACTTAATCAACCTTGAATATATATTTAATCAGCTATATGGACATTTAATATCAACATTACTACTATTTTTGAATTCAACGACAATATCTGGTGGACTTAGAAAATTTTTCTCGACTTTCAAGAATTAAAGGTTTTTCCTTCTGAATTCAAATTCTACAAGCACAAAGACATTACATCAATAGTAACCAAAGAATTTTGAAACTGGATCCAATCATTTTAAGAAAACTTGTTCGTAAATACTTCCGCAATTAACTTCTATATCAACATCATGACTTGGACCTTATTTTGAAACAAAAGTTTATGTTCTTCTGATTTACCCCTTGGAGGAACTTTGGGGGGGGGGGAGGTCTTTACCGGGTGGTACACCTCCACGCCGCTAATTCAAACTTTGCGCTAGTTGAAACGCCTCTACTGGAGGAAGTCTGAACTTTATCTACTGTGTTAATTCTCAAGTTTCTCAGAAGATGTCCCTACTTGTATATTTTGAAGTTTCTGAATTGGGTCGTTTTCGATGTATTTTTTGTATTGCCTGTAGTAAGAAGTGTGGACATTCTCTTCCAGATGGCACTACTGAAGGACTACAATTATGCACCCTAGTGCGAAGTGAAAGAACTGTGTTTTGGGAGAAATTTTGAATTCATTAGCTTGTTCTTTGTTAAATTTCTTTCAGTTATTGTTTAAGTTGGCAATATTAACCCTTTCTTTCCGCCAGTTTTGAATTCGACCAATAAGGAATTTCTGTAATTAATTTTCCACCAATAATGTGTTTCTTCTTCATCTAGTGTAGGGGTTTTCGTTATTAGCCAATAAAGTGATTGTGGGCGGGTGTCCTCATTCCTGAAACGCCTCGAACATTCCACGAGGGTATATAAACTGCTGATTTTCGGGTCTCCGCGCCACTTCAGTAACATCTATCAGTGTGTAAAGTACGTAGCAGGGGGCGGGAAGCGCCTCTTTCTTCGGGCAGCAGTTCAACCACCAGGTAATGGCCGTTTAATAAATTCTTTTCTTGCTAGCTCAGCAGTTTAACTCTCGGGGCAGGTCCGAAGCCTTTTACCATGTAACTTTCCCCTAAAATGTAAAGACACTTGGTATCAATTCTATCTTTTTAAACTACAAATTGGGATAGAGAGTGCTTAACCCTCTCGAGCTCCCACTCATATTGCTTTGAGGTGAACTTATTTTCACAACCGTTTCTCCCCTTCTAACGTAATGTAAATTGTCTCCTTCTATAAGTCACCTCTTTAGTATGTGATTAGCCCTTGCAGTAACGGCCTAGTGCCAAGCAGGTTTTATATAAAGTGTAGTAGGAGTGCAAGATCGCCTCCTCTCAAGTTGGTATTTTAGAGGCCATGTAATTGACCTGTTTCTTTACTGAATAGGCCTCAGTAGGTTGGGTATTTTTACCCCTGTGTATATGTCCTTGGAGGACCGCTTGAAGGTGGAATTTGGTGTGGCCTTTGATAGACTGGAACTTTGAGAGCGGGTTGCTCTTCCAAAAATTTTGATTTCTGTGTGCCTCGAGGAGGCTTTACTGTGTAATTGGGAGCAAGAGCTCCTGGGCATGATTGGGGTCTTCTGCCCCTTTTTTGAATCCTGCATATCGTAATGTTGGGCTTATAGCTCAAGAATTGTGTGTCTGGCTCTCGGAGCCCAAATCCTGTAACACTGTAATTGTACACTCTCGAATTGGTTGCTTTGCTACTCTGTACCTGCCATTCTTGTTATTTCTCGATTTTGATAAGAAAATATAACCTTGTTAAATTTTATCTTAACTTTAATTTCGTATTTTGAGACCTGTTCACCCCCGCACCTTCTTTCACCTCTGCACATCCACAAAACTCGGTAACAATTATTATTATTACAGACAAGAACATTCGTTGAGCTTTAATTTGATCAAGATTCCTTATAGACGATAGCACGAGGAGAAGAGATTTTCAAGAATTATTCCCAGATTTTGTAAATTTAATTGTTTTTTGAAAGAGTGACAGTTTTTAATAAATGAAGCAGACCTATTTTAGCATCTTTTCATTTGTCGCTGGTCCTTCATCTATTCCTGCCTTTAAAATATTCTGCACAGCCGACAAGCGAACGGTCTACCTTTGAGACTCTCGCTCACCGGCGAGCTGAGCCCAGCATAATGTGGGCAGTATGTACTGTATGTATGTATGTATGTATGTATGTATGTATGTATGTATGTATGTATGTATGTATGTATATTGTCCCCGTGGAAATTTTCCTCTACTGGCTTATGAGCTCAAGGAGTGGCATGTCCGAGAAATTTGCTACTGACATCTCGACTTACTCAGCTCCTTAGCCTTTGCTCATTTTTCACGAAGTAGAACGTGGCTACAGTAACACATATCCAGTGCCTGTTAATTTGACGATCTTACATTCAGAGAGAAGCATGATTCTGTACCCGAAGCACCGAAACAGAAAATGTAATTGAAGGTTACGAAGTATTTCAGTGTGTGGGTTTGCATCAGCTCTGCATCAGCTGATGCGGAGTGGATGACGTAGGCCTTGCCGCTAGCCTGCCAAGGTTGAGACACATCACCCACATTACCTGATATCTTTCCGCATTTTATAACTCCTGAAATAATTTCCCACAACTAATTGAATAGCAGCATCAAATAAGTCGTGTTAACCCTACGTCAAATAGCATTGTCTGAATTTACATTCGTGTCATTTGGACGCTCATTTCAAAGTTCCAGTGTACAGTAGGAGATATTGGTTAATTTAATTCATGAAATTCAGTAGTGTTTATATACATGAAACGATTCTTTGTTTCTATAAACCTCTACAATAATTGAAGTTGAAACATTTGTCCCAATTCCTCCACAAATACCAGTTCCTTATTTACGTGCCATAGTATTCCTTGTGAACAGTCCTAAACCAATTAAATGAGGTTGATAGGGTAGAGGCTGTTGTCATTCGGGATTCTATCGTTAGACATGTCGGGAACGTGTGTGGAGGAAAGGGTACCAGGGTAGAGTGTTATCCACGAATTAGGTTAAGACAGATGTTGAAGAAAGTAGAAGAGAAGGAGGAGGGAAAGAGAAGGTGGTAGTGTTTCACGTTGGTACTAACAACGCAAGACAAGCAGGTAAAAGTACCAACATAGTTGGGGATTTGTGGGATCTGGTAAATGCAGCGCGGATAAAGTTTATGGAGGTGCAGATTTTTATCAATGGAATACTGTGTAGGAGGGATACTGACTGCAACGTGATTGGAGATTTAAATGAGACTATGGAGTGGGTATGTGGGAAACTGGGGGTGAAATTTCTAGATCCAAACTGGTGGGTAGGAGATAGGGATCTGCGCTCAGATGGCCTCCACTTAAAACGCAGTGTTACGTATAAGTTAGGAAATTTCTTTGGAAGGGTATTAGGGAGGTACATTCAGGGAAACAGGGTGCGCTAGGCAGCGGTGTTAAGGGAACAGGGAACTGGAAATCAAGTAGGGATGACATAAAACTGTTAGTGCTCAACTGTAGAAGTATTGTAAAGAAAGGAATATAATTAATTTAATAGATATATACTTACCAGATATTCTAATAGGAGTAGAATCATGGCCAAAAGTGATATAATGGATGCAGAAATTTTCTCACTGAACTTGAGGGAGTATCGTAGAGATAGGATAGTAAAGGTAAGAGGGGGAGTATTCATTCTCGTGAAAGAAGAATTTGCAAGCTGCGAAAAAGTTAAAGATGACAAGCACCAAATTCTAGGGGGAAGGCTCATTTCCAAAGATAATAGGCAACTAGATGTCTTTGGAGTGTACAGACCAGGAAAGGGTAGCGCGGATGCTGATTCAGAATTATTTGATAAGATAACCAGCTAAGGGGGAAACGATAAGGATAGGAACTTGATCGTAGCGTGTGATCACAATTTACCAAATGTCAATTGGGAAGGTAATGCGAACGACAGGAAGCATGACCAACAAATGGCAAATAAGTTAATATGGGAAGGGCACCTGATTCAGAAAGTGATGGAACCAACTAGAGGGAAGAATATTCTGGATGTGGTGCTGATAAAACCGGAAGAGCTCTATAGAGAAACCGAAGTAATAGATGGTATTAGTGATCACGAAGCTGTTTTTGTGGTATTTAAAAATAAATGTGAACGAAAGGAAGAGATAAAAATTGGGACTGTTAATCAGTACCACATGCCTGATAAAACAGGCATGAGGGAGTTTTTAATCAGCAACTATGATCGGTGGAAAACGGTAAATAAAAATGTAAGCAGACTTTGGGATGGGTTTAGAGCAATTGTTGAGGAATGTGAAAAAAGTCTTGTACCTTCAGAGGTGGTAAGGAAAGGTAAATATCCACTATATTATAACAGGGAAGTAGTGAGACTAAGAAGGAGGTGCAGGTTGGAAGGAAATAGAGTTAGAAATGGCTGTGGAAGTAAGGATAAATTGAAGGAACTTACTAGGAAATTGAATCTAGCAAAGAAGTCAGCTAAGGATAACATGATGGCAAGCATAATTGGTGGCCACACTAATTTTAGCGAAAAATGGAAGAGTATGTATAGGTACTTTAAGGCAGAAACAGGTTCCAAGAAAAACATTCCAAGAATCATTAATGAACGAGGGGAGTGTGTATAGCGAGTATCTTCAAAAGGCAGAAGTATTCAGTCAGCAGTATGTAAAGATTGTTGGTTACAAGGATAATGTCCAGGTAGAGGAGGTGACTAATACTAAAGAAGTATTAAAATGTACCTATGACAGCAATGACATTTACAGTAAGATACAAAATTCGAAAACTAGAAAGGCAGCCGGAATTGATACGGTTTCGGGGGATATACTAAAGACAAATGGCTGGGATATGGTACCTTATCTGAGGTACTTGTTTGATTTTTGTTTGCATGAAGGACCTTTACCAAATGAATGGAGAGATGCTATAGTAGCACCTGGATATAAAGGAAAGGGTGATAGGCATAAAGCTGAAAATTACATGCCAGTCAGTTTGACATGCATTGTATGTAAGCTTTGGGAAAGCATTCTTTCTGATTATATAAGACATGTTTGCAAAATTAATGATTGGTTTGACAGAAGGCAGTTTGCGTTTTGGAAAGGTTATTCCAATGAAGCCCAACTTGTAAGATTCCAGCAAGGTGTAGCAGATATCCTGGATTCAGGAGGTCAGTTGGGCTGTGTTGCGATTGACTTATCTAAAGTATTTGGTAAGGTGGATCATAGGAAACTATTGGCAAAAATGTGCGCCATTGGACTTGACAAAATAGTGACTGAATGGGTGGCTCTCTTTCTAGAAAATAGAACTCAGAGATTTAGAGTAGGTGAAGCTTTATCTGTCAGTGTAAAAATTAAGAGGGGAATTCCTCAAGGCAGAGTTATTGGACCTTTATGTTTTCTTATATATATATCATTGATATGTGTAAAGTAGTGGAATCAGAGATAAGGCTTTTCGCCGATGATGTTATTCTGTACAGAGTAATAAATAAGTTACAAGCTTGTGAGCAACTGCAACGTGACCTCGGGAATGTTGTGAGATGGACAGTAGGCAATGGTATGATGATAAATGGGGAAAAAATTCAGGTCGAGAGTTTCACAAATAGGAAAAGTCCCCTCAGTTTTAATTACTGCTTTGATGGGGTGAAAGTTCCCTTTGGGGATCATTGTAATTACCTAGGTATAAATATAAGGCTAGATATTCATTGGGGTAATCCCATGAATATGATTGAAAATAAAGGTACAGATCTCTGCACATGGTTATTAGAGTATTTAGGGTGTGTAGTAAGGATGTAAATGAGAGAGCATATTTGTCTCTGGTAAGACCTCAACTTGAGTATGGTTCCAGTGTATGGGACCCTCACCAGGATTACTTGATTCAGGAACTGGAAAAACTCCAAAGAAAAGCAGCTCGATTTGTTCTGGGTGATTTCCGACAAAAGAGTACATACATACATACATACATACATACATACATACATACATACATACATACATACATACATACATACATAATCATTATAGACTGTTATGCCTTTCAGCGTTCAATCTGCAAGCCTCTGAGAATTTACTAAACGTCGCCAAAATCCTCGATTTGCAACTAGTGTTGTGGCCTCATTTAGTTCTATACCTCTTATCTTTAAATCGTTAGAAACCGAGTCTAAACATCGTTGTCTTGGTCTCCCTCTACTTCTCTTACCTTCCATAGCATAGTCCATTATTCTCCTAAGTAACCTATCCTCCTCCATTCGCCTCACATGACCTCACCACCGAAGCCGGTTTAAGCGTACCGCTTCATCCATCTTTTCATTCCTAAATTAGCCTTTATCTCCTCATTCCGAGTACCCTCCTGTCATTGTTCCCACTTTTTTATACCAGCAATCATTCTTGCTACTTTCATGTCTGTTACTTCTAACTTATGAATAAGATATCCTGAGTCCACCCACCTTTCGCTCCCGTAAAGCAACGTTGGTCTGAAAACAGACCGATGTAAAGATAGTTTCGTCCGGGAGCTGACTTCCTTCTTACAGAATACTGCTGAACGCAACTGTGAGTTCACTGCATTAGCTCTACTACACATTGATTCAATCTCACTCGCTATATTACCATCCTTGGAGAACACACAACCTAAATACTTAAAATTATTGACCTGTTCTATCTTTGTATCACCAATCTGACATTCAATTCTGTTGAATTTCTTACCTACTGACATCAATTTAGTCTTCGAGAGGCTAATTTTCATACCATTCTCATTGCACCTATTTTGAAGTTCCGAGATATTAGACTGCAGGCTTTCGGCACAATCTGGCATTAAGACCAAGTCGTCAGCATAGGCCAAACTACTTACTATATTTCACCTAACTGAATCCCTCCCTGCCATTTTATACCTTTCAGCAGATGATCCAGGTAAACTACGAACAGCAAAGATGAAATATTACAGCCTTGTCTAAATCCTGTAAGTACCCTGAACCAAGAACTCATTCTTCCATCAATTCTAACTGAAGCCCAATTGTCAACATAAATGCCTTTGATTGATTTTAAATCATCTACCTTTAATTCCATAGTCCCCCAGTATAGTGAACATCTTTTCCCTCGGTACCCTGTCATATGCTTTCTCTAGATCTACGAAACATAAACACAACTGCCTATTCCTCTCCTAGAATTTTTCAATTACCTGCCGCATACTGAAAATCTGATCCTGACAGGCTCTCTGTGGTCTGAAACCACACTGGTTTTCATCCAACTTCCCCTCAACAACTGATCGCACCTTCCCTTCCAAGATGCCAGTGAATACTTTGCCTGGTACACTAATCAATGAGATACCTCTATAGTTGTTGCAATCCTTCCTGTTCCCTCGCTTATAGATAGGTGCAATTACTGCTTTTGTCCAATCTGAAGGTACCTTACCAACACGCCACGCTAATTTTACTACTGTATGAAGCCATTTCATCCCTGCCTTCCCACTATACTCCACCATTTCTGGTCTAATTTCATCTATTCCTGCTGCCTTATGACAATGGAGTTTATTTACCATCCTTTCCACTTCCTCAAGCATAATTTCACCAACATTATTTTCCTCCTACCCAGGAGCTTGGCTGTTTGCAACACCGCCATGATGATTTCTTTTTACATTGAGAGGATGTTCAAAATATTCCCTCCACCTCTAAAGTGATTCCCTGGGATCTATTATGAGTTCACCTGAATTACTCAAAACCCTGTTCATTTCCTTTTTCCCCTCCCTTCCTAAGATTCTTTAGTACTGTCCAGAAAGGTTTCATTGCTGCTTGACCTAGCCTTTCCAGGTTATTACCAAAATCTTCCCATGACTTCTTTTTGGAATCAACAACTATTTTTTTCGCTGTGTTTCTTTCATCTGCGTACAAATCCCTGTCTTCCTCAGCCCTTGTTTGGAGCCATTTCTGATAAGCCTTCTTTTTACGTTTACAGGCTGCTCTCACTTCATCATTCCGCCAAGATGTTCGCCTTTTCCCATCTTAACACACAGTTGTTCCTAGGCATTCCCTTGCAGTTTTTGCTACAGCATCCCTGTATGCCACCCATTCACTTTCTATATCCTGAACCTGCTTACTGTCTACTGTTTGAAACTTCTCACTAATCATATCCATGTACTTCTGTCTAATTTCCTCGTCCTGGAGATTTTCTACCCTTATTCGTTTGCATACAAATTTCACTTCCGTTACAAAAAATGTTGCAACGTTTGAGCTGGGAAGACTTGGTAGAAAGGAGACGAGCTGCTCGACTAAGTGGTATGTTCGGAGCTGTCAGTGGAGGGATGGCGTGGGAGGATATCAGTAGACGAATACGTTTGGATGGTGTCTTTAAAAGTAGGAATGATCACAATATGAAGATAAAGTTGGAATTCAAGAGGACGAATTGGGGCAAATATTCGTTTATAGGAAGGGGAGTTACGGATTGGAATAACTTATCAAGGGAGATGTTCAATAAATTTCCAGTTCCTTTGCAATCACTTAAGAAAAGGCTAGGAAAACAACAGATAAGGAATCTGCCACCTGGGATTGCCCTAAATGCAGATCAGTATTGATTGATTGATTGATTGATTGATTGATTGATTGATTGATTGATTGATTGATTGATTGATTGATTGATTGATTGATTGATTGATTGATTGATTGATTGATTGATTGATTGATTGATTGATTGAAGCCACAAGTAGTTAAATTCCAACGCGACTTGTAGTCGTGAGTTAGATCTTGTTAACATTCGGGCGCAATTCATTTCATTGTCCACATCGTTAGTAATCTCTTGTGACAATACATTTATTTAACGCCAGTGAACTTAGGATTCGTATTGCCAAGAATGCATCTGTTCTGGTGGTATCCGAGGGACTTAGTTCTCGAGACTCATTCAGTAAATTATGAGTGAAATTGAAGCCTGCGACGAGAACTGCTAGAACCTCTAGAACTTCAAATACTTCCATCGGGGGACCCAGGACGTGGTTTCATGGTGCCAATACGAGAGCGATGGTGAGGGCAGCCCGAACACACGGTTCAATGGAGAGGAATCACATGCTCATATGACATTGATATGACGTTGAACTTAAGAATAAAACTCAGAACTTTTAACACAGTACGATTTACCGAAATTATAAACCCTCCCTCTGTACCCACTCCAAACAGTGTACCGTACGCGCCTCGCGTACATATCTTGTGCTCCTGAAACTAGCCATAAAGTACGGACGGACATTCCCTGGTAAAATGTGTTCCTGCTGTTTCTAAAGCAGGAATATTACCTTAGTAGATATTTGTATTTATTTACTCGCACTGTAGATGTAAACAATAGCCCAAGCAGCTGTCATGTTCAATAAGATGTAACTGGACTTTCATTCTGAGTGTTCTCCAGGATCGTGGGTTGAACTGTATAAGACTGGTAGCGCTTAACGTCTACATTGTATTGACTATCACTTAATCTTACACACAGGCACAGCACCGTTCTCAATGTTCACACTCAGTTCCTCTCGCTCCCGCTATGACGTGCGATGTCCAATTTCTCTTTACAGTTAACTTTGTTCACTGTTTCATGCTCCAAAAACCACCCCATCGACTCAGGCTGTAACCGTCCTTAGCAGCACTCAACTCAACTCTTGATTCGCGGTTCTCATTGTTTCTGATCATCGCTAGTGGCTGCAGAGATAGACTACAGGAAGCCCGTCTCATCCCACTAATACCTCCTCCGTCCTGCGTGAATAAGTAGGAGGCGACGTCGCTTCTTGTGGCCGAGGCCAGATCAACACGCTGCACTCGTCTCAGAATTGGCACAGCGGACCCATGCCACCATACGATTGGTACACTACAGTCCTGCTGTAGGTTGTACATATCTTTTACTACTTGAAGCACTTAATATTCTACTCACCGTCAAAATGTGTGTGGTCAAACTCATCAAACTTGGACAAATGATAGGTCTCATTATATGGCCAGTAGCTGTGCAGGTCGTGTAGGTAGGTGTTTGTATCTGGATGTAACATAGATGTGATGTTTCGAGGTGGCACAATATCGTCTGAAACACAAAATTGCAAACCGGTGATTACTTCAAGCTGCGCTAATTGTGCACCCCCTCAAACTTACAGTACACCCTGACACACAAGTACACGGAGAGAGACTTACCACAGACGAAGAGAAGCTCAAAGTAAATGAGGGACACTTTGAGGAGTGGTAGTAGTAATTTGATTTACTTGGGGATAGGAGTACGGATTATCATGAGGGAAATTTGTGTCTCCTGGGGCTGGAGGTAGAACCGCGGGTAAGTGAGACCTTTGCAACATGTTTGGACGGTATTCAGGAGACTTTTATATTTCTTTTAGTCGTGACTGAGCAGGAATGTCGCAAGTAGGGAAGAAGTGCAGGGAAATATTATATAAAGAAGTATATATTATTGCGTGTGTTTGTGAGCTTCTTCCATGTACGTTGACGAGTAAGCTCAAAATGCCATTCAAGTTCAAGGATTACATAGAACGTCTTGGTGCCCAACAGGACGTATGCCGTCACATGTAAAGTAAACATAATTAATTGTAAGTTTTTAATACTTTTTAAAAATTAAAACTTTAAAACTTCCCGATGTAAACTCGGGTGGGGATGAATTCATGTCGCGTTAATCCAGTTAAAGAATAAGAATAAGAATAAGAATAAGAATAAGAATAAGAATAAGAATAAGAATAAGAATAAGAATAAGAATAAGAATAAGAATAAGAATAAGAATAAGAATAAGAATAAGAATAAGAATAAGATATTTTATTTATTCTGGCAAAGTTACGGACGTACTCCCTTTCTTAAACTTAACCTAGAACACTTAATAATAACGACTGATAGTATCAACAATAATAACAGTAATAGTAATACACATCGTACGTAGAGTACATTAACTACTACTTAAGATAAAGTGCACCCAAATATCGTCTTCAATTGAGAGTTGAAGAGAATGATTAATAGTAATAAGAAGAAGATGTGTGAAAGGAAGATGAAGAGGCGGTAGCAGGAGGTGTTTTCAGGTCATAACTCGATGATTCATGCATGTTTACCTAGTATTTCGACACAGGCATGTTTAAGAGCTGAGCTGGTAAGACATTCCATTGTCGGGCTGCGGTAACACTGAATGATTTCGTGTACAGGAAGGGATAAACACATGGTGCTGCAGGATCGGGTATTTTTGTTATGGTCTGTGGAGAGGAGCTTTATGCGATCACGGAGATAGGCTGGTTTTAAGAATATTATGCTAAAATCAAAGAGTATGAAGTGTATATCGTTCTTGCAGGCGAAGCCACCCGACCCGTGTGTAAGACGGTGTGACATGGTCAGCGTAACGAAGTCCACAGATAAATCTTGCACAAGCATTCTGAGCACACTGTAATTTCCTTCCCCAGTCTACTCCTAGGTTGTTGTAAACTATATCGCAATAATCAAAATGAGGTGGTGCGAGTGATTCAACAAGAATTTTCTTTAGTTTAATAGGGAAAGTGAATATGAATTTACTAAGACAGTGTAGCGTTCCGTATATTTTTCTACACACAGATATAGTTTGGGAAGACCAGTACAGATGTTCGTCAAATATTATACCAAGATTTCCTAGATTTTGGCTCTACTGTATGGGAGTACCACTTATGGACAACTGTGGTAACGCTGTTCGACTGAATTTGCAAAATAATTTGGGGTAACCAATAATTATTGCCTGGGATTGTTCTTCATTATTATTCATCATTATTATGTTATTATGCATATATTGTATATTATGTATATAATTTCCTTGCCATACGCTAATAATAATAATAATAATGCCTAGGATTTTGATGGGTTTAACTTTAATCGGTGATTTTTCGCCCATATATCTATGGCCATCAAGTCTTCATGTGGGTGAAGTGTTTCTGAGTGTAGGTTTTCGTGTTTGCTGTATATATATATATATCTGCGTATAAGTGGTATTTACAGGGTTTTATCCCTAGACGTGCCGAGTGTTTTTACCTAAATGCCACGCCATTTTCGCATGGATTACACATTTATGTTTTTTACAAATTTACGCACGCTTGGATAGGGAAAGGTTAGACTTGCAGCATGCCATATTACTCAGAAGGCTTTATTTAACATGCTTATGTAAGTAATAGAAAATTTACTTACTTATCTAGTGCGTATCAGGCGATCAAGCTTTTGGAAAACTAAATGCATTTTTTTTAAATTTCAAGTTCACCATTAGTAATTAAAAGCACTCATTTAAAATTCACTATATACAAAACACCCGAAATTTATTCTAGTTTTTAAAAATATTAAGTTCTCAAAAGTAAACACCGAAATAAATTCACAAAAGAATTAAGAATTTCCAAGCTGCACACAGTTCCGTCAGCGCCGAGCACTACTGCGAGTCATTCTCGGAGATTTTCTTTTCCTGCCACAGGCGTCCAGAAATGCTGCAATTTATGAACACATTCACGGTGCACCCAATATTTATTAGAATGCCAATATACGTTTTCATTTCAGAGACAGTTACATCAAAGCAGGATCGAAAAGAAAAAAGCCCTTCAGTTCTTCAGAATCTCTTTCAGTTTTAAATTCTTTTCGCCACTCTTTAACGAAGAGATTCCAACTAAAATCTGTAAGGAACAAGTAGAAATACATAATGAGTGTACTGTTTTGGGGCGGACAGTTCCTAATGCCAGGATTCCTTAAGCGGAACTTCTCGAAAATATCGAACTCCTGTTCGGGTGGATAAACCCTGCACCACTTTTTTGTGTTGCAGAAAGAGTGTTGTCTAATTAAACGTCGGCAGGCCTGCTCTCCTCATCAACTTCATATTCTGGAATATAATCTTCTCCGCTGTCAGAAGAATCATCAGCTAAAGAAAATAGCCTATATCACTGGAAGAAGAATCATCGCAATCATCTTCAAGAACTTCGCGAATATGACTTGAATCACGTAGCTCACCAACCATTATGGAAGTTTACACTTCAAAAGAAACATTTTAAAAATAAACTCAATAATGTGTTCAAAGATAACGAACGAGAGAGCGCAAAGTTACATAGCAAATGAGACGACAGTGGGATGAGTGAGTCATTTCCGGCTAGTAAGAAATGTCTGATGGAAGACTTCAATTTCTTACTTGTTAAGGTAGCGTAAGTGAACGATGAATAGTGTTATGACTGATTAAGCGAATGCTTGTTATGCGTCGCGCCTGTGACGTTGGCATTCTAGTGACGTTATATTGAGTCGCAAGAGCGACGTTTGAAAGTTCTAGGGTTAATCCGGAAGCTATGCCATTTATATACAAAGAGAAAAATAGGGGGCCCAGTACAGATTCTTGTTGTATTCCTACGTCAACCGTAGGCCAATTTGAACATTGATTGTTTTATTAAGTATACATTCCCAGTGGCCGGACGTTCCATGTTACACCTGTCACATGCACAGCCATAGCTCACAAGGTCTCCTATACAACCGCCGCTGGCACAGGGGGCGTGTGGTGCGCAGACAACACGCCTGTGCATCAGTGCTCCGCTATCCCACGACATTTGCTCAGTCAGTGTATGTTTACTGCATATTTACGGCCGGTGAGATAGGAACTGATCCACTGGAGTGCACTCGCGGAGAAATTTAATTTAATTTGGATATAAGAACGTCCCTGTCACCAGTGTCGAAATCTTTACTAACGCTAGAACTGTCAGTTGTGCGTTGTCCATAGCTTGCCTTACGTCATCCGTCACATGTTTTAATGCATTGCAAGTGCTGTGTCTCGGTCTAAAGCCGGACTGGTGGATGTCGAAGAGGTTGTGTTGAGTAAGATAGTGGGTAACCTGCTTGTGAACTATTAATTTCAAAGCTTTTGGCAATATGCATAAGATGCTAATAGGCTGATAGTCACCGACGTCCTTTGCACGTCTTATTTTCTGAAGCGGGCGAACTATGGCCATTTTCTATATTTCCGGATAAGTCTCCTGTTGCAGTGAATAATTAAATATATTTACCAATGGATAAATGATGTGGTGGAGAATTTTTATGAGCATTTCGTGGCCTGAGAACGA
This sequence comes from Anabrus simplex, assembly GCF_040414725.1. Classification (NCBI taxonomy): domain Eukaryota; kingdom Metazoa; phylum Arthropoda; class Insecta; order Orthoptera; family Tettigoniidae; genus Anabrus; species Anabrus simplex. The sequence continues at coordinate 8,270,446 of NC_090266.1, forward strand.
CTGATTTCGACCTAACTAGTTCCCGTAAATTAATGGCGTACAATTCGGACTGATATTATAGATAGATATATAGATAATGCCTTTATTGGTGGCGAAGTTAGGGCTCAAGGCCCTTCTTACACTTAACCACTAGAAGAGTATACATGTACATAACTTATACAGTACATACAAATACAATAAATCATATTAATAGCAAAAACAATAGTACCGGTAGTAATATTAAAAATTACAACAAAAGAATCCTTAATTTTAAAATACACAAAGTAAAATACACTGCAATAATCCGTTCATTCATTTATTCACTCAACAATTATCCAGGAAGTCAGCAGGATCTACGCAACAAATACTCGCGGCACGCCACTTTAAACTTGCGATGAGAGGGATTGTCCCTAATGTTCGCAGGTAGCAAATTCCATGCCCTGGACGCAGAGATTATAAAGGAGCGGTTGTAAGCAGCAGTGCGGTTTACAGGTATGGTAAGAGAGGAGCCAGATCTCGTATTGTGGTCATGATATGAAGAGAGGTAAAGAAAAAAGGTGAAGAAAGATAGTTGGGAATATTAGTGGAAAGTATTTTGTGCAGAAGTGATAACATGTGAAATTCACGGTGCTGGTGCACTCGTAGCCACGACAATTCCTTATAGTATGGTGATATGTGAGCATCATATCGCAGATTAAATATATATCTTACGCAGCTACTGAGGCTCCGGTCGAGTTTCTTGTTACTGTCGCAGGTAATTTCAGTCAACACAGTGTCACAATAGTCAAGTATAGGTAGTATAAGAGAGTGAATTAGTTGTACTTTAAGTCGAACCGAGAATGCATTACAGAATCGCTTCAGAGGATATAAGCATTTGTGTACTTTATTACTTGTGCTTATCACCTGTTGAGTCCAATTTAGGGTCTCAGTCATAATAATTCCTAAGTTAGTCATTGAAGTAGAGTAGGGTATGATTTTATTGTTTAAAATTATTGGAGTGACGTCCCGTTGCTTGAGGGAATATAGGTTTTTACTGGTACCGATAATAATAACTTGAGTTTTATTCGGGTTTATTAGTAAACTGTTTTCATTTGCATAGTCACTAAGATGTTTTAGGTCGGAAATTATTTTAGTAATTGCAGTATCAATATCACTCGGTTTTGAATGACAGTAAATTTGTACATCATCCGCGTACACTTGCACTTTGCAGAATTTAAGAGCTTTCGATATATCATTAATTTGGATGATAAATAACAGTGGTCCCAGGACCGACCCTTGAGGGACACCGAGGGTCTTACTTTGCCACCCTGAAGTCACATTTCCCACTGTCACACGTTGTCGGCGATTTTCAAGGTAAGAGGAAAAGAGCCGAGACGACACACTATTGAAATTTAGTTCTCGAAGTTTGTGGCGTAGTAACTGAGGGTTGACAGTGTCGACGGCACTACTGAGGTCTAATAATGTCAGTACAGTCACGTCCCGTTGGTCCATTGCACGTCTAATATCATCTGTCACTTGTAGTAAAGCTGTCGCAGTGCTATGTTCTTTCCTGAAGCCGGATTGGAAGGGATTGAGGAGGGAATGCTTGGTAAGGTATTCAGTAACTTGTGTGTGAACTAGGCGTTCAAGTACCTTGGATAGGGATGGTAGGATGGATACTGGACGATAATCTGAAGGAGAATCTAACTTGGAGCTCTTCGGGATGGGTCGAATTATTGCATCTTTCCAAACACATGGGAACACTCCGTTTGTCAGGCAGTAGTTAAATATATGTGTTAGTATTGGCAGAACAGCTCCCAAGATATCTTTCATCAGCGATATAGTGTACCCGGATGAGATAGGCCCTAGCTTTCATGATTTAATTTTTATACGAATAATACAGATATATAGGAATATTAAATTGAATACAGTGTCAGTTTTGTGTGGACGGGAGGATTTCAACATATCGCGACAGTCCGTCGCCACACTTAAGCTTGTCATTATGGGGAGAATGTTTCTTGATCAGAAGCTAAGAGGATTAAATCTAGAGCTCACAACAACAGAAGTAATAACTACAAGGAAGTGAAAGAGTATGTATTTCGGAACAAGGGCGAGCCAGGTGTCTCACTGATACCGAGAATATGACGTACTAGTATTTTCCCACACCGCGAGGCGTCTTGTGTTGTCAAGTTGCAAGGAAGAAATTTTAAACTAACCGATGCGGTGTTGACCAATGGGAAAATTTATCATAGGCCCGTAGATAAACCAACATAAGAGAAACTCAGAGTGAACTCCAGTTAGCTTCTCCGATAACAATAATTAAATTATTCCAACCACAGAATTGAATAGAGGGGATTTTTGTAATATCATCCCCACGTTGATTAATAGTAATTATAATAAATTAAAGTAATGAATTCTTGGAAATGACCCACGCTATCTCGCCATTGGTCAAGAAGAGCACGCCATCAGGGACGCCGATTTAGCGCGCGAAAGGTGGAGGACAGGAATTAAGTGATATTTCCATGATCACCGAACGATATGAGTTGAGAATACGACACATGAATGTGTATCGCAAGTTTATTAAGTGGGATAAATGAAGAGATCCAAATCCACCTGCATATGCCGATTTAGGATAACCAACCCCCTCCCCATGAGATGACCGCGGATGACCTCGGCGGGAAACCATATCGTCCATAAATAACCAGTAGTGGGACCTCACATCACCCAAGGACGAGTTGACTGCCGTAGTGGAAGCACGTACGTGCCTCTCGCTGCGCTCTCTCTCTCCTTTCACCGGGAACTTCTAAAGACTACACTACCTGCCCCAGCCGGTTACCGCTTCTCGGTACCTAGGGTTAGATAGGGATTCTGTGGCCCAGGGACCCCCGTAACAAGGGATCATCCCGCGTCCACTAGTTCGAATTAGATGTCCCCACATACAAACACACGGCTCCAGACTCATCTTCAAAAGAGCAAAGATGCACTTAGGAAAGAGCAAATTATCAGTGAGTCTGGAGCCACTACGGACAACGACGACGATCTGCAGGAATTGACGGAATCCACGGCCGTCAGCCCACCAGCGGAGGGAACAACGCTTTTCTCACGGCGCAACCCCCCGCCAACCACTCACAGTACGGTGGGGCTGACCAGCCCCATATCACTACACAAGGGCACTTTTAAGGACTACCTCCATTTCCTGCCTTCAGGTAGCCCTACCCGGGCCGCCAACGGCCATACCATGTTGTGCTGCACGGTGCTGTCACCGCAGTTAAGCAACATAGGCCTTGGTCAGTGCTTGGATGGGTGTCCACAAGCGCGCAGCTCAGCGCTAACGGCCCCCGCTACGGCCAAGGACCCGGTCGAGCGGGGACCGGTGGCTACCCAACACAGCGTGCCCCCCGTGAGCAGTGAGCGAAACGCGCCAGAGGAGCACAGAACAGTCTTCACCCCTGATTCTGTGCAAGTAAACCTGACACACGAACCTCACGTAACGTGGTGCGCCACGCAGTACTTTGCGCTCACCACCACCACCAACACGACAACCACCACCACCACCAGGACAACCCCCATAGCCACCCCGTCAGTAGCCACTGGCAAGCACATACCTGTGCAGCTGCTGCCCACTCGGCCGGCTGGCTCTACTCGAGCTGAGCCCCGAGAAAGGAGCGCACAGCGCGGGGAAAGCGAACCAGGAGGCCTGACGTTATGTGCGAGCGAGCGGGAACCGGGGTTCGACCCTGAAGTGCCGGAACTCGCAAATGGGAAAGTGACTGGGGAGATACCTGAACATAAACAGGAGACCACCTCTCCCCCTAACACAAATCTTGCCCCCAAACCCAACCCAGCGGCAACCCAGCCGGACGCCGGGAAAGCGGGACCCAGTCCCGCCAACCTGTGTGATGAGGCGGCGCCCAGGGTAAGGAGAGAGGGCAAGAATACGGTCTGGGCGAAAGGCCCAACGTAAAGATCAACCCCACCACAAGCAAGCTGGCAAATCGGACTCCGACTCAGATGAGGAACAACTGGTGATAGATGCATCAAGCACATCCCAGGATGCCGACTCTGAAGGCTCGGAGGGAGAGGAACCGTGCGAGCGCGTGGCGACCGAACCCGAGGTCCCAGCCACCCGGCCGGGAAACCAGGGCGACGGCTTCAGGGAGGCAAAAGGGAGGAAGAGGGGGAAGGGGAAAGGCAAAGTAGCCCAGCCCCTGAGCCGCAAGGCTCAGAAAGGCGGGGTACGTAAACCAAGTACCCAAGCCGATAGCAACACAGAAACATCTATCGGCCCAACCCAGCCCCAACACGCCACCCACACGAGGCAGGCTCGGCTGAGTCCACCTCAGCCACCACCACCACGAACACAACCAAGCACCCGTAAGGTGGCAACCCCCCCACCCCTTACGGTGTACACCAAGAACACCAAGTCACTTGAAGAGGAGCTCCTCAAAAAGCTAACGCATGACCAGAGAAACTACTACTTCTCTAGGCCGAGAGTAGATGCGCACGAAGCGATCCAGCTGCACATGACTAGCTTTGAGAGCTATGAAATCGCTATCGAGGTGCTGAAACGGCTGAATATTAACTTTGTAAGAATATTGCCCAACAGCACTATGAAGTGAATCGTAGTGAGGACTCCCATTAACGGAAGTAATGCGGATGAAATCCAACTTGCCCTGAAGGCGCAGGATATCCCCGCATTCTCCGTGGTGCGAATGAGACCAGGAAATAGGCCTGCCAAGGGCAACCTTTTCCTAGTTGCCGTGGCGGATACACCAGGAGCGGACAACATGCGGAAAATGAGGATGCTCGCGAACATGCTGGTGTCAGTCGAGCCGTACCGCCCCCCAGCCACTGGCCCCCAATGTGGAGTGTGTCAGAGGCATGGCCATCCAGGGGCGGGGTGCCGACTGGAGCCCAGGTGCCGCAGATGCGCCGCCTCCCACTTGTCTCGCGACTGCCCCCATGGCAACGACCCTGCGTACTCCAAGTGCGCAAACTGCGGGGAAAAACACGCGGCTAATTTCAGAAACTGTCCCAGCCGCAGGACCCTCGAAGCCGTCAATCAAGGCAAAGGGCCAAAGGGTAATAAGCGTGGCAACCCTAAAGCCCAAGCAGGCCCTTCAGGCAAAGGCGCATCACGCAAAAATAAACCAGGCCAGTCAGGCAAAAAGGACCCTTCAGGTCCTGCAGGTCCCTCAGACACAAAGGGCCAAGAACAAGGCCCTTCAGGCACACAGCGCCCTCCAGGCATAAGAATATTAAATTTTAAACCCCTAAGGACGGTGGGTGAACACAACCCCGGGCCCTCAGCCCAACCAGCCCCCACTACCTTTCAAACCAAGAACTCCAATCTAAACAAAAAGAATGCCCAGACCCAAGCAAGAAATCAAAGGCAGGCTAAGCCCACGCAAGCTCATCCCGAGCAGCCACAGGGCCCCCCCCCAGGCCAGCTCCACCCCCCGCAGTGAACCTGCCACTAGTAAACCGGCATTCGCACCACCGCCCCCAACGCCCGCCCCCTGCACCACACCAACCACAACACCTACACAAGAACAGGCACACAAGCCAGAAAGGAAAATGGTAGTAAAGGCGTTCAGGGAAAGAATCGAAGAAATCCTGAAAACCTTCTTCCCGAACCTGAACCTCACGGCAGCTATGATGGCCAACATGCTACCATTCCCCTGGCTGAAGGACCTGATTAATGCCATTGCTGACCTCCTGACCCTAGATGGCTGAACAAACAAACGAGGACGATAATAATAACAATAATAATAATAATAACAATAATAACACGCAGGAGCTTCGAGTTCTAATATGGAACTGCCAGGGCGTCAGGTCTAGGAAATATGAACTCGAACCCTTCCTAGCCGCGAACACCATACACGTAGCTCTCATAACAGAAACCTTCCTCCCACCTGGGAAGAAGTTCACCATAAGACGCTACAAACTACACAGAAGCGACAAGGCTAATAGAGTCGGAGGGGTGGCAGTTCTGGTAAGGAAGGACATTAAACACATGGAAATAGACTTACCAGAGCTGGACGAGCTGGAGGCCTGCGGAATTGCCATGCCAGTGAGTGGAACACTCGTCAATGTCATATCGGCATGCTCCAGACCTAAAAACCTTAAATCACAAGACATTGAATCGGTACTAAGGCTAAATCGAAACACGATCCTAGGAGGAGACCTAAACTCGAAACACGCCAGCTGGGGATGTCTGAAACCTAACGCAGACGGCACAAGGCTGTACAAGCACATGCTATCCCAGGACTATGTTGTAACAGCCCCCAGTGAACCCACGTTCCTACAGCCAAACGATCAGGTCGACGATATATTGGACATAGCCCTACTACGAAACATTCCTCAAAGACACAGCATTAAGTCACAAACGACCTAGGGTCGAGGCATCAACCGGTAATATTTACACTGGAAGCGAACCCGGAGGAATATGAGAATAACCCCAAGCGCCGACTCAACTATAAAGCAGCCAAATGGGGTAAATTCGAAAGAAAACTCGATTCACTCCTACAGGGAACTGAGGACATACAAGTAGTAAACGCAGCCGAAACGGATGAATCCCTAGAAACACTCATAAATGCGATCAAGGCTGTCACAACTGCGAGCATCTCGGTACACAAACCTAGACAAAACACTAACATCGAAATACCGGCCCACATTAAAGATCTAATACGCCAGCGCAACAGACACAAGCGCAATTGGGCCCGACACCACCGCGATGAAGACCGGATACGTAAAAATGAACTCAGGGTCGAAATCGAAACCGAAATAATGGAGTATAGGTCTCGGATCTGGAATAACAAACTGAGTACGTTCGACACAAATACCAGACCGGTGTGGAACTTAGCGAGATATTTCTCGCGAGAACCACACGTGATCCCAACAATTAAGGGACCTAACGGACCAGTATACGAAAATCAAGACAAAGCAGAGGTGATAGCCGACTCACTCGAAGAGGCCTTTAAGCCCAATGACGAACCGTCGGACCCCGCCTTCATTAGGCAAACAGAGGTCAAGGTAGCGGAATTCCTAGCAAACGCACCTAAGCCCGAGGTTAAGAAGACTAATATCCACGAAATTAAGTGTATAATAGATCACCTTAACCCGAAGAAGGCACCCGGCCCAGATGAGATTCAAAACATAATAATCAAAAAGCTAACACCGAAAGCCCTCGCACTACTCACTAAAATATACAATGCAATGTTCCAATTGCAGTATTATCCGGAACAGTGGAAAAAGGCGAGAATTCTTGTATTCGGCAAACCAGGCAAGGACAAATCTAACCCTAATAATTATAGGCCCATCAGTCTCCTGGACGCCCTCAGCAAAGTATTTGAGAAAATACTGCTGAAAAGACTCATAGCACATATCAAGGAAAGAGGAATCATTCGAAATGAACAATTCGGTTTTAGAAACGGCCACTCCGCCCCGCAACTGCTTACCCGGGTCCTAGAACAAGCGACCATCGGACTAAACAAGCGGAGGGACACAGGCACGGTATTCCTTGATATACAGAAGGCATTCGATAAAGTCTGGCAGGAAGGCCTATTAGCGAAATTAATAGACCTCGAATTCCACCCAGGGTACATAAGATTAATTAAATCATACCTGGATGGCGAGAGTTCCAAGTAGATGTTCATAACACACTGTCAAGCACGCGACCAATCAGGGCGGGCGTAGCCCAGGGGTCACTAATAGGGCCAATCCTGTTCATTCTATCTACGAATGACATGCCGACAGCGGAACTCACTACCACGCACCTCTACGCGGATGACACTGCTATCACAGTACAACACTTTCAGCTAGCATGCGCCCGAAAGAGACTACAAGTAGCACTGCGAACTCTCGAGCCCTGGCTAACCAAATGGCGTATCAAGGTCAACGTTGACAAATGCCAAGCTGTGATGTTTACTAGGAAGTACAGACGCACACATATGCCAGCCAACATAAAACCGCTCAAACTATTTAATCGAGATATAGCATGGCACGACAAGGTCAAATATCTAGGAGTAGTCCTAGATAGAAAACTAACCATGCTATATCACATTAAAGACATCCAGCGGAAAACAAACGCACGACTGGCACAGCTCTATCCGATACTGAATAAAAGATCCAGTATTAACAAGCGAGTAGCAATAAACATGTACAAGGCCCTAATTAGGTCGATAATAACGTACGCAGCTCCCTCCTGGGGCTACACTGCTATGACAAACCTGGATAAGCTGGAACTAATACAAAACAAATGCATTCGAGCAGCGGCTAGACTCCCGTATGACACACCAATACGCCACCTACGCGCAATTGCGAAAGTCAGCTCGATAAGGCAACACATACGAAATCAAACACTCCGAATGTACAAGAAGTCATGGGGTAGTAAGGTCAACCCACTAGTCAGTGGAATAGGGCGCTATGACGTCGACCTATACACCAAATACCCCACACCGAAACACATTCTGTTCAGGCACAGGGCCAGGAGGCCGGGGGCCCAAAACAGCCCTCGCCCTTAAACTGACACCAACTCACTATACCGCACCACTTAACACTATGCACACACACCACAACACCTGTATATATGTGCATGCTTGTTTACAACATACATCCTTTCCCTAGATTATGTTATTACTATGTTACAGATTTAGCCAAGCGAGCGAGGATTGAGAGAAGAAATACAACACGACGAAGGCAACACAGCCAAGAAAGAGACGATCCAATCCAACCCCGCTCCCACCAACGACAAAGGAGTGGACCAAAAACCAACGCCTGCTAATATCAGTAACTATTAATCTATTAATTGTAATTGTACTTGTTCTACAGGACACGAGAGCGGAAAAGCGGCCCGCACTCTACAGAAGAAAAGTAATAATGTATATATAATAGGATGTGTGTATATTTGTGTATATATTTACAGAGACAAGTGTGTGACACCAACACCGCAAAGAAGGGACGTCATCAGGCGGGAAAGAAGATGCCCCTTACAACAAGTAAGGCTTGGCACTAATCCCCTTCTCCTTAAAAGGAGACTTGTCACCAGGGACTGCTGGCTGCTGGACCAAGGGACTAACCTGTGGCCCAAAGCCCAGACGCCAGCGGACCCGAGCCGCACCAGGCAGTGACAAGTAGGACTGATCCCCCATAATAATTGACAAAAGCTAGGAAAATGGTTATGATTGCATGACACATATTCCTAACTAACACAACCTCTGGTCTTTTTCCAGCCCACATCCTTGCATGTGCTATCAAAAGATGTCAGGTTTTACATGTAGGGTCTTTCTTCTTTCTGCCTATGTGGTTTTTCCCTAACCCTTCAATACCATACTTCAACACCATATACCTAACACAATCTCGCCTGGTAACGTGTCTGACATGGAAACAGGCAGATACACCTTGTATCACTTCCCACTCTACCCAGCTATCTCTTTTCTACTTAGAAATTAATAGCATGTCGGAGGCCATGTAGATTGAGTCGATGGTCACGGCGGGGGAGCGGGCTACGTGGGCCCCCGTAAAAAAATTAAAAAAACTCACATCATCCAGTCGTTAGCAGTCACCAGTTGTGACCAGTCGAGCTTCACGTCAACCAGTCGTTTGAAATAATTTGTTACGCTGACACGGTGACTCTGTAATTCGGTACCAGAAAACTCATTATAGATTCTGTTAGAGTGAAAGTACGTTAGTAGTCATGAAGGTGAAGACGAACAGTGATAATTATTCAGTATATCGAGTGTAAATTATCAGTATCACTGTATGTGAAATTAATACATTTCTCAACATTTCATGTGTTGGAATTTAAAGGTTCGACAGGAACGCCGATAATACTTTTTGAAGGCAGTGTTCAGAGCCTGAAATAAATAATTCATGATAGACGGTGTAACAATTACTGTAGCAGGGAACTGTAGGAGCGAGGTGATCGCAGGACGGCATCGTATACTTCAGGAAGAGCGGATTGAAGAACGCGATACGCGCCGGTTCGAATGAAACGACACTTCGTCGTAATGTGTCACGACGTGTGATTCGGGCTAAAGGAAGAATAATTGTGCAAATGTAATGGGTCTAGAGGCAACTATAAGTGTTTTTTGTATAAATTAATGTAAATTCTGTAAGGAAGGTATTAATCATGGGTAGTCACCCAGAAGTGTTTTATTGTGTTAAATTTATAAAGTGCGATATGATGGACGAGTAAATTACCATGGGGCCAGCAGGCTTCTCATCCGCTACGAGACAATGGAATTCTACATAGGAATGAGTACACAAATTTGATATTCGGGGATGTTATCGCGACTGAACGGGGTTCAGTGTAAATTAATTATGGTTACATAACATGGTCCGCCTCCCGAATCCATGATTTTAAATTTTTTTGTTAGACGGACGAACTAATTTATATTAACGTAATAATAGGTTAGATTAATTAATTTGAGTATTTGTTTGTTGTATATAATGTAAATATGGGGTATATTTCTTTCAATTAATGCATGCTGTTTGTAATACTTTGATTTAAGTTCATTTCAAGTGTTAAATTCCTTTTTGTGCTAACCCATTTATTTGATTTCAATCACTGGGGTGATTATTTGTATTTTAGTTAGGAATATTTTCTACCAGACAGCCAGATTATGAAAGTGCCAGAGTATGTAAAATTTGTGTTGCGTACGGAAGGTCATAAAAATAATAAAAATAATGTTCTATCTGCTTTGGGCGTTCGTAAGTTCTATATTATTATAATAATAATAATGCTCGGTGTGTTGCGACAAAGAAATAATAATGTTTGTGAGTTTGCAAAGGAAAGTAGATTAATAATAATAATAATATTTTGTGCGTTTGCAAGTTAAAGTATAATAATAATAATGACAGTGCTTCGTGAGTTAGCTAGTGCAAATAATAATCAATGTGGAGATGACATGTAGCGTTAAAGAATTTAGTTCGGGTAATCAGTTTGATTTTACGTAAATTGTTGATTTCACGGTTGGACTTTATTTTAATCATTAAAATTTGTTTAAAAGCGACAGAGGCACGTGAATTAGAATGGTCACGATATGTTAAAAGCCCAGAGTGGTGTGAGCCCATATTTAGAGTTGGAAGTCATGAGGGACGAATATCCGGCGTGAAATAAATTGAGCCGTACTGTTTGTAATGATGCAATAGATGAATCTCAAGGCCTAAGATGATATAAAATGCATATTCCGGTGTTATTAGTGGCAGAATCCATGCACCGAGTATTAATTTACGGATTAAATGTTTGAAGAGTTCCAATCAAAGGAAATGGACTTCAAATTGGAAGGAATAGTTTAGCAATCGCCGGCATTGGAGGTATTTGCCCAGCCGGGATGTGCCATAGGTTGTGATATGTGTCTTGGGAGGACGTGTGTCCCCATATAAATTAACGGCGGTACGAAACTGAAGGTACGGTCCCGAATACCGTGTTCTCCCGACCGATATAAAGCAGATCTTAGTGGTTCATAACAGGATTTAACATATGTGACTAAATTCTAAAGAGTGGAAATTAAAATATCATCTTTCCATTTTTAATAATAATAATAATAATAATAATAATAATAATAATAATAATAATAATCATACTCCAATTTAATCTTGTCATAAACCAATTGCTTAGTACCAAAGTAGACTGAAATGGTAAAGGTTTACGCATTTAACTATAAATATCGCTAACGGTAGTGTAAACGTGAAATTAGGACACTAATAATGATAATAATATGAAGAGGAATAATAATAGGAAGGATTTATTCGATTAATTGGAGAATAATTATGGTGAGAACAATGTAAGATATTAAATCCATGCTGAATAAGTGATACGAAAATGATAATCTCCACTGATGGAAATAATAATAATAATAATGAAAAGTTGAAGAAGCAGAAGATGAAGAACTTGCAATAGTATTTTGAGAAGAATAATTATGATGACAGAAAATTAAGATATTTAATGGGCGATGATTCATTGTTACGAATATAATAATGATAATAATTATTATAATAATAGTAATAATAATAATAATAATAATAATAATAATAATAATAATAATAATAATAATACCCGTGTGGTGATTTACCGGTTACCTCCATCGGGCGCGTCCCATTGGAATTGGGGAAGCTCGCTGGCTCTGCCGCCAGCAGAGTCAGAGGGTAGTAGTTAAATAAAATACCACCGTGAAAAAAACTGGTCCCTTGCCAGGGTTACGGCAAAGACTGGTAAATGACCAGAAACCAGAAAACATCTTGAGGCAACCTCTAGGGCTAACAACCCTAGTTGTAAAATAATGGGTACCCGTCCAAAGCAAAGTCAAGTCAAAAAGCATGATGGCACAACATTTCAAGAAACATACCCCAGGGGGTAAATCTTCGGATAAATCCCTCGTCGTGAATGCAACGGTGCACGAGTCTCGTTCGGATTCTGGGGGAGACTCGACATCATGCAAGAGACGAGTCGGAGCGTCTCGGTGTACCCCGAAGAGTAAAAAACTCAGGCCAAAATCTAAAACCTTTCTAGCAACTTTCAACATAAATTCACTTACACAAACTGGCAAGCTGAAAACCCTCACCAAAGCTCTTCACGAAAATCAGATATCCATAATGGCCCTACAGGAAACAAGGTACCCAGATGAAGAGATTTTTGAATCCGAAGGCTACCGATTTTTCAAGAGCAAAGCGCAAAGAGGAATCCTCAATGGAGCTGTGATGCTTGGAACCGCGTTTGCTGTTAGAACCAAGATCCTTAAATCGGTTGCAAATTTCGAACCTATGAATGACAGATTGTCTATACTCACAATTAAATGCGCGAACAAAACCTACGCCCTAGTTAACGCACATGCTCCTACAAACGATAAGAACAAGTCTGATCCAGACGAAGTTGATAATTTCTGGGACCTACTGGATGAAAAATTAAACAAAATCCCCAAACACCATGTCAAGCTTCTTTCGGGTGATTTCAATGCCCAACTAGGTCGTGAACAGAAGTACAAGAAAGTTATAGGAAATTACACTGCTCACAAAAGAACCAATCCCAACGGCAAAAGACTGGTGTCCATTTGCGAAAATCACAACCTGCAGGTCATGTCGACCCACTTTCGCCATCTACCCAGAAAGCAAATGACTTGGCGTTCTCCCGTCCAAGCTCTCGGAGAGTTCCAAATTGATCACGTTGCAATCTCCAGGAGAAATAGCCCTGAGATTATGAATGTGAAGGTAAAGAAAGGCATCAATGTGGCCTCAGATCATTATATGTCTCTTATCAAATTCAAACCAATTCCCGCAAACACAAGGAAGACAACCAAACAGATCACACCCTTCGACAACGATGAACTTCGGCAAAGGGTCGAGGAGTTCCAGGAGAAGGCTAGACCAAATGACTGTGACTTTAACGACGCCAGAAGTCTCCTTGTTGAGGCTGCCAAAGACATTGCATAAATCAAGAGAAGCAAAAAGCATGCCTGGTGGAATGGTACCTGCGAATCAGTCCTCCAAGAAAGACTCAACGCATGGAAACAGTACTACTCTACGAAATCAGAAAATGATTGGGAAACCTACAAAACCCAATGTGCCCAAGCAGCTAGGGTGTTCAGAACTGAGAAACGTAAATACGAAAAATCTCTCATTGAAAAGATAGAACAAAACTTTAGGAAGAATGAAAGCAGAGAGTACTACAGAGCCTTCAAACGCAAACTCACTGGCTATAAACCACCATCTCTATGCTTTGAGCGAAAGGACGGCACATTGGCGACGTCAAACGAAGAAAATTGCAGCATTCTGGCAGATTACTTCAAGAATTTACTTAATTGCTCTAAACCGCAAAGCGCCATTGAGACCAAGGAACCCTTACTCAGCTACCCAGATTCCAGACCACCCGACAGAGATGAAATCAAGCGCCACATAGCCCGTGTCAAAAATAACAAAGCGCCGGGTGAAGACTCAGTAGTAGCAGAACTATGGAAATATGCCCCAGAGGAATCACTTGATATCTTGAAAAAGCGAATAGAAGAAATTTGGAACAAGGAGACCCTACCCGAAGATTGGAAAATAGCTTTGATCCATCCACTACACAAAAAAGGCAGCATGAAGAACATCAACAACTACAGAGGAATATCTTTGCTACCCGTGACTTACAAAATTCTATCACTTGCCATCCTGGAGCGTTTGGAAGCACAAGTCGAACATCAAATAGGTGAATACCAAGGAGGGTTCAGAAAAGGTCGCTCAACAGCTGAACAGAACCAAAATCTCAAAACAATCATCAGATATTGTACACTATGTTCCAAGCAGTATGTGTCTGTCTTTGTGCACTTTAAGAAAGCGTACGACTCCATTTACCGGGAAGTCCTGCTAAATATCTTAAATGAATTTGGAGTTGATTTGAAACTGCTGGCATTAATTAGAGCCACCCTGACCGATACAAAATCCAAGGTGAAGTTCCACGGATGTCTCTCGCATTCCTTTGACATCAAAACAGGAGTCCGACAAGGTGATGGGCTATCCCCGATACTCTTCAACTGTGTTCTTGAAAAGATCATCAGAACCTGGCGGGTGAGATTACAGGAAACCAACTACAGTCCATTGAGAATAGGAACCAAGTCCAAGGAGATCGCAACAGACTGCTTAACATTTGCCGATGATATTGCTGTTCTCTCAAACGACATAGAAACCGCTAGAGCTCAAGTTGAAATTTTAAAGGAAATTGCCGAAAAAACTGGTTTGCAGATATCGTTTGAGAAAACAGAAGTAACGACTAACATCAAAGAGGCTCCACCAAAACTCCATACAAAATATGGGGACATCACCCGAGTAGACAAATTCAAATACCTGGGTGAGATCATCATGAAAAATGGACTGGACAAAGAAGCACTTCAGGAGCGAGTACGCAAACTGGAAATAGCCTACCAAACATCCCGCACAATCTACAACAAAAAATGCCTTACCCAAAACACCAAGATACGTCACTATGAAACACTTCTGAAGCCAGTAGTTCTATATGCAGCCGAAACCCTGTCTCTAAATGCCAACAAAGGACTCCTTGAAGAACTGGAGAAAAGCGAACGCAAAATTGTGAGAGGAATCTTGGGATCAAAGTACAAAAATGGAATCCATCAAAAGAGATCCAACAAGGAAGTCTACAGCAAAATAGAGAATATTACCGATACAATCAGAAAAAGACGGGCACGATTTTACGGTCATCTGAAAAGAATGGACGGATGAAAGTTAACTAAAGAAATCTTTCACTGTTTTGATTCAAACCCCAAAACCACAATTCCCTGGTTTAGAAATACCAAAGAAGACCTGCAAATGCTACATATCTCAGCTGAAGACGCCCTTAACAGGGATCTCTTCCGCAAGAAAATATTGACGAACGGGCTAAACCGAGACGAGCAACCGAAGAGAAGACACGTTGCCCCTTGGACAGAGGAGCGTAAGCAGGCCCACTCACGAATAAATGAGGAAAATTTGGGCTCTAAAGAAGGCCAAGTTCAGTGTCATATGCAACAAGACTAAACGTGGTCCTTGATGGCCCCAGCGAATTATATATATATATATATATATATATATATATAATGATAATAATAATAATTATTATTATTTTATTATTATTATTATTAGGAAACTGATCATTAAATTGTGCGGATATATTACGAGGAAGAACGACCCTTCGTTTGAAACGTCGGCAAGGGTTGGCATATAATCATCCCGGATGACAAATTATAATAATCAAATCTAGGATTATAATTGAAATTAATGATAATAATAAATTAATTGATGGAAATCAAAGAATATAATAATGATCAGATAAAGTATGATAATTATATTATTTAATAATCATAGGAGGATATGATTTGGACAGTCGTCCTGTGTCGAACTGCTCAGAACCAGATGTTGGGTTTTATCGGGGGAGATTGTTAGCGGTAGATGCGAAGATAACCCACTGACGGCACATGTCTTCATTGTCAGAGCATAGTAATGAACCTTTCCGTACGTCTTGTCGTATTGACAAGTGTAAATATTGAAATAGGCTTTGAGTTAATGAACTCAACCTGGCGTGTTTGTGAATCTGGAAATAATAGGCTAGAGTTTTTCCGTACTATAAATTCCCGTTCTTTCGAGGCGATAACATTTCCACGGTGGGTGTCCGGTTCACCAGGATGTACATACCGGAAGTGTCTCATGTCCAAACGGAACGAGGAGATGACAGTAAAATGTTACTGTCATGCCTTCGTCTCCGAAAGAAGATCTCCAGCGATGAATCGTCCACTCATACGGATGTGAATTCGACCCCCAGTAACCAATTGGGGCGAATTCAGAAAATGTTTTACACTACCAGAGTAGTGAGGTAAATCCAAGTAGTATGTCATTTATTTTTCAGGGTGGAAGTGTCCCAATGTAATAATTCTAATCGTGTGTAATTTGCAAAATAAGTGAATAAATTGCTCCTCATTGCAATTTCAATAGGAAACTGTTTCCATATATTTTTATTGTAGTTAGTCAATTATGCCCATGGAATTTAAGTTGTCAGTTCCCAGTCCTATTGTGGAGTCAAAAATTTGTATCCATGAATGAGTCGTCCCCCGTTACCTTAATTTGCATGCCCCGTTCATCCCTGTGTTCATATGATGCGCCGATATATAATTAGATTTTCTTTATTAATTTTTTTTTACCTTTCTCGAACTGATCACCCCTGAGATTAATGCTAGTCTGGGACTCAGGAAGTGAGCGGGTGCAATAGGAATGTCATCATTACCTGTGGCATTAGATGTAATAGAGTATATCACACCTTTAACTTCATTCGAAGTGATATTTCTAAAAGAGAATTGCTCATGCACAGAATGCTGTTTAAACAAGGGCAGTGAGCTTTTAGCTAAAAAGACAGGTGGATTCTAAATATGAAGTTTGGTGGAAATATATCCAGTAGATTCCAGCACTCGCGTACATACGGAGGAAGGAAATAATACAGTGAAGAAAGTTGAAATTAATAGAAAAGTGATTATAACTGAGGACAGCCGTATAACTACAGGTACGCAAATGCTAAGTGAATGTATTATTCAATAAATTATGCTGGTGTGAGTTATGGATATCAGAAAGCGGTAACAGAGGAGAAATTTATTCGCAGTGATTCTTAGGTAAACAGACAAGATGATGCCTAATGGTGTTATTACTTAATCTATTCGAGGACGGTTATAACCTCAAACAATATTCCGCCAATATCCCGCAGATAGGCCGATTGACGCCTCTCTTGCCTTCTACCCAAGGAACAACCTCGAATTTAAAAGCATGATGAGGAAAATGGCAATACGTTACTTCCCTGCTGGCAAGCAGTCAGACACGTTGCCATGGTAACCTGTAGGTTCGTTGTCGGTCTGTCGGTCTGTCGGTCACTCAGTGCAGAGCATGATACCCGCAGAAAACAGTAAATTTCTCCGTCATGTGAAGAGTAAGGTCAATTATGAACATATCGAAAGTTGTTTATAATGAAGAAACGTTTAACGTACGGTCCACGGAGTTTACAGAAAATCAATAGTATGAGAGAAAATGGAGGAAAACCGTTCTGGTTTTCCTATAAACCCCCCGTCTATTCAAAGATTTTAAAATGACATGCATATCGAAACCTTCTCCGGGATGATTATACTCTAAATATGAAGTTTCGTTGAGATCTATCTAGCCGTTTCGACGTTATGGTGGGACGGACAAACAGACAAACAGACAAACAAAGAGACACGAAAAGTAAAAACCACCGACTAGGTTCTGAGTTGACCTAAAACGGAGAAATATCTGAAAAATTGGCAAAACAAAATAAATTACAGACAGCGGACCCCCTACAACTTTATTTATATAGATAACAATAATAAAGCATCTGCACTGCCCAGTGTCACCTCATTTCTATCATTTCTGTTACCGAATTTGGAAGTTTGACATTAGATTCCTTCATTAGACACGAAAAGGACCTTCAGTTATGAAAATCAGCAAAAATTACCTCCTAGCCAAGCAGCGGGCGTTGACGGGTCAAGTTCTTGTCTGAGTTGAATACATGTAGAACTAGCATCAGTTGCCGGTGTTCCGAAGCTAATGTTGTAGTAGTTTTCGAATATGTCACGAAAAGAATGGTATTTCACCCGTAACGAACGGTATTCAGTACTGTTATAAGCCTACCAGATCTTTATAAGAGAGAAGTCACTACTGAAAAATTGCACATTTGAATTTTCCCTTCCATAATGGGATTAAATCGGAACTAGTTTTTCAATAAAATGTTCAGATCCAGCTTTTCGAGTTGCGCATTTCTTCGATCGGGTATCTTCTCCACGTTTATCCGTAGGTGGTATTACTGTTACGAAATGACACTTGCATATCCTTCAAGCTTTGGTCTTGGAAACTGATAATATGCAAATTAACACTTTTTGCCACATTTCAATTTAAGTAGGCCCAGTAGAACACCTAAAATTTGGTATAAAATATATGTACAGTTTTGCCGGCCCATCCTTCCTTGGTCGTTTTCGCTGAGGTTTCTCGGCAGCAGTGAACTTCAAAATAAAAGCATCTTGCATAAGTTTATTTTAGTAGCATAAAAGCCACAGTGGAATTGCCTTACATCCTGCCCATGAAAGCATGTTTCCCATTAGCAGTGTGTGCACAGTCAGAGCTGAAACAAACAAAACGAAGACTGAATAACAGTTTGTATTGCGCATGCCCACATTGGTTAAGGTATAAGCTCTGACAACATTTAGGTTAAGTGTCACGAGAGCACAAGTTTATTCGATCACTACATGAGTCACAGGCCACAATGTTTTTAAAAGCACTGTTTTCTCCCATGTAGTTACCCATAGACTAAAGGTTTTAAGGTTAAATGTAACGAACATGACCTTCCTGTAAAATGATTTCATCCGTGTAGATCCATCTCTTTACCGGTGTCTATTACGTCCTGGTTCTTCAGGAACTATACACGGACCACTTTGAATAACTACTTTCTCAATTGTACAACTTAAACCTTGATACAAATCTTTGCTAATATTGAACAAATGGCTCAGTAGTTTGTGTTAATCAGGATAAACAACAAAACAGCATGCGTGTATTGCAGGTTTGAAACAGTTGCATGTTGTTCCAGGACTGCATATGGAGCATCTGCCAAAGGACAAGACTTAATATGGAACCGTAGCCAACGGGTAAGACTCAGTATGGTACAGAAACGGAATTTTAAACTTGTTTTTCACAGGGACAAGAATATCTTTTTGCACGTAACCTACACTCCACCGGAAAGAACGTTACGTTTTGAATGTAGTGATATGCATAACTGAATATTGACTTTTGGTGGACAAGACACTTTTGGAACTAACCGACACAAATATGAAGCGTGCGTACGTGCTACAATAAAAGTAAAGCAGCTTTAATCACGTCCTGAGCACTGTCCACTCTCATGTCTCCTTATGACGTATTGTGTTCGTAGAACTAATCGACTGCATTTTGATCACTTATACAATTAAGAAGGAACTCATAACACTTTTTACATTCACTCCTAAAATACACCATATGCAGTACAGTACTGAGAGTTCTCATACACACCCACCAGTCTACTGCAAATATTCCTCCATGTCGTATAGATCCCACCTATTTATACATGCATTTTATGTGAACAGGAACCAGTGATGCATACTCAAAAATTACCCCTACCCTGGTACAATAATTCAATACCAAATTCCTCGTCAATTAAACAAAAATGTTCCCTTACTTATCCTCGTAAATTCCAAATGTATCTTCATATAAACACCATTCACACTCATGTCTCCAATTATGCCTCCGAACATATCAAGCAAATCCCGCCCTTATTCTCAAGTTTTCACAGCCTTAATTCCACAATATTTTCGTATACTACTCTTTTGTTGGGAATCACCCATAAAAATCTCTGCTGCTATGCCTTCCATTATGTACAGTTCTAAAAATCCAGATATGATGGTGCGGGTCCAACACACCGGACAAGAACTTTAATTGGAAGCAAGCCGGTCCTGATTACCCACGATTTTACTTTATTTAAATCCAAGTTAACGTGTTCTCGCCAGTGAATATCTTTCCAAATAAAAAATCCAGATACTTCTTTTCTATCAACACAGTAATTGAAACTGAGAGATATCCTCCTCCTGGCGAACATTACCATCACCTGTGCACGTAATGCAGGTGTTTGCCCTTGAAGTATATGCAGGCCTAACGCCATTACTACTCACACAAATTACCAATATTCTAACTATTCACATAAATTATTTTCTATCACGTGTCAGAATTGATTGATTAACATTGATTCACGTCCGTTTTAATTCTCTTACAGTACACTCATGATCAAAAAAGCAGAACACCTTTAAATACTAGACATAGGAAGTTCATGTGCACAGAACATGTGCATTAATATGTTCTAAAGAATTGATTAGCATTTGAACCATGTCGGCCCTGAGATTCAAGGTCCACATTGATATATCGGTGCGTGCGGCTCTCGAAGCTAATGGATCAGTGTGACTTGAGTAGACGTGCAAGGAAGCCTCGCAGACGTATGCGAGAATCGTACCGTCAAATGAGTGAGTTTGAAAGAGGGCGCATCCATCCGGTAAATTACTGCTCGTGGGGGACGGAGTGTGTACAGAATGGTTCACAGAGGTCTATAGAACACGACGAGATGCGTATGGTCGCCCCCCCCTCCCCCGAGATGATCGACACGTCATTCGAATGGCATTGCAGGACAGGTCTGTTTCCTCCTCGGCTCTGACGCAACAGTGGAATACATCGTAAACCACCAGGAATGACAGTCCGTCACCATTACCAGCACGTGGTCCGCTTCTCCGCCTACCTTTGACTAACGTGCATAAACATGCTAGACAGCAAAGGTGTATGAAACGACGTCACTGGGGACAGGAGAGCCAACAGATATTGTTTTCGGACGAATACAGGTTCTGATGGCTGCATCATATCGACTCAAGGCCTTATGGTGAGGGTTGCTAATGTGTATAACCACTATGACCAGTTTGACCTACGTGAATGACATCCTGCGACTCTTAGCCGTACCTTTCTGCACTACACCCCAGACAATCAATCAATCACTACTGATCTGCATTTAGGGCAGTCGCCCAGGTGGCAGATTCCCTATCTGTTGTTTTCCTAGCCTTTTCCTAAATGATTTCAAAGAAATTGGAAATTTATTGAACATCTCCCTTGGTAAGTTATTCTAATCCGTAACTCCCCTTCCTATAAATGAATATTTGCCCCAGTTCGTCCTCTTGAATTCCAACTTTATCTTCATATTGTGATCTTTCCTACTTTTATAAGCGCCACTCAAACTTATTCGTCTACTAATGTTATTCCACGCCATCTCTCCGCTGACAGCTCGGAACATACCACATACAGAGAGTTACAATAATTGAAAATCTTCCACCTTTTTGATACTTTTTATTTGCTTCTTAGCAAATTATTAATTATAAACAGTACATGTTTCGTTCTCACTTGAGAACATCTTCAGCTGTTGTTAAGCTTAGGTGAATCGCTAAGTTTCTGAATACATTATTTTCAGGTACATTGTTCCTCTTAGACTATTTGAATATAAAATTAAATTAAAATTATGTTAAAACAATGTGAGGGTTAATGGGTTGATGAAATGAGATAGGATGAATATCTATATCTATTCATTAGAATAGCTGTTAAAAGTTTCAACTCTGTTACACTAAAAATATCTATTTGTCTTCCAGTTAAAAGGTTTTTTGAAAAATGAATGGCGTCTTGACACACTGTTCTTATTACTGCTGAATGCTCATTTCATTCACTCCTTCCAGGTAGGCTGTTATTTATTTTGAGGTCGCTTAATGTGCCCTAAATTGAGTCTAATGCGGAACTTGAAAGCTGATTGCCGGTCACTTTTCGAGAAGGGAGCTTCGTCTTAATTTCTGTAATGAAATGAGGAAAATAGGAATTTGTTTTCTTTGTAATGAAAGCATGTGTCTTTACATAATAACAATGTATAAAATGGTTCTATACCTTAATGTTGTTTGACTCCCATTCTACCGTGACCCTGGAGGGTGAATGTTTAAAGCTGCTTTACGTCTAGTATAGTAATGGTGTGTGTGTTCCGCTGCTTGCTTCTCCTTTCGGGAGGAGGGGAGGAGGCGTGTAGCTTACTGTCACGGCTTCGGCTTTAGAAGGGGTGGGGAAATTGGTTGTACAAACTGGCGGAGGCTCGATCTTATTCATCATTTTATGATCTGTGTTGTTTCTTTTGCCTAAAGTTTCAAGACTTGATAATATCCCTTTTTTCCAAAATGGCGCCCGGTAATGACGACGTAGTGTTTTAACCTCCAAGTAAATTAACCGTAAAATGTGACGAAAAGTGCGGAAAATGTCGAAGATTAGTGAAAAATGGAATGTTGTGCACGTGGTATCAAGTAGTTCATGGATGGCCGGCTTAGAAGGAATAATTTAATTCTGGCAGAAAGTGATCGCGCGCGTGAAACCAAATCATCGCGATCCTCTGCCGTTGCCGTGCCGAGGTTAAAATTTAGGCCTAGATTTCAGATTCAAGACAAAGTTAGGCCTAAATCAGCAAAGGTAGCTGTGTTTGGTGATAGCCAAGAAAGGGGAATAGCGGGAGTGATAAACGACGAGAATATAGCAGCAACCGGAGAAATATATCCAGGAGCTTCTACCGGCAGTGTCCTGGAAAACGTAGAAGAAGCAACTAGGAGCTTCGCGAGCTGCGAACGAACGACAACTTAAACATACACTAGGGAAGCTGACCCACACTAGTGAAGGTGCCAGCAGGACTATGCGCCTTCTCGTTGTCGCGCTGTTGCCCTGGCCCTCCCGATCGCAAATATGTGGGATATCGTGCGGCGCTGTCACTGAATTCCAGCCAGCAAAAATGAACTGTGGAAACAAGTGAATACAGCATGGATGGCGATGCAGTGAGTGCGTACTGATCAGCGGCCGCTTTGAAGGACATGGCTTTTGCATAATAGGGTTTGATTTTTTGATTGTTAATAACTGACGTTGTCGTTTGTAATGCTCTGGTTTCACCTTAGAAAGTACATTGTTAAGAAATGTGCCCACTGCCCACATCCTTTAGTAAGGGGAAATACAACAGAAAAGCACTTAGAGATAATCTCTTTTTGTTCGTCACCAGTCACTTTCTTTCTTTCTCCTCCAAGTTGTCTCTTTACTAAGGCACTCTATGGTAAGGAAGCTTTAGTCGTTTCTCTTGAAGATAAGCGCTAAGGAGAGAATCCCTGTAGAATCTCATTACATACATTATCATTATAGACCGTTCAGTCTGCAAGCCTCTGTGGATTTACAATCCTCTATTTGAAACTAATGCTGTGGCTTCATTTAGTTCTTAACTTTAAATTATTAAATTATTAGAAATTCAGTCTAACCATCGCCTTCTTGCACTCCCTGTACTCCTCTTACCCTCCATAACTGGGTCCGTTATTTTCCTACGTAATCTATTCTCCTCCATTCGCCTCACATGACCCTACCACCGAAGCCGGTTTATGCGTACAGTTTCATCCATCGATTTCATTCTTAACTTAGCCTTTATCTCCTTATTCCGTGTACCCCCTGCCATTGTTTCCACCTGTTTATACCAGCAATCATTCTCGCTACTTTCATGTCTGTTACTTCTACATTATGAATAACATATCCTGAGTCAACCTAGCTTTCGTTGCCGT
Organism: Anabrus simplex; assembly: GCF_040414725.1. Classification (NCBI taxonomy): domain Eukaryota; kingdom Metazoa; phylum Arthropoda; class Insecta; order Orthoptera; family Tettigoniidae; genus Anabrus; species Anabrus simplex. The sequence continues at coordinate 8,294,094 of NC_090266.1, forward strand.
AAAGCAAAGTTGGTCTGCGAACAGACCTATGTAAAGATAGTTTCGTCCGGGAGCTGACTTCCTTCTTACAGAAGACCGTTGTTCGCAAATGCGAGCTCACTGCATTAGCTTTACTACACATTGATTCAATCTCACTTACTACACTGAAGAAAATGGAAATTGCAACACCCAGAAGGAGTGGTGCTACATTGCTGCAATTGAATATGCAGGACGAGTGTTCCCTCTGACTGCAAGTTTGGACAACAATCAATACAGGATGTGCCCACCACGAGCTGCAATATATTGAAGAATTCGTCGAGGCATGGAGTCAATAAGGCCCTGGATCGCTACCTGAAGAATTGTGGCCCATGCTTGCTGCAATGCACGGGTCAGTTTTTCCGGAGTTGTGGGTGGCTGAGGACGGTCGGCCAGTTGTCGACCCATCATGTCCCACACATGCTCAATGGGACTGAGGTCCGTGGACCTGGCGGGCCATTCTAAGGTTGTGATGTCGTGGAGAGCTTTTCTGGAGATGCGTGCAGTTTGAACCCGGGCATTGTCGTGCTGAAGCATCTCATTAGCAATGTTCGCAATCATAGGGACAACCACTGGATTGAGTACCCTATCAACGTACTGTCGAGCAGTCATAGTGCCCTCAACAAGCACTAATTGTGATTTCACATTAAACCCAATAGCTTCCAGACCATAATGCTTGGTGTTGGCCCTGTGTACCTCTCGACAATAAGATCTGGGCGGCCCCTCTCCCCGGTACGTCGGCGCACACTATTCCGGCGATCACTGCGGGCAAGAAAGAAGCGCGATTCTTCACTAAAGACGACGCTATGTCATTCGTCGAGCCACGTCGATCTTTCTCGACACCATACCAGCCTTACACGTCGCTGTTGTGGGGTCAATGGAACACCTTCTGCAGGGACACGGGCTCGTAAGCCAGCTGCACGCAGGTGATTACCAACTGTTTGTTGTGTAACGTGGGGTGCCACAGCTGCTGTTGCATGGGGTTCCATCCGGGCCATCCAAATGATGCGGCGAGCCTCTCTCACAATTGTCCGTCGCTCTTGGTCTGTGCCAGGTCTACGAGTGTGGGTACCTTCATTTGACCATTGCTGCCATACACGTTGTACCGTAGATGCCTGTCGGCCAACACGTGCAGCGACAGTCCTTAGCGATAATCCAGCCTCACACAGCTCAATTATCCGAGCCCTCTCAAACGGCGACAGTTGTTGATTGCGTGCTCTTCCTTGTCGTCGAGGCATGTTTGACGGTCAACACTTCACTGCACAGACTGCAAGGCAATGCGCTACACCGGAGTCCGTATACTGAAGTTGATTCCTCCGCAAACAATCACGTGGGAAGACCTGTAGCAACAATCCAATGGATCTGAAACTTTGATCGTTTACACACCTACATGGCATCGTTCCATATCTTGAAAATCAACACAAACGATAAATGCCTTCATGGTGTTGCAATTTCCATTTTTTTAAGTGTATATTACCATCCTGGGAGAACACACAACCTAAATACTTAAGATTTTCTTACTGTTCCAGTTTTGTATCACCAATCTGACATTCAATTCTGTACAATGCTTTACCTACTGACATCAATTTAGCCTTCGAAAGGCTAATTTTCATACCATACTCATTGCACCTATTTTGAAGTTCCAAGATATTAAACTGCAGGCTTTCGGCACAATCTGCCATTAAGAATAAGTCGTCAGCATAGACCAGACTGCTTACTACATTTCCACCTGACTGAATCCCTCCCTGCCATTTTATACCATTCAGTAGATGATCCATGTAAACTAAGAACAGCAAAGGTGAACGATTACAGCCTTGTCTAAACCCTTTAAGTAGCCTGAACCAAGAAATCGTTCTACCATCGATTCTCACTTCAGCCCAATTGTCAACATAAATGCCTTTCACTGATTTCAATAATCTAACCTTAATTCCATAGTCCCCCAGTATAGTGAACATCTTTTCCCTCAGTACCCTGTCATATGCTTTCTCTAGATCTACGAAACATAAACACAACTGTCTATTCTTCTCGTAGCATCTTTCAATCACGTATTATTATATTATTATTATTATTATTATTATTATTATTATTATTATTATTATTATTTGTATCAATTTAGGAAGGCTCGGCTTGTGCCGGTAACATAATGGGCTGACTCGGCCTAAGCAAGGAGTCACCCTCTTGATTATGAAACTACAGGTACATATATGTACAAATATTTACAACAGAAATAATTACAACATATACATTTATACAATAAATACAAACAACTTCCGACTTCTTATGTCCCCGTTTTGGGAATCTGTTCTTCAGTATTACTGGAACTGCAGCCTGGAACTTCATGCTGTTTGGCGTGAGTCAGAGGAAAAGTCGTTCCTAGGAACTTTCTCACAATGTGGCAAGTGCTCAGGAGGGTGGCTTTCTGTAGTTCTACGTATGTGTGATGATGCAGGTTTAATGCGGCTAGAGAGCTGTGCAAGCATTTTGGAATAACACCGGTACATGGAACTGTGGTGACTGATTCTAGTTTCCACAGGCGTTGTATTTCTATTGTCAGTTCTGTGTATTTTGATATCTTTGTGGCTATTGTTGTTTGCAGATTGGAGGTGTTTGGACAAGCAATTTCTATAAGGGATGTGGATCTTTTTGATTTATCGATTAGAATAATATCTGGCCTATTGTTGCTGAGTGTAACATCAGTTATGACTTCTCGGTCCCATAGTAGTTTGTATGAAGAGTTTTCGAGAATGGGTGGAGGTGTATATTTCCAATATGCAGTTGGTGACTGAAGAAATCCACATTTTACAGAAAGTTTCAGGTGAATGATTTTTGCTGCCTGATCATGTCGGTGCTTACAATCGGTGTTGGCCAAGTGTGGGCAACCAGAGATGACGTGCTGTATGCTCTCTGTAGTTCTGGAACAGCGGCGGCATTTGTCTGAGACAACTGTTGGATCCTTCATGATAAATCTACGGTAGTTCCGTGTAGCAATTACTTGATCTTGGATTATTATTATTATTATTATTATTATTATTATTATTATTATTATTATTATTATTATTATTATTATTATTATTATTATTATTATTATTATTATTATTATTATTATCTACCACACTCTAACCGAAAGGAAATGTGGCGGAAAATTTAATGATAAACACCTGTAAATGATTACACACCAATAAAGCAATCAAAGTCTAAACAAATAACTACCCTGCAGTTCACAACTGAACTTAGGAGTATTCTCATTACAACGAGCTAATGATTAATTGAAACTGAAGTAAAAAGTGAATAATTAGACAAATTGATATTATTATTCTACTGTGCACTAACAGCAATTGAAAACTGTCCTTAATTGAAGTCAATAACTTGCCAGGAGAAGACTTGAACTTCTAATATCGAAATATACGAATCAGGTTATTTATTGTACCCTAGCCAAGAGGGGAATATTTGAATACGTAGAGCAACAATATCATCAAATTGTACTAATCACTGGTAAAGCAGAACCATGGTGCTCTTCCTATAGTGGTATTAATCACAGGCAATGTGGACCTATAGCATGCCACTCACAGGTAACAGAGACCCACGGTGTTCCTCACTTTGTATTGTATTTTCGCTAAAATACCGTTATTACCTTTAAACAAATTTACAATTATACCGGTAACGTATTGTTTATTTAACGGAATTGTTTTTTCTGATAGGTGTCACGAATCTGATAGTGTTCCGCGAATTTTCTCTTCTATTACCGATAAAAATGTAAATGTAGAGTATAATAACCTATTTTTATAAGTATCCTACCAACAAAATTAAATATATTATTAAAGAAAATAAATGGATATTATTTGGTATTTTCCCTAGCCCAGTACGTACTCCATCGAAAATCAACAGAACAACTCAATGAAAAATAAAAAAATATACTAAACTTGATTACTTTCAACAAACACCTAACACAAATGATGTATTCTAACTGATTCACTGAAATACCAAAATTTTGAATTATACTAAATAGGAACTACTTTAACACCTACAACCTCGTCCACCAATGGAGTTCATCATCTGCATCACTTCTATCGCTGAACACAACGATTGGATAAGTCAATCAATCAATCAATCAATCAATCAATCAATCAATCAATCAATCAATCAATCAATCAATCAATCAATCAATCAATCAATCAATCAATCAATCAATCAATCAATCAATCAATCAATCAATCAATCAATCATTCATTCAATCAATCAATCAATTAATGAATCAATCAATCAATCGATCGATCGATGGATCAATCAATCAATCAGTCAATCAATCAATCAATTAATAAATCAATCAATCAACCAATCAATCTATCAATGAATCAATCAATCAATCATGTGTACAAGTAAAAAGTTCCATTGGTCTATCCAAGAAATACGTAGTGCCACTGAAGAAGTAGTGACCTGGCTGCGTACCTTGGACATTGTATTTTAATAAACCAAATATTACCTAGAGTCTGAAATGTAAATATTTTATATAAGTTTATTGTATGCTTCCTGTGTATCGTTATTTTTGCCTTAATAAATAAATAAATAAATAAATAAATAAATAAATAAATAAATAAATAAATAAATAAATAAATAAATAAATAAATAAATAAATAAATAAATAAATAAATAAATGAATAAATAAATAATCTGCATTAAGGGCTGTCGGCCTGTTGGCAGATTCTGTATCAGTTGTATACCTAGCCTTTCTTACATGTTTACAATGAACTTGGAAATTAGTGGAACATTTCCCTTGATAATGTATTCAAATCTCTTAATCCTCGTCATATAAAGGAATATTTGCCCAAATGTTTACACTTGAATCCAAACAGCACTTTTACACCGCGATGTTTCCTATTTTTAAAAGCTCCGCTGAAGCTTATTCTTCCATATCTCTCCACTGACAGCTCGAAAAATACAACATAGTCGAGTATGTCATCACCTTCCCCCCATGTCTTCCCAGCCCAACGTGTCCCCTGTGACAACATTACATTTAGATGAGACAAGAAGATATTAAGCACTACAAACACAGAAAGTCTGTTTCATAGCACCAGCATTGCAACTGTAATGAGGATAGTCCATAACTGCTGCTTACCTAGATTTCTCTCAAATAATTTGGTAATATAGTTTACATCTCCCTAGGTAAATCATTCCGATTCGAAACTCCCCTTACGAATATTTGCCCCAATTTGTCCTCTTGAATTCCAACTATATCTTCATTATCTTCACTATTTCAAACCTTAAAGTACACCACTCAAAATTATTTGTATACTAACGCAATTTCACGAAATCCTTCCACTTAGTCGATCAGTCCGAGCCTTGAAACATTTTCGTAACGCGGAACAAATCGCGCTCTTGTCCATCAATCAATCCTGATCTGCATTTAGGGCAGTCGCCCAGGTGGCAGATTCCCTATCTGTTGCTTTCCTAGCCTTTTCATAAATTATTTCAAAGAAATTGGAAATGTATTGAACGTCTCCCTTGGTAAGTTATTCCAATCCCTAACTCCCTTTCCTATAAATGAATATTTGCCTCAGTTTGTCCTCTTGAATTCCAACTTTATCTTCATATTGTAATCTTTCCTACTTTTATAAACGCCATTCAAACTTATTCGTCTACTAATGTCATTCCACGCCAACTCTCCGCTGACAGCTCGGAACATACCACTTAGTCGAGCAGCTCTTCTTCTTTCTCTCAATTCTTCCCAACCCAAGCATTGTAACATTTTTGTAACGCTACTCTTTTGTCGGAAATCACCCAGAACAAATCGAGCTGCTTTTCTTTGGATTTCTCCAGTTCTTGAATCAGGTAATCCTGGTGAGGGTCCAATACACTGGAACCATACTCTAGTTGGGGTCTAACCAGAGACTTATATGCACTCTCCTTTACATCCTTACTAAAACCCCTAAGCACCCTCATACCATGTGCAGAGATCTGTACCCTTTATTTACAATCCCATTTATGTGATTACCCCAATGAAGATCTTTCCTTATATTAACACCTAGATACTTACAATGATCCCCAACAGGAACTTTCACCCCATCAGCGTAGTAATTAAAACTGAGAGGACTTTTCCTGTTTGTGTAACTCGCAGCCTGCCTTTATACCCCTTTTATCAATATACCATTGCCTGCTGTCCATCTCACAACATTTTCGAGGTCACGTTGCAGTTGCTCACAATCTTGTAACTTATTTATCACTCGATAGAGAATAACATCATCCGCAAAAAGCCTTACCTCCGATTCCACTTCTTTACGCATATCATTTATATATATAAGAAAACATAAAGGTCCGATAATACTGCCTTGAGGAATTGCCCTCTTAATTATTACAGGGTCAGATAGAGCTTCACCTACTCTAAATCTCTGAGATCTATTTTCTAGAAATATAGCAATTCCGGAATCAACTAATGCTGTTGAGGGTCCTGTACACTATAACAATAATATAGTTGGGGTCTTACCGGAGACTTATTTGCCCTCTCCTTTACCTTCATAACAACGTGCAGACATCTGTCCTCGTTATTTACAGTCCCGTTTATGTATGTAACATTAACACCTAGGTACTTACAGTGATCCCCACAAGGGAGATTCAAACCAACAACGCAGTAATCACAACTGAGAGGAATTTTCCTATTAGTGAAACTTACAACCTGACATCGTTTAGTCCATCGCACAATACTGCCAAAGTCTTTTTTTAAGTTTCTCACAATCGTGTAACTTATTGATTACTCTAAACAGTATAATATCATTCATAAAAGTCATTGTCAATGATTCCAGGTCCTTATTCATATCATTTACCTATATAAGAATAAATAACGGTTCAATAATAGTTCCTTGATGAATCCCCCTCTTCAAGATTACAGCATCGAATAATGCCTCACTTACTGTAATATTTTGAGTCCTATCTTCTAGAAATATATCCTACACTTCAGTCGCTCTTCTATGAAATTCCAGTTGCACTCATTTCTGCCAGTATTCTCGCATGATGAGAGTATGATAAGGCTATGGAGTGGGTATGTGGGGAACTGGGAGTGAAATTTCTAGATCCTAATGGGTGGGTAAGAGATAGGGATCTGCGCTCAAATGGCCTTCACTTAAACCGCAGAGGTACGTATAAGTTAGGAAATTTGTTTGGAGGGAGGTGCATTCAGGGAAACGGGTTGGCCTAGGGAGCTGTGATAAGGGAACAGGGAACTGGAAATCAAGTAGGGATGACATAAAATTATTAGTGTTGAACTGTAGAAGTATTGTAAAGAAAGGAATAGAATTAAGTAATTTAATAGATAAATATTTACCAGATATTGTAATAGGAATTGAATCATGGCTGAGAAATGATATAATGGATGCAGAAATTTTCTCACGGCACTGGAGTGTGTATCGTAGAGGTAGGATAGGAATGGTGGGAGGGGGAGTATTCATTCTGGTGAAAGAAGAATTTGTAAGCTACGAAAAAGTTAAAGATGAGACACATGAAATTCTAGGTGTAAGGCTCATTTCTAAAGATAATAGGCAACTTGATATATTTGGAGTGTACAGATCGGGAAAGGGTAGCACTGACGCGGATTGGGAATTATTTGATAGGATAGTCAGCTATGTGGGAAACGACATGGAAAGAAATGTGATTGTAGCGGGAGATCTGAATTTGCCAGATGTCAATTGGGAAGGAAATGCGAACGATAGGAAGCATGACCAAAAAAATGGCAAATACGTTAATATGGGAAGGACAGCTGATTCAGAAAGTGATGGAACCAACCAGAGGGAAGAATGTCCTGGATGTGGTGCTGATAAAACTAGATGAGCTCTATAGGGAAAGTGAAGTAATAGATGGTATTAGTGATCATGAAGCTGTTTTAGTCGTAGTCAAAAATAAATGTGATAAAAAAGAAGGTCTTAAAAGTAGGACTATTAGGCAGTACCATATCGCTGATAAAGCAGGCATGAGACAGTTTCTAAAAAGTAACTATGATCGGTGGAAAACTGTAAATAAAAATGTAAACAGACTCTGGAATGGGTTCAAAGAAATATTTAAGGAATGCAAAAACAGGTATGTACCTTTAAGGCAGGTAAGGAATGGTAAAGACCCACCTTATTATAATAGAGAAATAAAGAGACTACGAAGGAGGTGCAAACTGGAAAGAAATAGATTTAGAAATGTCTGTGGAAGTAAGGAGAAATTGAAGGAACTTACTAGAAAATTGAATCTAGCAAAGAAGGCAGCTAAGGATGGCAAGCATAATTGGCAGTCATACGATTTTAGTGAAAAATGGAAGGGTATGTATAGGTATTTTAAGGCAAAAACAGGTTCCAAGAAGGACATTCCAGGAATAATTAATGAACAAGGGGAGTGTGTATGTGAGGATCTTCAAAAGGCAGAAGTATTCAGTCAGCAGTATGTAAAGATTGTTGGTTACAAGGATAATATCCAGATAGAGGAGGAGACTAAGGCCAATGAAGTATTAAAATTTACATATGATAACAATGACATTTACAATAAGATACAAAAGTTGAAAACTAGAAAAGCGGCTGGAATTGATAAGATTTCTGGGGATATACTAAAGACAATGGGTTGGGATATAGTACCATATCTGAGGAACTTATTTGATTATTGTTTGGTCGGAGGAGCTATACCAGATGAATGGAGAGTTACTATTGTAGCCCCTGTGTATAAAGGAAAGGGTGATAGACATAAAGCTGAAAATTACAGGCCAGTAAGTTTGACATGCGTTGTATGTAAGCTTTGGGAAGGTATTCTTTCTGATTATATTAGACATGTTTGTGAAATTCAAAACTGGTTCGATAAAAGGCAGTTCGGTTTTAGGAAAGGTTATTCCACTCAAGCTCAACTTGTAGGATTCCAGCAAGATAAGCAGATATCATGGATTCTGGAGGTCAAATGGACTGTAACGCTATTGACCTGTCTAAAGCATTTGATATGGTGGATCATGGGAGACTACTGGTAAAATGAGTGCAATTGGACTAGACAAAAGAGTGACTGAATGGGTTGCTATATTTCTAGAAAATAGATCTCAGAGAATTAGGGTAGGTGAAGCTTTATCTGACCCTGTAATAATTAAGAGGATGATTCTTCAAGGCAGTATTATTGGACCTTTGTGTTTTTTAATATATATAAATGATATGAGTAAAGGTGTGGAATCAGAGGTAAGGCTTTTTGCGGATGATGTTATTCTGCATAGAGTAATAAATAATTTACAAGATTCTGAGCAACTGCAACGTGACCTTGATAATGTTGTGAGATGGACAGCAGGCAATGGTATGTTGATAAACGGGGTTAATAGTCAGGTTGTGAGTTTCACAAATAGGAAGAGTCCTCTCAGTTTTAATTACTGCTTTGATGGGGTGAAAGTTCCTGTTGGGGATCATTGTAAGTATCTAGGTGTTAATATAAGGAAACACCATCATTGGGGTAATCGCATAAATGGGATTGTAAATAAAGAGTACAGATCTCTGCACATGTTTTTGAGTGTGTTTAGGGGTTGTAGTAAGGATGTAAAGGGGATGGCATATAAGTCTCTTGTAAGACCCCAACTAGAGTATGGTTCCAGTGTATGGGACCCTCACCAGGATTACCTGATTAATGAATTGGAAAAAATCCAAAGAAAAGCAGCTCGATTTGTTCTGGGTGATTTTTCGACAAAAGAGTAGCGTTACAAAAATGTTGCAATGTTTGGGTTGGGAAGAATTGAGAGAAAGAAGAAGAGCTACTCGACTAAGTGGTATGTTCCGAGCTGTCAGCGGAGAGATGGCGTGGAATGACATTAGTAGACGAATAAGTTTGAATGGCGTTTATAAATGTAGGAAAGATCACAATATGAAGATAAAGTTGGAATTCAAGAGGAGAAACTGGGCCAAATATTCATTTATAGGAAGGGGAGTTAGGGATTGGAATAACTTACCAAGGGAGACGTTCAATATATTTCCAATTTCTTTGAAATCATTTAGGGAAATGTTAGGAAAACAACAGACAGGGAATCTGCCACCTGGGCGACTGCCCTAAATGCAGATCAATATTGATTGTTTGATTGATTGATTGATTGATCTGTCCTATCCAATTCCCTAGATGGGTCAAGAGCTATACAGTTAATTTGACCTCCTCAACCTAAGATTAGCTACATGCTATACCTTACTGAACTCCTAACTCACCGCTACCATCTGAACCACGTGGGGGGGTGGCGAATTTCATATCGACGTGCTTTTGACATCTGTCAACATGACAGTTGCCATCTTGACGCGTCCTAAACACGTGGGGGCAGAATTTGAGCACGTGAATATCGCTAACCTCAAAGCTAGAATCTTGACGCGTCCTAACCTCACTGCTGCTATCTTAACTACGTGGGGAATTTAAAATTCACGTGTTTTTGACAGCTGACAAGATGACAGCTGCCATCTTCACGGGTCCTAACCACGTGGGAGCGGAACAGCTCCTAAACACGTGCAGTTCTTTTGCCGTGGAATTTCGAAAAATTGTACAATCTCATATCCTCACCGGTATTACCTTGACGGGTCTTAGCCACTTGCTTTTTTATTCCCCGGAATTTTCAAAAAAGGGAACGACTCTAACCTTACTGCTATTACCTTAACGGGACATAGCCAGGGGTCTAACCTCAGAGGATTATAATTTTAAGGCTTGCTGCCCTCCTCGACATACCCCTTCCCCGACACCTTATTCCTCGTCCTTCTCCTCGTTACGTTACCGAAGTGAGCTCAATCCCTCCTACTCATCACAGTTATGGAGGTCAACTCAATCCCTCCTACTCCTCACAGTTATGGAGGTCAACTCAACCCCTCCTCCTCCTCCGCGGCGATCACATCGTTAAGATTATGTATGTTTAGTCATACTCTCTGGTAAACTGAAGCCATTACGGTTATAAACTACTGCTGGTTTTTTATCCTATTTCTACATGTGATGTTACCGTCTTCAACGGTAGGTGCAATGAGAGCTATTACGCAATACTACGCCTAGGACGTAATTCTTCTTCTATACTCTATGTATCCAGCATCTTGATAAGCTCTTAGGTGTTGTAATAGTTAATGCTTTTACAGTATCTTACATCTTGCTTCTATTGATGAGATGTTTGCACACTTACAGAACATGAAGTCGGCTTAAAAAATAAAGTAGAATTAAAAAACCCCGATGGAAAAGGAACAGCTGTCTTCTTGACGGACCCTAACCTCACATTGAAGGACAATAGAGCGTCGCTAACCTCACTGCTGCCATCTTTACGGCGGTAAACCTCAAGGCTGCCACCTTATGCACGTTATAGCGCGGAATTTAAAATCCAACAACAGAACGTCGCTAACCTCACTCTTGCCATCTTGATGGGCTTATTAAACCTTACTGTTGCTAAATTGGTTATACGCTTTTGTGTTAGTTTACTGTTAATCGCTAAGCTGTTCGCATCATCGTAGTTGAGAGTAACAAATGTCGAGTAGATTTAAAGAAGAATCTGTTAGCAGAAGATAAAATTCCGTCATGGAAAAACCTATTTCTAGGTATATTTGCGAAGAGTGTGGAAAAGCATTTTCCCGAAGCTATCACAGGAGCCGTCATGAGATATCATGTAGGACAATTTTTCAATGCAAACATTGTAGAAGAGAGTTCAAGAACGCATACAACGCTCAACGTCATGAAGCCGCGTGTAATGTAGCTTCATCGGGAACAAAATACTAAGAGCTCAACCATATTCCAGCGAACACTGATTTATGTTTAAAAAGTACACCTCTGCGAGAGATTTTTAATTCTCCCTTGTTGTCTAGACCTGCTGCGAGTTCTGTTACTAAGCACAAACTTCAAGATAAAGAGAGGCAAGGTCATGATTATGATAATAAGTATAATGATGTTGATAAAAAGAGTAGTAAAGGGAAAGTAGAAGAAGAAAATCTGAATGTTTCATTGCCATTACAGCTTGATGATTTTACTTCATTTCCTAAGCCTACTACACGTTCTGTCGCACTGCAAACATCTCAAGAAGACATGCAAGGTATAGAAGAAGGAAATTTCAACGCTTCATCGCTATCGAAACAAGTTAAGTTTGTACCTAGAAACGCTACTGCTGAAGCACGTATTACATCAAAACAAGTCCCTACACATCAACTGTCTGCATATGGACTCAAAGTTCACAACGAGCCTCTGTTACCCTATGTAGATATAAGCTACTGTAAAGACCCCAACGTACTGGTAAAACGTTTGCAACTGCTAAGAGCCTATCATGATGCTGGTTACACACAGTACAAAGAAGATATTTTTGAAATAGAGCATGAATTACGTCGTGTAGGTATTATTAAGTAAGCGCTTACCCTTACCTAAGACATCCATCTGTAGTATATAGTCGATCGAGTAGCTATATTCGTATAGATTATTTCCCAACATTCTCCCTTCCTTAGGGTGTTAACTCCACCTCTAGTTGTAGAGCCGGTCTCAAGCCCGGATAAAGAGAGGAGAGGCACCCTAGCCGTTTAGTCCTTTAGCCCATTAGCCCTTTAGCCCTTTAGCCCTTTAGCTCATTAGCCCTTTTGCCCTTTTGCCCATTAGCCCTTTAGCCTATTAGCCCTACAAGGAATGTGTGGTAATCTAATCTTCTTAGAACAAAGGTATCCCCTGACATGTTCTAAACACATGTTGTATCGAGTACAGTGTTCTATTTTAGTCTTGATCACTTATTTAGTGGTCTAAACACTTCAATCAATGTTCCGATCACATGATAAAGTTAACAGCATAGAGTGCAGTGTTCGATTCCAGTCTTGTTATGTTTCTTTAGTGATTTGCAAGTCTAAACATGCGTAATGACGTCATCACTGCAGCACGTGCTTACTCTAGCTATCCCGATGCAGGTTTAAACTTGTTCGGTAGAGCTATGCCTTGGCATAAGAGGAGGCCTTAACAGCTTATGTATAGCCGCTATTGTTTAAAGATAGCTGCTGTTAAGGAAAAGCAGGTCGAATTTTTCAAATTACCCGCCAACACATTTCAAAGGTATGAGGTTTAGTGCTGTAAAGATACCTGCACGATGCAAAGCTAGATTTCTTCATCAGAGCAGCCACCATCTTGTGTGAGCACTTCTAGGCCGTATCATAAGGAGCTGTGTATAGTCGCCGTCTTGTCGCTGCTACCTTGCGCAAGCACCCCTAGGGCGTCTCATAAGAGCAGCAGCCATCTTGTGCAAGCGCTCTTAAGCTGCCTCATAAGAAGCTATGCATAGCCGCCATCTTGTAGAATTAGATAGCTGCCAATGCCAAAGGGCCTAAGTAGGGATCGAACCGTCGATCTCATCATTAGACTATGTTTTTTCTTGTTCCTGATACTGCAAACCTAGGTATCAGGTGGAAACATTTTATCCGTTTTGCTCTACGATGCACCGTTTTCGAGATATTTAACATTTTGCATTTAAGCCCCAAATTTAATGAATCGAATCAGCACGGTACGTTATACTCTCTACCATAGCTAGACCTGATCATGTTATGAAGACTCGCTTCAATACAAGCTAAAACAGAGCGAATGCCAAAGGGCCTACGTAGGAACCGAACCTTTGATAGACTATGTTTTTCTTATGCTATCATGTTCCTCATACTGCGAACCTGGGTGTAAGCAGAAAAATTTTGTCCGTTTTGCTGTACGGTGCACGGTTTTCGAGATATATAACATTTTGCATTTAAGCCCCAAATTTAATGAATCGAACTAGCACGACACGTTAGCCTCTAAGCTAGCTTTCTTCATAAGAGCGGCAGCCATCTTGCGCAAGCACCCTTAAAGCGTCTCATAAGGAGTTGTGTATAGCCGCCATCTTGTGTCCGCCATCTTGCGCAAGCATCCTTAGGGCGTCTCAAGCCATCTTGTGCAAGGACCCTTAAGCCGTCCCATAAGAGCAGCCGCTATCTTGCGCAAGCATCCCTAGGGCATCTCATAAGGAGCCATGTATAACTGCCATCTTGCGCAAGCATCCCAAGGGAGTCTCATAAGAACCTGTGTATAGCAGCCATCTTGCGTAAGCACCCTTAAGGAGTCATCTATAGCCACCACCTTATGCAATTAGCGTCGAGAGATGGCTGCTGTAGAATTTTTCTTTTTAAATTATCCGCCACCATATTCCAAAGATATGTACCTAAAGAGTGTAGCACTGAGGTTTGCGATGTAAGATGGCGGATGATAGCTGACAAAAAGCGCGTGAGTTTGTTTGCTAAACAAGAGCACGTGGAATTTTTCAATTTTCCGCCACCACATTTCAAAGGTATCTAGCTAAAGTTGGCAGCACGGGGCTCTCTTGATTAAATATGGCGGATGACAGCTAACAGAACTTTTCAAATTGCCCGCTACTACATGTCATAAAGAGGGCAGCACGGTGTTCTGTGGATGAAAGATGGCGGATAACAGCTGACGAAATTGCCCGCATGATAGCAGCACAGTGCTCCATTGATTAAAGATGGCGGATAACAGTTGTCACAAAAGCACGTGGCTTTGTTTACTATCAAGAGCACATAGAATTTTTCAAATTGCCGCCACCACATTTCAAAGGTATCTAGCTAAAGACTGCAGCACTGAGGTTTGTGATGCAAGATGGCGGATGACAGCTGTCAGAAAAAAGCACGTGAGCTTGTTTCCAAACAAGAGCACGTGGAATTTGTTTCCAAACAAGAGCACGTGGAATTTGCCGCCACCACATTTCAAAGGTAAGTAGCTAAAGAGGGCAGCACGGTGCTCTCTGGATTAAAGATGGCGGATGATAGCTGTCAAAAAAGCGCATGGGTTTGTTTCCAAACAAGAGAATGTAGAATTTTTCAAATTGCCGCCACCACATTTCAAAGGTATCTAGCTAAAGAGTGCATCACTGAGGTTTGTGATGCAAGATGGCGGATGATAGCTGTCAGAAAAAAGCACGTGAGTTTGTTTAAGAGGGCAGCACGGTGCTCTCTAGATTAAAGATGGCTGCTGTCAAAAAGCATTTTTCAAATTATCCGCCACCACATTTCAAAGGTAAGTAGCTAAAGAGGGCAGCACTGTGCTCTATAGATTAAAGATGGCGGATGACAGCTGTCAAAAAAGCACGTGGATTTGTTTATCTCGCGCTAGTGAGGTTAAGTTGGTAGCACTAAGATTTAGGCCCGCCAAGATGGCAGCACTGCCGATGACAGGTGACGAATTTGCAGCTACTGCGATAAAGAGGGCAGCACGGTGCTCTGTAGTTTAAGGATGGCGGATGACAGCTGTCAAAAAGCACGTGGATTTGTTTACAAATTCAAGTCTCGCGCTAGTGAGGTTAAGTTGGTAGCACTGAGGTTTAGGTCCGTCAAGATGGCTTCACTGAGGTTTGCCATACGTTGTTGTCTGTCAAAAAGCACGTAGCTGTCAAAAACACGTGGATTTGTTTACCAATTCAAATCTCGCGCTAGTTAGGTTAAGTTGGTACTACTGAGGTTTAGGCCCGTCAAGATGACAGTACTGAGGTTAGCGATGCGTTGTTGTCGATGATAGCTGTCAAAAAGCACGTGGCTTTGTTTACAAATTTCCCGCGGGTGGTGGTTGAGACGTCTGGGAAGGCCTCTGGCTGTGGTGGTGGAGGAGGCATCTGGGAGGCCTCTGCCTGTGGTGGTGGTGGAGGAGGCATCTGGGAGGCCTCTGGCTGTGGTGGTGGTGGAGGTGGCCTCTGGGAGCCTGCGGTGGCGCTGGCGCCAGAACCCGCTTATTATACTACTACTGTGGTTAGAAACATAAAGTTAATAACTACCACCATCACAAGTCACTGTGATATTCATTCGAAAAGTTCCTACGTGTCATAGCACTCACTGAATTTACAAGTCCATGTTCAATCGAAAAGTTTCTAAGTGTCGCAGCACTCCCTGAATTTTCAAGTCCATTTGAACATTTTTCCCGTAAAGTACTGAGTTCGAACGTCCACTCTCACCACCCTGCATAAGCTGGTGACCTTGTCGAAACGCCTCTCTAGCCAGGCAGTCTCTTGTGACTCGTGGAAAATTGCATTTCTATTTCAATGAATATCTTCTAACTCCAAGGGTCGATTTTCATCAAATTTACAGGGGTTTACTTTGGAATTATGGGATATAACGTGATGTTGTTTATAAAATAAAATTACAAAGGGTTTAGATTTTGGAAAATGTTCGGTCAAGTTCTAGATCGCCACGACTTGTTCACGTGCTATTTCGTCATCGGCAACGTTGAACAGGTGATGTGAACTGCACGCTGAATGCCTGGCCGTGCCGTTGTAAACTATGGCCGCATTGTTACAAATATCGGACTTTATAAAATTATGTATCAGGTGACCAAATATTCCTTGTAAAATATATATTATCTAAACACAAATCATTCATGCTCTTGGTACAGGGACATCATTTGCTGTCCTCTGTAACAGGATTAATTAACAAAATATTTTATCTAATTCAGGAGGGGAGGTCATACGTCGGATGGAGACATAAATCCTTAGCGATGGTGTAATTTTGGGCTCCCTCCTATTAACGACATGTTTTATCTTGTTCAGGAGGATAGGTGACGCGTCGGATAGAGACATAAAGACTTCGCGACGGTGTAGTTAGGCTTCCTCCAAAAAATAGTACACGGGAGGGCATGTCTTCATAAAAATGTATCAGATAACGGTGAAACTATGAGAAGGACGAAGAGGGATTGAGCTGACCTCCGTAACGTAACGCTGTCGACAAGGGCAGCTAGCCATAAACTAGAGTCCTTACACTCCCACTCTAAGATTGTGTCGAGAAGGGCATCTTGCCTTAAAACTATGGTCCCAGTTAGGTTAGAACCCTCCAGGATGTTGCCGTAAGGACATGTCGTGAAGGGCAAATAGCCTTAATCCTCTGAGGTTAGGACCCCTCCAAGATGATGTCGAGAATGGCAGCTAGCCTATAAATTATAATCCTCTAAGTTTAGGCCCCTCGAACATGGTGACGGAAAGGGGCATATGGTGAAGGGCAGCTAGCCTTAAAACTATAATCCTCTGTGGTTAGGTCCCCCGGATATGTCCTGTCAAGATATTAGCAGTAATGTTAGGATAGTACCCTTTTTCAAAACTTCCGTGTCGGCACGCACCTGAGTCCCGTCAAGATGATAGCAGCGAGATTATAGGGACCGTTCACTTTTTCAGAATTCCACGGCAAATCAAGTGCTCATGGTTAGGACGTGTCAACATGGCAGCTATCATCTTTAAATTCCTCGCCCACGTGGTTAAGATGGTAGCAGCGAAGTTAGGACTTGTCAAGATGGCAGCACATGTTCTAAATCCGTGCACTAGTGCACGTGGTTAGGACCTGTCAAGATAGCCACTGTCAGCTTGACAGCTCTTTAACTTTTGCGCCCTCCACCTAGTTAAGATGGTAGCAGTTAAGTTAGAGTCTGTCAAGGTGGCAACAGTGAGATTAGCGACGTTTGCCTGTTCTAAACTTCGCTCCCATGCTGTTAGGGCCCACCAAGATGGCAGCTGTCATCTTGACATCTGTAAAAAGCATGTGGATTTTAAATTCCTTGCCCGCACGTGGTTAACCTGCCAGCACTAAATTTAGAGTCTGTCATGATGGCAGCAGTGAGGTTAGCGACCTTCACTTGTTCAAAATTCCGCGCTCACGTGGTTAGGACGGGCAAGATGGCAGCTGTCATCGTGACAGCTGTCTAAAGCACGTAGATTTTAAATTCCGCGCCCCCTCATCGTTGGGATGGCAGTAGTGAGTTTAGGGTCTGTCAAGACGGCAGCAGTGAGGTTAGCGCCGTTCTCTTTTTCAAAATAGTGAGGTTGGGGTCCGTCAAGATGATAGCTGTCATCTTGACAGCTGTCAAAAGCTCGTGGCTTTGTTTGCAAACGAGGCCACGTGCGCCTGACGTCATAGTCACGTGGTCATGACGTCATGGGGTCAATGAATTTGGCCGGGGTCAATGACCTCGGGTGCTGACTCAGCACAAAAAATGCTGACGAGCTGTCCCAGAACCCGCCTTGTAGGGCAGAGCTCCCTTATGCAAAAATTAACAAATAAGTACTTCAGATATGGTACTATTTCCCAACCCATTGCCATCAGTATATCTCCAGAAATCTTATCAATTCCACCTGCTTTTCTAGTTTCCAGGTTTTGTACCTTATTTTAAATGTTGTTTTCATAAGTAAATTCTAATACATCATTAGTATTAATCACCTCCCCTATCTGGACATTATCCTTGTAAACAACCTTCTATAAATACTTCTGCCTTCTGAACTTTCTCGCATACACATTCCTCTTGTTATTTAATGACTCCGGAAATATCTTTCTTGGAACCTCTTTTTGCCCTTAAGTACCTATACATACACATCCATTTTTCACTAATATGTGTATGACTGCCAACTATGCTTCCCGTCGTGCTGTGCTTAGCTTCTTCGAAGATTCAATTTCCTAGTAAGTTCCTTCAATTACTCCTTACTTCCACGACGATTTATAAGTCTATTTACTTACAACCTGCACCTCCTTCTTAGGCTCTTCATTCCTCTGTTATAATATAGAGGGTCTTTACCATTCATTACTACTTTTAAAGATATATAAGTGTTATTACATTCGTTGACAAATGTTTTAACACATCCCCGGTCCGACCCCGGGCTGTAGGGGGCAACGCGTAAGCCCGTCACCCGGCGGCCCCGGGTTCGATTTCTGGCCGGGTCAGGCGTTTTTAATTGAAAATCATTAATATCCCTGGCCTGGAGACTGGGTGTTAGTGCCGTAACACTTTACACTTCCGTAATATCCAACATATGGTGCAAATGATCTTTCAAGGTCGACGCCCCGAGCAAACAGCCATCCCACTGTCTGTTTAAACTTTATTTATCGTTGTCCATGTATCATAAGTACTTATTAAAACTCTCCCTTGCCTGCCTTATCGGCAATATGGTACTGCCTAATTTTCCGTCTTTTATGACCCTCCTTTCTATCAAATTTACATTTAATGCCTCAAAACAGCTTCGTTATCAATAATGCCACGTATTTATGCAGTTTTTCTTTGGATCTCACCCGGTTTCACCAGCACTACGTCCAGAATATCTTCCGTATTGTTGATTACATGACTTTCTGATAAAGGTGTTCATCCCGAATTAACTTATTTCCCATTTGTTGGTACATTTTAGTAAATTGATATCATCCGATATAATCATGTTAAAATGTATATATACTTTTTTCATCAATTTTCCCGGATTCATTCGGACCGAGTGACCACTGGAAAGAAATTCTCTTCTTCCTGTGGTTAACTCGAATTTCTTCAGTTTGGGTATATATTTCGTTATTACTCCATCACATCCATGAACCCCCATATTTTCTTGGTCTAGGTATCTTCCGTTTTATAATAATTGTTACGGAGTTTTGTGGATGTGCAGAGGTGAAAGAAGGTGCTGGGATGAACAGGTCTTAATCTACGAAATTAAAGTTAATTTAAAATTTAACAAGGTTATATTTTCTTTTCAAGATTAAGAAATAACACATGTAACAGGTACTCAGTAGCCGAAACACAACTCGAGAATGTACAATTACAGAGTTACAGGATTTGGGCTCAGAGAGCCAGACACACAATTCTTGAGCTATAAGCTCAACCTTACGATATACAGGATTCAACAAATGGGCAGAAGACCCCAATCATGCCCAGGAGCACTTGCTCCCAATTACACAGTAAAGCCTCCTCGAGGCACGCAGAAACAGATTTTAAGAAAGAGCAACCCGCTCTTAAGTTCAAGCCTATCAAAGGCCACACCAAACTCCACGTTCAAGCTGTCCTCCAAGGACATATACACAGGGGTAAAAATACCCAACCTACTGAGGCCTATTCAGTGAAGAAAGAGAAATATTACATGGCTTCCACAATACCAACTTGAGAGGAGGCGAAACTGCACTCCAAATACGCCTTATTAAAACCTACTTGGCACTAGGCCTCTAATGCAAGGGCTAATCCCATACTAAACAGGTGACTTATAGAAGGAGACAATTTACATTACGTTAAGGAAGAAACGGTTGTGAAAATAAGTTCACCTCAAAGCAATATGAGTGGGAGCTCGAGAGGGATAAGCACTCTCTATCCCAATATGTAGTTTAAAAAGAGAGAATTGATACCAAGTGTCTTTACATTTTACGAGAAAGTTACATGGTAAAAGGCTTCGGACCTGCCCCGACAGTTAAACTGCTGAGCTAGCAAGAAAAGAAGTTATTAAAAAGCCATTATCTGGTGGCTGAACTGCTGCCCGAAGAAAGAGGCGCTTCCCGTCCCCTGCTACGTACTTTACACACTGATAGATGTTACTGAAGTGGCCCGGAGACCCGAAAATCAGCAGTTTATATACCCTCGTGGAAAGTTCGAGGCGTTTCGCGAATGATAACATCCGCCCACAAACATTTGATTGGTTAATGGCAAAAACGACTACACCAGATGAAGAAGAAACACCTTATTGGTGGAAAATTAATTACAGAAATTCCTTATTGGTCAAATTCAAAACTGGCGGAAAGAAAGGGTTAACATTGTCAACTTAAACAATGGCAGAAAGAAATTTAATAAATAACAAACTTATAAGTACTAAATTTCTTCAAAAAAAAGGTTCCTTCACTTCGCACTAGGGTGCACAATTGTAGTTCTTAAGTAGTGTCCTCTAGAAGAGAATGTTCACACTTCTTGCTACAGATAAAACAAAAACGAATCGCAAATGACATAGTTCAGAACACTTCAAAATTTATAGTAATGACATCTTCTGAGAAATCGTTGAATTAATATGGAAGTTAAAGTTCAGGCTTCCTCCAGTAGAGGAGTTTTAACTGGTGCAAAGTTTGAATTAGCGGCGTGGAGCTGTACCACCCAGTACAACAATAATAATAATAATAATAATAATAATAATAATAATAATAATAATAATAATAATAATAATAATAATAATAATAATAATAATAATAATAATTGTTACGGAGTTTTCCGTGGTAGGTAGAGGTGAAAGAAGGTGCGGGTGTGAATAGGTCTCCAGCTACGAAAGCAAAATTAATTTAAAATTTAACAAGGTTATATTTTCTTTTCAAAAACAAAGAAATAACAAGCATGGCAGGTACAAAGTAGCAAATTAAAAGGGTAGTTACAATATTTACAGGAATTGGGCTTCGCGCCCTGATTTTACACTGCTTGGGCAATCAGCTCAGTTTTACCCCAAACACGAGTTTTAACAGAGGGGCAGAAAACCCCATTCATACCTAGGAGCCCTTGCTCCCAATTACACAGAAAAGCCTCCACGAGGCATACAACACTCAATTTTCAAAAGAGCCACTCGCTCTCAAAATTTAAGCCTCTCCCAGGCCACACCAAACTCCACCTTCAAGTTGTCCTCACTGGACATAGACACAGGGGTAAAATACCCAACCTACTGAGGTCTATTAAATAAAAATGGGCGATTACATGACCTCTAAAATAACAATTTGAGAGGAGGCGATCTTGCACTCCTAATACACTTGTTTTTAAAAACCTAATTTGGCTCTAGGCCACTAATGCAAGGGCTAATCCCATACTACCGAGGTGACTTTAGAAAAGAGCAATTTGTTTTACATTAACGAAGAATAGTTTGAGAAAATAAGTTCACCTCAAGACAATGTGAGTGGGAGCTCGAGAGGGTTAGCACTCTCTATCCCAATATGCAGCTTAAAAGAGAATAGAAGAAAAGATCGTTACATTTTAGGAAAAGTTTACATGGAGGAACGCTTCGCACCCGCCCCGAGAGTTAAACTGCTGAGCTAGCAAAGAAAGAATTTATTAATCGGCCATTACCTTATTGATGACCGCTGCCGAGGAAAGAGGCGCTTCCCGCCTCCTGCTATGTACTTTATACACTGAAAGATGGAACAGAAGTGGCCCGGAGACCCTAAAATCAGCAGTTTAAATACTCTCGCAGAAGGTTCTAGGCGTTAGGGGAATGAAAACACCCTCCCGCGATGATTTTATTGGTAGATCAATAAACCCCCTACACAATACTAAGAAGAAACACATAATTGGTGGAAAATTAATTCAAGAAATTCGGGATAGGCTAGATTTAAAACAAGGGGAAAGAAGGGGTTAATATTGCCAACTTAACCAAAGACTGAAAAAAATTTAGCAAAGAACAAACATTTGAAATAAAAATTTCTCCAACAAAATAGTTCTTTGACTCCGCACTAGGTTGCACTATTGTTGATCTTCAGTAGTGTCCTCTAGAAGAGAAAGTTCACACTTCTTACTTCAAGCGAAACAAAACCACATCAAAAATGACACAGTTCAAAAACTCAAAATTTTCCACGTGGTGACATCTTCTGAGAAGGTAGAGAATTAATAGCGTAGATAAAGTTCAGACTTCCTCCAGCAGAGGAGTTTCAACTGGCGCAAATTTTAAATTAGCGGAGTGGAGGTGTACCGCCCGGTACAATAATAATAATAATAATAATAATAATAATAATAATAATAATAATAATAATAATAATAATAATAATAATAATAATAATAATAATAATAATAATAATAATAATTGTTAGTCGATAAGGTTTCAAAAATGTTTTCGGTGCAGCTAGAGGAGGCAGCGCATGAATGTAGGGTACAAAGAAGAAGAAGAGAGACTTTCATCAGTTTACCTAGCTCTTGCAAGTATACGAAACATAATTGATGTAATAGACGAACATAAATCACCGGACATTGATAAATTACCAGTCAAACATTTGAAAGACTATATTGATACAATAACACCAATCATACAGAAGCTAATCAATATAGTATTCGGGACAGGTATTTTCAGAAAGGATCTGAAGACTGCCATAGTGAGTCTTATTTGCAAGCTAGGTTCACATTTACAGTGAAAAACTATAGACAGACATCAATTATTCATACTAAAGGAAAAGTAACAGAAAGATATACTGCTGATCACCTAATTTCGTACTTAGAAATATTTACAATTAATAATGAACAGCAATTTGCTTACCAAAACACAAGGATACTAGTAACCTTCTTGAGGTATTCTCAAATCTGATCAGTGGGAAGCTAAAACAAGGTTTTCGCGTTTTAGTCGTGTTTATTGATTCCTCAAAGGCATTTTATTTATTTTCCAGTTGTAAAATTATAGTAATCTCAAGCACAATTGGGGTAAGAGGAACACCACTAAAAGTTTCTGAAATTTATAGGGTAAAAACATTGTTAATATATGTGGAGAAACGACTTATGTTGAAAGAGATGCCCCACAAGGAAGTATTCTACGACCTACAGTACTGTATATTGTATACTACATTTGTCAATGATATAAGTTCATATTTCATGTATGCAAATGATAAACTACTGTAATTGCATCACAGAAGTGGCAGGGGAGCATTTGCAAATGCCGTACGATCATTTCAAAGAATGGTGGCATGATCAGGGTCCAATAATTAATACTTTAAAAGCAAATGTCGTGCACATTTCTACCCAAAAAGTGCAGACTGGAAACATCAGAATAACAGGACACTCAGTTCAGTGCTTTCATGATGGGGAATAATAACCATGCAATTGTGAGTATACAATAGAAGGAGATGATAATAAGGAATATCTAGATATAATAATGTGTTTTCTTCATTGAAGCAACCAATTAGTAAGTTGTGTGAAAGACGTATGCTAAGCTTGTTCAAAACACAAATGGTAAAGGATGTAATATTTCATGATAGGTTAAAATAATTTATCATGCAGTTGTTCACTCACTAATATCATGTCATGAAAGTGTATGAGGATCGGCTGCTGTTACGGACATAAACATGGTACAAATGTTACAAAATTTGATTGCCAAGCCATTCTTTCGGTACGAAAACAGTGGGATGTTGAGCTCAATTGAAGGTATGGTACAATAGATGAGCAGCTTTTTATGTATACCATAAAATAAAATAATTATAAAACACCATATAGATTTGTAAATGCACTTACATATTGAATAAAGTAAGGTGCAGAAGTTACCTTCAGAACAACAAATATCGCTCCAGATCATTACAAGTTGTAGTACTTATATTTTTTAACAAGATACCCTCAGGATTGACACACAGAAGAGAGAGTTTATTACAGGAGATTCATGGCAGGCAGATTTCTGTCGTTGCCGTATCTGAAAGTTGGACATCTCCAGGTTTGGAAGTACGGTTTAGAGGTTTGAGAGTGTACAGAGATGACCGTGTGGATGGTTACGGTGGGGCAACTATCATTATTTACTCTCACGTACGACATAAGGTTATCCCTCGGAACTTTAGACAAGTGCCGTCTTTACAGGCCGTAGCTGTACGGATAGACTTGCCTCCCAAGCCTTTTCAACTGTTATCAATGTATTGCCCTCCTCGATGTGTGATTGAGCTGAACGAATGGTACACTATGATATCACATCTCGAACCGCCACACTTAATATGAGGCGACCTAAATGCACATATTGAAGCCTAGGGTTGTGCGTTCACCGGTGCAGGGCGTACTGCCCTATTGAACTTAACTGCGTTATTTTAAATTATGGATCTCCAACTCTCTTTGATGTTACATTGTGCTCTTCTACTCTCCTGTCCTCACCATGCGCTTTTTACTGTTCACAAAATATGAAGAAAAACTTCATAGAAGTAAAATTTCAGTTTAAATCTTTGAATGAAATAATTATAACAGTTTTCTCTACTTTGAATGATACGTACAGGAATTGATAAAACTCAAACCACAGTATGAAATGACCATACTAATTATGCTTCAAGAATTTGAGGGCCTGGTATACAGTAATTATCAGGGCTGCTTCTTAATTTTATTAATCCCTAGAGGAAAATGATTAACATCAAAGGATTACAAGTTTTACACTCATTTCAGAGGAAACAACAGAATTAAAACTTGGATCAGAAGGATCCAGAAGAAACTCTTACTTCTAGGCCTAGAGATCATACACAAGGGGAGGGGATGCTGAACCCACTCATGACATGATCGCAATGGAACCTAATGATGCAGAAGTTAAAAGTAGTTAAAGCCTATTGAAATAGCTTAATTTTGTGTATTTGTGTTTCATTTAGTGCTATTTACATAGTGGTGTTTAGTGCTTGTTGGTAGAAAAGGGGAGTAGTGATATTTATTTAAATTTTGTAACAAGTAACTCAGTTGGTCTTCAGTAAATTACGTTTTCTAGGTGTACCTTGTTCCGAATTTAGGTTTAGGAAATACTTTCGGTAATAACATTAACTTTAAAAATATTTTTAAATATCATTCTGTAGGTTCATTGATATAATACTTACAAAGGCAGATTATCATAAGGAATAGTATTGTAACGTCCGCTGAAACTTCTCTCGTATTTCGTATAGATATCCGTTCAAACTATCGCGAAGGTAATAATTACTACATTAAAAACGCGATACGCCTGTAAACTTCCATTTAAAAAGAAGTTAAAGAGATTACACGGCAATAGTTAAGAGTCGTTGTATTGTTATTGATTATTATCGCTCTTCATATACAAATATTGCATTGTTGGCTACAGTCGTGAACAAAGGGTGTATATAATAGTGTAGTCAAGTAAATATCAATAAAAATCAGCTGATCTTGTATTTCAATCATTTGTAGTTCTGAGTAGGTAGTTAAAGTATCCGAACTTTATATTTCGCTCCTGCGATCTTTCAGTATTTACGATCGGTTTGCTAATAATTATAAAGTTCATATATCCCAGTAATTGCAATTCAAATCTCTGGAGGAGTAGTAGTAGTAGTAGTTTTGACAGAAATATTTTTGAGAAATTATTGTAGACAACCTCGAATTTTTCAGTAGGCCTAATTAAGGACACTTTTAATCTCTGTCCCGTGCAGTAGGGAAAATAACAGGAATCCAGCAGCTGAAATAAACACATAACCACATTTCAGTTGAGAATTGTAGTTGAAGATAGGGTTTATTAGGTAGTATCTTGCCTGTTATATTCGTGTTTTTGTTTGTGTACGCCAATCCTTTCGATACTTAAGCACTTAACCAAACGCAGGGTTTCATTTCTATTAGAGCATAGTAGGATAAAGTAATACAAAAGAAATAATCTTCTGTCTACGCGTTTATCTTTGTTGGTAATCCTTGAGTACGGTAGTTCGTGCGAATTTCAAACTTTAGGCCTAACTTAATTGCAATTTTCATTTCCATTTGTACTTAATAATAACCTACTGTAATTAGGATACATCTGAATGTAGTTTTTAAATTTTGTAGTGTATTGTAGTGACTTATTAGAAATATGAGTGCTTATTCTATTATTTTGAGTAGTCTTGCACATCTGAAAATAGTTTAAAAGTACTGTAGTGTACTGTACAGTAGTATACGAGTAATATCCTACTAGAATTTAATGTGCTTATCTTATTATTGTAAAATATTTGTGTAGTACTGGTGTAGTAGAGGTATCCATAGAAACTCTTACTAAAATTCTGTTGTTGTAATTAGGATAGGCTTAATTGCAGTTTGGAATTGTGTAGTTCTTGTGTATTCAGTAATTAACAGCAGTTTGTTAGGGGTTTCAGGATAAAAAATAGAGTACGACTAAGTAGTATTGTAGTGTAGTCGTATAGATATCCGTTCAAACTATCACGAAGGTAATAATTACTACATTAAAAACGCGATACGCCTGTAAACTTCCATTTAAAAAGATGTTAAAGAGATTACACGGCAATAGTTAAGAGTCGTTGTATTGTTATTGATTATTATCGCTCTTCATATTCATATTGCATTGTTGGCTACAGTCGTGAACAAGGCGTGTATATAATAGTGTAGTCAAGTAAATATAAATAAAAATCAGCTGATCTTGTATTTCAATCATTTGTAGTTCTGAGTAGGAGTAGTATAATACAAGGATTCGGGCGCCACCACCTCCTCCGGGCTGCCAGGGGTCCCTCCACCACCTTTGGAAATTTGAATTTTGGCGGGAAATTTGAATTTTGGCGCGAGATTTGAATTTGTAAACAAAGCCGCGTGCTTTTTGACAGCTGTCATCGACAACAACGCATCGCTAACATCACTGCTGCCATCTTGAAGGACCTAAACCTCAGTAGTGCCAACTTAACCTAACTAGCGCGAGGTAAACAAAGCCACGTGTTTTTCGACAGCCACGTGCTTTTTGACAGACAACAACGCATCGCTAACCTCAGTACTACCATCTTGACGGGCCTAAACCTCAGTAGTGCCAACTTAACCTAACTAGCGCGAGGTAAGCAAAGCCACGTGTTTTTTGACAGCCACGTGCTTTTTGACAGACAACAACGCATCGCTAACCTCAGTACTGCCATCTTGACGGGCCTAAACCTCAGTAGTACCAACTTAACCTAACTAGCGCGTGGTAAACAAAGCCACGTGCTTTTTTGACAGCTGTCATCCGCCATCTTTAAACTACAGAGCACCGTGCTGCCCTCTTTATCGCAGTAGCTACAAATTCGTCACCCGTCATCGGCAGTGCTGCCATCTTGACGGGCCTAAACCTCAGTGCTACCAACTTAACCTCACTAGCGCGCGATAAACAAATCCACGTGCTTTTTTGACAGCTGTCATCCGCCATCTTTAATCTATAGAGCACAGTGCTGCCCTCTTTAGCTACTTACCTTTGAAATGTGGTACGTCACAGCTGTCATCCGCCATCTTGCATCGCAAACCTCAGTGCTGCCCTCTTTAGCTAGATACCTTTGATATGCGGTGGAGGCAAATTCCACGTGCTCTTGTTTGGAAACAAAGCCACGTGCTTTTTTGACAGCTGTCATCCGCCATCTTTAATCGACAGAGCACCGGGCTGCCCTCATGCGGGACAATTTCGCTAGCTGTCATCCGCCATATTTAATCCACAGAGCACCGTGCTGCCCTCATGCGCGACAATTTCGCTAGCTGTCATCCGCCATCTTTAATGAACAGAGCACCGTGCTGCCCTTATGCGGGACTATTTCGCTAGCTGTCATCCACCATCTTTTAATGAACAGAGCACCATGCTGCCCTCATGCGGGGCAATTTCGTTAGCTGTCATCCGCTCCCTTTTAATGAACAGAGCACCGTGCTGCCATCTTTGTGTTGGCATCTTTATTCTTTGACATGTGGTGGCGGCAAGTTCTACATCCACAATCTGAGAGCACCTTGACGTACTCTTCGTTGTGGCGGACAATTTAAAAAAGAACATCGAACACGCATTGCTGTAAAACATATTTTTAATCCCAAGAGAATCGAACCCGAGAATGCTGGGTGAGAGGCAAGCACACTAAACCAAACCGTAGGAGCTGGCAATTCTCTTTCTATATAATAATTTCATGTAGCTATTTCTAGCCAAGTGCAGTCTAAAAATAAATCCTAGTCTTGTCACATCAGGAAGGGCAACTGGCTAAATCCTGGTCTTTCAGCGTCAGGAAGGGCAACCGGTCGTACCGTAAAACAATAGTGTATGATGTAAGAGGCTAGATACTGCTTTTTAAAATTCTAAGAAGAGCATCTAGCTGTAAAACCCCGATTCTCGTGTTAAAAAGAGCATCTAGCTGTAAAACAGATTCTTAATCCCAGTTCATTGACGTTAGGAAGGGCGACCGACTGTAAAACAATAGTGTATGGTGTAAGAGGCTAGATACTGCTATGTAAAATCCTAGGAGGGCATCCAGTTGAAAAACAGATTCTTGTGTCAGGAAGGGCAACCGGTCGAAAAAAATAGTGTATGACGTAAGAGGCTAGATACTGCTATTTAAACTCCTAGGAGGGCATCCAGTTGTAAAACAGATTCTTGTGATTTAAAATCTCGCGTCAGGAAGGGCAACCGGTCGTACCGTAAAACAGTAGTGTATGATGTAAGATGCTAGATACTGCTTTTTAAAATCCTAGAAGGGCATCCTGTTGTAAAACGGATTCTTGTGATTTAGAATCCCGCGTCAGGAAGGGCAACCGGTCGTAAAACATATTCTTGCGATTTAAACTCTTGCGTCAGGAGGAGGCACTCGGCTGTAAAACATATTTTTAATCCCGGCCCTGCTACGTTAGGAACCACATCTAGCTGTTAAAACAGGAGCTCCAAACATTTACAGTTTTAAGCTTTAGGAACGGGTTATGGGTTACATTTTTTGTTCTACCACATAGAACACTATCTTTGAAGTTGTATCGGCGCAGTTAGTCAGAGCGGAATGCATGCGTTAGCTGAAATTGCACGCTCGGCTTCCGGCTGTACTAACCTTGAACGAGGACACTGCGTGCTGATAAGCCACTTGTAACTCACGGGACGTTTTCTTAGCCGCGTAGCATTTAGCTCGTGTAAGTTCCTAACATAAAATATTATGATTGTACGGAGAGGTTAAAACCCAGTACTAGCACATAGCCTACCCCTATCGAAAGATCCTGCACGGTGCCGGCATATAGGCTACTCCTGTTGAAGGAGCCTGTACAAGGTTTAACACCCCCCATCAACAGCCCTTACTTAATGCTGGCTTTTTGCACGCCCTCGAAACTACCTAAGAATGTAATATACTACCGTAGGGAGCGGGTAAAAACCGGTGCCGGCACATAGCCTACTCCTACCGAAAAAGCCTGTACAAGGCTTAACACCTCCATCCGACAGATGAATCACCATCAACATCTCATACTCACAATCATTTTCGAAAGAGTCTGCATAAGGTTTAACGCCCCCATCAACAGCCCTTACTTAATGCTGGCTTTTTGCATGCCCTCGAAACTACCTTAGAATGTAATATACTACAGTAGGGAGAGGGTAAAACCCAGTGCCGGCACATAACCTACTCCTACCGAAGAAGCCTGCACACAGCTTAACGCCGCCATCCGACAGATGAATCGCCATCAACATCTTGTACTCACAATCATTTTCGAAGGATTCTGCACAAGGTTTAACGCCCCCCATCAACAGCCCTTACTTAATGCTGGCTTTTTGCCCACCCCGCCTCTTAAATCATACACCATAGTTTTACTACCAGTTACCCTTCCTGACGTTAAAGGACTAGGATTTTAAATCACAGTATACGCGATAAACTTGTTGTAGCGGGTTTTATAACTAGATATCCCGGTACCGGCACATAGCCTACTCCTACTGAAGAAGCCTGCACAAGGCTTATCGCCTCCATACGACAAATGAATCACCCTCAACACTCTTGTACCCGCAATCATTCTCGCTACTTCGGGAGATAGCGGGCTCGAACCCCTACTGTCGGAAGCCGTAAAAAATATCAAATGATAGGCGAGGGACCTGCGTGATCGTCATAACGTGTAATTACATGATCTAGCTGAATGTAGTTTTAGCTCAATACCGTTAAGTGCCTACAGGTAAGGAATACCGCGGATGTAGCTTAGTACCCTCCCGTATAAGTCCAGAGGTCGAGGATCGGGCGCTAACTTTCTAAGGCTCGATCCGCTGCAGAAATCTTAAATTCTGACACCTCGGCATCAACAGCAGGTTCGATCCCGGCTTAAATACAACAGCCTGCGGAACTCAGCGTAAGACCCTCAGAAGAGCTCTTGTTGCATAAACATTTCGTTCCGACTGTACTGCAAACGTCTGCAATTCTTGATATCCGCTTGGTAACAAGGAGCATATTTACTCGCTGCAGTCTGCGTGAAGCGCTCACAGTTCTTTGTATGTGTTTATTACGTGCACATCTCCCGTCTAAGTACTGTCCGCTGTGAATATTATTCTTCAGCCTTTAGCTTAAGGTAAGCCAGAACTGTTAGTTACTGTTTGCAAAGCAACTTCTACGCTAGGTAATAAACATCTACATTCATATATGTTTGTTCTTTTCTTTTTAGGTACAACTAGAATATTATCATTCGAGTTACAGGCTTGAAAGTACGCATTTTATTCATCCGAGTAACAGTCCGCAGCACGTGCATTTTTAAGGTATGTTTTCGAACTTTGAGTTGTAAAGATAGCTAGGCTAGCTGATGTATCCTACACTACATTCATATATCTTTCTTCTTTTTAGGTACGACCAGAATATTATCATTCGAGTTTCAGGCTTGAACGCACGCATTTTATTCATCCGAGTAACAGTTTGCAGTGCGAAGATTTTAAGGTGTCTGACCTCTATACGTTGAAACTTGGTTTCTTCCGAACATCGTAACTTTAAGCTAATCATAAATAGTTGTTCTCTTCAATCCTCATGCTATAGATTAGGTTAATCTTATAATTTCAAACTCACAGCAATGTCCAACCTCTATACGTTGAAACTCGGTTTCTTCCGAACATCGTAACTTTAGTCTATTGATAAATAGTCGTTCTCTTCAATCCTCATGCTATAGACGAGGTTAATTTTATAATTTCAAACACGCATAGCTATGTCTGACCTCAACAGGCTGAAACTTGGTTTCTTCTAAAACATCGTAACTTTAGTCTATTGATAAATAGTTATTTTCTTTAATCTGCATGTCATAGAAGAGGTTAATCTTATAATTTCAAACTCACAGCAATGTCCGACCTCTATACGTTGAAACTTGGTTTCTTCCGAACATAGCAACTTTAGTCTATTGATAAATATTTGTTCTCTTCAATGTTTCATGCTATAGAAGAGGTTAATCTTATAATTTCAAACTCACAGCATTCAAACTCACAGCTATGTCTGACCTCTATACGTTGAAACTTGGTTTCTTCCGAACATCATTACTTTAGTCTATTGATAAATGGTTGTTCTCTTCCATCCTCATGCTATAGACGAGGTTAATCGTATAATTTCAAACTCACAGCCATGTCTGACCTGTACAGGTTCAAACTTGGTTTCTTCCGAACATAGCAACTTTAGTCTATTGATAAATAGTTATTCTCTTCAATCTTTCATGCTGTAGAAGAGGTAAATCTTATAATTTCAAACTCGCAGCCATGTCCGACCTGTACAGGTTCAAACTTGGTTTCTTCCGAACATCGTAACTTTAGACTATTGATAAATAGTTGTTCTCTTCAATCCTCATGCTATAGACGAGGTTAATCTTATAATTTCAAACTCACAACCATGTCTGACCTGTACAGGTTCAAACATGGTTTCTTCCGAACATAGCAACTTTAGACTATTGATAAATAGTTGTTCTCTTCAATCCTCATGCTATAGACGAGGTTAATCTTATAATTTCAAACTCACAGCTATGTCTGACCTCTATACGTTGAAACTTGGTTTCTTCCGAACATCATAACTTTAGTCTATTGATAAATAGTTGTTCTCTTCAATCCTCATGCTGTAGACGAGGTTAATCTTATAATTTCAAACTCACAGCCATGTCTGACCTCTATACGTTGAAAATTGGTTTCTTCCGAACATCGTAACTTTAGTCTATTGATAAATAGCTGTTCTCTTCAATGTTTTATGCTGTAGAAGATGTTAATCTTATAATTTCAAACTCACAGCCATGTCCGACCTGTACAGGTTCAAACTTGGTTTCTTCCGAACATAGCAACTTTATTCTAACGATAAATAGTTGTTCTCTTCAGTTGAAACTTGGTTTCTTTCGAACATAGCAACTTTCGACTAATCTCTATTGGTCGTTCTCTTTTCAGATGTTCCCCTGCTGTGAGGAATGCAATGTAACGTTTACAAGGCGAGATAACTTCATGCGCCATATGAAATCAAAACACCCTAGCATAACATCTGCTTTATGTAAAGTTTGTAGTGTGTATTTCGCTAACGTAGAGCGATACGAGGCTCACTTAGTAGAAGCGCATCAGGTATCTACTTGCCCTCAGGTAATAGGAGAAAAGCGTAAAAAAACGGATGTAGCTGTAGAAAGTACTAGTAGTAAAAAACCCAGAAAAAATCATGAACTTGAAACTTTTCACTGCGAGCACTGTAACACTGATGTACCATCTTCACATTTTCAGGGGCACTTACGGAGTAATGCACATAAAAATAATGCGTGTAGAAGTGGTAGTAACGCAAACATCGAGGAAATTAATACAGCATTTAAAAGTAGGATTTCTAGTTACAGAATTCGCCCCAGTCAAAAGTTTCAGAGCACTGCAAACTTTTTAAATTGTGTTCAACCGGATGTACAACAGCTTCTTGCTAAATCTTTGTCCAATCATAATTTATTTAAAGTTAATTTTGAACTTTTCGCCTTGTACATTAAAAGCACGGATGAATCCGAAATAACGGACATTAAATCATTTAATACGAAGAATTTTGTCATAAGTGAGTCGACTAATTTTGGTGATGTACTTAGGGATGTCTCTAACATTATTTCAACTAAGAGCGAGGAATTTCAGGAAAAGGAATTAGGGTGGGCTTTAGTTGAAATAATGTATCTAGAAGTTAACATCAATAAGTACAATCCCATGCGAGGTTCATCGTACATCGAGCTGCCGACATGGATTCAGCGAAAAGAAGCTGTTGTAAACATCCAAAACAATGACGAGGCAGGTTTTGCATGGGCGGTGATGTCGGCTTTAAATCCTGTGAAACGGAATGTAGCGAATAGAACATCATCCTATCCACACTATTCAACGCAGCTAAATTTCGATAGTATAGAATTTCCTGTGCAGATAAAGGATATTAAGCGCTTTGAGGAACTAAATAACATTAGCATTAATGTGTATGGTGTAGAGAAAAAGTCTGTAGTAGGTCCTCTGTATTATACATGTCGTAAGAGGAGTACTCATGTTAACTTACTCTATATCGAAAACCGTGAAAATAGCCACTTTTGCTGGATTAAAAATCTGAGTAGACTTGTTGGTAGTCAGTTGTCAAAAGATAGGTGTAAAAGTGGCTATGTGGTGGATGCTTGCAGTATTTTAGAACTGAAGATCAGTTAACGAAGCATTCCAAGAATGACTGCAATCATGTACGTACAGAGATACCTACTACAGGCAATAATGTTTTAAAATTTACAAATTTTCACAAGCAGATGTGGGTACCTTTCGTGATTTATGCAGACTTTGAAGCCATCCTCACGCCATGCAACACATGCTTACCTAATCCTGACAACTCTTTCACTAATACTACGCACATGCATGTCCCGTATAGCTTCGCGTATTACATCAAGTGTAGTTACGATAGTACGCTTAACAAGTTAGAGCTATATCGAGGACCTGATGCTGCTAAAGTATTTTTAGAAAGGCTTGAAAGTGATGCAGTTCGTCTTGGTCGTATTCTAAATAGTAATATTCCTATGAAGCCACTCACCGAAATTCAGTTAAATGATCAGGAACGTGCTACAAAGTGTAGCATTTGTGATGGGGAATTTTCCGAAAATGACACTAAAGTTTTTGATCGTGATCATTTAACTGGTTTCTACAGATGTGCCGCTCATTATAGCTGTAATCTTAAGTACAGAGTTCCTAAATTTATCCCTGTAATTTTTCATAACTTACCTGGTTACGACTCACATTTCATCATTTCACAATTTGGAGCTTCAGATGAAAAAGTAGATATAATCCCTCAGAATAAAGAGCGGTACATTGCGTTTGCAAAGTCTGTAAAAGTAGATGCGGAGCATTCTATAAAACTGAGATTCCTTGACTCGTTTCGCTTTATGGCGAGTAGCCTCGATAAACTTTCTAGTCATTTACAGCCAGAACAATTTACGGAAATTCGACGCGTTTTCCCCGAAGCAGCGCAGTTTAATTTACTTCGGCGTAAGGGTGTTTTTGTTATGAATATCTTGACTGCTTAGAACGCCTCGAAGAGCGTGCCTTACCATCGAAACAATCCTTTTTCAGCTCACTGAATTCAGCAGATATTAGTGATGATGACTATTTACATGCACAACATATCTGGGAGCAGTTCCACATTCAAACGCTAGGTGAATACTCCGACTTATATTTAAAGACGGATGTACTTTTGTTAGCTGATGTTTTCGCTGTGTTTGTAAGAAAACCTACAGCCTTGACCCATGTCAGTATTTTACTGCGCCTGGGTTAAGTTGGGATGCGATGTTAAAGTACACGCAGGTGAATTTAGAACTGCTAACTGATATTGATATGGTGCACTTTATAAAATCATCTATTCGAGTCGGTCTAAGTCAGTGCAGTGGGCGGTATTCCAAGGCAAATAATAAGTACATGCCGAGTTTCGATTCTAGTCAGGAATCTCAGTATATCGTTTATCTCGATGCTAATAATCAGTATGGGTGGGCGATGAGTCAGCATCTACCGGTGAGTGGTTTCCGCTGGCTAACGCAGTGCGAAATTGATGCTTTACAGCTGCACGCCCTAGGCGATGAAGCTGATAAAGGCTATTTCCTCGAAGTTGACTTACAGTATCCTAAAGAGTTACACACTTCTCATAATGACTTATCGTTCTGCCCTGAAAATATGAAGTCCCCGTACATCGCATCAACGACGAAAATGCTAATTGCTAATTTGTGTGATAAATCTAAGTATATCATTCATTACCGAAATTTAAAACAGTGTTTGCAGCATGGTTTTAAGTTATCCAAAATTCATCGCGTACTAGAATTTAATCAGTCACCGTGGCTAAAGCCATATATCGATCAGAACAATAATTTAAGAACGAATGCGGATAACGAATTTAAAATAGATTTCTACAAGCTCATGAATAACAGCGTGTTTGGTAAGACTATAGAAAATGTTGACAAACGCGTTGATGTAAAACTGATTACAAACTGGGAAAATATTAAGAAAAGGTACGGTGCTAACTATTTAATAAGTAAACCAAATTTCCACAGCTGCACCATCATACATGAGAATTTAGTTATTATACAGATGAATCGTGTTAAGGTTAAGTATGACAAACCTACCTACGTCGGCTTCGCAGTACTTGAATTGGCAAAAACACTCATGTATGAATTCCATTACGATTATATGATGAAGAAGTACGCGCATAATGCGCAATTGCTCTACACAGATTCCGATTCGTTTATTTATCAAATCAAAACTGATGACAAATTACAATGATATAAAGCCAGACTTGGGTAGGTTTGATACAAGTAACTATCCTGCAAATAATCAATATCATCTACCGCTAGTGAACAAAAAGGTTCTAGGTAAAATGAAAGATGAATGTGCTGGGATTATTATCGATTCATTTGTAGGTACTAAATCCAAGTCATATTGCATAAAACTCTTAAATGAATTACAAATAAAGAGATTGAAGGGGCTTAAAAAGAATGTCGTTCAGAATCAGCTAAGTTTTGAAAACTATAACAATTGCATTTAAAGTTATCCACCTGTTTTGCATAAGGAAATGTCTGTCATTAGAAGCAAGAAGCACCAGTTGTACACTCATTTAATTAGTAAGGTAGCCCTTAATAGCGATGATTGCAAACGGTTTGTCATTCCAAATTCTACCAACACTCTAACCTGGGGGCATAGTAGTATTGATAGGTACTACTTTACATAAAGCAGATGTGTGTAAACATTATGCTAGAGGTGTGTACTTACGTTACGCTGTCTTACATCACAATTCACTGTACATATTGTAGGGAGAGGTACGCTGTGAGCGTAGTACGGCAAGTTTAAACTTGTACATACAAGAATTGCGTCGAGAAGTACGCAAACATCACTACGGTAAAATGATTCGAGATAAAACTTGTACATACAAGATGTAAATAAATAATGTAGAATTGGCATATTCTTTTATTTTAGATTAGGTATTACCTTCTTCCCGCTCCTTATTTGCAAGATAGATTTTCGTTTATTACTCAAAGAAGAAAAGCAAGAAAAAAGGTGTTGAGCAGATTCGTAAGTATTTTATTGTCTAGCTCATGTTGAGAAGAGAATTCTTTTTCTTTTTCTAAACAGTGTTTGATTGCAATGCAGTGTTGAACAACATCGAACTATAAACGGTAGTATGTGTTCAAGTCTAAACTTGCAATACTCTTGCTTTTGCAATGCATGTTCGATAGAGATGTAGCTTTATAGAGGAAAAAGAGTAGCTTAGTAAGTATGCTGAGAAGATATTTTCTTTCTTTCTAAACAGCGCTCGATTCTAGTCATGCAATGCAGTGTTCAACAACGTCGAACTATAAGCAGTATTATGTGTTCAAGTCTAAACTTGCAGGTACGTGATATGCATGCTGTTTTATGTGTAAGATCGCGTTGTATGTTCGATAAAGCTATGCCTTAACAGAGCAGGGAAAAGGAGGTTATAACAATCGCTATCTTACGCAAGCCGTTCAGAACCGTAGTCTTGTTTTCCTTTTTCGAACAAAGGTATTCCTTGACATGTTCTTTTTTAAATTGTCCGCCACAACGAAGAGTACGTCACGGTGCTCTCAGATTGTGGATGTAGAACTTGCCGCCACCACATGTCAAAGAATAAAGATGCCAACAAAAAGATGGCAGCACGGTGCTCTGTTCATTAAAAGGGAGCGGATGACAGCTAACAAAATTGCCCCGCATGAGGGCAGCACGGTGTTCTGTTCATTAAAGATGGCGGATGACAGCTAACGAAATTGCCCCGCATGAGGGCAGCACGGTGCTCTGTGGATTAAAGATGGCGGATGACAGCTAGCGAAATTGTCCCGCGTGAGGGCAGCACGGTGCTCGGTCGATTAAAGATGGCGGATGACAGCTGTCAAAAAAGCACGTGGCTTTGTTTCCAAACAAGAGCACTTGGAATTTGCCGCCAGCGCATTTCAAAGGTATCTAGCTAAAGAGGGCAGCAGTGAGGTTTGCGATGCAAGATGGCGGATGACAGCCGTGACGTACCACATTTCAAAGGTAAGTAGCTAAAGAGGGCAGCACTGTGCTCTATAGATTAAAGATGGCGGATGACAGCTGTCAAAACAGCACGTGGATTTGTTTATCTCGCGCTAGTGAGGTTAAGTTGGTAGCACTGAGGTTTAGGCCCGTCAAGATGGCAGCACTGACGATGACGGGTGACGAATTTGTAGCTACTGCGATAAAGAGGGCAGCACGGTGCTCTGTAGTTTAAAGATGGCGGATGACAGCTGTCAAAAAAGCACGTGGCTTTGTTTACACGCGCTAGTTAGGTTAAGTTGGTACTACTGAGGTTTAGGCCCGTCAAGATGGCAGTACTGAGGTTAGCGATGCGTTGTTGTCTGTCAAAAAGCACGTGGCTGTCAAAAACACGTGGCTTTGTTTACCTCGCGCTAGTTAGGTTAAGTTGGCACTACTGAGGTTTCGGCCCGTCAAGATGGCAGTACTGAGGTTAGAGATGCGTTGTTGTCTGTCAAAAAGCACGTGGCTGTCAAAAAACACGTTTCTTTGTTTACCTCGCGCTAGTTAGGTTAAGTTGGCACTACTGAGGTTTAGGCCCGTCAGGATGGCAGCAGTGAGGTTAGCGATGCGTTGTTGTCGATGACAGCTGTCAAAAAGCACGTGGCTTTGTTTACAAATTCAAATCTCGCGCCAAAATTCAAATTTCCCGCCAAAATTCAAATTTCCCGCAGGTGGTGGAGGGACACCTGGGAGCCCGTAGGAGGTATTATACTATTATACTATTAGTAGGTAGTTAAAGTATCCGTACTTTATATTTCGCTCCCGCGATCTTTCAGTATTTACGAGCGGTTAGCTAATAATAATAAATTTCATATATCCCAGTAATTGCAATTCAAATCTCTGGAGTAGTAGTAGTAGTAGTAGTAGTAGTTTTGACAGAAATATTTTTGAGAAATTATTGTTGACAACTTCGTATTTTTCAGTAGGCCTAATTAAGGACACTTTTAATCTCTGTCCCGTGGAGTAGGGAAAATAACAGGAATCCAGCAGCTGAAATAAACACATAACCACATTTCAGTTGAGAATTGTAGTTGAAGATAGGGTTTATTAGGTAGTATCTTGCCTGTTATATTCGTGTTTTTGTTTGTGTACGCCAATCCTTTCGATACTTAAGCACTTAACCAAACGCAGGGTTTCACTTCTATTAGAGCATAGTAGGATAAAGTAATACTAAAGAAATAATCTTCTGTCTACGCGTTTATCTTTGTTGGTAATCCTTGAGTACCGTGGTTCGTGCGAATTTCAAACTTTAGGCCTAACTTAATTGCAATTTTCATTTCCATTTGTGCTTAATAATAACCTACTGTAATTAGGATACGTCTGAATGTAGTTTTTAAACTTTTGTAGTGTATTGTAGTGACTTATTAGAAATATGAGTGCTTATTCTATTATTTTGAGTAGTCTTGCACATTTCATTTCTGTTTGTGCTTAAGTAGTGACATACGGTACCTGTATTGTAATTCGGATACATCTGAAAGTAGTTTAAAAGTACTGTAGTGTACTGTACAGTAGTATACGAGTAATATCCTACTAGAATTTAATGTGCTTATTTTATTATTGTAAAATATTTGTGTAGTACTGGTGTATTAGAGGTATCCATAGAAACTCTTACTAAAATTCTGTTGTTGTAATTAGGATAGGCTTAATTGCAGTTTGGAATTGTGTAGTTCTTGTGTATTCAGTAATTAACAGCAGTTTGTTAGGGGTTTAAGGATAAAAAATAGAGTACGACTAAGTAGTATTGTAGTGTAGTCGTATAGATATCCGTTCAAACTATCGCGAAGGTAATAATTACTACATTAAAAACGCGATACGCCTGTAAACTTCCATTTAAAAAGATGTTTAAGAGATTACACGGCAATAGTTAAGAGTCGTTGTATTGTTATTGATTATTATCACTCTTCATATTCAAATATTGCATTGTTGGCTACAGTCGTGAACAAAGGGTGTATATAACAGTGTAGTCAAGTAAATATCAATAAAAATCAGCTGATCTTGTATTTCAATTATTTGTAGTTCTGAGTAGGTAGGTAAAGTATCCGTACTTTATATTTCGCTCCCGCCATCTTTCAGTATTTACGAGCGGTTAGCTGATAATAATAAATTTCATATATCCCAGTAATTGCAATTCAAATCTCTGGAGTAGTAGTAGTAGTAGTAGTAGTAGTTTTGACAGAAATATTTTTGAGAAATTATTGTTGACAACTTCGTATTTTTCAGTAGGCTTAATTAAGGACACTTTTAATCTCTGTCCCGTGGAGTAGGGAAAATAACAGGAATCCAGCAGCTGAAATAAACACATAACCACATTTCAGTTGAGAATTGTAGTTGAAGATAGGGTTTATTAGGTAGTATCTTGCCTGTTATATTCGTGTTTTTGTTTGTGTACGCCAATCCTTTCGATACTTAAGCACTTAACCAAACGCAGGGTTTCATTTCTATTAGAGCATAGTAGGATAAAGTAATACTAAAGAAATAATCTTCTGTCTACGCGTTTATCTTTGTTGGTAATCCTTGAGTACGGCAGTTCGTGCGAATTTCAAACTTTGGGCCTAACTTAATTGCAATTTTCATTTCCATTTGTGCTTAATAATAACCTACTGTAATTAGGATACGTCTGAATGTAGTTTTTAAACTTTTGTAGTGTATTGTAGTGACTTATTAGAAATATGAGTGCTTATTCTATTATTTTGAGTAGTCTTGCACATTTCATTTCTGTTTGTGCTTAAGTAGTGACATACGGTACCTGTATTGTAATTCGGATACATCTGAAGGTAGTTTAAAAGTACTGTAGTGTACTGTACAGTAGTATACGAGTAATATCCTACTAGAATTTAATGTGCTTATTTTATTATTGTAAAATATTTGTGTAGTACTGGTGTAGTAGAGGTATCCATAGAAACTCTTACTAAAATTCTGTTGTTGTAATTAGGATAGGCTTAATTGCAGTTTGGAATTGTGTAGTTCTTGTGTATTCAGTAATTAGCAGCAGTTTGTTAGGGGTGGAAGGATAAAAAATAGAGTACGACTAAGTAGTGTTGTAGTGTAGTCGTATATAAATTACCTTGTTGTCGTGTGATCTTTGAGTACTATCCCAGACAATATATCCCTCCGCTCATTTATTTTTTGCAAATAAGTTATTTTATTTTCATTCTTTCCGTAAAGAATGGATAAGGAGCGCGAGTGTTCGAACTGTGGGTGTGGCGAGGCATTGAGGGGTATGAGGGAGGAGTTGGAGAGTTTGAGGGAGATAATTAGAATTCTCACAGAAGACAGGAAGGAAGATAGGACTCTCTCAAACAAGGTACAGGTTACAGTAGGTGTATAAGAGGGAGGGGAAGGAAAGGGGGGAGCTGTAGAAGACAGGTGGTCTAATGTTCTAAGGGGAAGGAGATTGCAGACTAGGACCTCTATTCAGGATCAGAGTTCAGGACAGGTGTGTGTGAGAAATCGGTACGAGTCACTCCAGGTAGAACAACAGAGGGGAGATGAGGGGCAGGGAACTGTTGCTGAGATATGTGGAAGTAGGAGGAAGGGAAAAGGTAGGTAAGGAAAATGCAGTGTAGTGGAAAGGAAAAGACAGGTGGAACAGGATCATGGAAAGGAGAAAAGGGAGGAGGAAGGTGCTTCTGCAGCTATCAGGAAAGATAGGGCCGACCAGGAGGGGAGGGGATCAAATGAGGTGGGTATTGTTGAGGCTCTGGTCTTGGGGGATTCAATACTTAGACACGTGGGTAAAGTGTGTGGAGGAAAGGGAACCAGGGAATAGTGCTATCCAGGAATTAGTTTGAGGCAGATGTTGCGGAAAGTAGAAGAGAGGGAGGAAAGGTAGGAGAAGGTGGTAGTGTTTCACGTTGGTACCAACAACGTAAGGCAAGCTGATATAAGTACCAACATAGTTGGAGATGTGTGGGATCTGGTAAATGGAACATGGGTGAAATTTAAGAAAGCGGAGATAGTTATCAGTGGAATACTGTGTAGGAGGGATACTGACTGGAGGGTGATTGGGGATTTAAATGAGACTATGGAGTGGTTATGTGGAAAACTGGGAGTGAAATTTCTAGATCCTAATGGGTGGGTAGGAGATAGGGATCTGTGCTCAGATGGCCATCATTTAAACCGCAGTGGTACGTATAGGTTAGGAAATTTGTTTGGAAGGGGGATAGGGAGCTACATTTCGGGAAACGTGGTGGCCTAGGGAGCGGTGATAAGGGAACAGGGAACTGGAAATCAAGTAGGATGACATAAAATTGTTAGTGTTGAACAGTAGAAGTATTGTAAAGGTAGGAATAGAATTAAGTAATGTAATAGATATATATTTACCAGATATTGTAATAGGGGTTGAA
Organism: Anabrus simplex; assembly: GCF_040414725.1. Classification (NCBI taxonomy): domain Eukaryota; kingdom Metazoa; phylum Arthropoda; class Insecta; order Orthoptera; family Tettigoniidae; genus Anabrus; species Anabrus simplex. Next base: position 8,336,070 of record NC_090266.1, read on the forward strand.
TCATGGATGAGAAATGATGTAATGGATGCAGAAATTTTCTCACGTAACTGGAGTGTGTATCGTAGAGATGATATAGGAATGGTGGGAGGGGGAGTATTCATTCTGAAAGAAGAATTTGTAAGCTACGAAAAAGTTAAAATTGAGACACATGAAATTCTAGGTGTAAGGCTCATTTCTAAAGAAAATAGGCAACTTGATATCTTTGGAGTGTACAGACCGCGAAAGGGTAGCACTGACTCAGATTCAGAATTATTTGATAAGACAATCAGCTATGAAGGAAACGACAGGGAAAGAAATGTGATTGTAGAGGGAGATCTGAATTTACCAAGTGTCAATTTTTTTTTTTGCTAGGGGCTTTACGTCGCACCGACACAGATAGGTCTTATGGCGACGATGGGAGAGGAAAGGCCTAGGAGTTGGAAGGAAGCGGCCGTGGCCATAATTAAGGTACAGCCCCAGCATTTGCCTGGTGTGAAAATGGGAAAGCACGGAAAACCATCTTCAGGGCTGCCGATAGTGGGATTCGAACCTACTATTTCCCGGAAGCAAGCTCACAGCCGAGCGCCTTTACGCGCACGGCCAACACGCCCGGTGGTGTCAATTGGGAAGGAAATGCGAACGACAGGAGGCATGACCAACAAATGGCAAATAAGTTAATACGGGAAGGACTGTTGATTCAGAAAGTGATGGAACCAACCAGAGGGAAAAATATCCTGAATGTGGTGCTGATAAAACCGGATGAGCTCTATAGAGAAACTGAAGTAATAGATTGTATTAGTGATCATGAAGCTATTTTTGTCGTAGTTAAAAATAAATGTGATAGAAAGGAATGTCTTAAAAGTAAGACTATTAGGCAGTACCATATGGCTGATAAGGCAGGCATGAGGTAGTTTCTAAAAATTAAACTATGATCGGTGGAAAACGGTAAATAAAATTTAAGCAGACTCTGGGATGGGTTTAAAGCAATTGTTGAGGAATGCGAAAACAGTTTTGTTCATGTAAAGGTGGTAAGGTATGGCAAAGACCAACCTTATTATAATAGAGAAATAAAGAGACTAAGAAGGAGGTGCAAAATGGAAAGAAATAGAAATGGCTGTGGAAGTAAGGAGAAATTGAAGGAACTTACTAGAAAATTGAATCTAGCAAAGAAGGCAGCTAAGGATAACATGATGGCAACCATAATTGGCATTCATACAAATTTTAGTGCAAAATGGAAGGGTATGTATAGGTATTTTAAGGCAGAAACAGGTTCCAAGAAGGACATTTCAGGAATAATTAATGAACAAGGGGAGTGTGTATGTGAGGATCTTCAAAAGGCAGAAGTATTCAGTCAGCAGTATGTAAAGATTGTTGGTTACAAGGAAAATGTCCAGATAGAGGAGTGGACTAAGGCTAAAGCAGTATTAAAATTGACATATGATAACAATGACATTTACAATAAGATACAAAAGTTGAAAACTAGAAAAGCGGCTGGAATTGATAAGATTTCTGGGGATATACTAAAGACAATGGGTTGGGATATAGTACCATATCAGAAGTACTTATTTGATTATTTTTTGGTCGGAGAAGCTATACCAGATGAATGGAGAGTGTCTATAGTAGCCCCTGTGTATAAAGGAAAGGGTGATAGACATAAAGCTGAAAATTACAGGCCAGTAAGTTTGACATGCATTGTATGTAAGTTTTGGGAAGGCATACTTTCTGATTATATTAGACATGTTTGCGAAATTAATAACTGGTTCGATAGAAGGCAGTTTGGTTTTAGGAAAGATTATTCCACTGAATCTCAACTCGTAGATTCCAGCAAGATATAGCAGATATCCTGGATTCAGGAGGTCAAATGGACTGTATCGCGATTGACCTGTCTAAAGCATTTGATAGGGTGGATCATGGGAGACTACTGGCAAAAATGCGTGCCATTGAACTAGACAAAAGAGTGACTGAATGGGTTGCTATATTTCTAGAATATAGATCTCAGAGAATTAGAGTAGGTGAAGCTTTATCTTACCCTGTAATAATTAAGAGGGGAATTCCTCAAGGCAGTATTTTTGGACCTTTATGTTTTCTTATATATATAAATGATATGAGTAAAGGAGTGGAATCGGAGGTAAGGCTTTTTGCGGATGATGCTATTCTGTACAGAGTGGTAAATAAGGTACAAGATTCTGAGCAACTGCAACGTGACCTCGATATTGTTGTGAGATGGACAGCAGGCAATGGTATGTTGATAAACGGGGTTAAATGTCCGGTTGTGAGTTTCACAAATAGGAAGAGTCCTCTCAGTTTTAATTACTGCGTTGATGGGGTGAAAGTTCCTTTTGGGGATCATTGTAAGTATCTAGGTGTTAATATAAGGAAAGATCTTCATTGGGGTGATCACATAAATGGGATTGTAAATAAAGGGTACAGATCTCTGCACGTGGTTATGGGGGTGTTTAGGGGTTGTAATAAGGATGTAAAGGAGAGGGCATATAAGTCTCTGGTAAGATCCCAACTAGAGCATGGCTCCAGTGTATGGGACCCTCACATGGATTACCTGATTCAAGAACTGGAAAGAACCCAAAGAAAATCAGCTCGATTTGTTCTGGGTGATTGGTAAAGGCGGTAGAATAACACCTACGGAATCCCCACTCTGCTGCTGGAAGGGGTTTACCTCAAGCAGTGGACCTTGTGCCCCTGAGCTGTGTCTTGGCTATACTCATCAGTTTCATTGGTAAAGGTTCTAGAATAACACCTATGGAATCTCCTGTCTGCTGTAAGAGAAGGGTTTACCTCAGGGGGACTATGAGAGCGTAAGTTAGAAATCCTCAAGCCCCTGAGATGTGTCCTGGCTAGACTCATCACATCCATCGGTAAAGGCGGTAGAATAACACCTATGTATCTCCTGTCTGCTGTAAGAGAGGGGTTTACCTCAGGGGGACTATGAGAGCGTAAGTTAGAAAACCTGAAACCCTTGAGCTGTGTCCTGGCTAGACTCGTCACTTTCATCGGTAAAGACGGTAGAATAACACCTATGGTATCTCCTGCCTCCTGTAAGAAAGGGGTATACGTCAAGGGGACTATGAGAGCGTAAGTTAGAAACCCTAAAGCCCCTGAGCTGTGTCCTACCTAGACTCCTCAGTTTCAGTGGTAAAGGCGGTGGAATAACACCTACGGAATCCCCTTTCTGCTGCTGGAGTGGGGTTTACCTCAAGCAGTGGACCTTGTGCCCCTGAGCTGTGTCCTGGCTAGACTCCTCACTTTCATCGGTAAAGGCGGTAGAATATCACCTATGGTATCTCCTGTCTGCTGTAAGAGAGGGGTTTACCTCAGGGGGACTATGAGAGCGTAAGTTAGAAACCCTCAAGCCCCTGAGGTGTGTCCTAGCTAGACTCCTCAGTTTCAGTGTTAAAGGCGGTAGAATACCTACGGAATCCCCCGTCAGCTGCTGGAGAGTGGTTTACCTTAAGCAGTGAACCTCGTGCCCCTGAGCTGAGTACTAGCTAGACTCCTCAGTTTCAGTGGTAAAGGCGGTAGAATAACACCTATGGTATCCCCTGTCTGCTGTAAGAGAGGGGTTTACCTCAGGGGGACTATGAGAGCGTAAGATAGAGACAATCAAGCCCCTGAGGTGTGTCCCAGATAGACTCCTCACTTTCATCGGTAAGGGCGGTAGAATAACACCTGTGGTATCTCCTGTCTGCTGCTAGAGAGGTGTACACATCAGGGGGACTATGAGAGCGTAAGTTAGATACCCTAAAGCCCCTGAGCTGTGTCCTAGCTAGACTCCTCACTTTCATCAGTAAAGGCGGTAGAATAATACCTATGGTATGTCTGTCTGCTGTAAGACAGGGGTTTACCTCAGGGGGGCTATGAGAGCGTAAGTTAGAAACCCTCAAGCCCCTGAGCTGTGTCCTAGCTAGACTCCACACTTTCATCGGTAAAGGCGGTAGAATAACACCTATGGTATCTCCTGTCTGCTGTAAGAGAGGATTTTACCTCAGGGGGCTATGAGAGCGTAAGTTAGAATCCCTCAAGCCCCTGAGCTGTGTCCTAGCTAGACTCCTCACTTTCATCGGCAAAGGCGGTAGGATAACACCTATGGTATCTCCTGTCTGCTGCTAGAGAGGGGTTTACCTCAAGCAGTGAACCTCGTGCCCCTGAGCTGTGTCCTAGCTACACTCCACAGTTTCAGTGGTAAAGGATTTAGAATAACACCTAGGGTATCCCCTGTCTGCTGTAAGAGAGGGTTTACCTCAGGGGGACTATGAGAGCGTAAGTTAGAAACCCTCAAGCCCCTGAGCTGTGTCCTAGCTAGACTCCTCACCTTAATCGGTAAAGGCGGTAGAATAACACCTATGTCTGCTGTAAGAGCGGGGTTTACCTCAAGGGGACTATGAGAGCGTAAGTTAGAAACCCTCAAGCCCCTGAGCTGTGTCCTGGCTAGACTCCTCAGTTTCAGTGGTAAGGCGGTAGAATAGCACCTATGGTATCCCCTGCCTGCTGTAAGAGAGGGGTTTACCTCAGGGGGACTATGAGAGCGTAAGTTAGAGACAATCAAGCCCCTGGGGTTTGTCCTAGATAGACTCCTCACTTTCATCGGTAAGGGCGGTAGAATAACACCTATGGTATCTCCTGTCTCCTGCTAGAGAGGGGTTCACCTCAGGGGGACTAAGAGAGCGTACGTTAGAAACCCACAAGCCCCTGAGCTCTGTCCTAGCTAGACTCCCCAGTTTCAGTGGTAAAGGAGGTAGAATGTCACCTAAGGTATCTCATGTCTTCCGTAAGATAGGGGTGTATCTCAGGAAGACTATGGGAGCGTACGTTAGAAACCCTCAAGCCCCTGAGCTGTGTCGAAGCTAGACTCCTCAGTTTCATTGGTAAAGGCGGTAGAAAGACACCTACGGAATACCCTGTCTGCTGCTGGAGAGGGGTTTACCTCAAGCAGTGGACCTTGTGCCCCTGAGCTGTGTCTTGGCTAGACTCCTCAGTTTCATTGGTAAAGGCGGTAGCGTAACACCTATGGTATCTCCTGTCTACTGTAAGAGATGGGTTTACCTCAGGGGGACTATGAGAGCGTAAGTTAGAATCCCTCAAGCCCCTGAGCTGTGTCCTGGCTAGACTCCTCACTTTCATCGGTAAAGGCGGTAGAATAACACCTATGGTACCTCCTGTCTGCTGTAAGGGAGTTGTTTACCTCAGGGAGACTATGAGAGCGTAAGTTAAAAACGATCAAGCCCCTGAGCTGTGTCCTGGCTAGACTCCTCACCTTCATCGGTAAAGGCGGTAGAATAACACCTATGGTGTCTCCTGTCTGCTGCTAGAGTGGAGTTTACCTCAGGTGGACTATGAGAGCGTATGTTAGAAACCCTCAAGCCCCTGAGCTGTGCGCTACCTAGACTCCTCACATTCATCGGTAAAGGCGGTAGAATAACACATATGGTATCTCCTGTCTGCTGCTAGAGAGGGTTTTACGTCAGGGGGACTATGAGAGCGTAAGTTAGAAACCCTCAAGCCCCTGAGCTGTGTCCTGGCTAGACTCCTCACTTTCATCGGCAAGGGCGGTAGAATAAATTATATGGTATCTCCTGTCTGCTGCAAGAGAGGGGTTTACCTCAGGGGGACTATGAGAGCGTAAGTTAGAAACCCTCAAGCCCCCGAGCTGAGTCCTAGCTAGACTCCTCACTTTCATCGGTAAAGGCGGAAGAATAACACCTATGGTATCCCCTGTCTGCTGTACGAGAGCGGTTTACCTCAGGGGGACTATGAGAGCGTAAGTTAGAAACCATCAAGCCCCTGAGCTGTGTCCTAGCTAGACTCCTCACTTTCATAGGTAAGGGCGGTAGAATAACACGTATGGTATCCCCTGTCTGCTATAGGAGAGGGGTTTACCTCAGGGGGATTATGAGAGCGAAAGTTAGAAACCCTCAAGCCCCTGAGCTGTGTCCTAGCTAGACTCCCCACTTTCATCGGTAAAGGCGGTAGAATAACACCTATGGTATCTCCTGTCTGCTGTAAGAGAGGATTTTACCTCAGGGGGCTATGAGAGCGTAAGTTAGAATCCCTCAAGCCCCTGAGCTGTGTCCTAGATAGACTCCTCACTTTCATCGGCAAAGGCGGTAGAATAACACCTATGGTATCCCCTGTCTGCTGTAAGAGAGGGGTTTACCTCAGGGGGACTATGAGAGCGTAAGTTAGAAACCCTGAAGCCCCTGAGCTGTGTCCTAGCTAGACTCCTCACCTTAATCGGTAAAGGCGGTAGAATAACACCTATGTCTGCTGTAAGAGCGGGGTTTACCTCAAGGGGACTATGAGAGCGTAAGTTAGAAACCCTCAAGCCCCTGAGCTGTGTCCTGGCTAGACTCCTCAGTTTCAGTGGTAAAGGCGGTAGAATAGCACCTATGGTATCCCCTGCCTGCTGTAAGAGAGGGGTTTACCTCAGGGGGACTATGAGAGCGTAAGTTAGATACAATCAAGCCCCTGGGGTTTGTCCTAGATAGACTCCTCACTTTCATCGGTAAGGGCGGTAGAATAACACCTATGGTATCTCCTGTCTCCTGCTAGAGAGGGGTTCACCTCAGGGGGACTAAGAGAGCGTATGTTAGAAACCCTCAAGCCCCTGAGCTCTGTCCTAGCTAGACTCCCCAGTTTCAGTGGTAAAGGAGGTAGAATGTCACCTAAGGTATCTCCTGTCTTCCGTAAGATAGGGGTTTATCTCAGGAGGACTATGGGAGCGTAAGTTAGAAACCCTCAAGCCCCTGAGCTGTGTCGAAGCTAGACTCCTCAGTTTCATTGGTAAAGGCGGTAGAAAGACACCTACGGATTACCCTGTCTGCTGCTGGAGAGGGGTTTACCTCAAGCAGTGGACCTTGTGCCCCTGAGCTGTCTCCTAGCTAGGCTCCTCAGTTTCAGTAGTAAAGGCGGTAGAATAACACCCACGGTATCCCCTGTGTGCTGTAAGAGAGGGGTTTACCTCAGGGGGACTATGAGAGCGTAAGTTAGAAACCCTGAAGGCCCTGAGCTGTGTCCTAGCTAGACTCCTCACTTTTTTCGGTAAAGGCTATAGAATAACATCTATGGTATATCCTGTCTGCTGCTAGAGAGGGGTTTACCTCAAGCAGTGAACCTCGTGCCCCTGAGCTGTCTCCTAGCTAGGCTCCTCAGTTTCAGTAGTAAAGGCGGTAGAATAACACCCAAGGTATCCCCTGTGTGCTGTAAGAGAGGGGTTTACCTCAGGGGGACTATGAGAGCGTAAGTTAGAAACCCTGAAGGCCCTGAGCTGTGTCCTGGTTAGACTACACAGTTTCATTTGTAAAGGCGGTAGAATAACACCTATGGTAACCCCTGTCTGCTGTAAGAGAGGGGTTTACCTCAGGTCGACTATGAGAGCGTAAGTCAGAAACCCTCAAGCACCTGAGCTGCGCCCTGGCTAGACTACTCACTTTCATCTTTAAGGGTGGTGGAATAACACTTATGGTATTTCCTGTCTGCTGCTAGAGAGGGGTTTACCTCAGGAAGACTATGAGAGCGTAAGTCAGAAACCCTGAAGCCCCTGAGCTGTGTCCTGGTTAGACTCCACTGTTTCATTGGTAGAGGCGGTAGAATAACACCTATGGTATGTCTGTTTGCTGTAAGAGGAGGGTTTACCTCAGGTCGACTATGAGAGCGTAAGTTAGAAACCCCTAAGCCCCTGAGCTGTGTCCTGGCTAGACTCCCCACTTTCATCGGTAAGGGCGGCAGAATAACAACTATGGTAACCCCTGTCTGCTGTAAGAGAGGGGTTTACCTCAGGGGGATTATGAGAGCGTAAGTTAGAAACCCTCAACCCCTGAGCTCTGTCCTGGCTAGACTCCACAGTTTCAGTGGTAAAGGCGGTAGAATAACACCTGTGGTATCTCCTGTCTGCTGTAAGAGAGGGGTTTAATTAAGGGGAACTATGAGACCGTAAGTTAGAAACCCTCAAGCACCTGAGCTGTGTCCTAGCTCGACTCGTCACTTACAGTGTTAAAGGCGGTAGAATAACACCTACGGAATCCCCTGTCTGCTGCTTGAGAGGGGTTTACCTCAAGCAATGAACCTCGTGCCCCTGAGCTGTGTCCTAGCTAGACGCCACACTTTCATCGGTAAAGCCGCTAGAATAACACCCATGTCTGCTGTAAGAGAGGGGTTTACCTCAGGTGGGCTATGAGAGCGTAAGTTAGAAACCCTCAAGCCGCTGAGCTGTGTCCTAGCTAGACTCCTCACTTTCATCGGTAAATGCGGTAGAACAACACCTATGGTATCTCCTGTCTGCTGTAAGAGAGGGTTTTACATCAGGGGGGCTATCAGAGCGTAAGTTAGAAACCCTCAATCCCCTGACCAGTGTCCTAGCTAGACTCCTCACTTTCATCGGTAAAGGCGGTAGCATATCACCTATGGTATCTCCTGTCTGCTGTAAGAGAGGGGTTTACCTCTGGGGGACTATGAGAGCGTAAGTTAGAAACCCTCAAGCCCCTGAGCTGTGTCCTAGATAGACTCCTCAGTTTCATTGGTAAGGGCGGTAGAATACCTACGGAACAACCTGTCTGCTGCTGGAGAGGGGTTTACCTCAAGCAGTGAACCTCGTGCCCCTGAGCTGTGTTCTAGCTAGACCCCTCACTTTCATCGGTAAAGGCGGTAGAATAACACCTACGTCTGCTGTAAGAGAGGGGTATACCTCAGGGGGACAATGAGAGCGTAAGTTAGAGACCCTCAAGCCCCTGAGATGTGTCCTAGCTAGACTCCTCACTTTCATCGGTAAGGGCGGTAGAATAACACCTGTGGTATCTCCTCTCTGCTGCTAGAGAGGTTTTTACCTCAGGGGGACAATGAGAGCGTAAGTTAGAAACCCTCAAGCCCCTGAGCTGTGTCCTGGCTAGACTCCTCACTTTCATCGGCAAGGGCGGTAGAATAAATTATATGGTATCTCCTGTCTGCTGCAAGAGAGGGGTTTACCTCAGGGGGACTATGAGAGCGTAAGTTAGAAACCCTCAAGCCCCCGAGCTGAGTCCTAGCTAGACTCCTCACTTTCATCGGTAAAGGCGGAAGAATAACACCTATGGTATCCCCTGTCTGCTGTACGAGAGCGGTTTACCTCAGGGGGACTATGAGAGCGTAAGTTAGAAACCATCAAGACCCTGAGCTGTGTCCTAGCTAGACTCCTCACTTTCATAGGTAAGGGCGGTAGAATAACACCTATGGTATCCCCTGTCTGCTGTAGGAGAGGGGTTTACCTCAGGGGGATTATGAGAGCGTATGTTAGAAACCCTAAAGCCCCTGAGCTGTGTCCTAGCTAGACTCCTCACTTTCATCTGTAAAGGTGGTAGGATAACACCTATGGTATCTCCTGTCTGCTGCTAGAGATGGTTTTACCTCAGGGGGGCTAGGAGAGCGTAAGTTACAACCCTCAAGCCCCTGAGCTGTGTCCGAGCTAGACTCCTCACTTTCATCGGTAAGGGCGGTAGAATAACACCTATGGTATCCCCTGTATGCTGTAAGAGAGGGGTTTACCTCAGTGGGATTATGAGGGCGTTAGAAACCCTCAACCCCTGAGCTGTGTCCTGGCTAGACTCATCAGTTTCAGTGGTAAAGGCGGTAGAATTACACCTATGGTATCCCTGTCTGCTGTAATAGAGGGTTTTACCTCAGGGGGACTTCGAGAGCGTAAGTTAGAAACCCTCAAGCCCCTGAGCTGTGTCCTGGCTAGACTCTTCAGTTTCAGTGGTAAAGGCGATAGAATAAGACCTATTGTATGTCTGTCTGCTGTAAGAGAGGGGTTTACCTCAGGGGACTAAGAGAGCGTAAGTTAGAAACCCTCAAGCCCCTGAGCTGTGTCCTAGCTAGACTCCCCCGTTTCAGTGGTAAAGGCGGTAGAATAACACCTATGGTATCTCCTGTCTGCCGTAAGAGAGGGGCTTACCTCAATAGGACTATGAGAGCGTAAGTTAGAAACCCTCAAGCCCGTGAGCTGTGTCCTAGGTAGACTCCTCAGTTTCATTGCTAAAGGCGGTAGAATAACACCTACGGAATTCCCTGTCTGATGCTGGAGAGGGGTTTACCTCAAGCAGTGGACCTTGTGCCCCTGAGCTGTGTCTTGGCTAGACTCCGCAGTTTCATTGGTAAAAGCGGTAGAATAACACCTATGGTATCTCCTGTCTGCTGTAAGAGAGGGGTTTACCTCAGGGGGACTATGAGAGGGTAAGTTATAAACCCTCAAGCCCCTGAGCTGTGTCCTGGCTAGACTCCTCACTTTCATCGCTAAAGGCGGTAGAATAACACCTATGGTATCTCCTGTCTGCTTTAAGAGAGGGGTTTACCTCAGGGAGACTATGAGAGCGTAAGTAAGAAACCCTAAAGCCCCTGAGCTGTGTCCTGGCTAGACTCCTCACTTTCATCGGTAAAGGCGGTAGAATAACACCTATGGTACTTCCTGTCTGCTGTAAGGGAGTTGTTTACCTCAGGGAGACTATGAGAGCGTAAGTTAAAAACGATCAAGCCCCTGAGCTGTGTCCTGGCTAGACTCCTCACCTTCATCGGTAAAGGCGGTAGAATAACACCTGTGGTGTCTCCTGTCTGCTGCTAGAGTGGAGTTTACCTCAGGTGGACTATGAGAGCGTATGTTAGAAACCCTCAAGCCCCTGAGCTGTGCGCTACCTAGACTCCTCACATTCATCGGTAAAGGCGGTAGAATAACACATATGGTATCTCCTGTCTGCTGCTAGAGAGGGTTTTACGTCAGGGGGGCTATGAGATTGTAAGTTAGAAACCCTCAAGCCCCTGAGCTGTGTCCCAGATAGACTCCTCAGTTTCAGTGGTAAAGGCGGTAGAATACCTACGGAATCCCCTGTCTGCTGCTGGAGAGGGGTTTACCTCAAGCAGTGAACCTCGTGCCCCTGAGCTGTGCTCTAGCTAGACTCCTCAGTTTCATCGGTAAAGGCGGTAGAATAACACCTATGTCTGCTGTAAGAGAGGGGTTTACCTCAGCGGGACTTTGAGAGCGTAAGTTAGCAACCCTCAAGACCCTGAGCTGTGTCCTGGCTAGACTCCTCAGTTTTAGTGGTAAAGGCGGTAGAATAAAACCAATGGTATCCCCTGTCTGCTGTAAGAGAGGGATTACCTCAGGGGGACAATGAGAACGTAAGTTAGAAACCCTCAAGCCCCTGAGCTGTGTCCTGGCTAGACTCCTCACTTTCATAGGTATGGGTGGTAGAATAACACCTATGGTGTCTCCTGTCTGCTGCTAGAGTGGAGTTTACCTCAGGTGGACTATGAGAGCGTATGTTAGAAACCCTCAAGCCCCTGAGCTGTGCGCTACCTAGACTCCTCACATTCATCGGTAAAGGCGGTAGAATAACACCTATGGTATCTCCTGTCTGCTGCTAGAGAGGGTTTTACGTCAGGGGGGCTATGAGAGCGTAAGTTGGAAACCCTCAAGCCCCTGAGCTGTGTCCTAGCTAGACTCCTCACTTTTTTCGGTAAAGGCTATAGAATAACATCTATGGTATATCCTGTCTGCTGCTAGAGAGGGGTTTACCACAAGCAGTGAACCTCGTGCCCCTGAGCTGTCTCCTAGCTAGGCTCCTCAGTTTCAGTAGTAAAGGCGGTAGAATAACACCCACGGTATCCCCTGTGTGCTGTAAGAGAGGGGTTTACCTCAGGGGGACTATGAGAGCGTAAGTTAGAAACCCTGAAGGCCCTGAGCTGTGTCCTGGTTAGACTACACAGTTTCATTTGTAAAGGCGGTAGAATAACACCTATGGTAACCCCTGTCTGCTGTAAGAGAGGGGTTTACCTCAGGTCGACTATGAGAGCGTAAGTCAGAAACCCTCAAGCACCTGAGCTGCGCCCTGGCTAGACTACTCACTTTCATCTTTAAGGGTGGTGGAATAACACTTATGGTATTTCCTGTCTGCTGCTAGAGAGGGGTTTACCTCAGGAAGACTATGAGAGCGTAAGTCAGAAACCCTGAAGCCCCTGAGCTGTGTCCTGGTTAGACTCCACTGTTTCATTGGTAGAGGCGGTAGAATAACACCTATGGTATGTCTGTTTGCTGTAAGAGGAGGGTTTACCTCAGGTCGACTATGAGAGCGTAAGTTAGAAACCCCTAAGACCCTGAGCTGTGTCCTGGCTAGACTCCCCACTTTCATCGGTAAGGGCGGCAGAATAACAACTATGGTAACCCCTGTCTGCTGTAAGAGAGGGGTTTACCTCAGGGGGATTATGAGAGCGTAAGTTAGAAACCCTCAACCCCTGAGCTCTGTCCTGGCTAGACTCCACAGTTTCAGTGGTAAAGGCGGTAGAATAACACCTATGGTATCTCCTGTCTGCTGTAAGAGAGGGGTTTAATTAAGGGGAACTATGAGACCGTAAGTTAGAAACCCTCAAGCACCTGAGCTGTGTCCTAGCTCGACTCGTCACTTACAGTGTTAAAGGCGGTAGAATAACACATACGGAATCCCCTGTCTGCTGCTTGAGAGGGGTTTACCTCAAGCAATGAACCTCGTGCCCCTGAGCTGTGTCCTAGCTAGACGCCACACTTTCATCGGTAAAGGCGGTAGAATAACACCTATGTCTGCTGTAAGAGAGGGGTTTACCTCAGGTGGGCTATGAGAGCGTAAGTTAGAAACCCTCAAGCCGCTGAGCTGTGTACTAGCTAGACTCCTCACTTTCATCGGTAAATGCGGTAGAACAACACCTATGGTATCTCCTGTCTGCTGTAAGAGAGGGTTTTACATCAGGGGGGCTATCAGAGCGTAAGTTAGAAACCCTCAATCCCCTGACCAGTGTCCTAGCTAGACTCCTCACTTTCATCGGTAAAGGCGGTAGCATATCACCTATGGTATCTCCTGTCTGCTGCTAGAGAGGGGTTTATCTCAAGCAGTGAACCTCGTGCCCCTGAGCTTTGTCCTAGATAGACTCCTCACTTTCATCGGTAAAGGCGGTAGAATATCACCTATGGTATCTCCAGTCTGCTGTAAGAGAGGGGTTTACCTCTGGGGGACTATGAGAGCGTAAGTTAGAAACTCTCAAGCCCCTGAGCTGTGTCCTAGATAGACTCCTCAGTTTCATTGGTAAGGGCGGTACAATACCTACGGAACAACCTGTCTGCTGCTGGAGAGGGGTTTACCTCAAGCAGTGAACCTCGTGCCCCTGAGCTGTGTTCTAGCTAGACCCCTCACTTTCATAGGTAAAGGCGGTAGAATAACACCTACGTCTGCTGTAAGAGAGGGGTATACCTCAGGGGGACAATGAGAGCGTAAGTTAGAGACCCTCAAGCCCCTGAGATGTGTCCTAGCTAGACTCCTCACTTTCATCGGTAAGGGCGGTAGAATAACACCTGTGGTATCTCCTCTCTGCTGCTAGAGAGGTTTTTACCTCAGGGGGACAATGAGAGCGTAAGTTAGAAACCCTCAAGCCCCTGAGCTGTGTCCTGGCTAGACTCCTCACTTTCATCGGCAAGGGCGGTAGAATAAATTATATGGTATCTCCTGTCTGCTGCAAGAGAGGGGTTTACCTCAGGGGGACTATGAGAGCGTAAGTTAGAAACCCTCAAGCCCCCGAGCTGAGTCCTAGCTAGACTCCTCACTTTCATCGGTAAAGGCGGAAGAATAACACCTATGGTATCCCCTGTCTGCTGTACGAGAGCGGTTTACCTCAGGGGGACTATGAGAGCGTAAGTTAGAAACCATCAAGCCCCTGAGCTGTGTCCTAGCTAGACTCCTCACTTTCATAGGTAAGGGCGGTAGAATAACACCTATGGTATCCCCTGTCTGCTGTAGGAGAGGGGTTTACCTCAGGGGGATTATGAGAGCGTAAGTTAGAAACCCTCAAGCCCCTGAGCTGTGTCCTGGCTAGACTCCTCACTTTCATCGGCAAAGGCGGTAGAATAACACCTATGGTATCTCCTGTCTGCTGCTAGAGAGGGGTTTACCTCAAGCAGTGAACCTCGTGCCCCTGAGCTGTGTCCTAGCTACACTCCACAGTTTCAGTGGTAAAGGATTTAGAATAACACCTAGGGTATCCCCTGTCTGCTGTAAGAGAGGGGTTTACCTCAGGGGGACTATGAGAGCGTAAGTTAGAAACCCTCAAGCCCCTGAGCTGTGTCCTAGCTAGACTCCTCACCTTAATCGGTAAAGGCGGTAGAATAACACCTATGTCTGCTGTAAGAGCGGGGTTTACCTCAAGGGGACTATGAGAGCGTAAGTTAGAAACCCTCAAGCCCCTGAGCTGTGTCCTGGCTAGACTCCTCAGTTTCAGTGGTAAAGGCGGTAGAATAGCACCTATGGTATCCCCTGCCTGCTGTAAGAGAGGGGTTTACCTCAGGGGGACTATGAGAGCGTAAGTTAGAGACAATCAAGCCCCTGGGGTTTGTCCTAGATAGACTCCTCACTTTCATCGGTAAGGGCGGTAGAATAACACCTATGGTATCTCCTGTCTCCTGCTAGAGAGGGGTTCACCTCAGGGGGACTAAGAGAGCGTACGTTAGAAACCCTCAAGCCCCTGAGCTCTGTCCTAGCTAGACTCCCCAGTTTCAGTGGTAAAGGAGGTAGAATGTCACCTAAGGTATCTCCTGTCTTCCGTAAGATAGGGGTTTATCTCAGGAGGACTATGGGAGCGTAAGTTAGAAACCCTCAAGCCCCTGAGCTGTGTCGATGCTAGACTCCTCAGTTTCATTGGTAAAGGCGGTAGAAAGACACCTACGGAATACCCTGTCTGCTGCTGGAGAGGGGTTTACCTCAAGCAGTGGACCTTGTGCCCCTGAGCTGTGTCTTGGCTAGACTCCTCAGTTTCATTGGTAAAGGCGGTAGCGTAACACCTATGGTATCTCCTGTCTACTGTAAGAGATGGGTTTACCTCAGGGGGACTATGAGAGCGTAAGTTAGAATCCCTCAAGCCCCTGAGCTGTGTCCTGGCTAGACTCCTCACTTTCATCGGTAAAGGCGGTAGAATAACACCTATGGTACCTCCTGTCTGCTGTAAGGGAGTTGTTTACCTCAGGGAGACTATGAGAGCGTAAGTTAAAAACGATCAAGCCCCTGAGCTGTGTCCTGGCTAGACTCCTCACCTTCATCAGTTTCAGTGGTAAAGGCGGTAGAATAACACCTATGGTATCTCCTGTCTGCTGTACGAGAGCGGTTTACCTCAGGGGGACTATGAGAGCGTAAGTTAGAAACCATCAAGCCCCTGAGCTGTGTCCTAGCTAGACTCCTCACTTTCATAGGTAAGGGCGGTAGAATAACACCTATGGTATCCCCTGTCTGCTGTAGGAGAGGGGTTTACCTCAGGGGGATTATGAGAGCGTAAGTTAGAAACCCTCAAGCCCCTGAGCTGTGTCCTAGCTAGACTCCTCACTTTCATCGGCAAAGGCGGTAGAATAACACCTATGGTATCTCCTGTCTGCTGCTAGAGAGGGGTTTACCTCAAGCAGTGAACCTCGTGCCCCTGAGCTGTGTCCTAGCTACACTCCACAGTTTCAGTGGTAAAGGATTTAGAATAACACCTAGGGTATCCCCTGTCTGCTGTAAGAGAGGGGTTCACCTCAGGGGGACTAAGAGAGCGTACGTTAGAAACCCTCAAGCCCCTGAGCTCTGTCCTAGCTAGACTCCCCAGTTTCAGTGGTAAAGGAGGTAGAATGTCACCTAAGGTATCTCCTGTCTTCCGTAAGATAGGGGTTTATCTCAGGAGGACTATGGGAGCGTAAGTTAGAAACCCTCAAGCCCCTGAGCTGTGTCGATGCTAGACTCCTCAGTTTCATTGGTAAAGGCGGTAGAAAGACACCTACGGAATACCCTGTCTGCTGCTGGAGAGGGGTTTACCTCAAGCAGTGGACCTTGTGCCCCTGAGCTGTGTCTTGGCTAGACTCCTCAGTTTCATTGGTAAAGGCGGTAGCGTAACACCTATGGTGTCTCCTGTCTGCTGCTAGAGTGGAGTTTACCTCAGGTGGACTATGAGAGCGTATGTTAGAAACCCTCAAGCCCCTGAGCTGTGCGCTACCTAGACTCCTCACATTCATCGGTAAAGGCGGTAGAATAACACCTATGGTATCTCCTGTCTGCTGCTAGAGAGGGTTTTACGTCAGGGGGGCTATGAGAGCGTAAGTTGGAAACCCTCAAGCCCCTGAGCTGTGTCCTAGCTAGACTCCTCACTTTTTTCGGTAAAGGCTATAGAATAACATCTATGGTATATCCTGTCTGCTGCTAGAGAGGGGTTTACCTCAAGCAGTGAACCTCGTGCCCCTGAGCTGTCTCCTAGCTAGGCTCCTCAGTTTCAGTAGTAAAGGCGGTAGAATAACACCCACGGTATCCCCTGTGTGCTGTAAGAGAGGGGTTTACCTCAGGGGGACTATGAGAGCGTAAGTTGGAAACCCTGAAGGCCCTGAGCTGTGTCCTGGTTAGACTACACAGTTTCATTTGTAAAGGCGGTAGAATAACACCTATGGTAACCCCTGTCTGCTGTAAGAGAGGGGTTTACCTCAGGTCGACTATGAGAGCGTAAGTCAGAAACCCTCAAGCACCTGAGCTGCGCTCTGGCTAGACTACTCACTTTCATCTTTAAGGGTGGTGGAATAACACTTATGGTATTTCCTGTCTGCTGCTAGAGAGGGGTTTACCTCAGGAAGACTATGAGAGCGTAAGTCAGAAACCCTGAAGCCCCTGAGCTGTGTCCTGGTTAGACTCCACTGTTTCATTGGTAGAGGCGGTAGAATAACACCTATGGTATGTCTGTTTGCTGTAAGAGGAGGGTTTACCTCAGGTCGACTATGAGAGCGTAAGTTAGAAACCCCTAAGCCCCTGAGCTGTGTCCTGGCTAGACTCCCCACTTTCATCGGTAAGGGCGGCAGAATAACAACTATGGTAACCCCTGTCTGCTGTAAGAGAGGGGTTTACCTCAGGGGGATTATGAGAGCGTAAGTTAGAAACCCTCAACCCCTGAGCTCTGTCCTGGCTAGACTCCACAGTTTCAGTGGTAAAGGCGGTAGAATAACACCTATGGTATCTCCTGTCTGCTGTAAGAGAGGGGTTTAATTAAGGGGAACTATGAGACCGTAAGTTAGAAACCCTCAAGCACCTGAGCTGTGTCCTAGCTCGACTCGTCACTTACAGTGTTAAAGGCGGTAGAATAACACCTACGGAATCCCCTGTCTGCTGCTTGAGAGGGGTTTACCTCAAGCAATGAACCTCGTGCCCCTGAGCTGTGTCCTAGCTAGACGCCACACTTTCATCGGTAAAGGCGGTAGAATAACACCTATGTCTGCTGTAAGAGAGGGGTTTACCTCAGGTGGGCTATGAGAGCGTAAGTTAGAAACCCTCAAGCCGCTGAGCTGTGTACTAGCTAGACTCCTCACTTTCATCGGTAAATGCGGTAGAATATCACCTATGGTATCTCCAGTCTGCTGTAAGAGAGGGGTTTACCTCTGGGGGACTATGAGAGCGTAAGTTAGAAACCCTCAAGCCCCTGAGCTGTGTCCTAGATAGACTCCTCAGTTTCATTGGTAAGGGCGGTAGAATACCTACGGAACAACCTGTCTGCTGCTGGATAGGGGTTTACCTCAAGCAGTGAACCTCGTGCCCCTGAGCTCTGTTCTAGCTAGACCCCTCACTTTCATCGGTAAAGGCGGTAGAATAACACCTACGTCTGCTGTAAGAGAGGGGTATACCTCAGGGGGACAATGAGAGCGTAAGTTAGAGACCCTCAAGCCCCTGAGATGTGTCCTAGCTAGACTCCTCACTTTCATCGGTAAGGGCGGTAGAATAACACCTGTGGTATCTCCTCTCTGCTGCTAGAGAGGTTTTTACCTCAGGGGGACAATGAGAGCGTAAGTTAGAAACCCTCAAGCCCCTGAGCTGTGTCCTGGCTAGACTCCTCACTTTCATCGGCAAGGGCGGTAGAATAAATTATATGGTATCTCCTGTCTGCTGCAAGAGAGGGGTTTACCTCAGGGGGACTATGAGAGCGTAAGTTAGAAACCCTCAAGCCCCCGAGCTGAGTCCTAGCTAGACTCCTCACTTTCATCGGTAAAGGCGGAAGAATAACACCTATGGTATCCCCTGTCTGCTGTACGAGAGCGGCTTACCTCAGGGGGACTATGAGAGCGTAAGTTAGAAACCATCAAGCCCCTGAGCTGTGTCCTAGCTAGACTCCTCACTTTCATCTGTAAAGGTGGTAGGATAACACCTATGGTATCTCCT
This sequence comes from Anabrus simplex, assembly GCF_040414725.1. Lineage (NCBI taxonomy): Eukaryota > Metazoa > Arthropoda > Insecta > Orthoptera > Tettigoniidae > Anabrus > Anabrus simplex. The sequence goes on from NC_090266.1 coordinate 8,354,255, forward strand.
GTCTGCTGCTAGAGATGGTTTTACCTCAGGGGGGCTAGGAGAGCGTAAGTTACAAACCCTCAAGCCCCTGAGCTGTGTCCGAGCTAGACTCCTCACTTTCATCGGTAAGGGCGGTAGAATAACACCTATGGTATCCGCTGTCTGCTGTAAGAGAGGGGTTTACCTCAGTGGGATTATGAGGGCGTAAGTTAGAAACCCTCAACCCCTGAGCTGTGTCCTGGCTAGACTCATCAGTTTCAGTGGTAAAGGCGGTAGAATTACACCTATGGTATCCCTGTCTGCTGTAAGAGAGGGGTTTACCTCAGGGGGACTTCGAGAGCGTAAGTTAGAAACCCTCAAGCCCCTGAGCTGTGTCCTGGCTAGACTCTTCAGTTTCAGTGGTAAAGGCGATAGAATAAGACCTATGGTATGTCTGTCTGCTGTAAGAGAGGGGTTTACCTCAGGGGACTAAGAGAGCGTAAGTTAGAAACCCTCAAGCCCCTGAGCTGTGTCCTAGCTAGACTCCCCCGTTTCAGTGGTAAAGGCGGTAGAATAACACCTATGGTATCTCCTGTCTGCCGTAAGAGAGGGGCTTACATCAATAGGACTATGAGAGCGTAAGTTAGAAACCCTCAAGCCCCTGAGCTGTGTCCTAGGTAGACTAGTCAGTTTCATTGCTAAAGGCGGTAGAATAACACCTACGGAATTCCCTGTCTGATGCTGGAGAGGGGTTTACCTCAAGCAGTGGACCTTGTGCCCCTGAGCTGTGTCTCGGCTAGACTCCGCAGTTTCATTGGTAAAAGCGGTAGAATAACACCTATGGTACCTCCTGTCTGCTGTAAGAGAGGGGTTTACCTCAGGGGGACTATGAGAGGGTAAGTTATAAACCCTCAAGCCCCTGAGCTGTGTCCTGGCTAGACTCCTCACTTTCATCGCTAAAGGCGGTAGAATAACTCCTATGGTATCTCCTGTCTGCTTTAAGAGAGGGGTTTACCTCAGGGAGACTATGAGAGCGTAAGTAAGAAACCCTAAAGCCCCTGAGCTGTGTCCTGGCTAGACTCCTCACTTTCATCGGTAAAGGCGGTAGAATAACACCTATGGTATCTCCTGTCTGCTGTAAGAGAGGGGTTTACCTCAGGGGGACAATGAGAGCGTAAGTTAGAAACCCTCAAGCCCTTGACCTGTGCCCTGGCTAGACTCCTCACTTTCAACGGTAAAGGCCGTAGAATATCACCTATGGTATCTCATGTCTGCTGTAAGAGAGGGGTTTACCTAAGGGGGACTATGAGACCGTAAGTTAGAAACCCTCAAGCACATGAGCTGTGTCCTAGCTAGACTCCTCAGTTTCAGTGGTAAAGGCGGTAGAATAACACCTATGTCTGCTGTAAGAGAGGGGTTTTCCTCAGGGGGGCTATGAGAGCGTAAGTTAGAAACCCTCAAGCCCCTGAGCTGTGTACTAGCTATACTCCTCACTTTCATCGGTAAATGCGGTAGAATAACACCTATGGTATCTCCTGTCTGCTGTAAGAGAGGGTTTTACCTCAGGGGGCTATCAGAGCGTAAGTTAGGAACCCTCAATCCCCTGAGCTGTGTCCTAGCTAGACTCCTCACTTTCATCGGTAAAGGCGGTAGAATATCACCTATGGTATCTTCTGTCTGCTGCTATAGAGGGGTTTAACTCAAGCAGTGAACCTCGTGCCCCTGAGCTTTGTCCTAGCTAGACTCCTCAATTTCAGTGGTAAAGGCGGTAGAATAACTCCTATGGTATCCCCTGTCTGCTGTAGGGGAGGGGCTTACCTCAGGGGGACTATGAGAGCGTAAGTTAGAAACCCTCAAGCCCCTGAGCTGCGTCCTGGCTAGACTCCTCACTTTCATCGGTAGGGGCGGTGGAATAACACCTTTGGTCTCTCCTGTCTGCTGCTAGAAGGTTGTTTACCTCAGGGGGACTATGAGAGCGTAAGTTAGAAACCCTGAACCTACTGAGCTGTGTCTTGGTTAGACTCGTCTGTTTCATTGGTAAAGGCGGTAGAATAACACCTATGGTATATCTGTCTGCTGTAAGAGATGGGTTTACCTCAGGTCGACTATGAGAGCGTAAGTTAGAAACCTTTAAGCCCCAGATCTGTGTCCTGGTTAGAATCCCCACTTTCATCGGTAAGGGCGGTAGAATAACACCTATGGTAACCCCTGTCTGCAGTAAGATAGGGGTTTACCTCATGGGGACTATGAGAGCGTAAGTTGGAAACCCTCAAGCCCCTGAGCTGTGTCCTGGATAGACTCCTCAGTTTCAGTGGTAAAGACGGTAGAATAACACCTATGGTATCTCCTGTCTGTTTACGTCAAGTGGACTATGAGAGCGTAACTCAGTAACCCTCAAGCCCCTGAGCTGTGTCCTACCTAGGCTCCTCACTTTCATCGGTAAAGGCTGTAGAATAACTCCTATGCCTGCTGTAAGTGAGGGGTTTACCTCAAGGGGACTATGAGAGCGTAAGTTAGAAACCCTCAAGCCCCTGAGCTGTGTCCTGGACAGACTCCTCACTTTCATCGGTAAGGGCGGTAGAATAACACCTACGGTATCCCCTGTCTGCAGTAAGATAGGGGTTTACCTCAGGGGGACTATGAGAGCGTATGTTAGAGACAATCAAACTCCTGAGCTGAAGTCCTAGCTAGACTCCTCACTACATCGGTAAAGGTGGTAGAATAATACCTATGGTATGTCTGTCTGCTGTAAGAGAGGGGTTTACCTCAGGGGGGCTATGAGAGCGTAAGTTAGAGACAATCAAGCCCCTGAGCTGTGTCCTGGCTAGACTCCTCACTTTCATCGGTAAAGGCGGTAGAATAACACCTATGGTATCTCCTGTCTGCTGCTAGAGAGGGTTTTACCTCATGCAGTGAACCCCGCGCCCCTGAGCTGTGTCCTACCTAGACTCCTCACTTTCATCGGTAAAGGCGGTAGAATAACACCTATGGTATCTCCTGTCTGCTGCTAGAGAGGTGTTTACCTCATGCAGTGAACCCCGTGCCCCTGAGCTGTGTCCTAGCTAGACTCCTCACTTTCATCGGTAAAGGCGGTAGAATAACACCTATGGTATCTCCTGTCTGCTGCTAGAGAGGTGTTTACCTCATGCAGTGAACCCCGTGCCTCTGAGCTGTGTCCTACCTAGACTCCTCAGTTTCAGTGGTAAAGGCGGTAGAATAACACCTATGGTATCTCCTGTCTGCTGTAAGAGAGGGGTTTACCTTAGGGTGACTATGAGATCGTAAGTTAGAAACCCTCAATCCCCTGAGCTGTGTCCTGGGTAGACTCCTCACTTTCATCGGTAAAGGCGGTAGAATAACACTTATGGCATCTCCTGTCTGCTGTAAGAGAGGGGTTTACCTCAGGGGGACTATGAGAGCGTAAGTTAGAAACCCTCAAGCCCCTGAGCCGTGTCCTGGCTAGACTCATCACTTTCATGGTAAGGGCGGTAGAATAACACCTATGGTATCCCCTGTCTGCTGTAAGAGAGGGGTTTACCTCAGGGGGACTCTTAGAGCTTTACCTGAGGTCGACTATGAGAGCGTAATTAGAAACCCTCAAGGCCCTGAGCTGCGTCCTGGCTAGACTCCTCACTTTCATCGGTAAGGGCGGTGGAATAACACCTATGGTATCTCCTGTCTGCTGCTAGAGAGTTGTTTACCTCAGGGGTACTATGAGAGCGTAAGTTAGAAACCCTGAAGCCCCTGAGCTGTGTCCTGGCTAGACTCCTCACTTTCAGTGGTAGAGGCGGTAGAATAACACCTATGGTATCTCCTGTCTGCTGTAAGAAAGGGGCTTACGTCAAGGGGACTATGAGGGCGTAACTCAGTAACCCTAAAGCCCCTGAGCTGTGTCCTACCTAGACTCCTCACGTTCATCGGTAAAGGCTGTAGAATAACTCCTATGCCTGCTGTAAGAGAGGGGTTTACCTCAAGGGGACTATGAGAGCGTAAGTTAGAAACGCTCAAGCCCCTGAGCTGTGTCCTGTATATACTCCGCAGTTTCAGTGGTAAAGGCGGTAGAATAACACCTATTGTATCCCCTGCCTGCTGTAAGAGAGGGGTTTACCTCAAGGGGACTATGAGAGCGTAAGTTAGAAACCCTCAAGCCCCTGAGCTGTGTCCTGTATATACTCCGCAGTTTCAGTGGTAAAGGCGGTTGAATAACACCTATGGTATCTCCTGTCTGCTGCTAGAGAGGGGATCACCTAAGGGGGACTATGAGAGCGTAAGTTAGAAACCCTAAAGCCCCTGACCTGTGTCCTAGCTAGACTCCTCACTTTCAACGGTAAAGGCGGTAGAATAATACCTATGGTATATCTGTCTGCTGTAAGAGAGGGGTTTACCTCAGGAGGTCCATGAGAGCGTAAGTTAGAAACCCTCATGTCCCTGACCTGTGTCCTAGCTAGACTCACCACTTTCATCGGTAAAGGCGGTAGAATAACAGCTATGGTATCTCCTGTCTGCTGTAAGAGACGGTTTTACCTCAGGGGGACTATCAGAGCGTAAGTTCGAAACCCTCAATCCCCTGAGCTGTGTCCTACCTAGACTCCTCACTCTCATCGGCAAAGGCGTTAGAATAACACCTATGGTATGTCCTGTCTGCTGCTAGAGAGGGGTTTACCTCAAGCAGTGAACCTCCTGCCCCTGAACTGTGTCCTACCTAGACTCCTCAGTTTCAGTGGTAAAGGCTTTATAATATCACCTATGGTACCCCCTGTCTGCTCTAAAGGAGGGGTTTACCTCAGGGGGACTATGAGAGCGTAAGCTAGAAACCCTCAAGACCCTGAGCTGTGTCCTAGCTAGACTCCTCACTTTCATCGGTAAAGGCGGTAGAATAACACCTATGTCTGCTGTAAGAGAAGGTTTTACCTCAAGGGGACTATGAGAGCGTAAGTTACAAACCCTCAAGCCCCTGAGCTGTGTCCTACCTAGCATCCTCAGTTTCAGTCGTAAAGGCGGTAGAATAACACCTACGGAATCCCCTATCTGCTGCTGGAGAGGGGTCTACCTCAAGCAGTGGACCTTGTCCCCCTGAGCTGTGTCCTGGCTAGACTCCTCACTTTCATCGGTAAAGGCGGTAAAATATCACCTATGGTATCTCATGTCTGCTGCTAGAGAGGGATTTACCTCAGGGGGACTATGAGAGCGTATGTTAGAAACCCTCAACCCCCTGAGCTGTGTCCTAGCTAGACTCCTCACCTTCATCGGTAAGGGCGGTGGAATAACACCTATGGTATATACTGTATGCTGCTAGAGAGGGGTTTACCTCAGGGGGACTATGAGAGCGTAAGTTAGAAACCCTCAAGCCCCTGAGCTGTGTCCTAGCTAGACTCCTCACTTTCATCGGTAAAGGCGTTAGAATAACACCTATTGTATCCCCTGTCTGCTGTAAGAGAGGGGTTTACCGCAGGGGGGCCATGAGAGCGTAAGTTAGAAAACCTCAAGCCCCTGAGCTGTGTCCTAGCTTGACTCCTCACCTTCATCGGTAAGGGCGGTGGAATAACCCCTATGGTATCTCCTGTATGCTGCTAGAGAGGGGTTTACCTCAGGGGGACTATGAGAGCGTAAGTTAGAAACCCTCAAGCCCCTGAGCTGTGTCCTAGCTAGACTCCTCAGTTTCAGTGGTAAAGGCGGTAGAATAATACCTACGGATTCCCCTGTCTGCTGCTGGAGAGTGGTTTACCTCAAGCAGTGAACCTCGTGCCCCTGAGCTGTGTCCTAGCTGGACTCCTCACTTTCATCGGTAAAGGCGGTAGAATAACACCTATGTCTGCTGTAAGAGAAGGGCTTACCTCAGGGGGACTATGAGAGCGTAAGTTAGAAACCCTCAGGCCCCTGAGCTGTGTCTTGGCTAGACTCCTCAGTTTCAGTGGTAAAGGAGGTAGAATAACACCTATGGTATCCCCTGTCTGCTGTAAGAGAGGGGTTTACGTCAAGGGGACTATGAGGGCGTAACTCAGTAACCCTCAAGCCCCTGAGCTGTGTCCTACCTAGACTCCTCACTTTCATCGGTAAAGGCTGTAGAATAGCTCCTATGCCTGCTGTAAGAGAGGGGTTTACCTCAAGGGGGCTATGAGAGCGTAAGTTAGAAACCCTCAAGCCCCTGAGCTGTGTCCTGTATAGACTCCGCAGTTTGAGTGGTAAAGGCGGTAGAATAACACCTATGGTATCCCCTGCCTGCTGTAAGAGAGGGGTTTTCCTCAGGGGGACTATGAGAGCGTATGTTAGAGACAATCAAACCCCTGAGCTGAAGTCCTAGCTAGACTCCTCACTTTCATCGGTAAGGGCGGTAGAATAACACCTATGGTATCTCCTGTCTGCTGCTAGAGAGGGGATCACCTAAGGGGGACTATGAGAGCGTAAGTTAGAAACCCTCACGTCCCTGAGCTGTGTCCTAGCTAGACTCACCACTTTCATCGGTAAAGGCGGTAGAATAACACCTATGGTATCTCCTGTCTGCTGTAAGAGACGGTTTTACCTCAGGGGGACTATCAGAGCGTAAGATCGAAACCCTCAAGCCCCTGAGCTGTGTCCTACCTAGACTCCTCTGTTTCAGTGGTAAAGGCTTTAGAATATCACCTATGGTATCCCCTGTCTGCTGTAAAAGAGGGTTTTACCTCAGGGGGACTATGAGAGCGTAAGTTAGAAACCCTCACGTCCCTGAGCTGTGTCCTAGCTAGACTCACCACTTTCATCGGTAAAGGCGGTAGAATAACACCTATGGTATCTCCTGTCTGCTGTAAGAGACGGTTTTACCTCAGGGGGACTATCAGAGCGTAAGTTCGAAACCCTCAAGCCCCTGAGCTGTGTCCTACCTAGACTCCTCTGTTTCAGTGGTAAAGGCTTTAGAATATCACCTATGGTATCCCCTGTCTGCTGTAAAAGAGGGTTTTACCTCAGGGGGACTATGAGAGCGTAAGTTCGAAACCCTCAAGCCCCTGAGCTGTGTCCTACCTAGCCTCCTCAGTTTCAGTCGTAAAGGCGGTAGAATAACACCTACGGAATCCCCTATCTGCTGCTGGAGAGGGGTTTACCTCAAGCAGTGGACCTTGTCCCCCTGAGCTGTGTCCTGGCTAGACTCCTCACATTCATCGGTAAAGGCGGTAAAATATCACCTATGGTATCTCATGTCTGCTGCTAGAGAGGGGTTTACCTCAGGGGGACTATGAGAGCGTATGTTAGAAACCCTCAAACCCCTGAGCTGTGTCCTAGCTAGACTCCTCACTTTCATCGGTAAGGGCGGTAGAATATCACCTACGGTATCCCCTGTCTGCTGCTAGAGAGGGGTTTACGTCATGGTGACTATGAGAGCGTAAGTTCGAAACCCTCAAGCCCCTGAGCTGTGTCCTAGCTTGACTCCTCACTTTCATCGGTAAAGGCGGTAGAATATCACCTACGGTATCTCCTGTCTGCTGCTAGAGAGGGGTTTACGTCATGGGGACTATGAGAGCGTAAGTTAGAAACCCTCAAGCTCCTGAGCTGTGTCCTAGCTAGACGCCTCCCTTTCATCGGTAAAGGCGGTAGAATAACACCTATGGTATCTCCTGTCTGCTGTAAGAGAGGGTTTTACCTCAGGGGTGCTATGAGAGCGTAAGTTAGAATCCCTCAAGCCCCTGAGCTGTGTCCTAGCTAGACTCCTCAGTTTCAGTGGTAATGGCAGTAGAATAACACCTACGGTATCCCCTGTCTGCTGCTGGAGAGGGGATTACCTCAAGGAGTGGTCCTTGTGCCCCTGAGCTCTGTCTTGAATAGACTCCTCAGTTTCATTGGTAAAGGCGGTAGAATAACACATATGGTATCTCCTGTCTGCTGTAAAAGATGGGTTTACCTCAGGGGGAGTATGAGAGCGTAAGTTAGAAACCCTCAAGCCCCTGAGCTGTGTCCTAGCTAGACTCCTCACTTTCATCGGTAAAGGCGGTAGAATAACACCTATGTTTCTCCTGTCTGCTGTAAGAGTGGGGTTTACCTCAGGGGGACTATGAAAGCGTAAATTAGAGATCATCAAGCCCCTGAGCTGTGTCCTACCTAGACTCCGCAGTTTCAGTGGTATAGGCGGTAGAATAACACCTACGGAATCCCCTGTCTGCTGCTGGAGAGGGGTTTACCTCAAGCAGTGGACCTTGTGCCCCTGAGCTGTGCCCTTGCTAGACTCCTCAATTTCATCGGTAAAGGCGGTAGAATAACACCTATGGTATCTCCTGTCTGCTGTAAGAGAGGCTTTTACCTCAGGGGGGCTATGAGAGCGTAAGTTAGAATCCCTCAAGCCCCTGAGCTGTGTCCTAGCTAGACTCCTCAGTTTCAGTGGTAATGGCAGTAGAATAACACCTACGGTATCCCCTGTCTGCTGCTGGAGAGGGGATTACCTCAAGCAGTGGTCCTTGTGCCCCTGAGCTCTGTCTTGAATAGACTCCACAGTTTCATTGGTAAAGGCGGTAGAATAACACATATGGTATCTCCTGTCTGCTGTAAGAGATGGGTTTACCTCAGGGGGAGTATGAGTGCGTAAGTTAGAAACCCTCAAGCCCCTGAGCTGTGTCCTAGCTAGACTCCTCACTTTCATCGGTAAAGGCGGCAGAATAACACCTATGTTTCTCCTGTCTGCTGTAAGAGTGGGGTTTACCTCAGGGGGACTATGAAAGCGTAAATTAGAGACCATCAAGCCCCTGAGCTGTGTCCTACCTAGACTCCGCAGTTTCAGTGGTATAGGCGGTAGAATAACACCTACGGAATCTCCTGTCTGCTGCTGGAGAGGGGTTTACCACAAGCAGTGAACCTCATGCCCCTGAGCTTTGTCGTGGCTAGACTCCTCACTTTCATCGGTAATGGCGGTAGAATAACACCTATGGTATGTCTGTCTGCTGTAAGAGAGGGGTTTGCCTCAGGGGGAATTTGAGAGCGTAAGTTAGAAACCTTCAAGCCCCTGAGCTGTGTCCTGGCTAGACTCTTCACTTTCATCGGTAACGGTTGTAGAATAACACCAATGGTATCTCCTCTCTGCTGTAAGAGATCGGTTTACCTCAAGGGGACTATGAGAGCGTAAGTTAGAAACCCTCAAGCCCCTGAGCTGTGTCCTAGCTAGACTCCTCAGTTTCAGTGGTAAAGGCGGTAGAATAACACCTACGGAATCCCCTGTCTGCTGTAAGAGAGTGGTTTCCCACAGGGGGAATTTGAGAGCGTAAGTTAGAAACCTTCAAGCCCCTGAGCTGTGTCCTGGCTAGACTCTTCACTTTCATCGGTAACGGTTGTAGAATAACACCAATGGTATCTCCTCTCTGCTGTAAGAGATCGGTTTACCTCAAGGGGACTATGAGAGCGTAAGTTAGAAACCCACAAGCCCCTGAGCTGTGTCCTACTTAGACTCCACAGTTTCAGTGGTAAAGGCGCTAGAATAACACCTACGGAAGCCCCTGCCTGCTGCTGAAGAGGGGTTTACCTCAAGCCATGAACCACGTGCCCTGCGCTGTGTCCTAGCTGGACTCCTCACTTTCATCGGTAAAGGCGGTAGAATAACACATATGTCTGCTGTAAGAGAAGGTTTTACCTCAATGGGACTCAGAGAGCGTAAGTTAGAAACCCTCAAGCCCCTGAGCTGTGTCCTACCTAGACTCCCCAGTTTCAGTGGTAAGGGCGGTAGAATAACACCTACGGAATCCCCTGCCAGCTGCTGGAGAGGTGTTTAACTCAAGCAGTGGACCTTGTGCCCCTGAGCTGTGTCCTGGCTAGACTCCTCACTTTCATGGGTAAAGGCGGTGGAATAACACCTATGGTATCTCCTGTCTGCTGCTAGAGAGGGGTTTACCTCAGGGGGACTATGAGAGCGTAAGTTAGAAACCCTCAAGCCCCTAAGCTGTGTCCTAGCTAGACTCCTCACTTCCATCGGTAAAGGCGGTACAATAACACCTATGGTATCCCCTGTCTGCTGTAAGAGAGGGGTTTACCCCAGGGGGGCCATGAGAGCGTAACTTAGAGACCCTCAAGCCCCTGAGCTGTGTCCTAGCTAGACTTCTCACATTCATTGGTTAGGGCGATGGAATAACACCTATGGTATCTCCTGTATGCTGCTAGAGAGGGGTTTACCTCAGGGGGACTATGAGAGCGTAAGTTAGAAACCCTCAAGCCCCTGAGCTGTGTCCTGGCTAGACTCTTCACTTTCATCGGTAATGGCGGTAGAATAACACCTATGGTATCTCCTGTCTGCTGTAAGAGAGGGGTTTACCTCAAGGGGACTATGAGAGCGTAAGTTAGAAACCCTCAAGCCCCTGAGCTGTGTCCTGGCTAGACTCCTCACTTTCATGGGTAAGGGCGGTAGAATAACACCTATGGTATCTCCTGTTTGCTGTAAGAGAGGGGTTTACCTCAGGTTGACTATGAGACCACAAGTTAGAAACCCTCAAGCCCCTGAGCTGTGTCCTGGCTAGACTCTGCAGTTTCATTGGTTAGGGCGGTAGAATAACAAGTATGGTGTGTCTGTCTGCTGTGAGAGAGGGGTTTACCTCAGGGGGACTATGAGAGCGTAAGTTAGAAACCCTCAAGCCCCTGAGATGTGTAATGGCTAGACTCCTCACTTTCATGGGTAAGGGAGGTAGAATAACACCTATGTTATCCCCTGTCTGCTGTAAGAGAGGGGTTCACCTCAGGGGGACTATGAGAGCGTAAGTTTGAAACCCTCAAGCCCCAGAGCTGTGTCCTGGTTAGACTCTTCACTTTCATCGGTAATGGCGGTAGAATAACACCTATGGTATCTCCTGTCTGCTGTAAGAGAGGGGTTTACCTCAGGCGGACTATGAGAGCGTAAGTTAGAACCCTCAAGCCCCTGAGCTGTGTCCTAGCTAGACTCCTCAGTTTCAGTGGTAAAGGCGGTAGAATAACACCTACGGAATCCCCTGTCTGCTGCTGGAGAGGGGTTTACCTCAAGCAGTGGACCTTGTGCCCCTGAGCTGTGCCCTTGCTAGACTCCTCAGTTTCAGTGGTTATGGCAGTAGAATAACACCTACGGTATCCCCTGTCTGCTGCTGGAGAGGGGATTACCTCAAGCAGTGGTCCTTGTGCCCCTGAGCTCTGTCTTGAATAGACTCCTCAGTTTCATTGGTAAAGGCGGTAGAATAACACATATGGTATCTCCTGTCTGCTGTAAGAGATGGGTTTACCTCAGGGGGAGTATGAGAGCGTAAGTTAGAAACCCTCAAGCCCCTGAGCTGTGTCCTAGCTAGACTCCTCACTTTCATCGGTAAAGGCGGTAGAATAACACCTATGTTTCTCCTGTCTGCTGTAAGATTGGGGTTTACCTCAGGGGGACTATGAAAGCGTAAATTAGAGACCATCGAGCCCCTGAGCTGTGTCCTACCTAGACTCCGCAGTTTCAGTGGTATAGGCGGTAGAATAACACCTACGGAATCCCCTGTCTGCTGCTGGAGAGGGGTTTACCTCAAGCAGTGGACCTTGTGCCCCTGAGCTGGGCCCTTGCTAGACTCCTCAATTTCATCGGTAAAGGCGGTAGAATAACACCTATGGTATCTCCTGTCTGCTGTAAGAGAGGGTTTTACCTCAGGGGGGCTATGAGAGCGTAAGTTAGAATCCCTCAAGCCCCTGAGCTGTGTCCTAGCTAGACTCCTCAGTTTCAGTGGTAATGGCAGTAGAATAACACCTACGGTATCCCCTGTCTACTGCTGAAGAGGGGAATACCTCAAGCAGTGGTGCTTGTGCCCCTGAGCTCTGTCTTGAATAGACTCCTCAGTTTCATTGGTAAAGGCGGTAGAATAACACATATGGTATCTCCTGTCTGCTGTAAGAGATGGGTTTACCTCAGGGGGAGTATGAGAGCGTAAGTTAGAAACCCTCAAGCCCCTGAGCTGTGTCCTAGCTAGACTCCTCACTTTCATCGGTAAAGGCGGTAGAATAACACCTATGTTTCTCCTGTCTGCTGTAAGAGTGGGGTTTACCTCATGGGGACTATGAAAGCGTAAATTAGAGACCATCAAGCCCCTGAGCTGTGTCCTACCTAGACTCCGCAGTTTCAGTGGTATAGGCGGTAGAATAACACCTACGGAATCCCCTGTCTGCTGCTGGAGAGGGGTTTACCTCAAGCAGTGGACCTTGTGCCCCTGAGCTGTGCCCTTGCTAGACTCCTCAATTTCATCGGTAAAGGCGGTAGGATATCACCTATGGTATCTCCAGTCTGCTGTAAGAGAGGGGTTTACGTCAGGGGGACTATGAGAGCGTAAGTTAGAAACCCTCAAGCCCCTGAGCTGTGTCCTAGCTAGACTCCTCAGTTTCAGTGGTAAAGGCGGTAGAATACCTACGGAATCCCCTGTCTGCTGCTGGAGAGGGGTTTACCAAAAGCAGTGAACCTCATGCCCCTGAGCTTTGTCGTAGCTAGACTCCTCACTTTCATCGGTAATGGCGGTAGAATAACACCTATGGTATGTCTGTCTGCTGTAAGAGAGGGGTTTGCCTCAGAGGGACTATGAGAGCGTAAGTTAGAAACCCTCAAGCCCCCGAGCTGTGTCCTAGCTAGACTCCTCAGTTTCAGTGGTAAAGGCGGTAGAATAACACCTACGGAATCCCCTGTCTGCTGTAAGAGAGTGGTTTCCCACAGGGGGAATTTGAGAGCGTAAGTTAGAAACCTTCAAGCCCCTGAACTGTGTCCTGGCTAGACTCTTCACTTTCATCGGTAACGGTTGTAGAATAACACCAATGGTATCTCCTCTCTGCTGTAAGAGATCGGTTTACCTCATGGGGACTATGAGAGCGTAAGTTAGAAACCCACAAGCCCCTGAGCTGTGTCCTACTTAGACTCCTCAGTTTCAGTGGTAAAGGCGCTAGAATAACACCTATGGTATCCCCTGTCTGCTGCTAGAGAGGGGTTTACCTCAGGGGGACTATGAGAGCGTAAGTTAGAAACCCTCAAGCCCCTAAGCTGTGTCCTAGCTAGACTCCTCACTTCCATCGGTAAAGGCGGTACAATAACACCTATGGTATCCCCTGTCTGCTGTAAGAGAGGGGTTTACCCCAGGGGGGCCATGAGAGCGTAACTTAGTGACCCTCAAGCCCCTGAGCTGTGTCCTAGCTAGACTTCTCACATTCATTGGTTAGGGCGATGGAATAACACCTATGGTATCTCCTGTATGCTGCTAGAGAGGGGTTTACCTCAGGGGGACTATGAGAGCGTAAGTTAGAAACCCTCAAGCCCCTGAGCTGTGTCCTGGCTAGACTCTTCACTTTCATCGGTAATGGCGGTAGAATAACACCTATGGTATCTCCTGTCTGCTGTAAGAGAGGGGTTTACCTCAAGGGGACTATGAGAGCGTAAGTTAGAAACCCTCAAGCCCCTGAGCTGTGTCCTGGCTAGACTCCTCACTTTCATGGGTAAGGGCGGTAGAATAACACCTATGGTATCTCCTGTTTACTGTAAGAGAGGGGTTTACCTCAGGTTGACTATGAGACCACAAGTTAGAAACCCTCAAGCCCCTGAGCTGTGTCCTGGCTAGACTCTGCAGTTTCATTGGTTAGGGCGGTAGAATAACAAGTATGGTGTGTCTGTCTGCTGTAAGAGAGGGGTTTACCTCAGGGGGACTATGAGAGCGTAAGTTAGAAACCCTCAAGCCCCTGAGATGTGTAATGGCTAGACTCCTCACTTTCATGGGTAAGGGAGGTAGAATAACACCTATGTTATCCCCTGTCTGCTGTAAGAGAGGGGTTCACCTCAGGGGGACTATGAGAGCGTAAGTTAGAAACCCTCAAGCCCCTGAGCTGTGTCCTGGTTAGACTCTTCACTTTCATCGGTAATGGCGGTAGAATAACACCTATGGTATCTCCAGTCTGCTGTAAGAGAGGGGTTTACCTCAGGCGGACTATGAGAGCGTAAGTTAGAAACCCTCAAGCCCCTGAGCTGTGTCCTGGCTAGACTCTTCACTTTCATCGGTAATGGCGGTAGAATAACACCTATGGCATCTCCTGTCTGCTGTAAGAGAGGGGTTTACCTCAAGGGGACTATGAGAGCGTAAGTTAGAAACCCTCAAGCCCTGAGCTGTGTCCTGGCTAGACTCCTCAGTTTCATTGGTAAGGCCGGTAGCATAACACCTATGGTATGTCTGTCTGCTGTAAGAGACGGGTTTACCTCAGGGGGGCTATGAGAGCGTAAGTTAGAAACCCTCAAGTCCCTGAGCTCTGTCCTAGCTAGACTCACCACTTTCATCGGTAAAGGCGGTAGAATAACACCTATGGTATCTCCTATCTGCTGTAAGAGAGGGTTTTACCTCAAGGTTCCTATCAGAGCGTAAGTTCGAAACCCTCAATCCCCTGAGCTGTGTCCTACCTATACTCCTCACCCTCATCGGCAAAGGCGGTAGAATAACACCTATGGTATGTCCTGTGTGCTGCTAGAGTGGGGGTTTACCTCAGGCAGTGAACCTCCTGCCCCTAAGCTGTGTCCTAGCTAGACTCCTCAATTTCATCGGTAAAGGCGGTAGAATATCACCTATGGTATCTCAAGTCTGCTGTAAGAGAGGGGTTTACCTCAGGGGGACTATGATAGCGTAAGTTAGAGACCCTCAAGCCCCTGAGCTGTGTCCTAGCTAGACTCCTCAGTTTCAGTGTTACAGGCTGTAGAAAAACACCTACGGAATCCCCTGTCTGCTGCTGGAGAGGTGTTTACCTCAAGCAGTGGACCTTGTGCCCCTGAGCTGTGTCCTTGCTAGACTCCTCAATTTCATCGGTAAAGGCGGTAGAATATCACGTATGGTATCTCCAGTCTGCTGTAAGAGAGGGGTTTACGTCAGAGGGACTATGAGAGCGTAAGTTAGAAACCCTCAAGCCCCTGAGCTGTGTCCTAGCTAGACTCCTCAGTTTCAGTGGTAAAGGCGGTAGAATACCTACGGAATCCCCTGTCTGCTGTAAGAGAGTGGTTTCCCACAGGGGGACTATGAGAGCGTAAGTTAGAAACCCTCAAGCCCCTGAGCTGTGTCCTGGTTAGACTCTTCAATTTCATCGGTAATGATTAGAGAATAACACCTATGGTATCTCCTCTCTGCTGTAAGAGAGAGGTTTTCCTCAAGGAGATTATGAGAGCGTAAGTTAGAAACCGACAAGCCCCTGAGCTGTGTCCTACTTAGACCCCTCAGTTTCAGTGGTAAAGGCGATAGAATAACACCTATGGAAGCCCCTGTCTGCTGCTGGAGAGGGGTTTACCTCATGCAATGGGCCTTGTGCCCCTGAGCTGTGTCCTGGCTTGACTCCTCACTTTCATCGGTAAAGGCGGTAGAATATCACCTATGGTATCTCCTGTCTGCTGTAAGAGAGGGGTTTACCTCACGGGGACTATGAGATCGTAAGTTATAAACCCTCAAGCCCCTGAGCAGAGTCCTAGCTAGACTCCTCAGTTTCAATGGTAAAGGCGGTAGAATAACACCTACGGAATCCCCTGTCTGCTGCTGGAGAGGGGTTTACCTCAGGGGGACTATGAGAGCGTATGTTAGAAACCCTCAACCCCCTGAGCTGTGTCCTAGCTAGACTCCTCACCTTCATCGGTAAGGGCGGTGGAATAACACCTATGGTATCTCCTGTATGCTGCTAGAGAGGGGTTTACCTCAGGGGGACTATGAGAGCGTAAGTTAGAAACCCTCAAGCCCCTGAGCTGTGTCCTAGCTAGACTCCTCACTTCCATCGGTAAAGGCGGTACAATAACACCTATGGTATCCCCTGTCTGCTGTAAGAGAGGGGTTTACCCCAGGGGGGCCATGAGAGCGTAAGTTAGAAACCCTCAAGCCCCTGAGCTGTGTCCTAGCTAGACTTCTCACATTCATTGGTTAGGGCGATGGAATAACACCCATGGTATCTCCTGTATGCTGCTAGAGAGGGGTTTACCTCAGGGGGACTATAAGAGCGTAAGTTAGAAACCCTCAAGCCCCTGAGCTGTGTCCTGGCTAGACTCTTCACTTTCATCGGTAATGGCGGTAGAATAACACCTATGGTATCTCCTGTCTGCTGTAAGAGAGGGGTTTACCTCAAGGGGACTATGAGAGCGTAAGTTAGAAACCCTCAAGCCCCTGAGCTGTGTCCTGGCTAGACTCCTCACTTTCGTGGGTAAGGGCGGTAGAATAACAACTATGGTATCTCCTGTTTGCTGTAAGAGAGGGGTTTACCTCAGGTTGACTATGAGACCACAAGTTAGAAACCCTCAAGCCCCTGAGCTGTGTCCTGGCTAGACTCTGCAGCTTCATTGGTTAGGGCGGTAGAATAACAAGTATGGTGTGTCTGTCTGCTGTAAGAGCGGGGTTTACCTCAGGGGGACAATGAGAGCGTAAGTTAGAAACCCTCAAGCCCCTGAGCTGTGTCCTTTCTAGACTCTTCACTTTCATCGGTAATGGCGGTAGAATAACACCTATGGCATCTCCTGTCTGCTGTAAGAGAGGGGTTTACCGCAAGGGGACTATGAGAGCGTAAGTTAGAAACCCTCAAGCCCTGAGCTGTGTCCTGGCTAGACTCCTCAATTTCATTGGTAAGGCCGGTAGCATAACACCTATGGTATGTCTGTCTGCTGTAAGAGAGGGGTTTACCTCAGGGGGGCTATGAGAGCGTAAGCTAGAAACCCTCAAGTCCCTGAGCTGTGTCCTAGCTAGACTCACCACTTTCATCGGTAAAGGCGGTAGAATAACACCTATGGTATCTCCTATCTGCTGTAAGAGAGGGTTTTACCTCAAGGTTCCTATCAGAGCGTAAGTTCGAAACCCTCAATCCCCTGAGCTGTGTCCTACCTAGACTCCTCACCCTCATCGGCAAAGGCGGTAGAATAACACCTATGGTATGTCCTGTCTGCTGCTAGAGTGGGGGTTTACCTCAGGCAGTGAACCTCCTGCCCCTGAGCTGTGTCCTAGCTAGACTCCTCAATTTCATCGGTAAAGGCGGTAGAATATCACCTATGGTATCTCAAGTCTGCTGTAAGAGAGGGGTTTACCTCAGGGGGACTATGATAGCGTAAGTTAGAGTCCCTCAAGCCCCTGAGCTGTGTCCTAGCTAGACTCCTCAGTTTCAGTGGTACAGGCTGTAGAAAAACACCTACGGAATCCCCTGTCTGCTGCTGGAGAGTTGTTTACCTCAAGCAGTGGACCTTGTGCCCCTGAGCTGTGTCCTTGCTAGACTCCTCAATTTCATCGGTAAAGGCGGTAGAATATCACCTATGGTATCTCCAGTCTGCTGTAAGAGAGGGGTTTACGTCAGAGGGACTATGAGAGCGTAAGTTAGAAACCCTCAAGCCCATGAGCTGTGTCCTAGCTAGACTCCTCAGTTTCAGTGGTAAAGGCGGTAGAATACCTACGGAATCCCCTGTCTGCTGTAAGAGAGTGTTTTCCCACAGGGGGACTATGAGAGCGTAAGTTAGAAACCCTCAAGCCCCTGAGCTGTGTCCTGGCTAGACTCTTCACTTTCATCGGTAATGGTTAGAGAATAACACCTATGGTATCTCCTCTCTGCTGTAAGAGAGAGGTTTTCCTCAAGGAGATTATGAGAGCGTAAGTTAGAAACCCACAATCCCCTGAGCTGTGTCCTACTTAGACTCCTCAGTTTCAGTGGTAAAGGCGATAGAATAACACTACGGAAGCCCCTGTCTGCTGCTGGAGAGGGGTTTACCTCAAGCAGTGGGCCTTGTGCCCCTGAGCTGTGTCCTGGCTTGACTCCTCACTTTCATCGGTAAAGGCGGTAGATTATCACCTATGGTATCTCCTGTCTGCTGTAAGAGAGGGGTTTACCTCACGGGGACTATGAGATCGTAAGTTATAAACCCTCAAGCCCCTGAGCTGTGTCCTAGCTAGACTCCTCAGTTTCAATGGTAAAGGCGGTAGAATAACACCTACGGAATCCCCTGTCTGCTGCTGGAGAGGGGTTTACCTCAGGGGGACTATGAGAGCGTAAGTTAGAAAACTTCGAGCCCCTGAGCTGTGTCCTGGCTAGACTCCACAGTTTCATTGGTAAGGCCGGTAGCATAACACCTATGGTATGTCTGTCTGCTGTAAGATAGGGGTTTACCTCAGGGGGACTGTGAGACCACAAGTTAGAAACCCTCAAGCCCCTGAGCTGTGTCCTGTCTAGACTCTGCAATTTCATTGGTTAGGGCGGTAGAATAACAAGTATGGTGTGTCTGTCTGCTGTAAGAGAGGGGTTTACCTCAGGGGGACTATGAGAGAGTAAGTTAGAAACCCTCAATCCCCTGAGATGTGTGATGGCTAGACTCCTCACTTTCATGGGTAATTGCGGTAGAATAACACCTATGTTATCCCCTGTCTGCTGTAAGAGTGGGGTTCACCTCAGGGGGACTATGAGAGCGTAAGTTAGAATCCCTCAAGCCCCTGAGCTGTGTCCTGGCTAGACTCTTCACTTTCATCGGTAATGGCGGTAGAATAACACCTATGGTATCTCCTGTCTGCTGTAAGAGAGGGGTTTATCTCAAGGGGACTATGAGAGCGTAAGTTAGAAACCCTGAAGCCCCTGATCTGTGTCCTGGCTAGACTCTTCACTTTCATCGGTAATGGCGGTAGAATAACACCTATGGTATCTCCTCTCTGCTGTAAGAGAGGTGTTTACCTCAAGGGGACTATGAGAGCGTAAGTTAGAAACCCTCAAGCCCTGAGCTGTGTCCTGGCTAGACTCTTCACTTTCATCGGTAATGGCGGTAGAATAACACCTATGGTATCTAATGTATGGCGCTAGAGAGGGGTTTACTTCAGGGGGACTAAGAGAGCGTAAGTTAGAAAACTTCGAGCCCCTGAGCTGTGTCCTGGCTAGACTCCTCAGTTTCATTGGTAAGGCCGGTAGCATAACACGTATGGTATGTCTGTCTGCTGTAAGATAGGGGTTTACCTCACGGGGACTGTGAGAGCGTAAGTTATAAACCCTCAAGCCCCTGAGCTGTGTCCTAGCTAGACTCTTCAGTTTCAGTGGTAAAGGCGATAGAATAACACTTATGGTATCTCCTGTCTGCCGTAAGAGAATGGTTTACCTCAAGGGAGTATGAGAGCGTAAGTTAGAAACCCTCAAGCCCCTGAGCTGTGTCCTGGCTAGACTTTTCACTTTCAACGGTAATGGCGGTAGAATAACACCTATGGCATCTCCTGTCTGCTGTAAGAGAGGGGTTAACCTCAAGGGGACTATGAGAGCGTAAGTTAGAAACACTCAAGCCCCTGCTCTGTGTCCTACCTAGACTCCTCAGTTTCAGTGGTAAAGGCGGTAGAATAACACCTACGGAATCCCCTGTCTGCTGCTGGAGAGGGGTTTACCTCAAGCAGGGGATCTTGTGCCTCTGAGATGTGTTCTGGCTAGACTCCTCACTTTCATCGGTAAAGGCGGTAGAATATCACCTATAGTATCTCCTGTCGGCTGTAAGAGAGGGGTTTACCTCAGGGGGACTATGAGAGCGTAAGTTAGAAACCCTCAAGCCCTGAGCTGTGGCCTAGCTAGACTCCTCACTTTGATCGGTTACGGCGGTAGAATAATACCTATGGTAGGTCTGTCTGCTGTGAGAGAGTGGTTTACCTCAGGGGGGCTATGAGAGTGTAAGTTAGAAACCCTCAATAACCTGAGCAGTGTCCTAGCTAGACTCCTCACTTTCATCGGTAAAGGCGGTAGAATAACACCTATGGTATCCCCTGTCTGCTGTAAGAGAGGGGTTTACCTCAGGGGAGCTATGAGAGCGTAAGTTAGAAACCCTCAAGGCCCTGAGCTGTGTCCTATCTAGACTCCCCACTTTCATCGCTAAAGGTGGTAGAATAACCCCTATGGTATCTCCTGTCTGCTGCTAGAGAGGGGTTTACCTCAAGCAGTGAACCTCGCGCCCCTGAGCTATGTCCTAGCTAGACTCCTCAGCTTCAGAGGTAAAGGCGGTGGAATAACACCTATGGTATCCCCTGTCTGCTGTAAGAGAGGGGTTTACCTCAGGGGGAATTTGAGGGCGTAAGTTAGAAAACTTCGAGCCCCTGAGCTGTGTCCTGGCTAAACTCCTCACTTTCATCGGTAAGGGCGGTAGAATAACACCTATGGTATCTCCTGTCTGCTGCTAGTGAGGGGTTTACCTCAATGGGACTATGAGAGCGTAAGTTAGGAACCCTCAAGCCCCTGAGCTTTGTCCTAGCTAGACTCCTCACTTTCATCGGTAATGGCGGTAGAATAACACCTATGCTATCCCCTGTCTGCTGCAAGAGAGGGGTTTACCTCAGGGGGGCTATGAGAGCGTAAGTTAGAAACCCTCAAGGCGCTGAGCTGTGTCCTAGCTAGACTCCTCACTTTCATCGCTAAAGGCGGTAGAATAATACCTATGGTATCTCCTGTCTGCTGCTAGACAGGGGTTTACCTCAAGCAGTGAACCTCGTGCCCCTGAGCTTTGTCCTAGCTAGACTCCCCAGTTTCTCAGGTAAAGGCGGTAGAATTACACCTATGGTATCCCCTGTCTGCTGTAGGAGAGGGGTTTACCTCAGGGGGACTATGGGAGCGTAAGGAAGAGACCCCCAAGCCCCTGAGCTGTGTCCTAGCTAGTCTCCTCACTTTCAACGGTAAGGGCGGTGGAATAACACATATGGTATCTCCCGACTGCTGCTAGAGAGGGGTTTACCTCAGGGGGACTATGAGAGCGTAAGCTAGAATTCTTCAAGCCCCTGAGCTGTGTCCTGGCTAGACTCGTCAGTTTCATTGGTGAGGGCGGTAGAATAACACCTATGGAATCCCCTGTCTGCTGTAACAGAGGGGTTTACCTCAGGGGGACTATGAGAGCGTAAGTTAGAAACCTTCAAACGCCTGAGCTGTGTCCTAGCTAGACCCCTCAGTTTCAGTGGTAAAGGCGGTAGTATACCTACGGAATCCCCTGTCTGCTGCTGGAGAGATGTTTACCACAAGCAGTGAACCTCGTGCCCCTGAGCTGTGTCCTAGCTAGACTCCTCACTTTCATCGGTAACGGCGGTAGAATAACACCTATGGTATGTCTGTCTGCTGTAAGAGAGGGGTTTACCTCACGGGGACTATGATAGCTTATGTTAGAGACCCTCAAGCCCCTGAGCTGTGTCCTAAATAGACTCCTCACTTTCATCGGTAAGGGCGGTAGAATAACACCTAAGTAATCCCCTGTCTGCTGCTGGAGGGGGGTTTACCTCAAGCATTGGACCTTGTGCCCCTGAGCTGTGTCTTGGCTAGACTCCTCAGTTTCATTGGTAAAGGCGGTAGAATAACAGCTATGGTATCTCCTGTCTGCTGTAAGAGAGGTGTTTACCTCAGGGGGACTATGAGAGCGTAAATTAGAAACCCTCAAGCCCCTGAGCTGTTTCCTGTCTAGACTCATCACATCCATCGGTAAAGGCGGTAGACTAACACCTATGGTATCTCCTGTCTGCTGTAAGAGAGGTGTTTACCTCAGGGGGACTATGAGAGCGTAAGTTAGAAACCTTCAAGCGCCTGAGCTGTGTCCTGTCTAGACTCCTCACTTTCATCGGTAAAGGCAGTAGAATAACACCTATGTATCTCCTGTCTGCTGCTGGAGAGGGGTTTACCTCAAGCAGTGGACCTTATGCCCCTGAGCTGTGTCCTGGCTAGACTCCTCACTTTCATAGGTAAAGGCGGTAGAATATCACCTACGGTATCTCCTGTCTGCTGTAAGAAAGGGGTTTACCTCAGGGGGACTATGATAGCGTAAGTTAAAAACCTTCAAGCCCCTGAGCTGTGTCGTAGCTAGACCCCTCAGTTGCAGTGGTAAAGGCGGTAGAATAAAACCTACGGAATCCCCTGTCTGCTGCTGGAGAGGTGTTTACCTCAAGCCATGAACCACGTGCCCTGAGCTGTGTCCTAGCTGCACTCCTCACTTTCATCGGTAAAGGCGGTAGAATACCACCTATGTCTGCTGTAAGAGAAGGTTTTACCTCAAGGGGACTCAGAGTGCGTAAGTTAGAAACCCTCAAGCCGCTGAGCTGTGTCCTACCTAGACTCCTCAGTTTCACTGGTAAAGGCGGTAGAATAACACCTACGGAATCCCCTGCCAGCTGCTGGAGATGTGTTTAACTCAAGCAGTGGACCTTGTGCCCCTGAGCTGTGTCCTGGCTAGACTCCTCACTTTCATGGGTAAAGGCGGTGGAATAACACCTATGGTGTCTCCTGTATGCTGCTAGAGAGGGGTTTACCTCAGGGGGACTATGAGAGCGTAAGTTAGAAAACTTCGAGCCCCTGAGCTGTGTCCTGGTTAGACTCCTCAGTTTCATTGGTAAGGCCGGTAGCATAACACCTATGGTATGTCTGTCTGCTGTAAGATAGGGGTTTACCTCAGGGGGAGTGTGAGAGCGTAAATTAGAAAACCTCAACCCCCTGAGCTGTGTCCTGGCTAGACTCCTCACTTTCATGGGTAAGGGCGGTAGAATAACACCTATGGTATCTCCTGTTTGCTGTAATAGAGGGGTTTACCTCAGGTTGACTATGAGACCACAAGTTAGAGACCCTCAAGCCCCTGAGCTGTGTCCTGGCTAGACTCTGCAGTTTCATTGGTTATGGCGGTAGAAAGACAAGTATGGTGTGTTTTTCTGCAGTAAGAGAGGGGTTTACCTCAGGGGGACTATGAGAGCGTAAGTTAGAAACCCTCAAGCCCCTGAGCTGTGTAATGGCTAGACTCCTCACTTTCATCGGTAATGGCGGTAGAATAACACCTATGGTATCTCCTGTCTGCTGTAGGAGAGGGGTTTACCTCAAGGGGACTATGAGAGCGTAAGTTAGAAACCCTCAAGCCCTGAGCTGTGTCCTGGCTAGACTCTTCACTTTCATCGGTAATGGCGGTAGAATAACACCTATGGTATCTCCTGTATGCTGCTAGAGAGGGGTTTACTTCAGGGGGACTATGAGAGCGTAAGTTAGAAAACTTCGAGCCCCTGAGCTGTGTCCTGGCTAGACTCCTCAATTTCATTGCTAAGGCCGGTAGCATAACACCTATGGTATGTCTGTCTGCTGTAAGATAGGGGTTTACCTCACGGGGACTATGAGAGCGTAAGTTATAAACCCTCAATCCCCTGAGCTGTGTCCTAGCTAGACTCTTCAGTTTCAGTGGTAAAGGCGGTAGAATAACACCTATGGTATCTCCAGTCTGCCGTAAGAGAATGGTTTACCTCAGGGGACTATGAGAGCGTAAGTTAGAAACCCTCAAGCCCCTGAGCTGTGTCCTGGCTAGACTCTTCACTTTCATCGGTAATGGCGGTAGAATAACACCTATGGCATCTCCTGTCTGCTGTAAGAGAGGGGTTTACTTCAAGGGGACTATGAGAGCGTAAGTTAGAAACACTCAAGCCCCTGCTCTGTGTCCTACCTAGACTCCTCAGTTTCAGTGGCAAAGGCGGTAGAATAACACCTACGGAATCCCCTGTCTGCTGCTGGAGAGGGGTTTACCTCAAGCAGTGGACCATGTGCCCCTGAGATGTGTCCTGGCTAGACTCCTCACTTTCATCGGTAAAGGCGGTAGAATATCACCTATAGAATCTCCTGTCTGCTGTAAGAGAGGGGTTTACCTCAGGGGGACTATGAGAGCGTAAGTTAGAAACCCTCAAGCCCCTGAGCTGTGGCCTAGCTAGACTCCTCACTTTCATCGGTAACGGCGGTAGCATAATACCTATGGTAGGTCTGTATACTGTGAGAGAGTGGCTTACCTCAGGGGGCTATGAGAGTGTAAGTTAGAAACCCTCAATCCCCTGAGCACTGTCCTAGGTAGACTCCTCACTTTCATCGGTAAGGGCGGTAGAATAACACCTATGGTATCCCCTGTCTGCTGTAAGAGAGGGGTTTACCTCAGGGGGGCTATGAGAGCGTAAGTTAGAAACCCTCAAGGCCCTGAGCTGTGTCCTATCTAGACTCCACACTTTCATCGCTAAAGGCGGTAGAATAACACCTATGGTATCTCCTATCTGCTGCTAGAGAGGGGTTTACCTCAAGCAGTGAACCTCGCGCCCCTGAGCTGTGTCCTAGCTAGACTCCTCAGCACAGAGGAAAAGGCGGTAGAATAACACTTATGGTATCCCCTGTCTGCTGTAAGAGAGGGGTTTACCTCAGGGGGACTTTGAGAGCGTAAGTTAGAAAAATTCGAGCCCCTGAGCTGTGTCCTGGCTAAACTCCTCACTTTCATCGGTAAGGGCGGTAGAATAACACCTATGGTATCTCCTGTCTGCTCTTAGTGAGGGGTTTACCTCAATGGGACTATGAGAGCGTAAGTTAGGAACCCTCAAGCCCCTGAGCTTTGTCCTAGCTAGACTCCTCACTTTCATTGGTAAAGGCGGTAGAATAATGCCTATGGTATCCCCTGTCTGCTGTAAGAGAGGGGATTACCTCAGGGGGGCTATGAGAGCGTAAGTTAGAAACCCTCAATGCGCTGAGCTGTGTCCTAGCTAGACTCCTCACTTTCATCGCTAAAGGCGGTAGAATAATACCTATGGTATCTCCTGTCTGCTGCTAGAGAGAGGTTTACCTCAAGCAGTGAACCTCGTGCCCCTGAGCTGTGTCCTAGATAGACTCCTCAGTTTCAGTGGTAAAGGCGGTAGAATAACACCTATGGTAACCATTGTCTGCTGTAGGAGAGGGGTTTACCTCAGGGGGACTATGAGAGCGTAAGGAAGAGACCCCCAAGCCCCTGAGCTGTGTCCTAGCTAGTCTCCTCACTTTCATCGGTAAGGGCGGTGGAATAACACATATGGTATCTCCCGACTGCTGCTAGAGAGGGGTTTACCTCAGGGGGACTATGAGAGCGTAAGTTAGAATTCTTCAAGCCCCTGAGCTGTGTCCTGGCTAGACTCGTCAGTTTCATTGGTAAGGGCGGTAGAATAACACCTATGGAATCCCCTGTCTGCTGTAAGAGAGGGGTTGACCTCAGGGGCACTATGAGAGCGTAAGTTAGAAACCTTCAAGTGCCTGAGCTGTGTCCTAGCTAGACGCCTCAGTTTCAGTGGTAAAGGCGGTAGAATACCTACGGAATCCCCTGTCTGCTGCTGGAGAGCGGTTTACCACAAGCAGTGAACCTCGTGCCCCTGAGCTGTGTCCTAGCTAGACTCCTCACTTTCATCGGTAACGGCGGTAGAATAACACCTATGGTATGTCTGTCTGCTGTAAGAGAGGTGTTTACCTCAAGCATTGGACCTTGTGCCCCTGAGCTCTGTCTTGGCTAGACTCCTCAGTTTCATTGGTAAAGGCGGTAGAATAACAGCTATGGTATCTCCTGTCTGCTGTAAGAGAGGTGTTTACCTCAGGGGGACTATGAGAGCGTAAATTAGAAACCGTAAAGCCCCTGAGCTGTTTCCTGTCTAGACTCATCCCTTCCATCGGTAAAGGCGGTAGACTAACACCTATGGTATCTCCTGTCTGCTGTAAGAGAGGGGTTTACCTCAGGGGGACTATGATTGCGTAAGTTAGAAACCTTCAAGCCCCTGAGCTGTGTCGTAGCTAGACCCCTCAGTTGCAGTGGTAAAGGCGGTAGAATAACACCTACGGAATCCCCTGTCTGCTGCTGGAGAGGTGTTTACCTCAAGCAGTGGACCTTGTGCCAATGAGCTGTGTCCTGGCTAGACTCCTCACTTTCATCGGTAAAGGCGGCAGAATATCGCCTATGGTATCTCCAGTCTGCTGTAGAGAGGGGTTTACCTGAGGGGGACTATGAGAGCGTAAGTTAGAAACCCTCAAGCCCCTGAGCTGTGTCCTAGCTAGACTCTTCAGTTTCAGTGGTAAAGGCGGTAGAATAACACCTACGGAATCCCCTGTCTGCTGTAAGAGAGTGGTTTCCCTCAGGGGGACTATGAGACCGTATGTTAGAAACCCTCAAGCCCCTGAGCTGTGTCCTACATAGACTCCTCAGTTTCAGTGGTAATGGCGGTAGAAGAACTCCTACGGAATCCCCTGCCTGCTGCTGGAGACGGGTTTACCTCAAGCAGTGGACCTTGTGCCCCTGTGCTGTGTCCTGGCTAGACTCTTCAGTTTCAGTCGTAAAGGCGGTAGAATAACACCTATGTCTGCTGTAAGAAAAGGGTTTACCTCAAGGGGACTATGAGAGCGTAAGTTAGAAACCCCCAAGCCCCTGAGCTGTGTCCTAGCTAGACTCCTCAGTTTCAGTGGTAAAGGCGGTAGAATAACACCTACGGAATCCCCTATCTGCTGCTGGAGACGGGTTTACCTCAAGCAGTGGACCTTGTGCCCCTGTGCTGTGTCCTGGCTAGACTCCTCACTTTCATCGGTAAAGGCGGTAAAATATCACCTATGGTATCGCATGTCTGCTGCTAGAGAGGGGTTTACCTCAGGGGGACTATGAGAGCGTATGTTAGAAACCCTCAACCCCCTGAGCTGTGTCCTACCTAGCCTCCTCTGTTTCAGTCGTAAAGGCGGTAGAATACCTACGGAATCCCCTATCTGCTGCTGGAGAAGGGTTTACCTCAAGCAGTGGACCTTGTGCCCCTGTGCTGTGTCCTGGCTAGACTCCTCACTTTCATCGGTAAAGGCGGTAAAATATCACCTATGGTATGTCTGTCTGCTGTAAGAGAGGGGTTTGCCTCAGGGGGACTATGAGAGCGTAAGTTAGAAACCCCCAAGCCCCTGAGCTGTGTCCTAGCTAGACTCCTCAGTTTCAGTGGTAAAGTCGGTAGAATAACACCTACGGAATCCCCTGTCTGCTGTAAGAGAGTGGTTTCCCTCAGGGGGACTATGAGACCGTATGTTAGAAACCCTCAAGCCCCTGAGCTGTGTCCTACCTAGACTCCTCAGTTTCAGTGGTAATGGCGGTAGAAGAACTCCTACGGAATCCCCTGCCAGGCGCTGGAGAGGTGTTTAACTCAAGCAGTGGACCTTGTGCCCCTGAGCTGTGTCCTGGCTAGACTCCTCACTTTCATGGGTAAAGGCGGTGGAATAACACCTATGGTATCTCCTGTCTGCTGCTAGAGAGGGGTTTACCCCAGGGGGGCTCTGAGAGCGTAAGTTAGAAACCCTCAAGCCCCTGAGCTGTGTCCTAGGTAGACTTCGCACCTTCATCGGTAAGGGCGATGGAATAACACCTATGGTATCTCCTGTATGCTGCTAGAGAGGGGTTTACCTCAGGGGGACTATGAGAGCGTAAGTTAGAAAACTTCGAGCCCCTGAGCTGTGTCCTGGCTAGACTCCTCACTTTCATCGGTAGGGGCGGTAGAATAACACCCATGGTATCTCCTGTCTGCTGCTAGAGAGGGGTTTACCTCAGAGGGGGACTATGAGATCGTAAGTTAGAAACCCTCAAGCTCCTGAGCTGTGTCCTAGCTAGACTCCTCACTTTCATCGGTAAAGGCGGTAGAATAATACCTATGGTATATCTGTCTGCTGTAAGAGATTGCTTTACCTCATTGGGGCTATGAGAGCGTAAGTTAGAAACCCTCAGGCCCCTGAGCTGTGTCCTACCTAGAGTCCGCCCTTTCATCGGTAAGGCGGTAGAATGCCACCTATGGTGTCTCCTGTCTGCTGTAAGAGAGGGTTTTACCTCAGGGGGGCTATGAGAGCGAGAGTTAGAATCCCTCAAGCCCCTGAGCTGTGTCCTAGCTAGACTCCTCACTTTCATCGGTAAAGGCGGTAGAATAACACCTATGGTATCTCCTGTCTGCTGTAAGAGAGGGTTTTACCTCAGGGGGGCTATGAGAGCGTAAGTTAGATTCCCTCAAGCCCCTGAGCTGCGTCCTGGCTAGACTCCTCACTTTCATTTGTAAGGGCGGAAGAATAACACCTATGGTATCTCCTGTTTGCTGTAAGAGAGGGGTTTACCTCAGGGGGACTATGAGACCACAAGTTTGAAACCCTC
Organism: Anabrus simplex; assembly: GCF_040414725.1. Lineage (NCBI taxonomy): Eukaryota > Metazoa > Arthropoda > Insecta > Orthoptera > Tettigoniidae > Anabrus > Anabrus simplex. The sequence goes on from NC_090266.1 coordinate 8,382,048, forward strand.
AAGCCCCGGAGCTGTGTCCTAGCTAGACTTCTCACCTTCATCGGTAAGGGCGGTGGAATAACACCTATGGTATCTCCTGTCTGCTGCTAGAGAGGGGTTTACCTCAAGCAGTGAACCTCATGCCCCTGAGATGTGTCCTAGCTAGACTCCTCAGTTTCAGTGGGAAAGGCGGTAGAATAACACCTATGGTATCTCCTGTCTGCTGTAAGAGAGGTGTTTACCTCAGGGGGACTATGAGAGCGTAAGTTAGAAACCCTCAAGCCCCTGAGCTGTGTCCTGGCTAGACTCATCACTTCCATCGGTAAAGGCGGTAGACTAACACCTATAGTATCTCCTGTCTGCTGTAAGAGAGGGGTTTACCTCAGGGGGACTATGAGAGCGTAAGATAGAAACCTTCAAGCGCCTGAGCTGTGTCCTGTCTAGACTCCTCACTTTCATCGGTAAATGCGGTAGAATAACACCTATGTATCCCCTGTCTGCAGTAACAGGGGGGTTTACCCCAGGGGGGCTATGAAGACGTAAGTTAGAAACCCTCAAGCCCCTGAGCTGTGTCCTAGCTAGACTCCCCACTTTCATCGGTAAGGGCGGTAGAATAACACCTATGGTATCTCCTGTCTGCTGCTAGAGAGGGGTTTACCTCAGGGGGACTATGAGAGAGTAAGTTAGAAACCCTCAAGCCCCTGAGCTGTGTCCTAGCTAGACTCCTCACTTTCATCGGTAAAGGCGTTAGAATAACACCTATTGCATCCCCTGTCTGCTGTAAGAGAGGGGTTTACCTCATGCGGACTATGAGAGAGTATGTTAGAAACCTTCAAGCCCCTGAGCTGTGTCCTGGCTAGACTCGTCAGTTTCATTGGTAAGGGCGGTATAATAACACATCTGGTATGTCTGTCCGGTGTAAGAGAGGGGTTTACCTCAGGGAGACTATGAGAGAGTAAGTTAGAAAGCCTCATGAGCCTGAGCTGTGTCCCGGCTAGACTCTTCAGTTTCATTGGTAAGGGCGGTAGAATTAACACCTATGGTATGTCTGTCTGCTGTAAGATAGTGGTTTACCTCAGGGGGGCTATGAGAGCGTAAGTTAGGAACCCTGAAGCCCCTGAGCTGTGTCCTAGTTAGACTCCTCAGTTTCATTGGTAAAAGCGGTAGAATAACACCTATGGTATGTCTGTCTGCTGTAAGAGAGGGGTTTACCACATGGGTGCTATGAGAGCGTAGTTAGAGACCCTCAAGCCCCTGAGCTGTGTCCTAGCTAGACTCCACTGTTTCATTTTTAAAGGCGGTAGAATAACACCTAAGGAATCCCCAGTCTGCTGCTGGAGAGGGGTTTGCATCAGGGGGACTATGAGAGCGTAAGTTAGAAACCCTTAAGCACCTGAGCTGTGTCCTAGCTAGACTCCTCACTTTCATCGGTAAAGGCGGTAGAATAACACCTATGTTATCTCCTGTCTGCTGCCAGATAGGGGTTTACCTCAAGCAGTGAACCTCGCGCCCCTGATCTGTGTCCTAGCTAGACTCCTCAGTTTCAGTGGTATAGGCGGTAGAATAACACCTATGGTATCCCCTCTCTGCTGTAAGAGAGGGGTTTACCTCACGGGGACTATGAGAGCGTAAGTTAGAAAACTTCGAGAACCTGAGATGTGTCCTGGCTAAACTCCTCACTTTCATCGGTAAGGGCGGTAGAATATCACCTATGGTATCTCCTGTCTGCTGCTAGAGAGGGGTTTACATCAGGGGGACTATGAGAGCGTAAGTTAGAAACCCTCAAGCCCCTGAACTGTGTCCTAGCTAGACTCCTCACTTTCATCGGTAAAGGCGGTAGAATAATACCTATGGTGTGTCTGTCTGCTGTAAGAGAGTGGTTTCCCTCAGGGGGCTATGAGAGCGTAAGTTAGAAGCCCTCAAGCCCCTGAGCTGTGTCCTAGCTAGACTCCTCCCTTTCAACGGTAAAGGCGGTAGAATAACACCTATGTTATCTCCTGTCTGCTGCTAGATAGGGGTTTACCTCAAGCAGTGAACCTCGCGCCCCTGAGCTGTGTCCTAGCTAGACTCCTAAGTTTCATTGGTATAAGCGTTAGAATAACACCTACGGAATCCCCTGTCTGCTGCTGGAGAGGGGTTTAACTCAAGCAGTGGACCTTGTGCCCCTGAGCTGTGTCTTCGCTAGACTCCTCAGTTTCATTGGTATAGGCGGTAGAATAACACCTATGGTATCCCCTCTCTGCTGTAAGAGTGGGGTTTACCTCACGGGGACTATGAGAGCGTAAGTTAGAAGACCTCGAGCCCCTGAGCTGTGTCCTGGCTAAACTCTTCACTTTCATCGGTAAGGGCGGTAGAATAACACCTATGGTATCTCCTGTCTGCTGCTAGAGAGGGGTTTACCTCAAGCAGTAAACCTCGCGCCCCTGAGCTGTGTCCTAGCTAGACTCCTCAGTTTCAGTGGTATAGGCGGTAGAATAACACCTATGGTATCCCCTGTCTGCTGTCAGAGAGGGGTTTACCTCAGGGGGACTAGGAGAGCGTAAGTTAGAATCCCTCATGAGCCTGAGCTGTGTCCTGGATAGACTCCTCAGTTTCATTGGTAAGGGCGGTAGCATAACACCTATGGTATGTCTGTCTGCTGTAAGATAGGGGTTTACTTCAGGGGGGCTATGAGAGCGTAAGTTAGAAACCCTCAAGTCCCTGAGCTGTGTCCTGGCTAGATTCCTCACTTTCATGGGTAAGGGCGGTAGAATAACACCTATGGTATCCCCTGTCTGCTGTAAGAGACGGGATTACCTCAGGGGGACTATGAGAGCGTAAGTTAGAAAACCTCAAGCTCCTGAAATATGTCCTGGTTAGACTCCTCACTTTCATCGGTAAAGGCGGTAGAATAATGCCTATGGTATCTCCAGTCTGCTGTAAGAGAGGGGTTTACCTCACGGGGACTATGAGAGCGTAAGTTAGAAACCCTCAAGCCCCTGAGCTGTGTCCTAGCTATTCTCCTCAGTTTCAGTGTTAAAGGCGGTAGAATAACACCTATGGTATCCCCTGTCTGCTGTAAGAGAGGGGTTGACCTCAGGGGGACTATGAGAGCGTACGTTAGATACCCTCAAGCCCCTGAGCTGTGTCCTGGCTAGACTCCTCGGTTTCAGTGGTAAAGGCGGTAGATTAACACCTATGGTATGTCTGTCTGCTGTAAGAGTGGGGTTTACCTCAGGGGGACTATGAGAGCGTAAGTTGGAAGCCCTCAAGCCCCTGAGCTGTGTCCTGGCTAGACTCTTCACTTTCATCGGTAATGGGGGTAGAATAACACCTATGGTATCTCCTGTCTGCTGTAAGAGAGGGGTTTTCCTCAAGGGGACTATGAGATTGTAAGATAGAAACGCTCAAGCCCCTGAGCTGTGTCCTACCTAGACTCCTCAGTTTCAGTGCTAAAGGCGGTAGAATAACACCTACGGAATCCCCTGTCTGCTGCTGGAGAGGAGTTTACCTCAAGCGGTGGACCTTGTGCCCCTGAGCTGTGTCCTGGCTAGACTCCTCACTTTCATCGGTAAAGGCGGCAGAATGTCGCCTATGGTATCTCCTGTCTGCTGTAAGAGAGGGGTTTACCTCAGGGGGACTATGAGAGCGTAAGTTAGAAACCCTCAACCCCCTGAGCTGTGTCCTAGCTAGACTCCTCAGTTTCAGTGGTAAAGGCGGTAGAATAATACCTACGGAATCCCCTGTCTGCTGCTGGGGAGGGGTTAACCTCAAGCAGTGAACCTCGTGCCCCTGAGCTTTGTCCTCGCTAGACTCCTCACTTTCATCGGTAAAGGCGGTAGAATAACACCTATGTCTGCTGTAGGAGAGGGGTTTACCTCAGGGGGGCTATGAGAGCAATAGAAACCCTCAAGACCCTGAGCTGTGTCCTGGCTAGACTCCTCGGTTTCAGTGGTAAAGGCGGTAGATTAACACCTATGGTATGTCTGTCTGCTGTAAGAGTGGGGTTTACCTCAGGGGGACTATGAGAGCGTAAGTTGGAAGCCCTCAAGCCCCTGAGCTGTGTCCTGGCTAGACTCTTCACTTTCATCGGTAATGGCGGTAGAATAACACCTATGCTATCTCCTGTCTGCTGTAAGAGAGGGGTTTTCGTCAAGGGGACTATGAGATTGTAACTTAGAAACCCTCAAGCCCCTGAGCTGTGTCCTACCTAGACTCCTCAGTTTCAGTGGTAAAGGCGGTAGAATAACACCTACGGAATGCCCTGTCTGCTGCTGGAGAGGGGTTCAACTCAAGCAGTGAACTTCGTGCCCCTGAGCTGTGTCCTGGCTAGACTCCTCACTTTCATCGGTAAAGGCGGTAGAATATCACCTATGGTATCTCCTGCCTGCTGTAAGAGAGGGGTTTACCTCAGGGGGACTATGAGAGCGTAAGTTAGAAACCCTCAAGCACCTGAGCTGTGTCCTGGCTAGACTACTCAGTTTCAGTGGTAAAGGAGGTACAATAACACCTATGGTATCCCCTGTCTGCTGTAAGAGGGGTGTTCACCTCATGGGGACAATGAGAGCGCAGTTAGAGACCCTCAAGCCCCTGAGCTGTGTCCTAGCTAGACTCCTCACTTTCATCGGTAAAGGCGGTAGAATAACACCTATGTTATCTCCTGTCTGCTGCTAGATAGGGGTTTACCTCAAGCAGTGAACCTCGCGCCCCTGAACTGTGTCCTAGCTAGACTCCTCAGTTTCAGTGGTATAGGCGGTAGAATAACACCTATGGTGTCCCCTCTCTGCTGTAAGAGAGGGGTTTACCTCACGGGGACTATGAGAGCGTAAGTTAGAAAACTTCGAGCCCCTGAGCTGTGTCCTGGCTAAACTCCTCACTTTCATCGGTAAGGGCGGTAGAATAACACCTATGGTATCTCCTGTCTGCTGCTAGAGAGGGGTTTACATCAGGGGGACTATGAGAGCGTAAGTTAGAAACCCTCAAGCCCCTGATCTGTGTCCTAGATAGACTCCTCAGTTTCAGTGCTAAAGGCGGTAGAATAACACCTACGGAATCCCCTGTCTGCTGCTGGAGAGGAGTTTACCTCAAGCGGTGGACCTTGTGCCCCTGAGCTGTGTCCTGGCTAGACTCCTCACTTTCATCGGTAAAGGCGGCAGAATGTCGCCTATGGTATCTCCTGTCTGCTGTAAGAGAGGGGTTTACCTCAGGGGGACTATGAGAGCGTAAGTTAGAAACCCTCAACCCCCTGAGCTGTGTCCTACCTAGACTCCGCAGTTTCAGTGGTAAAGGCGGTAGAATAATACCTACGGAATCCCCTGTCTGCTGCTGGGGAGGGGTTAACCTCAAGCAGGGAACCTCGTGCCCCTGAGCTTTGTCCTCGCTAGACTCCTCACTTTCATCGGTAAAGGCGGTAGAATAACACCTATGTCTGCTGTAAGAGAGGGGTTTACCTCAGGGGGACTATGAGAGCGTAAGTTAGAAACCCTCAAGACCCTGAGCTGTGTCCTGGCTAGACTCCTCAGTTTCAGTGGTAAAGGAGGTAGAGTAACACATATGGTATCCCCTGTATGCTGTAAGAGAGGGGTTTACCTCATGGGGACTATGAGAGCGTAGTTAGAGGCCCTCACGCCCCTGAGCTGTGTCCTAGCTAGACTCCTCACTTTCATCGGTAAGGGCGGTACAATAACACCTATGGTATCTCCTGTCTGCTGCTAGAGAGAGGTTTACCTCAGGGGGACTATGAGAGCGTAAGTTAGAAACCCTTAAGCCCCCGAGCTGTTTCCTAGCTAGACTCCTCACTTTCATCGGTAAAGGCGGTAGAATAATACCTATGGTATGTCTGTCTGCTGTAAGAGAGTGGTTTACCTCAGGGGGGCTATGAGAGCGTAAGTTAGAAACCCTCAAGCCCCTGAGCTGTGTCTTTGCTAGACTCCTCCCTTTCATCGGTAAAGGCGGTAGAATAACACCTAGGTATCTCCTGTCTGCTGTAAGAGAGGGTTTTACCTCAGGGGGGCTATGAGAGCGTAAGTTAGAAACCCTCAAGCCCCTGAGCTGTGTCCCAGCTAGACTCCTCACTTTCATCGGAAAGTCGCTAGAATAACACCTGTGTTATCTCCTGTCTGCTGCTAGAGAGGGGTTTACATGAAGCAGTGAACCTCGCGCCCCTGAGCTGTGTCCTAGCTAGACTCCTCAGTTTCAGTGGTATAGGCGGTAGAATAACACATATGGTATCCCCTGTCTGCTGTATGAAAGGGGATTACCTCAGGGGGACTATGAGAGCGTAAGTTAGAAAACTTCGAGCCCCTGAGCTGTGTCCTGGCCTTACGCCTCACTTTCATCGGTAAGGGCGGGAGAATAACACCTATGGTATCTCCTGTCTGCTGCTAGTTAGGAACCCTCAAGGGGTTTACATCAAGCAGTGAACCTAGCGCCCCTGAGCTGTGTCCTAGCTAGACTCCTCAGTTTCAGTGGTAAAGGCGGTAGAATAACACCTATGGTATCCCCTGTCTGCTGTAAGAAAGGGGATTACCTCAGGGGGACTATGAGAGCGTAAGTTAGAAAACTTCGAGCCCCTGAGCTGTGTCCTGGCCTTACTCCTCACTTTCATCGGGAAAGGCGGTAGAATAACACCTATGGTATCCCCTGTCTGCTGTAAGAGAGGGGTTTACATCAGGGGGACTATGAGAGCGTAAGTTAGAAACCCTCAAGCCCCTGAGCTGTGTCCTAGCTAGACTCCTCAGTTTCGTCGGTAAAGGCGGTAGAATAACACCTATGGTATCCCCTGTCTGCTGTATGAGAGGGGTTTACCTCAAGCAGTGAACCTCGTGCCCCTGAGCTGTGTCCTAGCTGGACTCATCAGTTTCAGTGGTAAAGGCGGTAGAATAACACCTATGGTATCCCCTCTCTGCTGTAAGAGTGGGGTTTACCTCAGGGGGACTATGAGAGCGTATGTTAGAAACCCTCAAGCCCCTGAGCTGTGTCCTGGCTAGACTCCTCAGTTTCAGTGGTAAAGGAGGTAGAATATCACCTATGTATCTCCTGTCTGCTGTAAGAGAGGGGTTTACCTCAGGGGGACTATGAGAGCGTAAGTTAGAAACCCTCAAACCCCAGAGCTGTGTCCTGGCTAGACTCCTCAGTTTCAGTGGTAAAGGCGGTAGAATAACACCTACGGAATCCCCTGTCTGCTGCTGGAGAGGGGTTAACCTCAAGCCATGAAACACGTGCCCTGAGCTGTGTCCTAGCTGCACTCCTCACTTTCATCGGTAAAGGCGGTAGAATACCACCTATGTCTGCTGTAAGAGAAGGTTTTACCTCAAGGGGACTCAGAGTGCGTAAGTTAGAAACCCTCAAGCCGCTGAGCTGTGTCCTACCTAGACTCCTCAGTTTCAGTGGTAAAGGCGGTAGAATAACACCTACGGAATCCCCTGCCAGCTGCTGGAGAGGTGTTTAACTCAAGCAGTGGACCTTGTGCCCCTGAGCTGTGTCCTGGCTAGACTCCTCACTTTCATGGGTAAAGGCGATGGAATAACACCTATGGTGTCTCCTGTATGCTGCTAGAGAGGGGTTTACCTCAGGGGGACTATGAGAGCGTAAGTTAGAAAACTTCGAGCCCCTGAGCTGTGTCCTGGCTAGACTCCTCAGTTTCATTGGTAAGGCCGGTAGCATAACACCTATGGTATGTCTGTCTGCTGTAAGATAGGGGTTTACCTCAGGGGGAGTGTGAGAGCGTAAATTAGAAAACCTCAAGCCCCTGAGCTGTGTCCTGGCTAGACTCCTCACTTTCATGGGTAAGGGTGGTAGAATAACACCTATGGTATCTCCTGTTTGCTGTAAGAGAGGGGTTTACCTCAGGTTGACTATGTGACCACAAGTTAGAAACCCTCAAGCCCCTGAGCTGTGTCCTGGCTAGACTCTGCAGTTTCATTGGTTAGGGCGGTAGAATAACAAGTATGGTGTGTCTGTCTGCAGTAAGAGAGGGGTTTACCTCAGGGGGACTATGAGAGCGTAAGTTAGAAACCCTCAAGCCCCTGAGCTGTGTAATGGCTAGACTCCTCACTTTCATCGGTAATGGCGGTAGAATAACACCTATGGTATCTCCTGTCTGCTGTAAGAGAGGGGTTTACCTCAAGGGGACTATGAGAGCGTAAGTTAGAAACCCTCAAGCCCTGAGCTGTGTCCTGGCTAGACTCTTCACTTTCATCGGTAATGGCGGTAGAATAACACATATGGTATCTCCTGTATGCTGCTAGAGAGGGGTTTACTTCAGGGGGACTATGAGAGCGTAAGTTAGAAGACTTCGAGCCCCTGAGCTGTGTCCTGGCTAGACTCCTCAATTTCATTGGTAAGGCCGGTAGCATAACACCTATGGTATGTCTGTCTGCTGTAAGATAGGGGTTTACCTCACGGGGACTATGAGAGCGTAAGTTATAAACCCTCAAGCCCCTGAGCTGTGTCCTGGCTAGACTCTTCACTTTCATCGGTAATGGCGGTAGAATAACACCTATGGCATCTCCTGTCTGCTGTAAGAGAGGGGTTTACCTCAAGGGGACTATGAGAGCGTAAGTTAGAAACACTCAAGCCCCTGCTCTGTGTCCTACCTAGACTCCTCAGTTTCAGTGGTAAAGGCGGTAGAATAACACCTACGGAATCCCCTGTCTGCTGCTGGAGAGGGGTTTACCTCAAGCAGTGGACCTTGTGCCACTGAGATGTGTCCTGGCTAGACTCCTCACTTTCATCGGTAAAGGCGGTAGAATATCACCTATAGAATCTCCTGTCTGCTGTAAGAGAGGGGTTTACCTCAGGGGGACTATGAGAGCGTAAGTTAGAAACCCTCAAGCCCCTGAGCTGTGGCCTAGCTAGACTCCTCACTTTCATCGGTAACGGCGGTAGCATAATACATATGGTAGGTCTGTCTACTGTGAGAGAGTGGCTTACCTCAGGGGGCTATGAGAGTGTAAGTTAGAAACCCTCAATCCCCTGAGCAGTGTCCTAGGTAGACACCTCACTCTCATCGGTAAAGGCGGTAGAATAACACCTATGGTATCCCCTGTCTGCTGTAAGAGAGGGGTTTACCTCAGGGGGGCTATGAGAGCGTAAGTTAGAAACCCTCAAGGCCCTGGGCTGTGTCCTATCTAGACTCCCCACTTTCATCGCTAAAGGCGGTAGAATAACACCTATGGTATCTCCTGTCTGCTGCTAGAGAGGGGTTTACCTCAAGCAGTGAAATCGCGCCCCTGAGCTGTGTCCTAGCTAGACTCCTCAGCACAGAGGTAAAGGCGGTAGAATAACACCTATGGTATCCCCTGTCTGCTGTAAGAGAGGGGTTTACCTCAGGGGGACTTTGAGAGCGTAAGTTAGAAAAATTCGAGCCCCTGAGCTGTGTCCTGGCTAAACTCATCACTTTCATCGGTAAGGGCGGTAGAATAACACCTATGGTATCTCCTGTCTGCTCTTAGTGAGGGGTTTACCTCAATGGGACTATGAGAGCGTAAGTGAGGAACCCTCAAGCCCCTGAGCTTTGTCCTAGCTAGACTCCTCACTTTCATTGGTAAAGGCGGTAGAATAACACCTATGGTATCCCCTGTCTGCTGTAAGAGAGGGGATTACCTCAGGGGGGCTATGAGAGCGTAAGTTAGAAACCCTCAATGCGCTGAGCTGTGTCCTAGCTAGACTCCTCACTTTCATCGCTAAAGGCGGTAGAATAATACCTATGGTATCTCCTGTCTGCTGCTAGAGAGAGGTTTACCTCAAGCAGTGAACCTCGTGCCCCTGAGCTGTGTCCTAGAGAGACTCCTCAGTTTCAGTGGTAAAGGCGGTAGAATAACACCTATGGTAACCCCTGTCTGCTGTAGGAGAGGGGTTTACCTCAGGGGGACTATGAGAGCGTAAGGAAGAGACCCCCAAGCCCCTGAGCTGTGTCCTAGCTAGTCTCCTCACTTTCATCGGTAAGGGCGGTGGAATAACACATATGGTATCTCCCGACTGCTGCTAGGGAGGGGTTTACCTCAGGGGGACTATGAGAGCGTAAGTGAGAATTCTTCAAGCCCCTGAGCTGTGTCCTGGCTAGACTCGTCAGTTTCATTTGTAAGGGCGGTAGAATAACACGTATGGAATCCCCTGTCTGCTGTAAGAGAGGGGTTGACCTCAGGGGCACTATGAGAGCGTAAGTTAGAAACCTTCAAGTGCCTGAGCTGTGTCCTAGCTAGACGCCTCAGTTTCAGTGGTAAAGGCGGTAGAATACCTACGGAATCCCCTGTCTGCAGCTGGAGAGGGGTTTACCACAAGCAGTGAACCTCGTGCCCCTGAGCAGTGTCCTAGCTAGACTCCTCACTTTCATCGGTAACGGCGGTAGAATAACACCTATGGTATGTCTGTCTGCTGTAAGAGAGGGGTTTACCTCATGGGGACTATGATAGCTTATGTTAGAGACCCTCAATTCCCTGAGCTGTGTCCTAGCTAGACTCCTCACTTTCATCGGTAAGGGCGGTAGAATAACACCTAAGGAATCCCCTGTCTGCTGCTGCAGAGGGGTTTACCTCAAGCATTGGACCTTGTGCCCCTGAGCTGTGTCTTGGCTAGACTCCTCAGTTTCATTGGTAAAGGCGGTAGAATAACAGCTATGGTATCTCCTGTCTGCTGTAAGAGAGGTGTCTACCTCAGGGGGACTATGAGGGCGTAAATTAGAAACCGTAAAGCCCCTGAGCTGTTTCCTGTCTAGACTCATCCCTTCCATCGGTAAAGGCGGTAGACTAACACCTATGGTATCTCCTGTCTGCTGTAAGAGAGGGGTTTACCTCAGGGGGACTATGATTGCGTAAGTTAGAAACCTTCAAGCCCCTTAGCTGTGTCGTAGCTAGACCCCTCAGTTGCAGTGGTAAAGGCGGTAGAATAACACCTACGGAATCCCCTGTCTGCTGCTGGAGAGGTGTTTACCTCAAGCAGTAGACCTTGTGCCAATGAGCTGCGTCCTGGCTAGACTCCTCACTTTCATCGGTAAAGGCGGCAGAATATCGCCTATGGTATCTCCAGTCTGCTGTAGAGAGGGGTTTACCTGAGGGGGACTATGAGAGCGTAAGTTAGAAACCCTCAAGCCCCTGAGCTGTGTCCTAGCTAGACTCCTCACCTTCATCGGTATAGGCGGTAGAATAACACCTATGGTATCCCCTGTCTGCTGTAAGAGAGGGGTTTACCCCCGGGGGGGCTATGAGATCGTAAGTTAGAAATCCTCAAGCCCCTGAGCTGTGTCCTACCTAGACTCCTCACCTTCATCGGTAAGGGCGGTGGAATAACACCTATGGTATCTCGTGTATGCTGCTAGAGAGGGGTTTACCTCAGGGGGACTATGAGAGCGTAAGTTAGAAAACTTCGAGCCCCTGAGCTGTGTCCTGGCTAGACTCCTCACTTTCAGTGGTAAAGGCGGTAAAATAACACATACGGAATCCCCTGTCTGCTGCTGGAGAGGGGTTTACCTCAAGCAGTGAACCTCGTGCCCCTGAGCTGTGTCCTAGCTGGACTCCTCACTTTCATCGGTAAAGGCGGTAGAATAACACCTATGTCTGCTGTAAGAGAGGGGTTTACCTCAGGGGGACTATGAGAGCGTAAGTTAGAAAACCTCAATCCCCTGAGCTGTGTCCTAGCTAGACTCCTCAGTTTCAGTGGTAAAGGCGGTAGAATAACACATACGGAATCCCCTGTCTGCTGCTGGAGAGGGGTTTACCTCAAGCAGTGAACCTCGTGCCCCTGAGCTGTGTCCTAGCTGGACTCCTCACTTTCATCGGTAAAGGCTGTAGAATAACACCTATGCCTGCTGTAAGAGAGGGGTTTACCTCAGGGGGACTATGAGAGCGTAGTTAGAGACCCTCAAGCCCCTGAGCTGTGTCCTAGCTTGACTCCTCACTTTCATCGGTAGGGGCGGTAGAATAACAACCATGGTATCTCCTGTCCGCTGCTAGAGAGGGGTTTACCTCAGGGGGACTATGAGATCGTAAGTTAGAAACCCTCAAGCTCCTGAGCTGTGTCCTAGCTAGACTCCTCACTTTCATCGGTAAAGGCGGTAGAATAATACCTATGGTATGTCTGTCTGCTGTAAGAGATTGCTTTACCTCATTGGGGCTATGAGAGCGTAAGTTAGAAACCCTCAGGCCCCTGAGCTGTGTCCTACCTAGAGTCCGCCCTTTCATCGGTAAAGGCGGTAGAATAACACCTATGGTGTCTCCTGTCTGCTGTAAGAGATGGTTTTACCTCAGGGGGGCTATGAGAGCGTAAGACAGAATCCCTCAAGCCCCTGAGCTGTGTCCTAGCTAGACTCCTCACTTTCATCGGTAAAGGCGGTAGAATAACACCTATGGTATCTCCTGTCTGCTGTAAGAGAGGGTTTTACCTCAGGGGGGCTATGAGAGCGTAAGTTAGAATCCCTCAAGCCCCTGAGCTGTGTCCTGGCTAGACTCCTCACTTTCATTTGTAAGGGCGGAAGAATAACACCTATGGTATCTCCTGTTTGCTGTAAGAGAGGGGTTTACCTCAGGGGGACTATGAGACCACAAGTTTGAAACCCTCAAGCCCCTGAGCTGTGTCCTGACTAGACTGTGCAGTTTCATTGGTAAGGGCGGTAGAATAACACCTACGGTGTGTCTGTCTGCTGTAAGAGAGGGGTTTACCTCAGGGGGACTATGAGAGCGTAAGTTAGAAACGCTCAAGCCCCTGAGCTGTGTCCTGACTAGACTCCTCACTTTCATGGGTAAGGGCTGTAGAATAACACCTATGGTATCCCCTGTCTGCTGTAAGGGAGGGGATTACCTCAGAGGGACTATGAGTGCGTAAGTCAGAAACTCTCAACCCCCTGAGCTGTGTCTTAGCTAGACTCCACAGTTTCAGTGGTAAAGGCGGTAGAATAACACCTACGGTATCCCCTGTCTGCTGCTGGAGAGGGGTTTACCTCAAGCAGTGGACCTTGTGCCCCTGAGATCTGTCTTGGCTAGACTCCTCAGTTTCATTTGTAAAGGCGGTAGAATAACACATATGGTAACTCCTGTCTGCTGTAAGAGATGGGTTTACCTCAGGGGGAGTATGAGAGCGTAAGGTAGAATCCCTCAAGCCCGTGAGCTGTGTCCTGGCTAGACTCATCACTTCCATCGGTAAAGGCGGTAGAATAACACCTATGTACCTCCTGTCTGCTGTAAGAGAGGGGTTTACCTCAGGGGGACTATGAAAGCGTAAATTAGAAACCCTCAAGCCCCTGAGCTGTGTCCTACATAGACTCCTCAGTTTCAGTGCTAAAGGCGGTAGAATAACACCTACGGAGTCCCCTGTCTGCTGCTGGAGAGGGGTTTACCTCAAGCAGTGGACCTTGTGCCCCTGAGCTGTGTCCTGGCTAGACTCCCCACTTTCATCGGTAAAGGCGGTAGAATATCACCTATGGTATCTCCTGTCTGCTCTAAGAGAGGGGTTTACCTCTGGGGGACTATGATAGCGTAGGTTAGAGACCCTCAAGCCCCTGAGCTGCGTCCTAGCTAGACTCCTCAATTTCAGTGGTACAGGCGGTAGAATAACACATATGGTATCTCCAGTCTGCTGTAAGAGAGGGGTTTACGTCAGGGGGACTATGAGAGCGTAAGTTAGAAACACTCAAGCCCCTGAGCTGTGTCCTAGCTAGACTCTTCAGTTTCAATGCTAAAGGCGGTAGAATACCTACGGTATCCCCTGTCTGCTGCTGGAGAGGGGTTTACCACAAGCAGTGAACCTCATGCCCCGAGCGTTGTCCTAGCTAGAATAATCACTTTCATCGGTAATGGCGGTAGACTAACACCTATGGTATGTCTGTCTGCTGTGAGAGAGGGGTTTGCCTCAGGGGGACTATGAGAGCGTAAGTTAGAAACCCCCAAGCCCCTGAGCTGTGTCCTGGCTAGACTCCTCAGTTTCAGTGGTAAAGGCGGTGGAATAACACCTATGGTATCTCCTGTCTGCTGCTAGATAGGGGTTTACCCCAGGGGGGCTCTGAGAGCGTAAGTTAGAAACCCTCAAGCCCCTGAGCTGTGTCCTAGGTAGACTTCGCACCTTCATCGGTAAGGGCGGTGGAATAACACCTATGGTATCTCCTGTATGCTGCTAGAGAGGGGTTTACCTCAGGGGGACTATGAGAGCGTAAGTTAGAAAACTTCGAGCCCCTGAGCTGTGTCCTGGCTAGACTCCTCAGTTTCATTGGTAAGGCCGGTAGCATAACACCTATGATATGTCTGTCTGATGTAAGATAGGGGTTTACCTCAGGGGGACTATGAGAGCGTAAATTAGAAACCCTCAAGCCCCTGAGCTGTGTCCTGGCTAGACTCCTCACTTTCATGGGTAAGGGCGGTAGAATAACACCTATGGTGTCTCCTGTTTGCTGTAAGAGAGGGGTTTACCTCAGGTTGACTATGAGACCACAAGTTAGAAAACCTCAAGCCCCTGAGCTGTGTCCTGGCTAGACTCTGCAGTTTCATTGGTTAGGGCGGTAGAATAACACCTATGGTGTGTCTGTCTGCTGTAAGAGAGGGGTTTACCTCAGGGGGACTATGAGAGCGTAAGTTAGAATCAACTCAAGCCCCTGAGCTGTGTCCTGGCTAGACTCCTCACTTTCATGGGTAAGGGCGGTAGAATAACACCTATGGTATCCCCTGTCTGCTGTAAGAGAGGGGTTAACCTCAGGGGGTCTATGAGAGCGTAAGTTAGAAACCTTCAAGCGCCTGATCTATGTCCTGGCTAGACTCCTCACTTTCATCGGTAAAGGCGGTAGAATAACACCTATGGTATCTCCTGGCTTCTGTAAGAGTGGGGTTTGCCTCAAGGGGACTATGAAAGCGTAAATTAGAAACCCTCAAGCCCCTGAGCTGTGTCCTAGCTAGACCCTTCAGTTTCAGTGGTAAAGGCGGTAGAATAACACCTACGGAATCCCCTGTCTGCTGCTGGAGAGGTGTTTACCTCAAGCAGTGGACCTTGTGCCCCTGAGCTGTGTCCTTGCTAGACTCCTCACTTTCATCGGTAAGGGCGGTAGAATATCACCTATGGTATCTCCAGTCTGCTGTAAGAAATGGGTTACGTCATGGGGACTATGAAGGCATAAGTTAGATACCCTCAAGCGCCTGAGCTGTGTCCTAGCTAGACTTCTCACCTTCATCGGTAAGGGGGGTGGAATAACACCTATGGTATCTCCTGTCTGCCGTAAGGGAGGGGTTTACCTCATGGGGACTATGAGATCGTAAGTTAGAAATCTCAAGCCCCGGAGCTGTGTCCTAGCTAGACTTCTCACCTTCATCGGTAAGGGCGGTGGAATAACACCTATGGTATCTCCTGTCTGCTGCTAGAGAGGGGTTTACCTCAAGCAGTGAACCTCATGCCCCTGAGCTGTGTCCTAGCTAGACTCCTCAGTTTCATTTGTAAGGGCGGTAGAATAACACCTATGGTATCTCCTGTCTGCCGTAAGGGAGGGGTTTACCTCATGGGGACTATGAGATCGTTAGAAATCTCAAGCCCCGGAGCTGTGTCCTAGCTAGACTCCTCAGATTCATTGCTAAGGGCTCTAGAATAACACCTACGAAATCCCCTGCCTGCTGCTGGAGAGGGGTTTACTTCAAGCAGAGGACCTTGTCCCCCTGAGCTGTGTCTTGGCTAGACTCCTCAGTTTCATTGGTAAAGGCGGTAGAATAACACCTATGGTATCTCCTGTCTGCTGTAAGAGAGGGGTTTACCTCAGGGGGACTATGAGAGCGTAAGTTAGAAACCCTCAAGCCCCTGAGCTGTGTCCTGGCTAGACTCATCACTTCCATCGGTAAAGGCGGTAGACTAACACCTATGCCTGCTGTAAGAGAGGGGTTTACCTCAGGGGGACTATGAGAGCGTAAGATAGAAACCTTCAAGCGCCTGAGCTGTGTCCTGTCTAGACTCCTCACTTTCATCGGTAAATGCGGTAGAATAACACCTATGTATCTCCTGTCTGCTGTAACAGGGGGGTTTACCCCAGGGGGGCTATGAAGACGTAAGTTAGAAACCCTCAAGCCCCTGAGCTGTGTCCTAGCTAGACTCCTCACTTTCATCGGTAAGGGCGGTAGAATAACACCTATGGTATCTCCTGTCTGCTGCTAGAGAGGGGTTTACCTCAGGGGGACTATGAGAGAGTAAGTTAGAAACCCTCAAGCCCCGGAGCTGTGTCCTAGCTAGACTCCTCACTTTCATCGGTAAAGGCGTTAGAATAACACCTATTGCATCCCCTGTCTGCTGTAAGAGAGGGGTTTACCTCATGCGGACTATGACAGAGTATGTTAGAAACCTTCAAGCCCCTGAGCTGTGTCCTGGCTAGACTCGTCAGTTTCATTGGTAAGGGCGGTATAATAACACATCTGGTATGTCTGTCCGGTGTAAGAGAGGGGTTTACCTCAGGGAGACTATGAGAGCGTAAGTTAGAAAGCCTCATGAGCCTGAGCTGTGTCCTGGCTAGACTCTTCAGTTTCATTGGTAAGGGCGGTAGAATTAACACCTATGGTATGTCTGTCTGCTGTAAGATAGTGGTTTACCTCAGGGGGGCTATGAGAGCGTAAGTTAGGAACCCTGAAGCCCCTGAGCTGTGTCCTGGTTAGACTCCTCAGTTTCATTGGTAAAAGCGGTAGAATAACACCTATGGTATGTCTGTCTGCTGTAAGAGAGGGGTTTACCACATGGGTGCTATGAGAGCGTAGTTAGAGACCCTCAAGCCCCTGAGCTGTGTCCTAGCTAGACTCCACTGTTTCATTTTTAAAGGCGGTAGAATAACACCTAAGGAATCCCCAGTCTGCTGCTGGAGAGGGGTTTGCATCACGGGGACTATGAGAGCGTAAGTTAGAAACCCTCAAGCACCTGAGCTGTGTCCTAGCTAGACTCCTCACTTTCATCGGTAAAGGCGGTAGAATAACACCTATGTTATCTCCTGTCTGCTGCCAGATAGGGGTTTACCTCAAGCAGTGAACCTCGCGCCCCTGATCTGTGTCCTAGCTAGACTCCTCAGTTTCAGTGGTATAGGCGGTAGAATAACACCTATGGTATCCCCTCTCTGCTGTAAGAGAGGGGTTTACCTCACGGGGACTATGAGAGCGTAAGTTAGAAAACTTCGAGAACCTGAGCTGTGTCCTGGCTAAACTCCTCACTTTCATCGGTAAGGGCGGTAGAATATCACCTATGGTATCTCCTGTCTGCTGCTAGAGAGGGGTTTACATCAGGGGGACTATGAGAGCGTAAGTTAGAAACCCTCAAGCCCCTGAACTGTGTCCTAGCTAGACTCCTCACTTTCATCGGTAAAGGCGGTAGAATAATGCCTATGGTGTGTCTGTCTGCTGTAAGAGAGTGGTTTCCCTCAGGGGGCTATGAGAGCGTAAGTTAGAAGCCCTCATGCCCCTGAGCTGTGTCCTAGCTAGACTCCTCACTTTCATCGGTAAAGGCGGTAGAATAATGCCTATGGTGTGTCTGTCTGCTGTAAGAGAGTGGTTTCCCTCAGGGGGCTATGAGAGCGTAAGTTAGAAGACCTCGAGCCCCTGAGCTGTGTCCTGGCTAAACTCTTCACTTTCATCGGTAAGGGCGGTAGAATAACACCTATGGTGTCTCCTGTCTGCTGCTAGAGAGGGGTTTACCTCAAGCAGTGAACCTCGCGCCCCTGAGCTGTGTCCTAGCTAGACTCCTCAGTTTCAGTGGTATAGGCGGTAGAATAACACCTATGGTATCCCCTGTCTGCTGTAAGAGAGGGGTTTACCTCAGGGGGACTAGGAGAGCGTAAGTTAGAATCCCTCATGAGCCTGAGCTGTGTCCTGGATAGACTCCTCAGTTTCATTGGTAAGGGCGGTAGCATAACACCTATGGTATGTCTGTCTGCTGTAAGATAGGGGTTTACTTCAGGGGGGCTATGAGAGCGTAAGTTAGATACCCTCAAGCCCCTGAGCTGTGTCCTGGCTAGATTCCTCACTTTCATGGGTAAGGGCGGTAGAATAACACCTATGGTATCCCCTGTCTGCTGTAAGAGAGGGGATTACCTCAGGGGGACTATGAGAGCGTAAGTTAGAAAACCTCAAGCTCCTGAAATATGTCCTGGTTAGACTCCTGACTTTCATCGGTAAAGGCGGTAGAATAATGCCTATGGTATCTCCAGTCTGCTGTAAGAGAGGGGTTTACCTCACGGGGACTATGAGAGCGTAAGTTAGAAACCCTCAAGCCCCTGAGCTGTGTCCTAGCTAGACTCCTCAGTTTCAGTGTTAAAGGCGGTAGAATAACACCTATGGTATCCCCTGTCTGCTGTAAGAGAGGGGTTGACCTCAGGGGGACTATGAGAGCGTAAGTTACATACCCTCAAGCCCCTGAGCTGTGTCCTGGCTAGACTCCTCGGTTTCAGTGGTAAAGGCGGTAGATTAACACCTATGGTATGTCTGTCTGCTGTAAGAGTGGGGTTTACCTCAGGGGGACTATGAGAGCGTAAGTTGGAAGCCCTCAAACCCCTGAGCTGTGTCCTGGCTAGACTCTTCACTTTCATCGGTAATGGGGGTAGAATAACACCTATGGTATCTCCTGTCTGCTGTAAGAGAGGGGTTTTCCTCAAGGGGACTATGAGATTGTAAGTTAGAAACCCTCAAGCCCCTGAGCTGTGTCCTACCTAGACTCCTCAGTTTCAGTGCTAAAGGCGGTAGAATAACACCTACGGAATCCCCTGTCTGCTGCTGGAGAGGAGTTTACCTCAAGCGGTGGACCTTGTGCCCCTGAGCTGTGTCCTGGCTAGACTCCTCACTTTCATCGGTAAAGGCGGCAGAATGTCGCCTATGGTACCTCCTGTCTGCTGTATGAGAGGGGTTTACCTCAGGGGGACTATGAGAGCGTAAGTTAGAAACCCTCAACCCCCTGAGCTGTGTCCTAGCTAGACTCCTCAGTTTCAGTGGTAAAGGCGGTAGATTAATACCTACGGAATCCCCTGTCTGCTGCTGGGGAGGGGTTAACCTCAAGCAGTGAACCTCGTGCCCCTGAGCTTTGTCCTCGCTAGACTCCTCACTTTCATCGGTAAAGGCGGTAGAATAACACCTATGTCTGCTGTAAGAGAGGGGTTTACCTCAGGGGGGCTATGAGAGCGTAAGTTAGAAACCCTCAAGACCCTGAGCTGTGTCCTGGCTAGACTCCTCGGTTTCAGTGGTAAAGGCGGTAGATTAACACCTATGGTATGTCTGTCTGCTGTAAGAGTGGGGTTTACCTCAGGGGGACTATGAGAGCGTAAGTTGGAAGCCCTCAAACCCCTGAGCTGTGTCCTGGCTAGACTCTTCACTTTCATCGGTAATGGCGGTAGAATAACACCTATGGTATCTCCTGTCTGCTGTAAGAGAGGGGTTTTCCTCAAGGGGACTATGAGATTGTAAGTTAGAAACCCTCAAGCCCCTGAGCTGTGTCCTACCTAGACTCCTCAGTTTCAGTGGTAAAGGCGGTAGAATAACACCTACGGAATCCCCTGTCTGCTGCTGGAGAGGGGTTTAACTCAAGCGGTGGACCTTGTGCCCCTGAGCTGTGTCCTGGCTAGACTCCTCACTTTCATCGGTAAAGGCGGTAGAATATCACCTATGGTATCTCCTGCCTGCAGTAAGAGAGGGGTTTACCTCAGGGGGACTATGAGAGCGTAAGTTAGAAACCCTCAAGCACCTGAGCTGTGTCCAGGCTAGACTCCTCAGTTTCAGTGGTAAAGGAGGTACAATAACACCTATGGTATCCCCTGTCTGCTGTAAGAGGGGTGTTCACCTCATGGGGACAATGAGAGCGCAGTTAGAGACCCTCAAGCCCCTGAGCTGTGTCCTAGCTAGACTCCTCACTTTCATCGGTAAAGGCGGTAGAATAACACCTATGTTATCTCCTGTCTGCTGCTAGAGAGGGGTTTACATCAGGGGGACTATGAGAGCGTAAGTTAGAAACCCTCAAGCCCCTGAACTGTGTCCTAGCTATACTCCTCACTTTCATCGGTAAAGGCGGTAGAATAATACCTATGGTGTGTCTGTCTGCTGTAAGAGAGTGGTTTACCTCAGGGGGCTATGAGAGCGTAAGTTAGAAACCCTCAAACCCTGAGCTGTGTCCTAGCTAGACTCCTCCCTTTCATCGGTAAAGGCGGTAGAATAACACCTATGTTATCTCCTGTCTGCTGTTAGATAGGGGTTTACCTCAAGCAGTGAACCTCGCGCCCCTGAGCTGTGTCCTAGCTAGACTCCTCAGTTTCATTGGTATAGGCGGTAGAATAACACCTATGGTATCCCCTCTCTGCTGTAAGAGAGGGGTTTACCTCACGGGGACTATGAGAGCGTAAGTTAGAAAACTTCGAGCCCCTGAGCTGTGTCCTGGCTAAACTCTTCACTTTCATCGGTAAGGGCGGTAGAATAACACCTATGGTATCTCCTGTCTGCTGCTAGAGAGGGGTTTACCTCAAGCAGTGAACCTCGCGCCCCTGAGCTGTGTCCTAGCTAGACTCCTCAGTTTCAGTGGTATAGGCGGTAGAATAACACCTATGGTATCCCCTGTCTGCTGTAAGAGACGGGTTTACCTCAGGGGGACTAGGAGAGCGTAAGTTAGAAACCCTCAAGCCCCTGAGCTGTGTCCTGGCTAGATTCCTCACTTTCATGGGTAAGGGCGGTAGAATAACACCTATGGTATCCCCTGTCTGCTGTAAGAGAGGGGATTACCTCAGGGGGACTATGAGAGCGTAAGTTAGAAAACCTCAAGAGCCTGAAATATGTCCTGGTTAGACTCCTCACTTTCATCGGTAAAGGCGGTAGAATAATGCCTATGGTATCTCCAGTCTGCTGTAAGAGAGGGGTTTACCTCACGGGGACTATGAGAGCGTAAGTTAGAAACCCTCAAGCCCCTGAGCTGTGTCCTAGCTAGACTCCTCAGTTTCAGTGGTAAAGGCGGTAGAATGACACCTATGGTATCCCCTGTCTGCTGTAAGAGAGGGGTTGACCTCAGGGGGACTATGAGAGCGTAAGTTAGATACCCTCAAGCCCCTGAGCTGTGTCCTGGCTAGACTCCTCGGTTTCAGTGGTAAAGGCGGTAGATTAACACCTATGGTACGTCTGTCTGCTGTAAGAGTTGGGTTTACCTCAGGGGGACTATGAGAGCGTAAGTTGGAAGCCCTCAAGCCCCTGAGCTGTGTCCTGCTAGACTCTTCACTTTCATCGGTAATGGCGGAAGAATAACACCTATGGTATCTCCTGTCTGCTGTAAGAGAGGGGTTTTCCTCAAGGGGACTATGAGATTGTAAGTTAGAAACCCTCAAGCCCCTGAGCTGTGTCCTACCTAGACTCCTCAGTTTCAGTGCTAAAGGCGGTAGAATAACACCTACGGAATCCCCTGTCTGCTGCTGGGGAGGAGTTAACCTCAAGCAGTGAACCTCGTGCCCCTGAGCTTTGTCCTCGCTAGACTCCTCACTTTCATCGGTAAAGGCGGTTGAATAACACCTATGTCTGCTGTAAGAGAGGGGTTTACCTCAGGGGGACTATGAGAGCGTAAGTTAGAAACCCTCCAGACCCTGAGCTGTGTCCTGGCTAGACTCCTCAGTTTCAGTGGTAAAGGAGGTAGAGTAACACCTATGGTATCCCCTGTATGCTGTAAGAGAGGGGTTTACCTCATGGGGACTATGAGAGCGTAGTTAGAGGCCCTCAAGCCTCTGAGCTGTGTCCCAGCTTGACTCCTCACTTTCATCGGTAAAGTCGGTAGAATAACACCAGTGTTATCTCCTGTCTGCTGCTAGAGAGGGGTTTACATGAAGCAGTGAACCTCGCGCCCCTCAGCTGTGTCCTAGCTAGACTCCTCAGTTTCAGTGGTATAGGCGGTAGAATAACACCTATGGTATCCCCTGTCTGCTGTATGAAAGGGGATTACCTCAGGGGGACTATGAGAGCGTAAGTTAGAAAACTTCGAGCCCCTGAGCTGTGTCCTGGTCTTACTCCTCACTTTCATCGGTAAGGGCGGTAGAATAACACCTATGTTATCTCCTGTCTGCTGCTAGTTAGGAACCCTCAAGGGGTTTACATCAAGCAGTGAACCTAGCGCCCCTGAGCTGTGTCCTAGCTAGACTCCTCAGTTTCAGTGGTAAAGGCGGTAGAATAACACCTATGGTATCCCCTGTCTGCTGTAAGAGAGGGGTTTACCTCAGGGGGCTATGAGGGCTTAAGTTAGAAACCCCCAAGGCCCTGAGCTGTGTCCTAGCTAGACTCCTCACTTTCATCGGTAAAGGCGGAAGAATAACACCTATGGCATCTCCTGTCTGCTGCTAGAGAGGGGTTTACCTCAAGCAGTGAACCTCGCGCCCCTGATCTGTGTCCAGGCTAGACTGTTCACTTTCATCGGTAAAGGCGGCAGAATATCGCCTATGGTATCTCCTGTCTGCTGGAAGAGAGGGGTTTACCTCAGGGGGACTATGAGAGCGTAAGTTACAAACCCTCAAGCCCCTGAGCTGTGTCCTGGCTAGACTCCTCACTTTCATAGGTAAGGGCGGTAGAATAACACCTATGGTATCTCCTGTTTGCTGTAAGACAGGGGTTTACCTCAGGGGGACTAAGAGACCACAAGTTAGAAACCCTCAAGCCCCTGAGCTGTGTCCTGGCTAGACTCTGCAATTTCATTGGTAAGGGCGGTAGAATAATATATATGGTATCTCCTGTCTGCTGTAAGAGAGGGGTTTACCTCAGGGGGACTATGAGAGCGTAAGTTAGAAACCCTCAAACCCCTGAGCTGTGTCCTAGCTAGACTCCTCAGTTTCATCGGTAAAGGCGGTAGAATAACACCTATGGTATCCCCTGTCTGCTGTATGAGAGGGGTTTACCTCAGGGGGACTATGAGAGCGTAAGTTAGAAACCCTCAAGCCCCTGAGCTGTGTCCTGGCTAGACTCCTCAGTTTCAGTGGTAAAGGAGGTAGAATATCACCTATGTATCTCCTGTCTGCTGTAAGAGAGGGGTTTACCTCAGGGGGACTATGAGAGCGTAAGTTAGAAACCCTCAAGCCCCTGAGCTGTGTCCTGGCTAGACTCCTCAGTTTCAGTGGTAAAGGAGGTAGAATAACACCTATGGTATCCCCTGTCTGCTGTAAGAGAGGGGTTTACCTTATGGGGACTATGAGAGCGTAAGTTAGAGACCCTCAAGCCCCTGAGCTGTGTCCTGGCTAGACTCCTCAGTTTCAGTGGTAAAGGAGGTAGAATATCACCTATGTATCTCCTGTCTGCTGTAAGAGAGGGGTTTACCTCAGGGGGACTATGAGAGCGTAAGTTAGAAACCCTCAAGCCCCTGAGCTGTGTCCTAGCTAGACTCCTCAGTTTCATCGGTAAAGGCGGTAGAATAACACCTATGGTATCCCCTGTCTGCTGTATGAGAGGGGTTAACCTCAGGGGGACTATGAGAGCGTAAGTTAGAAACCCTCAAGCCCCTGAGCTGTGTCCTGGCTAGACTCCTCAGTTTCAGTGGTAAAGGAGGTAGAATATCACCTATGTATCTCCTGTCTGCTGTAAGAGAGGGGTTTACCTCAGGGGGACTATGAGAGCGTAAGTTAGAGACCCTCAAGCCCCTGAGCTGTGTCCTGGCTAGACTCCTCAGTTTCAGTGGTAAAGGAGGTAGAATAACACCTATGGTATCCCCTGTCTGCTGTAAGAGAGGGGTTTACCTTATGGGGACTATGAGAGCGTAAGTTAGAGACCCTCAAGCCCCTGAGCTGTGTCCTACCTAGACTCCTCACCTTCATCGGTAAGGGCGGTGGAATAACACCTATGGTATCTCGTGTATGCTGCTAGAGAGGGGTTTACCTCAGGGGGACTATGAGAGCGTAAGTTAGAAAACTTCGAGCCCCTGAGCTGTGTCCTGGCTAGACTCCTCACTTTCAGTGGTAAAGGCGGTAAAATAACACATACGGAATCCCCTGTCTGCTGCTGGAGAGGGGTTTACCTCAAGCAGTGAACCTCGTGCCCCTGAGCTGTGTCCTAGCTGGACTCCTCACTTTCATCGGTAAAGGCGGTAGAATAACACCTATGTCTGCTGTAAGAGAGGGGTTTACCTCAGGGGGACTATGAGAGCGTAAGTTAGAAAACCTCAATCCCCTGAGCTGTGTCCTAGCTAGACTCCTCAGTTTCAGTGGTAAAGGCGGTAGAATAACACATACGGAATCCCCTGTCTGCTGCTGGAGAGGGGTTTACCTCAAGCAGTGAACCTCGTGCCCCTGAGCTGTGTCCTAGCTGGACTCCTCACTTTCATCGGTAAAGGCGGTAGAATAACACCTATGCCTGCTGTAAGAGAGGGGTTTACCTCAGGGGGACTATGAGAGCGTAGTTAGAGACCCTCAAGCCCCTGAGCTGTGTCCTAGCTTGACTCCTCACTTTCATCGGTAGGGGCGGTAGAATAACAACCATGGTATCTCCTGTCCGCTGCTAGAGAGGGGTTTACCTCAGGGGGACTATGAGATCGTAAGTTAGAAACCCTCAAGCTCCTGAGCTGTGTCCTAGCTAGACTCCTCACTTTCATCGGTAAAGGCGGTAGAATAATACCTATGGTATGTCTGTCTGCTGTAAGAGATTGCTTTACCTCATTGGGGCTATGAGAGCGTAAGTTAGAAACCCTCAGGCCCCTGAGCTGTGTCCTACCTAGAGTCCGCCCTTTCATCGGTAAAGGCGGTAGAATAACACCTATGGTGTCTCCTGTCTGCTGTAAGAGAGGGTTTTACCTCAGGGGGGCTATGAGAGCGTAAGTTAGAATCCCTCAAACCCCTGAGCTGTGTCCTAGCTAGACTCCTCACTTTCATCGGTAAAGGCGGTAGAATAACACCTATGGTATCTCCTGTCTGCTGTAAGAGAGGGTTTTACCTCAGGGGGGCTATGAGAGCGTAAGTTAGAATCCCTCAAGCCCCTGAGCTGTGTCCTGGCTAGACTCCTCACTTTCATTTGTAAGGGCGGAAGAATAACACCTATGGTATCTCCTGTTTGCTGTAAGAGAAGGGTTTACCTCAGGGGGACTATGAGACCACAAGTTTGAAACCCTCAAGCCCCTGAGCTGTGTCCTGATTAGACTGTGCAGTTTCATTGGTAAGGGCGGTAGAATAACACCTACGGTGTGTCTGTCTGCTGTAAGAGAGGGGTTTACCTCAGGGGGACTATGAGAGCGTAAGTTAGAAACGCTCAAGCCCCTGAGCTGTGTCCTGACTAGACTCCTCACTTTCATGGGTAAGGGCTGTAGAATAACACCTATGGTATCCCCTGTCTGCTGTAAGGGAGGGGATTACCTCAGAGGGACTATGAGTGCGTAAGTCAGAAACTCTCAACCCCCTGAGCTGTGTCTTAGCTAGACTCCACAGTTTCAGTGGTAAAGGCGGTAGAATAACACCTACGGTATCCCCTGTCTGCTGCTGGAGAGGGGTTTACCTCAAGCAGTGGACCTTGTGCCCCTGAGATCTGTCTTGGCTAGACTCCTCAGTTTCATTTGTAAAGGCGGTAGAATAACACATATGGTATCTCCTGTCTGCTGTAAGAGATGGGTTTACCTCAGGGGGAGTATGAGAGCGTAAGTTAGAATCCCTCAAGCCCGTGAGCTGTGTCCTGGCTAGACTCATCACTTCCATCGGTAAAGGCGGTAGAATAACACCTATGTACCTCCTGTCTGCTGTAAGAGTGGGGTTTACCTCAGGGGGACTATGAAAGCGTAAATTAGAAACCCTCAAGCCCCTGAGCTGTGTCCTACATAGACTCCTCAGTTTCAGTGCTAAAGGCGGTAGAATAACACCTACGGAGTCCCCTGTCTGCTGCTGGAGAGGGGTTTACCTCAAGCAGTGGACCTTGTGCCCCTGAGCTGTGTCCTGGCTAGACTCCCCACTTTCATCGGTAAAGGCGGTAGAATATCACCTATGGTATCTCCTGTCTGCTCTAAGAGAGGGGTTTACCTCTGGGGGACTATGATAGCGTAGGTTAGAGACCCTCAAGCCCCTGAGCTGCGTCCTAGCTAGACTCCTCAATTTCAGTGGTACAGGCGGTAGAATAACACATATGGTATCTCCAGTCTGCTGTAAGAGAGGGGTTTACGTCAGGGGGACTATGAGAGCGTAAGTTAGAAACACTCAAGCCCCTGAGCTGTGTCCTAGCTAGACTCTTCAGTTTCAATGGTAAAGGCGGTAGAATACCTACGGTATCCCCTGTCTGCTGCTGGAGAGGGGTTTACCACAAGCAGTGAACCTCATGCCCCGAGCGTTGTCCTAGCTAGAATCCTCACTTTCATCGGTAATGGCGGTAGAATAACCCCTATGGTATGTCTGTCTGCTGTAAGAGAGGGGTTTGCCTCAGGGGGACTATGAGAGCGTAAGTTAGAAACCCCCAAGCCCCTGAGCTGTGTCCTAGCTAGACTCCTCAGTTTCAGTGGTAAAGTCGGTAGAATAACACCTACGGAATCCCCTGTCTGCTGTAAGAGAGTGGTTTCCCTCAGGGGGACTAAGAGAGCGTATGTTAGAAACCCTCAAGCCCCTGAGCTGTGTCCTACCTAGACTCCTCAGTTTCAGTGGTAATGGCGGTAGAAAAACTCCTACGGAATCCCCTGCCAGGCGCTGGAGAGGTGTTTAACTCAAGCAGTGGACTTTGTGCCCCTGAGCTTTGTCCTGGCTAGACTCCTCACCTTCATCGGTAAGGGCGGTAGAATAACCCCTATGGTATGTCTGTCTGCTGTAAGAGAGGGGTTTGCCTCAGGGGGACTATGAGAGCGTAAGTTAGAAACCCCCAAGCCCCTGAGCTGTGTCCTGGCTAGACTCCTCAGTTTCAGTGGTAAAGGCGGTGGAATAACACCTATGGTATCTCCTGTCTGCTGCTAGAGAGGGGTTTACCCCAGGGGGGCTCTGAGAGCGTAAGTTAGAAACCCTCAAGCCCCTGAGCTGTGTCCTAGGTAGACTTCGAACCTTCATCGGTAAGGGCGGTGGAATAACACCTATGGTATCTCCTGTATGCTGCTAGAGAGGGGTTTACCTCAGGGGGACTATGAGAGCGTAAGTTAGAAAACTTCGAGCCCCTGAGCTGTGTCCTGGCTAGACTCCTCAGTTTCATTGGTAAGGCCGGTAGCATAACAATTATGATATGTCTGTCTGATGTAAGATAGGGGTTTACCTCAGGGGGACTATGAGAGCGTAAATTAGAAACCCTCAAGCCCCTGAGCTGTGTCCTGGCTAGACTCCTCACTTTCATGGGTAAGGGCGGTAGAATAACACCTATGGTTTCTCCTGTTTGCTGTAAGAGAGGGGTTTACCTCAGGTTGACTATGAGACCACAAGTTAGAAAACCTCAAGCCCCTGAGCTGTGTCCTGGCTAGACTCTGCAGTTTCATTGGTTAGGGCGGTAGAATAACACCTATGGTGTGTCTGTCTGCTGTAAGAGAGGGGTTTACCTCAGGGGGACTATGAGAGCGTAAGTTAGAATCAACTCAAGCCCCTGAGCTGTGTCCTGGCTAGACTCCTCACTTTCATGGGTAAGGGCGGTAGAATAACACCTATGGTATCCCCTGTCTTCTGTAAGAGAGGGGTTCACCTCAGGGGGTCTATGAGAGCGTAAGTTAGAAACCTTCAAGCGCCTGATCTATGTCCTGGCTAGACTCCTCACTTTCATCGGTAAAGGCAGTAGAATAACACCTATGGTATCTCCTGGCTTCTGTAAGAGTGGGGTTTGCCTCAAGGGGACTATGAAAGCGTAAATTAGAAACCCTCAAGCCCCTGAGCTGTGTCCTAGCTAGACCCTTCAGTTTCAGTGGTAAAGGCGGTAGAATAACACCTACGGAATCCCCTGTCTGCTGCTGGAGAGGTGTTTACCTCAAGCAGTGGACCTTGTGCCCCTGAGCTGTGTCCTTGCTAGACTCCTCACTTTCATCGGTAAGGGCGGTAGAATATCACCTATGGTATCTCCAGTCTGCTGTAAGAAATGGGTTACGTCATGGGGACTATGAAGGCATAAGTTAGATACCCTCAAGCGCCTGAGCTGTGTCCTAGCTAGACTTCTCACCTTCATCGGTAAGGGCGGTGGAATAACACCTATGGTATCTCCTGTCTGCTGCTAGAGAGGGGTTTACCTCAAGCAGTGAACCTCATGCCCCTGAGCTGTGTCCTAGCTAGACTCCTCAGTTTCAGTGGGAAAGGCGGTAGAATAACACCTATGGTATCTCCTGTCTGCCGTAAGGGAGGGGTTTACCTCATGGGGACTATGAGATCGTTAGAAATCTCAAGCCCCGGAGCTGTGTCCTAGCTAGACTCCTCAGATTCATTGGTAAGGGCTCTAGAATAACACCTACGAAATCCCCTGCCTGCTGCTGGAGAGGGGTTTACTTCAAGCAGAGGACCTTGTCCCCCTGAGCTGTGTCTTGGCTAGACTCCTCAGTTTCATTGGTAAAGGCGGTAGAATAACACCTATGGTATCTCCTGTCTGCTGTAAGAGAGGGGTTTACCTCAGGGGGACTATGAGAGCGTAAGTTAGAAACCCTCAAGCCCCTGAGCTGTGTCCTGGCTAGACTCATCACTTCCATCGGTAAAGGCGGTAGACTAACACCTATAGTATCTCCTGTCTGCTGTAAGAGAGGGGTTTACCTCAGGGGGACTATGAGAGCGTAAGATAGAAACCTTCAAGCGCCTGAGCTGTGTCCTGTCTAGACTCCTCACTTTCATCGGTAAATGCGGTAGAATAACACCTATGTATCTCCTGTCTGCTGTAACAGGGGGGTTTACCCCAGGGGGGCTATGAAGACGTAAGTTAGAAACCCTCAAGCCCCTGAGCTGTGTCCTAGCTAGACTCCTCACTTTCATCGGTAAGGGCGGTAGAATAACACCTATGGTATCTCCTGTCTGCTGCTAGAGAGGGGTTTACCTCAGGGGGACTATGAGAGAGTAAGTTAGAAACCCTCAAGCCCCGGAGCTGTGTCCTAGCTAGACTCCTCACTTTCATCGGTAAAGGCGTTAGAATAACACCTATTGCATCCCCTGTCTGCTGTAAGAGAGGGGTTTACCTCATGCGGACTATGACAGAGTATGTTAGAAACCTTCAAGCCCCTGAGCTGTGTCCTGGCTAGACTCGTCAGTTTCATTGGTAAGGGCGGTATAATAACACATCTGGTATGTCTGTCCGGTGTAAGAGAGGGGTTTACCTCAGGGAGACTATGAGAGCGTAAGTTAGAAACCCTCAACCCCCTGAGCTGTGTCCTAGCTAGACTCCTCAGTTTCAGTGGTAAAGGCGGTAGATTAATACCTACGGAATCCCCTGTCTGCTGCTGGGGAGGGGTTAACCTCAAGCAGTGAACCTCGTGCCCCTGAGCTTTGTCCTCGCTAGACTCCTCACTTTCATCGGTAAAGGCGGTAGAATAACACCTATGTCTGCTGTAAGAGAGGGGTTTACCTCAGGGGGGCTATGAGAGCGTAAGTTAGAAACCCTCAAGACCCTGAGCTGTGTCCTGGCTAGACTCCTCGGTTTCAGTGGTAAAGGCGGTAGATTAACACCTATGGTATGTCTGTCTGCTGTAAGAGTGGGGTTTACCTCAGGGGGACTATGAGAGCGTAAGTTGGAAGCCCTCAAACCCCTGAGCTGTGTCCTGGCTAGACTCTTCACTTTCATCGGTAATGGCGGTAGAATAACACCTATGGTATCTCCTGTCTGCTGTAAGAGAGGGGTTTTCCTCAAGGGGACTATGAGATTGTAAGTTAGAAACCCTCAAGCCCCTGAGCTGTGTCCTACCTAGACTCCTCAGTTTCAGTGGTAAAGGCGGTAGAATAACACCTACGGAATCCCCTGTCTGCTGCTGGAGAGGGGTTTAACTCAAGCAGTGAACCTCGTGCCCCTGAGCTGTGTCCTGGCTAGACTCCTCACTTTCATCGGTAAAGGCGGTAGAATATCACCTATGGTATCTCCTGCCTGCAGTAAGAGAGGGGTTTACCTCAGGGGGACTATGAGAGCGTAAGTTAGAAACCCTCAAGCACCTGAGCTGTGTCCAGGCTAGACTCCTCAGTTTCAGTGGTAAAGGAGGTACAATAACACCTATGGTATCCCCTGTCTGCTGTAAGAGGGGTGTTCACCTCATGGGGACAATGAGAGCGCAGTTAGAGACCCTCAAGCCCCTGAGCTGTGTCCTAGCTAGACTCCTCACTTTCATCGGTAAAGGCGGTAGAATAACACCTATGTTATCTCCTGTCTGCTGCTAGAGAGGGGTTTACATCAGGGGGACTATGAGAGCGTAAGTTAGAAACCCTCAAGCCCCTGAACTGTGTCCTAGCTATACTCCTCACTTTCATCGGTAAAGGCGGTAGAATAATACCTATGGTGTGTCTGTCTGCTGTAAGAGAGTGGTTTACCTCAGGGGGCTATGAGAGCGTAAGTTAGAAACCCTCAAACCCTGAGCTGTGTCCTAGCTAGACTCCTCCCTTTCATCGGTAAAGGCGGTAGAATAACACCTATGTTATCTCCTGTCTGCTGTTAGATAGGGGTTTACCTCAAGCAGTGAACCTCGCGCCCCTGAGCTGTGTCCTAGCTAGACTCCTCAGTTTCATTGGTATAGGCGGTAGAATAACACCTATGGTATCCCCTCTCTGCTGTAAGAGAGGGGTTTACCTCACGGGGACTATGAGAGCGTAAGTTAGAAAACTTCGAGCCCCTGAGCTGTGTCCTGGCTAAACTCTTCACTTTCATCGGTAAGGGCGGTAGAATAACACCTATGGTATCTCCTGTCTGCTGCTAGAGAGGGGTTTACCTCAAGCAGTGAACCTCGCGCCCCTGAGCTGTGTCCTAGCTAGACTCCTCAGTTTCAGTGGTATAGGCGGTAGAATAACACCTATGGTATCCCCTGTCTGCTGTAAGAGACGGGTTTACCTCAGGGGGACTAGGAGAGCGTAAGTTAGAAACCCTCAAGCCCCTGAGCTGTGTCCTGGCTAGATTCCTCACTTTCATGGGTAAGGGCGGTAGAATAACACCTATGGTATCCCCTGTCTGCTGTAAGAGAGGGGATTACCTCAGGGGGACTATGAGAGCGTAAGTTAGAAAACCTCAAGAGCCTGAAATATGTCCTGGTTAGACTCCTCACTTTCATCGGTAAAGGCGGTAGAATAATGCCTATGGTATCTCCAGTCTGCTGTAAGAGAGGGGTTTACCTCACGGGGACTATGAGAGCGTAAGTTAGAAACCCTCAAGCCCCTGAGCTGTGTCCTAGCTAGACTCCTCAGTTTCAGTGGTAAAGGCGGTAGAATGACACCTATGGTATCCCCTGTCTGCTGTAAGAGAGGGGTTGACCTCAGGGGGACTATGAGAGCGTAAGTTAGATACCCTCAAGCCCCTGAGCTGTGTCCTGGCTAGACTCCTCTGTTTCAGTGGTAAAGGCGGTAGATTAACACCTATGGTACGTCTGTCTGCTGTAAGAGTTGGGTTTACCTCAGGGGGACTATGAGAGCGTAAGTTGGAAGCCCTCAAGCCCCTGAGCTGTGTCCTGCTAGACTCTTCACTTTCATCGGTAATGGCGGAAGAATAACACCTATGGTATCTCCTGTCTGCTGTAAGAGAGGGGTTTTCCTCAAGGGGACTATGAGATTGTAAGTTAGAAACCCTCAAGCCCCTGAGCTGTGTCCTACCTAGACTCCTCAGTTTCAGTGCTAAAGGCGGTAGAATAACACCTACGGAATCCCCTGTCTGCTGCTGGGGAGGAGTTAACCTCAAGCAGTGAACCTCGTGCCCCTGAGCTTTGTCCTCGCTAGACTCCTCACTTTCATCGGTAAAGGCGGTTGAATAACACCTATGTCTGCTGTAAGAGAGGGGTTTACCTCAGGGGGACTATGAGAGCGTAAGTTAGAAACCCTCCAGACCCTGAGCTGTGTCCTGGCTAGACTCCTCAGTTTCAGTGGTAAAGGAGGTAGAGTAACACCTATGGTATCCCCTGTATGCTGTAAGAGAGGGGTTTACCTCATGGGGACTATGAGAGCGTAGTTAGAGGCCCTCAAGCCTCTGAGCTGTGTCCCAGCTTGACTCCTCACTTTCATCGGTAAAGTCGGTAGAATAACACCAGTGTTATCTCCTGTCTGCTGCTAGAGAGGGGTTTACATGAAGCAGTGAACCTCGCGCCCCTCAGCTGTGTCCTAGCTAGACTCCTCAGTTTCAGTGGTATAGGCGGTAGAATAACACCTATGGTATCCCCTGTCTGCTGTATGAAAGGGGATTACCTCAGGGGGACTATGAGAGCGTAAGTTAGAAAACTTCGAGCCCCTGAGCTGTGTCCTGGTCTTACTCCTCACTTTCATCGGTAAGGGCGGTAGAATAACACCTATGTTATCTCCTGTCTGCTGCTAGTTAGGAACCCTCAAGGGGTTTACATCAAGCAGTGAACCTAGCGCCCCTGAGCTGTGTCCTAGCTAGACTCCTCAGTTTCAGTGGTAAAGGCGGTAGAATAACACCTATGGTATCCCCTGTCTGCTGTAAGAGAGGGGTTTACCTCAGGGGGCTATGAGGGCTTAAGTTAGAAACCCCCAAGGCCCTGAGCTGTGTCCTAGCTAGACTCCTCACTTTCATCGGTAAAGGCGGAAGAATAACACCTATGGCATCTCCTGTCTGCTGCTAGAGAGGGGTTTACCTCAAGCAGTGAACCTCGCGCCCCTGATCTGTGTCCAGGCTAGACTGTTCACTTTCATCGGTAAAGGCGGCAGAATATCGCCTATGGTATCTCCTGTCTGCTGGAAGAGAGGGGTTTACCTCAGGGGGACTATGAGAGCGTAAGTTACAAACCCTCAAGCCCCTGAGCTGTGTCCTGGCTAGACTCCTCACTTTCATAGGTAAGGGCGGTAGAATAACACCTATGGTATCTCCTGTTTGCTGTAAGACAGGGGTTTACCTCAGGGGGACTAAGAGACCACAAGTTAGAAACCCTCAAGCCCCTGAGCTGTGTCCTGGCTAGACTCTGCAATTTCATTGGTAAGGTCGGTAGAATAATATATATGGTATCTCCTGTCTGCTGTAAGAGAGGGGTTTACCTCAGGGGGACTATGAGAGCGTAAGTTAGAAACCCTCAAACCCCTGAGCTGTGTCCTAGCTAGACTCCTCAGTTTCATCGGTAAAGGCGGTAGAATAACACCTATGGTATCCCCTGTCTGCTGTATGAGAGGGGTTTACCTCAGGGGGACTATGAGAGCGTAAGTTAGAAACCCTCAAGCCCCTGAGCTGTGTCCTGGCTAGACTCCTCAGTTTCAGTGGTAAAGGAGGTAGAATATCACCTATGTATCTCCTGTCTGCTGTAAGAGAGGGGTTTACCTCAGGGGGACTATGAGAGCGTAAGTTAGAAACCCTCAAGCCCCTGAGCTGTGTCCTGGCTAGACTCCTCAGTTTCAGTGGTAAAGGAGGTAGAATAACACCTATGGTATCCCCTGTCTGCTGTAAGAGAGGGGTTTACCTTATGGGGACTATGAGAGCGTAAGTTAGAGACCCTCAAGCCCCTGAGCTGTGTCCTGGCTAGACTCCTCAGTTTCAGTGGTAAAGGAGGTAGAATATCACCTATGTATCTCCTGTCTGCTGTAAGAGAGGGGTTTACCTCAGGGGGACTATGAGAGCGTAAGTTAGAAACCCTCAAGCCCCTGAGCTGTGTCCTAGCTAGACTCCTCAGTTTCATCGGTAAAGGCGGTAGAATAACACCTATGGTATCCCCTGTCTGCTGTATGAGAGGGGTTAACCTCAGGGGGACTATGAGAGCGTAAGTTAGAAACCCTCAAGCCCCTGAGCTGTGTCCTGGCTAGACTCCTCAGTTTCAGTGGTAAAGGAGGTAGAATATCACCTATGTATCTCCTGTCTGCTGTAAGAGAGGGGTTTACCTCAGGGGGACTATGAGAGCGTAAGTTAGAGACCCTCAAGCCCCTGAGCTGTGTCCTGGCTAGACTCCTCAGTTTCAGTGGTAAAGGAGGTAGAATAACACCTATGGTATCCCCTGTCTGCTGTAAGAGAGGGGTTTACCTTATGGGGACTATGAGAGCGTAAGTTAGAGACCCTCAAGCCCCTGAGCTGTGTCCTACCTAGACTCCTCACCTTCATCGGTAAGGGCGGTGGAATAACACCTATGGTATCTCGTGTATGCTGCTAGAGAGGGGTTTACCTCAGGGGGACTATGAGAGCGTAAGTTAGAAAACTTCGAGCCCCTGAGCTGTGTCCTGGCTAGACTCCTCACTTTCAGTGGTAAAGGCGGTAAAATAACACATACGGAATCCCCTGTCTGCTGCTGGAGAGGGGTTTACCTCAAGCAGTGAACCTCGTGCCCCTGAGCTGTGTCCTAGCTGGACTCCTCACTTTCATCGGTAAAGGCGGTAGAATAACACCTATGTCTGCTGTAAGAGAGGGGTTTACCTCAGGGGGACTATGAGAGCGTAAGTTAGAAAACCTCAATCCCCTGAGCTGTGTCCTAGCTAGACTCCTCAGTTTCAGTGGTAAAGGCGGTAGAATAACACATACGGAATCCCCTGTCTGCTGCTGGAGAGGGGTTTACCTCAAGCAGTGAACCTCGTGCCCCTGAGCTGTGTCCTAGCTGGACTCCTCACTTTCATCGGTAAAGGCGGTAGAATAACACCTATGCCTGCTGTAAGAGAGGGGTTTACCTCAGGGGGACTATGAGAGCGTAGTTAGAGACCCTCAAGCCCCTGAGCTGTGTCCTAGCTTGACTCCTCACTTTCATCGGTAGGGGCGGTAGAATAACAACCATGGTATCTCCTGTCCGCTGCTAGAGAGGGGTTTACCTCAGGGGGACTATGAGATCGTAAGTTAGAAACCCTCAAGCTCCTGAGCTGTGTCCTAGCTAGACTCCTCACTTTCATCGGTAAAGGCGGTAGAATAATACCTATGGTATGTCTGTCTGCTGTAAGAGATTGCTTTACCTCATTGGGGCTATGAGAGCGTAAGTTAGAAACCCTCAGGCCCCTGAGCTGTGTCCTACCTAGAGTCCGCCCTTTCATCGGTAAAGGCGGTAGAATAACACCTATGGTGTCTCCTGTCTGCTGTAAGAGAGGGTTTTACCTCAGGGGGGCTATGAGAGCGTAAGTTAGAATCCCTCAAACCCCTGAGCTGTGTCCTAGCTAGACTCCTCACTTTCATCGGTAAAGGCGGTAGAATAACACCTATGGTATCTCCTGTCTGCTGTAAGAGAGGGTTTTACCTCAGGGGGGCTATGAGAGCGTAAGTTAGAATCCCTCAAGCCCCTGAGCTGTGTCCTGGCTAGACTCCTCACTTTCATTTGTAAGGGCGGAAGAATAACACCTATGGTATCTCCTGTTTGCTGTAAGAGAAGGGTTTACCTCAGGGGGACTATGAGACCACAAGTTTGAAACCCTCAAGCCCCTGAGCTGTGTCCCGATTAGACTGTGCAGTTTCATTGGTAAGGGCGGTAGAATAACACCTACGGTGTGTCTGTCTGCTGTAAGAGAGGGGTTTACCTCAGGGGGACTATGAGAGCGTAAGTTAGAAACGCTCAAGCCCCTGAGCTGTGTCCTGACTAGACTCCTCACTTTCATGGGTAAGGGCTGTAGAATAACACCTATGGTATCCCCTGTCTGCTGTAAGGGAGGGGATTACCTCAGAGGGACTATGAGTGCGTAAGTCAGAAACTCTCAACCCCCTGAGCTGTGTCTTAGCTAGACTCCACAGTTTCAGTGGTAAAGGCGGTAGAATAACACCTACGGTATCCCCTGTCTGCTGCTGGAGAGGGGTTTACCTCAAGCAGTGGACCTTGTGCCCCTGAGATCTGTCTTGGCTAGACTCCTCAGTTTCATTTGTAAAGGCGGTAGAATAACACATATGGTATCTCCTGTCTGCTGTAAGAGATGGGTTTACCTCAGGGGGAGTATGAGAGCGTAAGTTAGAATCCCTCAAGCCCGTGAGCTGTGTCCTGGCTAGACTCATCACTTCCATCGGTAAAGGCGGTAGAATAACACCTATGTACCTCCTGTCTGCTGTAAGAGTGGGGTTTACCTCAGGGGGACTATGAAAGCGTAAATTAGAAACCCTCAAGCCCCTGAGCTGTGTCCTACATAGACTCCTCAGTTTCAGTGCTAAAGGCGGTAGAATAACACCTACGGAGTCCCCTGTCTGCTGCTGGAGAGGGGTTTACCTCAAGCAGTGGACCTTGTGCCCCTGAGCTGTGTCCTGGCTAGACTCCCCACTTTCATCGGTAAAGGCGGTAGAATATCACCTATGGTATCTCCTGTCTGCTCTAAGAGAGGGGTTTACCTCTGGGGGACTATGATAGCGTAGGTTAGAGACCCTCAAGCCCCTGAGCTGCGTCCTAGCTAGACTCCTCAATTTCAGTGGTACAGGCGGTAGAATAACACATATGGTATCTCCAGTCTGCTGTAAGAGAGGGGTTTACGTCAGGGGGACTATGAGAGCGTAAGTTAGAAACACTCAAGCCCCTGAGCTGTGTCCTAGCTAGACTCTTCAGTTTCAATGGTAAAGGCGGTAGAATACCTACGGTATCCCCTGTCTGCTGCTGGAGAGGGGTTTACCACAAGCAGTGAACCTCATGCCCCGAGCGTTGTCCTAGCTAGAATCCTCACTTTCATCGGTAATGGCGGTAGAATAACCCCTATGGTATGTCTGTCTGCTGTAAGAGAGGGGTTTGCCTCAGGGGGACTATGAGAGCGTAAGTTAGAAACCCCCAAGCCCCTGAGCTGTGTCCTAGCTAGACTCCTCAGTTTCAGTGGTAAAGTCGGTAGAATAACACCTACGGAATCCCCTGTCTGCTGTAAGAGAGTGGTTTCCCTCAGGGGGACTAAGAGAGCGTATGTTAGAAACCCTCAAGCCCCTGAGCTGTGTCCTACCTAGACTCCTCAGTTTCAGTGGTAATGGCGGTAGAAAAACTCCTACGGAATCCCCTGCCAGGCGCTGGAGAGGTGTTTAACTCAAGCAGTGGACTTTGTGCCCCTGAGCTTTGTCCTGGCTAGACTCCTCACCTTCATCGGTAAGGGCGGTAGAATAACCCCTATGGTATGTCTGTCTGCTGTAAGAGAGGGGTTTGCCTCAGGGGGACTATGAGAGCGTAAGTTAGAAACCCCCAAGCCCCTGAGCTGTGTCCTGGCTAGACTCCTCAGTTTCAGTGGTAAAGGCGGTGGAATAACACCTATGGTATCTCCTGTCTGCTGCTAGAGAGGGGTTTACCCCAGGGGGGCTCTGAGAGCGTAAGTTAGAAACCCTCAAGCCCCTGAGCTGTGTCCTAGGTAGACTTCGAACCTTCATCGGTAAGGGCGGTGGAATAACACCTATGGTATCTCCTGTATGCTGCTAGAGAGGGGTTTACCTCAGGGGGACTATGAGAGCGTAAGTTAGAAAACTTCGAGCCCCTGAGCTGTGTCCTGGCTAGACTCCTCAGTTTCATTGGTAAGGCCGGTAGCATAACAATTATGATATGTCTGTCTGATGTAAGATAGGGGTTTACCTCAGGGGGACTATGAGAGCGTAAATTAGAAACCCTCAAGCCCCTGAGCTGTGTCCTGGCTAGACTCCTCACTTTCATGGGTAAGGGCGGTAGAATAACACCTATGGTTTCTCCTGTTTGCTGTAAGAGAGGGGTTTACCTCAGGTTGACTATGAGACCACAAGTTAGAAAACCTCAAGCCCCTGAGCTGTGTCCTGGCTAGACTCTGCAGTTTCATTGGTTAGGGCGGTAGAATAACACCTATGGTGTGTCTGTCTGCTGTAAGAGAGGGGTTTACCTCAGGGGGACTATGAGAGCGTAAGTTAGAATCAACTCAAGCCCCTGAGCTGTGTCCTGGCTAGACTCCTCACTTTCATGGGTAAGGGCGGTAGAATAACACCTATGGTATCCCCTGTCTTCTGTAAGAGAGGGGTTCACCTCAGGGGGTCTATGAGAGCGTAAGTTAGAAACCTTCAAGCGCCTGATCTATGTCCTGGCTAGACTCCTCACTTTCATCGGTAAAGGCAGTAGAATAACACCTATGGTATCTCCTGGCTTCTGTAAGAGTGGGGTTTGCCTCAAGGGGACTATGAAAGCGTAAATTAGAAACCCTCAAGCCCCTGAGCTGTGTCCTAGCTAGACCCTTCAGTTTCAGTGGTAAAGGCGGTAGAATAACACCTACGGAATCCCCTGTCTGCTGCTGGAGAGGTGTTTACCTCAAGCAGTGGACCTTGTGCCCCTGAGCTGTGTCCTTGCTAGACTCCTCACTTTCATCGGTAAGGGCGGTAGAATATCACCTATGGTATCTCCAGTCTGCTGTAAGAAATGGGTTACGTCATGGGGACTATGAAGGCATAAGTTAGATACCCTCAAGCGCCTGAGCTGTGTCCTAGCTAGACTTCTCACCTTCATCGGTAAGGGCGGTGGAATAACACCTATGGTATCTCCTGTCTGCTGCTAGAGAGGGGTTTACCTCAAGCAGTGAACCTCATGCCCCTGAGCTGTGTCCTAGCTAGACTCCTCAGTTTCAGTGGGAAAGGCGGTAGAATAACACCTATGGTATCTCCTGTCTGCCGTAAGGGAGGGGTTTACCTCATGGGGACTATGAGATCGTTAGAAATCTCAAGCCCCGGAGCTGTGTCCTAGCTAGACTCCTCAGATTCATTGGTAAGGGCTCTAGAATAACACCTACGAAATCCCCTGCCTGCTGCTGGAGAGGGGTTTACTTCAAGCAGAGGACCTTGTCCCCCTGAGCTGTGTCTTGGCTAGACTCCTCAGTTTCATTGGTAAAGGCGGTAGAATAACACCTATGGTATCTCCTGTCTGCTGTAAGAGAGGGGTTTACCTCAGGGGGACTATGAGAGCGTAAGTTAGAAACCCTCAAGCCCCTGAGCTGTGTCCTGGCTAGACTCATCACTTCCATCGGTAAAGGCGGTAGACTAACACCTATAGTATCTCCTGTCTGCTGTAAGAGAGGGGTTTACCTCAGGGGGACTATGAGAGCGTAAGATAGAAACCTTCAAGCGCCTGAGCTGTGTCCTGTCTAGACTCCTCACTTTCATCGGTAAATGCGGTAGAATAACACCTATGTATCTCCTGTCTGCTGTAACAGGGGGGTTTACCCCAGGGGGGCTATGAAGACGTAAGTTAGAAACCCTCAAGCCCCTGAGCTGTGTCCTAGCTAGACTCCTCACTTTCATCGGTAAGGGCGGTAGAATAACACCTATGGTATCTCCTGTCTGCTGCTAGAGAGGGGTTTACCTCAGGGGGACTATGAGAGAGTAAGTTAGAAACCCTCAAGCCCCGGAGCTGTGTCCTAGCTAGACTCCTCACTTTCATCGGTAAAGGCGTTAGAATAACACCTATTGCATCCCCTGTCTGCTGTAAGAGAGGGGTTTACCTCATGCGGACTATGACAGAGTATGTTAGAAACCTTCAAGCCCCTGAGCTGTGTCCTGGCTAGACTCGTCAGTTTCATTGGTAAGGGCGGTATAATAACACATCTGGTATGTCTGTCCGGTGTAAGAGAGGGGTTTACCTCAGGGAGACTATGAGAGCGTAAGTTAGAAAGCCTCATGAGCCTGAGCTGTGTCCTGGCTAGACTCTTCAGTTTCATTGGTAAGGGCGGTAGAATTAACACCTATGGTATGTCTGTCTGCAGTAAGATAGTGGTTTACCTCAGGGGGGCTATGAGAGCGTAAGTTAGGAACCCTGAAGCCCCTGAGCTGTGTCCTGGTTAGACTCCACTGTTTCATTTTTAAAGGCGGTAGAATAACACCTAAGGAATCCCCAGTCTGCTGCTGGAGAGGGGTTTGCATCACGGGGACTATGAGAGCGTAAGTTAGAAACCCTCAAGCCCCTGAACTGTGTCCTAGCTAGACTCCTCACTTTCATCGGTAAAGGCGGTAGAATTATACCTATGGTGTGTCTGTCTGCTGTAAGAGAGTGGTTTCCCTCAGGGGGCTATGAGAGCGTAAGTTAGAAGCCCTCAAGCCCCTGAGCTGTGTCCTAGCTAGACTCCTCCCTTTCATCGGTAAAGGCGGTAGAATAACGCCTATGTTATCTCCTGTCTGCTGCTAGATAGGGGTTTACCTCAAGCAGTGAACCTCGCGACCCTGAGCTGTGTCCTAGCTAGACTCCTAAGTTTCATTGGTATAGGCGGTAGAATAACACCTACGGAATCCCCTGTCTGCTGCTGGAGAGGGGTTTAACTCAAGCAGTGGACCTTGTGCCCCTGAGCTCTGTCTTCGCTAGACTCCTCAGTTTCATTGGTATAGGCGGTAGAATAACACCTATGGTATCCCCTCTCTGCTGTAAGAGAGGGGTTTACCTCACGGGGACTATGAGAGCGTAAGTTAGAAGACCTCGAGCCCCTGAGCTGTGTCCTGGCTAAACTCTTCACTTTCATCGGTAAGGGCGGTAGAATAACACCTATGGTGTCTCCTGTCTGCTGCTAGAGAGGGGTTTACCTCAAGCAGTGAACCTCGCGCCCCTGAGCTGTGTCCTAGCTAGACTCCTCAGTTTCAGTGGTATAGGCGGTAGAATAACACCTATGGTATCCCCTGTCTGCTGTAAGAGAGGGGTTTACCTCAGGGGGACTAGGAGAGCGTAAGTTAGAATCCCTCATGAGCCTGAGCTGTGTCCTGGATAGACTCCTCAGTTTCATTGGTAAGGGCGGTAGCATAACACCTATGGTATGTCTGTCTGCTGTAAGATAGGGGTTTACTTCAGGGGGCTATGAGAGCGTAAGTTAGAAACCCTCAAGCCCCTGAGCTGTGTCCTGGCTAGATTCCTCACTTTCATGGGTAAGGGCGGTAGAATAACACCTATGGTATCTCCTGTCTGCCGTAAGGGAGGGGTTTACCTCATGGGGACTATGAGATCGTAAGTTAGAAATCTCAAGCCCCGGAGCTGTGTCCTAGCTAGACTTCTCACCTTCATCGGTAAGGGCGGTGGAATAACACCTATGGTATCTCCTGTCTGCTGCTAGAGAGGGGTTTACCTCAAGCAGTGAACCTCATGCCCCTGAGCTGTGTCCTAGCTAGACTCCTCAGTTTCAGTGGGAAAGGCGGTAGAATAACACCTATGGTATCTCCTGTCTGCCGTAAGGGAGGGGTTTACCTCATGGGGACTATGAGATCGTTAGAAATCTCAAGCCCCGGAGCTGTGTCCTAGCTAGACTCCTCAGATTCATTGGTAAGGGCTCTAGAATAACACCTACGAAATCCCCTGCCTGCTGCTGGAGAGGGGTTTACTTCAAGCAGAGGACCTTGTCCCCCTGAGCTGTGTCTTGGCTAGACTCCTCAGTTTCATTGGTAAAGGCGGTAGAATAACACCTATGGTATCTCCTGTCTGCTGTAAGAGAGGGGTTTACCTCAGGGGGACTATGAGAGCATAAGTTAGAAACCCTCAAGCCCCTGAGCTGTGTCCTGGCTAGACTCATCACTTCCATCGGTAAAGGCGGTAGACTAACACCTATGCCTGCTGTAAGAGAGGGGTTTACCTCAGGGGGACTATGAGAGCGTAAGATAGAAACCTTCAAGCGCCTGAGCTGTGTCCTGTCTAGACTCCTCACTTTCATCGGTAAATGCGGTAGAATAACACCTATGTATCTCCTGTCTGCTGTAACAGGGGGGTTTACCCCAGGGGGGCTATGAAGACGTAAGTTAGAAACCCTCAAGCCCCTGAGCTGTGTCCTAGCTAGACTCCTCACTTTCATCGGTAAGGGCGGTAGAATAACACCTATGGTATCTCCTGTCTGCTGCTAGAGAGGGGTTTACCTCAGGGGGACAATGAGAGAGTAAGTTAGAAACCCTCAAGCCCCGGAGCTGTGTCCTAGCTAGACTCCTCACTTTCATCGGTAAAGGCGTTAGAATAACACCTATTGCATCCCCTGTCTGCTGTAAGAGAGGGGTTTACCTCATGCGGACTATGACAGAGTATGTTAGAAACCTTCAAGCCCCTGAGCTGTGTCCTGGCTAGACTCGTCAGTTTCATTGGTAAGGGCGGTATAATAACACATCTGGTATGTCTGTCCGGTGTAAGAGAGGGGTTTACCTCAGGGAGACTATGAGAGCGTAAGTTAGAAAGCCTCATGAGCCTGAGCTGTGTCCTGGCTAGACTCTTCAGTTTCATTGGTAAGGGCGGTAGAATTAACACCTATGGTATGTCTGTCTGCTGTAAGATAGTGGTTTACCTCAGGGGGGCTATGAGAGCGTAAGTTAGGAACCCTGAAGCCCCTGAGCTGTGTCCTGGTTAGACTCCTCAGTTTCATTGGTAAAAGCGGTAGAATAACACCTATGGTATGTCTGTCTGCTGTAAGAGAGGGGTTTACCACATGGGTGCTATGAGAGCGTAGTTAGAGACCCTCAAGCCCCTGAGCTGTGTC
The DNA here is from genome assembly GCF_040414725.1 of Anabrus simplex. Classification (NCBI taxonomy): domain Eukaryota; kingdom Metazoa; phylum Arthropoda; class Insecta; order Orthoptera; family Tettigoniidae; genus Anabrus; species Anabrus simplex. Next base: position 8,424,298 of record NC_090266.1, read on the forward strand.
CTAGCTAGACTCCACTGTTTCATTTTTAAAGGCGGTAGAATAACACCTAAGGAATCCCCAGTCTGCTGCTGGAGAGGGGTTTGCATCACGGGGACTATGAGAGCGTAAGTTAGAAACCCTCAAGCACCTGAGCTGTGTCCTAGCTAGACTCCTCACTTTCATCGGTAAAGGCGGTAGAATAACACCTATGTTATCTCCTGTCTGCTGCCAGATAGGGGTTTACCTCAAGCAGTGAACCTCGCGCCCCTGATCTGTGTCCTAGCTAGACTCCTCAGTTTCAGTGGTATAGGCGGTAGAATAACACCTATGGTATCCCCTCTCTGCTGTAAGAGAGGGGTTTACCTCACGGGGACTATGAGAGCGTAAGTTAGAAAACTTCGAGAACCTGAGCTGTGTCCTGGCTAAACTCCTCACTTTCATCGGTAAGGGCGGTAGAATATCACCTATGGTATCTCCTGTCTGCTGCTAGAGAGGGGTTTACATCAGGGGGACTATGAGAGCGTAAGTTAGAAACCCTCAAGCCCCTGAACTGTGTCCTAGCTAGACTCCTCACTTTCATCGGTAAAGGCGGTAGAATAATGCCTATGGTGTGTCTGTCTGCTGTAAGAGAGTGGTTTCCCTCAGGGGGCTATGAGAGCGTAAGTTAGAAGCCCTCAAGCCCCTGAGCTGTGTCCTAGCTAGACTCCTCACTTTCATCGGTAAAGGCGGTAGAATAATGCCTATGGTGTGTCTGTCTGCTGTAAGAGAGTGGTTTCCCTCAGGGGGCTATGAGAGCGTAAGTTAGAAGACCTCGAGCCCCTGAGCTGTGTCCTGGCTAAACTCTTCACTTTCATCGGTAAGGGCGGTAGAATAACACCTATGGTGTCTCCTGTCTGCTGCTAGAGAGGGGTTTACCTCAAGCAGTGAACCTCGCGCCCCTGAGCTGTGTCCTAGCTAGACTCCTCAGTTTCAGTGGTATAGGCGGTAGAATAACACCTATGGTATCCCCTGTCTGCTGTAAGAGAGGGGTTTACCTCAGGGGGACTAGGAGAGCGTAAGTTAGAATCCCTCATGAGCCTGAGCTGTGTCCTGGATAGACTCCTCAGTTTCATTGGTAAGGGCGGTAGCATAACACCTATGGTATGTCTGTCTGCTGTAAGATAGGGGTTTACTTCAGGGGGGCTATGAGAGCGTAAGTTAGATACCCTCAAGCCCCTGAGCTGTGTCCTGGCTAGATTCCTCACTTTCATGGGTAAGGGCGGTAGAATAACACCTATGGTATCCCCTGTCTGCTGTAAGAGAGGGGATTACCTCAGGGGGACTATGAGAGCGTAAGTTAGAAAACCTCAAGCTCCTGAAATATGTCCTGGTTAGACTCCTGACTTTCATCGGTAAAGGCGGTAGAATAATGCCTATGGTATCTCCAGTCTGCTGTAAGAGAGGGGTTACCTCACGGGGACTATGAGAGCGTAAGTTAGAAACCCTCAAGCCCCTGAGCTGTGTCCTAGCTAGACTCCTCAGTTTCAGTGTTAAAGGCGGTAGAATAACACCTATGGTATCCCCTGTCTGCTGTAAGAGAGGGGTTGACCTCAGGGGGACTATGAGAGCGTAAGTTACATACCCTCAAGCCCCTGAGCTGTGTCCTGGCTAGACTCCTCGGTTTCAGTGGTAAAGGCGGTAGATTAACACCTATGGTATGTCTGTCTGCTGTAAGAGTGGGGTTTACCTCAGGGGGACTATGAGAGCGTAAGTTGGAAGCCCTCAAACCCCTGAGCTGTGTCCTGGCTAGACTCTTCACTTTCATCGGTAATGGGGGTAGAATAACACCTATGGTATCTCCTGTCTGCTGTAAGAGAGGGGTTTTCCTCAAGGGGACTATGAGATTGTAAGTTAGAAACCCTCAAGCCCCTGAGCTGTGTCCTACCTAGACTCCTCAGTTTCAGTGCTAAAGGCGGTAGAATAACACCTACGGAATCCCCTGTCTGCTGCTGGAGAGGAGTTTACCTCAAGCGGTGGACCTTGTGCCCCTGAGCTGTGTCCTGGCTAGACTCCTCACTTTCATCGGTAAAGGCGGCAGAATGTCGCCTATGGTACCTCCTGTCTGCTGTATGAGAGGGGTTTACCTCAGGGGGACTATGAGAGCGTAAGTTAGAAACCCTCAACCCCCTGAGCTGTGTCCTAGCTAGACTCCTCAGTTTCAGTGGTAAAGGCGGTAGAATAATACCTACGGAATCCCCTGTCTGCTGCTGGGGAGGGGTTAACCTCAAGCAGTGAACCTCGTGCCCCTGAGCTTTGTCCTCGCTAGACTCCTCACTTTCATCGGTAAAGGCGGTAGAATAACACCTATGTCTGCTGTAAGAGAGGGGTTTACCTCAGGGGGGCTATGAGAGCGTAAGTTAGAAACCCTCAAGACCCTGAGCTGTGTCCTGGCTAGACTCCTCGGTTTCAGTGGTAAAGGCGGTAGATTAACACCTATGGTATGTCTGTCTGCTGTAAGAGTGGGGTTTACCTCAGGGGGACTATGAGAGCGTAAGTTGGAAGCCCTCAAGCCCCTGAGCTGTGTCCTGGCTAGACTCTTCACTTTCATCGGTAATGGCGGTAGAATAACACCTATGGTATCTCCTGTCTGCTGTAAGAGAGGGGTTTTCCTCAAGGGGACTATGAGATTGTAAGTTAGAAACCCTCAAGCCCCTGAGCTGTGTCCTACCTAGACTCCTCAGTTTCAGTGGTAAAGGCGGTAGAATAACACCTACGGAATCCCCTGTCTGCTGCTGGAGAGGGGTTTAACTCAAGCAGTGAACCTCGTGCCCCTGAGCTGTGTCCTGGCTAGACTCCTCACTTTCATCGGTAAAGGCGGTAGAATATCACCTATGGTATCTCCTGCCTGCTGTAAGAGAGGGGTTTACCTTATGGGGACTATGAGAGCGTAAGTTAGAAACCCTCAAGCACCTGAGCTGTGTCCTGGCTAGACTCCTCAGTTTCAGTGGTAAAGGAGGTACAATAACACCTATGGTATCCCCTGTCTGCTGTAAGAGGGGTGTTCACCTCATGGGGACAATGAGAGCGCAGTTAGAGACCCTCAAGCCCCTGAGCTGTGTCCTAGCTAGACTCCTCACTTTCATCGGTAAAGGCGGTAGAATAACACCTATGTTATCTCCTGTCTGCTGCTAGATAGGGGTTTACCTCAAGCAGTGAACCTCGCGCCCCTGATCTGTGTCCTAGCTAGACTCCTCAGTTTCAGTGGTATAGGCGGTAGAATAACACCTATGGTGTCCCCTCTCTGCTGTAAGAGAGGGGTTTACCTCACGGGGACTATGAGAGCGTAAGTTAGAAAACTTCGAGCCCCTGAGCTGTGTCCTGGCTAAACTCCTCACTTTCATCGGTAAGGGCGGTAGAATAACACCTATGGTATCTCCTGTCTGCTGCTAGAGAGGGGTTTACATCAGGGGGACTATGAGAGCGTAAGTTAGAAACCCTCAAGCCCCTGAACTGTGTCCTAGCTATACTCCTCACTTTCATCGGTAAAGGCGGTAGAATAATACCTATGGTGTGTCTGTCTGCTGTAAGAGAGTGGTTTACCTCAGGGGGCTATGAGAGCGTAAGTTAGAAACCCTCAAACCCTGAGCTGTGTCCTAGCTAGACTCCTCCCTTTCATCGGTAAAGGCGGTAGAATAACACCTATGTTATCTCCTGTCTGCTGCTAGATAGGGGTTTACCTCAAGCAGTGAACCTCGCGCCCCTGATCTGTGTCCTAGCTAGACTCCTCAGTTTCAGTGGTATAGGCGGTAGAATAACACCTATGGTGTCCCCTCTCTGCTGTAAGAGAGGGGTTTACCTCACGGGGACTATGAGAGCGTAAGTTAGAAAACTTCGAGCCCCTGAGCTGTGTCCTGGCTAAACTCCTCACTTTCATCGGTAAGGGCGGTAGAATAACACCTATGGTATCTCCTGTCTGCTGCTAGAGAGGGGTTTACCTCAAGCAGTGAACCTCGCGCCCCTGAGCTGTGTCCTAGCTAGACTCCTCAGTTTCAGTGGTATAGGCGGTAGAATAACACCTATGGTATCCGCTGTCTGCTGTAAGAGACGGGTTTTCCTCAAGGGGACTATGAGATTGTAAGTTAGAAACCCTCAAGCCCCTGAGCTGTGTCCTAGCTAGACTCCTCAGTTTCAGTGGTAAAGGAGGTAGAGTAACACCTATGGTATCCCCTGTATGCTGTAAGAGAGGGGTTTACCTCATGGGGACTATGAGAGCGTAAGTTAGAGGCCCTCAAGCCTCTGAGCTGTGTCCCAGCTTGACTCCTCACTTTCATCGGTAAAGTCGGTAGAATAACACCTATGTTATCTCCTGTCTGCTGCTAGTTAGGAACCCTCAAGGGGTTTACATCAAGCAGTGAACCTAGCGCCCCTGAGCTGTGTCCTAGCTAGACTCCTCAGTTTCAGTGGTAAAGGCGGTAGAATAACACCTATGGTATCCCCTGTCTGCTGTAAGAGAGGGGTTTACCTCAGGGGGGCTATGAGGGCTTAAGTTAGAAACCCCCAAGGCCCTGAGCTGTGTCCTAGCTAGACTCCTCACTTTCATCGGTAAAGGCGGAAGAATAACACCTATGGCATCTCCTGTCTGCTGCTAGAGAGGGGTTTACATGAAGCAGTGAACCTCGCGCCCCTGAGCTGTGTCCTAGCTAGACTCCTCAGTTTCAGTGGTATAGGCGGTAGAATAACACCTATGGTATCCCCTGTCTGCTGTATGAAAGGGGATTACCTCAGGGGGACTATGAGAGCGTAAGTTAGAAAACTTCGAGCCCCTGAGCTGTGTCATGGTCTTACTCCTCACTTTCATCGGTAAGGGCGGTAGAATAACACCTATGGTATCTCCTGTCTGCTGCTAGTTAGGAACCCTCAAGGGGTTTACATCAAGCAGTGAACCTAGCGCCCCTGAGCTGTGTCCTAGCTAGACTGTTCACTTTCATCGGTAAAGGCGGCAGAATATCGCCTATGGTATCTCCTGTCTGCTGGAAGAGAGGGGTTTACCTCAGGGGGACTATGAGAGCGTAAGTTAGAAACCCTCAAGCCTCTGAGCTGTGTCCCAGCTTGACTCCTCACTTTCATCGGTAAAGTCGGTAGAATAACACCAGTGTTATCTCCTGTCTGCTGCTAGAGAGGGGTTTACATGAAGCAGTGAACCTCGCGCCCCTGAGCTGTGTCCTAGCTAGACTCCTCAGTTTCAGTGGTATAGGCGGTAGAATAACACCTATGGTATCCCCTGTCTGCTGTATGAAAGGGGATTACCTCAGGGGGACTATGAGAGCGTAAGTTAGAAAACTTCGAGCCCCTGAGCTGTGTCCTGGTCTTACTCCTCACTTTCATCGGTAAGGGCGGTAGAATAACACCTATGTTATCTCCTGTCTGCTGCTAGTTAGGAACCCTCAAGGGGTTTACATCAAGCAGTGAACCTAGCGCCCCTGAGCTGTGTCCTAGCTAGACTCCTCAGTTTCAGTGGTAAAGGCGGTAGAATAACACCTATGGTATCCCCTGTCTGCTGTAAGAGAGGGGTTTACCTCAGGGGGGCTATGAGGGCTTAAGTTAGAAACCCCCAAGGCCCTGAGCTGTGTCCTAGCTAGACTCCTCACTTTCATCGGTAAAGGCGGAAGAATAACACCTATGGCATCTCCTGTCTGCTGCTAGAGAGGGGTTTACCTCAAGCAGTGAACCTCGTGCCCCTGAGCTGTGTCCAGGCTAGACTGTTCACTTTCATCGGTAAAGGCGGCAGAATATCGCCTATGGTATCTCCTGTCTGCTGGAAGAGAGGGGTTTACCTCAGGGGGACTATGAGAGCGTAAGTTACAAACCCTCAAGCCCCTGAGCTGTGTCCTGGCTAGACTCCTCACTTTCATAGGTAAGGGCGGTAGAATAACACCTATGGTATCTCCTGTTTGCTGTAAGACAGGGGTTTACCTCAGGGGGACTAAGAGACCACAAGTTAGAAACCCTCAAGCCCCTGAGCTGTGTCCTGGCTAGACTCTGCAATTTCATTGGTAAGGGCGGTAGAATAATATATATGGTATCTCTTGTCTGCTGTAAGAGAGGGGTTTACCTCAGGGGGACTATGAGAGCGTAAGTTAGAAACCCTCAAGCCCCTGAGCTGTGTCCTAGCTAGACTCCTCAGTTTCATCGGTAAAGGCGGTAGAATAACACCTATGGTATCCCCTGTCTGCTGTATGAGAGGGGTTTACCTCAGGGGGACTATGAGAGCGTAAGTTAGAAACCCTCAAGCCCCTGAGCTGTGTCCTGGCTAGACTCCTCAGTTTCAGTGGTAAAGGAGGTAGAATATCACCTATGTATCTCCTGTCTGCTGTAAGAGAGGGGTTTACCTCAGGGGGACTATGAGAGCGTAAGTTAGAAACCCTCAAGCCCCTGAGCTGTGTCCTGGCTAGACTCCTCAGTTTCAGTGGTAAAGGAGGTAGAATAACACCTATGGTATCCCCTGTCTGCTGTAAGAGAGGGGTTTACCTTATGGGGACTATGAGAGCGTAAGTTAGAGACCCTCAAGCCCCTGAGCTGTGTCCTAGCTGGACTCCTCACTTTCATCGGTAAGGGCGGTAGAATAACACCTATGGTATCCCCTGTCTGCTGTATGAGAGGGGTTTACCTCAAGCAGTGAACCTCGTGCCCCTGAGCTGTGTCCTAGCTGGACTCACCAGTTTCAGTGGTAAAGGCGGTAGAATAACACCTATGGTATCCCCTCTCTGCTGTAAGAGTGGGGTTTACCTCAGGGGGCTATGAGAGCGTAAGTTAGAAATCCTCAAGCCCGTGAGCTGCGTCCTAGCTAGACTCGTCAGTTTCATTGGTAAGGACGGTAGAATAACACCTATGGTATGTCTGTCTGCTGTAAGATAGGGGTTTACCTCAGGGGGGCTATGAGAGCGTACGTTAGAAACGCTCAAGCCCCTCAGCTGTGTCCTGGCTAGACTCCTCAGTTTCAGTGGTAAAGGAGGTAGAATAACACCTATGGTATCCCCTGTCTGCTGTAAGAGAGGGGTTTACCTTATGGGGACTATGAGAGCGTAAGTTAGAGACCCTCAAGCCCCTGAGCTGTGTCCTAGCTGGACTCCTCACTTTCATCGGTAAGGGCGGTAGAATAACACCTATGGTATCCCCTGTCTGCTGTATGAGAGGGGTTTACCTCAAGCAGTGAACCTCGTGCCCCTGAGCTGTGTCCTAGCTGGATTCACCAGTTTCAGTGGTAAAGGCGGTAGAATAACACCTATGGTATCCCCTCTCTGCTGTAAGAGTGGGGTTTACCTCAGGGGGACTATGAGAGCGTAAGTTAGAAACCCTCAAGCCCCTGAGCTGTGTCCTGGCTAGACTCCTCAGTTTCAGTGGTAAAGGAGGTAGAATATCACCTATGTATCTCCTGTCTGCTGTAAGAGAGGGGTTTACCTCAGGGGGACTATGAGAGCGTAGGTTAGAAACCCTCAAGCCCCTGAGCTGTGTCCTGGCTAGACTCCTCAGTTTCAGTGGTAAAGGAGGTAGAATAACACCTATGGTATCCCCTGTCTGCTGTAAGAGAGGGGTTTACCTTATGGGGACTATGAGAGCGTAAGTTAGAGACCCTCAAGCCCCTGAGCTGTGTCCTAGCTGGACTCCTCACTTTCATCGGTAAGGGCGGTAGAATAACACCTATGGTATCCCCTGTCTGCTGTATGAGAGGGGTTTACCTCAAGCAGTGAACCTCGTGCCCCTGAGCTGTGTCCTAGCTGGACTCACCAGTTTCAGTGGTAAAGGCGGTAGAATAACACCTATGGTATCCCCTCTCTGCTGTAAGAGTGGGGTTTACCTCAGGGGGACTATGAGAGCGTAAGTTAGAAATCCTCAAGCCCGTGAGCTGCGTCCTAGCTAGACTCGTCAGTTTCATTGGTAAGGACGGTAGAATAACACCTATGGTATGTCTGTCTGCTGTAAGAGAGGGGTTTACCTTATGGGGACTATGAGAGCGTACGTTAGAAACCCTCAAGCCCCTCAGCTGTGTCCTGGCTAGACTCCTCACTTTCATCGGTAAGGGCGGTACAATAACACGTATGGTATCCCCTGTCTGCTGTAAGAGAGGGGTTTACCTCAGGGGGACTATGAGAGCGTAAGTTAGAAACCCTCAAGCCCCTGAGCTGTGTCGTGGCTAGACTCCTCACTTTCATCGGTAAAGGCGGTAGAATATCACTCATGGTATCTCCTGTCTGCTGTAAGAGAGGGGTTTACCTCAGGGGGACTATGATAGCGTAAGTTAGAAACCCTCAAGCCCCTGAGCTGTGTCCTAGCTAGACTCCTCAGTTTCAGTGGTAAACGCGGTAGAATAACACCTACGGAATCCCCTGTCTGCTGCTGGAGAGGGGTTTACCTCAAGCAGTGAACCTCGTGCCCCTGAGCTGTGTCCTAGCTTGACTCCTCACTTTCATCGGTAATGGCTGTAGAATAACACCTATGTCTGCTGTAAGAGAGGGTTTTACCTCAGGGGGACTATGAGAGCGTAAGTTAGAAACCGTCAAGCCCCTGAGCTGTTTCCTGGCTAGACTCCTCAGTTTCAGTGGTAAAGGAGGTAGAATAACACCTATGGTATCCCCTGTCTGCTGTAAGAGAGGGGTTTACCTTATGGGGACTATGAGAGCGTAAGTTAGAGACCCTCAAGCCCCTGAGCTGTGTCCTAGCTGGACTCCTCACTTTCATCGGTAAGGGCGGTAGAATAACACCTATGGTATCCCCTGTCTGCTGTATGAGAGGGGTTTACCTCAAGCAGTGAACCTCGTGCCCCTGAGCTGTGTCCTAGCTGGACTCACCAGTTTCAGTGGTAAAGGAGGTAGAATATCACCTATGGTATCCCCTCTCTGCTGTAAGAGTGGGGTTTACCTCAGGGGGACTATGAGAGCGTAAGTTAGAAATCCTCAAGCCCGTGAGCTGCGTCCTAGCTAGACTCCTCAATTTCATCGGTAAGTTCGGTGGAATAACACCTATGGTATCTCCCGTCTGCTGCTAGAGATGGGTTTACCTCAGGGGGACTATGAGAGCGTAAGTTAGAGACCTTCATGCCCCTAAGCTGTGTCCTGGCTAGACTCGTCAGTTTCATTGGTAAGGACGGTAGAATAACACCTATGGTATGTCTGTCTGCTGTAAGATAGGGGTTTACCTCAGGGGGGCTATGAGAGCGTACGTTAGAAACCCTCAAGCCCCTCAGCTGTGTCCTGGCTAGACTCCTCACTTTCATCGGTAAGGGCGGTACAATAACACGTATGGTATCCCCTGTCTGCTGTAAGAGAGGGGTTTACCTCATGGGGACTATGAGAGCGTAAGTTAGAAACCCTCAAGCCCCTGAGCTGTGTCCTGGCTAGACTCCTCAGTTTCAGTGGTAAAGGCGGTAGAATAACACCTATTGTATCCCCTGTCTGCTGTAAGAGAGGGGTTTACCTCCGTCGGACTATGAGAGCGTAAGTTAGAAACCCTCAAGCCTCTGAGCTGTGTCCTAGCTTGACTCCTCTGTTTCATTTTTAAAGGCGGTAGAATAACACCTACGGAATCCCCAGTCTACTGCTGGAGAGGGGTTTACCGCAAGCAGTGGACCTTGTGCCCCTGAGCTGTGTCGTGGCTAGACTCCTCACTTTCATCGGTAAAGGCGGTAGAATATCACTTATGGTATCTCCTGTCTGCTGTAAGAGAGGGGTTTACCTCAGGGGGACTATGATAGCGTAAGTTAGAAACCCTCAAGCCCCTGAGCTGTGTCCTAGCTAGACTCCTCAGTTTCAGTGGTAAACGCGGTAGAATAACACCTACGGAATCCCCTGTCTGCTGCTGGAGAGGGGTTTACCTCAAGCAGTGAACCTCTTGCCCCTGAGCTGTGTCCTAGCTTGACTCCTCACTTTCATCGGTAATGGCGGTAGAATAACACCTATGTCTGCTGTAAGAGAGGGTTTTACCTCAGGGGGACTATGAGAGCGTAAGTTAGAAACCGTCAAGCCCCTGAGCTGTTTCCTGGCTAGACTCCTCAATTTCAGTGGTAAAGGCGGTAGAATAACTCCTATGGTATCCCCTGTCTGCTGCTAGAGAGTAGTTTACCTCAAGCAGTGAACCTCGTGCCCCTGAGCTGTGTCTTAGCTAGACTCCTCACTTTCATCGGTAAGGGCGGTAGAATATCACCTATGGTATGTCTGTCTGCTGTAAGAGAGGGGTTTACCTCAGGGGGACTATGAGAGCGTAAGTTAGAAACCCTCAAACCCCTGAGCTGTGTCCTGGCTAGACTCCTCACTTTCATTGGTAAAGGCGGTAGAATAACACCTATGTCTGCTGTGAGGGTGGCACTTCCGTTTTGCAAGCAGTAGCAGGAGGTGATCAATGTAATGTGTATTTTTGCTGTGTTGAAATGTCACTTCCGATGACGTTTTCGCAAGCAGTAGCAGAACCGTTCTCATTTGCCTTTATAACTTCGAGCACACCACACGCAAAAATTATCATTTAATCGTTTTCCTCCCCCTTTTTTACATGTAAGTATTTTAGGTAATTCAAGTATCTGTGTGTGTAATGTGTAAGTGGTATCGGCGAGATTCTTGAGAAATAGAGTGACGTGTTTCAGTGTTCTGCAGGATAGCCCGTGTTGTGATGTATTTGCAATCACTGAGCGTGTAAGCTATGCTATATGTGCACTGCGTGTTTTCCGTGGATTCTGATTTTTGCATTAGGCAAATCACTGAAGTACTTGTGTTGTATTCATAATTTGTAAATTATCGTTTACCGACGAGTAGCTACGCTGTATGTGCACTATGTGTTTCCGTAGATTCTGAATTTTGGATTAGACAAATCATTGAAGATGTACGTTTGCTATATCCATATTTTGTCAATTATCGTCTACCGAGCGAGTTAGCTGTGCGGTATGTGCACTGTGGGTTTTCCATGGATTCTGATTTTCGCATTAGGCAAATCATTGAAGTTGTACTTTTGTTGTATTCGTATTAGGTAAATTATCGTTTACCGAGCTTGTTCGCTACGCGGTATGTGCACTGTGTTTCCGTAGATTCTGATTTTTGCATTAGGCTAACCATAGATGTACGTTTGCTATATTCATATTTTGTAAATTACTGTTTGCCGAGCTTGTTAGCTAGGCAATATGTGCAATTTGTGTTTCCGTGGACACTGATTTTTCATTAGGCAAATCTTTGAAGATGTACGTTTGCTATACTCATATTTTGTAAATGAGCGTTTACCGAGCGAAATAGCTACGCAGTATGTGCACTGCCTTGTGCATAAAATCGAGTTGTTATAGTATTGTATGTTCGATAAAGATATAAAGTTATGTCTTGACAGAGTGGGAAGAGGTGGAGGACGTTATAACAGCCGCCATCTTGCACAAGTTGTTCAGAATTCCAGTCGTTTTTCCTCTCTTCGAATCCATTTTCTTAGAACAAAGGTATCGCCTGACATGTTCTGAGCAATGATCTGAACACATCTTGTAAGTAACGACATCATGCATCGTGTTCTATTCTAGTCTTGTTATGTTTTAATCACTTATTGAGTGTTCTGAACACATGTTGCAGTTAACGACATCGAGTACAGTGTTCGATTCTAGTCTTGTTATGTTTTAATCACTTATTTTGTGATCTGAACACATCAATCAGAGTTCTGAACGCATGTTGTAGGTAACGACATTAAGTACAGTGTTCGATTCTAGTCTTGTTATGTGTCAATCTATTCTTTAGTGATCTGAACACGTGTTGTAGGTAGTTAACATTGTAGCAGTAAGGCTAGAATCTATCGAGATTGTTACACTAAGAATAGCGAAGTTTAAGATTCTTGTAGCCGTTATTTTGTGCAAGCGCCCTTGGCCAGCAGCTTGGTTTAAAAACTAAATTTTCTAAGGGAATTATCTCTTGCTAAGTGTAAACATTTTCTGAACAGTGGTCTGAACACCCGTTGTTCGATTCTGTTCTTGTTGCAGTAAGCAATATGTTTTTTTCGAATCTATCTACAAAAGTATCTGTTGCACGCGTTTTGAACAGTGTTCTCAACAGCAGCTTCGTAAGTATGTCACAAAGTCTTAGAGTGTTGTAAAGTGTATCTTGGTTTAAAAGACTATGATAATAGTATGTTGAGAAGGGCAGCTCGGTAAGTGTGTTGAGAAGGGAAGCTTGCTTTATAACTATGACCGTAGGAAAGGCAGCTTGCTTGCTTGCGGCGTTGCTAATTCCCGCGCTATAAAGTTTACTTCCGTCAAGATAGCAGTAAGCCATGTGCATGTAGTTAAAGATAGCGGTAGACAGCTGCCAAAAACCACGTGGAATTTTTCAAATTGCCCGCCATCACGTGCCTAAGGTGACATCCATGAGAATTTAGCCCGGTCATGATGGCAGAATGATGCTCTCTTGTCTAGAGTTGGCCGTTATCATAAAAACACGTGGCTTTGTTTACAAACAAAATGGCGGATGACAGCTGTCATAAAAGCACGTGGCTTTTTTTAAGGATAGCAGCACTGAGGTTAGCGATTCGTTGTTGTTTAAAGACGGCAGCGTGACAGCTGCCAAGAAGCACGTGGAAGTTTTAAATTGCCCGCTACTACATAGCTAAGGTAGCAACTACTAGGTTTTGTGCCTTACAGATTGCAGCACTGAGGTTAGCGATCGTCTGTTGTTTAAAGATGGCCGCTGTCAGGAGAGCACGTGACTTCATTCACAAGCAAGAGCACGTGACTTGGTTTAAAGATGACCGCTGACAGCTGTCAAAAAAGCACGTGGATTTTCAAATAGCCCGCCATCACGTGCCAAGGATGAGGTTTAGTGCCGTCAAGATGGCAGCACTGAGGTTGGCGATGCTTTCTTGTTTATAGATGGCGGATGACAGCTGTCAAAAAGCACGTGGCTGTCAGAAAATCACGTGGCTTTGTTTACAAACAAGAGCACGTGTTGATGACTTCACGGTCACGTGACCGGTGTCAATGACATCGGGGTCAATGACCTCGTGCGCTGACGCAGCATAAAAATGCTGACGGGTGGATTGGGAGCCCCACTGCTCCCCTACTGTCATTTGCTACGAGTAAAAGAAAGTACAAACAGTTAAACACCGTAGTTAAATGGCAGATCGTTCAAAAGTAATATGACATAAAAAATAAGACTATTAATCTATACAACTATAAAGGATTTTAGAAATTAAGTGACGAAGCTTGAATAACTAAATCAGTAGATTAAACAATGTGGTGCATGGAGGAGGATATGTTAACTAGGAGAACAAAGGACTCGATCATGAAGCCTAAGGAGAAAAAGACGTCGATGGTAAGACACAGTTTCCAGGGATTTAAAGGTAAGATTTATAGAACTAAACGAGGCCAACGTAGAGGATTGTGTCGGCATTTAACAGATTCCGAGTGGCTTGCAGACTGAACGCTAAAAAGGTAAAGAGTCAGTAATGAAGATGTATGTATTAATGTAGAATATGCACGTTATCTGGTTTCTAAATATTAAATCGAAAATACGCAATTGCCGATTTACTGCACTAGATAGAATATTACTTGAGAATGAGTTGTTAGCCCATCCGGAATTTTCTCTACATCTCGCCCTAAGTAATTTCAGTGATCAATTGATGCACATGACTACCAATTATCCCACCGCATATGATTTCAGTGGACCTGGGTATCGTTTTGCGGTTTTTAGTTAGGTCCTCGCATATTGTTACACTACTGCTTTAAATGGCCTTTTCGATTTGAAGACTAATTTTCGGCCGGGTATGAAAGAAATTTTACAACTCTGTGCCTGATTTCGTTGTGAATACTGGTGCAAAACCTGTGCGAACGTTCAATCTTCATGGGATAAGGAGGAACATTCAACCGAGTGTCAATCTTCCAAATGCACTTTTCTGTGTCTCCCCCTGAAGTTTCAGGTACTCCAATTATTCGTAAACTGTTCCTACGTTGATAAGTTTTCAGGTAATTGCCGCTGACGATCAGTTAATGCCACGTTTTGTTTGGTCAGTTCACATTTTACATTTCTTATCAAATATAATACTTTCTTCAGGTTTTGCTACGACTGATAAGCGGTATGGAAGTGGAGATCATTGTGTTTCCACACCGTTCTTGTGCAAACACGAATATCACATGCCATGTCAACGAACCCGAAAAGAACATACCAAACCAACGTAAGAGGACATACACCTATTGCGGTCAAGTCAAACAACTCCTCAGGACTTGCGAATCCGTACAATCTGTGGACCTATGCAGAGTTCATGGCCAAGGGATCAAGCTATGTAACCCACCAACTGCTAACCATAGGCAGTTTAGACTACAATGGTGCCTGAAGGAACGAATGCCATGCTTGGCGGAATTATTTGACTAAACAGTCGGCTATGCGGAGAACGACGCAGAATAATTAGCTGGTTATCGCAATTTACCGAATGTTAACAGGGAAGTTAATGCAACCGGAAGAAATCATTACCAAGTAATGGTAAAAAGTACTGTATGTTAATCTGGGAAAGTCAGCATTATCATAAAGTGGCGGGCCCGGCTAGAGGTGGTATAGGTTAACACAGCTTGGAGTTAAGCCTGCACACATAGCTAGCCGGCGGCCCAAATTTACACTACTTGCATACTGTACTCACTGCACCAATTATATGTAGGATTTCCCGACTGGGTAGGCTAATCTCGGATTGCACTGTGGAATCTTAGGCGGAATTGGAAGAACGAGTATTCATTTCAAAAGTGGACATCTTGTAAATATTTCGCAGCCATAATATCTGTTGTGTAATTTAACTCAAACCCAATTGATTATTAAATACGTGTGTCGGCTTAAGATATATTTCCTCGGGATGAAGTCTGTGCGGAATTAAAAAGCAATATCATATATTTATTTGTTGTGATCTGATCTAATCTGATCAACTTAATACATGTTTCGGAATTAATACATTTTCATTAAAGTTCGGTCTAGTCTCCCTTTCATGTGTGGTATAAGACGCCGTTATCTTATGTTACATGCTCCCCCATCACTTAGAGCCGAGGTGTAATTTATTTAGATTTTACTTTTACGCCATGGACCAGTCACGCCTGGGATTTACTGGCAAGCTTGGGTCATTACAAATTACGGGACAAAGCACCAATTGAACACTTTTCAACCTATGTATAAAATACACACAATTTCTGAACAATCGACACTTTGGAGCGAATTGCTCAGTTGGAGAAATTAGTTCATTTACAATTGATTTATACTCACCGGGGATGGGCAGGTCTCCGGCTAGCGAAAGAACTAGCCCTAGCCAGTTGAACAACATGAGCGACCAACACAGCATCGTTCCTGCAAACAAACATAACCTCCTCTCAATCAAAGATATATATTCATTATTATGTCAGTTTATCGCTCTGACTTACGTTACTCATAATGCAGGTGATTTAGGATTTTACCTTTTTAAATGATATCAATAATCTGGAAATTTATCAAACATTTCCCTGGGTAAAATATACCATTCTCTAACCCCTCCGCCTATAAAGGAATATTTGGCCGAAATTCCCCTCTTGAATTCAAACTTTATATTCATATTGCGACAGTTCGCGGGATGAACGTCAGTACGAGCCCTCTACACTCAGGGTCTTGACGGGTTTTTCTCGTTGTGGGGTCATTTCTGAGAACCGCGACGCCACAGCTAGCTATGGTGGTTAGTTGGTGCCTAATTATGATGGTTCGCATCCCTGATCTTGAATGGTGGTGAAATATACGGATTACGCGATATGGAGTTGGGAATGTTATTGGGCGACCAAGATTTCAGATCTAAAATGTGGAGTATCCATTCGATTGCATGACGTGCCTGTGTTGTATGGCTTCAAGTCCATTGATATCCTATTAATACTCCCTGCGATCATCAAGTCGATCGTATTTCCAATGTTGCAACTGCCTTATGATTTATTGTGAACATGAGAGTGGAACTAATTCACAAGTAAAGTTGTTTACACCTAAATAATAGTGAAAAATTGAGATATTCTGGATTGGATCATGTTTATTCGGCGTAATGTCCCTAAATAGATTAAGACGAAACCAAAGCGTGCATTTAACGCCCCAAACACATAATTATTGCAATCATAACCAATCATTTATCCATCGCTAACTCAATCTAATGCAGTGATATCGGTGCGTAATTTTCAACTTCCAAAACCTAATCGTGAATACGAACACCAGTTCACAATAAGAGGACAAACTGGGGCAAATATTCATTTATAGGAAGGGGAGTTAGGGATTGGAATAACTTACCAAGGGAGATGTTCAATAAATTTCCAATTTCTTTGAAATCATTTCGGAAAAGGCTAGGAAAGCAACAGATAGGGAATCTGCCACCTGGGCGACTGCCCTAAATGCAGATCAGTATTGATTGATTGATTGATTGATTGATTGATTGATTGACAATAATAATTAATTTTAACCTTAAAATTGACAATCATTATGAGATCTCATTGAGCATATTCTGCCTGAGTGAAACAACCTACATAATAATACTCATTGCCTAATTGCATTGTCGTTGATGCTATTGTGTCAGACTCAATATCATGCATGTCGTACATATTAGGAAACATTTTTACATTTATTATCGTCGGTTTGGTCCAGACACAATGCTTTTTCATGGCAGGACTGAAATAAACTAAATTAAATGATTACTATTACATCCTAAGTAAATTATGTTGTCCTGAAGACGCTCGCATCAACGCGAAAATAAATGCACAACTATCCTCACACATACCTTCGAAGATCTACCTAACCTAGCAAACAATGGATGATATGGATGATGTAGTAACAAGACATAATATCAACACAACATATTCACATTCAAATATCAAATCAAAGTATCACATGATATCCAATATACGTATTAATTAACTACTACGTCCATGAAGTGCTACTCTCAACCTATACAAGATATCATGGTAGCCATGTGTGTGGTGAATTTTACAAATGTTGCAAGCATATCGCTTCAGAACCAGTCGAACAAACGAAACGTGAATTTCCACTACGGTAATAAATCAGATCATAATAGTCGACACAGCTTCGTAGTTAATAATCATCACCATCATAACCCCAATATCACATCGCCAAACGCGTGTATTCCAAAATAATTCAGTATACCAAATCACTAATTGTGTACCTACTGTCACGCTTCAACGAACTACCTCAAGACATCACTTGTCACTACATAATTAAAATTTTGCTACCAGGAACTGCAATAAAATCTACCATGAAAAGACATTATAAATATCTGGTTGTTTACCAGGGTATTGGGATGCGCGTGGTCCAGGAAATCCTCCCCTTAACCACGCCATTGCCACGGCCGGAGCTCGCTTTCACATTTTAGCCTTGCACATCGTTAAAGAAATTCATCTTCCAAACCATCATATTGTTCTCAAGTACATCATACCTAAACAATATAGTATTAGATTAACAAGTTCTCACACTACCATTATTATACTCAACGATAACATGCACTCCTTGATGTAAGTAACTATTTACAAGATACCGACATTAAATCCTTAAATGCGTCGTTGATTTTATGCAAAGGCTTGGCTTTCGTACAATGTCTAATATTTCCTCACTATTTGTCAATAATGACTCAGATTTAAAATACCCGTCGTGTATTATGATTCCTTTTCAAGACAATGGCAGCATACACTCAGTTTTCCACAAATATTTTGGTAAAATCTTCTTAATTTAACAACCACCATTCCAAGTTGCACACACGCCGATAACAAGGCAACAACAATGACAATGATCTATATTCCGCCTTCTCATTATAACAAAGATATGGAATAGAAGTATACAAACTTAGATGTACCATTTCATCTCAAACAGAATATCATTACCAATCGATACATAGGTGTCGCCACCGTCACACTTACCAACTATCGATATTTTATTTTACATGACATTAAACTATTTGCATTCGCTTTGGTTTCGTGTCATATAATACACGTTTTAATCTACATACAACTTAAAATTAACCTTATATACATAAAATTATACATCCCCACGCTCAAAAATGAATATAAAGTCCATTTCTTCACTTTCACTTTCTTGCGTTCGCGAAATGTATAGATGAATACAGGTCCTGAACTGTGCAGACGTCAGACAGCCAAGCCCGAGCACGCACCCTGCCTACCTGCCAGCTCGCCGTCGTCGTCCGCCAGCCAAGCCACCGTCGCCCGCTTCGTGCAAGCCCTGCCCACTCGCTCTGCCATCGCTGCGAGCTCCCCGCTCGCCCCAGTCACCCCGGCCAACCAGCGAAGAGCAGCCACGTTCTCTGCGCGGTCCGACTATCCAGATATACTCCAGCAGCCGACTTTCAGCGGTCTGCCATACTACCACCGGCTCTTCGAGCAGTCACACGACCAGACCAGCCACATTAGCCAACATCGAAGAAAAGAGCTATTTGTCTTGCGCTCGGTGTGTGTTTGTTCGTGTCTTGCCTCGGAGCGACCCGATAAAACTACACCTGACACGACTGACGCCCACCGAGTGCGCTTTCCCTGACGCAGGTCCTCTTCGGAGTTTGACCATTTTCTGTGCTATCCCGACTACCAAGACCCCCTCCCATCCCGTCGGGCCCCTCCTGGTGGATCGAGTAGCCAGGACCCCGACACCCTGCCATTATGCTCTCTGACTCAGAGTCCTATAATTCTGACTCAGAGCTCCTAATTCCTAACTCCTCCCATCATCAGCCTCTACTCTTTCAAACTAACCTACCAGACTCCGAATTCTTTCCATTCATACTGCCTTTCATCAACGAACCCGGTCACAATTCCCTCCAGCAACTACAAGCCTTACATGCTCACCGCTTCATGATCTCCACTGCCACCTCCTCCGTCCTGGATCACATTCAGCTGCTTCAAGAACTTAACAACGGTTACGTTCTCATCTTTGTCCATGGATATTTCAAAATTAGAGACCAACTAATCAAGCACAATATTGTCTATCAAACTTGTGCTAATGACATCGCAACCGTTGACTCCTCCAGCCAAACCACTCCTTGCACCAAACACCTCGAAATTCACACCCCCGCCGCCCATAGCTATACCCCACCCCACCTCCTAAATCCTCAAAACTCACCAAATACGCTCAAACTCAACCTCAAACGTTCAACAAACACCGTTCCTCCCAGACCGATGTAACACTGCCTTCCACTGCAGACTCTTCACTCACCTCCCCCTCTCCCCACCCCCAACAACCTCACACTAAACACCGCTTCTCTGAGACAAATATCACACTACCACCCACCACAGACAACGTCACTTCACCGGCCTCCCCCCCCAGACAGCCACCGACCCCGGGCAAGAGTCCAATCAGTCTCTGACCCGGGCTCGAATTCTCAAGACAAATACACACAGACTGGGAGTAGACGTAACAAACCTGCTCCCAGGCACAGGAAGCCACCAACACGTCACACCTCCACTACAGCTACTCGTTCCTCCCCCTCACTTGTCACTCAGTGAAGCCTGAAGCTCAATCACTCTGCAGTTTCCTGCTCAGAGCCTACCCTCTGGTCCCCACCGTCACACTGTCTGTACGGTCACGCAGCCTCTTTCCCTGGTTGCCCATTTATTAAGCAGGCAATTAAGGCGCATTACAGACACTCACGACACTTACACACCCGCTCCTCACAACACTCACCCCCCACCATTCCAGTCTTTCCAACTTCGAACCCAGGTCCACTTAATCCTGACTTCACTCCGCAACACACCCCTCACGCCTCTACCCTCTTGCATCTGCTACTCCTTAACCTACTCACGACCCAGAACATGCCCCTCCCCCCAGCCATGCCAAGTAGACAGCTAATCCTCCACTAAAGTTCCCGCCAAGTCAGTTCAACACCTCGATAGTCTTCACAGTACAAACCCCCCCCCCAGGTCATACCAACTGCATAAGTCACGACGATTCTAAATCCCTCCCATATTCTTCATGCACAAAATTAATAGCGTCATGCTACCCTGTGGTGCAGCAACATCGGCCATGGTCACCATTTAGATGGGTGACCACAGAAGACTACTTCGTCCCTTACTTGCCTTGCCAACTCACCCTCCCAACAACTTTTCCTCTCACTTCGTCCTGCCCTGCATTTCTTCCTTCTCTCTTCTCTCTTCTTCTCTCGCTTAAACTGCCCTACGGGGCACAGGGCATATCCTGCCCAGTCATGAAAAGGAAGCGACAATCGGCCACCACCATCAGCACGTCAAGCAGCGGGAAGATATCACCACCCAGAAATAGCACTCAAAGCCCAAAATGAGGCTGACGGGCTAAAGTACTCACGGAGCAGGCCCCGTCTGCTACTACTACTACTGTTCCAGCGCCATGTTCTTGGGACTTGAGTCGTCCTCGTTCCACATGGAAACTGCACAATATCGTCTACTAATGTCATTCCAAGCCATGTCCCCGCTGACATACAATTTAGTCTACCTTTCTCTAAAGTGCTGCCAGCCCACACTTTGCAACATTACCGTAACACGACTCTTTTTTCGGAAATCGATCTGCTTCTATTTGCAGTTCTCGTATCACATACTCTAATTCAAATTTACATCCTTTCTAAACACCCTCTATTTGCGTTTACATGAAAAATAAGGAATGTTTTAATCAACTGAAATATCACAGTACCTGTCTCTGTTATTGATGTTCTTTATTGCTAGTTTCATTTTGCACCTAAGGGGTATATCCCGCTACCTTCATAACCCATTTTCTCAAGAACTACTGTATGAAACATAATGAAGTACTGGACATATTCTAGAAGTTGGGATAGACAATTTTTTCTGTGTTATTTTCTTTATACCTTTTTTGTTAAATTTTTTTGAAGTTTTCTTCAAATATACAAGATGTCTCTACCATTCTAGAGGTATGGTATTACAATGGTATTATACATGAATAGTGAAAAGTCAAGAATCTATCTTCTATAGATCTGGAGATAGCGAGTCATTTGTCTGAAAAATAATATTTTTTCAGAAATTGCAATTAAAAATTAATTTTTCAATGGAAACAACAGTAAAAAAATCGCCAGCAGTGTAGTTTTCATCATCACCTATATTGCTCGAGTGTATCCTCTTCTTCTTCCTCAAAAGATCTTTCCTTTTTGGACAACTTTTAAGCCTGTCGCTCTGCCTTGTCGACTCGCTCCTTGTCCAATTCCTTCAGTATGGCTCATGTATTCCAACCAGTCTTCACACCCAGCTCTTCCAAGACGTTCAGTCTATCAGTATTGCTATCATTAAATGAGAAGACAGCATCATACATACAGAGCTTCAATGTATTGTACCCCACAAATACATTTTTGTTATTCTTGTCCGCACTACATAGTTGAATGACTCTACGTTTTGTGTTTTCCTGTCAGATATTTTTTCAGGAGATCTGGATTTGCCTAATCTTTCTAAACTGGATTTATAGTGAACATAACAGCCTCAGGTACAGAGTTCTTTTCGGTGAACTTATGTAAAGTTCCAACTGCTCCACTTTTTTTTTCAATCAATACTGATCTGCATTTAGGGCAGTCGCCCAGGTGGCAGATTCCCTATCTGTTGCTTTCCTAGCCTTTTCCGAAATGATTTCAAAGAAATTGGAAATTTATTGAACATCTCCCTTGGTAAGTTATTCAATCCCTAACTCCCCTTCCTATAAATGAATATTTGCCCCAGTTTGTCCTCTTGAATTCCAACTTTATCTTCATATTGTGATCTTTCCTACTTTTATAGACGCCATTCAAACCTATTCGTCTACTAATGTCATTCCACGCCATCTCTCCGCTGACAGCTCGGAACATACCACTTAGTCGAGCAGCTCTTCTTCTTTCTCTCAATTCTTCCCAACCCAAACATTGCAACATTTTTGTAACGCTACTCTTTTGTCGGAAATCACCCAGAACAAATCGAGCTGCTTTTCTTTGGATTATTTCCAGTTCTTGAATCAGGTAATCATGGTGAGGGTCCAATACACTGGAACCATACTCTAGTTGGGGTCTTACCAGAGATTTATATGCACTCTCCTTTACATCCTTACTACAACCCCTAAACACCCTCATAACCATGTGCAGAGATCGGTACCCTTTATTTACAATCCCATTTATGTGATTACCCCAGTGAAGATCTTTCCTTATATTAACACCTAGATACTTACAATGATCCCCAAAAGGAACTTTCACCCCATCAACGCAGTAATTAATACTGAGAGGACTTTTCCTATTTGTGAAACTCACAACCGACTTTTAGCCCCGTTTATCAACATACCATTGCCTGCTGTCCATCTCACAATATTTTCGAGGTCACGTTGTAGTTGCTCACAATCTTGTAACTTATTTATCACGCTATAGAGAATAACATCATCCGCAAGAAGCCTTACCTCCGATTCCACTCCTTTACTCATATCATTTATATATATAAGAAAACATAAAGGTCCGATAACACTGCCCTGAGGAACTCCCCTCTCAAATATTACAGGGTCAGACAAAGCTTCACCTACTCTAACTCTCTGAGATCTATTTTCTAGAAATATAGCAACCCATTCAGTCACTCTTTTGTCTAGTTCAATTGCACTCATTTTTGCCAGTAGTCTCCCATGATCCACCCTATCAAATGCTTTAGACAGGTCAATCGCGATACAGTCCATTTGACCTCCTGAATCCAGGATATCTGCTATATCTTGCTGGAATCCTACAAGTTGAGCTTCAGTGGAATAACCTTTCCTAAAACCGAATTGCCTTCTATCGAACCAGTTATTAATTTCACAAACATGTCTAATATAATCAGAAAGAATGCCTTCCCAAAGCTTACATACAATGCATGTCAAACTTACTGGCCTGTAATTTTCAGCTCTTATGTCTATCACCCTTTCCTTTATTCCTTTCCTTTGTTTACACCACTGGCCATAACAAATGTTGTGGATTGGCTTGTCATCTGTTGATATTTATGGAAAAAATTTGCCAACACAGCCTTTTTCATATCATCTAAGTTATTTTCATTGCCTCTGTTCGCTGCACCATAGTATTCTGATAGTTGATTGATGGCATTATCTAGCAGACGACATCTTTTGCTCTTGTCATGATCAAATGTACTCAAGATAATTAACATACTAGCACAAAAATGATGCACATTAAACCAAGAGTATCGCGCGCAGAAGCGTTATGCCAGTCCCACCAACGTATGCAGCAAGGTTTCCACTAGAATTTAAATTAAAACACAGCCTTCTAGACCTTATGGTTCTTGAGATATTGAGTGTTTACTGAAAAATGGGTTTTGGAATCCTGAAAAAGCCCTGCGAAACTAATTAAATTAAATTAAATGTACTTCTAATCAAGGAAATTTAATGAATCATACACCGAATTAATCAGAAAATTACAAATAAGGTTTTGCCATGAATTAAAAAAAAACAATTTTTTCAACAAAACGGTCATTTATCCCCCCCCCTTACGGTTTACCTAGAGTTAATATACTTTTCTTTCACCTCTGCTTCGTTTCCTTTATTCATGTACTGACTGTCTTTTCGGCCTGTGCTTAGCCATTTTCTAGTTCATTGTACTTTCTTTTGGAAACCACTTTGTTGACTTTTCTTGCCTGATCTGTGTAAACTTAGTTATTACTTTAACCCCGCCTGCTGGTTTCTGTATATAAACCTGTACTTCAACCTTCCTTAAGCACAGACGTCGTACACAGCAGCTGGTCTTGCTCTGTCTACGCAGCTCGCCAAGTCAGAAGCTTGCAGCTCCGTTACTCAGCATGACTTCTGCCAGACCGTCAGCAACTGATATCATGTGACCTTGAGACATGCTAATATATCAGATTCATGAAAAGCGATGTTCCCGTATTGCTAAGAGCTTGTATCAGCTTTAGCTTGATTGACTTAACTACAGTAGTATAATACAGGGATTCTGCCGCCACCTCCACCTTCGGCTCCCAGGAGCCCGCTCCACCTCCTCTTCCTGAGGGACCTTCCCAGGGGCCCCCTCCACCTCTTCCTCCCGAGGGGCCTTCCTAGGTGCCTGCTCCACCTCCTCCTTCCGGGAGGCCTTCCCAGGGGCCGCTCCCCCTCCCGCGGGAAATTTGAATTGGTAAAAAAAGCCACGTGCTTGTTGACAGCTATCATCGACAACAACGCATCGCTAACCTCAGTGCTGATATTTTAACGGGCCTAAACCTCAATGCTGCCAACTTAACCTCACTAGGGCGAGATTTGAATCGGTAAACAAAGCTACGTGCTTTTTTGACAGCCACGTGCTCCTTGACAGAAAACAACGTATCGCTAACCCCAGTGCTGCTATCTCGACGGGCCTAAACCTCAGTGCTACCAACTTAACACTACTAGCGCGAGATTTGAATCGGTAAACAAATCCAAGTGCTTTTTTGACAGCTGTCATTCGCCATCTTTAAACAAGAGAGCACAGTGCTGCACTCGTTAACTACATACCTTCGACATGTGGTGGCGGATAATTTGAAAAATGCTTTTGACGGCAGCCATCTTTAATCGACAGAGCACCGTGCTGTACTCTTTAGTCGAAATGTGGTGGCAGGCAATTCCACGTGACAGCAGCCATCTTTAATCAAGAGAGCACCGTGCTGCACTCTTTAGTTGAAATGTGGTGGCGGCAATTTGAAAACTTCTAAGTGGTCTTGTTTGGAAACAAAGCCACGTGCTTTTTTGACAGCTACCATCCGCCACCTTTAATCAAGAGAGCACCGTGCTGCACTCTTTAGCTAGATACTTTTGAAATGTGGTGGCGGCAAATTCGAAGTGCTTTACAAACTCACGTGCTTTTTTGACAGCTATCATCTGCCATCATTAATCAAGAGAGCACAGTGCTTCACCCCTTAGCTACATACCTCTGACATGTGGTGGTGGCAAATTCCAAGTGCTTTACAAACTCACGTGCTTTTCTGATAGCTGTCATTCGCCATGTTTAATAAAGAGAGCACAGTGCTGCACTCTTTAGCTACATACATTTGAAATGTGGTGGTGGCAATTTCCACGTGCTTTACAAAGCCACGTGCTATTTGACAGCTACCATCCGCCATCTTTAATCAAGGGAGCACCGTGCTGCACTCTTTAGCTACTTACCTTTGAAATGTGGGGGCGGCAAATTCCACTCGCTCTTGTTTGGAAACAAACCTACGTGCTTTTTTGACAGCTGTCATCCGGCCTTTTATAATCAAGAGAACACCGTGCTGCCTTCATTAGTTGAAATGTGGTGGCGGATAATTTGAAAAGCAGCCATCTTTAATCAACAGAGCATCCTGCTGCTATCTTTATCGTAGTAGTGGGTAATTTCTACGTCACAGCTGTCATCCGGCATCTTGCATCGCAAACCTCAGTGCTACACACTTTAGCTACTTACCTTTGAAATATGCTGGTGGATAATTTAAAAAATTCTACAGCAGCTACCTCTCAACGCTAATTGCACAAGATGGCAGTTATACATGGCTCCTTATGTGACTCCCTAGGGATGCTTACGCAAGATGGCAGCTGCTCTTATGAGACGGCTTAAGCGTGCTTGCACAAGATGGCGGCTATACACGACTCCTTATGAGACTCCTTAAGGGCGCTTGCGCCTGATGGCTGCTGCTCTTTTGAAGAAAGCTAACTTAGGGGCTTAGGCTAACTTGTCGCGCTAGTTCGATTCATTAAATTTGGGGCTTAAATGCAAAATATTAAATATCTCGAAACGGTCAGTCGTAGAGCAAAACGGACACATTTTTTCCGCCTAATACGTAGGTTCGCAGTATCTTGAACATGATAGCATAAGACAACATACTCTAATGATGATATCAACGGTTCGATTCCTAATTCTACAAGATGGCGGCTGATCTTATGAGACAGCTTAAGGGTGCTTGCACAAGATGGCTTGGGACGCCCTAGGCCTATCCCCTCCTCCTTCTCTTCCTCCTCCTAGGGCTAACGGGGTAAAGGGCTAATGAGCTAAAGGGCAAAAGGGCTCCCCCACTACCTCACCACAAGCTCCTCCTTCCGCAAGGAGTTAGCTAAATTTGGTACATTTTTTACACCCTCATCGATCGCTATCAGCAAGAACGCTTCTCCTTCGTTATGTGTAGCAAATTAATCTTTATTAGTAAAAGGTTCTGTGTTCAGAACAAGGAATGGATCCTAGGGATCACGTCTTATCAGAATTACCTAATAAAATCACCCGAGGTGCAATGAGTTGCGTTTTTCCAACAGAAATCAGTATCTGCTCGATAGTTTTAGTGTTTGGAACACTGAACATTTCAAGAAGGCAGCAGTGAGGTTAGCGATATTCTATTGTTGGATTTTAAATTCCGCGCTACAACATGCATAAGGTGACAGCCTTGAGGTTTAGCGCCGTAAAGACGGCAGCAGCGAGGTTAGCGATGTTCTGTTGTTGGATTTTAAATTCAGTCGTACAACATGCACAAGGTGGTAGCGTTGAGGTTTGGCGCCGTAGAGATGGCAGCAGTGAAGTTAGCGATGCTCTATTGTCCTTCAAAGTGAGGTTAGGGTACGTCAAGATGACAGCTGTCAGAAACGCACGTGGCTTTGTTAACCAAAAAGAGCACGTGGTGGTGACGTCACGGTCACTTAATCAATACATGGCTCTACGTCGTTAAGAACAGTATTAGGATTAGCTATGTTTGAAAATCTTGGGAACAGCGCAGCAGTAAGAATAGCCATGTTTAAATGCGTGAACACATCACTTACTGATTTTGGATTTTAACTCTCGTACTAAACTTCTTCCGCTAGATTGTGCTGCTATCTTAGCATAACCTATACGCATAAACTTAAAGCATTAAGAGTAGTCATGTTTAAAAGCGCGTACATCACCTATCGATTTCGCATGCATCGATTATCGTACTAAACTTCTTCCGCTAGATTGTACTGCCACCTTAGCATAACCTATACGGATGAACTTAAAGTACAAGAATAGCCATGTTTCAAAACGTGTACATATTACCTAATGATTATGCATGAATCGACTATCATACTAAACTTTTTTGACTACATTGTGCTGCTCTCTTAGCATAACCTATACGTACGAACCTAAAGCATAAAGAATAACGATGTTTAACAGCTTGTACGCATCATCGATCGTTTTTGCATGCATCGACTATTATTTCCGCTAGAGTGTACAACGATCGCAATTGCTATCTTAGCATAACCTGTCTGCACGAACTTAAAGCACAAAGAATAATGAAGTTTCAAAGCGTGTACACATCAGATATCGATTTTGCATGCATCGACTATCGTACTAAACTTCTCCCGCTATCTTTGTGCACGAACTTAAACCACAAGGAATGGTTATGATTTAAAGCGTGTTAACATCACCTATCGATTTTGCATACATCGACTATTTCTCCCGCTAGAGTGTGCTACTATCTTAGCATAACCTATATGCATAAACTTAAAGCACAAAGAATAGCGATGTATAAAAAATCTTGTGAACATAGCAGCAGCAGTAAGAATAGCCATGTTTAATAGCGTGTACACATTACCTATCGATTTTGCATGCATCGACTATCGTACTAAATTTCTCCCGCTATCTTAGCATAACCTATACGCATGAACTTGAAGCACAGGTATTAGTTATGTTTTAAAGCGTGTACACATTACCTATCGATTTTTCATGCATCGACTATCGTACTAAACTTCTCCCGCTATCTTAGCATAACCTATGCGCATGAACTTAAAGCACAAATAATAGCGATGTATAAAAAATCTTGTAAACAGAGCAGTAGTAAGAATAGCAAAGTTTAAAAGCGTGTACACATCACCTTTCGATAATGTATGCATCTTCTACTACAGCGTGCGGTCGCTTGTATCTGCTGATATCTTAACATAACGTATGTACACGAACTTAAAGCATAAAGAATAGCTATGTGTAAAAATCTTGTGAACATAGCAGACATCTAACCACGTAGGCGTGGATTTTAGAAATTCGCATGCTGACGTAGCATACCGCATGACCGTGACGTCACCACCACGCACTCTTGTTGGTAAACAAAGCCCCGAGTGTTTTTGACAGCTGTCATCTTGTCGGACTATAACCTCACTTTGAAGGACAACGGAGCATCGCTAACCTCACTGTTGCCATCTTTACGGCGCTAAACCTCAACGCTATCACCTTATGCATGTTGTAGCGCTGAATTTAAAATTCATAAACAGAACATCGCTAACCTCGCTGCTGCCATCTTTACGGCGCTAAACCTCAAGGCTGCCACCTTATGCATGTCTTAGCGCGGAATTCAAAATCCAACACCAGAACATCGCTAATCTCACTGCTGCCTTCTTGAAACGTACAGTGTTCTAAACACTAAAAACTATCGAGCAGATACTGATTTCTGTTGGAAAAACGCAACTCATTGCACCTCGGCGGATTTTATTAAGTAATTCTGATAAGACGTGTTCTTGCTGATAGCGATCGATGAGGGTGTTAAAATGTACCAACTTCAGCTAACTCCTTCCGGTAGGAGGAGGGTGTGATGAGGTAGTGGAGGAGCCCTTTTGCCCTTTAGCCCATTAGCCCTTTAGCCCATTAGCCCATTAGCCCTTTAGCCCATTAGCCCTAGGAGGAGAAGGAAGATCAATCAATGTTCTAATCACATGTTGAAGTTAACGACATCGAGTACAGTGTTCGATTCTAGTCTTAATCACTTCTTTCGTAATCTAATCTTCTTAGATCCAAAGCATCCCCTGATATGTTCTAAACACATGTTGTATCGAGTACAGTGTTCTATTCTAGTCTTGATCACTTATTTAGTGTTCTGAACACATCAATCAATGTTCTAATCACATGTTGAAGTTAACGACATCGATTCTAGTCTTAATCACTTCTTTTGTAATCTGATGTTCTTAGAACGAAAGTATCCCGTGACATGATCTAAATACATGTTGTATCGAGTACAGTGTTCTAGTCTTGATCACTTATTTAGTGTTCTGGACACATCAAGCAATGTTCTAAACACATGTTGTATCGTTCCGCATGAGCTACATGCCTGTAACCCATGTCAACGGACTGAATAATATTCCATGTTACATGTTTATGCGATAACTTGTTCGACTGCTATGGACTTAAACGTAACCAATGTATTTCTTATAGCACCAATCGTTCTATTTAATTTTACTCTCCGTGTTTGCGATAATAGAACAGGGTTTGAATCTATGTTTTTCTATTGTAACTAAATCAGATTATCGTTTACCGAGCGAGTTAGCTACGCAGTATAGTTTTTCTGTAGTTGTTTATTTTCGCACAAGACGAATGTTAGAAGGTTGAACCATTCGAAGTTTTACTTTTGCTATATCGTTTACCGAGGGAGTTGGCTACGCAGTATGTGCGCAGTGTGTTTCTGATTTTTATTCTAGACGAATCATTGAAGTTGTACTTTTGCAATATCGTCTACTGAGCGAGTTAGCTACGCAATATGTGCACAGTGTGTTTTCGATTTTTACACTAGGCAAATCATTGAAGTTGCACTTTTGCAGTATCGTTTACTAAGTGAGTTAGCTACGCGATATGTGCACAGTGTGCTTTTTACTTTTTACAGTAAACAAATCATTGAAACTTTACTTTTGCTCTGAACACATCAAACAACATCGATTACAGTGTTCGATTCTAGTCTTGTTATGTTTCAATCTCATCTTCTTGGACGACATTAGTTCTCATTATACTGGATTTATTACTCCCAATGGTCTGTATCAATTAAAAATAGATCCCTTTTGTTTGAACTTAGGTTCCCAGATAATGCAACGTTTTGTGGATTCTTTATTTTCTGACATTAAGTATAAATATTTGTTCCCTTTCATTGATGACATTCTGATTTTCTCACCATATTTTCAATCTCATTTGTCCCACGTTCGTAAAGTCCTGAAACGTAAACTTTGTGATCTGTCATATGATTGAGGGAGACTCTCCTCTCCTTTCCTTGAGAAATCGTGTTTTAGAACTGTTCTATACTAAAAACATAAAACGTGACCATAAAACGTAACAATATCCCCTAACATGTTCTAAACACATGTATCGAGTACAGTTTTTAATTCTAGTCCTGTTAAGTTTCGCAAGTCTAAACATGCACAATGATGTTATCGCTGCACACTCTTGCCTTCGTGATGCGGGTTTAAACATGTTCGATAAAGCTATGCCTTGACGTAGTAGTCGGAGGCGGAGGAGGAGGTGGAGGCGGAGGAGGAGAATGATGAGGCCTAAACAGCCGATGTATAGCCGTCATTGTTTAAAGACGACAGCTGTTAAAAGAATTTGTCAAATTGTCCCCACCACATTTCAAAGGTATGAGGTTCAGTGCTGTAAAGATACCTGCACGATGCTCTGTTGATTAAAGATGAGAGCTGTAAAAAAATAGCATGTAGAATTTTACAAAAGAGAGCACGTAGAATTTCAAATTGCCCACCACCGCATGCATAACAGCAGCTGCCATCTTGCGCAGTAGCCTCTAAGCTAGCATTCTTCATAAGGGTAGCCGCCATCTTGTGCGAGCACCCCAAGGCTGTATCATGAGAAGTTATGTATAGTCACCAGTTTGTGTCCGCCATCTTGCGTAAGCACGCCTAGGGCGTCTCAAGCCATCTTGTGCAAGCACCCTTAAGCTGTCTCATAAGAGCAGCCACCATCTTGTAGAATTAGATAGCCGTCAATGTCAAAGGGCCTAGGTAAGAATCGAACCGTTGATATCATCATTAGTATATGTTTTTCTTATGCTATCATGTTCAAGATACTGCGAACCTACGTATTAGGCGGAAAAAAATTGTCCGTTATGCTCTACGACGCGCCGCCTTCGAGATATTTAACATTTTGCATTTACGCCCCAAATTTAATGAATCGGACTAGCACGACACGTTAGCCTCTAAGCTAGCTTTCTTCATAAGAGCAGCGGCCATCTTGCGCAAGCGCCCTTAAGGCGTCTCATAAGGAGTCGTGTATAGCCGCCATCTTGTGTCCGCCATCTTGCGTAAGCATCCTTAGAGCGTCTCATGTCATCTTCTGCAAGCACGCTTAAGCCGCCTCATAAGAGCAGCTGCCATCTTGCGCAAGCATCCCTAGAGAGTCTCATAAGGAGCCACGTATAACCGCCACCTTGCGCAAGCATCCCAAGGGAATCTCATAAGAACCTATGTATAGCTGCCATCTTGCGTAAGCACCCTTATGGAGACATGTATAGCCGCCATCTTATGCAATTAGCGATGAGAGATAGCTGCTGTAGATTTTTTAAATTACAAGCCACAATATCTCAAAGGTAAGTAGCTAAATATTGTAGCACTGAGATTTGCGATGCAAGATGGCGGATGACAGCTGTGACGTAAATGTTATCCACTACTACGATAAAGATAGCAGCACGATGCACTGTTGATTAAAGATGGATGCTTTTCAAATTATCCGCCACCACATTACAACTAAAGAGGGCAGCACGGTGCTCTCTTGATTAAAGATGGCACATGACATCTGTCAAAAAAGCACGTAGGTTTGTTTCCAAACAAGAGCTAGTGGAATTTGCCGCCACCACATTTCAAAGGTATCTAGCTAAAGAGTGCAGCACGGTGCTCCCTTGATTAAAGATGGCGGATGATAGCTGTCAAAAAAGCACGTGGATTTGTTTCCAAACAAGAGCACATAGAAGTTTTCATATTGCCGTCACCACATTTCAACTAAAGAGTGCAGCACGGTGCCTTCTTGATTAAAGATGGCTGCCGTCACGTGGAATTGCCTGCCACCACATATCAACTAAAGAGTACAGCACGGTGCTCTGTCGATTGAAGATGGCTGCTGTCAAAAAGCATTTTTCAAATTATCCGCCACCACATTTCAAAAGTATGTAGCTAACGAGTGCAGCAATGTGCTCTCTTGATTAAAGAGAGCGGATGACAGCTGTCAAAAAAGCACTTGGATTTGTTTACCGATTCAAATCTCGCGCTAGTAAGGTTAAGTTGTTAGCACTGAGGTTTAGGCCCGTCAAGATAGCAGCACTGAGGTTAGCGATACGTTGTTTTCTGTCAAAAAGCTCGTGGCTGTATAAAAAGCACGTAGCTTTGTTTACCGATTCAAATCTCGCCCTAGTGAGGTTAAGTTGGCAGCATTGAGGTTTACGCCCGTTAAAATATCAGCAGTGAGGTTAGCGATGCTTTGTTGTCGATGATAGCTGTCAAAAAGCACTTGGTTTTGTTTACCAATTCAAATTTCCCGCGGGAGGAAGAGCGGGCCCCTGGGAAGGCCTCCCGGGAGGAGGAGGTTGAGCAGGCCCCTGGGAAGGCCCCTCGGGAGGAGGAGGTGGAGCGGGCCCCTGGGAAGGCCCCTCGGGAGGAGGAGGTGGAGCGGGCTCCTGTGAGCCGAAGTTGGAGGTGGCGGCAGAATCCCTGTATTATACTACTAACTACTTCCAAGTTTGTACTACAGAGGGCAGCACCCTCAGTTATGAACACGGAGGGTCATTCTTTCCCCCGAGTCTATAACTTTATCTCTTTGACTCGAATGTTTATTTGTTATGGTTCTGAGAGAGGAATATAATATCTACTCCTCGCATATCGGAGTGGCTGTTCTGAGGTACAGATGTGTATTTAGCCGATTTAAACTCACCCTATACTGCCATCCTTCTTTTTAATTTGACGGCTGATGTTGCAGGTATAGTGATCCTTGTATTTATATTGGTGATTGATATGCATCTTTCTGCTCTGCGGCGTGAATGGACCGCGTGATTGTTGCTGTTGTTGTGATGGTGAGATGTGGGTAACTGGGTCTCTGATTAATTATATTTATGCGCACTGCATTCTAATGGATTTTTCCATCAAATTAATGTATGCCCTGCGTGTGGACGTGGAGCTCCATTCGCGTCGTACGGAGTGCGTTTGCTGGTGGACTTTTGCGTGACCAATGGGTACCTATTATCCTGCTGATGAAATATTTGCGTGCTGCACGTTACTCTGACATATGTGAGGTTTTGTTTGTGACTATGACAGTCATAGTACATGAGTTTGTGACCAACTTATTGAATGGAGCTACTGCTCGCATTGTTGGCCGACACTGGCAGTGTCTGAATGTTTGAGTGTGTGTTCGAGAGTGTGGGGAGAAAAAAGATGACGTATCGGTCAGTTTAATTTTTACTTTTGATCTTGTTTCCGTACCTTGTGCTTGTTTTTTCGATACGGTGTTAATTATTTTGCCTTGGTCTCTGTTTTGACCGTTTGCTTGCCCTCGAGATCGCCATGTTTGTTTACTTAAATTCAGGCGATTGGCATGCCTGTGTTTCTCTTTGGATTTGACTATTGTTCTTTGGTCCAGTGATGTTTTCCCTCTCGGCCATCCCGATACCTGCATTCCTTTATTATATCTGCTCCGTGTTTCTTCTCCGGGAGGCTTGGGGAATCTTATTGTGCTATAGCTATTGTTGTCGAGATGATGATTGAGTTTGATGGATGCGTATGTAAAACAATGTAATTAATCTCGTGCAAAGAACGACCAAACAAATCCGTGTGGATTGTTTTTAAGATTAGCTAATTATGTAGTGAAATTATAATTGAGACGGTGAGCACGTTGTAAATTAAATTGTAAATTTGGTGTTTGAGAAATGCTGTGCTTAAGCATTTATGTTACTACTTCGACTGAACCAAATGAACACAAGTATATACCATTTTCCTTTCTTTGAAATCTTATTATATTAATAAACCCTAATTTAAATTTTATTTGTATTTTATTGCTAGTATTTAGTCTCATCCCCGTTGTGCATTGTTAATGAGGGACGTTTCCAGTTCAGGGCTTTGTTTTTAGCCTTTCCTAGTTTCGGTCCACCCCTCAAATCTCCCGATGTGCGTATTGTATTATGTAGTATTATATGGGTAAGGGAGGAGTATGGTGCAACCTTCACAGCTGTAGTACTTAAATTGGTTTTCGTCGCTAACCTTGGGTTCATAGTCATGATACATCATTTAAAGTAACTACTTGTACTACTTGCAGTTACGAATTTCGCCCTGGCGCGTATATTTTACTACCGGTACTCAGTTATAATCCAAATTCAAGAATGTACATTTTATTTATTTATTTATTTATTTATTTATTTATTTATTTATTTATTTATTTATTTATTTATTTATTTATTTATTTATTTATTTATTTATTTATTTATTTATTTACTTAATTGCTTTATATGGCATGGCTCAGGCTATGAAGCCTGCTGTTATGCCAAACCACCTTATAAGAGCTACATTGTACAAACTACAGAGTATTATGGTTTTTAATTACGTGTAATTAGTTATAAAAATTAAACTTATATAATAGTTATGAAAAATGTTAAATTTCTGAGAGTCACTACAAAAACAATTATTTCTAACTTTTAAAATGCATTTTCACTAATTATGTCTCTAATTACAGCCGGAATGGAATTCCAGGAGCGGGTGGTTTAAGGTATGAATGAGTTGCCGTAACAGCGCGTGCGGTAAATTGGGTAGCTCAGCAGACAAGAGGTTTATGACCTTGTAAGTACACTGTCTGGGGATGACAAGTATATAACATCCATTCTCAGATAACATGGTCTGTCTATAGGGAGAATGTTGTGAGCAAGCGAAACAGAGTAAAGATTTCTCCTTTTCACAGCTGTTCAAGACAGGGTGGTATATGACAATACCTGGGCAGAACAGACGCATGTATTATAAGCCCGCTGAAGTTATGCGTTAAGTGTTGTGTTTCGGTTGTTTTATATTACGTCACCATAATCTAAGATGGGTAGAATTAAGCTTTGAACAAGTAACTTCCGCGTAGTTAGTGGAAGGAGATCCCGTAAACTTTTAAGGGAGTGCAAAGAAAAAATAGTCGTTGGCAAATTTTCGTCGTGTGCTTCGTCCCGTGCTTGCGATTTGAATGGGTTGTTTTTAAGAGAATTATTTTTAGTCCGGTCTTTTATATATTCCGTGTCGTCCTTTAGTTTGTTAATGTCTAGTTGGATGTTTTTCGGGTTTGTATATATATATAGCTGAATGTCATCTGCACAGAAATGGTATTTACACTTTTTTATATGTTCTGGTATGTCATTTAAGTACAGTGAAAATAGCAGTGGCGCTAGAACACTGCCCTGGATTACGCCAATTTTAGTATGTTGCCAGTGTGATACTTTCGTACCGGCTGACACGCACTGCTGCAGCGCAATTAAATAACAGTGCAGCCACGTCTGAAGAAAACGTTTGTGCTTGTAGCTTGTCCATACAGTCAAATGCCTTCCTTAGGTCTAAAAGTACAGGGAGAGTCATTTGTCCGTTGTCCATTCCTACTTTTAGAAGTGCTGTGGTAGTTCTGTGGTTAGGTCTAAATCCTGACTGGAATTTGTCGAGTAAATTGTGGTTTTTGTGCCTCTTATCCGGAGACCCCAGGATCGATTCCCGGCGAGGCCAGGAATTTTTCTACAAGCGATCGTGTTCTTACTTAACGTACAGCACCAGCATTTTCCTGGAGGAAACTACGAAGCACTATGGTTTTGCGCTGTCGACGGTGGGATTCGAACCTCCGAATGCAAGCTTACAGCCGTAAGCCCCTAACCGCACGGTCAACTTGCTCAGTACATGTTGTATTTTAACAGACATGTTCAACCTCAACACTGCATGCTTCTACAATGGGAGAGGCTACATGCTATTATTATGTTAGAAATTGCTTCTTAATTATCATAATATGACTATAGTAAAATAAGAAACCGTAAAATTCTATGTTTAGTTGTGTGTCGTCAGTCCGGTGTCGACCGGCCATATTCTGCTGTGCAAAGCAATGTACTTTCCTGCCAGTGTGTGCATGTTAAAACATAAAATACTACGTGGCTGCGATATTTTATGAGCAAAGGGGCAGAAATCACAAAACGTTTCGCCCATGTAGAGTAGGAGTTAGCGTCTACCTGCTGGGGTCTACGAGTTTGATTTCCAGCTCTGCTCCGAGTCCACACAGCCTCGAGGAGTTAACTCAGCCATCCTTTTTCCGTAGTTTCCTACTTAACAGGTGAATTCTAAATTAAGGGTACGGCCACTTCCTTGTTAGTCTACACTCTGCCCTTAAGCAAACACCCCTGACCTTACCGGAAAACCTGACCTTGTTGTGAATCGAACCCGGGGACTTCGGGTAAGAGGCGTACAATATTAATAATAATAACAGTATTATATTTGCGAGGTCTGGAATGACTATTAATTTCGAGGTACCGGGAGAGTTAGCCGTGCGTTTAGGGGCACACAGCTGTGAGCTTGCATCCGGAAGATAGCAGGTTCGGGCTGTGCAGCAGCCATGTGCTATGTGGCGAGAGGATTTGTCATACTGACTACACGACACCTCGTAATCTGCAGGTCTTCGGAGTGTCATGCTTAGCGATACTTACAAAATAATAATAATAATAATAATAATAATAATAATAATAATAATAATAATAATAATAATAATAATTGTATTGGTCATGCAGTTGCGTTAAGGCCTCTGGTTTAGAGGATCCCGGGTTCGATCTGCAGAGGCTACATGGCTTTATTATTATTATTATTATTATTATTATTATTATTATTATTATTATTATTATTATTATACCGGGAGGTATACCTCAACGCCTCGCATTCAAAAATAGCGCCTAATTGAAGTCCTCAATCGAACTAAGGTGGAAACTACTATAATAGGAACTTGGAACATTATTCAGAAGATGTCACCACCGAAATATTATGTAATTTTGTTATTGTACAGTTTCCTGAGCTGAGTGAATTTCTCCTTGTTTTGTTTGCCATTTATCAAGAAGTTTGGACTTTCTTCCATAGATGACTACCAAAGAACTATGATCATGACCCCTGGTGCGAGGTGTAAGGAGTTATAATTTAAAGAGGTTTGGTATTTCTAGGTTTTTGTAACTGATTGTTCATTTATGTTTGGGTTGGCAATATTTCTTTCCTTCCGCCAGTTTTCAATTTAGCCAATCACTAATTTCTGTTATTAATTTTCAACCTATCACAGGCATCTTGTTCGATTCTGAGTGTAACTTGACCAATTAACTTGCGAGGGTGTGGTTCGTTTAGTCTTGAATGATCTCGAACCTTCCCTGAGGGTTTATAAACTGCGACTTTTCACGTTCCTTGGCCAATTGATAGTCGTCTTTCCGAGAGTGTGTGTGGTTATGCAGGATTCGGGTGGCCTCTTTCGTCGGCAGCTAGAACATCTATAAGGTAATGGCCACTTAACTTCATTCCATACCTCCGCAGTTTAATCCGAAGGAAAGGATCGAATCTCTAGTTATGTAACAAATTCTTCCAAAATGTAACTTTCTTCCGACTAATATAAAGATTTCGTAAAATCTTTAACTGTAAATCGGGGATAGAGAGTGATGTACCCTCTCGAGATCCCCTTCATCTTGGATTGAAGTGACTACGTTTTGTAACTGTTTCCCTTCTGTAATGTGTTAAGGTAATTACTATACGAGTCATCTCGGTAGTTTGGGAATAGCCCCTGTTTCATCGGCCTAGAGCCCCTTAGGTTGTTTTAGTGTTCATATCTAGGAGTGCAAGTATACGCCTCCATTCAGTTTGTGTTTCAGGCCATTTACTTAATCTGTTCTTTCCCGCAAAGGCGCTGAAGGTTAGGTACTAGATACCCCTGTATAACATTACATTTCAATTTGTAAGTTTAGTCATGATGGGAGAGTGATTATAATTTTCGGGTATTGCCTTGAATAGGCAAGAAGAAACTGAGAGCCTGTTAGCTCTTCTGCAAGTTTTGTAACTGTAAAGTGTGCCTCTGGGGAGGCTAGGTATTGTCAGTTAGGGAGCAATTGCTCTTGAATTAGGTGATTTCTGCCCCTCATTATATAATTCCTCTTCCTTTTGTAAAATGGTAAAACTAGGGGCTTAAAGCCCAAAGTGTTAAGATTCTGTATCTTGGATTTTTCCCAATCTTGTCTAATGATTGCTTATTGTACCTGTAATATTGTTTTAAAAAATTGTTAAGTTTGAAGTTCTAAAGAAATATAACCTTTGTTAAAGTTTTAAATTATCTTTGGTGTTGTAGGTAGACCCATTCACCCCGCCACCTTCTTTCACCTCTTTCTGCTCCACGGGTATCCCTGTAACAAGTATTATTATTATTATTATTATTATTATTATTATTATTATTATTATTATTATTATTATTATTATTATTATTATCCGAGATGTCGGAATAATGTCGCGCAGGAGTACATAACAGTGACTACAGAGCTATAGATGTATCCGCCGACAGTAAGATAGCGCCGCCTGTCAGGTCTCGGGTTTTGATTCCCTAGACATATCAGAAAATTCGATAGAGAGATAATCGGCATTAAACAGTGTCAGAATCAATTAACCATACAA
This sequence comes from Anabrus simplex, assembly GCF_040414725.1. NCBI lineage: Eukaryota > Metazoa > Arthropoda > Insecta > Orthoptera > Tettigoniidae > Anabrus > Anabrus simplex. The sequence goes on from NC_090266.1 coordinate 8,462,580, forward strand.
AACGCTGTTATGTTGTTAATTTTTATGGTTTTCACATTTTGTAACACAACGACGCCAATGGCATAATTAATTTAATATATAATTCTCCAAAGTGTATGGAATCGGTACCGTAGGTAAGTTAAAGTGTGTTGTATCATACATCCAGTCTAGCTTTTAGCGATGTGCAGGAAGACACAGGTGCCGACGATTTCTTTCTATGGCTTGATGAATGTAACCCGTCTATATACACCAGTTTCAATATATGATTAAACCTTTCTCCCATTTTTCACAGGTATATATCTAAGGTAATGAATATTAAATACTAAAAAATGTAATTGCTACCTAGGAGAGTCATGAAAAATGAAGTCAGTAGGGCTGCTGAAGAAATGTTAGGAAGGAAGAAAAGATCAACTAAGAATCAGTGGATAACTCAGGAGATACTAGACCTGATTGATGAACGACGAAAATACAAGAATGCTAGAAATGAAGAGGGCAGAAAAGAATACAGGCGATTAAAGAATCAAGTGGATAGAAAGTGCAAGGTAGCTAAGGAAGAATGGCTGAAGGAGAAGTGCAAGGATGTCGAAGGCTGTATGGTCCTGGGAAAGGTAGATGCTGCATACAGGAAAATCAAGGAAACCTTTGGAGAAAGGAAATCTAGGTGCATGAATATTAAGAGCTCAGATGGAAAGCCACTTCTAGGGAAAGAAGACAAAGCAGAAAGATGGCAGGAGCATATCCAACAGTTGTATCAAGGTAACGATGTAGATAATTTCGTTCTGGAACATGAAGAGGCTGTTGATGCTGATGAAATGGGAGACCCAATTTTGAGGTCAGAGTTTGACAGAGCTGTGAGTGACCTAAATAGGAACAAGGCACCTGGAATTGATGATATTAACTCTGAATTACTGACTGCCTTAGGAGAAACCAGCATGGTAAGGTTATTTCATTTAGTGTGCAAGATGTATGAGACAGGAGAAGTCCCATCCGATTTTCGGCAGAATGTTGTTATACCTATTCCCAAGAAAGCCGGTGCTGACAGGTGTGAAACTACCGCACTATTAGTTTAGTATCTCATGCCTGCAAAATTTTAACACGTATTATTTACAGAAGAATGGAAAAACAAGTTGAAGCTGAGTTGGGGGAAGATCAATTTGGCTTCAGAGGAGATGTAGGAACACGTGAAGCAATCCTGACTTTACGTCTGATCTTAGAGGATCGAATCAAGAAGGACAAGCCCACGTACATGGCATTCGTAGATCTAGAAAAGGCATTCGATAATGTTGATTGGACCAGGCTATTTATGATTCTGAAGATGATAGGGATCAGATACCGAGAACGAAGTATTATCTACAACCTGTATAAAAATCAGTGTGCAGTGATAAGAATCGAGGGCTTTGAAAAAGAAGCAGCAATCCAGAAAGGAGTGAGGCAAGGCTGCAGTTTGTCCCCTCTCCTTTTCAATGTTTACATAGAACAGGCAGTAAAGGAAATCAAAGAGAAATTTGGAAAGGGAATCACAGTCCAAGGAGAGGAAATCAAAACCTTGAGATTTGCCGATGATATTGTTATTTTATCTGAGACTGCAGAAGATCTCGAGAAGTTGCTGAATGGTATGGATGAAGTCTTAGGTAAGGAGTACAAGATGAAAATAAATAAGTCCGAAACAAAAGTAATGGAGTGCAGTCGAACGAAGGCAGGTGATATAGGAAATATTAGATTAGGAAACGAAGTCTTAAAGGAAGTAGATGAATATTGTTACTTGGGTAGTAAAATAACCAACGATGGCAGAAGTAAGGAGGACATAAAATGCAGACTAGCACAAGCATAGAAGAGCTTTCTTAAGAAAAGAAATTTGCTCACTTCAAACATTGATATCGGAATTAGAAAGATGTTTTTGAAGACTTTTGTGTGGAGCGTGGCATTGTATGGAAGTGAAACATGGACGATAACTAGCTCAGAAAGAAAGAGAATAGAAGCTTTTGAAATGTGGTGTTACAGAAGAATGCTGATGGTGAGATGGATAGATCGAATCACGAATGAAGAGACACTGAATCGAATTGGTGAGAGGAGATCGATTTGGCTAAATTTGACGAGAAGAAGAGATAGAATGATAGGGCACATCTTAAGACACCCAGGACTTTTTCAGTTGGTTTTTGAAGGAAGTGTAGGTGGCAAGAACGGTAGAGGTAGACCAAGGTATGAATATGACAAACAGATTAGAGCAGATGTAGGATGCAATAGTTACATAGAAATGAAAAGGTTAGCACAGGATAGGGTGGCATGGAGAGCTGCATCAAACCAGTCTATGGACTGATGACTCAAACACACCTAGGTGGAATACTGTGTAGAAGGGATACTGACTGGAGGGTGATTGGGGATTTAAATTAGACTATGGAGTGGGTATGTGGGAAAATGGGAGTGAAATTTCTAGATCCGAATGGGTGGGTAGGAGATAGGGATCTGCGCTCAGATGGCCTTCATTTAAACCGCAGTGGTACGTATAAGTTAGGAAATTTGTTTGGAAGGGTGATAGGGAGGTACATTCAGGGAAACGGGATGGCCTAGGGAGCGGTGATAAGGGAACAGGGAACTGGAAATCAAGTAGGGATGACATAAAATTGTTAGTGTTGAATTGTAGAAGTATTGTAAAGAAAGGAATAGAATTAAGTAATTTAATAGATATATATTTAGCAGATATTGTAATAGGAGTTGAATCATGGCTGAGAAATGATATAATGGATGCAGAAATTTTCTCACGGCACTGGAGTGTGTATCGTAGAGATAGGATAGGAAGGGTGGGATGGGGAGTGTTCATTCTGGTGAAAGAAGATTTTGTAAGCTACGAAAAAATTAAAGATGAGACACATGAAATTCTAGGTGTAAGGCTCATTTCTAAAGATAATAGGCAACTTGATATATTTGGAGTGTACAGATCGGGAAAGGGTAGCACTGACGCGGATTCGGAATTATTTGTTAGGATAGTCAGCTATGTGGGAAACGACATGGAAAGAAATGTGATTGTAGCGGAAGATCTGAATTTGCCAGATGTCAATTGGGAAGGAAATGCGAACGACAGGAAGCATGACCAACAAATGGCAAATAAGTTAATATGGGAAGGACAGCTGATTCAGAAAGTGATGGAACCAACCAGAGGGAAAAATATCCTGGATGTCGTGCTGATAAAACCAGATGAGCTCTATAGGGAAACTGAAGTAATAGATGGTATTAGTGATCATGAAGCTGTTTTTTTGGTAGTTAAAAATAAATGTGATAGAAAGGAAGGTCTTAAAAATAGGACTGTTAGGCAGTACCATATGGCTGATAAAGCAGGCATGAGGCAGTTTCTAAAAAGTAATTATGATCGGTGGAAAACGGTAAATAAAAATGTAAACAGACTCTGGGATGGGTTTAAGAAATTGTTGAGGAATGCGAAAGCAGGTTTGTACCTTTAAGGGTGGTAAGGAATGGTAAAGACCCACCTTATTATAATAGAGAAATAAAGAGACTAAGAAGGAGGTGCAGACTGGAACGAAATAGAGTTAGAAATGGCTGTGGAAGTAAGGAGAAATTGAAGGAACTTACTAGAAAATTGAATCTAGCAAAGAGGGCAGCTAAGGATAACATGATGGCAAGCATAATTGGCAGTCATGCGAATTTTAGTGAAAAATAGAAGGGTATGTATAGGTATTTTAAGGCAGAAACAGGTTCCAAGAAGGACATTCCAGGAATAATTAATGAACAAGGGGAGTGTGTATGTGAGGATCTTCAAAATGCAGAAGTATTCAGTCAGCAGTATGTAAAGATTGTTGGTTACAAGGAAAATGTCGAGGTAGAGGAGGAGACTAAAGCCAAAGAAGTAATAAAATTTACATATGATAACAATGATATTTACAATAAGATACAAAAGTTGAAAACTAGAAAAGCGGCTGGAATTGATCAGATTTCTGGGGATATACTAAAGACAATGGGTTGGGATATAGTACCATATCTGAAGTACTTATTTGATTATTGTTTAGCCGAAGGAGCTATACCAGATGAATGGAGAGTTGCTATAGTAGCCCCTGTGTATAAAGGAAAGGGTGATAGACATAAAGCTGAAAATTACAGGCCAGTAAGTTTGACATGCATTGTATGTCAGCTTTGGGAAGGCATTCTTTCTGATTATATTAGACATGTTTGCGAAATTAATAACTGGTTCGATAGAAGGCAATTCGGTTTTAGGAAAGGTTATTCCACTGAAGCTCAACTTGTAGGATTCCAGCAAGATATAGCAGATATCTTGGATTCTGGAGGTCAAATGGACTGTATCGCGATTAACCTGTCTAAAGCATTTGATAGGGTGGATCATGGGAGACTACTGGCAAAAATGAGTGCAATTGGACTAGACAAAAGAGTGACTGCATGGGTTGCTATATTTCTAGAAAATTGATCTCAGAGAATTAGGGTAGGTGAAGCTTTATCTGACAGTGTAATAATTAAGAGGGGAATTCCTCAAGGCAGTATTATCGGACCTTTATGTTTTCTTATATATATAAATGGTATGAGTAAAGGAGTGGAATCGGAGGTAAGGCTTTTTGCGGATGATGTTATTCACTATAGAGTGATAAATAAGTTACAAGATTGTGAGCAACTACAGCGTGACCTCGAAAATGTTGTGAGATGAACAGCAGGCAATGGTATGGTGATAAACGGGATTAAAAGTCAGGTTGTGAGCTTCACAAATAGGAAAAGTCCTCTCAGTTTTAATTACTGCGTTGATGGGGTGAAAGTTCCTTTTGGGGATCATTGTAAGTATCTAGGTGTTAATATAAGGAAAGATCTTCATTGGGGTAATCACATAAATGGGATTGTAAATAAAGGGTACAGATCTCTGCACATGGTTATTAGGGTGTTTAGGGTTTGTAGTAAGGATGTAAAGGAGAGGGCATATAAGTCTCTTGTAAGACCCCAAATAGAGTATGGTTCCAGTGTATGGGACCCTCACCAGGATTACCTGATTCAAGAACTGGAAAAAATCCAAAGAAAAGCAGCTCGATTTGTTCTGGGTGATTTCCGACAAAAGACTAGCGTTACAAAAATGTTCCAATGTTTGGGTTGGGAAGAATTGAGAGAAAGAAGAAGTGCTTCTCGACTAAGTGGTATGTTCCGAGCTGTCAGCGGAGAGTTGGCGTGGAATGACATTAGTAGACGAATAAGTTTGAGTGGCGTTTATAAAAGTAGGAAAGATCACAATATGAAGATAAAGTTGGAATTCAAGAGGACAAACTGAGGCAAATATTCATTTATAGGAAGGGGAGTTAGGGATTGGAATAACTTACCAAGGGAGACGTTCAATAAATTTCCAATTTCTTTGAAATCATTTAGGAAAAGGCTAGGAAAGCAACAGATAGGTAATCTGCCACCTGGGCGACTGCCCTAAATGCAGATCAGTATTGACTGATTGATTGACAAAAGGTTAGTTGCAATAACGCGCCGCTGCAGCGCGCTGTGTGTCGCAAACCTGGGCACGGCGGGGAAAGGGACCGACACTGCCACACGTCTGTCAGGCAGATCGCTGTGGTGTCTCGTCTAGTATTGTGTGAAGAGCGGCCAAATGCATGGCACGTCAACTGAACGTTCACTCCAAATATGAGGTGCGTGCGACAATCCGATTCCTACGGGGCAAAAGGAAGAATTGCACAGACATTCATCGTGAAATTAGTGCTGTGTATGGGGATGGGGCCATTTCCCCGAAAGACATCGTACAGTGGTGTCAGCAATTCGACGCCGGACGCACGGATATCACGGACAACAGTAGGTTTAATGGATGGTTCTGCGGCCTCCGCCTCCGCAGGCTCCCAGGTGCCCGCTCCTACGCCGCCACCCGAGGGGATTTCCCAGGGGCCTGCTCCTCCTCCCGCGGGAAATTTGATTTTATAAAGAAAGCCACATGCTTTTTGACAGCTGCCATCGACAACAGCGCACCGCCAACCTCACTGCTGCTATCTTGACGGGCCTACAAATCAGTGCTGTAAACTGAACCTTACTAGCGCGAGATTTGAATCGGTATACAAAGCCACGCGCTTTTTTTGACAGCTATCATCGACAACAACACATCGATTACCTCAGTGCTGCCATCATGACGGGCCTAAACCTCGGTGCTACCAACTAAACCTTACTTGCGCGAGATTTGAATTCGTAAACAAAGCCACCTGCTTTTTTGACAGGTGTCATCAGCCATGTTTAATCAAGAGAGCACCGTGCTGTCATCCACCATCTTGCACCGCAAACCTCAGTGCTGCACTCTTTAGCTACTTATCTTTGAGGAGGGCAATTTGAAAAAATTCTCTTTGACAGAAGCTACCTTTAATTAACAGAGCACCGTGCTGCCCTCTTTAGCTACATACCTTTGAAATATGGTGGCGGATAATTTGAAAAATGTTTTCTGACAGCAGCCATCTTTAAACAAAAGAGCACCGTGCTGCCCTCTTTAGCTACATACCTTTGAAATGTGGTGGTGGGTAATTTAAATTCCATGTGCTTTTTGGACAGATGCCATCCGCCATCTGGCATCGCGAACCTTAGTGCTGCACTTTTTACGGCACTGCTGGCAATTTCAGCTGTCATCCACCATCTTGTATCGCAAAACTCAGTGCTGCACTCTTTAGCTACTTACCTTTGAAAAGTGTTGGCGGTAATTTCAACGTGCCTTTTTTTGGCAGCAGGCATCTTTAATCAAGAGAGCATCGTGCTGCCCTCTTTAGCTCTCTTGTTTGAAAACAATCCTACCTGATTTTTTTTGACAAGCCGCCATCATTAATCAACAGAGCATCGTGCTGCCCTCTTCAGCTACCTTTCAGGCGGAAAATTTGAAAAAATTTTATTTGACAAGATGCCATCTTTAATCAACAGAGCACCGTGCTGTTATCTTTATCGTAGTAGTGGGCAGTTTCGACGTAACAGCTGTCATCCGCCATTTTGCATCGCTAACCTTAGTGCTGCCCTCATTAGCTACTTACTTTTGGGGCGGACAATTTGAAACATTCTATTTGACAGCAGCCATCTTTAATCAAGAGAGCACCGTGCTGCCCTCTTTAGCTACTTACCTTTGAAATGTGGTGGACCGGGCGAGATGGCCGCGCGCGTAGAGGCACGCGGCTGTGAGCTTGCATCCGGGAGATAGTAGGTTCGAATCCCACTATCGGCAGCCCTGAAGATGTTTTTTCCGTTTTTTCCCGTTTTCACACCAGGAAAATGATGGGCCTGTACCTTAATTAAGGCCACGGCCGCTTCCTTCCAACTCCTAGGCCTTTCCTATCCCATCGTCGCCATAAGACCTAAATGTGTCGGTGCGACGTAAAGCCCCTAGCAAGTAAAAAAGAAATTTGGTGGAGCATAATTTGAAAAATTATATTTGACAAGCTGCCATCTTTAATCAACAAAGTGTCTTTAGGTACATACATTTAACATGTGTTGGCGGATAATTCCGTCAGCTGTTATCCGCCATCTTGCTTCGCTTACCTCAGAGCTGCTATCATTACGGAGATAAACCATATCGTTGTGGTGGTGGGAAATTTGAAATCTGCATGCTTTTTTGACAGCTGTCATCCGCCATCTTTAATTATGAGAGCACCGTGCTGCTATCTTGCGGGTAATTCCGTCCGCTGTCATCAGCCATCTTTAATCAAGAAGGCACCGTGCTGAACTCCTTAGGTACATTGTGGAGGCGGCAATTTGAAATTCTATCTAGACGCCATCTTTAAACTACTGAGCACCGTGCTGCTATTTTAGCTACATACCTTTGAATTGTGGTGGCCGATAATTTGAAATTCCTTAGCTATCATTATTAATCATTAGTAAATTCGCGAACCTAACCTCTCATCTACTATCTCGAAGGAGACTATAAGACACCTCGACCACATCATCCTCCTCCTCCTCCCCTACCTCCTCCTCCCCTACCTCCTCCTCCTCTGTCAAGGCATAGCTTTATAGAACACGCATCGCGAAGGCAAGAGTGTACAGCGATAACATTATTGTGCATGTTTAGACTTGCGGATTAAAAAAGAAACATAACAAGACTAAAATCGATGTTGTTAACTTCAACATGTGATTAGAACATTGATTGATGTGTTCAGATCACTAAACAAGTGATCAAGACTAGAACGGAACACTGTACAACATGTGTTTAGAACATGTCAGGAGATACCTTTGTTCTAAGGAGATCAGATTGAAACATAAGACTAGAATCGATGCTGTTAACTTTAACACGTGATCATAACATTGATTGATGTGTTCAGATCACTAAACAAGTGATCAAGACTAGAACCGAACACTGTACAACATGTGTTTAGAACATGTCAGGAGATACCTTTGTTCTAAGGAGATCAGATTGAAACATAAGACTAGAATCGATGCTGTTAACTTTAACACGTGATCATAACATTGATTGATGTGTTCAGATCACTAAACAAGTGATCAAGACTAGAACCGAACACTGTACAACATGTGTTTAGAACATGTCAGGAGATACCTTTGTTCTAAAGAGATCAGATTGAAACATAACAAGACTAGAATCGATGTTGTTAACTTTAACACGTGATCATAACATTGATTGATGTGTTCAGATCACTAAACAAGTGATCAAGACTAGAACCGAACACTGTACAACATGTGTTTAGAACATGTCAGGGGACAACTTTGTTCTAAGAAGACCAGATTGAAACACAACAAGACTAGAATCGATGCTGTTACCTTTAACATGTGATCAGAACATTGATTGATGTGTTCAGATCACTAAATAAGTGATCAAGACTAGAATCGAACACGGTATAACATGTGTTTAGAACATGTCAGGGGATACCTTTGTCCTAAGAAAATCAGATTAAAACATAACAAGAATAGAATCGATGCTGTTAACTTCAACATTTGATTAGAACTTTGATTGATGTATTCAAAGCACTAAATAAGTGATCAAGACTAGAATCGAACAAGGTACTCGATACAACAGGTGTTTAGAACATGCCAGGCGATACCTTTGTTCTAAGAAAATCAGATTGAAATATAACAAGACCAGAATCGATGTTGTTATCCTCAACATGTGATCAGAACATTAATTGATGTGTTCTAAACACTAAATAAGTGATCAAGACTAGAATCGAACACTGTATAACATGTGTTTAGAACATGTCAGGGGATGCCTTTGTTCTAAGAAGACCAGATTAAAAAAGAAGTGATTAGGAATAGAATCGAACACTGTATTCGATACAACATATGATCAGAATATCGATTGATGTGTTTACAACATGTCTGGGGTATACCTGCGTTCTAAGTAAAGAAAGACTAGAGTTCTGAACAGCTTGCGTAAGATAGCGATTGTTATAACCTCCTTTACCTCTTCCTTCTCCGTCAAGGCATAGCTTTATCGAACATACAACGCGATCTAATGCATATTACGTGGCTAACTCGCTCAGTAAACAATATACCAACACTTCAATGATATCCCTACTGCGAAAATAAAAAGCATACTGCGTAGCTAACTCGCTCAGTAAACGATATAGCAACACTTCAGTGATTTGCCTAGTACGAAAATAAAAACACAATATGCACACATCGCGTTGCTAACTCGCTCAGTAAACGATATAGCAACACTTCAATGATTTGCCTAGTGCGAAAATCAAAAAAACCTACTGTGTATCTAACTCGCTCAGTAAACGATATAGCAACACTTCAATGATTTGCCTAGTGCGAAAATAAAAAACACACTGTGCACATATCGCGTAGCTAACTCGCTCAGTAAACGATATAGCAAAACATCAATAATTTACCTAGTACGAAAATCAAAAACCCGTACTGCGTAGTTAACTCGCTCAGTAGACGATATACATTTTAGACCATACTGCGAAGCTAACTCGCTCACCGCACTGCCAAGACGCTTAGTAATTGCAAATGCACTGATACATGTCATGCGAAAATCAAGAAAGCCCACTGCGTAGCCAGCTCGCTCGGTCACACTGCTAATACATCACAACACGACTAGAACTCTGATATACGTTACTCTTTTTTTCGAAACACACACACGGATAAGAATGTTGCGAGACACTACATACATACATGTCAAAAAAATAGGGGGATGAAAAATCATAAATTGTTCGTACGCATGTTATCTCTTCCAAGTTGTAAGACGAAATAGACGCTGTACTGTGAGTTTCTGCTATAGCTAGAGAACGGAAGTAGCATGTTATCTCAGCAAAAAAATACCCATGACCTTGCATACACGCAAGTCAGTCACAATGATGGATACCGCGATTCAAATACTAGCAACTTATGCCGTCAGGAATGGCATCCGGCCAGATCCTTATACACGTTGTCAGGAAGACTGATGATCGCGCAGGAAAGGGCTAGCAGCGGCAAGCTACCCCGCCTAGCATTTGCTATCTTCAGAGCTGCCGACAGTAGGGGTTCAAACCCGCTATCTCCTGAAGTAGCGATAATTATTGCGGGTACAAGATGTTGATGGTGATTCATCTGTCGGATAGGGGCGTTATAACATGTGCAGGCTCCTTCGAGAGGAGTAGGTTATGTGCCGGCACTGTGCAGGCTTCTTAATGCTATTAGACTCTATGTGCTAGCACTGGGTTTTACCCCCCCCCCCCCCGTACAATCATAATATTTTATCTTAGGAGGAATAGGCAGTTGTGTTTACGTTTCGTAGAACTAGAGAAAGCATATGACAGGGTACCGAGGGAAAAGGTGTTCGCCATACTGGGGGACTATGGAATTAAAGGTAGATTATTAAAGTCAATCAAAGGCATTTATGTTGACAATTCGGCTTCAGTGAGAATTAATGGTAGAATTAGTTCCTGATTCAGGGTACTTACAGGAGTTAGACAAGGCTGTAATCTTTCACCCTTGCTGTTCGTAGTTTACATGGATCATCTGCTGAAAGGTATAAATTGGCAGGGAGTGATTCAGTTAGGTGGAAATGTAGTAAGCAGTTTGGCCTATGCTGACGACTTGGTTTTAATGGCAGACTGTGCCGAAAGCCTGCAGTCTAATTTCTTGGAACTTGAAAGTAGGTGCATTGAGTATGGTATGCAAATTAGCCTCTCGAAGACTAAATTGATATCAGTAGATAGAAAGTCAACAGAATTGAACGTAAGATTGGTGATACATAGGTTGAACAGGTCGATAATATCTTGTATTTAGGTTGTGTGTTCTCCCAGGATGGTAATATAGTAAGCGAGATTGAATCAAGGTGTAGTAAAGCTAATGCAGTGAGCTCGCAGTTGCGATCAACAGTATTCTGTAAGAAGGAAGTCATCTCCCAGACGAAACTATATTTACATCGGTCTGTTTTCAGACCAACTTTGCTTTACGGGAGCGAAAGCTGGGTGTACTCAGGATATCTTATTCATAAGTTAGAAGTAACAGGCATGAAAGTAGCAAGAATGATTGCTGGTAAAACAGGTGGGAACAATGGCAGGAGGGTACTCGGAATGAGGAGATAAAGGCTAATTTAGGAATGGACTCGATGGATGGAACTGTACGCATAAACCGGCTTCGTTGGTGGGGTCATGTGAGGCGAATGGAGGAGGATAGGTTACCTAGGAGAATAATGGACTCTGTTATAGAGGGTAAGAGGAGTAGAGGTAGACCAAGACGACGATGGTTAGACTCTGTTTCTAACGATTTAAAGATAAGAGGTATAGAACTAAATGAGGCCACAACACTAGTTGCAAATCGAGAATTTTGGCGACGGTTAGTAAATTCACAGAGGCTTGCATACTGAACGCTGAAAGGCATAACAGTCTATAATGATAATGTATGTATGTATGTATGTATGTATGTATGTATGTATGTATGTATGTATGTATGTATGTATGTATGTATGTATGTATGTATGTATGTATGTATGTAGGCCTATGTATGTATGTATGTATGTATGTAATGTAGGAACTTACACCAGCTAAATACTAGAAGGAATTACCTACACGACTATGAAAATGCTCTTTGTGTTACAAGTGTCTTATCATACACAGTTTCCTCGCTGATTGCTGAAGGTTACTACAGCCATAAGACTAGTGTACAATTACAGTCAACGCATGCATTCCTGACTGACTCTGTAACATACACAGGTACAACTTCAAAGACAGTGTTCTAAGCAGCTTTACTTGTTAAGCAGAACAATGATCGAACTTGCTATGTTAACAACAAAAGACGTAACCCGGTGCCAGCACATAGCCTGCTCCTAAAGCTTAACACCTGAACTACACTGTAAATGTTAGGAGCTACTGCTTTACAGCCTGATGCGTTTCCTAACGTAACAGGCCCTTGATTAAAAATCTGTTCTACAGACGTTTGCCCCTCTTGACGCAAGATTTTAAATCACAAGAATCTGTTTTACGGCCGGTTGTCCTTCCTGATGAAAAACTAGGATATAGAATCTGTTTTGCAACCGGATGCCCTTTTAGGGTTTGAAATAGCAGTATATGGCCTCTTACATCATACACCATTGTTTTACGACCGGTTACCCTTCCTGACGTCAAAGAACTAGGATCAAGAATCTGTTTTATAACTAGATGCCCTTTTTAACGCGAGAATCGGGGTTTAACAGCTGGATGCTCTTTTTAACGCAAGAACTAAAATTTTAAATCGCAGTATCTAGCGTCTTACATCATAAGCCATTGTTTCACGGCTGGTTACCCTTGCTGACGTCAAAGGACCGGGATCAAGAATCTGTTTTACAACCAAATATCCTTCTTAACGTGAGAGTCGGGGATCTACATCTGGATACTCTCCTAAGATTTTAAATCGCAGTATCCAGCGTATTACATCATAAGCCATTGTTTTACGGCTGGTTACCCTTCCTGACGTCAAAGGACCGGGATCAAGAATCTGTTTTACAACTAGATACCCTTTTTAACGTGACAATCGGGTTTTTTCGGCTGGATGTTATTTTTGGTGCAAGAACTAAGATTTTAAATTACAGTATCTAGTGTCTTACATCACGAACCGTAGCTTTACGACTGGTTGCCCTTCCTGACGCAAGAACTAAAATTTAAATCGCAGTATTTAGCGTCTTACATCATAAGCCATTGTTTTACGGCTGGTTACCCTTCCTGACGTCAAAGGACCGGGATCAAGAATCTGTTTTACAAACAGACAATCTTCTTAACCTGAGAATCGGGGTCTTACAGCTGGATGCTCTTTTTAATGCATGAACTAAAATTGTAAAACGCAGTATCTAGCGTCTTACAACATAAGCCATTGTTTCACGGCCGGTTACCCCTCCTGGCGTAAAGAACTAGGGTTTTAAGTCGTAAAAATCTGTTTTACAACCAGGTGCCCTTTTTAACGCGATGACTGTTGTCAGGAATTGGTTTTACAGCCGGGTGCTCTTGTTGATGCGAGAAATAAGATTTTAATCGCAGTATCTTGAGTCTCATACCACGAACAATTGTTTAACGGCTAGATGCCCTTCTTAACGCATGTATTATGATTTTCAGTTGTAAAAATCTGTTTTACAGCTGAATGCTTCTTTTGACGCAGGAACTATGACTTTAAATCTCATTATCTAGTGTCTTACATCGTAAACCATGGTTTTACGGTCGATTGCCCTTCCTAACGTTAAAGGACTAGGATTTTAAATTACTGTACACGCAATATGAAGTAAGACAAATCTGTTGTACCGGGTTTAATAACTAGATGTCCTAGACTACTCCTGTCGAAAGAGCCTGCACAAGGCTTAACGCCTCCTTCCGACAGATGAATCACCATCAACATTTTGTACCCGCAATCATTCTCGCTACTTCAGGAGATAGCGGCCTCAAACCCCTACTGTCGGCAGCTCTGAACATAGCAAATGCTGGGCGGGGAACTAGCTGCGGCTAGCCCTTTCCTGTGTGATCGCCAGTCTTCCTGACAACGTGTATAAGGATCTGGCCGGATGCCCTTCCTGACGGCATAAGTTGCTAGGATTTGAATCGCGGTATCCATCATTGTGTCTGACTTGCGTGAATGCAAGGTCATGCGTATTTTCTGCTGAGATAACATGCTGCTTCCGTTCGCCAGCTATAGCAGAAACTCACAGTACAGCGTCTATTTCGTCTTCCAGCTTGGAAGAGAAAACATGCGTACGAATAACTTATGTTTTTTCATCCCCCTATGTATGTAGTATGTAGTGTCTCGCGACATTCTTAACCATGTGTGTGTAACGTATATCCGTGTTCTAGTCGTGTTGTGATGTATTTGCAGTGTGACCGAGCGAGTTGGCTACGCAGTGTGCTTTCTTGATTTTCGCATGATACATATCAGTGCGTTTGCAATTACTAAGCTTCCTAGCAGTGCGGTGAGCGAGTTATCTACGCAGTATGATTTTTTATTTGTATATCGTTTACTGAGCGAGTTAGTTACGCAGTTTGGTTTTTGATTCTCGTACTAGGTAAATTATTGAAGTGTTGCTATATCGTTTACTGAGCGAGTTAGCTACGCAGTGTGTTTTTTATTTTCGTAGTAGGCAAATTATTGAGTATAGTTTACTGAGCGAGTTAGCTACGCGATATGTGCATAGTGTGTTTTTATTTTCGTACTAGGGAAATCATTGAAGTGTTGCTATATCGCTTACTGAGCGAGTTAGGTACGCAGTATCGTTTTTTTCGCACTGGGCAAATCATTGAAGTGTTGCTATATCCTTTACTGAGCGACTTAGCTACGTAATATGCATATGATCGCGTTGTATGTTCGATAAAACTATGCCATGACAGTTAAGGAAGAGGAAAAGGAGGTTATAACAATCACTATCTTACGCAAGCTTTTCAGAACTCTAGCCTTATTTTTTTCTCTTAGAACGAAGGTATACCGCAGACATGTTGTAAACACATCAATTGATATTCTGATCATATGTCGTATCGAGTACAGTGTTCGAATCTATTCTTAATCACTTCTTTTATAATTTGATCTTCTTAGAACAAAGATCTCCACTGACATGTTCTAAACACATGTTATACAGTGTTCGATTCTAGTCTTGATCACTTATTAGGTGTTTAGAACACATCAATCAATGTTCTTATCACATGTTGAAGTTAACGGCATCGATTCTAGTCTTGTTATGTTTTAATCTGATCTTCTTAGAACAAAGTGAGACAGTAATAATACACTGTCTCCTTGTTTGACATTTTCGGGTTGGAGTCTATCTCCGTGGAAACTATTTCACTTTTTCTCCATGCGAGAGATATGTGGACATAATCCTTATTATAACTTAAAATTATGAGCTGCTCCCTTCTACGGCGACAGAGGATAAGTTACTATTTATTTGAAACCTTATTATGCTCTGCAGCTTGAAATTATGTCGTGGCTGTAAGTCACTATTTGTTAAAACTCTCTGCCAGGAGTTGTTTAAGTTCTGGGTGGACCGTAACTTATTGCGCAGCTCTCCTGCGCAAGGAATGGAGTCATCTTCCGCTTACCGTTGTGAGTGCAAGAGAGAGGTTGTCTGCCGTAAACATGGAAGCCGAACAGACGTGCGTACATAGCTCCGCTATGTTGTGCTACTTCAAGATCGTACCAGGCTAATCCTGTGGATATTTGGGGTCACATTGCCCAATAAATGCATTTCTTGTACTCTGGACAACCCTTTGGAGCATCGCAGATGTTGTATTGCTACTAACTTAATTTAGTTTGAACTTCGGCCTAATGTAAGTAACAGCGTTCTTCTTCAACGCCACCGGGAAGACTGTAAGTTTGAAACCTTTCTTCTAACGACATTTTGCTACTATTTCATCGAAGAGTTGGTGCTAATCAGTTGGTGACACATGCTATGCCTCTCCTGGAAATACGACGTCGAAAATTACCCGAACCTTATTAAAAAAAGACAATAATGCTGTAATTATAATAATAACATTTTCGGCGGCGTGTTGTGATTAGATACCGGTTCCCGTGTTTGGTATAGTATTTCAAACTTGGAATTGTTCAAAATTGGAAACCCTTAAAAATGTGGTACAAATATTGTAATATTTGTTCTGGTAACTCTTGGCATTTTCCTTAAAAAAACGGAGAGAGGTGATGTCTTGAGCTCGAGTTAGAGGAGACGTTTTTGGATTGTGAAAGATACTAAGGGAGGCAGTTTTCGTAAGGTTTTCCGGTGGAAATTTTTTTTTGCCTGCTATTTCCCCTTTTCTTTTGGCTTTTCATTTCTCTCTGGGAATTTGTTTTTTTAACTTTTCGTGTGGTCTGTTGATTGCATTGTTGTGATCCTAATTATTATTGGTCCTCTCCCTCGGGTCTGAACTTGAATTGTTGTTGTTGCCATGGGGATGGATATTATGATGATTGTGATGAAAATGTAATGGACGTTTGTGCGCAATTGCTTTAATTGATGATTTAAAAGAAAAAAAGGATTATTCATGCTCCGGTGATGTCTGAAAAGTTATATGCTAAGTCCGTTTGTCTTTATTTTGGGGCCGATTTTCTATATGTGTTTTGACCCATTGGTTGGTATCTCTGTTCGCCCGCGTGTTGTGATTTACTTGATTTTTCCTTTTTCCCTAGTTTATTTCGGGATTTTCTTGGTTTTCTTCCTTTGCACGAGGTTTAGAAACCTTATATAAACTCCTCGCCTAGTATCTCGTTTGGTTGGTGTATTTTACAAGTAAAGAAAGATTAACTTAATTAATTAATTTTATGCAAGTAACTAAATTAACGACGTTGAAGGTATTATACTCAACCTAAGGTAATTAGGCCGAAGCATAATTTATTTGTTTTTTATAACTAAGAAGATAGGCTGGTTATGAAATTCATATTGGGTCCCAATAAACTAGGCCGGTTCGAACCGTAGGTTAGTTATGTTTTGAAATTATTTCCGAGTTTAATTTTTTTCCTTATTCCTGTTGATGTTCTGAGTCCAGAGTTATTTTAATTTTACTTCTTTCTCTTATTAAATATATTTAGTTATTTCAAAAGTACCTGGACGTGTGATTATTGTAGTAATTTGAAACCATACAGTGATAGTTATCTTCATTCTTTCCATGGCCTCTGGTCGCTTGTCTTATTCGTGGTAAGTACCTTGTGATGGTTTACCTTTGGGGTGATTTTGCTTCCACCTTGTTTTGTTCTTTTTTTACCTATATTTTTTGTCTTGTTGCTACCTGTGCCGACACTGTGGGGATGGGTGTTTGTGCGGGTCAAAAGGTATCGCCTGACATGTTCTAAACACAGGTTGCACAGTGTTCGGTTCTAGTCTTGATCACTTGTATAGTGATCTGAACACATCAGTCAATGTTCTGATCACATGTTAAAGTTAACAACATCGATTCTAGTCTTGTTATGTTTCAAACTGATCTTCTTAGAAGAAAGGTATCCCCCGATATGTTCTAAACACATGTTGTACAGTGTTCGGTTCTAGTCTTGATCACTTGTTTAGTGATCTGAACACATCTATCAATGTTCTAATCACATGTTGATGTTAACAACATCGATTTTAATCTTGTTATGTTTCTTTTCCAATCCGCAAGTCCAAACATGCTCAATAATATTATCGCTGCACACTCTTGCCTTCGTGATGCGTGTTCGATAAGGGTATGCCTTGACAGAAGAGGAGGACGTAGGGGTGGAGGAGTTTGAGGAGGTGTCGTATAGTCTCCTTCAAAATAGTAGATGAGAGGTTAGGTTCGCGAATGCACTCATGTTTAATAATGATAGCTAACGGAATTTCAAATTATCCGCCACCACCATTCAAATGTATGCAGGTGAAGACAGCAGCACGGTGCTCAGTTGATTAAATATGGCACCTAGATAGAATTTCATATTGTCGCCTGCACAATGTACCGAAAGTGTGCAGCACGGTGCCTTGTTGATTAAAGATGGCGGATGACAGCGGACGGAATTACCCGCAAGAAAGCAGCACGATGCCCTCATAATTAAAGATGGCGAATGACAGCTGTGAAGAAAGCATGTAGATTTTAAAATTCCCACCACCACAACGATAAGGTTTAGTTCCGTAAAGATAGCAGCGCTGAGGTAAGCGATGCAAGATGGCGGGTAACTGCTGACAGAATTATCCCCCACCATATGTTAAATGTATGTACCTAAAGACTGCAGCAAGATGCTTTGTTGATTAAAGATGGCAGCTTGTCAAATAGAATTTTTCAAATTTTCCGCCTCAAAGGTAGCTAAAGAGGGCAGCACGATGCTCTGTTGGTTATAGATGACGGCTTGTCAAAAAAGCACGCAGTTTTATTTCCAAACAAGAGAGCTAAATAGGGCAGCACGTTGCTCTCTCGATTAAAGATGGCTGCTGTCAAAGCATAGCACGTTGAAATTAACGCCACCACTTTTCAAAGGTATGTAGCTAAAGAGTGCAGCACTGAGGTTTGCAATACAAGATGGTGGATGACAGCTGAAATTACCAGCAGTGTCGTAAAGTGTGCAGCACTGAGGTTCGCGATGCAAGATGTCGGATGTCATCTGTCAAATATCACATGGAATTTAAATTACCCACCACCACATTTCAAAGGTATGTAGCTAAAGAGGGCAGCACGGTGCTCTGTTGATAAAAGATGGCTGCTGTCAAAAAGCATTTTTCAAATTATCCACCACCAAATTTCAAAGGTATGTAGCTAAAGAGGGCAGCACGGTGCTCTGTTGATTAAAGAGAGCTGCTGTCAAATAGAATTTTTCAAATTGCCCTCCTCAAAGGTAAGTAGCTGAAGAGTGCAGCTCTGAGGTTTGCGATGCAAGATGGTGGATGACAGCTGACGGAATTTTTTTCAAATTGCCAGCAGTGCCGTAAAGAGTGCAGCACTGTGCTCTCTTGATTAAAGATGGCGGATGACATCTGTCAGAAAAGCACGTGGCTTTGATTACCAATTCAAATCTCGCGCAAGTAAGGTTTAGTTGGTAGCACTGTGCTTTAGGCCCGTCAAGATGGCAGCACTGAGGTTAGCGATGCGTTGTTGTCGATGACAGCTGTCAAAAAACACGTGGCTTTGTTTACAAATTAAAATTTCCCGCGGGTGGAGAAGCGGGCCCCTGGGAAGGCCCCTCGATTGGCGGCGGAGGAGCGGGCCCCTTGAAGGGCCCCTCAGGTGGCGGCGGAGCGGGCCCCTGGGAGCCTGCGAAGGCGGAGACCGCAGAACCATCCATTATACCTACTGGCATCCATCGTGAAGGCAGGCCCGCAACGTCAAGGATCCGTGCACAGGTCAACAGTGCGAAAGTGATCATTAGACAGAACCGGCTCATTAAACTGAGAGAAATCGCGACGCAGCTGAACATGTATGGCATTGTGTTCGCCATTGTTCACGAGGACTTTGGATATCGCATGCTGTGTCAAAGATGGGTCCCACGTCTTATCACCGATGAGCACAAGGGACAACGTTTCCAATCCTCCCTGACATTTTTGCAAGGCTAAGCCGCAGTCGGTAACGGGTTTCTGCGGCAAATCGTCACATGCGATGAAACGTTGGTCCACCACTTCACCCCCGAAACGAAGCGAACATCAATGGAATGGATGAACCCCTCATCACCGCCACGAAAGAAGGCCAAGGTTCAACCTTCAGTCGGTAAGGTTATGGCGACAGTGTTCTTTGACATGGAGGGTTTGCTGCACGTGGAAATCATGCCGAAAGGAACGACGATCAACGCGGCGTCGTATTGTCAAAAGTTGCACCGGTTGCGTAAGGCGATTAAAGAGAAGCGCCGGTATGATTTTGTTGCACGATAACGGAACATCTCGCAAGGCCCGCCAAACGAGAGAACTGCTGCAGCGTTTCAAGTGGGAGGTCTGGCAACATCCACTCTACAGTCCCGACCTAGCGCCATGTGACTTTCATCTGTTCGCTAAGCTCAAAACGGAGCTCGGTGGTCGGCATATCCAGACCGATAAGGAGGTGAAGGCCGCTGTCTCCGAGTGGTTGCAGAACGCTGGAGGAAATTTCTATGCATCCGGCATCGGCAACATGGTTGTGCGTTCGCAGAAATATTTGGAGTCTCTTGGAAACTAAGTATGTGGAAAAGTGATGTAACAGTGTATGTCGTTATAGTCCTTCTGCTGTTATATAGGTGGTGTAATAAATGGCCATAACTGGGAAGCGCAACTTATTTTCTGATCCGCCCTCAAATATCTGTGAATGAAATATGCAGAGAATTAAAT
This sequence comes from Anabrus simplex, assembly GCF_040414725.1. NCBI lineage: Eukaryota > Metazoa > Arthropoda > Insecta > Orthoptera > Tettigoniidae > Anabrus > Anabrus simplex. The sequence goes on from NC_090266.1 coordinate 8,482,687, forward strand.
CTAGCGCGTGTGTGTGTGTCTGCGATTAGTGATAAAATATACGTGTGTAAGGGCCAGCTCACAGCATTTGCTTGTCCTACAATCAATTCCGTATTTTGCGTGTGTTCTGTATGTTTACGGTTCAGAGTTTTGTGTACGTATAACATTAAAGAAGTGTACAATCGAAAACAAGAATTTGTGCACCGAGCTTAAGTGCGGCCTGTATCCAGTACTCGGGAGAGAGTGGATTCGAACCCAACTGTCGGTAGCTATGAAGATGGTTATTCGCGGGTTCCCATTTTCTCACCAGGCAAATGCTTGGTCTGTACCTTAATTAAAGCCACGGCCAATTCCTTCTCAGTCCTAGCCTTTTCGTGTCCCATCGTCGCCATAAAAACTATCTGTGTCGGTGCGACGTAAAGTCAATGGCAAAAAAAAATAGTGCGTTTTTTAATATATATAGTCTATGTAGAAAGCATACAAAGTAAGGAGTGAGGTATTTTTATTCCAGAGTAGTATAAGTCAGGGATTCTGCGGCCGCCTCCGCCTCAGGCCCTCAGTAGAGGCATCCTCCTCTACCTCAGGTTCTCGGGAGAGGCCTCCTCTTCTACCTCCGCCTCCGGCTGTCCTCAGGAGCCTCTTCCTCCACCTCCTCCTCCGCAGGCTCTCGGGAGAGGCATCCTTCTCCTTCTCGTCAGGCCCTTCCCACAGGCCACCTCCTCCTCTCCCTCCTCACGCTCTCCGGAGAGGCCTCCATCACCACCGCCACCGCAGGCTCTCGGGAGAGGCCTCCTCCACATGCTGGCTTAGAGTACGACCCTAACTTCACATCCGCCAAGTTGGAGGGGCTTAACCTAACTTCCTATGCGTAAGAGAGCTAGCCTAACCTCATTAAAGGGCCTAACCTCAGTTTTACAGCTGGATGCCCTTCCTGACGCCTAGGAGTGTGACCAAGATGGCGGCTATACATGGCTCCTTATGAGACACCTTAAGGTTTCTTGCGCAAGATGGTGGCTGCAAGATGGCTGCTATACATTGGCTCTTATGAGACGCCCTTGGGATGCTTGCGGAAGATGGCGGACACAAGATGGCCGCTATACATGGTTCCTTATGAGACGGCTTAAGTGTGCTTGCGCAAGATGGCGGACACAAGATGGAGACTATGCGCGGTTCCTTATGAGACGCTTTAAGGGTGCTTGCGCAAGATGGCCGCTGCTCATATCAAGAAGGCTAGCTTAGAGGCTAACGTGTCGTGCTATAAACAACTCTTCGATTCATTAAATTTGGGGCTTAAATGCAAAATGTTAAATATGTCGAAAATGTTGCGACGTAGAGCAAAATGGACAACATTTTTCCGCCTAAAACGTAGGTTTGTAGTATCAGGAACATGATAGCATAATAAATAAGTAGTCTAATGATAAGATCAAGGGTTCACCTCCTACATAGGCCCTTTGGCATTGGCGGCTATCTAATTCTAGAAGATGGCGGCTGCTCGTATGAGACGGCTTATGGGTGCTTGCACAAGATGGCTGCTAATTTTATGAGACTCCCTAGGGATGCTTGCGCGAGACGGCGGCTACAAGATGGTGGCTATACATAGTTTCTTATGAGACTGCTGAAGGGTGCTTCCACAAGATGACTGCTATACATAGGCTCTTATGGGACTCCCTAGGGATGCATGCGCCGGATGGCGGCCACAAGATGTTGGCTATACACAGCTCCTTATGAGACGGCCTAAGGGTGCTCTCACAAGATAACGGTTATACAGAGGATCTTATCAAGAAAGCTAGCTTAGAGGCTACTGCGCAAGATGGCGGCTGTTATGCATGCGGTGGAGGGCAATTTGAAATTCCACGTGAACTTGTTTGTAAACAAAGTTACTCTCTTTTTGACAGCGACAATCTTTAATCAACAGAACATCGTGCTGCCATCCTTAGCCACTACCTTTGAAATGTGTTAGCGGCAATATCCACGTGACAGCCGTCATCCGAATTCTTTATTAACAGAGCATCGTGCTGCTGTCTTTAGGTAACAGCTTTGAAATGTGGTGGCGGCAATTTGAAAGAAATCTACGTGGTTTTGATAGCTGTCAGCCGCCATCTTTAAACAACAACACATCGTGCAGCTAACCTTACGGTACTAAACGTCATCGTGGTAGATGGTGATTTAAAAAATTCCGCTTGCTTTTTTGACAGCTACCATCCGCCATCTTTAATCAACAGAGCATCTGCTGCTATCTTTACCGCACTAAACCTCATACCTTTGAAATGTGGTGATGGGTAATTTAAAAATTCCGTTAGCTTTTATCTTTAAACAGTAAAACTTTAGTGTATTCGCGAACCTAACATCTCATCTACCATCGTGAAGGAGACTATCCTTAGTTTACCATAAGATGCCCTTCTCAACGCTAAGTAGAACTTAGAGCTTACTACACAAGATGGTGTCTGCTGGTATGACCTTCCCCTCTGATAACATGCATCGCGAAGGGTAGAGTGAGCACGTGCTGCAGTGATGACGTCATTGTGCATGTTTAGACTTGATCGTTTTCTCAAGAGTAAGGAAGCAAAGGAATGCAATAAGTATGCATCATGAAAGCAAGAGTGTGCATGTGCTGCAGCGATGAAGTCGTCATTGTTGTGCATGTTTAGAAGTGAATGGAACATAACAAAACGAGAATTGAACACTGTACTCGATGTCGTTAACTTCAACATGCTTTCAGAACATTGCTTGACGTGTTCAGATCACTAAATAAGTAATAACAAGACTAGAATCGAACACTGTACTCGACACAACATGTGTTTAGAACATGTCAGGGATACCTTTGTCCTAAGAAGATCAGATTACCGCAAATGCCGTATGTGACTAAAGGGTAATAGGCTAATAGGCTAAAGGGCTAATGGGCAAAAGGGCTAAAGGGCTAATGGGCTAAAGACCTAATAGGCTAGGGTACCTCTCCTCTCTTTATCCGGGCTTGAAACCGGCTCTACATCTAGAGGCGGAGTTAACACACTAAGAAAGGAAGAATGTTGGAAAATAATATATACGAATATAGCAACTCGTTCGACTATATACTACAGAAGCATGCCTTACGTGAGGGTAAGCGCTGGGATTGTATTATGGTGTTTAAGCTGTTGTACTGTCGAGAGAGAGAGTGAGCTATTACTTAATAATACCTACACGACATCATTCTTGCTCTATTTCAAAAATATCTACTTTGTACTCTGTGTAACCATCACCATGATAGGCTGTTAGCAGTTGCAAACGTTTTACGAGTACGTTGGGATCTTTACAATATCTTATGTCAACATAGGGTAACAGAGGCTTGTTGTGAACTTTGAGTCTATATGCAGACAGTTGATGTGTAGGGACTTATTTTGATGTAATACGTGGTTCAGCAGTAGAGTTTCTAGGTACAAACTTAACTTGTTTCGATAGCGATGAAGCGTTGAAATTTCCTTCTTCGTTACCTTGTATCTCTTCTTGAGATGTTTTCACTGCGACAGAACGTGTAGTAGGCTTAGGAAATGAAGTAAAATCATCAAGCCGTAATGGCAAAGAAACATTGAGATCACCTTCTTCTTCTACTTGCCCTTTACTACTGTTTTGATCAACATCATTATCCTTACTATCATAATCATGACCTTGCCTCTCTTTATATTGAAGTTTGTTCTTAGTAACAGAACTTGTAGCAGGCCTAGACGACCAGGGAGAATAAAAAATCTCTCGCAGTGGTGTACTTTTTAAAAACAAATCAGTGTTGGCTTGACTACGGTTGAGCTCTTCGTATTTTCTTCTCGATAAAGCTACATTAGACGTGACTTCATGACGCTGAGCGTTGTATGCGTTCTTGAACTCTCTTCTACAATGTTTGAATTGAAAAATTGTCTGACATGATATCTCATGGCGTCACTTGTGATATCTTCGGGAAAGTGCTTTTCCACACATATTTTGCAATTATGAATAGAAATAGGTTATTCCATGACGGACTTTTATCTTCTGCTAATAGATTCTTCTTTAAATCTGCTAGACATTCGTTACTCGCTACTTCGATGATGCGAACATTTTAGCGATTAACAGTAAACTAACACAAAAGCGCATAACCAAGGTAGCAACAGTGAGGTTTAACCCCGTAAAGATGGCAGCAGTGAGGTTAGCGATGTTCTGTTGTTGAATCTTAAATTCCGCTCTACGACATGCATAAGATGGAAGCCTTGAGATTTAGCGCCATGAAGATGGCAACAGTGAGGTTAGCGATGTTCTATTCTCCTTAAAAGTGAGGTTAGGGTCTGTCAAGATGACAGCTGTCAAAGAAGCACGCCGCTTTGCTTACAAACAAGAGCACGTGGTCGTGACGTCATTTTCACGTAGTATGCTACGTCAGCACGCGAAGTTCAAAAATCCACGTCTACGTGGTTAAAACTCTGCTATGTTCACAAGATTTTTAAACATCGCTTTTTTGTGCTTTAAGTTCGTCCACATAGGTCATGCTAAAATAGCAACACAAACACATGCGATTACCGTATGGTCTGGCGGAAGAAGTGTAGTACGATAGTCGATATATGCATTATCGATTTGTGATGTGTACACGCATTTAAATACACCAATTCTTCGTGCTTTAAGTTCGTGCAAATAGATCATGCAAAAATAGCGCTACACACATACGATCGTTGTACACATTAGCGGAACTAGTTTAGTATCATAGTCGATGCATGCTTCATCGTTAGGTGATGCGTACACGCTTTTAAACATAGCTATTCTTCGTGTTTTAAGTTCGTACACATAGATCATGCTAAGATAGCAAGAGACACATGCGATTGCCGTATGCTCTAGCGGAAGGAGTTTAGTACCATAGTCGATGCATGCATCATCGATAGGTGATGTGCACACGCCTTTATACATAGGTATTCTTTGTGCTTTAAGTTCGTGCGCATAGGTTATGTTGTGATAGCGGCACACAATTGCGATCGTCGCACACCCAAGCGGAGGAAGTTTAATATTGATAGTTGATACATGAAAAATCGATAGGTGATGCGAACACGCTTTTAAACATCGTTATTCTTACTACTGTAAACATGGCTATTCTTAATGCTGTTCTTAACGACGTAGCATATGGAATATAAAATCTTCGTGCTTATGATGAGTTCTAACCTAGTGGGTGTGTTTCTTGAACTCACGTGCTGACGTAGCATACCACGTGACCGTGACGTCACTACCACGTGCTCTTGTTTGTTAACAAAGCCACGTGCGTTTTTGATAGCTGTCACCTTAACGGACCCTAACATCACTTTTATGGAGAATAGAACATCGCTAACCTCACTGTTACAATCTTCACGGCGCCAAACCTCATGGCTGCCACTTTATGCATGTCATAGCGCGGAACTTAAAATTCAACAACAGAACATCGCTAACCGCACTGCTGCCATCTTGACGTGTTTAAACCTCACTGTTGCTACCTTGGTTATACGCTTTTGTGTTAGTTTACTGTTAATCGCTAAGCTGTTCGCATCATCGAAGTAGCAAGTAATAAGTGTCTAGCGTATTTAAGGAAGAATCTGTTAGCGGAAGATAAAAGTCCGTCTTGGAGAAACCTATTTCTATGTATATTTGCAAGGAGTGTGGAAAAGCATTTTCACGAAGCTACCACAAGAGACGTCATGAGATATCATGTAGGACAATTTTTTCAATTCAAACATTGTAGAAGAGAGTTCAAGAACGCATACAACTCTCAACTCATGAAGCCGCGTGTAATGTAGCTTCATCGAGAAGAAAATACAAAAAGCTCAACCGTAGTCAAGCCAACACTGATTTATTTTTAAAAATTACACTTCTGCGAGAGATTTTTAATTCTCATTTATTGTCTAGGCCTGCTACAAGTTCTGTTACTAAACACAAACTTCAAAATAAAGAGAGGCAAGGTCATGATTATGATAGTAAGGATAATGATGATGATCAAAACAGTAGTAAAGGGAAAGTATTAGAAGAAGGTGATCTCAATGTTTCATTGTCATTACGGCTTGATGATTTTACTTCATTTTCTAAGCCTACTACACGTTCTGTTGCAGTGCAAATATCTCAAAGAGAGATGCAAGATGAAAAAGAAGAAAATTTGTACGCTTCATTACTTTCGAAACAAGTTAATACCCAGAAACGCTACTGCTGAAGCACGTATTACATCAAAACAAGTCCCTTGACGTCAACTGTCTGCATATAGGTTCAAAGATGACAACAAACCTCTGTTACCCTATGTAGACATAACATACTGTAAATAACCCAACGTACTCCTAAAACGTTTGCAACTGCTAAGAGACTATCATGATGCTGGTTACACAGAGTAGAAAGCAGATAGTTTTGAAGTAGAGCAAGAATTACGTCGTGTAGGTATTATTAAGTAATAGCTCTCTCGAGAGAGAGTACAACAGCTTAAACACCTTCCTACAATCCCAGCGTTTACCCTCACCTAAATCATCGTTCTCTAGTATATAGTCGATCGAGTAGCTATATTCGTATAGATTATTTTCCAACATTCTCTCTTCCTTAGGGTGATAACTCCGCCTCTAAATGTAGAGCCGGTCTCAATCCCGGATAAAGAGAGGAGTGGTACCCTAGCCCATTAGGCCTTTAGCCCTTTATTCCATTAGCCCTTTTGCCCATTAACCCTTTAGCGTATTATCCTATTAGCCTTTTCTCCCTGCAAGGAACGTGCGGTTCTCTGATCTTCTTTGAACAAAGGTATCCCTGACATGTTCTAAACACATGTTGTGTTGAGTAGAGTGTTCGATTCTAGTCTTGTTATGTTTCATTCACTTCCGTTGTCATCTGCAAATCTAATAATGCACAAGTATGATGACGTCATCGCTGCAGCACATGTACACTCTTGCTTTCATGATGCATACTTATTGCATTATTTTGCCCCGTTACTCTTGAGAAAACGATCAAGTCTAAACTTGCACAATGACGTCATCACTGCAGCACGTGCTCACTTTAGCCTTCGCGAACCATGTTATCAGAGGACAAGGTCATAACAACAGCCACCATATTGTGTAGTAACCTCTATGTGATTGTTAGCGTTGGGAAGGGCATCTTGTCGTAAACTAAGGACAGTCTCCTTCAAGATAGTAGATGAGATGTTAGGTTCGCGAATACACTAAAGTTTTACTGTTTAAAGATAAAAGCTAACGGAATTTTCAAATTACCCACCACCAGATTTCAAAGGTATGAGATTAAGTGCTGCAAAAGATAGCAGCACGATCGTTGTTGTTTAAGGATGGTGGCTGACAGCTATCAAAACCACGTAGATTTTTCAAATTGCCGCCACCACATTTCAAAAGTATTAGTAGTAGCTAAAGATGGCAGCACGGTGCCCTGTTGATTAAATATGGCCGCTGTCAAAAAGAACGTAGCTTTGTTTAAAACAAGAGCACTTGGAAAGTCAAAGTGCATAACAGCAGCCGCCATCTTGTGCAGTAGCCTCTAAGCAAGCTTTCTTCATAAGAGCCTGTGTATAGCCGCCACCTTGTGTCCGCCATCTTGCGCAAGCATCCCTAGGTCATCTCATATGAGCCTATGTATAGCAGTCATCTTGTGCAAGCACCCTTAAGCAGTCTCATAAAAAGCTATGTATAGCCACCATCTTGTAGCCGCCATCTTGCGCAAGCATCCCTTAGGTGCCTCATAAAAGCAGCAGCCATCTTGTAGTATTAAATAACGTCAATAAATCGAACCAGCACGGCACGTTAAACTCTCTACCATACCAAGACCTCATCAAGTTACGAAAACTTCCTTCAAGACAAACTAAAACAGACCAAATGCCAAAGGGCCTATGTAGGAACCGAACCGTTGATCTCAACATTAGACTATTTTCTTCTTATGCTATCATGTTCCTGATACTGCGAACCCGAGTATTAGGCAGAAAAATGTTGTCCGTTTTGCTCTACGATGCACCGTTTTCGATATATATAACATTTTGCGTTTAGGCCCCAAATTTAATGAATCGAACCGTTGTTTCTAGCACGGCACGTTAGCCTCTAAGCTAGCTTTCATGATAAGAGCAGCAGCCATCTTGCGCAAGCACCCTTTAGGCCTCCCATAAGGAGCCGTGTATAGTTGCCATCTTGTGTCCGCCATCTTGCGCAAGAATCCTCAGGGTGTCTCATAAGAGCAGCAGCCATCTTGTGCAAGCACCCTTAAGCCGCCTCATAAAAGCAGCGCCATCTTTCGCAAGCACCCTTAAGCCGTCTCATAAGGAGCCATGTATTGCCGCCATCTTGTGTCCGCCATCTTGCGCAAGCATCCCAAGGGAGTCTCACAAGAGCCAATCTATAGCAGCCATCTTGCAGCCACAATCTTGCGCAAACACCCTTAAGGCGTCTCGTAAGGGGCCATGTATAGCCGCCATTTTGTGTAATTGGCGTTGGGAAGGGCATCCGGTCGTAAAACTGAGGTTAGGACCCCATCCATGAGGTTAGGCTTGCTGTCTTGTGCGTCAAAAGGTAGGTTAAGCCCCTCCAAGATAGCGGATGTGAGGTTAGGCGGTGTCTCATAAGGAGCCATGTGTAGCCGCCGTCTTGTGCAATTGGCGTCGGCAAGGGTACCCGACCGCAAAACTGAGTTTAGGCCCTTCCATGACGTTAGGCTAGCTCTCTTACGGATAAAAAGTTAGGTTAAGCCCCTCCGAGGTAGCGCATGTGAGGTTATGGTCACGCTCCTAGGCGTCAGGAAGGGCATCCAGCTGTAAAACTGAGGTTATGCCCTTCCAAGAGGTTAGGCTAGCTCTCTTACGCATAAAAAGTTAGGTTAAGCCTCTCCAAGGTGGTGGATGTGAGGTTAGGGTCGCACTCACAGCCAGCGCGTGGAGGAGGTCTCTCCCGAGAACCTGCGGTGGCGGTGGCTGTGGAGGCCTCTCCCGAGAGCCTGAGGAGGAGAAGGAAGAGGTGGCATCTCCCGAGGGCCTGAGGAGGAGGAGGAGGCGTCTCCCGAGATCCTGAGGAGGAAGAGGAGGAGGAAGAGGTGGATGCCTCTGCGGAGGGCCTGAGGTGGAGGTGGCGGCCAAACTGTCCCCTTATACTACTATCCAGTGAGAAATGGTTTCGATTCCATGTATTAAATATTTTTTTTTAAATTCTGGCGATGAACAGAGAGAACAGGGTTTAAATCCAACATTTTTTTATTTTGTCACGGTGACTATATCAGATTTCGAATCTATATCTCTAATATAGACTTTTTCTGTTTCATGTGTTATAGATAATTTTTAATCTAGCGTTTGTGTCACACGAAATAAGTAGTGCGGTATTTTTATTCCAGGTTTCGATTCCACGTGTTGCACGTATTGGAGTTTTGTTTTTAGTCTGACGATGATCTAAAGTAGTATGGGGATTGAGAGCCACCTGGTCAGCATTCCTTCTGCTGAGTCAGCACCCGAGGTCATTCACTCCTCGTAGTATACCTTTGCGGGTTCTGAACCCGAGGTCATTGACCCCCAGTAGTAGGGCGATGTCGATTCGCGGATTTTGTTTAAGAGGGCAAGCATATCCCCAAAGTCTCCATCTTGGAGGGGCCTAACTTTACAGTGTGCAGTTTTACGGGCATATACCCTTCCCGACGTCAACAGTCGGCATCCAGGATGAGCCTAACCATACTTTAACGGTTAGAGGCCCTTCACTACGCCAATTCTCGCAACGCCATTTTAAGTAGTACGGCAATGAGTATTCGAGTAAGAGAGCAAAGGGAACAACTTGGAGGGGCCTAAACTCATTTCTACGCCTTGATGCCCTTCCCGACATCATCATGAGTAGTAGTGCAATGGTGATTCTCGCGACGATAATTTGAGTATAGGGGCAATGGGGATACGCAAAAGAGAGCACACCTAACAACATGGAGGAGCCTGACTACACAAGGCCTTGTTTTACGGTCAGATGTCCTTCCCGACGCCATTTTGGAGCACCCTAACTACACATGGCACAGTTTCACGGACAGATGACCTTCCTCGTCGCCATTTTGATCCTCACACCAGAGGAGGCACATATAACCCAACTTACTTTTATGGTCAGATGCCCTTCTCTCCGTCATCTTGGAGGGGGCCTAACAACACAGACACTGTTTCACGGTCTGATGACCTTCCCGTTACTATTTTGATTCTCGTACTAGATGAGGCAAATAGCTGTATGTCTCCATCTGACAGTGACGGACGACGTGATCTTTACGCCTGAGTCCGATAGATTATCTCTACGTAACTGAGCATGTGCCTTACGTCGACATGGTTATGCATGTTTAGACTTCTTTTATATCAAGGTTAATCTCTGATAAACCCTAGCCACTATAGATATCATGAGTGTGAATATTTTCGATACGTGTAAGGGGGCATAGGGAATGACATAAGTAGAAAATTTTGAATTGAATAAAATGTTTATTGTACAATTATTTACGAAATTTAGAAACGACTTCCGGTTATACAACAGTCTTGGTTATGCTGTCGACAAGTTTGCTGTACTCCTTAACAGCTTACTGCGAAGAAGAAGCATGCTTCCAAAATTTTAATGCCCCCTGAAACATCAAATTAAACAATACATTTTTGTTTATGAAATGTTTAAAAAATATATTATACTATGTATGTTATGCTTTACAAAGACGTTAATGCAGTTCTTACCTTGTTGTTATTCATGAAGGGGAAACGTTCATCCATACACCGTGTAAAGTTTTCAAACTTAGGATTAAGTCCATTCTAATCATCCGATCCAGTTTACGTCGATGCTTATAATGACGTTGACACGGTCTAATAAAGCTACATCGATTGACATCTTCCTGTGGAGAGGAAAGATGACCCAAACAGCATTTACGAAAGGAGCAGCATACGTAGGTACAAATCCTGGTGGTAAACATTGAATCAGATATTTTGGCATGTGGTAAAATGTTCTTTGTTTATAGAACATCTTAATAGCCTCACTTAGTTGTGTGAGATAAATAAGATGTTGCGTATTAGCATGTAAAGAGCATGCACATTCACAGTGGTGCTTTTTACCAAGAGGATTGTCTGCAACCTTGTAGACATTTTCTCCTTTCTGTTCTATAGAGTACGATGTAGAAGCACACACTAAGGGCTAACCTTATTTATAGTCTTGTAACAATATTCGTTAGCAGATCGTAAGTAACATCACTCATATGAATAATAAGAAAGTAGGTTGTTGTGTTACCAGGAATGTTTTCAGATGTTTCAAATTCTAAACGAATATCGACAGCAGATCCTTTTACAGATTCTTCAAGATAAGAGCAGTGTCTATGACTACAATTGGACGGTATTCTTTCTCATAATACTATGACTGGAATTTACAAGGCATGTCATACAGCATACCAAATTTATTTTTCTCAAAATGAATCTCCATGTTTGCTTATGGATACGTAATTCCGTTGAGATATAGTCTAAAATCTCTAATGTACAGTGACCAAACTGTGAGCTATCATTTTCATAGTTGAATTTACGATGGGTTTGAAATCCAAAATAATATACAAAGGCTTCTCAGTAAAACGTGACGTTTTAACAGTCCAGCTATGCTTGTCGCTAGGTGGTAACGCAGGATATTCATGCAGCTCCCAACTTCGAAAACGTACAGGTAATGGTGTATCATTTTATACATTCTTGAGCAATCGAAGTTTTTCAGGATCAGATAATGTTACATGTGGAATCCTCCACAATATACGATGAAGTGTAATTTTCGAGTCTACAGGTGTTTCTTCGGCTTTATGAGAATTGTAATCATTTCGATCACGGATCAGAATAAGCTCTCCTTTAGCGTTGATAATAATACGTGCTAAGTTTTCTGCGAAGCCAAAAATATGTTTCAAAGATAACATACCTGTAAAATTTCCGTCGTCATTAATCATCCAGTTGTTACTAGGTAGTTTTGGACACCATCCTGCCATCCGCAAAAGATCACTTTCTTCATCACAAAAAGAAGGAGAGAGTTTCATTGAAATTGTAATACCAACATTCTTCGCTCTACCTATTTCGACATCATTTACTTCATATCGCCCTTCAGAAAAGAGAAATGCTAGACCATGGTTGTTTAGTTGAGATGTTCTTGGTCCACTTCCATCTGTGTAATCTATTCGTCCTTCCATATATAGGTAGCCTTCATGTGGAAGGTTTTATACATCTTGCTGATTTAATGATAAAGCGAATTTCATTATTGTCAGTTAATCCAAACCTAAAAGGTTGATGAGAATGAAGCTCACTTCGTACTTCACCTACATGAATTTCTACTGTGTTCGTTGATGATGTCTAGCATTTCTTCCATTTTGTAATAGTAGCGTATAACCTAAATCTTGGAGTATATGTTTATGGTTATCTGTTAACTCGTTGAATCTTTGCAAACATGTAGTATGACTTCGGAATGTACACTGTATTTTATAGATGTTTCTCATACTGGTTGAAGATGAAGTTTGTAAGCTACGTACGTGTGTTAATCTAAATTAATAAGTTGATAATGTTTATTTACAAGCCTAAGAGTGATGTTACTGAAGTGTTTTACAGACACAAGTTGAAACGTGTTACTGACGGTTTCTCACGAAGAGTTTATCCCCGTTCCTCCGTAATAATAAAGCCGTGCAGAACGTGCGAAATTTGTTGATTACTATTCAAGTCTGTTACAAGTGATGTTCACACGATGATCATCGAACAGTGTTATAGGTTGATCAGACTCGTAACGTACGTTCAGTAGGAGCTCCCTTGGTGAAAATCCAAGCAATGGTCTAATCGAATCAGGTTGTGATTTGAAGTCAATCTTAAATGATGACTCAGTATCACATTTATGTGTGATGTTGCTCACAGTCACTGGGAACTTGTTCAATTAAAGTACCTCAAACCTTTGAAATGTGAGGTAAACAAAGCCACGTGTTTTTTGACAGCCACGTGCTTTTTTGACAGCTGTCATCCGCCATCTTTGAGCACTGTGCTGCCCTCTATATCGCAGTAGCTGCAAAATTCGTCACCTGTCATCGGCAGTGCTCCCATCTTGACGGGTCTAAACCTTAGTGCTACCAACTTAACCTAACTAGCGCGAGGTAAACAAAGCCACGTGTTTTTTGACAGCTGTCATCCGCCATCTTTAATCTATAGAGCACAGTGCTGCCCTCTTTAGCTACATACCTTTGAAATGTGGTGGCGGATAATTTGAAAAATGTTTTTTGACAGCAGCCATCTTTGTGCACCGTGCTGCCCTCTTAAACAAACTCACGTGCTTTTTTCTGACAGCTATCATCCGCCATCTTGCATCACAAACCTCAGTGCTGCACTCTTTAGCTAGATACCTTTGAAATGTGGTGGCGGCAATTTGAAAAATTCTACATTCTCTTGTTTGGAAACAAACCCATGCGCTTTTTTGACAGCTATCATCCGCCATCTTTAATCCAGAGAGAACAGTGCTGCCCTCTATGTGGTGGCGGCAAATTCTACATGCTCTTGTTTGGAAACAAGCTCACGCGCTTTTTTGACAGCCGTCATCCGCCATCTTTAATCAACAGAACACAGTGCTGCCATCTTTAGCTAGATACCTTTGAAATGTGGTGGCTGCAAATTCCACGTGCTCTTGTTTGGAAACAAAGCCATGTGCTTTTTTGACAGCTGTCATCCGCCATCTTTAATCAACAGAGCACCGTGCTGCTATCATGCGGACAATTTCATCACCTGTCATCCGCCATCTTTAATCCACAGAACACCATGCTGCCCTCTTTGTGGCTACTACCTTAAGCACGTAGTAGCGGGCAATTTGAAAAGTTCCGTTAGCTATCATCCGCCATCTTTGAGCACCGTGCTGCCATCTTTAGCTAGATACCTTTGAAATGTGGTGGCGGCAAATTGAAAAATTCCACGTGTTCTTGTTTGGAAACAAACTCACGTGCTTTTTTGACAGCTACCATCCGCCATCTTTAGTCAACAGAGCATAGTGCTGCCCTCTTTAGTTAGATACCTTTGAAATGTGGTGGCGGCAAATTCCACGTGCTCTTGTTTGGTAAACATAGCCACGTGCTTTTTTGACAGCTGTCATCCGCCATCTTTAATCCAGAGAGCACCGTGCTGCCCTCTTTATCGTAGTAGATGTAAATTCGTCACAGCTGTCATCCGCAGTGCTGCCATCTTAACGGGCCTAAACCTTAGTGCTACCAACTTAACCTCACTAGCGTGAGATAAACAAGCCACGTGCTTTTTTGACAGCTGTCATCCACCATCTTTAATCCATAGAGCACAGTGGTGCCCTCTTTAGCTACTTACCTTTGAAATGTGGTGGCGGATAATTTGAAAAATGCTTTTTGATAGCAGCCATCTTTGAGCACCGTGCTGCCCTCTTTAGCTAGATACCTGCGGTGGCAGGCAATTCCACATGACAGCAGCCATCTTTAATCAAGAGGGCACCGTGCTGCCCTCTATTTGGTGGCGGCAATTTGAAAAATTCTACATGCTCTTGTTTGGAAACAAACTCACGTGCTTTTTTCTGACAGCTGTCATCCGCCATCTTGCATCACAAACCTCAGTGCTGCGCTCTTTAGCTAGATACCTTTGAAATGTGGTGGCGGCAATTTGAAAAAATTCTATGTGCTCTTGTTTAGTAAACAAAGCCACATGCTTTTTTTGACAGCTGTCATCCACCATCTTTAATCAATAGAGCACTGTGCTGCTATCATGCGGGCAATTTCGTCAGCTGTCATCCGCCATCTTTAATCTACAGAGCACCGTGCTGCTCTCTGTAGTAGCGGGCAATTTGAAAAGTTCTGTTAGCTGTCATCCGCCATCTTTAATCAAGAGAGCACCGTGCTGCCATCGTTGGCTAGATACCTTTGAAATGTGGTGGCGGCAAATTGAAAAATTCCACGTGCTCTTGTTTAGTAAACAAACTCACGCGCTTTTTTGTCAGCTGTCATCCACCATCTTTAATCTATAGAGCTCAGTGCTACACTCTTTAGGTACATACCTTTGAAATATGGTGGCGGATAATTTAAAAAGAAAAATTCTACATCAGCCATCTCTCAACGCTAATTGCACAAGATGGTGGCTATACATGACTCCTTAAAGGTGCTTATGCAAGATGGCCGCTATACATAGGTTCTTATGAGACGCCCTTGGGATGCTTGCGTAAGATGGCGGTTATACAAGGCTCCTTATGAGGGATGCTTGCGCAAGATGGTGGTTGCTCTTATGAGGCGGCTTAAGGGTCCTTGCACAAGATGACTAGAGACGCCCTAAGGATGCTTGCGCAAGATGGCGGACGCAAGATGGCGGCTATACACGACTCCTTATGAGACGCCTTAAGGGTGCTTGCGCAAGATAGCTGCTGCTCTTAGCTTAGAGGCTAACGTGTCGTGCTAGTTCGATTCATTAAATTTGGGGCTTAAATGCATAATGTTAAATATCTCGAAAACGGTGCATCGTAGAGCAAAACGGACAAAATTTTTCTGCCCAATACCTCGGTTAGCAGTTTGGGGGACAAGTAAAACATAGTCTAATGATGAGATCAACGGTTCGGTTCTAACTTAGGCCCTTTGGCATTCACTCTGTTTTAGCTTGTATTGAAGCAAGTCTTCGTAACATGATCAGGTCTAGCTATGGTAGAGAGTATAACGTGCCGTGCAGGTTCGATTCATTAAATTTAGGGCTTAAATGCAAAATGTTAAATATCTCGAAAACGGATAAAATGTTTCCACCTGATACCTAGGTTTTCAGTATCAGGAACAAGAAAAAAACATAGTCTAATGATGAGATCGACGGTTCGATCCCTACTTAGGCCCTTTGGCATTGGCAGCTATCTAATTCTACAAGATGGCGGCTATACATAGCTTCTTATGAGACAGCTTAAGAGCGCTTGCACAAGATGGCTGCTGCTCTTATGAGACTCCCTAGGGGTGCTTGCGCAAGGTAGCAGCAACAAGACGGTGACTATACACAGCTGCTTATGATACGGTCTAGAGGTGCTCACACAAGATGGTGGCTGCTCTGATGAAGAAAGCTAGCTTTGCATCGTGCAGGTATCTTTACAGCACTAAACCTCATACCTTTGAAATGTGGTGGCGGGTAATTTGAAAAATTCGACGTGCTTTTTCATAAGCTGTTAAGGCCTCCTCTTATGTCAAGGCATAGCTCTATCGAACAAGTTTAAATCTGCATCGGGATAGCTAGAGTAAGCACGTGCTGCAGTGATGACGTCATTAAGCATGTTTAGACTTGCAAATCACAGAAGAAACGTAACAAGGCTGGAATCGAAAACTGCACTCTATGCTGTTAACTTTATCATGTGATCGAAACATTGATTGAAGTATTTAGAACACGCAATAAGTAGAACCAAACACTGTACACGATACAACATGTCAGGGGATATCTTTGTTCTAAGAAGATTAGTTTACCGCACATTCCTTAGCTAAAGGGCTAATGGGCTAAAGGGCTAATGGGCTAAAGGGCTAAAGGGCTAATGGGCTAAAGGGCTAAAGGGCTAAAGGTGCAACAACCTCATCGATCGCTATCAGCAAGAACGCTTGTACCTTGTTAAGTGTAGAAAATTAATCTTTATTGGTAAATGGTTTTATGTTCAGAACCAGGAATGGAACCTAGTGGTTACGTCTTACCTAATAAAATCCCTGAGGTGCGATGAGTTACGTTTTTCTAACTAGTGTTTAGAACACTGAACTTTTCAAGATGATGGCAAGAGTGAGGTTAGCAGTGTTCTGTTGTTGGATTATAAATTCTACTCTATAACATGCGTAAGGTGGCAGCCTTGAGGTTTACCGCCGTAAAGATGGCAAGAGTGAGGTTAGCAATGTTCTGTTGTTGGATTTTAAATTCCCCGCTATAACATGCATAAGGTGGCAGCCTTGAGGTTTACCGCTGTAAAGATGGCAGCAGTGAGGTTAGCGACGCTCTATTGTCCTCCAAAGTGAGGTTAGGGTTCGTCAAGGAGACAGCTGTCAAAAAAGCACGTGGCTATGTTTACCAAACAAGAGCACGTGGCTGTGACGTCACGGTCACGTAGTATGCTGCTTCAGCATGCAAAGTTCAATGTGTACACCTACGTAGTTAACACTCTGCTATGTTCACAAGATTTTTACACTTAACTATTCTTTATGTTTTAAGTTCGTGCACATAGGTTATGTTAAGGTAGCAGCACACGTACAAGCGATGGTCGAACGCTCGTGTAGAAGTTGTTTAGTACGATATTTGATGTATGCATTATCAAGAGGTGATATGTACACGCTTTTAAACCTTGCTATTCTTACTGCTACTATGTTCGCAAGATTTTTAAACGCGCTATTCTTTGTGCTTTAAGTTCGTGCGCATAGGTCATGCTAAGGTAGCAGTGCAAACACATGTGAACGTTGTACATTATAGCGGAATGTGTTAATATAGTTGATGCATGCAAAATCGAAAGGTGTTGTGTACACACTTTGAAACTTAACTATTCTTCGTGCTTTATGTTCGTGCACATAGGTTATGCTATGATAGTAGCACACTCTAGCGGGAGAAGTTTAGTACTCTAGTTGATGCATGTATAATCGATAGGCAATGCGTACACGCTTTAAAACATTGCTATTCTTACTGCTGCTGCTATGTTCACAAGATTTTTATACATCGCTATTCTTTATGCTTTAAGTTCATGCGTATAAGTTATACTAAGTTAGCGGCATAGTTATAAGTTTGACGCACGCTCTAGTGGAAAACGTTTAATACGAAAGACGGTGCATGCAAAATCGATAGGTGTTGTGTACACGCTTTGAACTTGGCTATTCTTTATGCTTTAAGTTCGCGCACATAGGTTATGTTAAGATGGCGGCATGCACAAGCAATGATCGCACGCTCTAGTAGAAGAAGTTTAGAACAAGAGTTAATGCGTGCAAAATTGACAGGTGTTGTGTACACGCTATTCTTTGTGCTTTAAGTTCACGCACATAGGTAGCAGCACACAATTGCGAACGTTGTACACTATAGCGGTAGAAGTTTAGTACGATAGTCGATGCATGCAAAATCGATAGGTGATGTGTACGCGCTTTGAACTTGACTATTCTTTGTGCTTTAACTTTATACACATACGTTAGCAATACACATATGCGATCGTTGTACACTCTAGCGGGAGAAGTTTAACTTTACACACATACGTTAGCAATACACATATGCGATCGTTATACGAAAGTCGATGCATGCAAAATCGATAGGTGATGTGTACACGCTTTGAAATTAGCTATTCTTTGTAGTTTAAGTTCATGCGTATAAGTTATGCCAAGATAGCAGTACAATCTAGCGGAAGAAGTTTAGTATGAGAGTCGATGCATGCAAAATCGATGGGTAATGTGTGCACGCTGTGAAACATAGCTATTCCTTGTACTTTAAGTTCATACGTATATGTTATGCTAAGAGAGCAGCACAATCTAGTGGAAGAAGTTTAGTATGATATTCGATGCATGCAAAATCGATAGGTAATGTGTACACAATGTGAAACATGACTATTCTTTGTACTTTAAGTTTATGCGTATAGGTTATGCTGAGATAGCAGTACAATCTAGTGAAAAAAGTTTACTATGATAGTCGATTCATGTAAAATCAATAGGTAATGTGTGCACGCTTGATAGTCGATTCATGTAAAATCAATAGGTAATGTGTGCACGCTTTGAAACATGGCTATTCTCTGTACCTTAATTTCATACGTATAGGTTATGCTGAGATAGTAGTACAATCTAGTGAAAAAAGTTTACTATGATAGTCGATTCATGTAAAATCAATAGGTAATATGTGCACGCTTTGAGACACGGCTATTCTTTGTACTTTAAGTTCATGCGTATAGGTTATACTAAGATAGTAGTACAATCTAGCGGAAGAAGTTTGATACGAGAGTGGGTGTATATAAAATCGATAGGTAATGTGTACACGCTTTGAAACAAGGCTATTCTTTGTACTTAAAATTTATGGGTATAGGTTATGCTAAGATAGCAGCACAATCTAGCGGAAGAAGTTTAGTACGATAGTCGATGCATGTAAAATCGATAGGTGATGTGTACACGCTTTAAAACATGGCTATTCATACTGCTGCTCTGATCCCAAGTTTTATAAACATAGCTAATCCTAATGCTGCCCTTAACGACGTAGAGCTAAGGATTGATTACGTGACCGTGACGTCACAGCCACGTGCTCTTGTTTGGTAAACATAGCCACGTGCTTTTTTGACAGCTGTCTCCTTGACGAACCCTAAGCTCACTTTGGAGGACAATAGAGCGTCGCTAACCTCACTGCTGCCATCTTTACAGCGGTAAACCTCAAGGCTGCCACCTTATGCATGTTATAGCGGGGAATTTAAAATCCAACAACAGAACATTGCTAACCTCACTCTTGCCATCTTTACGGCGGTAAACCTCAAGGCTGCCACCTTACGCATGTTATAGCGTAGAATTTATAATCCAACAACAGAACATTGCTAACCTCACTCTTGCCATCATCTTGAAAAGTTCAGTGTTCTAAACACTAGTTAGAAAAACGTAACTCATCGCACCTCAGGGATTTTATTAGGTAAGACGTAACCCCTAGGTTCCATTCCTGGTTCTGAACATAAAAACATTTACCAATAAAGATTAATTTTCTACACTTAACAAGGTACAAGCGTTCTTGCTGATAGCGATCGATGAGGTTGTTGCACCTTTAGCCCTTTAGCCCTTTAGCCCAATAGCCCTTTAGCACTTTAGCCCATTAGCCCTTTAGCCCATTAGCCCTTTAGCTAAGGAATGTGCGGTAAACTAATCTTCTTAGAACAAAGATATCCCCTGACATGTTGTATCGAGTACAGTGTTTGGTTCTACTTATTGCGTGTTCTAAATACTTCAATCAATGTTTCGATCACATGATAAAGTTAACAGCATAGAGTGCAGTTTTCGATTCCAGCCTTGTTACGTTTCTTCTGTGATTTGCAAGTCTAAACATGCTTAATGACGTCATCACTGCAGCACGTGCTTACTCTAGCTATCCCGATGCAGGTTTAAACTTGTTCGATAGAGCTATGCCTTGACATAAGAGGAGGCCTTAACAGCTTATGAAAAAGCACGTCGAATTCTTCTAATTACCCGTCACCACATTTCAAAGGTATGAGGTTTAGTGCTGTAAAGATACCTGCACGATGCAAAGCTAGCTTTCTTCATCAGAGCAGCCACCATCTTGTGTGAGCACCTCTAGACCGTATCATAAGCAGCTGTGTATAGTCACCGTCTTGTCGCTGCTACCTTGCGCAAGCACCCCTAGGGAGTCTCATAAGAGCAGCAGCCATCTTGTGCAAGCGCTCTTAAGCTGTCTCATAAGAAGCTATGTATAGCCGCCATCTTGTAGAATTAGATAGCTGCCAATGCCAAAGGGCCTAAGTAGGGATCGAACCGTCGATCTCATCATTAGACTATGTTTTTTTCTTGTTCCTGATACTGAAAACCTAGGTATCAGGTGGAAATATTTTATCCGTTTTCGAGATATTTAACATTTTGCATTTAAGCCCTAAATTTAATGAATCGAACCTGCACGGCACGTTATACTCTCTACCATAGCTAGACCTGATCATGTTACGAAGACTTGCTTCAATACAAGCTAAAACAGAGTGAATGCCAAAGGGCCTAAGTTAGAACCGAACCGTTGATCTCATCATTAGACTATGTTTTACTTGTCCCCCAAACTGCTAACCGAGGTATTGGGCAGAAAAATTTTGTCCGTTTTGCTCTACGATGCACCGTTTTCGAGATATTTAACATTATGCATTTAAGCCCCAAATTTAATGAATCGAACTAGCACGACACGTTAGCCTCTAAGCTAAGAGCAGCAGCTATCTTGCGCAAGCACCCTTAAGGCGTCTCATAAGGAGTCGTGTATAGCCGCCATCTTGCGTCCGCCATCATGCGCAAGCATCCTTAGGGCGTCCTAGTCATCTTGTGCAAGGACCCTTAAGCCGCCTCATAAGAGCAACCACCATCTTGCGCAAGCATCCCTCATAAGGAGCCTTGTATAACCGCCATCTTACGCAAGCATCCCAAGGGCATCTCATAAGAACCTATGTATAGCGGCCATCTTGCATAAGCACCTTTAAGGAGTCATGTATAGCCACCATCTTGTGCAATTAGCGTTGAGAGATGGCTGATGTAGAATTTTTCTTTTAAAATTATCCGCCACCATATTTCAAAGGTATGTACCTAAAGAGTGTAGCACTGAGCTCTATAGATTAAAGATGGTGGATGACAGCTGACAAAAATGCGCGTGAGTTTGTTTACTAAACAAGAGCACGTGGAATTTTTCAATTTGCCGCCACCACATTTCAAAGGTATCTAGCCAACGATGGCAGCACGGTGCTCTCTTGATTAAAGATGGCGGATGACAGCTAACAGAACTTTTCAAATTGCCCGCTACTACAGAGAGCAGCACGGTGCTCTGTAAATTAAAGATGGCGGATGACAGCTGACGAAATTGCCCGCATGATAGCAGCACAGTGCTCTATTGATTAAAGATGGTGGATGACAGCTGTCAAAAAAAAGCACGTGGCTTTGTTTACTAAACAAGAGCACATAGAATTTTTTCAAATTGCCGCCACCACATTTCAAAAGTATCTAGCTAAAGAGCGCAGCACTGAGGTTTGTGATGCAAGATGGCGGATGACAGCTGTCAGAAATAAGCACGTGAGTTTGTTTCCAAACAAGAGCATGTAGAATTTTTCAAATTGCCGCCACCACATAGAGGGCAGCACGGTGCCCTCTTGATTAAAGATGGCTGCTGTCATGTGGAATTGCCTGCCACCGCAGGTATCTAGCTAAAGAGGGCAGCACGGTGCTCAAAGATGGCTGCTATCAAAAAGCATTTTTCAAATTATCCGCCACCACATTTCAAAGGTAAGTAGCTAAAGAGGGCACCACTGTGCTCTATGGATTAAAGATGGTGGATGACAGCTGTCAAAAAAGCACGTGGCTATGTTTACCAAACAAGAGCACGTGGAATTTGCCGCCACCACATTTCAAAGGTATCTAACTAAAGAGGGCAGCACTATGCTCTGTTGACTAAAGATGGCGGATGGTAGCTGTCAAAAAAGCACGTGAGTTTGTTTCCAAACAAGAACACGTGGAATTTTTCAATTTGCCGCCACCACATTTCAAAGGTATCTAGCTAAAGATGGCAGCACGGTGCTCAAAGATGGCGGATGATAGCTAACGGAACTTTTCAAATTGCCCGCTACTACGTGCTTAAGGTAGTAGCCACAAAGAGGGCAGCATGGTGTTCTGTGGATAAAAGATGGCGGATGACAGGTGATGAAATTGTCCGCATGATAGCAGCACGGTGCTCTGTTGATTAAAGATGGCGGATGACAGCTGTCAAAAAAGCACATGGCTTTGTTTCCAAACAAGAGCACGTGGAATTTGCCGCCACCACATTTCAATGGTATCTAGCTAAAGAGTGCAGCACTGAGGTTTGTGATGCAAGATGGCGGATGATAGCTGTCAGAGAAAAGCGCGTGAGTTTGTTTAAGAGGGCAGCACGGTGCACAAAGATGGCTGCTGTCAAAAAGCATTTTTCAAATTATCCGCCACCACATTTCAAAGGTAAGTAGCTAAAGAAGGCAGCACTGTGCTCTACAGATTAAAGATGGCGGATGTCAGCTGTCAAAAAACACGTGGCTTTGTTTACCTCGCGCTAGTTAGGTTAAGTTGGTAGCACTAAGGTTTAGACCCGTCAAGATGGCAGCACTGCCGATGACAGGTGACGAATTTTGCAGCTACTGCGATATAGAGGGCAGCACAGTGCTCAAAGATGGCGGATGACAGCTGTCAAGAAAGCACGTGGCTGTCAAAAAGCACGTGGCTTTGTTTACCTCGCGCTAGTTAGGTTAAGTTGGCACTACTGAGGTTTAGGCCCGTCAAGATGGCAGTACTGAGGTTAGCGATGCGTTGTTGTCTGTCAAAAAGCACGTGGTTGTCAAAAAACACGTGGCTTTGTTTACCTCACGCTAGTTAGGTTAAGTTGGTACTAGTGAGGTTTAGGCCCGTCAAGATGGCGGCAGTGAGGTTAGCGATGCGCTGTTGTCTGTCAAAAAGCACGTGGCTTTGTTTACCAATTCAAATCTCGCGCCAAAATTCAAATCTCCCGCCAAAATGCAAATTTCCCGCGGGAGGAGGAGGTGGAGGAGGCGGGCGGAGGCGGTGGCGGCCGAACCATCCAATTATACTACTAATGAATATTCTTGAAAATATCTATATTTAGATTTTCAGAAACGAAATCCCAGCCAGAATATTAACAAAATTACGGAAAATATAAATATATTATTAGAAGAGGCTACCAAATTTGACTCATATAGAAAAACCATCAAAAATGATCCCAAAAACAAGCAACACACCTCCTTATGATTAGCTCCACCCTACACAATATTCCTCAGTTTCCCCTAGCCTATCACAGTGCCACTCCTCAGTTAGCTCTACCCTACTCATTTCACCCGCTTTCCTCACTTCACCTACCTCTCCTTCCAATATTCCCAGCCCACCGCAAGTGCCTGACATACGTACACAGAACTCAGTCAGTTAACGGCACGGTGTAGGGGAGGACGTCAAATACGACACGATTGACTATAAGGTAATCAACTCCATTATCCTTTATTCTCACGAACATACATTTTTGCAAGGTTTTCTCCTTAAAATATCCTCCTTTATACTCATTCCTTTTTCGTTTCAGACTCATTTAATAGTCCAACCTTAACTCAACTTCAACTACGGTTGTTTTATCAAGAGTTCAGCCGATAACTATACGTTAAGAAAATCTTGTATATCTCTAATTTTATCTTCAAGATTAACAAATATTCATGTCTCCAACATAAAGAAGAACCTTATCGCCGATTTTACTTCGACACTTGGACACTGACTTGTTGAAATTTTTTACCAACATGAATGAACATTTTATTTTATCATCATCACTATCAATGTGTTTTAATTGACTTGCCTTTTTGTCAAATCTTTTAGCTGAAGATATTCCATAATCGGAACGAAACATCTCCTAGAGATTAAGCTGGTTTATATTATGTAATTAATAAAACTATTATACAGAAGTTGATAAGTATTGGAAGGTGGGAACCTAATTATAACTTAACCTTAGTTGTGTTGAGCCAATACGGGAAAAAATATGAGATTTATAGCTGTACATCTGAATGCCATTAGATCAAGACCGTGGCCGGACATTAGCACTAGGTGTTAAATTTTATATTGTAATTCTTAAAACAGAATCAGATATCCTTCAGTTCGTACGCTTTACGTTATAAATCAGGTTTGGTGAGAAAGCGCACCATGTGGCGAGCGGCCCTGGTCCTCGTTTTCGGTGGCACTTTGTACATAGCTTTACCACGATGAAGAGGACCTGCGAGGATCATTATGAGGACAATAACACAGACCATGCATTCTTCAGCATACTGCAGTATTATGATATGAAATTTGGCAAACAATGCTTGCTGCATGTAAATCACAACGAATTGTCTGTAAAGAGAGAGTGGTATTGTTTGCACGTAGTCCATTATGTGATAAGACATGATCAAGCACAATTAATCATTACCTACACTCCCGTTTATAAACAAAGGCATCTGGAGCGCAAACACATGACGTACTGAACGTTTCTGTTTCATTCTGATGTACAATGTTCTTTAAGTGATGAACTGTTCGTTTGTATGGTTGCTCTTCTGTTCTTTGTCGGTTGAGAAAATATTTCCCCACCCCGTTGGCTTAAAATGCAGAATTGCGTCATTAACATAATCCACAGGAAGAATGGCTCATCTGGTGTGATCAAGTACTTAATAAGGTTATTGTTTTAACGTCCACCTAATGATATGAAAAATGGCTGTTTATTGAGAAAATAGCTCATGGCATGTGTACTGTTACACATAAGAAAGATATAGTTACTGTATGGCTTATATCATATGAAATACGGCTATTTGTTAGGAAGTAGTGACTAAATGACTCATTCCTTGTGCACGAATATAATTAGACAGTATGAAATATTCAAAATAAAGTCATAATGAAAATAATTCAAATATTCAAAAAATACATTATGCAACGAGGCTACAAGTACCATTATAGGCGAGTCGCATACGACTGTTTATGCTCGACGATAATTGAATCGATTATTTCAGAAACCAGTCAAGCGCCAAGTCTGTCATTTTTGGGAAAATGAAACAAACTGTCTAGCATCTGATAAAATGTTATGGTCGGGGTTTTAATATTTTAGCTTGAAAGTGTTATATCTCTTAATACATTCTATCTAAGGAAAACTATTCTGTGCTTATTCACTTTGCTGCAAAAGAATCCGAAAGGAATTCCACTTGACAGGTTTCTGAAATAAACGAGTGTTGCAAATATGTTTTTAGGGGATAATTTTTGAATTTTAAAAGGATTTTGTCATAAAATCCATATTTGTGGAAATAGAAAATATTTTAATAGGTTTAGACTACATTGCTGATACAAATATAATTACTAAAAGGATGAAATCAGCAATACCTGCTCATGACAGGAGGTAACTCCACAGCACATTCTGTCTCTGTTGTAGTGTTCATATCTCATTTAAGTCACGCATATTCTTGATATTGATGGGCAATTGAAACAAACAATAACAAAGAATAATGTAGAGCTCGCGGCACGTACTTCCTTGCCCGAGTAAGAAATAGAACCTTCTCCTTTTACCCTTACATTCCGAATAATATTACACATGTGAGTTTGTTTTTCTACCACTCCTCGTTTCCTTTTAGATAGAGGTTCGTCTCCTGAAATTTCAGACATATCACTACGATTATAAAAACACTGCACTAAACAAGAGAAACACTTTTTCAATCACTTGTTCACAAAACTACGAATATGCGATTCTAGAATCACAACAATGTCGTCTGGCTATTCTGGATTCAGAGCAGCAGCACCAACAAAAAATGTACCATCAGTTTACTGCAGAAAGCAGCCAAGTGGTGTCACTTAATTGGACAGGAGGACGTTTCTTGACTGGTTTCAGTACCAAAATATGCCTACACCCTCCGAGTAACATGTTCTGCCAATAACTAATTTTTTCCCTTTTTGGCACTTGACTGCTTTCTGAAATAATCGATTCAATTATAATTCTTTTTTTATATATTCATAAATTCCTGTAGAGATGTCAGTTGACAGTTCAGTTTATTTTCCGTGAGTGGATCAGAGACCTTGACAATCTCTGGGAGTAGGTTATCATAACTGTTTATTGTTAAGTGTTGTGCATTGATGTTAAAATATGTGTCTGACATCTTTGATTTCTGAAACTAGAGCGTTGAGCGCAGCTGCGATGCTAATTGGTCAAACAGTTGTATCAAAATGAAAATCTGAACTCTGATTGGTGGAGAACCTGTACCATAATGAAACTCGAACTATAATGAGACCCTCAAAATTCACTTTGAGCACCGTGCTGCCATCTTTAGCTAGATACCTTTGAAATGTGGTGGCGGCAAATTGAAAAATTCCACGTGTTCTTGTTTGGAAACAAACTCACGTGCTTTTTTGACAGCTACCATCCGCCATCTTTAGTCAACAGAGCATAGTGCTGCCCTCTTTAGTTAGATACCTTTGAAATGTGGTGGCGGCAAATTCCACGTGCTCTTGTTTGGTAAACATAGCCACGTGCTTTTTTGACAGCTGTCATCCGCCATCTTTAATCCAGAGAGCACCGTGCTGCCCTCTTTATCGTAGTAGATGTAAATTCGTCACAGCTGTCATCCGCAGTGCTGCCATCTTAACGGGCCTAAACCTTAGTGCTACCAACTTAACCTCACTAGCGTGAGATAAACAAGCCACGTGCTTTTTTGACAGCTGTCATCCACCATCTTTAATCCATAGAGCACAGTGGTGCCCTCTTTAGCTACTTACCTTTGAAATGTGGTGGCGGATAATTTGAAAAATGCTTTTTGATAGCAGCCATCTTTGAGCACCGTGCTGCCCTCTTTAGCTAGATACCTGCGGTGGCAGGCAATTCCACATGACAGCAGCCATCTTTAATCAAGAGGGCACCGTGCTGCCCTCTATTTGGTGGCGGCAATTTGAAAAATTCTACATGCTCTTGTTTGGAAACAAACTCACGTGCTTTTTTCTGACAGCTGTCATCCGCCATCTTGCATCACAAACCTCAGTGCTGCGCTCTTTAGCTAGATACCTTTGAAATGTGGTGGCGGCAATTTGAAAAAATTCTATGTGCTCTTGTTTAGTAAACAAAGCCACATGCTTTTTTTGACAGCTGTCATCCACCATCTTTAATCAATAGAGCACTGTGCTGCTATCATGCGGGCAATTTCGTCAGCTGTCATCCGCCATCTTTAATCTACAGAGCACCGTGCTGCTCTCTGTAGTAGCGGGCAATTTGAAAAGTTCTGTTAGCTGTCATCCGCCATCTTTAATCAAGAGAGCACCGTGCTGCCATCGTTGGCTAGATACCTTTGAAATGTGGTGGCGGCAAATTGAAAAATTCCACGTGCTCTTGTTTAGTAAACAAACTCACGCGCTTATTTGTCAGCTGTCATCCACCATATTTAATCTATAGAGCTCAGTGCTACACTCTTTAGGTACATACCTTTGAAATATGGTGGCGGATAATTTAAAAAGAAAAATTCTACATCAGCCATCTCTCAACGCTAATTGCACAAGATGGTGGCTATACATGACTCCTTAAAGGTGCTTATGCAAGATGGCCGCTATACATAGGTTCTTATGAGACGCCCTTGGGATGCTTGCGTAAGATGGCGGTTATACAAGGCTCCTTATGAGGGATGCTTGCGCAAGATGGTGGTTGCTCTTATGAGGCGGCTTAAGGGTCCTTGCACAAGATGACTAGAGACGCCCTAAGGATGCTTGCGCAAGATGGCGGACGCAAGATGGCGGCTATACACGACTCCTTATGAGACGCCTTAAGGGTGCTTGCGCAAGATAGCTGCTGCTCTTAGCTTAGAGGCTAACGTGTCGTGCTAGTTCGATTCATTAAATTTGGGGCTTAAATGCATAATGTTAAATATCTCGAAAACGGTGCATCGTAGAGCAAAACGGACAAAATTTTTCTGCCCAATACCTCGGTTAGCAGTTTGGGGGACAAGTAAAACATAGTCTAATGATGAGATCAACGGTTCGGTTCTAACTTAGGCCCTTTGGCATTCACTCTGTTTTAGCTTGTATTGAAGCAAGTCTTCGTAACATGATCAGGTCTAGCTATGGTAGAGAGTATAACGTGCCGTGCAGGTTCGATTCATTAAATTTAGGGCTTAAATGCAAAATGTTAAATATCTCGAAAACGGATAAAATGTTTCCACCTGATACCTAGGTTTTCAGTATCAGGAACAAGAAAAAAACATAGTCTAATGATGAGATCGACGGTTCGATCCCTACTTAGGCCCTTTGGCATTGGCAGCTATCTAATTCTACAAGATGGCGGCTATACATAGCTTCTTATGAGACAGCTTAAGAGCGCTTGCACAAGATGGCTGCTGCTCTTATGAGACTCCCTAGGGGTGCTTGCGCAAGGTAGCAGCAACAAGACGGTGACTATACACAGCTGCTTATGATACGGTCTAGAGGTGCTCACACAAGATGGTGGCTGCTCTGATGAAGAAAGCTAGCTTTGCATCGTGCAGGTATCTTTACAGCACTAAACCTCATACCTTTGAAATGTGGTGGCGGGTAATTTGAAAAATTCGACGTGCTTTTTCATAAGCTGTTAAGGCCTCCTCTTATGTCAAGGCATAGCTCTATCGAACAAGTTTAAATCTGCATCGGGATAGCTAGAGTAAGCACGTGCTGCAGTGATGACGTCATTAAGCATGTTTAGACTTGCAAATCACAGAAGAAACGTAACAAGGCTGGAATCGAAAACTGCACTCTATGCTGTTAACTTTATCATGTGATCGAAACATTGATTGAAGTATTTAGAACACGCAATAAGTAGAACCAAACACTGTACACGATACAACATGTCAGGGGATATCTTTGTTCTAAGAAGATTAGTTTACCGCACATTCCTTAGCTAAAGGGCTAATGGGCTAAAGGGCTAATGGGCTAAAGGGCTAAAGGGCTAATGGGCTAAAGGGCTAAAGGGCTAAAGGTGCAACAACCTCATCGATCGCTATCAGCAAGAACGCTTGTACCTTGTTAAGTGTAGAAAATTAATCTTTATTGGTAAATGGTTTTATGTTCAGAACCAGGAATGGAACCTAGTGGTTACGTCTTACCTAATAAAATCCCTGAGGTGCGATGAGTTACGTTTTTCTAACTAGTGTTTAGAACACTGAACTTTTCAAGATGATGGCAAGAGTGAGGTTAGCAATGTTCTGTTGTTGGATTATAAATTCTACTCTATAACATGCGTAAGGTGGCAACCTTGAGGTATACCGCCGTAAAGATGGCAAGAGTGAGGTTAGCAATGTTCTGTTGTTGGATTTTAAATTCCCCGCTATAACATGCATAAGGTGGCAGCCTTGAGGTTTACCGCTGTAAAGATGGCAGCAGTGAGGTTAGCGACGCTCTATTGTCCTCCAAAGTGAGGTTAGGGTTCGTCAAGGAGACAGCTGTCAAAAAAGCACGTGGCTATGTTTACCAAACAAGAGCACGTGGCTGTGACGTCACGGTCACGTAGTATGCTGCTTCAGCATGCAAAGTTCAATGTGTACACCTACGTAGTTAACACTCTGCTATGTTCACAAGATTTTTACACTTAACTATTCTTTATGTTTTAAGTTCGTGCACATAGGTTATGTTAAGGTAGCAGCACACGTACAAGCGATGGTCGAACGCTCGTGTAGAAGTTGTTTAGTACGATATTTGATGTATGCATTATCAAGAGGTGATATGTACACGCTTTTAAACCTTGCTATTCTTACTGCTACTATGTTCGCAAGATTTTTAAACGCGCTATTCTTTGTGCTTTAAGTTCGTGCGCATAGGTCATGCTAAGGTAGCAGTGCAAACACATGTGAACGTTGTACATTATAGCGGAATGTGTTAATATAGTTGATGCATGCAAAATCGAAAGGTGTTGTGTACACACTTTGAAACTTAACTATTCTTCGTGCTTTATGTTCGTGCACATAGGTTATGCTATGATAGTAGCACACTCTAGCGGGAGAAGTTTAGTACTCTAGTTGATGCATGTATAATCGATAGGCAATGCGTACACGCTTTAAAACATTGCTATTCTTACTGCTGCTGCTATGTTCACAAGATTTTTATACATCGCTATTCTTTATGCTTTAAGTTCATGCGTATAAGTTATACTAAGTTAGCGGCATAGTTATAAGTTTGACGCACGCTCTAGTGGAAAACGTTTAATACGAAAGACGGTGCATGCAAAATCGATAGGTGTTGTGTACACGCTTTGAACTTGGCTATTCTTTATGCTTTAAGTTCGCGCACATAGGTTATGTTAAGATGGCGGCATGCACAAGCAATGATCGCACGCTCTAGTAGAAGAAGTTTAGAACAAGAGTTAATGCGTGCAAAATTGACAGGTGTTGTGTACACGCTATTCTTTGTGCTTTAAGTTCACGCACATAGGTAGCAGCACACAATTGCGAACGTTGTACACTATAGCGGTAGAAGTTTAGTACGATAGTCGATGCATGCAAAATCGATAGGTGATGTGTACGCGCTTTGAACTTGACTATTCTTTGTGCTTTAACTTTATACACATACGTTAGCAATACACATATGCGATCGTTGTACACTCTAGCGGGAGAAGTTTAACTTTACACACATACGTTAGCAATACACATATGCGATCGTTATACGAAAGTCGATGCATGCAAAATCGATAGGTGATGTGTACACGCTTTGAAATTAGCTATTCTTTGTAGTTTAAGTTCATGCGTATAAGTTATGCCAAGATAGCAGTACAATCTAGCGGAAGAAGTTTAGTATGAGAGTCGATGCATGCAAAATCGATAGGTAATGTGTGCACGCTGTGAAACATAGCTATTCCTTGTACTTTAAGTTCATACGTATATGTTATGCTAAGAGAGCAGCACAATCTAGTGGAAGAAGTTTAGTATGATATTCGATGCATGCAAAATCGATAGGTAATGTGTACACAATGTGAAACATGACTATTCTTTGTACTTTAAGTTTATGCGTATAGGTTATGCTGAGATAGCAGTACAATCTAGTGAAAAAAGTTTACTATGATAGTCGATTCATGTAAAATCAATAGGTAATGTGTGCACGCTTGATAGTCGATTCATGTAAAATCAATAGGTAATGTGTGCACGCTTTGAAACATGGCTATTCTCTGTACCTTAATTTCATACGTATAGGTTATGCTGAGATAGTAGTACAATCTAGTGAAAAAAGTTTACTATGATAGTCGATTCATGTAAAATCAATAGGTAATATGTGCACGCTTTGAGACACGGCTATTCTTTGTACTTTAAGTTCATGCGTATAGGTTATACTAAGATAGTAGTACAATCTAGCGGAAGAAGTTTGATACGAGAGTGGGTGTATATAAAATCGATAGGTAATGTGTACACGCTTTGAAACAAGGCTATTCTTTGTACTTAAAATTTATGGGTATAGGTTATGCTAAGATAGCAGCACAATCTAGCGGAAGAAGTTTAGTACGATAGTCGATGCATGTAAAATCGATAGGTGATGTGTACACGCTTTAAAACATGGCTATTCATACTGCTGCTCTGATCCCAAGTTTTATAAACATAGCTAATCCTAATGCTGCCCTTAACGACGTAGAGCTAAGGATTGATTACGTGACCGTGACGTCACAGCCACGTGCTCTTGTTTGGTAAACATAGCCACGTGCTTTATTGACAGCTGTCTCCTTGACGAACCCTAACCTCACTTTGGAGGACAATAGAGCGTCGCTAACCTCACTGCTGCCATCTTTACAGCGGTAAACCTCAAGGCTGCCACCTTATGCATGTTATAGCGGGGAATTTAAAATCCAACAACAGAACATTGCTAACCTCACTCTTGCCATCTTTACGGCGGTAAACCTCAAGGCTGCCACCTTACGCATGTTATAGCGTAGAATTTATAATCCAACAACAGAACATTGCTAACCTCACTCTTGCCATCATCTTGAAAAGTTCAGTGTTCTAAACACTAGTTAGAAAAACGTAACTCATCGCACCTCAGGGATTTTATTAGGTAAGACGTAACCCCTAGGTTCCATTCCTGGTTCTGAACATAAAAACATTTACCAATAAAGATTAATTTTCTACACTTAACAAGGTACAAGCGTTCTTGCTGATAGCGATCGATGAGGTTGTTGCACCTTTAGCCCTTTAGCCCTTTAGCCCAATAGCCCTTTAGCACTTTAGCCCATTAGCCCTTTAGCCCATTAGCCCTTTAGCTAAGGAATGTGCGGTAAACTAATCTTCTTAGAACAAAGATATCCCCTGACATGTTGTATCGAGTACAGTGTTTGGTTCTACTTATTGCGTGTTCTAAATACTTCAATCAATGTTTCGATCACATGATAAAGTTAACAGCATAGAGTGCAGTTTTCGATTCCAGCCTTGTTACGTTTCTTCTGTGATTTGCAAGTCTAAACATGCTTAATGACGTCATCACTGCAGCACGTGCTTACTCTAGCTATCCCGATGCAGGTTTAAACTTGTTCGATAGAGCTATGCCTTGACATAAGAGGAGGCCTTAACAGCTTATGAAAAAGCACGTCGAATTCTTCTAATTACCCGTCACCACATTTCAAAGGTATGAGGTTTAGTGCTGTAAAGATACCTGCACGATGCAAAGCTAGCTTTCTTCATCAGAGCAGCCACCATCTTGTGTGAGCACCTCTAGACCGTATCATAAGCAGCTGTGTATAGTCACCGTCTTGTCGCTGCTACCTTGCGCAAGCACCCCTAGGGAGTCTCATAAGAGCAGCAGCCATCTTGTGCAAGCGCTCTTAAGCTGTCTCATAAGAAGCTATGTATAGCCGCCATCTTGTAGAATTAGATAGCTGCCAATGCCAAAGGGCCTAAGTAGGGATCGAACCGTCGATCTCATCATTAGACTATGTTTTTTTCTTGTTCCTGATACTGAAAACCTAGGTATCAGGTGGAAATATTTTATCCGTTTTCGAGATATTTAACATTTTGCATTTAAGCCCTAAATTTAATGAATCGAACCTGCACGGCACGTTATACTCTCTACCATAGCTAGACCTGATCATGTTACGAAGACTTGCTTCAATACAAGCTAAAACAGAGTGAATGCCAAAGGGCCTAAGTTAGAACCGAACCGTTGATCTCATCATTAGACTATGTTTTACTTGTCCCCCAAACTGCTAACCGAGGTATTGGGCAGAAAAATTTTGTCCGTTTTGCTCTACGATGCACCGTTTTCGAGATATTTAACATTATGCATTTAAGCCCCAAATTTAATGAATCGAACTAGCACGACACGTTAGCCTCTAAGCTAAGAGCAGCAGCTATCTTGCGCAAGCACCCTTAAGGCGTCTCATAAGGAGTCGTGTATAGCCGCCATCTTGCGTCCGCCATCATGCGCAAGCATCCTTAGGGCGTCCTAGTCATCTTGTGCAAGGACCCTTAAGCCGCCTCATAAGAGCAACCACCATCTTGCGCAAGCATCCCTCATAAGGAGCCTTGTATAACCGCCATCTTACGCAAGCATCCCAAGGGCATCTCATAAGAACCTATGTATAGCGGCCATCTTGCATAAGCACCTTTAAGGAGTCATGTATAGCCACCATCTTGTGCAATTAGCGTTGAGAGATGGCTGATGTAGAATTTTTCTTTTTAAATTATCCGCCACCATATTTCAAAGGTATGTACCTAAAGAGTGTAGCACTGAGCTCTATAGATTAAAGATGGTGGATGACAGCTGACAAAAATGCGCGTGAGTTTGTTTACTAAACAAGAGCACGTGGAATTTTTCAATTTGCCGCCACCACATTTCAAAGGTATCTAGCCAACGATGGCAGCACGGTGCTCTCTTGATTAAAGATGGCGGATGACAGCTAACAGAACTTTTCAAATTGCCCGCTACTACAGAGAGCAGCACGGTGCTCTGTAAATTAAAGATGGCGGATGACAGCTGACGAAATTGCCCGCATGATAGCAGCACAGTGCTCTATTGATTAAAGATGGTGGATGACAGCTGTCAAAAAAAAGCACGTGGCTTTGTTTACTAAACAAGAGCACATAGAATTTTTTCAAATTGCCGCCACCACATTTCAAAGGTATCTAGCTAAAGAGCGCAGCACTGAGGTTTGTGATGCAAGATGGCGGATGACAGCTGTCAGAAAAAAGCACGTGAGTTTGTTTCCAAACAAGAGCATGTAGAATTTTTCAAATTGCCGCCACCACATAGAGGGCAGCACGGTGCCCTCTTGATTAAAGATGGCTGCTGTCATGTGGAATTGCCTGCCACCGCAGGTATCTAGCTAAAGAGGGCAGCACGGTGCTCAAAGATGGCTGCTATCAAAAAGCATTTTTCAAATTATCCGCCACCACATTTCAAAGGTAAGTAGCTAAAGAGGGCACCACTGTGCTCTATGGATTAAAGATGGTGGATGACAGCTGTCAAAAAAGCACGTGGCTATGTTTACCAAACAAGAGCACGTGGAATTTGCCGCCACCACATTTCAAAGGTATCTAACTAAAGAGGGCAGCACTATGCTCTGTTGACTAAAGATGGCGGATGGTAGCTGTCAAAAAAGCACGTGAGTTTGTTTCCAAACAAGAACACGTGGAATTTTTCAATTTGCCGCCACCACATTTCAAAGGTATCTAGCTAAAGATGGCAGCACGGTGCTCAAAGATGGCGGATGATAGCTAACGGAACTTTTCAAATTGCCCGCTACTACGTGCTTAAGGTAGTAGCCACAAAGAGGGCAGCATGGTGTTCTGTGGATAAAAGATGGCGGATGACAGGTGATGAAATTGTCCGCATGATAGCAGCACGGTGCTCTGTTGATTAAAGATGGCGGATGACAGCTGTCAAAAAAGCACATGGCTTTGTTTCCAAACAAGAGCACGTGGAATTTGCCGCCACCACATTTCAATGGTATCTAGCTAAAGAGTGCAGCACTGAGGTTTGTGATGCAAGATGGCGGATGATAGCTGTCAGAAAAAAGCGCGTGAGTTTGTTTAAGAGGGCAGCACGGTGCACAAAGATGGCTGCTGTCAAAAAGCATTTTTCAAATTATCCGCCACCACATTTCAAAGGTAAGTAGCTAAAGAAGGCAGCACTGTGCTCTACAGATTAAAGATGGCGGATGTCAGCTGTCAAAAAACACGTGGCTTTGTTTACCTCGCGCTAGTTAGGTTAAGTTGGTAGCACTAAGGTTTAGACCCGTCAAGATGGCAGCACTGCCGATGACAGGTGACGAATTTTGCAGCTACTGCGATATAGAGGGCAGCACAGTGCTCAAAGATGGCGGATGACAGCTGTCAAGAAAGCACGTGGCTGTCAAAAAGCACGTGGCTTTGTTTACCTCGCGCTAGTTAGGTTAAGTTGGCACTACTGAGGTTTAGGCCCGTCAAGATGGCAGTACTGAGGTTAGCGATGCGTTGTTGTCTGTCAAAAAGCACGTGGTTGTCAAAAAACACGTGGCTTTGTTTACCTCACGCTAGTTAGGTTAAGTTGGTACTAGTGAGGTTTAGGCCCGTCAAGATGGCGGCAGTGAGGTTAGCGATGCGCTGTTGTCTGTCAAAAAGCACGTGGCTTTGTTTACCAATTCAAATCTCGCGCCAAAATTCAAATCTCCCGCCAAAATGCAAATTTCCCGCGGGAGGAGGAGGTGGAGGAGGCGGGCGGAGGCGGTGGCGGCCGAACCATCCAATTATACTACTAATGAATATTCTTGAAAATATCTATATTTAGATTTTCAGAAACGAAATCCCAGCCAGAATATTAACAAAATTACGGAAAATATAAATATATTATTAGAAGAGGCTACCAAATTTGACTCATATAGAAAAACCATCAAAAAGGATCCCAAAAACAAGCAACACACCTCCTTATGATTAGCTCCACCCTACACAATATTCCTCAGTTTCCCCTAGCCTATCACAGTGCCACTCCTCAGTTAGCTCTACCCTACTCATTTCACCCGCTTTCCTCACTTCACCTACCTCTCCTTCCAATATTCCCAGCCCACCGCAAGTGCCTGACATACGTACACAGAACTCAGTCAGTTAACGGCACGGTGTAGGGGAGGACGTCAAATACGACACGATTGACTATAAGGTAATCAACTCCATTATCCTTTATTCTCACGAACATACATTTTTGCAAGGTTTTCTCCTTAAAATATCCTCCTTTATACTCATTCCTTTTTCGTTTCAGACTCATTTAATAGTCCAACCTAAACTCAACTTCAACTACGGTTGTTTTATCAAGAGTTCAGCCGATAACTATACGTTAAGAAAATCTTGTATATCTCTAATTTTATCTTCAAGATTAACAAATATTCATGTCTCCAACATAAAGAAGAACCTTATCGCCGATTTTACTTCGACACTTGGACACTGACTTGTTGAAATTTTTTACCAACATGAATGAACATTTTATTTTATCATCATCACTATCAATGTGTTTTAATTGACTTGCCTTTTTGTCAAATCTTTTAGCTGAAGATATTCCATAATCGGAACGAAACATCTCCTAGAGATTAAGCTGGTTTATATTATGTAATTAATAAAACTATTATACAGAAGTTGATAAGTATTGGAAGGTGGGAACCTAATTATAACTTAACCTTAGTTGTGTT
Source organism: Anabrus simplex (assembly GCF_040414725.1). Taxonomy (NCBI): domain Eukaryota; kingdom Metazoa; phylum Arthropoda; class Insecta; order Orthoptera; family Tettigoniidae; genus Anabrus; species Anabrus simplex. The sequence goes on from NC_090266.1 coordinate 8,519,414, forward strand.
GAGCCAATACGGGAAAAAATATGAGATTTATAAGCTGTACATCTGAATGCCATTAGATCAAGACCGTGGCCGGACATTAGCACTAGGTGTTAAATTTTATATTGTAATTCTTAAAACAGAATCAGATATCCTTCAGTTCGTACGCTTTACGTTATAAATCAGGTTTGGTGAGAAAGCGCACCATGTGGCGAGCGGCCCTGGTCCTCGTTTTCGGTGGCACTTTGTACATAGCTTTACCACGATGAAGAGGACCTGCGAGGATCATTATGAGGACAATAACACAGACCATGCATTCTTCAGCATACTGCAGTATTATGATATGAAATTTGGCAAACAATGCTTGCTGCATGTAAATCACAACGAATTGTCTGTAAAGAGAGAGTGGTATTGTTTGCACGTAGTCCATTATGTGATAAGACATGATCAAGCACAATTAATCATTACCTACACTCCCGTTTATAAACAAAGGCATCTGGAGCGCAAACACATGACGTACTGAACGTTTCTGTTTCATTCTGATGTACAATGTTCTTTAAGTGATGAACTGTTCGTTTGTATGGTTGCTCTTCTGTTCTTTGTCGGTTGAGAAAATATTTCCCCACCCCGTTGGCTTAAAATGCAGAATTGCGTCATTAACATAATCCACAGGAAGAATGGCTCATCTGGTGTGATCAAGTACTTAATAAGGTTATTGTTTTAACGTCCACCTAATGATATGAAAAATGGCTGTTTATTGAGAAAATAGCTCATGGCATGTGTACTGTTACACATAAGAAAGATATAGTTACTGTATGGCTTATATCATATGAAATACGGCTATTTGTTAAGAAGTAGTGACTAAATGACTCATTCCTTGTGCACGAATATAATTAGACAGTATGAAATATTCAAAATAAAGTCATAATGAAAATAATTCAAATATTCAAAAAATACATTATGCAACGAGGCTACAAGTACCATTATAGGCGAGTCGCATACGACTGTTTATGCTCGACGATAATTGAATCGATTATTTCAGAAACCAGTCAAGCGCCAAGTCTGTCATTTTTGGGAAAATGAAACAAACTGTCTAGCATCTGATAAAATGTTATGGTCGGGGTTTTAATATTTTAGCTTGAAAGTGTTATATCTCTTAATACATTCTATCTAAGGAAAACTATTCTGTGCTTATTCACTTTGCTGCAAAAGAATCCGAAAGGAATTCCACTTGACAGGTTTCTGAAATAAACGAGTGTTGCAAATATGTTTTTAGGGGATAATTTTTGAATTTTAAAAGGATTTTGTCATAAAATCCATATTTGTGGAAATAGAAAATATTTTAATAGGTTTAGACTACATTGCTGATACAAATATAATTACTAAAAGGATGAAATCAGCAATACCTGCTCATGACAGGAGGTAACTCCACAGCACATTCTGTCTCTGTTGTAGTGTTCATATCTCATTTAAGTCACGCATATTCTTGATATTGATGGGCAATTGAAACAAACAATAACAAAGAATAATGTAGAGCTCGCGGCACGTACTTCCTTGCCCGAGTAAGAAATAGAACCTTCTCCTTTTACCCTTACATTCCGAATAATATTACACATGTGAGTTTGTTTTTCTACCACTCCTCGTTTCCTTTTAGATAGAGGTTCGTCTCCTGAAATTTCAGACATATCACTACGATTATAAAAACACTGCACTAAACAAGAGAAACACTTTTTCAATCACTTGTTCACAAAACTACGAATATGCGATTCTAGAATCACAACAATGTCGTCTGGCTATTCTGGATTCAGAGCAGCAGCACCAACAAAAAATGTACCATCAGTTTACTGCAGAAAGCAGCCAAGTGGTGTCACTTAATTGGACAGGAGGACGTTTCTTGACTGGTTTCAGTACCAAAATATGCCTACACCCTCCGAGTAACATGTTCTGCCAATAACTAATTTTTTCCCTTTTTGGCACTTGACTGCTTTCTGAAATAATCGATTCAATTATAATTCTTTTTTTATATATTCATAAATTCCTGTAGAGATGTCAGTTGACAGTTCAGTTTAATTTCCGTGAGTGGATCAGAGACCTTGACAATCTCTGGGAGTAGGTTATCATAACTGTTTATTGTTAAGTGTTGTGCATTGATGTTAAAATATGTGTCTGACATCTTTGATTTCTGAAACTAGAGCGTTGAGCGCAGCTGCGATGCTAATTGGTCAAACAGTTGTATCAAAATGAAAATCTGAACTCTGATTGGTGGAGAACCTGTACCATAATGAAACTTGAACTATAATGAGACCCTCAAAATTCACTTTTCTCCCATATAATATTTATATTTCGGCATCGTCGAGCACAAAGAATGTTATGCACTGCAAAATCGCAGGCAATAATACACAATGATTGATTGCGGCTAAGTGAGGCAGAAACAGAAATACCTTCATTAAAATAATAATACTGAATTAGGAGAGGAATTTCATGAACCATGATATAACATCAAATTATATGATATTTCAGTGCTTGTAAGAGCAGCGTGGCATTCGGTAGGCTCTTAGCAATCTTCTCCAGTATGTAATTCAACCACCACCAAATACCATGTGTAGATGTCTCATTTCTCAACACCTAATATACGACGTTATATCCCACATGATCAAAATCGTCTTAATACGTCACTATATAATTCACGGCGAACAATCACGGTATTACAAGGGAATATTCCACGCCACTTTCAAAAGTGAATTTTTGCAAGATCCGAATGCTCCGAAATATTTTTCAACCTGTAATCTGCATGCCATAATGATTTCAGAGTCATGGCTGCGTCAGTCTATCCCTTCAGCGCTGGTTAAAATGAGTGGATACACTTTAATTAGGAACGACAGAGAGGGAAAGCCTGGAGGCGGAGTCGGAATATTTATACGCGATGATTTGAAATACAAGGTAATATTTAAATCGCCAAGTGAATACTCTCACAGACCGGAGTTCTTGTTTGTAGAAATTGAAATTCGTGGTACGAAGTGTTTACTCGGTGTAGTGTACCGCCCACTGAAGACTGGAAACATCACAGATCTAGAAGAAGCGCTACAGGATTTAATATTCAGATATGAACATATGATTTTAATGGGAGACTTCAACACTGACCTGAAAAATGAAACCACTGAGACTAGGCGACTAACATGCATGTTTGAATCAATTAATATGACAATTCTGCCCTTGCAACCCACACACCATGTTGCAACCTCGCACACACTCCTCGACCTAATCATTGCAAACAATAATGACCGTATATTGACACATGGACAGATGCCTGTGCCAGGCCTTTCCCGCCATGACATGATTTACGCGGCATACTCTTTAAAATGTCCAAACATACAGGCCAAAGATAATCAAATACAGGGATTTCAAGAATTTGAACGAATAACCTCTCATTGAGGACGCTCTGAGCACACCATGGCACACAATTCAGTATATAGAGGACATTGACGACAAAGTATCTCATTTTAACGAACTTCTCTTAACTTTATACGACAGACATGCCCCATTACGTACTGCTCGAGTAAAGCGACCCTCTAACCCGTGGCTCAATCAAGAAATTCGTGATAAAATGAAAGATAGGGACTCAGCCTATAGTTACTATGTGAAACATCCAGCGCAGGAAAATTTTGAGAATTATAAAAAACTTCGAAATAAAACCACGCAGATGATAAGAAACGCTAAAATACGCTACTCGTACGAAATTTTAAATACACATGACTCTGCTGTTGCATATGGGTCTAAGTAAAACGAAGACAAAGGACAGTAACTGTAATGTACCTTTGGATGATCTGAATGAGTAGTTTAGCTCAAGAAACGTCCAGACGAACGGAAATACCAAGAGAGCCACTATTGACAGAATATCTTCAAAGCGAAAGCATGGTGGTGAAACATTCTACTTCTCTCACGTGACTCCAGGTGATGTAAAGAGCGCCCTTAATGACATAAAATCAAAGTCTACTGGACACGATGGAATAAACCTGTCCCTTTTCAGAAGAATTCTAGACATCATTCTTCCTACAATAACGAATATTATTAACACTTCTCTTATGACGGGAATCTTTCCTGGGAACTGGAAAAATGCCATCATCCGACCCTTGCAGAAAAACAGTACCCCCACAACCCTTGACGATTACCGCCCTATTAGTATTCTCCCTGTACTAGGAAAAGTACTGGAGAAACTAGTACACAAACAAATGACAGCCTATCTCTTACATCATAACTTACTCGACAGATATCAATCAGGGTTTAGATAGAACTACAGTACCAGCACAGCATTAGTAAAAGTAACGAACGACATTCAGCTAGCAATGGATAACGGACAAATGACAATTCTTATTCTTCTCGACCTTACAAAGGCATTTGATTGCGTAGATAAAGACATTTTACTAGCTAAATTAGAAATGATGAAATTTTCTAATAATGTATTATGCTGGGTACGTTCCTATCTCAGTGGACGTAAACAATGTGTGTCAGTGGGAGACAATGTGTCTAGGTGGCGAAATACTGAGATGGGGGTAGCACAGGGTGGGGTGTTATCACCACTTCTGTTCTCCCTATACATGAATGACCTATCAGAACAACTGACGAACTGTAAATATCACTTATACGCTGACGATATCCAATTGTTTATTCATACCAAGCCGAATGACATACAAGAAGCAACCATGAAATTAAACGAAGACTTATTTAACATTAACGAATGGACTAGTAGCCACTGCCTGAAAGTAAACCCATTAAAATCGCAAGCCATCATAATAGGATCTAGAAAAGCGCATGCCAAGTTAGAAAGCATCAACATACCGGTTGTCAAGATCAATGAAACATCTATAGCACTGAAAGACTCTGTTAAGAACCTTGGAATAATTTTTGATAAGTATTTAAGTTGGTCAGAGCACGTAACAAAAATTTGTCAACGTGTATTCGGTTCATTACACTCACTATACAAACTGAGAGATTTTCTACCTGTCAAAACCAGGAAACTGCTCATTCAAGGACTAATACTACCAATATTTGATTATGGTGATGTAGTCTATAATAACATAAGTTGTTCACTTGGTTCTAAACTTCAACGGGCGCATAATGCCTGCATTCGATTCATTCTAAATGTTCCGCTCCATTCCCACATCAGCCCATTCCTCCATCAGCTGTCCTGGTTAAGATTATGTGATAGACGTAAATACCATGCTGTTTCTCTTCTTCACAAAATACTGCGAACAGGTAAACCACATTATCTGAGAATAGATTTCAACTACCTCTCTCCCTCAGGCAGAACACCCTCAAGGTCATCAGTACAAACCCTGCTGTCCATCCCCACTCATCACAGAAGTACGTATAACAAGTCATTTGTACCGGGGACCATACGTTCCTGGAATTCTCTCCCGGCTGAAATTAGAGACATAAGCAACCTAAAGCTATTCAGAAGAATGTGCTGGAAATTTTACCTACACTCAGATTCATTTACTCTTAGAAGTACCCTTAAATTTTAGATTATTAATTTAAATGAATAAAATGTCAATGTAAGGTTAGAAACATTATAGTTTATATTTTTCGAGATATAGCTTTAATAATAGTAAATATTATAAATTAATTTTAAAATGTTAAAATGATTCTTATGATGCTTTACATTTCATACAAATTACATTTCACATTAACTTTAAATTATAATTAACTTATTTTTAAGTAGTTATAATGTTCAGTATACTATGTTTATGCAGGTGCATAATTATATGGTTTGGCATAATAGCAGGCTTCATAGCCTGAGCCCCGCCATGTACAGAAAGACATTAATAAATAAATAAATAAATAAATAATCACGTTTCACATGATATTAGCCACATAGTAACAACATATTTCTGGATTAAAATACTTCACATGACAGAAAGCCGATAGCCATATTTTACACGATCTGAGCCATAGAGTAACTACATATTCCTGAATGAAGGGGGTGCAGATTGAAAACAAATAGAGTAGGAAATGGCTGTGGAAATAAGGAGAAAATCAATGAACTTACTAGGAAATTGAATCTAGCAAAGAAGTCAGCTAAGTATAACATGACGGCAAGCATAATTCGCGGTCAAACAAATTTTAGTGAGATATGGAAGAGTATGTGTAGGTACTTTAAGGCAGAAACAGGTTCCACGAAGGATATTCCAGAAATCATTTATGAAATAGGGGAGTGTGTATGTGAGGAACTTCAAAGGCAGAAATATTCAGTCAGCTGTATGTAATGATTGTTGGTACAAGGGTAATGTGCAGATAGAGGAGGTGACTAATACTAAAGAGGTATGGATTCAGGAGGCCAAATGGACTGTATCGCGATTGACCTGTCTAAGGCATTTGATAGGGTAGATCATGGGAGACTACTGGCAAAAATGAGTGCAATTGGACTTGACAAAAGAGTGACTGAATGGGTGGCTCTGTTCCTAGAAAACCGAACTCAGAGAATTAGAGTAGGTGAAGCTTTATCTGTCCCTGTAAAAATTAAGAGGGGAATTCAACAACGCAGTATTACTGGGCATTTATATTTTCTTATATAAATGATATGTGTAAAAAAGTGGAATCAGAGATAAGGCTTTTCGCAGATGATGTTATTCTGTACAGAGTAATAAATAAGTTACAAAATTGTGAGCAACTGAAAAATGACGTCGATAATGTTGTGAGATGGACAGCAGGCAATGGTATGATGATAAACGGGGTTAAAAGTCAGGTGGTGAGTTTCACAAATAGCAAAATTCCTCTCAGTTTTAATTACTGCGTTCATGAGATGAAAGTTCCCTTTGGGGATCATTGTAAATACCTAGGTATTAATATAAGGAAGGAACTTCATTGGGGTAATCACATAAATATAATTGCAAGTAAAGGGTACATATCTCTGCATATGGTTATGAGAGTATTTAGGGGTCGTAGTAAGGATGTAAAGGAGAGAACATAATTGTCTCTGGTGAGATCCCAACTAGGGGTATGGTTCCAGTGTATGGGACCCTTACCAGGATTACTTGATTCAGGAACTGGAAAAAATCCAAAGAAAAGCAGCTCGATTTGTACTGGGTGATTTCCGACAAAAGAGTAGCGTTACAAAAATGTTGCAAAGTTTGAGCTGGGAAGACTTCGGAGAAAGGAGACGAGGTGCTCGACTAAGTGGTATGTTCCGAGCTGTCAGTGGAGAGATGGCGTGGGAGGACATCAGTAGACGAATAAGTTTGGATGCTGTCTTTAAAATTAGGAAAGATCACAATATGAAGATAAAGTTGGAATTCAAGGGGACAAATTGGGGCAAATATTCCTTTATAGGAAGGGGACTTGGGGATTGTAATAACTTACCAAGGGAGATGTTCAATAAATTTCCAATTTCTTTGCCATCATTTAGGAGAAGGCTAGGAAAACAACAGATAGGGAATCTGCCAACTGGGCGACTGCCCTAAATGCAGATCAGTAGTGATTGATTGATTGATTGATTGATTGATTGATTGATTGATTGATTGATTGATTGATTGATTGATTGATTGATTGATTGATTGATTGATTGATTGATTGATTCCCAATCGCTACTGGTCAGCATTTAGCGCAGTCGCCCAGGTGGCAGATTCCTTATCTGTTCTTTTCATAACCTTTTCTTAAATGATGGCAAAGAAATAGGAAAATCGTAAATATTTCCCTTGGTAAGTTATTCCAATCCCTAACCCCCTTCCTATAAAAGAATATTTGCCCAAATTTGTCCTCTTGAATTCCAACTTTATCTTCATATTGTGATCTTTTCTACTTTTAAACACACCACTCAAAACTTATTCGTCTACTGATGTCCTCCCATGCCATCTCCCCACTGACAGCTCGGAACATATCACTTAGTCGAGCAGCTCGTCTCCTTTCTCCCAAGTCTTTCCAGCCCAGACGTTGCAACGTTTTAGTGACGCTACTCAAGAACTGGCCAAAATCCAATGAAAGGTAACGCGACGTGTTCTGTGTGATTTCCGACAAAAGAGTTCATATATACATTATCATTATAGACTGTTATGCCTTTCATCGTTCAGTCTGCAAGTCTCTGTGAATTTACTGAACGCCGCCACAATCCTCTACTTGCAACTAGTGCTGTGGCCTCATTTGATTCTATACTTTTCTTGTCTTTGAATCGTTAGAAAACGAGTCTAATCTTCGTCGTTTTTATCCCCATCTTGGTCTCCCTGTAATTCTCTTACCCTCCATAACAGAGTCCATTACTTTTCCTACGTAACCTATCCTCCTCCATTCGCCTCACATGACACCACCGCCGAAAACGGTTTATGCGTACAGTTCATTCCTAAATTAACCTTTATATATTCATTCCGTTATAGCAAAGTTGGTCTGAAAACAGACCGATGTAAAGATAGTTTCGTCTGGGAGCTAACCTCCTTCTTACAGAATACTGTTTATCGCAACTTTGAACTCACTGCATTGGTTTTACTGCACCTTGATTCAATCTCACTTACTATATTACCATCCTGGGAGAACACACAACCTAAATACAAGATATTATCGACCTGTTCAACCTATGTATCACCAATCTTACGTTCAATTCTGTTGACTTTCTATCTACTGATATCAATTTAGCCTTCGAAAGGCTAATTTTCATATCATACTCATTGCACCTATTTTCAGGTTCCAGATATTAGACTGCAGGCCTTCGGCACAATCTGTCATTAAGACCAAGTCGTCAGCAGGCTGCTTATTACATTTGCACCTAACTGAATCCCTTCCTGCCTTTCAGCAGGTGATCCATGTAAACTACGAACAGCAAAGATGAAAGACTGCATCATTTTCTAACCCCTGTAAGTACCCAGAACAAAGAACCCATTCTACCATCAATTCTCACTAAAGCCCAATTGTCAAAGTAAATGCCTTTGATTGATGTTAATAATCTACATTTAATTCCATACTCCCGAGTATGGCGAAAATATTTTCCCTCCGTACCCTGTCATATGCTACCTTTACATCTACGAAACATACTGTAAACACAACTGCCTATTCCTCTCGTAGAATTTGCAATTTCCTGGCACATACTTGAAAATCTGATCCTGACAGCCCCTCTGTGGTCTGAAACCGCACTGGGTTTTACCCAAATTCCTCTCAACCACTGAGCTCATCCGACCTTCCAAGATGCCAGTGAATACGTTGCCTGGTATACTAATCAATGAGATACCTCGATAGTTGTTGCAATCCTTCCTGTTCCCTTGCTTATAGATAGGTGCAATTACTGCTTTTGTCCAAATCTGAAGGTACCTTACAAACACTCCATACAAAACTTACTGCTCCATGAAGCCATTTCATTCCTGTCTTCCGTCTGGATCAATGGCTAAATAGTTAGCGTGCTGGCCTTTGGTCACAGGGACCTCGGGTTCGATTCCCGGCAGGGTCGGGAATTTCAACCTTAATTGTTTAATTTCGCTGGCACGGGGGCTGTGTGTATGTGTCGTCTTCATCATCATTTCATACTCATCACGACTCGCAGGTCGCCAACGGGTGTCAAATCAAAAGACCTGCATCTGGCGAGCCGAACTTGTCCTCTGACACTTCCGGCTTTAAGAGCGATACGCCATTTCATTTCATTTCATCCCTGTCTTCCCAATATACTTCACCATTTCAGGCCTAATTTCATCTATTCCTGCGGGATTTTATTTACTATCCTTTCCACTTTCTCAAGCGTAATTTCACCAATATAATTTTCCTTCTCCCCATGAGCTTGGCTGTTTGCAACACCACCAGGAAGATTTTCTTTTACGTTGAGAAGATGTTCAAATTATTCCCTTCACATCTACAGTGATTCCCTGGGATATATTATGAGTTCACTCGAATTATTTTAAACACTGTTCATTTCATTCCCCCCCCCCCCTTCCTAAGATTCTTTATTACTGTCCAGAAAGGTTTCCTTTCTGCATTCCAGGTTATTACGAAAATCTTTCCATGAATTCGTTTGGATTCATTCACTATTTGTTTCGCTCTGTTTTTTTCAAGTACTTACAAAGTCATTTCTGCATCGGCCCTTGCTTGGAGCCATTTCTGATAAGCCTTTCTTTACGTTTACAAGCTGCTTTCACTTGATCATTCCCCAAAAATGTTCGCCTTTTTCCATCTTTACACACAGTTGTTCCTAGGAAATCCCTTGCTGTTTCAACTTCAGCATACCTGTATGCTACCCTATTTATTTCTATATCCTAAACCTGCTTACTGTCTACAGTCCTAAACTTCACACCGATAATATCCAAGTACTTCTTCCTAAGTTCCTCGTCCTGGAGATTTTCAACCCTTATTCGTTTGCAGAGAGATTTCTCATTCTCTACCCTACGCCTAGAGGTACTCTGTATTATCGAAAAATCCCCGGAAAACTCTACATCCCTAACAGATTTTCTAAATTCTAAATCGGTTTAGATATAATCTATTATGATGTTGTACCCTTGCCTCTCATATGTAGCGGTGAATAACCTTATGTGAAGAATGTATTCGTAACAGCTAACCCCATACTAGTACAGAAGTCCAGCAAACGTTTCCCATTCCCTTTAGCTTCCATATCTTCCCCACATTTACCAATCACCCTTTCGTATCCTTCACTTCTGTTTCCAACTCTCGCATTGGAATTGCCCACTAGCACTATTCTATCCTTGCTGTTGACCCTGACCACGATGTCACTCAATGCTTCATAAAACTTGTCAACTTCATCCTCATCTGCACCCTCACATGGTGAATACACGGACACAATTCTTGTCCTAATTCCTCCAACTGCCAAATCTACCCACATCATTCGCTCATTTACGTGCGTAACATAAACTATGTTGAGTGCAATGGTATTCCTGATAAAGAGCCCTACCCCATACTCTGCCCTTCCCTTTCTAACACCCGCCAAGTACAGTTTATAATCTCCCATCTCTTCCTCGTTATCTCCCCTTGCCCGAATTTCACTTACTCCTAGCACATCCAGATGCATACCCTTTGCTGACTCATCCAGTTCTACATTCTTTCTTCCATATGCCCCAGTAATATTGATAGCTCCCCATCGAATTCTATTTCGTTCACTAAGTTCTTTCCAGCGAGTCCCTCGCCTGTCAAATGGGAGTGTGACTCCTCTACTCGCATAGGGCCGAGGGTTGGTTTAAATGTGATGAGCTCCGTAAATTCTTGAAGCAGGATGGTACACTACTTACACATAGTCCAAGTGAGGGTCTCTCCTCGAACGGGTTATGGACCAGCGCTGGATTGTATAGTCCTAGCCGATTGAGCACAATGAGGGCCATGGCTCTGAATATGTCCGAGATGCCCACTCCCATTCCATAGCAACTGGTATCCCACGCTTAGGAACACTTACTAGGCCACTCAGCCATTGCCCGTGGTTCGGGAACTAGGACGTGACCCACCAAGTGTAGCCTTACCAAAATGTTGCAAATTGGGGCTGGCAAGACTTGGGAGAAAGGAGACGAGCTGTTCGACTAAGTGGTTTGTCCCGAGCTGTCAGTGGAGATACGGCGTCGAATGACACCAGTAGACGACTAAGTTTGAGTGGTGTCTTTAATGTTAGGAAGGATAACTATATGAAATAAAGTTGGAATTCAAGAGGACAAACTGGAAAATATTCGTTTACAGGGGGGGTGATAGGGATTGGAATAATGAATCAAAGGAGTTGTTCACTAAATTTCCGATTTCTTTGTAATCATTTAAGAAAAATCTAGGAAAAAGCAGATAGAGAATCTGCCAGTTGGGCGACTGCCCAAAGTGCAGATCAACTAGTGATTGTTTGTAACTATATCCTTCTCAATCATAAAAGCTCACATAATATGGGCCATATAGTAACTGTATCGTTCTGAATCATAACAGCTCACATGACATGTGTAATACTGTAACTATATCCTTCTGAATCGTAACAGATCCCATGAGATGACCCATATAGTAATTGTACCTTCCTGAATCATAACAGCTCACATGACATGAACCACACTGTCACTATACCTTTCATCTGTAAATGACTGAGTTTTGATTGATTTTTCAGGGCCGAGAAACGCATAGTAGTTCTGCTTTCTTAGCCTCATCCGTGATATTTTTCATGGTTACGTAATTCTCAAAGCTCTCCATTTAGCATGCAAGTTTTTCCTTCCAGCATCAAAACTTTCAAATGGCTGCATGCTTCAACAGTTACTGGTTCTCGACTCACCACTTCCTGATTCACTTTGGAATGTTGTTACAAACTGATTAAGCTGGGCTTGTTGTTGCATGCATTCTCCTGGACGTAACCACATCTGGTAAACTGCTATTAAAATGCTTGCTCCCAAGAAAGGAGACCCGATTTGGCTGAGTGTGAATTCACAGTTAAGTGCCAATATTGTTAAAGGTGAACTGTGTAATGTGAGTGCAATGTATTTTTTTGAAGTCCTTGTTTGAAAAATACGATATGATGTTTTATTTTTATTTTTATTTACCTAACATAGGCATTTGTAAATAGTAGAATTCTGTCTATAGTTCCTGGAAAGATCCAGAAAGTTGCATAACTTTTGTACAGGGTGTGTTACTTTGTTGGTATGTGTTCTAGAAAGTGTGTTCTGTCTATTCTGGAAAAATACGACTTTCGCGATCATGCGTATTCTAGAATGTTAGTCAAATTCTCGATCGAAAGTAAGGTTGTGATTGGTGAGTCTAGATGGCGATAGGGAACACGTGCACGCTGATTGGTTGCCTCCAAGGCCAGTAATTCCTATATATAGTGAGCGAGGTAGTGTTCGATGAATTTCTGTATCCTGATTTCTGTCGGTCTCGGTTTATCTGTCTGCGAGCAGCCTATCTGGATGACGTCCCTCCGGTTTTCGGGATGGCACACTCCTCGGGTAAGCACTCTTGAATTCCGTTCCTGCTAAAAATTCCGTAATGTTCCGATTTGGTTTTCATACAGGAGTCTGCCCTAACCTCGCCTAGATTCACCAAATTAGTTACTTATGACGCCTTAGTTTTTCAGCTAGACTTACCTGTTCGTTTCCGAGGCATTCCCGTTTTGTTTCACTAAAATATGTATATTGTAGTTTAATAGGATTTCCCTTGGGGTTTGCCTCTGGTAGTTCTGTGTCACTTTAGGTACGGTAAGTTTTGGATAACCTGTAAATTGTATTGTACTACTGCATTGGTAACTGGATGTACAGTTGATTTATAATTTGAATTTACACTGCTACGAATAACCTATGTATATCACTGAACTTATAGCTCATAACTTGGAATGTATTTGTAAAATTATCTTGTAAATAATATTTTTAAAACTAAGGATCACGGTGATTCATTTGGGAATCCGCTATCTAAGCCATGTCCATGCCTTTGGTAGGTTCCCGGTCCTTTCATCTTCCCGGTTTGTTGTTCACTAGTTGGCCCTACTGATATTCCGTACATGTTTTGTTGGAGATCCGAGTAATGCTAGGCACTGTTTTTCCGAGTGTGTAGTGTTCGCTTATATTGTGTATTGTACTCTTACCTTCCCCTTCTGTGTTTGTGCCTTGTTTGGTGTTACCCCAGTGTTGTAGAGGTAACATTTTGGTAGCAGAGGCAAGCGCTAGATTGCGGAAGAAGAAAAGTGAACCGTGATCATACCTAACCTAAAACTCCGTAAAAGTTGTGGTTCGTATATCGCTTGAAATCTTGTTTCTACCTGCCAGGATGGCTCGCGCTGTTCCTAATCCTTTCCATTTAAGAAAGGCAGAACTGATTTACGAGTTAAAAATTCGCAAAATTAATTCGACAGGGAATGTCAGAGATGACACTAGCCTGTTGAAGCAGTCCCTTGACCTACCTACAACCATACCTGAGTTAACTACAGACGAGTTGCGTGAGTCTTTGGCCGTGATTGAAGATAGTTTACTTGAATTTAACGCCATTCTTGTGTCCTTTAGTGCTTCTAAGCCCTCGCATGGCCAATTAGCGCGGGTTAAGGGGCAGTTATTACATTATTTAGACAGGATTAAGGATTTGTTGTCTATTGAATCGCCGGAAGTTGAGCGGCAGAAATGTCAAACCTTACTAGAACAGTTTTCCACAATTTTCAACAGAATCAATGGTTTGTTTGAAGGCAATAAGTTAAATAACACCGTTTCTCAAATTCAAGTGTCGATCCCATCTGCAATGAGTGACAGTGCTAATTGTGGTGAGGCGTCTATTGCTGCTCAAGTGGGCGATCTGACACCTAGTGCTGGTGTTATTCATATTCAGGAGTCTGAGGTGACTAATGCTGCCCTGAGATCTTCTGTTTCATTGTCTGGACCTGGGACACCTTAAAGTCATTCTGATGATACATCTCTTTTGCATGTTGGTAACCGTACAATTTTTCCTATGATTCCTGCTAATTCCGTTGAAGCCCAGTGTTTACCTTCTATTCCTAATAAACCCGGTTCTGATTCAATGGTGCAAAACCACCCACCTGTCCTAGCGCCACCCGTATCTAGTTGCATAACCTCTACACAACCGGTTAATGCCCAAATGGTCTCTCAGATTAGTGAGAACCTTTCTCAAATTGGGTTGTCTGCGCCCGTAACATTGCAGGGTAACGTTAATCCTAACCTATCCTGTACTCTGTCCTTTTCACAAGGGCACCCGAATCAAAGGCACGAGGCCTTGCTAAACCCTCTGGACTATTCTAAGCCTTCCCAAGCACCCTCTAAACCTGTCTTCCCCCAGATTTTCTCCAATCTGCCTCACCCGTTGACCACTGTGTTTAGGGGTATCTCTAAATTTTCAGCTAACACCGTTGATGAAGTTATTTCCTTCCTTCGCTTTCTAACCGAGTTCAAGGATCAGGCAATAGTGTATAATCTCAGTAACGACAACGTATTTCAAATTCTATACCCACATGTCTCTGGAGCTCTTTCTGAGCACATTGTCAGGGCCATTGCTGAAAGATGGTCAGTAGATCAATTTCATGCCCATGTTCTTGAATATTTCATTCCTGCTCGTGCCTTGTCTGCATTAGTGCAGAAGCACTATTTCAGAGTGCAACATTTTAATGAGTCACTATCTGAATATGTTCAAGACATTAAGCTCCAAGCTAAGATTTTCCGGCTCCACTATTCAGAGGCTCAGATGGTTGCCAACATAGTTGAAGGTCTCGCCCCGAACTACAGATCATATCTGGCTCTTTCACCCCGACCTGCAACATTCGCCCAGTTGGAAGCAATTACAGTATCAGCTGAAGGCATTCGATATGCTGACCAGCTACGCCTGGCATTAGCCCCACCTCCTATAACCGTACCCCCTTCTCAGGATTCTAAAACCACCCCGTCACCTGCTTCCAACGCGCGTAATCCCCGTCCATATTTCAATTGTGGCTCCACGGCTCATCTCAGGCGGGATTGTCCCAAGGCCGGGACATTAGGCAATAGGAAACCTGCGATGGGTGGAGGCTCTTCCCCCAATACTTCTTGCCGTAACTGTGGATCAACTAGGAATTTCTCTAGGCAGTACCCACATAACACTTCTGGCTCTGGACCCCCAGGCCGTAGTAGTGCTAGAAGACTAATCGCCGGTTCTGATGACAAATCCCAAAGCATGGCTCCTTGTCTTGTCGAACATGACTGTACCTTGGTTGATGTACTTTATTCTGAGGCTAATGATTGCTCCCAGTCTGACTCGGGTCTTCATTTCTTACAATCTTGTAGGATTTCTGCCATACCTTCTTGTAAACTACCATATTTATGCATAGAGGTAAATAATGAACCTGTCTGTGCATTGCTAGACTCTGGGAGTAGTGTCACCTTGATGAGTGAGACCTGGTATGATTCTATGAAAACTGTTTGCAAGCTACCTACATTACAACCCGTGTCCTTAACCTGCCATACTGCTAATTCCAATTCATTGAATATTGTAGCATCACTAGAGGTCAAGATTAGAGTACGTGATTTCACCTGGAAAATGCCAGTACTAGTGGCAAAAGATTTATCCTGCCAATTCATATTGGGTGCAAATTTTATTGTCAAAACAGGCATGATTTTGGACCTCCAGTTCAACAGATTCCATTTTAAATTTTGTGCAAGAACCTTTGAGCTGTGTGATCGCTCCCCTATTCTGCCTTGTCACGTTAACGCTGTTCCCGAAGATTCTAATGAACCCAAGGCTTTTCATTTTAATCACTTACCCGGAGAGCAGGCCAATCAACTTAGGAAACTCTGCGATAAGTTCCCTGATGTCTTCACCGACAGGTTAGGCGTCACCAATGTATTAGAATACAAAATTGAGGTTACAGATAACATACCTGTTCGCTCTCCTCCGTACCGGTTGTCACCTCCCAAAATGAAAGCCCTGAAGGCTATCATTGATCAAATGCTCGGTGATTGAGTGATTCGCCCGTCCAAGTCAGCCTATTCTTCTCCCATGTTTCTGGTCCCTAAACCACAAGGTGGTTATCGGCCTGTAGTGGAGTATCGGATGTTGAACCGTAAGGTAGTCCTCCAATCTGTCCCACTTAATGATTTGCACTCTTGTTTTTCTTGGTTTGCCAATGCAAAAATTTTCACCACTTTCGATTTAAATCAGGCTTATTACCAGATACCCCTTGCCGAAGAATCCAAGCATCTCACTGCATTTGCAACCGATTGGAACCTATATGAATTCGAACGCGTCACTTTTGGCCTAGCAACTGGAGCGGCTGTCCTTACACGGTTACTAGATTATGTCTTATCGGACACTAAGTTCAAGTTTGTTTATAATTACCTTGACGATCTCGTTATTTTTAGCGAAACCTTCAAGGAACACCTACTCCATCTCAAGGAAGTGCTTGAAAGACTGCGTAAAGCAGATCTAACCCTCAAGGCATCCAAGGTTTCCTTCGCACAACCCCAGACGTCCTTCTTAGGACATATCGTGTCGGGGAGGGGTGTCTCAATCGATCAGTCTCGTACTGCCGCCATCCAGAATTTTCCCCCTCCAAAGGACGTCAAGGCTGTAGCCAGATTCATTGGCATGGTGAATTTCTTTCGCAAGTTAATCCTAATTTTGCTGAACGTGCAGCTCCATTGAACGATTTGAGAAGAAAGGATGCCAAATTTGTGTGGAGTGATGCCCAACGTGAAGCCTTCATGGACTTGAAGTCTGCCTTATGTAACACCCCTGTACTGGCTATGCCAGACTTTTCTAAACGCTTCATCCTTCAGACTGACGCCCCTTCCTCAGGCATATCCGGAGTTCTTCTACAGGAATTTCAAGAAGGGCGTCGTCCTATTTCTTATGCTTCCCGTGCCCTAAATCCTGCTGAGGGCAATTATTCCATTTATGAGTTGGAAGCCCTGGCTGTTGTCTTCTCCTTAGAACGCTTCAGAATGTACCTGGAACATCTCCCTTTCGATCTGGAAACTGACAATCAGGCGTTGAGTTGGGTACTGGCCAAGCCGCGAAAGACCGGTCGCCTAGTACGATGGGCAGTGCGCATCTCAGCCTTCCAATTTGAAGCCCATTACATTCGTGGCACGGAAAACGTTGTGGCTGATGGCCTCAGTAGAATGTTCCATCCAGACAGCTCTGACCCTCAATCCGAGCCAGTAGACTCATCTCCCGAACAAGTATCAGCTTTTGTCAATGTAGTTCTCATTGACTCTCCCTTCCTTTTCAAGGATATTGCCAAACATCAAGAGGATGATCCTGAGATAAAAGCCATTGTCGACAGGATTAAATCCGGTGAGCATGTTAAGCCCTATATTCTTCAGAATGGTGTGTTGTATTGTCCTGCTCGTGGTCGCAGAGACCCCAAAATTGTAGTCCCAACTAACCTGGTCCCGGCTCTCTTCAAATACTTTCATGAATCCCCAGTGGGCGGTCATCTGGGCGTTTTCAAAACAAGAGAAAAAATCCGTAACCACTTTATTTGGAAATCCATGGATCCGTACTCTTGTCAAATCCTGTAAGATTTGCAACATCAGTAAACCTGCCCCGAATACTCGTCTAGGTCTCTTGTCTTCTGAGCAAGCTTCTCGCCCCATGGAAAGACTGTTCATAGACTATATTGGTCCTTTCCCGAGATCTCGGAGTGGTCATCGTTTCATACTCGTGTGTGTTGACGCCTTTTCGCGTTTTACGTGGCTGTTCTACACTAGGATGGCTAACGCCAACACCACCATCTCGTGCTTGAAACAGATATTCGCCTCGTTTGGACCCTGCCAATTCTTGGTAAGTGATAATGCAAGAGCCTTTACTTCTGCCAAGTTCCGTAATTTCTGCTTTGATCTATCCATTGCTCACGTAACCACTACCCCGTACTACCCGAAGTCCAATTATGCTGAGAGAGTGAATCGTAACCTGCGATCTGCCCTAATCGCTTATCACTCCTCAGACCACTCCAAGTGGGATTCTTCATTGAATTGGTTGTCATTTGCTTTTAACACTGCTGTCCATGAAAGCCACAAGCAAACCCCTGCTTCGTTGATGTTGGCTTTCACTCCAAATTCTCCTCTATCTAACCTATGGTCAATTAATGATCTTCTGCCCGACGATTCCAGCCCAGAAAAGATCCGAGCTAATTGGCACCGTGCACGAAAGAACTTGAAGGTTTATTACGCTAAGGTCCAGCGTAATTACAACCACGGGCGAAGACCGCACGATCTCTCTGTGGGTGACCAGGTATTTATTAGAACACATCCGGTCAGTAGTGCTGCGGACCATGTTATCAGTAAGTTGGCCCCCAGATTTAGAGGTCCCTGCACCATCTTAAAGTTCCTTACCCCGGTGACATTATTGGTGAGGGATCCCGAAAAGAAAAGGATCAGCAGAGTACATCTCTCCCAGATCAAGGTACCTTAAGTCTGGTAGGGAAGGGTAAATACCATTGTTGGTGACCTTGTAGATTTAGTTGTAAGTTATTTGTAAGAATTTAGTTATAAAATAATTTTATTGTGAGGTTATTTATAAGGCTTTAGTTCTAAGATAGTAAGTGTTATTGTAAGTTAGTTGTAAGTAATTGTGTAAGTGAATATTTTAGGTATCCTCTAGTGTAATCGATTTAGTATTATAAGTTAGATAAGTTTTAGTTAGGGTCACTACTTGCAATTTTCTTCCTTTTGCGGTCAGGTTTAGGGCACCCTCCTGTAGTTTCTTTTCACCCCACCATAATCTTGTCACGAATTGTAGATAGCAGTGCTTACCCCGGGGCTAGTGCCCTAATATCCCTGATGTGCGAGGGAGAGTCCCTACTACATACTTATTAAGCCCCCCATCGGGTGACTCTACGGGAGATCTTGAACCCAGCAGCATACTTTTACCTCAAAGTATTCCCCTGTCTGCTGCGGTTTGTGTGTGTTACAGTGGCTGCGGTGACCAGCTTCTTCGGATAGCAACCTGAAGTGCCAAATTGGGAGGCACACTGTGTGCCTTGGGCGTCACCATTAGGCACCACTATCCTGCGGGGAACGTCCTATTGGTGGCAGGCGGACTGGAAGGTGTCTCACCCCGGCTTATTTGGTGCAAGAGACCACTGAACTGCATCTCACCTACGTGTCGGGTTTGGACTGACATTGAATGAAGGCTGGCGGCAAACGACCGTGTCGGCAGCCGCATCATCATCAAGAACCTGTGGCCTAGCTGTGCTGTGACTGTTGTGGGAAAGTAGTGCAAAAGTGTTAGCAACAAGTGAGAAGTTTTGGTATTTCTAACATTTGGAAGAAAGTATGGTGTACATGATTTGGTGGACAGACTACAAATTGTCTAATCATCTGTGAAAGAAGGCATTTTGAAGTGCAATGTGACAATCCATGTGGATTTTGTGATATTTATTCAAGAGGTGGATCTATATTATTTTTGAAAATTATGTGACAGTTTGTGTTGGTTGGTTATCGCAAAGGTTACTTCAAGAAATCGTGTGTGTTAAAGTAATGTACCTTTACTATTGGTACTGTGTGAAAACGTTCTATCGCTTGCTCCCCAGTGATGTTATCTTATTGGTCGAGCAGGGCTCGACTTTCGGGGGGAGGAAGATGTTACAGGTGAACTATGTAATGTGAGTGCAATGTATTTTTTTTGAAGACCTTGTTTGAAAAATACGATATGATGTTTTATTTTTATTGACCTAACCTGTACTGTATAATGTTGTAACATAGGCATTTGTAAATAGTAGAATTCTGTCCATAGTTCCTGGAAAGATCCAGAAAGTTACATAACTTTTGTACAGGGTGTGTTACTTTCTTGGTATATGTTCTAGAAAGTGTGTTCTGTCTATTCTGGAAAAATACGACTTTCGCGATCATGCGTATTCTAGAATGTTAGTCAAAGTTCTCGATCGAAAGTAAGGTTGTTATTGGTGAGTCTAGGTGGCGATAGGGAACACGTGCACGCTGATTGGTTGCCTCCAAGGCCAGTAATTCCTATATATAGTGAGCGAGGCAGTGTTCGAATGAATTCTGTATCCTGAATTCTGTCGGTCTCGGTTATCTGTCTGCGAGCAGCCTATCTGGATGACGTCCCTCCGGTTTTCGGGATGGCACACTCCTCGGGTAAGCACTCTTGAATTCCGTTCCTGCTAAAAATTCCGTAATGTTCCGATTTGCTTTTCATACAGGAGTCTGCCCTAACCTCGCCTAGATTCACCAAATTAGTTACTTTTCACGCCTTAGTTTGTCGGTTAGACTTACCTGTTCGTTTCCGAGTCATTCCCGTTTTGTTTCACTAAAATATGTATATTGTAGTTTAATAGTATTTCCCTTGGGGTTTGCCTCTGATAGTTCTGTATCACTTTAGGTACGCTAGATTTTGGATAACCTGTAAATTGCATTGTACTACTGCATTGGTAACTAGATGTACAGTTGATTTATAATTTGAATTTACACTGCTACGAATAACCTATGTATATCACTGAACTTATAGCTCATAACTTGGAATGTATTTGTAAAATTATCTTGTAAATAATATTTTTAAAAACTAAGGATCACGGTGATTCATTTGGGAATCCGCTATCTAAGCCATGTCCATGCCTTTGGTAGGTTCCCAGCCTTTTCATCTTCCCTGTTTGTTGTTCACTAGTTGGCCCTACTGATATTCCGTACATGTTTTGTTGGAGATCCGAGTAATGCTAGGCACTGTTTTTCCGAGTGTGTAGTGTTCGCATATATTGTGTATTGTACTCTTACCTTCCCCTTCTGTGTTTGTGCCTTGTTTGGTGTTACCCCAGTGTTGTAGAGGTAACAAATATAAATGTAAAGTTTCAATTTCGGATTTGTTTGTAAGAGCCCAGTTTATAAGAGGATTACGGGATAATTGGTTACGTGAACAGCGTAGTAGCAGCCTTTCGCAAGTCTAGATAATTGGCTGATACGGCGTTGTGTTCATACAGGTACAGGGCTAAATCAACGGGAAACTGCAGCCTTATCTTGTTGCTATCTTTGTATGAATGATGTACTGATGATGACTTCCTCCCGGGTAAAATATTCAGGAGGAAAAATAGTCCCCATTCAGATATCGGTGTGGGGACTACAGGAGAGTGGGCGACCATCAGGAAGATGGAAACTGACAATCTGCGAGACAGAGAACAGGATTTGTGGTCAGGCGACCGGAGAATTTTCAACAAGAAATCAAACAGGGGAAATGCAATAGTTCGTTTAATAAAGAACAAGGCAACAATGCAATGGCTATGCTACTGTGACCGGCATAGCGAAAGAATTATTGTCGTCAACATATACACCAAACCAATGCCCACCACAATTGTGCAGGACTATATGCCTATTAGTTAATCGGGTGATGAGGAAACCGAAAGAATGTATGAAGAGATGGAAGATTTAACATAATACTCGTATGTAAAAGATGGCGAGAATCTAACTGTAATGGGAGACAGGAATGCAGTGGTAGGCCAAGGAAGAGAAGGTAATACAGTAGGAGAATTCGTGTTGGGACAAATGAACAAAAACTAAGGTGTTAATGTTTTGTACATATCATATGCCGTGTAATAATTAGGTATCTTAAATCCATTTAAAGCAATACTTAGACTCACGAATACTACAATTTTACAAGGACTGATCGATCTACACTTCTTTTGTTTTTAAGGTTACAACAAATACAGTTCACAATAAAACATGAAAAACATCAAAACACCAAATATCCCGACATTCTCCCAACTTGCAATTTTCAGTCATTCAACAAAATTTCAACAATCAGTCATTCATTACAGAAACCGTGCAGGTCGCTTCACCACTCTTCCACATCTAGTACGGTCTACCTCTAAGTCTGCCTCTCTCTTCGAGGCATCAATTTTGTGTTCTGTCTCTTCAACTGATGACAGGGAACATTCTAACGGGATCAGACGTTAAACAGGTCGCATGACTACTCCTCTTTTCGTACGAAGCCTCACAACTCTTACACGGCCGTCCTTCCCAGGTAACAGATCTTCGATAATGCCCAGCGGCCACTCTATTTTATTAAGATTGTCCATCTCAACGAGCACAACATCTGCTTTGCTAAATTTGTCATGCTGCTTCTGTTTCAACTGAAGTTGGCCAAGGTACTCCTTTCGAAATCTCTGACGAAGTGCATTTATCAATAGCAGTCGATAGGCTGCTCTCTTCCTCAGTTGAGGTCCACCCATCGCATCCAGATCCAGTACACCTACCTCATGGGCCTCATGCAGAAACATCGCTGGTGTGATTGGTCTCAAGTCATCAGGAATGTCTGCGTCTGCAGTCAAGGGTCGGCTATTGATAACTGCCTCACACTCGCATAAAACAGTCATTAATTCTTCACATGTCAGGGAATATTTTCCCAGAACTTTACGAAGCAGGTCTTTCAACAGTCCGACAATCTCTCCCACCAACCAGCCCACCACGAGGCTGTGCGAGGGTTAAATTTCCATGCAATTCTTCGAATGCTGCAATAAGACTCCATCTGCTGCCAGTTAAGCTTAGCCATCATGCTACTTGCACCTCTAAAATTTGTTCCGTTGTCACTATAAATTGTCGAAGGCCTTCCTCTACGTGATATAAATCTTCGTAGTCCTTGAAGAAAAGAGTCTGTAGATAGTGATGCGAGCAGTTCCAAATGTAGTACTCGGTACACAGCGCATGTGAACAAACATACCCACATCTTCTGATTACCTCTCACTATCAACGGGCCAGCCAAGTCAACACCAACTACTTCGAGAATCTTGGCATCTCTCACGCGATCGTGAGGTATTGATGGTGTAGAAACCTTTAGTCTCTCTTTCTTATATCTCTTGCAAATAACACATTTTCGCACACATGATCTCACGACTCTTCTTCCATTGAAGATCCAGAATCTTTTTCTGAGAATACCCAACCGAGTCTGTGGGCCTACATGACAATTCTGAACATGAGTACCATGAATAAGTCGCTGAACAGCAGGGTGATCTCCCGGCAAGACAGCGGGCGGACGAAACTCAAATTTATCCTCCCTATCTGATACTCTCGTATTCACTCGCAAAATACCATGGTCGTCCAGGATTGCTACAATTGAAATCAGCTTTTGATCCTCAGGTCCTCGAAAACTCTCATTCTGGATAAGTTTAATAACTGTTCTTTCGCAGTCTTCAAATTCTGAACAACTCAGCTCTCCACTTTTCCTCCTTTTAGACTTAGAGTTAAAAATAAACCGTTTGATACAAACAATCAATCTCATTATCTTGTGAAATCGAGAAAAATATTTGTAGTAGCAGTCTGACCTTAACGGATCTTCTTTGACGACGAGGCTTGTGGCAGTCTTTCTTTTTTCGTGCATAATTTCATCTTCATTCCTCACGCTGCGACCTGAAGGCCATTCTTCCGCTGGAAGGTACAACCAGGATGGGCCCTCCCACCATCTGGAGGTTATAAGTTCTCTTGTCCCACATCCTCGAGTAGGCAGATCAGCAGGATTCACTGTACCAGGCACATGCATCCAAGATTCCTTTTGAGTCAGTTGTCTTATTTCCCTAACCCTGTTCTCAACGAAGACTGACCAAAGGATCTCACGCTGTATCCATGTCAACACTGTCGTAGAATCTGTCCACAAGTAAACTGACTCAGCGTCAAAAATCTTTTCTCACAGTTGACCACAATCGAGCACTTATTGTTGCTCCCATGAGCTCGAGTCGAGAAATGGTCGGCCGGGATATAGGAGCTACTCTTGATTTTGCTTGAAGGAACTGGACGTAAACTCCTGACTCCGTATGCGTACGTAAAAATACCACGGCAGCATATGCATCTCGACTCGCATCGCAGAAGACGTGAAGGCTACGTTCTATATATACCTCAGGGAATTTTCTGGGGATCTCAAACTGATGTAATTCTCGAAGTTCACAAAGCCATTTTCCAAATGTGGTTTTCATTTCCAAAGGTATATCCATGTCGCAAGAGACCTCCTTTATGTTCTGTAGTAAAAGCTTCAGCAGCAGCATAATGGGCACCGAAAATCCTATTGGATCATAAATCCGATGGACAGTAGACAGCACTATCCTTTTAGTTATCCTCTCTTGTGAAATATTTTCCAGAGGCTCACAATTCAAACGAAGCACATCCTCCTTGCGATTCCACATTATTCCAAGGACGGGTGACAACTTACAATCATCTTCAAGCAAAGAATCAATGCTCTTCCAACCTCTGAGCTCAAACTTGTGTTGGGAAAAAACCTCTTCAGCAGTACTGACAAATAGTTCCAGCTCCTCCTCATTTGAGACACTTGTCACACAATTATCAACAGAAAACTGTCCTTAAGCTGTTTAATAATACCAACAGTCACTTTATTTTCATCTTGAGCATTTAGCAAGGCTTGGTCTACAAGGTGGTCAATCACCGCTACCAGTAAAAAAGGGCTCGATGTCACTCCAAAAACTACTCGATTGTGCCTATAGGTTTTCACTTCTTCCTTGCCCCACAGGAATCTCAAAACATCTCTGTCTTCTGGTGCTATTGAAATTTGCAGAAACGCCTTACGGATATCAGCAATAACCCCAACTGACTTCTTTCGGAACTGTAAGAGGAGAGAAGGAATCTGTTTGATGAGATTGGGACCCTTTTCTAGACAATCGTTGAGGGAAGGATTGTTACCTCTTCTCGCGGAAGCATCGAAGACTGGCCTCACTGGTGTTGTTGCAGAATTCTTGATGACAGGTCGATTAGGAAGATAATGCCCACAGATTCCAGCCTGATCACCCGGAATTTCTTCTATTATCCCTTCATCAAGCCAGCCTTGAAAAACTTTTTCATATTCTTCTAAGAGCCCATTGCTGTCAAGCTTTCTCTTTGTAATTTCTAGCCGCTTTTCTGCTGTCTCGTATGACGGACCTAAGGGCAGATGATCTTTCAGCCATGGAAGTCGAACTTCGTACCTACCATCTTGTTTTATCTGTGCGGTTTCCAGAAAATCTAGTCTTGCTTCTTCTTCCAGTTGACTTTTCTTCTTTCCAGAGATAGGATCTTCTATCCCCAAAACGTCCAGTTCCCACAGGTCATTCACTTTCTCTATATTCAGCAGAATAGGTGTCGCTTCCCTCTCATCCCAACCTGAGCGCTGCTTTCTGCCGAATACCGTCCACCCTAATGTAGTCAGCATTGCCGTCAAATCTCCTATTATTCTACGCTCATTCAAGGGAATTGACCCTCGGAAATCTGCTCCGATAAGTATCTCTATTTCTTTATCTCTCCTCACATCTAGGTGTGACAGTCCCAGTTGCATCACGTGTTCTGCTGTAAGGCGAGGAACATGACTGCAAATAACAGACTGGCTAAGAGCAGTCAGTCTCAACTGATTAGAATTATCAAGATTCTGAAGAACAAGTTCAAATACACGATGTTCTACAGGAGACCCAGTAATACCACCAAACACAGCATGGCTCATAGTCACTTTTTTAATCACCTGAAGACCTACCCTCTCTGCCAGTTCTTCTTTCACGTAAGAACGCTGCGAAGCAGAGTCCAGAAGGACATGCACAAGTTCCTGATTATATCCATGCACTATTTTAACCAAGACAGTTTGAGGATAGACACACGAGGAATTAATGCAGAAATTAGTTACTGACCTAGACTGAGGTGAAGCCTGCGATTCTTTCTAGACTTTCTTTTCTGAAAGATCACACATGACCGGATAATGTTGCCGCTTATACACATTGCAGGAGAGGCGAGCATAACATTTTCATGCAACATGCCCAACCTTGAAGCACTTGAAGCATGCACCGTACTGGGAGAGTCTAGCTTTCTTTTCTTCGAGAGTCATATTTTTTACCTGCTGGCATTGCGATGAAGCATGAGTCTCTACTTTACAGAAAGCACATGCATTACCTAAACCACTAATGTAAACTAAACCTTGAGCAGTTGGAACATCAGATTTTCACAAAGGTTTTGATGTTTGAGCTTTACCCACACTAATATCACTGATCTTCCTAGTAAGCTGCAAGTATTCTTCATTTTCTACTACAGATTTCAGAAATTCTAACAGTTCTTTGAGCTTTTCTGGTGACCCAGCTTCTTGCATATTATCTCCTCTCCTCTGCCACACGCGGATCAATTCATCAGTCAAGCAAGACTCCACGAGAGGAAATAATAATGCAGCGTAGTTGTCAGTAGTTAGACCCATTGATTCTAGCGACCTAACATTAGATTCTCTTAGATAGAGAATCTTTTCTGCATCATCCAGCTCGCTACTTTCGTGTATTCGTTTGAACTGTGCCCAAAATGATAACCACTGCTTAATATCTCCCGAGAACTTCACAAGCGATAACTTCGGCAATTTAGTAACCAATCTACTAGTCTTAGGAACACTCGAGCTTATGGAAGAACCATCACACGTTATTTGACATTCACTGAATTTCTCGTACTTACATTTCACTGTTGTCCACTTATCTCGATATGATTCGACTTCTTCATATTCCGCAGCTACATCTTCGTCCGTGCCTTCATTGGTATGCCAAGCTTCATGGATTCTCTCATCAAGTGTAAACAGTCGATCGGCCTTATCTTCGAGTACCTTAAAACTGGTGGAAACATCTTCCTGCGTCACATTTTCCTCAGCAACCTTGTTCTGGAATATGTTAAACGCTCTTGTAAATAAACGACGTAACTGTGTTCTTTCTTTCAATAATAGATTTAAAGCAGCCATGCCTTTACGCCTGTCGAAATCGAAAGGTGTACCGCGAAGCAAGTTTTATCTTATTTTACCTTCATAAGATTATTACACGGCCAGAACTGTCCTGTCACGGTCGCCAGATGTTAATGTTTTGTACACATCATATGTCGTGTAATAATTAGGTAACTTAAATCCATTCAATATAATACTTAGACTCGCGAATACACAATTTTACAAGGACTAATCGATCTACACTTCTTTTGTTTTAAGGTTACAACAAATACAGTTCACAATAAAACATGACCAACATCAAAACATCAAATATCCCGACGTAAGGATCAGTGGATAACTCGGGAGATACTAGACCTAATGGATGAACGACGAAAGTACAAGAATACTAGAAATGAAAAGCGCAGGAGGGAATACAAGCGATTAAAAATGAAGTGGATAGAAAGTGCAAGGTATCTAAGGAAGTATTACTGAAGGAGAAGTGCAAGGATGTTGAAGGTTGTTTGGGCGTACGAAAATCGAGGAACCATTTGGAGAAAGGAAATCTAGCTGTATGAATGTTAAGAGCTCAGGTGGAAAGCCAATTCTAGGGAAAGGGGACAAAGTAGAAAGATGGCAGGAACATATACAGCAGTTGTTTCAAGGTAGAGGCGTGGATGGTTTGGTTCTGTAACAAGAAGATGCTGTAGATTCTGATGAAATGGGAGACCCCATTTTGATGTCAGAGTTTGACAGAGCTGTGGGAGACCTAGATGGGAACAAGGCGCCTGGAGTTGATGACATTCCCTTTGAATTACTGACAGACTCAGGAGAAATCAGCATGACACGGTTATTCCATCTAGTGTGTAAGATGTATGACACAGGAGAGGTGCCACGCAATTTTCGTCAGAATGTTGTTATACCTATTCCCAAGAAAGCCGGTGCTGACAGGTGTGAAAACTACCGCACCATTAGTTTAGTATCTCATGCCTGCAAAATTTTAACACGTATTATTTACAGAAGAATGGAAAAACAAGTTGAAGCTGAGTTGGGAGAAGATCAGTTTGGCTTCAGAAGAAATGTAGGAACACGTGAAGCAATCCTGACTTTACGTCTGATCTTAGAGGATCGAATCAAGAAGGACAAGCCCACGTACATGGCATTCGTAGATCTAGAAATGGCATTCGATAATATTGATTGGAACAAGCTATTTAAGATTCTGAATGTGATTGGGATCAGATGCCGAGAACGAAGAATTATCAGCAATCGGTATAAAAATCGGTCTGCAGTGATAAGTGCACCATTAGGTACCAACTTATGCCCTGTTATGCAACTGGACGAGGAAGAAAAGCGTACGGGCCCAGACGTGGTCAATGACATCACATATTCAGAGATATAACATATTTATTCAAACTCTGAATCCCTTCTTGGGTTTTCTTTCTCTTTATAGGATATACAATATTGATGGAAAGAACGTCCTACAAAACCTTGAATAGCCTTCGACAGTAAGAGAAAGGTTACATAAATCAAGGGCTTGTGCCCAAACGAAACCAGCATAAAACTTTGCATTGAATTTAATGATAATAATATTCATTTCATGAGACGCGCCTCTAACATTTCAATAACATGATCCACCACCAGTTGACTCTGGACGAGGTTACAATTCAATTCATAAAGATATCATTATTTGCGTATGATTCGTAACACAAAGCATGATCACGTAATGCCTAACGAGATCGAAATCCTTGGCCCCAAGAAGGCCCAAACGAGGAAGTATTTAAAATCCTCCCGTCATCCCCTAGCTAAGTGAAAAGCCATCCCTTTGAACACCTTACCTCCCATGGGCGTACGGAATGTCCGAGACCCGAGCAGGTCCGGCCCGCTCGTACAAAACGCTAGCTACCAGCCAGCTCGCTGTTCGCAAGTCAAATAAATGCTCTCTTCACGACCAGCGCTCCGCAAGGCGAGGAGAGCCGGGCGTCAAAGGAGGGGGAAACGACGGACAATAGACCAAGAAAAGGTGCATGGCACGCTACCATGGAGGCAGGCGGCAAGGGGAATAGACAAGCGCAGCAGAAGGCCGCAATTTGAAACAACTATCTCCTTCAAATCGCTTCCATAGGGGATTCGGGAGAAATTAATCCCCGCATAATTACAAGCAATATATTAATAAACACAGCTAAATTACATGTCTTAAATATACCGAATATGGCACCAAAATATTGATATGAGAAGACCTCTACAAGAGCCGTCAGATAATCAGGAGAAAAACTAAAAACACGGAACATTAATATCAAGGGCTTTGAAAAAGAAGCTGCAATCCAGAAAGGAGTGAGGAAAGGCTGCACCCTGACCCCCTCGTTTTCAATGTTAACATAGAACAGACAATAAATGAAACCAAAGAAGAATTAGAAGCGGAATCATAATCCACGGATAGGAAATCAAAACCTGGAGATTTGTCTATGCTATTGTAATTATATCTGAGACTGCAGGAGAGAAGTTGCTGAATGGCATGAACGAAATTTTGGGTAAGGAGTACAAGATGAAAACAAATAAGTCGAAAACTAAAGTAATGGAATGCAGCCCAACGAGGGCAGGTGATGCAGGTAATATTAAATTAGGAAATGGTCTTAAAGGAAATATATGAATATTATAAAATAACTAACGATGGCAGAAGTTAGGAGGATATAATGTACAGACTAGCACAGCAAAGGAAGAACTTTCTTAAGAACAGAAATTCGCTCAGTTCAAATATTGATATAGGAATTAGAAGGCTTTCATCCGAAGTTTGGAAGTAAAACATGGACGATAACTAGCTCATAAATAAATGCGGTGTTATAGAAGAATGCTGAAGGTGAGAGGGATAGATCGCAACACGAATGAAGAGATTTTTAATCGAATTGGTGACAGGAGGACGATTTTGCTAAATTTGACGAGAAGATGTGATAGAATTATAGGACACACCTTAGGACACACAGGACTTGTTCAGACAATCAATCAATCAAACAATCAATCAATACTGATCTGCATTTAGGGCAGTCGTCCAGGTGGCAGATTCCCTATCTGTTGATTTCCTAGCCTTTTCCTAAATGATTTCAAAGAAATTGGAAATTTATTGAACGTCTCCCTTGGTAAGTTATTCCAATCCCTAACTCCCCTTCCTATAAAGGAATATTTGCCCCAGTTTTTCCTCTTGAATTCCAACTTTATCTTCATATTGTGATCTTTCCTACTTTTATAAACGCCATTCAAACTTATTCGTCTACTAATGTCATTCCACGCCAACTCTCCGCTGACAGCTCGGAACATACCACTTAGTCGAGAGGCTCTTCTTCTTTCTCTCAGTTCTTCCCAACCCAAACATTACAACATTTTGGTAACGCTACTCTTTTGTCGGAGATCACCCAGAACAAATCGAGCTGCTTTTCTTTGGATTTTTTCCAGTTCTTGAATTAGGTAATCCTGGTGAGGGTCCCATACACTGGAACCATACTCTAGTTGGGGTCTTGTATGTATGTATGTTGAGTCCTCAGCCCTAAAGGCTGGTTGGATCCTCAACAGCTCTGCCATCAGCTGTCATAGATGGCCTAGGCATCACTGAAGAGGCGTACTAGGGAAATGAGGAGTGAGGTAGATTCCCGTTGCTTTCCTCACCGAGCCAGAGTTGCTATTACAGATCAGTCTGCCAAGCCCACTGAAATGCATGCATCGTCTGACCCTATGAGCAACATTTTCACACCATTCATGGCAGGGACTGGCTGCGTAAGGAATGGCATTACTAGCATCGCTCATACCTCAGTCACTTTCATATTGTCAAAGCCAAGGATGAGACAGAGACAGATCAATGAAAGTAACTAAATTGCTCTAGCCTATACCAGAAGACATAGTGCACTGCAAACACTAGGTCCTGCCAGCAAAGGCATGTCGGGTTCTTACCAGAGACTTATATGCACTCTCCTTTACATCCTTACTACAACCCCTAAACACCCTCATAACTATGTGCAGAGATCTGTACCCTTTATTTACAATCTCATTTATGTGATTACCCCAATGAAGATCTTTCCTCATATTAACACCTAGATACTTACAATGATCCCCAAAAGGAACTTTCACCCCATCAACGCAGGAATTAAAACTGAGAGGACTTTTCCTATTTGTGAAACTCACAACCTGACTTTTAGGCCCGTTTATTAACATACCATTGCCTGCTGTCCATCTCACAATATTTTCGAGGTCATGTTGCAGTTGCTCACAATCTTGTAACTTATTTATCACTCTATAGAGAATAACATCATCCGCAAAAAGCCTTACCTCCGATTCCACTCCTTTACTCATATCATTTATATATATAAGAAAACATAAAGGTCCGATAATGCTGCCTTGAGGAATTCCCTTCTTAATTATTACAGGGTCAGATAAAGCTTCACCTACTCTAATTCTCTGAGATCTATTTTCTAGAAATATAGCAAGCCATTCAGTCACTCTTTTTTCTAGTCCAATTGCACTAATTTTTGCCAGTAGTCTCCCATGATCCACCCTATCAAATGCTTTAGACAGGTCAATCGCGATACAGTCCATTTGACCTCCAGAATCCAAGATATCTGCTATATCTTGCTGGAATCCTACAAGTTGAGCTTCAGTGGAATAACCTTTCCTAAAGCCAAATTGCCTTCTATCGAACCAGTTATTAATTTCACGAACATGTCTAATATAATCAGAAAGACTGCCTTCCCAAAGCTTATATACAATGCCTGTCAATCTTACTGCCCTGTAATTTTCAGCTTTATGTCTATCACCCTTTCCTTTATACACAGGGGCTACTATAGCAACTCTCCATTCATCTGGTATAGCTCCTCCGACCAAACAATAATCAAATAAGTACTTCAGATATGGTACTATATCCCAACCCATCATTCAAGGCTAATCAGGTCACACCCTCTTAATTTTTATTGGCAGACCACTGTTCTGCCTACATCCTGTGCTTGGTTGGAGGTCTGTGCGGCTGTAAATCGAACGCGACCCCGCGAAGCGGTCGTTTGAGGAGCGACGGTGCGATTCGAACCCACGTACATCAAAGAGATTTTGCGCGACAAAATTTCGGCACCTCGCCGTCTCCGAAAACTGTAAAAGTAGATAGTAAGACTTCAAGAAAATAACATTATTATTATGATTATTACTTTTATAGGACAGGAAAAGCCTAGTAGTAGGAAGGAATCGGCCGTGCCTTTGATTATGGTATAGCCCTAGAATTTGCCTCTCCCGAGTTCGATTTGTAACCATTGTGATGTTTGGGACATCACTGCATGTTTTCAATTATTGAACTATCATCCCTTCCACTTCCTCAAGCGTAATTTCACCGACATCATTTTCCTCTTCCCCATGACCTTGACTGTTCTCAACACCACCAAGAAAATTTCCTTAGACCTTCAGAACCCGTTCAAAATATTCCATCAACCTGTCCAGTGCTTCCCTGGGACCTATTATGAGTTCACCTGAATTACTCAAAATACTGCTCATTTCCTTTTTCCCTCCCTTCCTAAGATTCTTTATTACTGTCCAAAAAGGTTTCCCTGCTGCTTGACCTAGACTTTCCAGGTTATTACCAAAATCTTCCCACGACTTCCTTTTGGATTCAACCACTATTTGTTTCACTCTGTTTCTTTCATCTACGTACAAATCCTTCTCTGCCTCGTACCTTGTTTGGAGCCATTTCTGATAAGCATTATTTTCATGTTTACAAGCTGCTCTCAGTTCATCATTCAACCAAGATGTTCGCCTTTTCCCATCATTACACACAGTTGCCCCAGGCATTCCCTTGCTGTTTCTACTACAGCATCCCTGTATGCCATATATTCCCTTTCTATATCCTAAATCTGCTTACTAATCGTATCCATGTACTTCTGTCTAATTTCCTCGTCCTGGAGATTTTTTACACTTATTCGTTTGCAGACAGATTTCACTTTCTCTACCCTACGCTTAGAAATACTTAGTTCATTACAGATCAGATAGTGGTCTGTATCACTGAAAAATCCACAGAAAACTCGTACATTCCTAACATATATCCTGAATTCGAAATCGGTTAAAATATAATATATTATGGATCTAGTGCCCTTAGCCTCCCATGTGTAGCGGTGAGTAGCCTTATGCTTGAAGAATGTATTCCTAACAGCTAAACACGTACTAGCACAGAAGTCCAGCAAACGCTTCCCATTCCCATTAGCTTAAATATCTTACCCATATATACCAATCACCCTTACATATCCTTCAGTTCCATTCCCAACTCTCGCATTGAAATCGCCCATTACCACTATTCTATCCTTGCTGTTGACCCGGACTACCATGTCACTCAATGCTTCATAAAACTTGTCAAATTCATCCTCATCTGCATCCTCATATGGTAAATACACAGGGACAATTCTCGTCCTAATTCCTTCAACTGCCAAATCTAACCACATAATTTGCTCACTTATGTGCCTAAGAGAAACTATGTTGCCTGCAATGGTATTAATGATAAAGAACCCTACCCCATATTCTGCCCTTCCCTCTCTAACATCCGTCAAATATACTTTATAGCCACCTACCTCTTCCTCGTTATCTCTCCTTACCCGAATATCACTAACTCCTAGTACATCTAGATGCATCCTCTTTGCTGACTCGGCCAATTCTACTTTCTTTTTACCATAAGCCCCATCAATACTGATAACTCCCCATCGAATCCCATTTCGTTCGCCAAGTTCCTTCCAGGGAGTCCCTCGCCTCTCAAATGGGAGTGGGACTCCGTTACTCCCATAGGTCCGAGGCTTGCTTAAAATGTTCTGAGTCAGTAAATTCATGAAGCAGGATGCTACCCTACCTACACATAGTCCAAGTGAGGATCTCTCCTCTAACGGGTTATGGAAGACCGGTGGATGGTGTAGTCCTAGCCGCCTGAGCACAAGGAAGGCCAAGACTCAGAATATGTCCGAGATGCCCACTCCCATTCCATAGCAAGTGGTATCCCACACTCAAGACCACTTGCTAAGCCACTCATTCTTTGCCCATGGTTCAAGAACTAGGACGTGACTACAGTAACCCACACCGTGATCCATCGCTATATATAATGTATTTACATTTTTTTTGCTGCTTAGTCATTATTCATATGCTGTTCCACACCTGCAGTATTTTATCTTCTATCAACATCTAAGCCACCAGCGCAGTTAAGTCACCACACTAGCGGTTAGCAAACAAACACCGGTCGGTACAGCCTATTAATTGGTGTGAAATAGACAGTTACCAAAAGCAAAATGAAAGTCAGAAACAAAGATAGGAAAATTACACCAATCAAGTACTTACCATGCGGCCCATAAAATCACCGAGAGGAAAAAATAACAAGATTCCTTGTTTTGGCGTTGAACCACTTAGATAATGAAAGAAAACTCTTGATTAACTTTTCAAAAACTTTCATCAAGGAATGAAAACTTATCATTTAACCAAAACTAACATCGTCCCATCTGAGTGAATAAAAATTGTTTAGTTTGAAAATAAACAGTGAAAAATAGAGAATAACACAGGCTGAAAACGCAGGCCTATCAGGTAATAACACTGATGGAAATCATTAACTAAAAAGAAATGGCTCTAATTTATAACACCAAATTCATTACAAGAAAAAGTTCGGATTGATAACCTTACTGTTACAGAAAATTATACGAATAAAAACTTAAATTGACTACAGAAAGTGTACACGGGCCCGTTTGTTAACGTAACTAAAATGAAATTAAAACTAAAGTTTAAACCTTGGGAAAACCCACTCATTTGATCAGTTTAATTGAAA
The DNA here is from genome assembly GCF_040414725.1 of Anabrus simplex. Taxonomy (NCBI): domain Eukaryota; kingdom Metazoa; phylum Arthropoda; class Insecta; order Orthoptera; family Tettigoniidae; genus Anabrus; species Anabrus simplex. The sequence goes on from NC_090266.1 coordinate 8,554,227, forward strand.
TAGTTAGCAATATGAGGCTTCGCAGAAACATAAAACTCTAGCCCAATTAATAAACTACGAGGGCAAAAATTCAATCCAGGAGCGATAATCACACAGAAAAACAGGAGGAAAACAAGAAGAGACCAAGTGAGGATGGGGAAAACTTTCACATCAGTCGAAAATACATCAGTAATCTTAGGTCACATAACCAACACGCAGAACCCACCGGCAACAATCAACAATCCCTCCCCCCCCCACAAAAAAGCGTTGCCATGGCAACCCAAAAAAACACGCCGCGTCCCACAATAAGGTACAACCAAGGCGAGAAACCCAAAATAAAGGTAGAAATTCACTAAACATAAAATACCGGAAAATCAGAAGAAGCAAGATTTCCTTAAAAAGAACAAGGAAACTAGAATTATATGCTACTGCAAAACCTCGCACAGAATAAAGGCAACAGAGTGCCGCGACATAATTTGAATTTACATGATTAATTAACTGGTGAAAATGATGGTTAATAAGTAAAATCTCCTTATTTTCATAGTCTTTACATGCCTATAAGTTTGATATTTTAGTTGAAATAACCACACGACCGTCCGGTTTGTAGTTCCCAAAAAAGTTAATTTCACAAACTTTCACCATGAAATAGTTAATTTCAAAACACGGATCACATGAATTTCCTCGCAGTTTCATAATCACAGGATATAACTTGCCAAATGATGAACCACTTACTTGGGTGAAGCAGACGCTCAGCGAAGATGAGTTCGATCCTCACATACTTACAGACGCTTACTGAAGAGTTTGGTTTCCCAGGTCAGAATTAGTTAAAACCATTTACTAATAGGACGATGCAGAAGATGAAGTAAAACGGGTTTCAAACCCATATCTCAAGTCCCTCAGCCGGGGTCTATTCTCCAACATGACGCCAACATCTTGAGAATCCCATTAACGCAACTGCACGCCATGACTCGCAGCAACGAACTGTTTATAGTACAAAATGGCGAGGTTTGCTCCCTCGGGCAGTAGCCGCGCTCCGATAGGTAGAAGAGCGCGCGGGGAGGGGAACTCAATTGTGGGTGATTGACGGAAGATAGCAGCACATATTAGACGAGGAATGAAACAGTCCACACCATACAGAAATGCGAGAATGTATTGACGTTGTCATTAGTCCACAATAAGGGATATAAATAATGTTCAATAAGTATCACTAAAACACTTAGTGTACGAGGGAAACCATACGCGTAGTCGTATAGAATAATTAAGTTTTTTTTCTACGGCGATGTTGCCAGTTCAAAATAGGTTCTCAGGGTAGGGTAAATTGCGTTACACCGTAACAGCCCTCCCCCCCCCCCCGGAAGCCTAGTGTATTCACTGATATAGCTTCCAGTTCAGTTTAGTGGTCAAGAAGTAAGCTAAATTTCAAATCATGTCCACATTAGATAGAGACCACAAATGACGACTTCATGTATGCATAACACGCCGATCTTGAGTCATTTTAATGTCACAATCCTCACTTCAGTTCAAGTTTGTGGTGGCTAGAGTTTAGTAAACAGATCACGCTTCCCTCAAACAGGGTTCCATTTACCTAACGTTCATAGCCATTAGATTTAATTGAATTTTCGCACTCAAGGCGGTGCGCCTCTAGTTAAGCCAGTTACATATTACTATTCACCCGTTTAAAGAAAATTAAGATTAAGTTCATAATTACAGGTTAGAGAATAAATTTTCTCTAGGTTACCAAGAAATGCATTATCTCGCCCACTTCCTTTTGACATAATAGTCAAACATGTAAGCAAAAGAAAAGGAAAAATCACAAGGAGAGAAACAAGTCCGGTGATACATACAGTAAAGAAAGTTTATAAAATCAATAATAAATCACACATAGCTTAACTTAGTAGAAGGCGGACTCAAGACTAAATCGTACCAATTGACCCACCAAACTAAATTACACAAGAAAACAAATTAGGTTTAACTAAAGTAGGTACGAACCAAATAATCTACCAGCACCCAAAAATCACAAGATTACTACAAATAATAGATAGACACAGGCAAAGGAAATTTTAACCCACCCTACTCCAAAGGTGGAACATAAATGTCAAGCTTACAGTACTTACCTCAATGTACCAAATGGTTCAATACACGACACTTAAACGTTGGAGGTGAATGAGAATAATGGACGTAACGTCCACTAAGGTTCCCTACCTATACAGGGAGCCCCAAGGAGAATAATCAATTCACGTGCCCCACCGGAGAACGCTTGCCACAATAAGAAAAATCCCCAAAACCAGCAATATACCAAGATACAATCCCCCAAAACACAGCTTTACTTAAACACCCACAGACGGATAAGATGAGTAAGAACCCCATTTTTTAAACAGACTGAGATCTACAGATCAGTGAGCCACTGGTTCATTAATTTTTAAGAACCCACCATAATTCAACCCAAATAACTAATTAGACAATTAAGGATGGCAGATTTTAAATCATAAGTAATTGACCTCGCATAACCCAGAAGAAGAGACTTTTCGAAAAAGGACACATCAAGCAGAGCAACTACCGACCAGAGCACAAACATTGTGAAGCCATAACTGAGTTAATGGTAACTGCCTTTCCAAGCAAAGGAAACCCTAGGTAGAATGAATTGGAGACCTGTAGTACTATCAGGTGTAGGGAGCGCAACAGTCTGTCATCGACAATCATTCCGCGGGGGTACACTAAGCAAGGAACAAACTAGCACAGAGGTAAGTACCTTTCAAGAATTGATGGATAAGGCTTCAGGAGGATATAACACGGAGTCACATAACCAACCCACATTGGAAGAGGAAAAACTAGAACACCCTCCACAATAGTACACCCAATTAAAACAGAAAAGGTAATGAGATACCTCAATCAGATGACTACTGGGGACGTGATGGGCAATAACCCAACATCGCACATAACTGATAGCCCAAAGAACCTCGCCACTACGCGGTTATTTAAAATAGGTTATATCCGTAGATACACACTGCTGCCCATGAGCAAACAGGACCACTTCCCCACCAACAGGAGAGTGGAAATATTACATATACATAGTAGGTAACGATGTTGGTGATAATAATTTACTAGACAACATGCAGAAGAAAGGATAAATTCCACTAAGGGATCATCAAATTAATAGGCAGGATGACTCCAAAAGGTGATAGCACATAGGTAAGCAATAACACGCTTAACAATCCAGAATGCAGAACGGTAAGCAGACAAATCAACAATAACTACTAATGTTAGCAAATTAACCAAAGGAAAAATAACCATAGAAGGTAGGATTAACAAAATTGAACTTTACAATATAATAAGTGGAAATAAGGATGACATCAGGGCAATAGATTATGCGGGTAATTACAATTTTCACTCACCAAGTCCATAACATACCATACGAGTTGCAGGCACAATCTGCCTAATTAATTTCCATCTTCACAAAGACACAAAGGCTCAATCAAAGGTGCTTAAACACCCACCAGAGTGCAATAACGCAACTAATATTGACTCACAGAATCCTCACAGGAGCAATGGTAACCAGCACTAAGAGACAATATAACAGGGTCCCTCTACCACCACATGCCACACAGCATCTTAACCAATTCATGGTGCAAAACCACACCACCACCAATTTCAGGACTATAAAACCAAGCACAAAGGTAAAAGAAGATAACTTCTCAGGCTTCAAGTCCATGTATTGACTTCTCTACTCAACATAATATCAATAGATGGAAGATGGTAATGTCAACACCCCAACATACACTCCACAACTCGCACAGAATGATAAGATCAACAAGAAGATAGTAAATTCAAAAAAATATTTCAGTAGTGTGGCGATAATGGTAATACGTGGAATAAAATACCACGAGATCCATGAACACCATAAGGGACAACCTAATACCACCCATAGAGGAAGAGTAGTTTTAAAACAGGACAAAATTTCAAAACAATGGGATAATATATTCAACCAAAGGAAAACCATAAGCCAAGTAAGGAATAAATTGAGATTACAAAGAATAGAGGTACTACTGTCAGTTCTCAGAATAATTATCAAAGGGCAACGCAGCATTAGAAATGAAGAGGGACTGAAACCAATAGCTAGAGATGGAAAAACCATAAAGGTCCAAGATCCATGCACGAAGCAAACGGTCTACCAACTCCGACACAGGTTAACAGACCACCTCAAAGGATTTCATCAAAACAAAAGGATTGCAGAAACTGATCAGCGGTAAGTAACTGTGTTAATCTTCGAAGCTTAAACAAATGGCACTCAGGGGCAGTTATTATTGAAAATCGATAGTAGCCCACAAATAAGATACAGAATAAGATATTAAACCTAATTTCAAAGAGATAAATAATGATAAGGTCACCAACACCAGAAACAAGTCGAGGATATGAACAAAATATTCCATGATTAAATCAACCACCAGATAGTTAAAACTCAACCAATTTTTTACCCAGTTTCAACTTAGAAAAATCAGACATTGTTGTGAGTGTGAAATTATAAGATTAACCTCTCCTACAGCATTCGGATAGAAGAGAACAACTACAGTATTTATCAATAGAAATGAGCTAAATGTTACGATGTTCGGAAGAAACCCAGTTTCAACCTATAGAAAACGGACATGGTTGTAAGTTTGAAATTTTAAGATTAAACTCTCCTATAGCATGCGGATAGAAGAGAACAACTATTTATCAATAGAAATGAGCTACAAGTTACGATGTTCGGAAGAAACCCAGTTTCAACCTATAGAAGTCGGACATGGTCGTAAGTTTGAAATTATAAGATTAACCTCTTCTATAGCATGAGGATTAAAGAGAACAACTATTTATCAATAGACTAAAGTTGCAATGTTCGGAAGGAACCAAGTTTCAACCTACAGAGGTCAGACATTGTCGTGAGTTTCACTAAGCTAAGCCTACATCCACAGTACCCCCTACCTGTTAGCAACAACACAAAACACTGAGGTACCGAAATATACAAGTTCTACAAGCAGACGTATTTGTACTACGATTAAACAGGAAGGTTTGAGCTCAGCTCGACAAGCTGCTAATAATTTTAATGCGAATTGTACGCGTGCAGTGGACTTCGTACTCCGCTGAGGCAAACAAATTCCAGGTAGGAGCTTGCTAGCCGGATGCAGCTTGCGCGCGTGTGTGCGTAGGCATGCTTCAAAAACACATCCCAGATATTTTTTATCGTTCTAGAGTCTGCTTATTCTAAATCCGGTGCTAGTACATAGCTACTCGTAAGGCATAACACCTGAAATGCACTAGGAAGCAGCTAGCTGCTGCTCTCCTCCTGTTTTTACAACCAGTTGCCCCTTCCTAGCATGGGATTTCAAGTTGTAAGAACCTATTTTACAGCCGATGCCCTTCCTGACGCAAGAATCTGTTTTTAGAGCTAGAAATTAAATCACAGTTTCTTGAACTATTGCTTTGCCGCTAGATGCCCTTCCTGGCGTTGAAAGACCAGGATTTAGCCAGTTAATATTCCTGATGTAACAACAAGCATGTTAGGTGCAAGTTATGCTAAGCAAACAATTGCTATCTTACGCAAGCTATTCAAAACTGTAGTCTTGTTTTCTCTTAGAACAAAGGTATACCCCATTCGATGTTCTGATCATATGTTGTATCGAGCAGAACTTTTCAAATTACCCGCTACTACAGAGAGGACGCAAGAGGGCAGCACGGTGCTCCCTAGATTAAAGATGACGGATGACAAAAAGCACGTGGATTTGTTTCCAAACAAGAGCACGTGGAATTTGCCTCCACCACATAGAGTGCAGCATGGTGCTCTGTTGATTAAAGATGGCGGATGGTAGCTGTCAGAAAAGCACATAGGTTTATTTCCAAAAAGAGCACGTGGAATTTACCGCCACCACATTTCAATGGTATCTAGCTAGAGGGCAGCACGGTGCTCATAGATTTCTGCTGTCAAAATGCATTTTTCAAATTATCCGCCACCAAATGTCAACTAAAGAGGGCAGCACGGTGCTCTCTTGATTAAAGTTGGAGGATGACAGCTGAAGAGCACGTAGAATTTGCCACCACCACATTTCAACTACAGAGTGCTCTCTTGATTAAAGATGGCGGATGGCAGCTGTCAGAAAAAAGCGCGTGAGTTTGTTTCCAAACAAGAGCATGTAGAATATACCGCCACCACATAGAGGGCAGCACGGTTCTTAAAGATGGCTGCTGTCACGTAGAATTTGCTGCCACCACAAAGAGGGCAGCACTGTGCTCAAAGATGGCTGATGTCACCTAGAATTGCCTGCCACCACATTTCAATGGTATCTAGCTAAAGAGGGCAGCACGGTGCTCAAACATGGCTGCAGTCAAAAAGCATTTTTCAAATTATCCGCCACCACATTTCAAAGGTAAGTAGCTAAAGAGGGTAGCACTATTCTCTCCGGATTAAAGATGGCGGATGACAACTGTCAGGAAAAAGCACGTGAGTTTGTTTCCAAACAAGAGCACGTAGAATTTGATACCGCTACAAAGAGGGCAGCACGGTGCTCTCTGGTTTAAAGATGGCGGATAATAGCTGTCCAGAAAGCGCATAGGTTTGTTTCCAAACAAGAGAATGTAGAATTTGCCGCCACCACATTTCAAAGGTATCTAGCTAAAGAGTGCAGCACTGAGGTTTGTGATGCAAGATGGCGGATGACAGCTGTCAGAAAAAGCACGTGAGTTTGCTTCCAAACAAGAGCACGTGGAATTTGCCGCCACCACAAAGAGGGCAGCACGGTGCTCAAAGATTGCTGCTGTCACGTGGAATTGCCTGCCACCACATTTCAAAAGTATCTAGCTAAAGAGGGCTGCACGGTGCTCAAAGACGGCTCCTGGCAAAACGCATTCTTCAAATTATCCGCCACGACATATAGTGCAGCACTGTTCTCTCCGGATTAAAGATGGCGGATGACAGCTGTCAGAAAAACACGTGGATTTGTTTACCGATTCAAATCTCGCGCTGTTGAGGTTAAGTTGGTAGCACTGAGGTTTAGGTGCGTCAAGATGGCTGCACTGAGGTTTGCGATACGTTGTTGTCTGTCAAAAATCACGTGGCTGTCAAAAAGCACGTGGATTTGTTTTCCTATTCAAATCTCGCGGTAGTAAGGTTAAGTTGGTACCACTGAGGTTTAGGCCCGTCAAGATGACAGCAGTGAGGTTAGCGATGCGTTGTTGTCTGTCAAAAAGCACGTGGCTGTCAAAAAGCACGCGAATTTGTTTACCAATTCAAATCTCGCGCTAGTAAGGTTAAGTTGGTACCACTGAGGTTTAGGCCCGTCAATATGGCAGCAGTGAGGTTAGCGATGCGTTGTTGTCGATGACAGCTGTCAAAAAGCACGTGGCTTTGTTTACAAATTCAAATCTCTTGCCGAAATTCAAATTTCCCGCCAAAATTCAAATTTCCCGCCAATATTCAAATCACCAGCCAAACTTCAAATTTCCCGCGGGAGGCGGAGGCCTCTCCCGAGAGCCGGAGGAGGCCTGCAAACAGTACAGAGGATAAAACAAGCTTCGGAAATAATAATAATAATAATGAGGTGTTCAGGTCGCCAAAATGAATAGAGGAAGAAGCCAGTGACGGTCCTGGATGATTTCAATAAAAAATGTTCTGCGTACAACAATATTTGATATGTATAAAAATGACGAATATATTACGGCATTGAAACTGGACCTTCCATTTACCTTCCTTAATATCTAAAAAAATTTCCTCGACACTTTCGCGGGGTTTGATTTTAAAAATTAATTTGGACTTTCACGAATCTTTTAAGTCCACAAAACATATTGGTCATCGATTTGGAATTCAAGATATAACTGGATGAAAAAATGTTTAGACATTCATGTTGTTGTGCTCTCTGCCCTTCGCTTTTAATTTCTCTCACCTTATATTTACCTTCCTTAATATTTCGAAAATTGTCCACAACACTTTCGCGGGGTTTGATGTTAAAATTAACTTGGCCTTTTAGGAAACGTTTAAGCCCACGAAAAATTAGGTCATCGCTTTGGAATTTAAGATATAACTGGACGAAAAAATGTTAACACATACATGCTGTTATGAGTAGCCACATTGGCATCACCGCACCTCATACTTCTGTCTCTCTCTGCGCAACGAAACCGCCTTCCGGGCTGCGTTCTACTCTAACACAAAAGAAGGGGACTTAGTTGTAAAGGAATCCAGCTCTGCCTCATCGAGAATCAGCCTCTCGATGAAACATTCCAGCCACGAACCACACTCTGCTTACCATGCAACGACCACACCCACTCACACGCACACAACACGCAACACATACCTATACAACACACATACTCTGCTACCGAGGACACACACGCGCATACATACGCACACCCACTCTAACTTAACTTACACCGACTGGTCCGTGGATACTTACCTACTTACCTCTTTAATGGGCCGTGGACGGGCTGGAACAGACTAAAACGGCCTAGAGCTGAACTCGTGCATAATCGGAGCAATGGGAGGAACGGGAATAAAATGAACCCAGAACCCTTCCCAGCAAATGAAAGAATGGGGTCAAAAATGTGGGGGTTTATTAACAAACATAAGGCAAGGTAAGACAAATAAAAATGAAGACATAACTTACAGAAATATGCGTCGGATATCTACCACGTAGACTTTACATCCAATGATATTGAGAGGCTCATCGAACACAAACCAAGCAAAGCCGCACTCGCTTCTTACAATTCCAAATCTCATAACGCACGGTTGACTGGCCTCACATAGTTTCATATGCGTGACGCATGACGCATTAATACTCGTAATAAAATAATGAAAGTGGGCATACTTTCAAAGAAATACACACACATCAAAACATTAAGCACATCCCGAACCCACTCAATACTCTCCGCGTATTAGAACGAGCATCACCAGAGACACGACCCTGCACAACAATCCCCCATCTCGAAAAAACAGAGCATCCCAAAGAAGTAAAGTAAATATGGTTGCCATAGTTACGAGGCGGAGTAAACAAAACTAACAATGAAAGCAAATGCATAGAAAGGAATACAACAAACGTTACTAAACAATTAGGCCAGCAAATAGCCCAATGAATGAAAATAAAGAAAATACAAATAAAAATGGAAAGAACACTGTGAGATGCGGAGAATATTATTAATCAGGCAGACAGCACAACCACACAAACGTACATACCATAGAGACCAAGAGAGATGTGATTTAGAATAAACCAGTATGTCAAGGCACATTACGAATATAATCCGTATAGCATGACGGAGCGCTTTCATGGAATCATGAGCTCATTACAAGATGTGTGAGAATAATAAAGTGTTGCCGTATCGAGGCAAGGCATATCCCAACATAACTCGCAGCAACAATCATCATAACCAGCACACCCACGACGTATTCATGTCGCCTCGCCGTGGACGAATATGAATACCAGTCATAGCGTCAAAAACACAGCATCACGCACCAAGAGCTCGGCCATGAAAAATATTGACGAATCACCAAAAGTGGTAGGTCTCAAAGCAGCATATCACTTGCACACAAACCACTCACACAGCAGACCAATATCATCCTCCATCCTCACAGGTTTATATGACAAGAAATATAGAGCACACAAAAAGTAAATGGAAACCTACAGTAAAATGAATCGTAAAGCTAGCAGAATAAAATATAATTTATGTGCCCACGCAACTATAGCATCCTAGAAATGATAAATACCTGTATTAGCCGGGTAGAGTGCAGAGACTCTAGGTATTCCCGAAACAGCGACTCAGAGGGATAGTCGGGCAATAGCGTGGATAAATCCACGATAGGAACAGCAGGCGACGCAAGTAAAATATTTCGCATCTCAGTGTGCTCACTGTTTCATGAATCGTCATGTTGGCTTCACAGTCAAACAATCGTACACCAAAGAAGGCAAGCATCAGACTGTTGGAGACACATAGCTTAATTTTTTCATTTGTGATTCATTTAGTGCTCCTTATATAGTGGTGTTTAGTGCTTGTTGGTAGAAATTGGGAGTAGTGATATTTATTTAAATTTTATAACAAGTAATTCAGTTGGTCTTCAGTAAATTACATTTTCTAGGTTAAGTAGGCTAGCTAGGTGTACCTTGTTTCTAATTTAGGTATAGGAAATACTTTAGGTAATAATATTATCTTTAAAAATATTTATGAATATATGTAGGTTCGTTGGTATAATACTCACAAAGGCAGATTATAATAAGGAATAGTACCGTAACTTCCGCCGAAATTTCTCCGGTATTTCGTATAGATATCCGTCCAAACTATAGCGAAGGTAATAGTTTACTACATTCAAAAACGCGATACGCCTGTAAACTTCCATTTCAAAAGTAGTTAAAGAGATTACACGGCAATATTTAACAGTCGTTGTATTGTTATTGATTATTGTCGCTCCTCATATTCAGATATTGCATTGTTGGCTACAGTCGTGAACAAAGGGTGTAGTATAGTCAAGTAAATATAAATAAAAATCAGCTGACCTTGTATTCCAATCATTTGTACTTTTGAGTAGGTAGTTAATGTATCCGTAATTCATATTTCGCTCCCTCGATCTTTCAGTATTTATGAGCGGTTAGCTAATAATAATAAAGTTCATATATCCCAGTAATTGCAGTTCAAGTCCCTGGAGTAGTAGGAGTAGTTTTGATAGAAATATTTTAGAAATTATTGTAGACAACCTTGTATTTTTCTGTAGGAATAATTAAGGACACATTTGTTCTCCGTCCCGTGGAGTAGGGAATATAATATTAATCCACCAGCTGTAATTATTACATAACCACATTTCAGTAGAATTGTAGTGAAGATAAGGTATAATATATTATTTCTGGTTTCTGGAATTATGAAAACAACAAACGGAGGTCATCTCTGCTGCCATCGATTATGCTTCAGGACGGGGAAGAATTACAGGACAAGAGGAGAATCTTGGGCAGTTTTGCTGATACCTTTGAAAAGTATCACTCACCTGCCGCACAGTGTAATCTGTCCGCTTCGTCCGTGTGTGATATAGGCGTAACTTCAATAGTGATCTCTCCAGCAGAGGTATCTTCAATTCTTGCTTCTTTGGATACATCCAATTGCCAGTTATATTCGTGTTTTTCTTCGTGTACGGCAATCCTTTCGACACTTAAGCATTTAACCAAACGCAGTGTAGTGTAGTGTAGTGTAAATACATTGTAGTATCGATACAGTACCTTTAGATAGTGCCGTATCTTGCCTGCTATATTCGTGTTTTATCTTTCGTGTGTATCTATTAGACCGTAATACTAATAATAATTTTTCTAAGCATTTAGCTTCGTTGGTAAGTTAGCACGCGGAAGTACCCATGCTGGTACGACTCTGAGGCAATAGATAAATTAAAAGAAAAGGAGAGGGCAAGAAGAAAGTTCATAAAAACGGGCCATAATAGTGATTATGTACAATTTTCGACCATACGGCGTGAATTTAATCGTTTTCAGCTCAAAAAATACAGAAACTATATAACTTCGATGGAATCGAAATTAGTTGCCAACCCGAAGAGTTTCTGGAATTTTGAAAACAACAAACGGAGGTCATCTCGCCTGCCATCGATTATGCTTCAGGACGGGGAAGAATTACAGGACAAGAGGAGAATCTTGGACAGTTTTGCAGATACCTTTGAAAAGTATCACTCACCTGCCGCACAGTGTAATCTATCCGCTTCGTCCGTGTGTGATGTAGGCGTAACTTCAATAGTGATCTTTCCAGCAGAGGTATCTTCAATTATTGCTTCTTTGGATACCTCCAAATCATGTGATCCAGATGACGTACCCGCAATAGTATTGAAAGAATGTGCATCTGAGCTAGGTAGGCCACTTAGCATCATAATAAATATGCCAATCTTGTCGGGGTATTTTCCGTGTGAGTGGAAGAAAGGTTACGTCATACCAGTGTTGAAGAAAGGAGACAAAATGGTGTTCGATAACTACAGGCCTCTTGTGTTATTGTCCCTAATTTCAAAGGTGGCAGAAAAGATTTTATATAAGAGATTGTACAGTTCAGTTTCAAAGTATATTGATTTAGCGCAGTACGGCTTTTTACAGAAACGCTCTACCGTGTCCAATATGGCGGTGTTTATCAATTTCATTTCTGAATCTCTCGATAGGAGGCAATAAGTGGATGTTGTTTATACGGACTTCTCCAAAGGCTTTGATTCAGTTCAACATTATGCTCTACTCACCAAATTGTCAGCATATTGGATAGGAGGAAGTGCTTTGGAGTGGATTAGAAGCCATCTCACTAATAGAGTTAGCGTAGTAAAAGCTGATGGTATTATGACATAGCCGTACCACCCTACATCAGGTGTCCCCCAAGGCTCTTTACTGGGCCCTCTTTTCTTTGTCATATTCATAAATGATATAACATCAGTTATACAACACAGTAATTGCCTTCTATATGCTGATGATCTAAAGATATTTAAGGTAATCAATAGTGAGTTGGACTGTAAGTTGTTACAGTCTGACTTTAACCTACTAAGTAACTGGTGTAAAAAGTGGCCGCTTCGTTTGAATACTTCAAAATGCAACAGAATTACATTTTCACGCAAGTTGGAACCAGTAAATTACCCTTACCATTTATGCAATAACCAAATAGCTCGTGTGATTGAAATAAATGATCTTGGTGTGAAACTTTCAAACTGCTACGGTCTTTCCTTCGAGAAACATTTAGACAAGATTTCTAGGAAAGCGTTTAAATTACTTGGCTTTCTGAAAAGAAACAGTGCCGAATTTGTTTCTCCTAAAACTCTAATAACTTTGTTTTGCGCTCTAATCAGGCCATCTTTAGAATACTGTTGCGAAGTGTGGCTGCCTTCTCAGCAGTATTTAATACAAAACTTGGAAAGAGTCCAAATAAGATTCATGAAATGGATCAGCTACAAGGGTTTGGGTATTTCTCTCTCTTCGTCCGATTACGAGTCTTTTTGTGAGACTATGAGCATGAGGACATTTCAATCACGCCGCAAATGTGCCAATGCCCTCTTTCTTCATCAGTGTCTGACGAACAGAGTGGATTGCTCAACATTACTGGAGCTGATTCCATTACATGTTCCTCGTCGCAATACTAGGCAAAGGTATATTTTTCATCTACTTAAAGTGAGAACTGTGGCTCGGGCTAACTCGTGGCTTGTGAGGGCACATCACTGAATGAGGTGGGTGAATCAGTGGAACTTTTTCACTCACCCCGTCTATAATCAGACGTGCCCTAATGACCTCACGAATGTAAGGCCCTATATGTATGATATGTAAATATGTAAATGTTACTAGATGCAGTTTAATAATGTCAATTCTTTAAGGAGGTTGAGTTTTATTTATTTAATTTATTTAAGGTTTTGTAAATATGCATATAAAATGGTCTCTAAATTTAGTTTGAATTAGGTTGTTATTTTAGGAAATTAATGTTATTTACTTTAGGTGTATTTGTGGTATATTATGTTTTATTGAATCACCTTTAATTGGGGAAATAACCTGTAGATGATAAATAAATCTATTCATTCTATTCATAAACTGTTATGATTCAAAATAACATAGTTACTGCATGACGCATGTCACGTGAGGTGTCATGATTCAGAAGGATATAGTTACTGTATGTCCCATGTTGAATGAATTGTCGTGATTCGGGAAGATATATTTTCACTATGGCTCGTGTGAAGTGAACTGTCATTATTCAGAAAGATATAGTTAGTGTAATTGCTCATGTCATGCGATCTGCAATTATTCAGAACTGCCTCATGGCTGATGTCATATTACTGCCATGATTAAGGAAGATAAAGCTACTACATGGTTCATATCATGAAAACTCCCACTATTCAGAAAGTTAGATTTACTCTATGGCTCATGTCATATTAACTGTCATTATTCAGAACGATATAGTTACTGTATTTGTCGTAGGTACGACATCGTAATTGGTGTAAAACCTACAATTAGTATGTTTAATATATTTTAATTATAGTTCATTGAATGCTAAATTATCTTTTATTAAGTGTCAAACATGACTAGTATATGGTTTCTCTGTAAATATGTAGTATAAAATTGTTTAACCTCAAAATCTATAGAATCGAAAGCGGTAGAAAATTCCATAATGTTCGTATGTTAGACTTATTGTACTATATTTGTTATAGGTGAAAGGTTCTGGAAACTTACGGCAAGTTTTTATTATCCAGATACATGTAGAGACATTACGAATGTTGTAAATATTTCCATGTAGATTTTGAAATAGCGGAGGAACGTTCGAGCACCCATTCGATTAGCTGGTCGATCGATGTTTCGAGTGTGTTCCATTAGAGTGTTGTAAGAACTCTTCCAGAAGTCGATCATTCTAGATGGTTGATCGAATGGTATAAATATCGAGCTGTCAGTTAGTGAAGGCAGTTCTTATTTCTAAGTTCGCAGATCTTGGTTCTTAGGACTCAGGCACGTGATGGACTGGGAGTGACTGTTGGGCTCCGAGGTGGAGTCTGAGTATTGTGCTCAGGTGAGTGAGGCGATGAATTCAAGAGGGAGCATGTTATAGAGCGCGCGTCAGTCTTGTTGATATCTGTACTCCGCTATTGAGTGTTGTATATAGTATCATTTGCTAGTGTGTATAATTGCGTGTTGTGACTTACAGTGTAAATAAAGTAATTTATACAGGGAAGTGAACGTGTTCTAGTGTGATATTTGTTTACGTCAAATAAAATCGCAACGAAGAACGATATATTGCTCAGGTCATATGAACTGTAATGATTCAGAATGATATAATTACCATATGGTTCATGGCATGTGAGCTGTTATGATTCAGAAATATGTAGTTTCCGTATTGTGCCATTTCCTGTCCTTGGTGCCGACTAAACGCAGGGTTCCGTAAAGCGGTGGTACCGATCGTTGAATATGGGCGACTCAAAAACTAATCTAAGCGTATATTAATGAGTATATTGACAGAAAGAATGGACATATACCTTGAAATGAGAAACGTATATGGTGTAAACTGATTCATTAATCCCGAGAAAACATAGAAATGGTCCATGCTAAATGCAGTTGTATAAACGTATCAGAAATCGACCTCAAATTAGTCAGATAAACTGCGAAAACGCTTACAAGAAAATATTACAATCTACAAACAAGCAAATCCCGTTTAATTGTAGTGAATACAGAGGATTAGTCATTAACATTATTACGGTGAGTAATTAAAAGTTTAACAATATTACAAGTTGATTAATTGCAAACACATGAAAAACACTATGGCATAAGTTGGTTCCCCATTTATAACTTATATTATAACACAGACTCGACTATAAGCTCGCAGCCTCACAAAAAACAGTCCAAGCAGAACTGGGTGACAAGACTGTCAGCTGACGAGTTGACATGCCGAAATTAGTACAACAGGGCAAAGGAATAGATAAATCATGCAAAATAGATCACACCTGTGGGATGAAACACACACAAATATATTGTCCCCGACGTAGTCAGTCAGCGAACACGAGACACCTAACGGGTGCTCAGTTCGATGGCTGTAGGCTTATAAAAATAAATGAATGTGGCAGGATTAACATAGGGTTCATCGAATAAGCATGTTCAAGGTATAGAACAAATATGACACTTTTATTGAATTAAATGAAATATTAGCCATCCTGAAGTCTGTGATTATGACTATGATCACTACTTTATGTAATTTAATATGGCTCTTGATGTAACAAACCTAAATGCAAACAAATGAGATGGTACACGGCAGTTGTTTTCCCTAATATTCTTGTTACCGTGGTTTGGTGGATTAGCAGAGGTGAAAGAAGGTGCGGGGGTGAACAGGTCTCAGGCTACGAAATTAAAGTTTATTTAAAATTTTAACAAGGTTATATTTTCTTTTCAAAATTGAGAAATAACAAGAATGGCAGGTACAGAGTAGCAAGGCAAGAAAAGTACAATTACAGTATTTACAGGATTTGGGCTTCGAGCCCCGAACTCACAATTCTCACAATTTGAGAGGAGGCGATCTGCACTCCTAATACCTTTTGTTTAAAATCTAATCTGGCTCTAGGCCGCTAATGCAAGGGCTAATCCCATACTAAAGAGGTGACTTTAGAAGGAAACAATTTACATTACGTTAAGGAAGAATCGGTTATGACAAATAAGTTCACCTCAAAACAATATGAGTGGGAGCTCGAGAGGGTTAAGCACTCTCTATCCCAATATGTAGCTTTAAAAGAGAATAGATGCTAAGAGTCTTTACATTTTAGGGAAAGTTACATGGTGGAAACGCTTCGGACCCGCCCCGAGAGTTAAACTGCTGAGCTAGCAAGAAAAGAAGTTATTAAACGGCCATTACCTTGTTGTTGAACTGCTGCCCGAAGAAAGAGGCGCTTCCCGCCCCCTGCTACGTACTTTACACTTTGAAAGTTGGTACTGAAGTGGCGCAGAGACCCGAAAATCAGCAGTTTATATACTCTCGTGGAATGTTCGAGGCGTTTCGGAAATGAGAACACCCGCCCACAAAAATTTTATTGGCTAGGGTTAAGCAAGATATTCAAGTTGGAGAAGATACATCTGATTGGTCAGAAATTAATTAAAGAAATTCGGGATTGGCTAAATTCAAAACAAGGGGAAGGAAAGGGTTATACAGCCAACTTAAACAATAACAGAAAGAAATTTAACAAGGAACAAACTTTTGAAATAAAAATTTCTCCAAAAAAAAACAGTTCTTTCACTTCGCACTAGGGTGCACCATTGTAGTTCTTCAGTAGTGTCCTCTAGAAGAGAAAGTTCACACTTCTTACTACAGGTAAAACAAAAATACATCGAAAACGACCCAGTTCAGAAACTCCAAAATTTCCAAGTAGCGACATCTTCTGAGAAACTTGAAAATTGACACAGTAGATAAAGTTCTGACTTCCTCCAGCAGAGGAGTTTCAACTGGCGCCAAGTTTGAATTAGCGGCGTGGAGGTGTACCGCCCGGTACAGACCTCCCCCCCCCCCAAAAATCCCTCCAGGGGTGACACATGAAATTTGTTTGAAAACAAGGTTCAAGTTATGATGTTGATACGGAGATTAATTGCAGAAGCATTTACAAAAATTTACTAAATTTGGTTTGATCCAGTTTCAAAATTCTTTATAGATCTTGCTGATGTAATGTCTTTATGTTTGTAGAAGTTGAATTCAGAAGGAAAAACTTTAAATTCTTGAAAGAGAAGAAAATTTTCTAAGTCCACCAGATATTGCAGTAAAATCCAAAAAAGTAATAATTGTTGATGTGAAACTTCCATGTAACTGACTAAATATATCAGTTGTCGATGACTTTGATGGCCAGGCCAGCCGCCGCTGCTTGAGTCCAGAGGAGTCCGCTCGGACCCCTCAAGTACCCTGAGATACCGCTTGCCCGCACTATGAGAGGAGTAGAGGTGTTGAAGCACGCCGCGCCCGCGGCGAAAATATACAGGCTGCGGGCAAGTAGCAGGTTGTGCGCCGCACATCAGCCTTGGCCGGGAGGAGGGCTCCGGCTCGCCGTGCACAGGTCGACCTCGCTGGAGTAGAGGGGGCCCTTCCTCTATCCCAGTCGCGGCACGGCGCCGCGCGGCTGTGGGGGCACTGAAACATTAAAGCACGACGGCAGAATTTTTGTTGAACCAGAATGATAGTAGGGTACATTCATTGTGGTGAGGTTGAGTGGCCAGCGGCGTGGAGAAATTCTTTTCATAAGCAAGCCACTGTGTGTTGTGGAGCAGGAGACGGGAGCGTGGTAATGGCCGTGGCAAGGACAGGATGGCAGTTTAACTGTGCGGGGAGGGTTTACAATAAATGCTTAAATATTTAAAAAAAATATTATAGAATGGGCAGAAGGCCTTAAAAGTGAAACCCCTCAAAAATATAACTTTCACATTTCTTTCAAAATCATATGAAACAAATTAGTACAGAAATTATACCGGTTTCACCTGCGACAGGTGAACCCTAAATATCCTCTCGGTGGCTGGAATACTTAATAACAACGTAACCGGCGTAAGGAAATCGAGAATGATACACGGCCCATGAAATCTGGGGGCAAGCTTGCCCGCGGGAACAAAATTCTTGACCATCACCTGGTCACCTACCTTCAAATGGGTGGGTCTCCGTCCACGATCATATTTTTCCCTAACCTTTTCGTGAGACACTTTAAGATTGGCTTTAGCCTTCTTCCAAAGATCTTTAATGTTGTCCGGGTCTATTGTCTCAGGTAGAATGTCACTCAGAGACCAGAGGTTAGAGAGCGGCGTGTTGGGAACAAACTTAAACATCAAAGAAGTTGGAGTAAACTTGTGAGATTCATGAACCGCCGAATTCAAAGCAAAAGCTAACCAATGCAGGGATGTGTCCCACCTGGAATGATCTTCATGATGATAGGCAATAAGCGCGGACCTGAGATTACGACTAACCCGTTCAGCAAAAGATGGTTGAGGGTAATAAGCAGAAGTCGTCACATGAGAGATGGACAGGTCAAAACAGAATTTACGAAAAAGATTTGATGTGAAAGCCTTAGCATTATCAGACACAATATATTGACACGGACCAAAAGAAGCAAAGATAGAATTTAGACAAGTAATGGTGGACTGAGCGGTAGCCAGCTTAGTCGGAAATAGCCAGGAAAATCTTGTAAAACCGTCTACGCATACAAAGATGAACTTGTTGGCGTTTCCCTTTGACTGGGGGAAGGGTCCTACATAATCAATATACAGGCGTTCCATGGGGCGCGACGCTTGATGAGAAGACAACAGGCCTACCTTGGTGGACATGGTTGGTTTACTAAGCAAACAGGATTTACAAGCCTTTACTAGTTCACGGATTTCACCGTCCATACCCTTCCAGATGAATCTTTCACGAAACATTTCACGAGTTTTAAAGATACCAAGATGCCCGCCTAATGGCGTCTCATGATAGTACTTGAAGATCATAGGTACAAGAACAGCTGGAACGACAACCTTCATCATCTTATCATGCCTCGATGGGCAACATAAAACACCATTCCTCAGAACATAAGGGACGACATGTTCCCCAGAAGAAAGGGTTTCCATTATCGGAGCCAGCGTCGGATCTTCACGTTGGTATTTCTCGATATCCCTAAAGAGCATGGGAGCATCTGTTAAAATGGCATTAACATCAAATAGTATGGACACGGGAGGTGATGAACTGTCGACCGGTTCATGGGTCTCAACGTCGTTGGAAAACATACGGCTGAGTCCATCAGCAACAACATTTTCGGTACCTCTGATATGCCTGACATCGAATTGGAAGGCAGAAATACGGATGGCCCAACGGGCTATACGACCAGTACGACGCGGCCTACCTAAGACCCAGCTTAAGGCTTGATTATCTGTCTCCAGGTCGAATTTGACATGTTCCAGATAGAGACGGAACTATTCTAAGGCAAATAAGACTGCCAAACCTTCGAGCTCATAGATGGAATACTTGGCTTCTTGAGCCGATAGAGTCCTAGATGCATAGGCGATGGGTCGCCTCCCTAGTTGAGTCTCCTGAAGAAGGACTGCAGCTACCGCCGACGACGACGCGTCGGTTTGGACGATGAATTTCTTTGAGAAATCAGGCATAGCAAGGACAGGGGCATTACAGAGAGCTAATTTAAGATCTTCAAAAGCGGCTTGTTGAGAAGGTCCCCACTCAAATTAGATGCCTTTCCTACGAAGAAGGTTTAAGGGCGCCGCTCTATTAGCAAAGTTAGGAATAAACTTCCTGAAGAAATTCACCATACCAATGAACCTGGCGATACCTTTGATGTCCTTGGGAGGTTTAAAATCACGGATGGCCTGTGTTCTAGAATGATCGACTGCAACACCATCAGGTGAGACAATATGCCCTAGGAATGACATGGAGGGCTTAGCAAAGGCAACCTTGGACAATTTCACAGTTAACCCAGCCTTACGAAGGCGATTGAGAACTTCTCGCAGATGATGTAGATGTTCTTCAAAGGTTTCCGAAAATACGACGACATCATCCAGGTAGTGATACAAGTACTCAAATTTGATGTCGGAGAAGACCCTATCTAGCAATCTAGTGAGTACAGCTGCTCCCGTGGGGAGCCCGAAAGGCACGCGGTTGTATTCATACAAATTCCAATCCGTGGCAAACGCTGTAAGATGTTTAGACTCTTCGGCAAGGGGAATTTGATTATAGGCCTGATTCAAGTCCAAGATAGTAAAGAACTTGTCCTTACGAAACCATGAAAAACAAGAATGAAGGTCAGGAAGGGGCACAGATTGCAACACCACCTTCCGATTGAGAGCCCTATAATCAATGACAGGCCTGAAGCCACCTTGGGGTTTCGGGACTAGAAAAATAGGCGAAGAATACGCCGACTTAGAGGGCCTAATAATACCATCCTTCAACATCTGATCGATGATTTCTTTCAGAACCTTCATTTTAGGTGGAGATAGCCTATATGGTGGAAAACGGACAGGAATCGAATCCGTGACCTCAATTTTGTATTCAATAAGGTCAGTAACACCAAGAGTATCAGAGAACACCTCTGGAAACGACTGACACAGCTTACGAATACTATCAGCCTGCTCCTTAGGTAGATGTCTAAGGTCTAACAACATCTCATCCTGGGTAGGCGAAATAGATGAACATGATGCAGAATTACATTTCAATAATGGAATTTTACAATTAGACGCAAATCTGAAAGTGCACGACCTACTCTGAAGATCGAGCAAAAGACCAGTGTGAGAAATGAAGTCAGCTCCCAATATAATGGGGCAAGACAAGTGCTTGGCCACAAACAATTTAATTTTCCATGTAAATTTAAAAATTCGGATTTTGACATTTACAGAAGCTAGAATTTCTAATGGAGATGAATTAGCCGAAATATATTGAACAGGAGATGAGCCATAGTCAGGTAGTTTACAAACAGATTTCAATTTTGAATACCATTCAGCCGAAATAATAGAACAAACGCTGCCTGAGTCTAATAGAGCAGTTACAGGTTCATTATTTAGTTCAATTTTAAGAAAAGGAACCGGTGCGGGAGTATCCGCCGCAATCCTAAGACATTCTTTGGGCCATTCAAAAGATGAATTTGAAGGCTGACCTTTCCCTGAATTTTCGACCTGTTTACCAGGGGCTGAGCCTCGGAAAGATGGATTAGTCGACTCAGCCGAAGCCACTAGTCACTTTTGATTATTGGAATTGGTGGAATTTGCACCAGAAGTTGAGCAGGAGGGGGTGCTATTTGAATTTGGGCAATTATTGGCGATATGTGGGAAAGCCCCACATTTAAAACAGCCTTGTGATGAACCAGCTCCATTATTTGCCCTACTAGATTTGATTGATGGGCACTTGTTCCGAAGATGGTCAGGCGACCCGCAAGCATAACATTTACGGGGTGTGACTGATCGGCGAGGTGGAGGCCGAGGATTACTAAAAGAATGAGTGGGTTCTTTCGCGACCCGCAAGGAATCGGCGTATCTAACTCCTTCCGCTGAGACAGCCAATGCTTCAAGTTCAGAGAAAGTTTGCGGGCACGCCGCGAAACACAAATATGACCTATTGTGACCGTGAGGCCACAGCTGAGTGAACAGGTGTTGGTATTGCTTGTGTTCGCTTGTCGGCGAGATGGGGTGTGCGCGACCTTGGGCGAGAACGAGAACGAGTTTTTTTTACGTGAAGAGGGCGACCGCCCGGCTGACAAAAATAAAAATAAAAAAATGAAGGTTGGCGAGAGAAAGAGAGATACCAGCGCGTGTCACCTGTAATTGCGAGGAACGATGTGAATGAAATATTTATAATATCTTTGGTGGCGTGACACGCATATTTACGGAAGGCTCAAGGATTAAATTAAAATAAACTGGATAAAAAATAGCACATTTAGAGGATATAAATTAAAAACTGAAATTTTGAAATAATTTACACGACCTTGTGGCAAAAATGGTAATGAAGTTGTATATTCGTACAGGAGAAGAATTTAGTATCTAAATTGACTTTACTTCCGTGCATGTGCACCAGACACGATATTTAAGTCATGTGATAAGATTACTCACTCTCACACTCACTGGCGTGTTCCTGGAATATCACCTGCAGTCGCTCAGCGTGGAACGTCGTGAAAACTGTCGTCAAGAACAGTGGCTTCACTCCTGTGCTCTACACCTCTGATAATTGTATTCAACTTAGAACAGTGCTGTGACCAGACGTCGAATGTGCAGATATTAATCCCTTAAGTACGTGTCATTTCCAAAATACAGTTACGTGTGTGTTTGGAGTTTATGCTAAAGCACTTTGTGTAAGTTTCAGCTTTCTCACGAGTGGACGCGGAAGACGTGGACGTGATCATTTCCAGAAGAGGACGGAACTTCGCATTATGTATTACCAGTGCTTCACCATGAAGTTCTAAACTATCGACCACCGTTGGCGGCGTCGGGATACAGATTCTTTCATCCTAGCATGGCTGATTGAGAACCCAGACTTCCAGACGTGAAGATTTCTCCTTAAGTTAAGTCGATTACGTCTCATTTATATCTGTTCTATGTAGTTTTGTTCTATTCTTTCTTTCTTCTTAGTAAGCTATTTTGACACATTTTATGGTTGTTTATTTGCTCGGATATGTCGTAAAACTGACACATGCGATTGCTTAATGACCATGTGGCCATGAATTTGACAGTGAGGGTTCCGATAGAGTTATCCATGTGTTATCAACACCATCTTTGCTTATTGAGTGAATTTCGTCACGAATATGAATTCATTTATGTCCGATGGATTTAATGGTAGGATATTTCGTCCATATTTTCAATATTTTTCTTGTAATGGAACTTCTACTTGTACCTCGTATTTGAGATAACGTGTCATCGGGATATAGAGTCTGAATTCTATGTACGAATTTAATGTGAATATGTGCATTGGGGGCATGTGATAATTAGTTAGAGTAATTAATCATCGAGACACATGTAAGTGGATATTGTATATTTGTAGGACGATGGTAGGTCCTGATATTTCGTGGTTACACATATTTGAGATTAGGATGCGACAAATTAGAGTCGTCATGGTAGTACACTGCACGTGTGGAGTATATGGAATAATTGTGCATGACATGAATCTTCGTGAAACTGAGCTTTTCACATGTTAATGGATTATTCGCGATGAATGCAGTGTAGTCTAATATTAGTGTCTTCAGATGAAGAAAATGAAAGTCCATGTTAATCGATGTACTTCTTAATTCGTGGGAATATCCCAACTTTTCTCAAGTAATTCAATAATTTCAAGTTGAAGGTACAGGTGAACGTTCGAGAAGGCCTTAGGTCTGAAGAACAGGTCCTCGACGAAATATCTAAATAATATTTGATTCGTGACTATGCAAGCTCATTCGTGATGCAATTTTTCGCTCTCATGAGGTAACTCAATCTTGCTGTAACTCAATAAATCTGTTAACAGGAGAGTAATATGATTGATCGACACTCGTCGACATGTACATAGTGTAGATATTTTCTTCTTGGTAATCACAGTCTTCTTGACAATTTCCGTAGTTAGCTGTAGAAGTAGTAATTTGTTAGTAGTTAGAAAATTATTTTCTATGTGTTCTGTTCTGAAAATATGTGACACTTTGATATTATCGATTGATAGTGGACGGGATTTCCACATGGATGATATTCTCCCCATTTACTTACGTTTGCAAGCCCAGAAGGTGTTTTATTTTGTTGAATTATTGATTAGATGCTTAAAGTTCAGTATTAATTCTCACGAAAAGAGATGTGAGATGACGTGAACAGGTATATCCGACGTCTCGGATTAACTTAGAGAAATCCAAGGCAAATTCAACTTTTCATTTTATAATTACAAAATTGTTAAGATAACGACTGTAATTTTATTTTTGCTATAATTGTTAACTTTTTGAATCTTGGATATTTCTTTATTATACTCGTTCTTACAATTACTGCATTTTTCCAGATTGTCGATGAAGGCTTGGCCCAGACCTCATTTTTCTGAACGACAATTTTTAGTTCAACTTTAAATAAATTATTTAATAACTTTAAAGACGATAAAGAAAATTTTAACTATGTAACACTCTGTTAGAATGTTAGGGAAACAACTGCCGTGTACCATCCCATTTGTTTGCACCTAGGTTTGTTACATCAGGAGCCATATTAAATTCCATAACGTAGCGGTCATAATCATAATCACAGATTTCAGGATGGCCAATATTGCATTTAATTAAATAAAAGTGTCATATTTGTTTTATACCTGGAACGTGCTTATTCGATGAACCCTATGATAATCCTGCCACATTCATTTATTTTATAAGCCTACAGCCACCGAACTGAGCACCCCTGGGGTGTCTCGTGTTCGCAGACTGACTATGTCGGGTACATCTTAAGTGGCTAGTCCCTTCCGTGGGGCTCGACTTGTGGCTTAAAAAGTGGCTTAATCCATCGTGGAACTTGATTAATTGCTTCTCCACGTGGTTTAAATTGACTTGATTAAATTATTAATTATTCACGGTTCGGCAGGTTCATTTCAGATTTAATGCCATCCCAGTTAGATAGAATTCTAACAGAGTACGCGGAATTTTCAGAATATTTTACTTATGATGATGTGTTTCACATGGAAAAATGAGGGTTAGGAATTTTCTTCATGAAACTTGAATTCGCCTTATCACAATCAACATGTCTGGGGGGAAAGTCTCTGCATTTCGGCGTTTGCTGACACAGGTCACTTTATGAATAATAGAATGGATCTCGAGGAGATTAGGAAGTTATTAGAAACTATGACGGAAGAGAACAGGAGAGCACAGGAAGAGAGTAGGAGAGCACAGGAAGAGTGTAGGAGAGCACAGGACGAGAATAAAGAGGAACTCAGAAAAATACAGGAAATACAGGAAGATAGCAATGAGCGAATAAGTCAAAAAATGAACATTATGGGTGCTGCGATACAGGAAGAGAATAGGAAGGCACAGGAAGAGGCGAAAAAGGGTCGTGACGAACTATATGCAAAACTGGAGGAAACAAGTTGTCGGATTGACAATATCGTGTTAGAGTGCAGGGAAAATCAGAAAAAAACCCTGGAACAAGTTGTTACTTTGACAAGCCAGATTAAAGAGGATAATAAGGTTATCACCGGGAAGGTCACCGCTCTTCAGAGTGACGTAGTCCTAGTAAGAAATAACATTGAATCCGTGAGGAAGGAGATAGATGTTATAAAAGTAGAGATTTCTACGGCGCAAGAAGAGATGTCAGAACAAGTGAAAAATCTTAGGGGAGAGGTCACAGAAGACTTAAAGAAAATAAAAGACAAGGTCGACGATGATCTCCGTTCCGTAAAGGACAGTATCTCAGTCAATCAAATGGAGATACAAGATATTTCACTCCAGTTCGATGATATCAAGAGCATGATTGACAAGGACAAGTCGGAAATACTTGAACAAATCATTAATCTTGCCGGAGATGTCAAGTCCGGGAAACAGAAAACGGAGGAAAATATGGACGCCCTCCAAAAATTAGAAAAAGAAGTAGGATTCTTAAAGTTGCAGGATAGGAGCACTAGGGTCTTAGTGACATCATTAATGGACCGACAGAGTAATGTCGAAGAGGTCGTACAGGCTAAATCTACTGTAACAGAAGGAATATCGCCAGTAGCTGAATCGTCTCAGAATATTACCCCTATTGAACAACCCACAGTAAACCTAAATACTACACCGGCACAAAGTGTACCTCAAATCATTAATTTTATCCGAATGAGCGAGGACAGGCCTAGAAAATTCAACAACTTAAATGGGGTCACACCTAAAAATTTCATTAGGGACCTTGATGAATATATTCGCGAACAGAAGATCCCCACCGAAAAACATCTTCGAACAGCGGAGAAATTTTTAGAGGGAGACGTGCTCAACTGGTACCACGCTTTCCGTTATACGTTTGAAGACTATGAAGGTTTCAAGCGCTTGTTCCTACAGAGATACTGGGGAGCGGAATTGCAACAAGCACTACGGTTGGATTTGTATTCACGAAAATATTCCATAGACGGGCAGACGCAGTATGCTAATTACTTCTGTAATCAAGTACGACGAATGAAAGACCTCGACACTCCACCATCTGCAAATGAGTTGGTCCAAGCGATAACAAAGCAGTTTCCTGTTGAAGTAGAGCGTTTACTCATTGCTGCCAATGTTCAGACCGCGGTGCAGGCTGAGGCTATCCTCAGACAACTCGACCATACCATGAATGTCTCAACAGTACCGAAAACTCAAAGGAGCAATACTTACCAGGTCAACGTAATAGACACTCCGAAAAACCGGAATTCGACTCAAATGCCTGAAAACGGAAGTCAGAGCGGACCCAAAGAGTACAAAAACTATCCCAGAGCGTACGATCGTCGATGGGAAGAGAGAAGAACGAGACCCAGAGAGGACAGGATGGAAGATCCGAAGAACGTCCGAAGAAGGGGAAATTACAGGACACGGGACCGACCACGGGACTACAGACGAAATAGGCCCTATGACAGACCTAGATATTATTCAGATCGTAACTATCAGAATTTCGGAGATGAAATGGAGAACCGTCATCGAGAAAGTATGCGGTACATTGAAGAATTAAGGACGGAAACTGAAAAAGGCTCAAAATGGAAGGACGCCATTCATAATCAAGACACCGATCCAGATGTGATGGGAGCCGAGAGCCCACAGTTCCAGCGACACCGGAATTCACCTCATGACGATAGATTAAATCCTTCGGCACCACAATATCAACCTGAAAATCAGGGCGCCAGAAGAAAGACTCCAATGTGAAGATATCAAACTATTACTCTCCTATGAACAGTTATATTCAATGCCTCGAACCTAAGACTCTACCGTAAAGCAGAAGAGTGAAGAAAGAAAAAAAGAAAAGACCCAGGCCGGCCGTCAAAGAAATAAAAGTTTGTGTCGTGCAGAATGATTACCGTTCAGACAACTGACAGATGCTTGGAAATTATTAACACCGCGGAAAATTAAACAGTGAGGTAGACAACATACGGACCACATTTTAAGGAATGAACACGATTTTAAAATTTTTAACCTTGTTTAAAAATTTTTGTCCCAGTAAGAGGTGGATGTGACCGTGAGGCCACAGCTGAGTGAACAGTTGTTGGTATGGCTTGTGTTCGCTTGTCGGCGAGATGGGGTTTGCGCGACCTTGAGCGAGAACGAGAACGAGTTTTTTTTACGTGAAGAGGGCGACCGCCCGGCTAACAAAAATAAACATAAAAAAATGAAGGTTGGCGAGAGAAAGAGAGATACCAGCGCGTGTCACCTGTAATTGCGAGGAACGATGTGAATGAAATATTTATAATATCTTTGGTGGCGTGACATGCATATTTACGGAAGGCTCAAGGATTAAATTAAAATAAACTGGATAAAAAATAGCACATTTAGAGGATATAAATTAAAAACTGAAATTTTGAAATAATTTACACGACCTTGTGGCAAAAATGGTAATGAAGTTGTATATTCGTACAGTAGAAGAATTTAGTATCTAAATTGACTTTACTTCCGTGCATGTGCACCAGACACTATATTTAAGTCATGTGATAAGATTACTCACTCTCACACTCACTGGCGTGTTCCTGGACTATCATCTGCAGTCGCTCAGCGTGGAACGTCGTGAATACTGTCGTCAAGAACAGTGGCTTCACTCCTGTGCTCTACACCTCTGATAATTGTATTCAACTTAGAACAGTGCTGTGACCAGACGTCGAATGTGCAGATATTAATCCCTTAAGTACGTGGCATTTCCAAAATACAGTTACGTGTGTGTTTGGAGTTTATGCTAAAGCACTTTGTGTAAGTTTCAGCTTTCTCACGAGTGGACGCGGAAGACGTGGACGTGATCATTTCCAGAAGAGGACGGAACTTCGCATTATGGATTACCAGTGCTTCACCGTGAAGTTCTAAACTATCGACCACCGTTGGCGGCGTCGGGATGCAGATTCTTTCATCCTAGCATGGCTGATTGAGAACCCAGACTTCCAGACGTGAAGATTTCTCCTTAAGTTAAGTCGATTACGTCTCATTTATATCTGTTCTATGTAGTTTTGTTCTATTCTTTCTTTCTTCTTAGTAAGCTATTTTGACACATTTTATGGTTGTTTATTTGCTCGGATATGTCGTAAAACTGACACATGCGATTGTTTAATGACCATGTGGCCATGAATTTGACAGTGAGGGTTCCGATAGAGTTATCCATGTGTTATCAACACCATCTTTGCTTATTGAGTGAATTTCGTCACGAATATGAATTAATTTATGTCCGATGGATTTAATGGTAGGATATTTCGTCCATATTTTCAATATTGTTCCTGTAATGGAACTTCTACTTGTACCTCGTATTTGAGATAACGTGTCATCGGGATATAGAGTCTGAATTCTATGTACGAATTTAATGTGAATATGTGCATTGGGGGCATGTGATAATTAGTTAGAGTAATTAATCATCGAGACACATGTAAGTGGATATTGTATATTTGTAGGACGATGGTAGGTCCTGATATTTCGTGGTTACACATATTTGAGATTAGGATGCGACAAATTAGAGTCGTCATGGTAGTACACTGTACGTGTGGAGTATATGGAATAGTTGTGCATGACATGAATCTTCGTGAAACTGAGCTTTTCACATGTTAATTGATTATTCGCGATGAATGCAGTGTAGTCTAATATTAGTGTCTTCAGATGAAGAAAATGAAAGTCCATGTTAATCGATGTACTTCTTAATTCGTGGGAATATCCCAACTTTTCTCAAGTAATTCAATAATTTCAAGTTGAAGGTACAGGTGAACGTTCGAGAAGGCCTTAGGTCTGAAGAACAGGTCCTCGACGAAATATCTAAATAATATTTGATTCGTGACTATGCAAGCTCATTCGTGATGCAATTTTTCGCTCTCATGAGGTAACTCAATCTTGCTGTAACTCAATAAATCTGTTAACAGGAGAGTAATATGATTGATCGACACTCGTCGACATGTACATAGTGTAGATATTTTCTTCTTGGTAATCACAGTCTTCTTGACAATTTCCGTAGTTAGCTGTAGAAGTAGTAATTTGTTAGTAGTTAGAAAATTATTTTCTATGTGTTCTGTTCTGAAAATATGTGACACTTTGATATTATCGATTGATAGTGGACGGGATTTCCACATGGATGATATTCTCCCCATTTACTTACGTTTGCAAGCCCAGAGGGCGTTTTATTTTGTTGAATTATTGATTAGATTCTTAAAGTTCAGTATTAATTCTCACGGAAAGAGATGTGAGATGACGTGAACAGGTATATCCGACGTCTCGGATTAACTTAGAGAAACCCAAGGCAAATTCAACTTTTCATTTTATAATTACAAAATTGTTAAGATAACGACTGTAATTTTATTTTTGCTATAATTGTTAACTTTTTGAATCTTGGATATTTCTTTATTATACTCGTTCTTACAATTACTGCATTTTTTCCAGATTGTCGATGAAGGCTTGGCCCAGACCTCATTTTTCTGAACGACAATTTTTAGTTCAACTTTAAATAAATTATTTAATAACTTTAAAGACGATAAAGAAAATTTTAACTATGTAACACTCTGTTAGAATGTTAGGGAAACAACTGCCGTGTACCATCCCATTTGTTTGCACCTAGGTTTGTTACATCAAGAGCCATATTAAATTCCATAACGTAGTGATCATAATCATAATCACAGATTTCAGGATGGCCAATATTGCATTTAATTAAATAAAAGTGTCATATTTGTTTTATACCTGGAACGTGCTTATTCGATGAACCCTATGATAATCCTGCCACATTCATTTATTTTATAAGCCTACAGCCACCGAACTGAGCACCCCTGGGGTGTCTCGTGTTCGCAGACTGACTATGTCGGGTACACTATAGGATGGTGAAATGCCTTCCACAATAGCCTGTACAATCTGATCTTCAGGGAAATGAAGAGCAAACACCCTAGTATAGAATTTAATATATTGGATGAATTCTGCCAAGTTTTCATTCAAGCGCTGTACACGATAATAGTACTTCTGAATAAGGGAGGACCTTGCCCTAGCCGGAATGAAGTTAGCTAGCAAGTGGGCGTGGAAGTCTTCAATAGATGATTGCTCGGCAATGGCTCTTACTATTTTGTCTGAGAGAATACCAATTGCATAGGGATGAATGATTTGCAGAATCTGACATGGAGAAAGAGAAAAAACAAGAGCATGGTCCTGGAACTCAACTAAAAACCTTAAAAAGGAAATAACTTCACTGGTAGTGTTAACAGAAAATTTCGAGATACCTCTGAGCAACATTGCCAATGGATGAGGCAAGCTGCTGAACCCAGGTGACACAGTAGGTAAAGATTTAAGTGGCAAAGACGTTAATTCAGAACGTACATTATTCAACGAGGTTCGGCGTTCAAACTCGTTGTCCAATGGGGCAGAGGTTGTTTGAGCTGCAACGGTTTTCCTATTGACATCTCCCTTAGGAGACTCTTCCTCGCTACCTACATTCACCGTGGTGGGTTGATCGATTTTGGGAGTAACTTCCCCAGTTAACAATTGGGTAACCTTGCTAGGTAATTCAGAAAGATTTTCAAGAACCATACTAGCTTCCTTCCTCTGAACGTCATTCAACTTTAGAGACAACAGATCGTTAACTCTATTTGAAAAATGAAATAGCCTGGCTTGCACACGCTTAATTTGATTAGGCGAAGGATCATTTTCTTCAAAAAACTAACTACAGATGCTAGCTCAGTAGTATTATCAGTGATCGCGGAAAGAGAGTCCTCAATTTTTTCTCTCCCAAAGTGGGGATGGAAATGGGCAAATCAAGGGACTCTCTAAGCTTATTTGTGTCTACCGCAACCGTGCCTCCAGATTGCACATTTCTGATAGTTAACTCATAGATCAAATCCTCCTTGCGCAAATAGTTAAGATGGAGAACATCGCGAGGGCCGGGCATGATGACAGAACAATTTTGAAAAAGGAAAAAGTAAAAATTCCAGCAAGTGAGAAAATAGTTAGAGTTGTAATCAAAGCAATGTTTAGCCGTCAAAATGGGCTAAATTGAGACCCATTCAACCACGCTCTGCTACCACTTGTTACCGTGGTTTGGTGGATTAGCAGAGGTGAAAGAAGGTGCGGGGGTGAACAGGTCTCAGGCTACGAAATTAAAGTTAATTTAAAATTTTAACAAGGTTATATTTTGTTTTCAAAATTGAGAAATAACAATAATGGCAAGTACAGGGTAGCAAGGCAAGAAAAGTACAATTACAGTATTTACAGGATTTGGGCTTCGAGCCCCGAACTCACAATTCTCACAATTTGAGAGGAGGCGATCTGCACTCCTAATACCTTTTGTTTAAAACCTAATCTGGCTCTAGGCCGCTAATGCAAGGGCTAATCCCATACTAAAGAGGTGACTTTAGAAGGAAACAATTTACATTACGTTAAGGAAGAATCGGTTATGACAAATAAGTTCACCTCAAAACAATATGAGTGGGAGCTCGAGAGGGTTAAGCACTCTCTATCCCAATATGTAGCTTTAAAAGAGAATAGATGCTAAGAGTCTTTACATTTTAGGGAAAGTTACATGGTGGAAACGCTTCGGACCCGCCCGGAGAGTTAAACTGCTGAGCTAGCAAGAAAAGAAGTTATTAAACGGCCATTACCTTGTTGTTGAACTGCTGCCCGAAGAAAGAGGCGCTTCCCGCCCCCTGCTACGTACTTTACACTTTGAAAGTTGGTACTGAAGTGGCGCAGAGACCCGAAAATCAGCAGTTTATATACTCTCGTGGAAAGTTCGAGGCGTTTCGGAAATGAGAACACCCGCCCACAAAAACTTTATTGGCTAGGGTTAAGCAAGATATTCAAGTTGGAGAAGATACATCTGATTGGTCAGAAATTAATTAAAGAAATTCGGGATTGGCTAAATTCAAAACAAGGGGAAGGAAAGGGTTATACAGCCAACTTAAACAATAACAGAAAGAAATTTAACAAGGAACAAACTTTTGAAATAAAAATTTCTCCAAAAAAAACAGTTCTTTCACTTCGCACTAGGGTGCACCATTCAGTAGTGTCCTCTAGAAGAGAAATTTCACACTTCTTACTACAGGTAAAACAAAAATACATCGAAAACGACCCAGTTCAGAAACTCCAAAATTTCCAAGTAGTGACATCTTCTGAGAAACTTGAAAATTAACACAGTAGATAAAGTTCAGACTTCCTCCAGCAGAGGAGTTTCAACTGGCGCCAAGTTTGAATTAGCGGCGTGGAGGTGTACCGCCCGGTACAATTCTAACAGAGTATTTTACATTGTTAATTTTCTTTATCGTCTTTAAAGTCATTAAATTATTCATTTAAAGTTGAATCAAGAATTGTTATGCAGAAAAATGAGGTCTGGGCCAAGCCTTCATCGACAATCTGGAAAAATGTTGTAATTGTAAGAACGAGTATAATAAAGAAATATCCAAGATTCAATAAGTTAACAGTTATAGCAAAATAAAATTTACATTCGTTATATTAACAATTTTGTAGTTATAAAATGAAAAGTTGAATTCGCCTTGGATTTCTCTAAGTTAATCCGAGACGTCGGATATACCTGTTCACGTCGTCTCACATCTCTTTTCGTGAGAATTAATACTGAACTTTAAGCATCTGATCAATAATTGAACAAAATAAAACGCCTTCTGAGCTTACGAACATTCATAAATGGAGAGAATATCATCCATGTGGAAATCCCATCCACTATCCATCGATAATATCAAAGTGTCACACATTATCAGAACAAAACACAAAAAAAATAATTCTCTAACTGCTAGCAAATTACGACATCTACAACTAACTGCGGATATTATCAAGAAGACTGTGATTATCAAGAAGAAAATATCTACAATATTTACATATCGACGAGTGTCGATCAACTATATCACTCTCCTGTTAACAGATTTATAACGTTCTAACAAGATCGAGTTACCTCATGAGAGCGAAAAATTGCATTAACGAATGAACTTGCATAGTCACGAATCAAATATTATGGAGATATTTCATCGAAGATCTGTTCTTCAGACCTAAAGCCTTCGCGAACATTCACCTGTACCTTCAACTTGAAATTATTGAATTACTTGAGAAAAATTGGGATATTCTCACGAATTAAGAAGTACATCGATTAACATGGACTGTCATTTTCTTCATCTGAAGACACTAATATTAGACTACACTGCATTCATCTCGAATAATCCATATTCACCTTACAACCTAATCAACATCGTGCTTAATAATATTACGACATTAACATGTGAAAAACTCAGTTTCACGAAGATTCTTATCATGCGCAATTATCCCATATACTTTACATGTACAGTGTACCACAATGACGACTCTAACTTGTCGCATCCTAATCTCAAATATGTG
The DNA here is from genome assembly GCF_040414725.1 of Anabrus simplex. Classification (NCBI taxonomy): domain Eukaryota; kingdom Metazoa; phylum Arthropoda; class Insecta; order Orthoptera; family Tettigoniidae; genus Anabrus; species Anabrus simplex. The sequence goes on from NC_090266.1 coordinate 8,587,591, forward strand.
TAGCCACGAAATATCAGGACCTACCATCGTCCTACAAATACATAATATCCACTTAAATGTGTCTCGGTGATTAATTAATCCAATTAACTATCCCATGCCACAATGCATATATTCGCATTAATTTCATACATAGAATTCAGACTTGATATCCCGATGACACGTTATCTCAAACACGAGGTACAAGTAGAAGTTCCATTTCAAGGAAAATATTGAAAATATTGACAAAATATCCTTTCATTAAATCCATCGGACATAAATTAACTCATATAAGTAACGAAATTCACTCGATAAGCAAAGATGGTTTCGATAACACTTGGATAATTCTATCAGAACCCTCGCTGTCAAATTCAAAGCCACATGGTCATGAAGCAATCGCATGTGCTAATTTTACGATATATCCGAGCAAAAGATACAACCGTAAAATGTGTCAAAATAAATTACTAAGAAGAAAGAAAGAATAGAACAAAACTACATAGAACAGATATAAATGAGACGTAATCGACTTAACTTAAGGAGATATCTTCACGTCTGGAAGTCTGGATTCTCAATCAGCCATGCTAGGATGAAATAATCTGCATCCCGACGGTGGTCGATGGTTTAGAACTTCATGGTGAAGCACAGGTAATTCATAATACGAAGTTCTGTCCTCTTCTGGAAATGATCACGTTCAGGTCCTCCACGTTCACTCGTGAGAAAGCTGAAACTTACACAAAGTGCTTTAGAATAAACTCCAAACACACACGTCACTGTATTTTGGAAATGACACGTACTTAAGGGATTAATATCTGCACATTCGACGTCTGATCACAACACTGTTCTACGTTGTAGACAATTATCAGAAGTGTAGAGCACAGGAGTGAAGCCACTGTTCCTGTCGACAATATTCACGATATTCTACGTTGAAAATCTTGCTGGCAAGGACTCTGAGCGACTGAAGATGATCGTTCGGGAACACGTCAGTATGTGAGAGTGAGTACTCTTATCACATGACTTAAATATCGTGTCTGGTACACATGCACGGAAGTAAAGTCAATTTAGATACTAAATTCTTCTACCGTATGAATATATAATTTTATCACCATTTTAGCCAAAAGGTCATGTAAATTAGTTCAAAAATTTTTGTTTTTAATTTATATCCTCCAAATGTGCTATTATTTATCCAGTTTATTTTAATTTAATCCATGAGCATTCCGTGATTATGCATGCCACGCCACCAAAGATATTATAAATATTTCATTCATATCGTTCCTCGCAATTACAAGTGACACGCGCTAGCATCTTTTTTCTCTCGCCAACCTTCATTTTTTATTTTTATTTTGTTAGACGGCCACCCTCTTCACGTAAAAAAAACTTGTTCCCGTCCTCGCCAAGGTCACGCGCACTCCCTCTCGCGGACAAGCGAACACAAGCCACACACCAACACCTGTCCAGTCAGCTGTGACCTACTCACGGCCTCAATATATATACAAATTATGATATATGGGGAATCGAACTCGTTGTCTGTAGGCTGCGTCAGAATGCGTCTTTAGAGTCACAAAGTTGTTAGTACAATCAGCTGTAAGGAAATACACAAGTACACGGCCTATGGGTAACATTCACTTTCACTGAGATGGGGAAACGTGTCGGTCCAGTAACTAACGGCATCACAAGTAGTCAGGTATTCATCCTGCTACAAAAACCTTATCGAGGCAAACGAATAAAGACTTACATACTCTTCTTCAGCAGATGCATTCTTCGCACCTCTCAGCTGAGTAATCACCACTCAAATACATAATCTTCCCTCAATTAATAACGGTATATCTTGCTTTAACACAAATACTTGGCCTCATTTCATGACTCTGGCATATCAAGCCTCTCATTTCAAATATCTTTGGTTCATTCACAAGCTAAATCCCTGACTCGTCTTCTCGCTATTTAAAAATTAGATTAAACTTTCTCAATGAAGGACAGGTTCCCACAGCAACTCCTGTAACAGCTGACTTAACATTAATGTTGACTAACATTACGCTGCTAATGGCGGATGAAATGTGTTCATAACGAAGACTCTCATATTATACACACAAGCAAAAATAAAACAATAATCCTATAGTGTAACCCTCTAATTAACATAAATATATGCAAATGGCCTGGGCCCACAACATGCACACCGCCCATCTGTCAAACGTTTATCCTAATCTGTATGCATTAGCCTACACTAAGATCATGCCATTTAATTCGGATTTTTGCACTCATCTTTCACAATCAGCAGTCATTCACCCCGGATACCACAGCCGCATGTTTTAGGATGCTTAGCTGCCCATAACCCTTGAAATGCACGTTGGTTGGCAGGTCCTGGCGTTGATACCACGTCCTGGGATTCTGCAGATAGGAAATTGACAGCTTCTTCGCCGCTAATGTGTACCGTTACACACAGATATTAGTGCGAAATGTGTCATCAGATTAAGGGTTCAAACTCAATCGACATTAGTTTATGTATCGACGTACACGATTCACACTTAACCGGTACGTTAACCGTTGTGAGATAACGGTCACAATTTGAATATACATCAATCTCAAGCGCTCTCAAGCTATAATTAATTGAAATTTTCAGTCAAATTATTCGCGTGACCAGACGGTGGTCTATCAAAATACAGCGAATGAAAATCAGGACATGATATTTCTCCTGCAATTGTCTTGCTCGAGGTAAATAAAGAAATAAGTGCAAACGCGCACAGGCGTATAACGTTTCTTGTTCACACAAAGAGAGTTTCACATCTGCGCACTACGTGTTACTCGCGCCAACATCTTCAGAAGAATGAGAAAGCTTCCCCCCTCCGGGGACCTTTAACGAACTGTCTGTCCCTTTGTAGCACGAGGTAATTCCCTGTCTAACACTGGCTGCGTGACGGTTGACTGGCTCTCGCCTTCTCAACGACTTTACATTCAAATAAATTATTAAATAAAGACTGAAGTAAACATTGTAGTGATCCAGGAGTGGATAGTAATTATATCTACAGGTGATATTTGGTTTGGAACTGTGGAATTCTAGCTCAGTGGCGAAATGATCGTAGTAAATCTCGAGATGCGTTACTGTGAATTCGAAGTTGGTCATCCTGAGATCGTGTTGTGGAGTTCCCTTCTTTTAAAAATAAACACTCCCACACACAAATCAGTTGACTTGAAAGTTTGAGTTCAGGTGGCGTGCCGGGTAATCAAGGTAACAACTCGCCTTGAAGAGAAACTGGAAAGCCTCGCTGCACCTAGCCTGGCTATAACGGACCTTCAGAGTTCGTATCTTTCTTCTTGTATGCGACTAACTATTGCGTTAATATGATTGCCATATTATGTATTGAGGCATCTAAGGGATGGCTCAGTATGGCTCATGTCAAGTGAAGTGTTATCATTCAGAAAGTTATAGTTATTGTATGGCTCGTGCTGTGTGAACTGTTAAGATTCAGAAATATGTAGTTACCGTACGGCTCAATAATGTGAACAGGCATGATTCAGAAATATACAGTTACTATATGGCTCATGTCATCTGAACTGTCATGATTCAGAATGATACAGTTTATTGGCTGATGTCATGTGAGTTGTTATGATTCAGAAAGATACAATTACTATATGGCTCATGTCATGTGAACTGTCATGATTCTGAATGATACAGTTTATTGGCTGATGTCATGTGAGCTTTCATGGTTCAAAATATGTTGTTACTGTATGGCTCATATCATTTGAGCTGTCATGATTCAGAAATATATAGTTATTCTGTGACTCATGTCATATGAGTTGTTATGATTCAGAAATATACATTTACTCTACGGCTCATGTCATGTGAGATCTTATGATTCCAAGATATTTAGTTACTCTGTGGCTCTTGTCATGTGAGCTGTTATGATTCAGAAATATTTAGTTAATGTATGGCCACTTTCATGTGAGCTCTTATGTTTCAGAAGGTTTTTTTTGGTAGGTGCTTTACGTCGCACCCACACAGATAGGTCTTATGGCGACGATGGAATAGGAAAGGCCTAGGAGTTGGAAGGAAGCGGCCGTGGCCTTAATTAAGGTACAGCCCCAGCATTTGCCCGGTGTGAAAATGGGAAACCACGGAAAACCATCTTCAGGGCTGCCGATAGTGGGATTCGAACCTACTATCTCCCGGATGCAAGCTCACAGCCGCGCGCCTCTACGCGCACGGCCAACTCGCCCGGTCAGAAGGTTATACTGTATGGCTCATGTCATATGAGCTGTTATGATTTAGAAATATATATAGTTACTTATGGCTCATGTCATGTGAATTGTCATGATTCACACAGATGTAGCTAATGTATGGCTCATGAAACAGGGACGAACGTACTTCAGTTTTGCGGAGAGCATGGATAACGCTTTAGAGAGTGTGAGAAGAAGGGTAGTGAAATGAGTTCAAACTTGCAGTTTATTCAAAAGAAATGCATTAGAAATTATATCACCTTTTACAGACGAATAGTTAGAATGCCCTTAAAGATGTGGAGGAGGCGTCGTTCTGCGGCGTCGGCGTCGTCTCCCGTCGTCGGCGTCGTCCCACGTCGTCGAAGTAGTCCCATGTTTTCGGAGTTGACCCACGGCTGTTGATGTTGACGGAGACTCGAATCTAGGGCGGTCGTGTGATGATAATGCCGCGTGGAATAATTGTTAAGTGTTGTACTCCACAAAGTCGTAGAACTTTCCCACAGAATGTCAATGGAATCTGATACGACACTTCTCTACCCGCACTGCACTGCGAATTAAGGCGAGATACTCTTAACTTGTCGAATGGTGTTGGACGCACTTTTGAACAAAGATGAATTCAAAGTCACAGTTCTGTGAGAATAATGCAATAGGCACTACCGAACTTGAAATATTAAGCAATGAAAATAATTTGGAACTTTCTGAGATGCGATAGTTTAGCACTTCACTCAATCTCAAATAAAATAAATTAAGTTCTTTGGACACAGTCTCTGCACTGTTTGCAATCAGTACATGCAATGTCCTAGCACACACACACTCGTAGAAATAAATTAAAGCTTCTGCGAAAACAGAAAGAAACAGTTTATGGCAGTCTTGTGAAAGAGAACCAAGTTCCGCTACGACTCAGTCTTAAAAAATCTCGTAACTTCTCAGAGGTAAAATTATCACTGAGGCATAATATTACACGTAAATTCAGACATTGCCTTTATGAGGGGAACTGACATAGTCCCTCAAAAAGAAATAAAGGTACCGTATTCCACAAATCAGCACTGTCCTTGAAAGGAAATATCGGCACAGTTTTATGAAAGTAAATATGAGCACAGTTCTGTGAAATGGATTGACACAGTCTTTTAAAAATGAAAATTGGCACAGTTTTATCAAAACAAAATGTCGACAATGTTTTTCTCGCGGAGTGATTGACACACTCTTTGAAAGAAAAGTAGGCACTGTTCTTTACGAAATAAAGTGACACTGTCCATAAAAGAATTGTTCTGTCACTAGGGCACAATATTCTTACGAAACAGCCTAACACAGTCTCTTGTAGAGAAAACAACTAAAGCACAGTCTTTATGCCCTAAGTCCGTTAAGCACAGTTTCAAAATGTACAGTCTCTTCAATTACACAATTCACAAAACGAAATGAAGTTACACGGCTCGACAGACTGAGAATAAGCTTTCGCTTACACGTGAAGTTAGAGTCCACAGAGAAGTCTTTCAACACTAGTATTACGTACTTTCGAATCCCGGTCCTCAGCCGGACAGAGTAACGAACCGTATTACATAGCGAGGCGACTGGTTCACGACGATGCGCTCGCTCGCATACACACAGACATCCAGTGACACACTGACCCACTCAAGGCTGGCGACTTCCTTTTTTTGCCGAAGGTCGGACGGCGTGACTGTAAATGTGAGCATTTAAAAAAAATTATATCTCGGCCATCCTTCCACCGATTTTAATGGAATTTTGGTTAGTAGCATTTATTGTCCAGGCCTACAAGGTGACGTCCTCGAAATTATGATTCAACCTTCCGTTCGTGATGAAATGCCATAGAACAGAAGAGAACTTTCGGTGTGACGTCACTTGGCCTTGGCTGGCACTCTGGAGCAGCGTTTGCTTGCATGCTGTCTCCCACAATGACTGCGCGCTAGGCGCTCATTTTGAATGCATATAGCCGGGTATTAGCGACTTCCTCTCAAGAAATACATGAACGCGAATGCTCGCAGGACATTCCCGTTTCAGTATGGCTACTGTCATGTGAGCTCTTATGTTTCAGAAGGTTATACTGTATGGCTCATATCATATGAGCTGTTATGATTTAGAAATATATATAGTTACTTATGGCTCATGTCATATGAATTGTCATGATTCAGACAGATGTAACTAATATGTGACTCATACCATGTGAACTGTCATGATTCAGGAAGCTATAGATACTATATGGCTGATGTCATGTGAGCTGTTATGATTCGGCAAGGTATAGGTACTATATGGCTCAGGTCAATTGTATGTCATGATTCAGGAAGATATAGCTAATATACGGCTAATGCTAAGAGAACTGTCATGATTCAGAAAGATAGAGATACTCTATGGCTCATGTTATTGTTCAGAAAGATGTTGACATGAAATAGCCTTTTGGGCTTAAGCCGTCAAGAAAATAAGGTGAACTTCTTTACGTTTCACAGAGAACTGTGCTCTGCGTCATCACCACTGTCCACGAGAAAGGCTTCTTAAATAATGTGCCCTGAATTTAGACGTTATAATACAAGTGGAAATGGTACGTTCATCCGCCACCAGATGTCTCCCCGAATGCGGCATAGCGCTAGCGTTCGGAGCGGAATCTGACAGATCCATCAGAATTGGTGTAAGAGGGTCACATAACATGTGTTGAAACATATGACATTGATAGTTATATGACATTGACACAAGCCTGGAATGAAACGTCTGGCGATGAGGAAAGTATGAATTCGAAAAACACCGAGATGAAGTAACAATATCGAAGGGACACGGAAGGGAACTACCTACATATACCCTTATTGGCTGGCAACCAGTTATTACTTAATTGATAGCCAGTGTTCCTGTTCAAAATGTTAGGAATTATACTTATTTCCACAGCTTCCCGTATAATCCTGGTCCTGTAGTGTCTAGTGACTGTAAGAGCTCGAGCATCTTGGAACATCACATCATGACTCGACGATAGAGCGTGCTCAGTTATTGCTGATTTGTCTGGCTGGTTGAGAAGAATATTACGTTCATGTTCCTTGATGCGGATACCAATGGACCAGCATGTTTGGCCAATGTTCACCTTACCGCAAGTACAGGGAATTTTGTTTACCCCAGGTTTTAAAAGATTTGACAATTTCTTCCCTGATTTACCCAGACTGTGAGCAATTTTAGAGGCGGTGTTTGCGGAGGACCTTGGCAATTCTACCCATGGTGTTGTGAATGTAAAGCAAGTAGGCAGTTCCCTTCACTTCTTCATTCTGTGAGCTTTGCTTGGTCGTTTCTCTGGGATGCAGGGCTCCATGAATCTGCAGATCGCTGTAACCATTACCCATGAACTCGAACTTGAGCGTGTCTATCTCCACCTGGATATTTGATGGCTCACAAATTCGTCCTGCCCTCTTGTCGTGAGAATGCCTTGTTTCTGTGCTGCATGCTGGTGAGAGTCTGCATGAAGGTAGCGATTCTTTCTGGGTAGGCTTACGATAGACGGTACGTCCCAAGGAGCATCAATAGAAACAGAAAGACATAGTTACTGTATGCCTCATGTCATGTGAACTGTTATGTTTCAGAAAGATATTGGATGATAAGTATTTCATTTTCTCTATTGAAAAGAGTTCACAATTAAATTGAAAGGAGTTATACCATGGTTTAACAATTTCAATACCTGTAAAATTAGAGACATAATGTTACATTACTAGTTCATTATAAACGGTACAGATTTCGAACACTTAAAATATAAAAAATGTACAGGACAACAACAGGTGATGTATAAATTTCCTACTTCTCGTATTTCATGAAGTATTATAACACTTTTGCCAAAATCATTGTGTATTTAAAGTTCTTGACATCGTGAAGAGGTCGAGGACCAATCATAAATATGAAACCAGACGTAAGTTCTTATAAAGCAGTAAACATATGTGCTAATGGCACTGTATTTAAATGTTTATGAAAATCGATTAAAAATGAAATAGCTCTAGCAATATGTTTGTAGACGTTGCTAGACGTGAAATCTTATATTATAGTGTAATATACTTGATAATAGAAATGTATAGTAATGTTTATAAAACATGGTATGTCAGATTCTTGAAGTTTGGAGATGCAGAACAAAGCGCCATATTAGAACAATTCAGAATCGCATCTACAGAGCATGTGATTTCTTGAAGATAAAAGCTCAGGTAGTTCTGGAGGTGGCGTAAGGTATACATTTAAGTTTTAAAAAGATCTAAACCGTAGGTGATATTTTAATACCCAGTTCAATACAGAAAAGAAAAAGAAAGAAACTACAATGGGTTACGGTGTAACGCAATTTACCCTACCCTGAGAACGTATTTTGAACTGGCAACATCGCCGTAGAAAACTTAATTATTCTATACGACTAAGCGTATGGTTTCCCTCGTACACTAAGTGTTTTAGTGATACTTATTGAACATTATTTATATGCCTTATTGTGGACTAATGACAACGTCAATACATTCTCGCATTTCTGTATGGTGTGGACTGTTTCATTCCTCGTCTAATATGTGCTGCTATCTTCCGTCAATCACCCACAACTGAGTTCCCCTCCCCGCGCGCTCTTCTACCTATCGGAGCGCGGCTACTGCCCGAGGGAGCAAACCTCGCCATTTTGTACTATAAACAGTTCGTTGCTGCGAGTCATGGCGTGCAGTTGCGTTAATGGGATTCTCAAGATGTTGGCGTCATGTTGGGGAATAGACCCCGGCTGAGGGACTTGAGATATGGGTTTGAAACCCGTTTTACTTCATCTTCTGCATCGTCCTATTAGTAAATGGTTTTAACTAATTCTGACCTGGGAAACCAAACTCTTCAGTAAGCGTCTGTAAGTATGTGAGGATCGAACTCATCTTCGCTGAGCGTCTGCTTCACCCAAGTAAGTGGTTCATCATTTGGCAAGTTATATCCTGTGATTATGAAACTGCGAGGAAATTCATGTGATCCGTGTTTTGAAATTAACTATTTCATGGTGAAAGTTTGTGAAATTAACTTTTTTGGGAACTACAAACCGGACGGTCGTGTGGTTATTTCAACTAAAATATCAAACTTATAGGCATGTAAAGACTATGAAAATAAGGAGATTTTACTTATTAACCATCATTTTCACCCGTTAATTAATCATGTAAATTCAAATTGTGTCGCGGCACTCTGTTGCCTTTATTCTGTGCGAGGTTTTGCAGTAGCATATAATTCTAGTTTCCTTGTTCTTTTTAAGGAAATCTTGCTTCTTCTGATTTTCCGGTATTTTATGTTTAGTGAATTTCTACCTTTATTTTGGGTTTCTCGCCTTGGTTGTACCTTATTGTGGGCGCGGCGTGTTTTTTTGGGTTGCCATGGCAACGCTTTTTTGTGGGGGGGCGGGATTGTTGATTGTTCCCGGTGGGTTCTGCGTGTTGGTTGTGTGACCTAGGATTACTGATGTATTTTCGACTGATGTGAAAGTTTTCCCTATCCTCACTTGGTCTCTTCTTATTTTCCTCCTGTTTTTCTGTGTGATTATCGCTCGTGGATTGAATTTTTGCCCTCGTAGTTTATTAATTGGGCTAGAGTTTTATGTTTCTGCGAAGCCTCATATTGCTAACTATTTCAATTAAACTGATCAAATGAGTGGGTTTTCCCAAGGTTTAAACTTTAGTTTTAATTTCATTTTAGTTACGTTAACAAACGGGCCCGTGTACACTTTCTGTAGTCAATTTAAGTTTTTATTGGTATAATTTTCTGTAATAGTAAGGTTATCAATCCGAACTTTTTCTTGTAATGAATTTGGTGTTATAAATTAGAGCCATTCCTTTTTAGTTAATGATTTCCATCAGTGTTATTACCTGATAGGCCTGCGTTTTCAGTCTGTGTTATTCTCTATTTTTCACTGTTTATTTTCAAACGAAACAATTTTTATTCTCTCAGATGGGACGATGTTAGTTTTGGTTAAATGATAAGTTTTCATTCCTTGATGAAAGTTTTTGAAAAGTTAATCAAGAGTTTTCTTTCATTATCTAAGTGGTTCAACGCCAAAACAAGGAATCTTGTTTTTTTTCCTCTCGGTGATTTTATGGGCCGCATGGTAAGTACTTGATTGGTGTAATTTTCCTATCTTTGTTTCTGACTTTCATTTTGCTTTTGGTAACTATTTCACACCGATTCATAGGCTGTACCGACCGGTGTTTGTTTGCTAACCGCTAGTGTGGTGACTTAACTGCGCTGGTGGCTTAGTAAAGTGGTAGCAGAAAGCTGTGGTTGAGTTTTTTTCTTGAGGGCGCTGTTAACCATTGTCCTCTTTTCCCCTTTTTTCCCCTGGGTAATTGTACTTGTGACGGCGTTGAATGGCTGGATTATGAAGGAGGACTATGTATGATAACTACATGCGTAATTGTGAAAAGAAGTGCAAGTATCTTTCCTAATTTTTTTGAACTCTGTTTCATGTTCATTCATCATGTCCCGAGCGGTGTTGTTTCCATATCATTTGCGGAAAGCCGAACTCCTGTATGAGCTCCAGGTTCGTGGCTTGGAGGCTGACGGCACTGCTACTGAATGTGCAGCTAGTTTGTCATCCCATCTCCAGGTTCCGATTGATCTATCTAAGGTAGAATTTCACAACTCCGGTGAGTCCATTCCTGAGATTAAAAGTAACGGAGAGGAGATTCAATCGTTCAGAAAAGAATTTATTGAGGTGACGCCTACCAAGGCCCAAGTAGATCGGCTCAAGGCTAGATTATTCCACTATTGTGGGCGGATTCAAGACCTTTTAACCGTTAAACCTGTTGCAGAAAACGTTAGTGAGTTAACACGTTTGTTATGTCTCGCCTCTAGTATCTCAACTGAGTTAGACCTGATGTTAGCGTGTAGAGAGGTAGAGAAGTTATCTGTGGTTGACAGACAAGGTCCTTTGTGTCCTAACCCTAATAACCATCCTAACCGAGTTGCTTCCAATACTAATGAACAAGAGTCTACCTGTGTTCCTACTTCTGTGCTAGAAAGCCTCATCTCTAGGTTAAACGTTACCCCTTCTCATAATTCCCTTAAGGAACTGTTTAACGGAGTTAAGAATTTTTCTGTGAATTCAATCGAAGAAACTTTAAGATTCCTAAGATTCCTTGTAGAAATCAAGGAATCTGCTTGTGTATACTCTGTTGACGATCTGGGCATGTATAGGGCCTTATTTTCCCATTGAGAGGGTATTTTAAAGAGAGAATTTTCTGATGCTATTTCTCAGAAGTGTAAAATTGATGATTTTCATGAACTAATTCTTGATAAATTTATTCCCTCCTTAGCCCTTCAGAGTCTCATTCCACAGCATTGCTTCAGGACTCAGTACCTTCATGAAAATTCGCTAACATACATTATTGATGTGAAATTCTTTTGTAAGGTGTTCCGAATTACGGTCCCTGAAGAAGAAATGGTAACTCGTATACTAAAAGGCATATCTCCTGCCTATCGGCCTTACCTTTCCCTTATGAGGTGTCCTACTAATTTCAGTGAACTTGAGGCCGCGTGTTCCTTCGCAGAAGATGTAAAGCAAGGAGACGCGTCCAGATCTGTGCACCTACCTCCCCCTATTAATCCCAGTTATCCAGTGGGTTCTAAAACTGGTAATTGTTCTAATCTTAAAGCATGTTTTGTATGTGGTTCTGTCGAGCATCTTAGGAATTCTTGCCCTTCCAAGAACAGAAAACTGGATATTTGTTGCTATTTGTGTGGTTCTCGGCAACATTCCAAAAATTCCTGCCCTAACTCCTTCCATAGACGTAGCAAATGACAAAAGGGTAATGGTAAACTATCTGCATTTCAAAATTCCGTGAATTCAAACGATGTGAATGAAGTTCTCTGTCCTCCTGAATGTAATAAAATATATGGGCTCGTTTCTTCCTATGGTACTTTCACTAAGGTGGAAGTAAATAATGAACCTGTCCATGCACTGGTGGATTCGGGTAGTATGGTGAATTTGATTGATTTTGATTGGTATAATTGTCTGAAGAGTGCCTGTAAATTTTCTGAATTGCAACCCGTTGGCATTAAATGTATTGCAGCTAATGGTAACAAATTGGATATTTTGGGAACTGTGAGAGTAAAACTGAGAATGGGAAACTTCACTTGGAAAATTACGTTCCTAGTGGCATCCCAACTACCCTGCAATGTAATTTTAGGAACTGAATTCTTGTCAAAAACTGGATTAGTTCTTGATCTTCAGGACAAAATGTTCTTTTTTTAATTTTCTCCCACCTGTAAATTTAAATTCATTGAGAGTTCTAGGGGTACCCTTAAAGTCTCTTGTGTATCTGGGTCTGTACCAGATGAAAGTAGTGGTATTGAAGACTTAAAACTTGATCATTTAAGTAAAGAAAAGGCTGTGGTAATCCGTGCTCTCTGTAGTGAATTTCCTGAAGTATTCACCAGTAAATTAGGGCTAACTGATGTTCTTGAATATGATATCAAACTAACTGATACCAAACCTGTGAGGTCTCCCCGTATAGACTCTCTCCTCTACGTATGTTGGAATTAAAAAAGATTATTGAGAAAATGCTTGCGGAAGGGGTTATCCGACCTTCTACCTCTCCATACGCCTCTCCTGTTTTCCTTGTACCCAAGCTCTCTGGTGGCTTCCGTGCTGTTCTGGACTATAGGAAATTAAACCAGAAAGTGGTTCTTCAGTCTATTCCGTTACCTGACCTGCACACCTGCTTTGGGTGGTTTTCTGGGGCAAAGTTTTTCACAGTACTGGACCTTAACCAGGCCTACTATCCAATTCCTTTATCTAAGCGGCCGATACCTCTTACTGCCTTCATTACTGACTGGAATTTGTATGAATTTCTCCGGCTCCCGTTCGGTTTGAATTCTGGTGCTGGTGTTCTCACTCGTTTGCTTGATTCTCTCTTCTCCGATATCAAATTTAAATGCGTTTTTAACTATCTTGATGATGTCGTTATATATTCTAAAACCTTTGAAGAACATGTGACCCATGTTCGGGAAGTTCTTGAGCGCTTGAGGAAAGCTGGCCTCACCGTTAAGCTATCTAAGGTAGCCTTTGCCCAACCGAGTATGTCCTTTCTTGGACACGTTGTCTCTTCAAATGGAGTTTCCATTGACCAATCCAGGACACAGGCCATTCGTGAGTTCCAGCCTCCTAAATATGTCAAAGGCATTGCCCGTTTTGTGGGAATGGTTAACTTTTTCAGGAAATTTATTCCCAATTACGCTGAGGTAGCTGCTTCTCTCAATCATTTAAGGCGGAAAGATGTGAAATTCTTCTGGGGTCCTCTTCAACAAGAAGCTTTTGAGAAATTGAAACTTGCTCTGGCGAACGCCCCTGTTTTGGCCATACCTGATTTTTCTAAACGCTTTATTGTTCAGACCGACGCATTTGGAAAGGCTATTGCTGGTGTACTCATGCAAGAGTACGAGGATGGACGCAGACCTGTTGCATATGCCTCCCGTGTCCTAACTGATCTTGAGAGTAAATACTCTGTTTACGAGTTGGAGTGCCTTGCAGACCTGTTTGCCCTCGAAAAGTTTCGGCCATTTGTTGAACATGTCAATTTTGACCTGGAGACAGATAATCAGGCTTTGTCGTGGGTTTTGAACCGGGCCAAAAGAACTGGGAGGATCACTCGATCCGCACTTAGGATTTCTGCCTTTAATTTTCAAGTTAAGCATATCAGAGGTACAGATAATGTCATCGCCGATAGTCTAAGCAGAATGTTTGATGGGGAACCTTGTCCTAAGGAAAAATCTGATGTTGTAAATTCTGATGAAAGTAATGTCGTTGGCGTTAGTGCCATCCTTACTAATCTACCTTTACTTTACCATGAATTTGAAGATCATCAGAAATCTGACCCTGAATTAAGTGAGATCATCGACAAAATTAATAATGGAACTCTAGTGAAGCCTTACTCTCTTGTCAAGGGTGTCCTGTGTTGTAAGGGTCGAGGAGACCATAGTTTCAAAATTGTTGTGCCCAAGGTGCTAATACCGATTATCGTCAAGTATTATCACTACTGTCCAATTGGAGGTCATTTAGGTATGTTGAAGACAAGGCAGAAAATTAGGCAGTTTTTCATTTGGAAAAGGATGGACTGTGACATCAGAAACATGAATAAGTCATGTAAAATTTGTGCCATCAGTAAACCTAGTTTGAACAACCGTGTAGGTTTGTTATCATCCTCACAAGCCTCTCGCACGATGGAGCGACTATTCATCGACTACGTGGGACCAATGGTTCGATCTTCTCAGGGGAACACTCATATCTTTGTGTGTGTCGATGCGTTCTCACGGTTCACTTGGATCTCTCCTACTAGTTCTACCACTTCTCGGACCACTATTAACTGTCTAAATTATATCTTTGCTTCTTTCGGCCCTCCCAAGTTCCTTGTTTCTGATAATGCCAGTCCTTTCACTAGTCATCTGTTTAAAAGATACCTTTTTGAGTTGTGTATCTCACATGTCACAACCACTCCTTATTATCCAAACCCATCTTATGCTGAAAGAGTAAATAGAAATTTGAAGACTGCGTTGATAGCCTATCATCACAATAATCAATCTAAGTGGGACTCCTGTTTGCATTGGTTAGCTCATGCTTTCAACTCGGCGATCAATGAGTCTCATGGGAAAACGCCCATGTCCCTGATGTTTTCTTACATTCCATATCCCCAATGCCAAATGTGCTTGCTATTGATGATCTTTTGCCTGATCTCCCTAAACCACATGATGTTCGGAAGGTTTGGGACGAAGCAAAGAGAAACCTGTCCGTGTCATATGAGAAAGCCAAGGTAAGGTACAATTTGGGTAGGAAATCAACTAGAGTGAAGGTTGGCAGCTAGGTTAGCTGTTAACGAACCAAGTAACTTTTACAACATTCATTGTATTTAGCATTTTACGATAGGAGAATTAGAAGGTGTAGACAAGGAAGAGGATAATCTCATGATTTCAAACTCACAACCATGTCCTACCTCTATAGGTTAAAACCTGGTTTCTTCCGTACATCGCAACTCTAGGCTAGCTGACTTGCGCTTTTGTTTTTAGCACTCTAGGATTAGAAGGTGTAGATATGGTAGAGGTTAATCTTGTAACTTCAAACATACAACCATGTCTGACCTCTATAGGTTGAAATTTGGATTTTTTCCCAAACATTGCAATCGCGCGCGCTGACCTTCCCAGGTTCGATCTGCTACATAACTCCTCAGCATTGACAGTAGGTTCGATTCTGGCTTAGTGCTTAAATATGTCAGCCTGCAGAACTCAGCGTAAGGCCCTCAGGAGAGCTCTTGTTGCATAAACATTTAGTTCCAACTGTACTGCAGTTGTCAGTGACTCTGATATCCGCTTGGTAACAAGCAGCATATTTACTCGCTGCAATCTGCGTGAAGCGCTCACAGTTCCTTGTGTGTGTTTATTACGTGCACATCCCCGTCTAAGTACTGTCTGCTGTGAATATTATTCTTCAGCCTTCAACTTAAGTTAAGCCTGAACTGTTAGTTACTGTTTGCAAAGCAACTTCTACGCTAGGTAATAAACATCTACATTCATATATTTTCTTTTCTTTTTTAGGTACAACTAGAATATTATCGTTCGAGTTACAGCCTTGAAGGTACGCATTTTATTCATCCGAATAACAGTCTGCAGCGCGAACATTCTAAGATATGTCTGACTTCCATAGGTTGAGACTTGGTTTCTTCCGAACATCGTAACTATAGTCTATTGATAAGTAGTTGTTCTTTTCTATCTGCATGCTGTAGAAGATGTTAATCTTCTAATTTCAAACTTACAGACATGTCTGACCTCTAAAGGTTCAAACTTGGTTTCTTCCGAACATAGCAACTTTCGTCTATTGATAAATGGTTGTTCCCTTCAATCCTCATGCTATAGGAGAGGTTAATGGAATAATTTCAAACTCACAGCAATGTCCGACCTCTATACGTTGAAACCTGGTTTCTTCCGAACATCATAACTTTAGTCTATTGATCAATAGTTATTCTCTAAAATCCACATGCTGTAGAAGAGGTTAATCTTATAATTTCAAACTTACAGCCATGTCTGACCTCTATAGGTTGAAACTTTGTTTCTTCCGAACATCGTAACTTTAGTCTATTGGTAAATAGTTTCCCTCTTCTATCCGCATGCTATAGAAGATGTTTATCTTATGATATCAAACCTACGGCAATGTCTGACCTCTATAGGTTGAAACTTGGTTTCTTCCGAACATCGAAACTTTAGTCTAATGATAAATAGTTGTTCGCTTTAATCCATATGCTATAGAAGATTTTTATCTTATAATTTCAAACTCACAGCAATGTCTGACCTGTACAGGTTCAAACTTGGTTTCTTCCGAACATCGTAATTTTAGTCTAATGACAAATAGTTGTTCGCTTTAATCCACATGCTATAGAAGATTTTAATCTTATAATTTCAAACTCACAGCAATGTCTGACCTGTACAGGTTCAAACTTAGTTTCTTCCAAACATCGTAACTTTAGTCTATTGATAAATAGTTATTTTCTTTAATCAGAATGCCACAGAAGAGGATAACCTTACAATTTTACACATAGAGCAATGTCTAAGCTCTATAGGTTGAAACATGGTTTCTTCCGAACGTCGTAACATTAGCCTAAAGATAAATAGTTGTTCCCTTCAATCCTCATGCTATAGAAGAGGTTAATCTTATAATTGCAAACTCACAGCCATGTCTGACCTCTATAGGTTGAAACTTGGTTTCTTCCTAACATCGTACCTTTAGTCTATTAGTAAATAGTTTTCCTCTTCTATCTGCATGCTATAGAAGATGTTAATCTTATAATTCCAAACTCACAGTAATGTCTGACCTGTACAGGTTCAAACTTGTTTCTTCCGCACATCGTAACTATAGTCTAATGATAAATAGTTATTTACTTTAATCTGCATGCCATAGAAGAGGATAATCTTTTAATTTCAAACTTACAGCAATGTCTAACCTCTATAGGTAGACACTTGCTTTCTTCCGAACATCGTAATTTTAGTCTATAAGTAAATAGTTTTCCTCTTCTATCCGCATGCTATAGAAGATGTTAATCTTATAATTTCAAACTTACAGACATGTCTGACCTCTAAAGGTTCAAACTTGGTTTCTTCCGAACATAGCAACTTTAGTCTATTGATAAATAGGTATTCTCTTCAATACACATGCTGTAGAAGTGGTCAATCTCATAATTTCAAACTTACAGCCATGTCTGACTTTTATAGGTTGAAAATTGGTTTCTTCCGAACATCGTAACTTTAGTCTATAGGTAAATAGTTTCCCTCTCCTATCCGCATGCTATAGAAGATGTTAATTTCAAACTTACAGAAATGTCTGACCTCTATACGTTGAAACTTGGTTTCTTCTGAACATCGTAACTTTAGTCTAATGATAAATAGTTGTTCGCTTTAATCCACATACTATAGAAAATGTTAATCTTATAATTTCAAACTCACAGCAATGTCTGTCCTGTACAGGTTCAAACTTGGTCTCTTCCGAACATCGTAACTTTAGTCTAATGATATATAAATGTTCGCTTTAATCCACAAGCTATAGAAGATGTTAATCTTATAATTTCAAACTCACAGCAATGTCTGACTTGTACAGGTTCAAACTTGGTTTCTTCCGAACATCGTAACTTTAGTCTATTGACAAATAGTTATTTTCTTTAATCTGCATGCCATAGAAGAGTTTAATCATTTAATTTCAAACTTACAGCAATGTCTAACCTCTATAGGTTGAAACATGGTTTCTTCCGAACGTCGTAACATTAGTCTAATGATCGGTAGTTGTTCTCTTCAATCCTCATGCTATAGAAGGGGTTAATACTATGATTTCCCACTCACAGCCATGTCTGACCTCTATAGGTTGAAACTTGGTTTCTTCCGAACATCGCAGCTTTAGTCCATTAGTAAATAGTTTCCCTCTTCTATCCGCATGCTACAGAAGATGCTAATCTTATAATTTCAAACTTACATCGATGTCTGACCTCTATAGGTTGAAACTTGGTTTCTTCCGAACATCATAACTTTGGTCTATTGATAAATAGTTATTCTCTTCAATCCACATGCTGTAGAAGAGGTTAATCTTATAATTTCAAATTTACAGCCATGTCTGACGTCTATAGGTTGAAACTTGGTTTCTTCCGAACATCGTAACCTTAGTCTATTGGTAAATAGCTTTCCTCTTCTATCCGCATGCTATAGAAGATGTTAATCTAATAATTTCAAACTTACAGAAATGTCTGACCTCTATACGTTGAAACTTGGTTTCTTCCGAACATTATAACATTAGTCTAATGATAAATAGTTTGTCGCTTTAATCCACATGCTATAGAAGATGTTAATCTTATAATTTCAAACTCACAGCAATGTCTGACCTGTACAGGTTCAAACTTGATTTCTTCCGAATATCGTAACTTTAGTCTAATGATAAATAGTTGTTCGCTTTAATCCACATGCTGTAGAAGATGTTAATCCTATAATTTCAAACTCACAGTGTTGTCTGACCTGTACAGGTTCAAAGTTTGTTTCTTCCGAACATCGTAACTTTGGCCTATTGATAAATAGTTATTTTCTTTAATCTGCATGCCATAGAAGAGGTTAATCTTATAATTTCAAACTTACAGCAACATCTAACCCCTATAGGTTGAAACTTGATTTCTTCCGAACGTCGTAACATTACTCCAATGATAAATAAATGTTCTCTACAATCCTCATGCTATAGAAGACGCTAATCTTATAATTTCAAACTCACAGCTATGTCTGATCTCTATAGGTTGAAACTTGGTTTCTTCCGAACATCGTAACTTTAGTCTAATAATAAATAGTTTCCCTCTTCTATCCGCATGCTATAGAAGATGTTAATCTTATAATTTCAAACTTACAGCAATGTCCGACCTCCATAGGTCGCAACAACATTGTATTTTAAGCTAATCTCTGTTGATAAATATTTAGTCTCTTCAATCCACATGCTGTAGAAGAGGTTAATCTTATAATTTCAAAAACACGGCAATGTCTAAAATCTATAGGATGAAACTAGTTTTCCTCCGAACGTCGTAACTTTAGTCTATTGATAAATAGTTATTCTCTTCTATCCACATGCTGTAGAAGAGGTTAATCTTATAATTTCAAACTTACAGCAAGGTCTGACCTCTATAGGTTGAAATTTGGTTTCTTCCGAACATCATATCTCTAGGCTATCACACTTACCCTTTTATATCCTATTATTATTATGTGTGATGCAAGTGCTAACGCTACATTTATATATTTGTTCCTTTTACAAAAACCATGGAGAAGATTAACCAGCTAGGTCATATTTCAACTCAACTACCAAGCCGCTATCAAGTCTACCCCTAAATGAGCAATTTAAAGTAATTTCACTACGAGGATTAAAAACGAAATTTGGAGAAAGAATTTTATGCGTCTGCAAAGACTTTCAAGGTTTTTTACCTAATAGATTTAGCGTGCTAACTGATTTTTAAATAGAAGAACTAAATCAACGTTCTATTTTCATTATATATCGCGGGATAGAGAACAAATCTTGTGTTATTAGTTTTATTGACGCATAAAAGCATGTACATACAAGAATTACAACGAGAAGGCAAAAGTACGCAAACATCACTACAAGTAAAATCATTCAGGATAAAACTAGTACATACAAGATATAAATAAATACTGTAGAATTGGCATATTCTTTTATTTTAGATTAGGTATTACCTTCTCCTCCTACTCCTTCCTCTCGAAGAAGAATAAGAGCAAGAAAGAAGGTGTTGATTAAATTCGTAAGTTTGTCATCGTCTAGCACAGTAAGTACGTTGAGAAGAGATTTTTTTCTATTCAGTGCTTGATTCTAGTCTTGCAATGCAGTGTTCTACAACATCGCACTATAGTATGTATATATGTGTTTTTTTGAACGGTAGTATGTGTTCAAGTCTAAACTTGCACACTCTCGCTTTTGCAATGCATGTTCGATAAAGATGTACCTTGGCAGAGTAAGTAAAGGTAAAGGAAGTTATACACATCAATTAATGTTCTGATCACATGTTAAAGTTAACAACATCGAGCCGCACAAACAGGCACCTCTTACTGAAATTATTCTATTCTCTCAGCGGAAAACACGTCATACTACAAAGCGCGCGAATGTTACTGCGCAACCCTCTTCAAACCGCCTTCTGGGCTGCGTTCTACCCTACTACTGTGCCATGATGGATATATATATATATATATTAATTAATGCTGTTTCACGGCATATTTCAGTAGTATAATACAGGGATTCGGCGGCCGCCTCCTACTCCGGCTCTCGGGAGAGGCCTCCGCCTCCCGCGGGAAATTTGAATTTTGGCTGGTGATTTGAATATTGGCGGGAAATTTGAATTTTGGCGGGAAATTTGTATTTTGGCAAGAGATTTGAATTTGCCAAGAAAGCCACGTGCATTTTGACAGCTGTCATCGACAACAACGCATCGCTAACCTCACTGCTGCCATCTTGACGGGCCTAAACCTCAATGGTACCAACATAACCTTACTACCGCGAGATTTGAATAGGAAAACAAATCCACGTGCTTTTTGACAGACAACAACGTATCGCAATCCTCAGTGCAGCCATCTTGACGCACCTAAACCTCAGTGCTACCAACTTAACCACACCAGCGCGAGATTTGAATCGGTAAACAAATCCACGCGCTTTTCTGACAGCTGTCATCCGCCGTCTGTAATCCGGAGAGAACAGTGCTGCACTCTATGTGGTGGCGGATAATTTGAAGAATGCGTATTGACAGCAGGCGTCTTTGAACACCGTGCTGCCCTCTTTAGCTAGATACCTTTGAAATGTGGTGGCAGGCAATTCCACGTGACAGCAGCAATCTTTGAGCACCGTGCTGCCCTCTTTGTGGTGGCGGCAAATTCCACGTGCTCTTGTTTGGAACAAACTCACGTGCTTTTTCTGATAGCTGTCATCCGCCATCTTGCATCACAAACCTCAGTGCTGCACTCTTTAGCTAGATACCTTTGAAATGTGGTGGAGGCAAATTCTACATTCTCTTGTTTGGAAACAAACCTATGCGCTTTCTGGACAGCTATCATCCGCCATCTTTAATCCAGAGAGCACCGTGCTGCCCTCTTTGTAGCGGTAGCAAATTCTACGTTCTCTTGTTTGGAAACAAACTCACGTGCTTTTTCCTGGCAGTTGTCATCCGCCATCTTTAATCCGGAGAGAACAGTGCTACCCTCTTTAGCAACTTACCTTTGAAATGTCGTGGCGGATAATTTGAAAAATGCTTTTTGTCTGCAGCCATGTTTGAGCACCGTGCTGCCCTCTTTAGCTAGATACCATTGAAATGTGGTGGCAGGCAATTCTAGGTGACATCAGCCATCTTTGAGCACAGTGCTGCCCTCTTTGAGGTGGCAGCAAATTCTACGTGGCAGCAGCAATCTTTAAGCACCGTGCTGCCCTCTATGTAGTGGCGGTATATTCTACATGCTCTTGTTTGGAAACAAACTCACGCGCCTTTTTCTGACAGCTGTTATCCGCCATCTTTAATCAAGAGAGCACTCGGTAGTTGAAATATGGTGGTGGCAAATTCTACGTGCTCTTCAGCTGTCATTCTCCAACTTTAATCTACAGAGCACCGTGCTACCCTCTTTAGTTGACATGTGGTGGCGGATAATTTGAAAAATGCTTTTTGACAGCAGAAATCTATGAGCACCGTGCTGCCCTCTAGCTAGATACCTTTGAAATGTGGTGGCGGTAAATTCCACGTACTCTTTTTGGAAACAAACCTATGTGCTTTTCTGACAGCACCCATCCGCCATCTTTAATCAACAGAGCACCATGCTGCACTCTATGTGGTGGAGGCAAATTCCACGTGCTCTTGTTTGGAAACAAAGCCATGTGCTTTTGTCATCCGTCATCTTTAATCTAGGGAGCACCGTGCTGCCCTCTTGCGTCAGCTGACATCCGCCATCTTTAAACTACAGAGCACTATGCTGCTATCTGTAGTAGCGGGTAATTTGAAAAGTTCTGCTCGATACAACATATGATCAGAACATCGAATGGGGTATACCTTTGTTCTAAGAGAAAACTAGACTACAGTTTTGAATAGCTTGCGTAAGATAGCGATTGTTTGCTTAGCATAGCTTGCAACTAACATGCTTGTTGTTACATCAGGAATGTTAACTGGCTAAATCCTGGTCTTTCAACGCCAGGAAGGGCATCTAGCGGCAAAGCAATAGTTCAAGAAACTGTGATTTAATTTCTAGCATTAAAAAACAGATTCTTGCGTCAGGAAGGGCTTCCGGCTGTAAAATAGGTTCTTAAAACTGGAAATCTCATGTTAGGAAGGGGCAACCGGTTGTAAAAACAGGAGGAGAGCAGCAGCTAGCTGCTTCCTAGTGCATTTCAGGTGTTATGCCTTACGAGTAGCTATGTACTAGCACCGGATTTAGAATAAGCAGACTCTAGAGCGATAAAAAATATCTGGCATGTGTTTTTGAAGCATGCCTACGCACACACGCGTGCAAGCTGCATCCGGCTAGCAAGCTCCTACCTGGAATGTGTTTGCCTCTGCGGAGTACGCAGTCCACTGCACGCGTACAATTCGCATTAAAATTATTAGCAGCTTGTCGAGCTGAGCTCAAACCTTCCTGTTTAATAGTAGTACAAATACGTCTGCTTGTAGAACTTGTATATTTCGGTACCTCAGTGTTTTGTGTTGTTGCTAACAGGTAGGGGGTACTGTGGATGTAGGCTTAGCTTAGTGAAACTCACGACAATGTCTGACCTCTGTAGGTTGAAACTTGGTTCCTTCCGAACATTGCAACTTTAGTCTATTGATAAATAGTTGTTCTCTTTAATCCTCATGCTATAGAAGAGGTTAATCTTATAATTTCAAACTTACGACCATGTCCGACTTCTATAGGTTGAAACTGGGTTTCTTCCGAACATCGTAACATTTAGCTCATTTCTATTGATAAATAGTTGTTCTCTTCTATCCGCATGCTATAGGAGAGGTTAATCTTATAATTTCAAACTTACAACCATGTCCGATTTCTATAGGTTGAAACTGGGTTTCTTCCGAACATCGTAACATTTAGCTCATTTCTATTGATAAATAGTTGTTCTCTTCTATCCGAATGCTATAGGAGAGGTTAATCTTACAATTTCAAACTCACAACAATGCCTGACTTTTCTAAGTTGAAACTGGATTTCTTCCGAACATTGCAACTTTAAGCTAATCTCTATAGATAAATAGTTGTTCTCTTCAATCCTCATGCTATAGAAGAGGTTAATCTTATAATTTCAAATTTACAGCAATGTCCGACCTCTATAGGTTGAAATATGGTTTCTTCCGAACATCGCAACTTTAAGCTAATCTTGCTATTAATAAATAGTTGTTCTCTTCAATTCTTATGCTATAGAAGAGGTTAATCTCATAATTTGAAACTCACAACTACGTCTGACCTCTATATGTTGAAACAGGTTTTCATCCGAACATAGCAACTCTAGGCTAGCTGAGTTGTCCTTTCGTATCGTATTATTACATCTGCTTTTGCGCTAGGTAATAAAGGTCTTTAATTTAAAAATAGCTAGGTTAGCTGTTAACGAACCAAGTAAATTTTACAACCTTCATTCTATTTAGCATTTTACGATAGGAGAATTAGAAGGTGTAGACAAGAAAGAGGATAATGTCATGATTTCAAACTCACAACCATGTCCTACCTCTATAGGTTAAAACCTGGTTTCTTCCGAACATCGCAACTCTAGGCTAGCTGACTTGCGCTTTTGTTTTTAGCACTCTAGGATTAGAAGGTGTAGATATGGTAGAGGTTAATCTTGTAACTTCAAACATACAACCATGTCTGACCTCTATAGGTTGAAACTTGGATTTTTTCCCAAACATTGCAATCGCGCGCGCTGACCTTCCCAGGTTCGATCTGCTGCATAACTCCTCAGCATTGGCAGTAGGTTCGATCCTGGCTTAGTGCTTAAATATGTCAGCCTGCAGAACTCAGCGTAAGGCCCTCAGGAGAGCTCTTGTTGCATAAACATTTAGTTCCAACTGTACTGCAGTTGTCAGTGACTCTGATATCCGCTTGGTAACAAGCAGCATATTTACTCGCTGCAATCAGCGTGAAGCGCTCACAGTTCTTTGTGTGTGTTTTTAACGTGCACATCCCCGTCTAAGTACTGTCTGCTGTGAATATAATTCTTCAGGCTTCAACTTAAGTTAAGCCTGAACTGTTAGTTACTGTTTGCAAAGCAACTCCTACGCTAGGTAATAAAGATCTACATTCATATATTTTCTTTTCTTTTTTAGGTACAACTAGAATATTATCGTTCGAGTTACAGCCTTGAAGGTACGCATTTTATTCATCCGAGTAACAGTCTGCAGCGCGAACATTTTAAGATATGTCTGATTTCCATAGGCTGAGACTTGGTTTCTTCCGAACATCGTAACTTTAGTCTATTGATAAATAGTTGTTCTCTTCAATCTGCATGCTGTAGAAGATGTTAATCTTATAATTTCAAACATACAGACATGTCTGACCTCTAAAGGTTCAAACTTGGTTTCTTCCGAACATAGCAACTTTAGTCTATTGATAAATGGTTGTTCTCTTCAATCCTCATGCTATAGAAGAGGTTAATCTAATAATTTCAAATTCACAGCAATGTCCGACCTCTATACGTTGAAATTTGGTTTCTTCCGAACATCATAACTTTAATCTATTGGTAAATAGTTTCTCTGGTCTATCCGCATGCTATAGAAGATATTTATCTTATAATATCAAACTTACAGCAAATTCTGACCTCTATAGGTTGAAACTTTCTTTCTTCCGAATATCGAAACTTTAGTGTAATGATAAATAGTTGTTCGCTTTAATCCATATGCTATAGAAGATGTTAATTTTATAATTTCAAACTCACAGCAATGTCTGACCTGTACAGGTTCAAACTTGGATTCCTCCGAACATCGTAATTTTAGTATAATTATAAATAGATGTTCGCTTTAATCCACATGCTATAGAAGATTTTTATCTTATAATTTCGAACTCACAGCAATGTCTGACCTGTACAGGTTCAAACTTGGTTTCTTCCGAACATCGTAACTCTAATCTATTGATAAATAGTTATTTTCTTTAATCAGCATGCCACAGAAGAGGATAATCTTACAATTTCACACTTAGAGCAATGTCTAACCTCTATAGGTTGAAACATGGTTTCTTCCGAACGTTGTAACATTAGCCTAAAAATAAATAGTTGTTCTCCTCAATCCTCATGCTATAGAAGAGTTTAATCTTATAATTTCAAACTCACAGCCATGTCTGACCTCTATAGGATGAAACTTGGTTTCTTCCGAACATCGTAACTTTAGTCTATTAGTAACTAGATTTCCTCTTCTATCCGCATGCTATAGAAGATGTTAATCTTATAATTTCAAACTCACAGCAATGTCCGACCTGTACAGGTTCAAACTTGTTTCTTCCGAACATCGTAACTTTAGTCTATTGATAAATAGATATTTACTTTAATCTCCATGCCATAGAAGAGGATAATCTTATAATTTCAAACTTACAGCAATGTCTAACCTCTATAGGTTGGAAGATGGTTTCTTCCGAACGTCGTAACATTAGTCTAATGATAAGTAGTTGTTCTCTTCAATCCTCATGCTATAGAAGATGTTAATCTTATAATTTAAAATTCACAGCCATGTCTGACCTCTATAGGTTGAAACTTGGATTCTTCCGAACATCGTAACTTTAGTCTATTAGTAAATAGTTTTCCTCTTCTATCCGCATGCTATAGAAGATGTTAATCTAATAATTTCAAACTTACAGCAATGTCTGACATCTATAGGATGAAACTTGGTTTCTTCCGAACATCATAACTTTGGTCTATTGATAAATAGTTATTCTCTTCAATACACATGCTGTAGAAGTCGTTAATCTAATAATTTCAAACTTACAACCATGTCTGTCCTCTATAGGTTGAAACTTGGTTTCTTCCGAACATCGTAACTTTAGTCTATTGGTAAATAGTTTTCCTCTTCTATCAGCATGCTATAGAAGATGTTAATCTTATAATTTCAAACTTACAGAAATTTCTGACCTCTATACGTTGAAACTTGGTTTCTTCCGAACATCGTAACTTTAGTCTAACGATAAATAGTTGTTCGCTTTAATCCACATGCTACAAAAGATGTTAATCTTATAATTTCAAACTCACAGCAATGTCTGACTTGTACAGGTTCAAACATGGTTTCTTCCGAACATCGTAACTTTAGTCTATTGATAAATAGTTATTTTCTTTAATCTGCATGCCACAGAAGAGGTTAATATTATAATTTCAAACTTACAGCAATGTCTAACCTCTATAGGTTGAAAGATGGTTTCTTCCGAACGTCGTAACATTAGTCTAATGATAAGTAGCTGTTCTCTTCAATCCTAATGCTATAGAAGGGGTTAACCCTATGATTTCCCACTCACAGCCATGTCTGACACCTATAAGTTGAAACTCGGTTTCTTCCGAACATCGTAGCTTTAGTCTATTAGTAAATAGTTTCCCTCTTCTATTCGCATGCTACAGAAGATGTTTATCTTATAATTTCAAACTCACAGCGATGTCTGACCTGTACAGGTTCAAACATGGTTTCTTCCGAACATCATAACTTTCGTCTATTGATAAATAGTTATTCTCTTCAATCCACATGCTGTAGAAGAGGTTAATCTTATAATTTCACACCTACAGCCATGTCTGACCTCTGTAGGTTGAACCTTGGTTTCCTACCGAACATCGTAACTTTAGTCTATTGGTAAATAGTTTCCCTCATCTATCCGCATGCTACAGAAGATGTTAATCTTACAATTTCAAACTTACAGCAAAGTCTGACCTCTATAGGTTGAAACTTGGTTTCTTCCGAACATCATAACATTAGTCTAATGATAAATAGTTGTTCGCTTTAATCCACATGCTTTGGGAGATGTTAATCTTATAATTTCAAACTCGCAGCAATGTCTAACCTGTACAGGTTCAAACTTGTTTCTTCCGAACATCGTAACTTTGGTCTATTGATAAATAGTTATTTACTTTAATCTGCATGCCATAGAAGAGGATAATCTTATAATTTCAAACTTACAGCAATGTCGAACCTCTATAGGTAGACACTTGGTTTCTTCCGAACGTCGTAACATTAGTCTAATGATAAACAGTTGTTCTCTTCAATCCTCATGCTATAGAAGAGGTTAATCTTCTAATTTCAAACTCACAGCCATGTCTGACCTCTATAGGTTGAAACTTAGATTCTTCCGAACGTCGTAACTTTAGTCTATTAGTAAATAGTTTTCCTCTTCTATCTGCATGCTATAGAAGATGTTAATCTTATAATTTCAAACTTACAGCAATGTCTGGCATCTATAGGTTGAAACTTGGTTTCTTCCGAACATCATGACTTTGGTCTATTGATATATAATTATTCTCTTCAATACACATGCTGTAGAAGTGGTTAATCTCATAATTTCAAACTTACAGATATGTCTGACCTCTATAGGTTGAAACTTGGTTTCTTCCGAACATCGTAACTTTAGTCTATTGGTAAATAGTTTCCCTCTTCTATCCGCTTGCTATAGAAGATGTTAATCTTATAATTTCAATCTTACAGAAATGTCTGACCTCTATACGTTGAAACTTGGTTTCTTCCGAACATCATAACATTAGTCTAATGATAAATAGTTGTTCGCTTTAATCCACATGCTATAGAAGATGTTAATCTTATAATTTCAAACTCACAGCAATGTCTGACCTGTACAGGTTCAAACTTGATTTCTTCCGAACATCATAACTTTCGTCTATTGATAAATAGTTATTCTCTTCAATCCACATGCTGTAGAAGAGGTTAATCTTATAATTTCACACCTACAGCCATGTCTGACCTCTGTAGGTTGAACCTTGGTTTCCTACCGAACATCGTAACTTTAGTCTATTGGTAAATAGTTTCCCTCATCTATCCGCATGCTACAGAAGATGTTAATCTTACAATTTCAAACTTACAGCAAAGTCTGACCTCTATAGGTTGAAACTTGGTTTCTTCCGAACATCATAACATTAGTCTAATGATAAATAGTTGTTCGCTTTAATCCACATGCTTTGGGAGATGTTAATCTTATAATTTCAAACTCGCAGCAATGTCTGACCTGTACAGATTCAAACTTGTTTCTTCCGAACATCGTAACTTTGGTCTATTGATAAATAGTTATTTACTTTAATCTGCATGCCATAGAAGAGGATAATCTTATAATTTCAAACTTACAGCAATGTCGAACCTCTATAGGTAGACACTAGGTTTCTTCCGAACGTCGTAACATTAGTCTAATGATAAACAGTTGTTCTCTTCAATCCTCATGCTATAGAAGAGGTTAATCTTCTAATTTCAAACTCACAGCCATGTCTGACCTCTATAGGTTGAAACTTGGATTCTTCCGAACGTCGTAACTTTAGTCTATTAGTAAATAGTTTTCCTCTTCTATCCGCATGCTATAGAAGATGTTAATCTTATAATTTCAAACTTACAGCAATGTCTGGCATCTATAGGTTGAAACTTGGTTTCTTCCGAACATCATGACTTTGGTCTATTGATATATAATTATTCTCTTCAATACACATGCTGTAGAAGTGGTTAATCTCATAATTTCAAACTTACAGATATGTCTGACCTCTATAGGTTGAAACTTGGTTTCTTCCGAACATCGTAACTTTAGTCTATTGGTAAATAGTTTCCCTCTTCTATCCGCTTGCTATAGAAGATGTTAATCTTATAATTTCAATCTTACAGAAATGTCTGACCTCTATACGTTGAAACTTGGTTTCTTCCGAACATCATAACATTAGTCTAATGATAAATAGTTGTTCGCTTTAATCCACATGCTATAGAAGATGTTAATCTTATAATTTCAAACTCACAGCAATGTCTGACCTGTACAGGTTCAAACTTGATTTCTTCCGAACATCATAACTTTCGTCTATTGATAAATAGTTATTCTCTTCAATCCACATGCTGTAGAAGAGGTTAATCTTATAATTTCACACCTACAGCCATGTCTGACCTCTGTAGGTTGAACCTTGGTTTCCTACCGAACATCGTAACTTTAGTCTATTGGTAAATAGTTTCCCTCATCTATCCGCATGCTACAGAAGATGTTAATCTTACAATTTCAAACTTACAGCAAAGTCTGACCTCTATCTGTTGAAACTTGGTTTCTTCCGAACATCATAACATTAGTCTAATGATAAATAGTTGTTCGCTTTAATCCACATGCTTTGGGAGATGTTAATCTTATAATTTCAAACTCGCAGCAATGTCTGACCTGTACAGATTCAAACTTGTTTCTTCCGAACATCGTAACTTTGGTCTATTGATAAATAGTTATTTACTTTAATCTGCATGCCATAGAAGAGGATAATCTTATAATTTCAAACTTACAGCAATGTCGAACCTCTATAGGTAGACACTAGGTTTCTTCCGAACGTCGTAACATTAGTCTAATGATAAACAGTTGTTCTCTTCAATCCTCATGCTATAGAAGAGGTTAATCTTCTAATTTCAAACTCACAGCCATGTCTGACCTCTATAGGTTGAAACTTGGATTCTTCCGAACGTCGTAACTTTAGTCTATTAGTAAATAGTTTTCCTCTTCTATCCGCATGCTATAGAAGATGTTAATCTTATAATTTCAAACTTACAGCAATGTCTGGCATCTATAGGTTGAAACTTGGTTTCTTCCGAACATCATGACTTTGGTCTATTGATATATAATTATTCTCTTCAATACACATGCTGTAGAAGTGGTTAATCTCATAATTTCAAACTTACAGATATGTCTGACCTCTATAGGTTGAAACTTGGTTTCTTCCGAACATCGTAACTTTAGTCTATTGGTAAATAGTTTCCCTCTTCTATCCGCTTGCTATAGAAGATGTTAATCTTATAATTTCAATCTTACAGAAATGTCTGACCTCTATACGTTGAAACTTGGTTTCTTCCGAACATCATAACATTAGTCTAATGATAAATAGTTGTTCGCTTTAATCCACATGCTATAGAAGATGTTAATCTTATAATTTCAAACTCACAGCAATGTCTGACCTGTACAGGTTCAAACTTGATTTCTTCCGAATATCGAAACTTTAGTCTAATGATAAATAGTTGTTCGCTTTAATCCACATGCTGTAGAAGATGTTAATCTTATAATTTCAAACTCAAAGCGTTGTCTGACCTGTACAGGTTCAAAGTTTGTTTCTTCCGAACATCGTAACTTTAGCCTATTGATAAATAGTTATTTCCTTTAATCTGCATGCCATAGAAGAGGTTAATCTTATAATTTCAAACTTACAGCAATATCTAACCCCTATAGGTTGAAACTTGGTTTCTTCCGAACGTCGTAACATTAGTCTAATGATAAATAGTTGTTCTCTTCAATCCTCATGCTATAGAAGAGGTTAATCTTATAATTTCAAACTCACAGCTATGTCTGACCTCTATAGGTTGAAACTTGATTTGTTCCGAACATCGTAACTTTAGTCTATTAGTAAATAGTTTCCCTCTTCTATCCGCAGGCTATAGAAGATGTTAATCTTATAATTTCAAACTTACAGCAATGTCCGACCTCCATAGGTCGCAACAACATTGTAACTTTAAGCTAATCTCTGTTGATAAATAATTATTCTCTTCAATCCGCATGCTGTAGAAGAGGTTAATCTTATAATTTCAAACTTACGGCAATGTCTAAAATCTATAGGATGAAACTTGGTTTCTTCCGAACGTCGTAACTTTAGTCTAATGATAAATAGTTGTTCTCTTTAATCCGCATGCTATAGGAGAGGTTAATCATATAATTTCAAACGTACAGCAATGTCGGACCTCTATAGGTTGAAAGATGGTTTCTTCCGAACATCGTAAGTTTAAGCTAATCTTCATTGATAAATAGTTATTCTCTTCAATCCGCATGCTGTAGAAGAGGTTAATCTTATAATTTCAAACTTACAGCAATATCTGACCTCTATAGGTTGAAACTTGGTTTCTTCCGAACATCGTAACTTTTGTCTATTGATAAATAGTTGTTCTCCTCTATCCACGTGCTGTAGAAGAGGTTAATCTTATAATTTCAAACTTACAGCAAGGTCTGGCCTCTATAGGTTGAAACTTAGTTTCTTCCGAACATCATATCTGTAGGCTATCACACTTACCCTTTTATATCCTATTATTACTATGTGTGATGCAAGTGCTAACGCTACATTTATATATTTGTTCCTTTTACAAAAACCATGGAGAAGATTAACCAGCTAGGTCATATTTCAACTCCAACTACCAAGCCGCTATCAAGTCTACCCCTAAATGAGCAATTTAAAGTAATTTCACTACGAGGATTAAAAACGAAATTTGGAGAAAGAATTTTATGCGTCTGCAAAAACTTTCAAGGTTTTTTACCTAATAGATTTAGCGTGCTAACTGATTTTTAAATAGAAGAACTAAATCAACGTTCTATTTTCATTATATATCGCGGGATAGAGAACAAATCTTGTGTTATTAGTTTTATTGACGCGTAAAAGCATGTACATACAAGAATTACAACGAGAAGGCAAAAGTACGCAAACATCACTACAAGTAAAATCATTCATGATAAAACTAGTACATACAAGATATAAATAAATACTGTAGAATTGGCATATTCTTTTAGTTTATATTAGGTATTACCTTCTCCTCCTACTCCTTCCTCTCGAAGAAGAATAAGAGCAAGAAAGAAGGTGTTGATTAAATTCGTACGTTTGTTATCGTCTAGCACAGTAAGTACGTTGAGAAGAGATTTTTTTTATATTCAGTGCTTGATTCTAGTCTTGCAATGCAGTGTACTACAACATCGCACTATAGTATGTATATATATGTTTTTTGAACGGTAGTATGTGTTCAAGTCTAAACTTGCACACTCTCGCTTTTGCAATGCATGTTCGATAAAGATGTACCTTGGCAGAGTAAGTAAAGGTAAAGGAAGTTATACACATCAATTAATGTTCTGATCACATGTTAAAGTTAACAACATCGAGTGCAGTGTTCGATTCTAGTCTTGTTATGTTTCAATCTGATTTTCTTAGAACAAAGATATCCCTTAACACGTTCTAAATACATGTTGTATCGAGTATAGAGTTCGAATCTAGTCTTGTTCACTTATCTAGTGTTTTGAACACATCCATTAATGTTCTGATCACATGTTAAGGATAACAACATCGAGTGCAGTGTTCGAATCTAGTCTTGATCACTTATCTAGTGTTTTGAGAACATCTATTAATGTTCTGATTACATGTTAAGGTTAACAACATCGAGTGCAGTGTTCGACTCTAATCTTGCTATGTTTTAATCTCATTTCATGTTCTAATCACATGTTGAAGTTATCAACATCGAGTGCAGTGTTTAATTATAGTTTTGTTATGTTTTACAATCTTGTTTTTTTCAATGCATGTTCGATAGAGGTGTACCTTGAAAGAGTGGGAATAGTTCGATTCTAGTCTTGCTATGTTTGAACCTGGTTTAATGTTCTAATCACATGTTGATGTTAAAATCGAGTGCAGTGTTCGATTCTAGTCTTGTTATGTTTTACAATCTTGCTTTTGCATGGCACGTTCGATAGAGATGTACCTTGACTGAGCAGGAAGAGCAGCTCAGTAAGTATGTTGAGAAGAGAATATTTTTGTTTTTCTAAACAGTGCTTGATTCTAGTCTTGCAATGCTGTGTTCTGCAACATCGAACTATAGTACGCGATTCTAGTTGTAATAGGTTTTAAACAACAGTATGTGTTCAAGTCCAAACATGCATCACTGCAGTTACGCGATATGTATAAAGGTACTCTCAAACATGTCGTATCGTGTTCTATTCTAGTCTTGATCACTTATCTAGTGTTTTGAACACATCAATTAATGTTCTGATCACATTTTATGGTTAACAGTATCGAGTGCAGTGTTCGATTCTAGTATTGCTATGTTTTAATGTTCTAATCACATGTTGAAGTTAACAACATCGAGTGCAGTGTTCGATTCTAGTCTTGTTATGTTTTACAATCTTGCTTTTGCAATGCATGTTCGATAGAGATGTTCCTTGACAGAGCAGGAAGAGTTCGATTCTAGTCTTGCTATGTTTTAATCTGATGTAATGTTCTAATCACATGTTCAAGTTAACAACATCGAGTGCAGTGCTCGATTCTAGTCTTGTTATGTTTTACAATCACAGAGCAGGACGAGCAGCTCAGTAAGGATGTTGAGAAGAGATTTTTTCTTTCTAAACAGTGCTTGATTCTAGTCTTGCAATGCTGTGTTCTACAACATCGAATTATAGTATGCGATTCTAGCTGTAATAGGGTTTCTAACAGTAGTGTGTGTGTTCAAGACTGAACATGCATCACTGCTGGAATTTGCCACCACCACATCTCAAAGAATAAAGATGCCAACACGATGCTCACTTGGCAGCAGAATTTGCCACCGCCGCAAAGAGGGCAGCACGGTGCTCTCTAGATTAAAGATGGCGGATGATACCTAACGAAATTGCCCGCATGAGGGCAGCATAGTGCTCTGTAGTTTAAAGATGGCGGATGACAGCTGTCGCAAGGTGTTCTCTAGATTAAAGATGGTGGATGACTGCTGACGCAAGAGGGCAGCAAGGTGCTCTCTAGATCAGAGATGGCGGATGACATAAAGCACGTGGCTTTGTTTCCAAACAAGACAACGTGGAATTTACCGCCACCAGATTTCAGGTAAAGATTGCAGCACTGTGCTCTCTTGAAGAAAGATGGCGGTTTACAGCTGTCAGAAAAAAGCACGTGAGTTTGTTTCCAAACAAGAGCACGTAGAATTTGCCACTGCCGCAAAGAGGGCAGCACGGTGCTTTCTAGATTGAAGATGGCGGATGATAGCTAACGAAATTGCCTGCATGAGGGCAGCATAATGCTCTGTAGTTTAAAGATGGCGGACGACAGCTGACGCAAGAGGGCAGCAAGGTGCTCTCTTGATCAAAGATATCGGATGACAAAAAGCACGTGGCTTTTTTTCAAACAAGAGAACGTGGAATTTACCGCCATTTCAACTAAAGATGGCAGCACGGCGCTCCCATGATTAAAGATGTCGGATGACAGCAGTCAGAAAAAAGCACGTGAGTTTGTTTCCAAACAAGAGCACGTGGAATTTGCTACCGCTACAAAGAGGGCAGCGCGGTCCTCTCTGGATTAAAGATGGCGGAGAGCAAAAGCACGTGAGTTTGTAAAGCACTTCGACTTTGCCGCCACCACAAAGAGTGCAGCACGGTTCTCTGTAGTTTAAAGATGGCGGATGGCAGCTGTCAAAAAGCACGTGGATTTGTTTACCGATTCAAATCTCGCGCTAGTGAGCTTAAGTTGTACCACTAAGGTTTAGGTCCGTCAAGATGGCTGCACTGAGGTTTGCGATACGTTGTTGTCTGTCAAAAAGCACGTGGCTGTCAAAAAACACGTGGATTTGTTTACCTATTCAAATCTAGCGCTAGTTAGGTTAAGTTGGTACTACTGATGTTTAGGCGCGTCAAGATGGCAACAGTGAGGTTAGCGATGCGTTGTTGTCTGTCAAAAAGCACGTGGCTGTCAAAAGCGTGGCTTTGTTTACCGGTTTCAATCTCGCGCTAGTTAGGTTAAGTTGGTACCATGATACAAACCATGTAGTAACTATATATTTCTGAATGATGACAGTAGACATGATATAAGTCATTTAGTAAATATATATTTCTGTATGATGACAGTACACATGATATAAGCCACATAGTAAGTACATCCTTCTGAATGACGGAAGTAAACATGAGATAAGCCATCTAGTAACTATATTCTTCTGAATGATGACTGTACACATGATTTAAGTCATATTGTAAGTAAATCCTTCTGAATAATGACAGTAAACATGATATGAGCCATACAGTAACTATATCCTTCTGAATGATGACAGTACACATAATATAAGCCATGTAGTAACTATATCCTTCAGAACGACGACAGTACACATGATACAAGCCATGTAGTAGCTATATCTTTCTGAATGATGACAGTACACATAATATAAGCCATGTAGTAACTATATCCTTCTGAACGATGAAAGTACACATGATATAAGCCATGTAGTAACTATATCCTTCTGAACGATGACAGTACACATGATATAAGCCATATAGTAACTATATCCTTCCGCATGATGTCAGTACACATAATATAAGCCATGTAGTAACTATATCCTTCTGCACGATGACAGTACAAATGACATAAGCCATGCAGTAACTGTATCTTTCTGAATGATGACAGTAAACTTCATATGAGCCATATAGTAACTATACCTTTCTGAATAATGACAGTACACATGACATGAGCCTTACAGTAACTATATCTTTCTGAACGATGACAGTACACATGACATGAGCCTTACAGTAACTATATCTTTCTGAACGATGACAGTACACATAATGTAAGCCATATAGTAACTATATCATTCTGAATGATGGCAGTACGCATGATAGAAGCCATATAGTAAATATGTCTTTCTGAATGATGACAGTACACATGATGTAAGCAATTTAGTAACTGTATCCATCTGAATGATGACAGTACATGTGATATACGCTATACACTAACTATATCCTTCTGAATGATGACAGTACACATGATGTAAGCCATATAGTAACTATATCCTTCTGAATGATTACAGTATACATGATACGAGCCATACACTAACTATATACTTCTGAATCATAACAGTGCACATAAGTCATATAGTAACTATATCTTTCTGAAATATTACAGTACACATGATATAAGCTATATAGCAACTATATATTTCTGAATGATGACAGTACACATGATATAAGCCATATAGTTACTTTGCCTTTCTGAATTATAACAGTTCACATGATATAAGCCATGTAGTAACTATATCTTTCTGAATCATAACAGTACACATGGTATAAGCAATATAGTTACTATATCCTTCTGAATGATGGCAGTACACATGATATAAGCCATGTAGTAACTATATCTTCCTGAATGTTGACGGCACACCTGAGATAAGCCATGTAGTAACTATATCTTTATGAATGATGACAGTACATATGTTAGAAGCCATACAGTATCTATATCATTCTGAATGATAGCTGTTCACGTGTCATGAGCCACACAGTATCTTTATCCTTATGAATGATAACAGTACACGTGATATAAGCCATATAGTAAATATATCCTTCTGAATCATAAGAGTTCACATATATTATAAGCCATGTTGTAACTATATCTTTCTGAATGATGACAGCACACATGAGATAAGCAATGTAGTAACTATATCAATGACGACAGTACATATGACATAAGCCATATAGTAACTATATATTTCTGAATGATACCAGTTCACGTGACATGAGCCATACAGTATCTTTATCCTTATGAATGATAACAGTACACGTGATATAAGCCATATAGTAAATATATCCTTCTGAATCATAAGAGTTCACATATATTATAAGCCATGTTGTAACTATATCTTTCTAAATGATGACAGTACACATGATATAAGCCATATAGTAACTATATCCTTCTGAATGATGACAGTACACATGATATAAGCAATATAGTAACTATATCATTCTGAATGATGACAGTACACATGATAAGCCATACATTAACTATTAAGTTCTGAATGATGACAGTACACATGATATAAGCAATGTAGTAACTATATCATTCTGAATGATGACAGTACACATGATATAAGCAATATAGTAACTATATCTTTTTGTATGATGACAGTACACATCATAAAAGCAATATAGTAACTATATATTTTTGAATGATGACAGTACACATGATATAAGCAATATAGTAACTATATCATTCTGAATGATGACAGTACACATGATATAAGCAATATAGTACCTATATATTTTTTAATGATGACAGTACACATGATATAAGCAATATAGTAACTATATCTTTTTGAATGATGACAGTACCCATTATATAAGCAATATAGTAACTATATCTTTTTGAATGATGACAGTACACATGATAAAAGCAATGTAGTAACTATATCATTCTGAATGATGACAGTACACATGATATAAGCAATATAGTAACTATATCTTTTTGTATGATGACAGTACACATGATAAAAGCAATATAGTAACTATATCATTCGGAATGATGACAGTACACATGATAAGCCATATAGTAAATATATCTCTCTAAATGAAGACAGTACACATGATATAAGCAATATAGTAACTATATCATTCTGAATGATGACAGTACACATGATAAGCCATACATAAACTATATCTTCTGAATGATGACAGTACACATGATATAAGCAATATAGTAACTATATCTTTTTGAATGATGACAGTACACATGATATAAGCAATATAGTAACTATATCTTTTTGTATGATGACAGTACACATGATAAAAGCAATATAGTAACTATATCATTCGGAATGATGACAGTACACATGATATAAGCAATATAGTAACTACTGTATATCCTTCTGAACGATGACAGTACACATGATATATGCCATACAGTAAATATATCCTTCTGGATCATAAGAGCTCACACATATTATAAGCCATGTTGTAACTATATCTTGCTGAACGATGACAGCACACATGAGATAAGCAATGTTGTAACTATATATTTCTGAATGATGCCAGTTCACGTGACATGAGCCATATAGTATCTTTATCCTTGTGAATGATAACAGTACACATGATATAAGCCATATAGTAAATATATCCTTCTGAATCATAACTGTTCACTTATATTATAAACCATATAGTAACTATACCTTTCTCAATAATAACAGTACACATGATATAAGTCATATAGTAACTACATCTTTCTGAATGATGACAGTACACAAGATATAAACCATATAGTTACTATGCCTTTGTCCGACTCGTTGGCTGAATGGTCAGCGTACTGACCTTCGGTTCAGAGGGTCCCGGGTTCGATTCCCGGCCGGGTCGGGGATTTTAATCGCTTCTGATTAATTCTTCTGGCTTGGGGACTGGGTGTTTGTGTCCGTCCCAACACTCTCCTCCTCATATTCACACAACACACTACACTACCAACCACCACAGAAACACGCAATAGTGATTACATCCCTCCATATAGGGTTGGCGTCAGGAAGGGCATCCGGCCGTAAAACAGGGCCAACAGAGCAAATGCCAAAGGCCTAAGTTGGAGCCGAACCATCGATCTTATCATTATACAATGTTATTCCTGTGCTACCATGTTCCTCATACTGCAAACCGAGGTATTATGCAGAAAATCTTAGTCCGGTTGGCTCTACGATGCACCGTTTTCGAGATTTTTAACATTTTGCATTTAAGCCCCTAATTAAATGATTCCAACTAGCACGGCACCTTAGCCTCTAAGCTAGCTTTCTTCATAAGAGCAGCAGCCATCTTGGGCAAGCACCCTTAATGCATCTCATATGGAGTCGTGTATAGCCGCCATCTTGTGTCCGCCATCTTGCGCAAGCATGCTTAGGGCGTCTCAAGCCATCTTGTGCAAGGACCCTTAAGCCGTCTCATAAGAGCAGCCGTCATCTTGCGCAAGCATCCCTAGGGAGTGTCATAAGGAGCCATTTTAACCGCCATCTTGCGCAACCATCCAAACGGCCTCTCATAAGAACCTATGTATAGCAGCCATCTTGCGTAAGCACACTTGAGGAGTCATGTATAGCCACCATCCTGTGCAATTAGCGCCGAGAGATGGCTGCTGTAGATTTTTTTATTATCCGCCACCATATTTCAAAGGCATGTAGCTAAAGAGTGCAGCACTGAGGTTTGTGATGCAAGATGGCGGATGACAGCTGTCAAGAAAGCACGTGAGTTGTTTCCAAAGAAGAGCACGTGGAATTTGCCGCCACCACATTTCAAAAGGCAGTAGCTAAAGATGGCAGCACGGTGCTCTGTTGATTAAAGAATGCGGGTGACAGCTATCGGAACTTTTCAATTTGCCCGCTACTACATGCTTAAAGTAGTGGCCATAAAGAGGGCAGCACGGTGTTATCTTGATTAAAGATGGCGGATGACAGCTGACGAAATTGCCCGCATTATCGCAGCACGGTGCTCTGTTGATAAAAGATGGCGAATGACAGCTGTCGAAAAAGCACGTGAGTTTGTTTCCAAGCAAGTGCACGTGGAATTTTCCAAATTGCCGCCACCTCATTTCAGAGGTATGTTGCTAAAGAGGGGAGCACGGTGCTCTCTTGATTAAAGACGGCTGCTGTTACGTGGAATTTGCTACCACAATTCAACTGAAGAGTGCAGCACTGCGCTCTGTCCGTTAAATATGGCTGCTGTCAAAAAGAAGTTTTCAAATTATCCGCCATCACATTTCAAAAGTATGTAGCTAAAGAGGGCAGCACGGTGCTCTGTTGATTAAAGTTGGTGGATGAGAGCTGTCAAAAAACATGTGGCATCGTTTAACGATTCAAATCACGCGCTAGTAAGGTTAAGTTGGTAGCACTGAGGATTAGGCCCGTCAAGATAGCAGCACTGAAATTAGCGATGCGGTGCTGTCTGTCAAAAAAGCACGTGGCTGTAAAAAAAGCTCGTGGATTTGTTTACCGATTCAAATCTCGCGCTAGTGAGGTTAAGTTTTCAGCACTGAGGTTTAGGCCCGTCGAGAGGGCAGCAGTGAGGTTAGCGATGTGTTGTTGTGTGTCGAAAAGCAAGTGGCTGCCGCAAAAATGGGGTTTGTTTACCAATTGAAATTTCGCGCTGCTAAGGTTAAGTTGCCAGCATTGGAAGAGGCCCCTGGCTGCCGAGGAGCGGGCCCCTGTAAAGACCTCCCGTGCGGCGGCGGAAAAGGAGGGCCCTGGGAGCCCGGTGGAGGCGGAGGCTGCAGACTCCCTGACTTATACTACTAGCAATATAGCAACTATGCCTATCTGAATTATAACAGTTCACATGATATAAGTCATATAGTAACTATATCTTTCTGAATGATGGCAGTTCACACGACATGGGCTTTTCAGTAACTCTATCTTTCTGAATGATGACAGTACACATGATGTAAGCCATATAGTAACTATATCTTTCTGAATGATGGCAGTTCACATGATATAAACCATATAGTAACTATATCTTTCTGAATGATGACAGTACACATGATATCAGCCATATAGTAACTAAACATTTCTGCTAGATGACAGTACACATGATAAACGCCATATACAATATCTTTCTGAATGATGACAGTACAGATGATATAAGCCATGTTGTTGTTGTTGAGTCATCACTCCATACACTGGTTTGATGCATCCCTCCATGCCACCCTATCCTGTGCTAATCTTTTCCTTTCTACGTAACTATTGCATCATACATCTGCTCTAATCTGTTTGTCATATTCATACCTTGGTCTACCCCTACCGTTCTTGCCACCTACACTTCCTTCAAAAACCAACTGAACAGGTCCTGGGTGTCTTAAGATGTGTCCTATCATTCTATCTCATCTTCTCGTCAAATGTAGCCAAATCGATCTCCTCTCACCAATTCGATTCAGTATCTCTTCATTTGTGATTCTATCTATCCATCTCACCTTCAGCATTCTTCTGTAACACCACATTTCAAAAGCTTCTATTCTCTTTCTTTCTGAGCTAGTTATCGTCCATGTTTCACTTCCATACAATGCCACGCTCCACACAAAAGTCTTCAAAAACATCTTTCTAATTCCGATATCAATGTTTGAAGTGAGCAAATTTCTTTTCTTAAGAAAGCTCTTCCTTGCTTGTGCTAGTCTGCATTTTATGTCCTCCTTACTTCTGCCATCGTTGGTTATTTTACTACCCAAGTAACAATATTCATCTACTTCCTTTAAGACTTCGTTTCCTAATCTAATATTTCCTACATCACCTGCCTTCGTTCGACTGCACTCCATTACTTTTGTTTTGGCCTTATTTATTTTCATCTTGTACTCCTTACCTAAGACTTCATCCATACCATTCAGCAACTTCTCGAGATCTTCTGCAGTCTGAGATAAAATAACAATATCATCGGCAAATCTCAAGGTTTTGATTTCATCTCCTTGGACTGTGATTCCCTTTCCAAATTTCTCTTTGATTTCCTTTACTGCCTGTTCTATGTAAACATTGAAAAGGAGAGGGGACAAACTGCAGCCTTGCCACACTCCTTTCTGGATTGCTGCTTCTTTTTCAAAGCCCTCGATTCTTATCACTGCACACTGATTTTTATACAGGTTGTAGATAATTCTTCGTTCTCGGTATCTGATCCCTATCATCTTCAGAATCATAAATAGCCTGGTCCAATCAACATTATCGAATGCCTTTTCTAGATCTACGAATGCCATGTACGTGGGCTTGTCCTTCTTGATTCGATCCTCTAAGATTAGACGTAAAGTCAGGATTGCTTCACGTGTTCCTACATCTCCTCTGAAGCCAAATTGATCTTCCCCCAACTCAGCTTCAACTTGTTTTTCCATTCTTCTGTAAATAATACGTGTTAAAATTTTGCAGGCATGAGATATTAAACTAACAGCGCGGTAGTTTTCACACCTGTCAGCACCGGCTTTCTTGGGAATAGGTATAATAACATTCTGCCGAAAATCGGATGGGACTTCTCCTGTCTCATACATCTTGCACACTAAATGAAATAACTTTACCATGCTGGTTTCTCCTAAGGCAGTCAGTAATTCAGAGGGAATATCATCAATTCCAGGTGCCTTGTTCCTATTTAGGTCACTCACAGCTCTGTCAAACTCTGACCTCAAAATTGGGTCTCCCATTTCATCAGAATCAACAGCCTCTTCATGTTCCAGAACGAAATTATCTACATCGTTACTTTGATACAACTGTTGGATATGCTCCTGCCATCTTTCTGCTTTGTCTTCTTTCCCTAGAAGTGGCTTTCCATCTGAGCTCTTAATATTCATGCACCTAGATTTCCTTTCTCCAAAGGTTTCCTTGATTTTCCTGTAAGCAGCATCTACCTTTCCCAGGACCATACAGCCTTCGACATCCTTGCACTTCTCCTTCAGCCATTCTTCCTTAGCTACCTTGCACTTTCTATCCACTTGATTCTTTAATCGCCTGTATTCTTTTCTGCCCTCTTCATTTCTAGCATTCTTGTATTTTCGTCGTTCATCAATCAGGTCTAGTATCTCCTGAGTTATCCACTGATTCTTAGTTGATTTTTTCTTCCTTCCTAACATTTCTTCAGCAGCCCTACTGACTTCATTTTTCATGAGTCTCCACTCTTCCTCTACTGTGTTTCCTTCGGCCTTTTCATTTAGTCCTTGTGCAACATGTTCCTTGAAACAATCGTAACTATATCATTCTGAATGATGACAGTACGCATGACATGAGCCATATAGTAACGGTATCTTTCTGAATCATAACTGTTCACATCACATGAGCCTTACAGTAACCATATCTTTCTAAATGATGACAGTACGCGTGATATAACCCATATATTAACTATATCCTTCTGAATGATGACAGTACACATGATATTAGCCTCAGAGTAACTATATATTTCTGAATCATTACAGGTCACATCTCATGTGCCATACATTAACTATACCTTTCTAGATCATAAGAGGTCAAATGACATGAGCATACATTAAATATAGCTTCCTGAATCATAACTATTCCCATGGCATGAGCCTATATTAACTATACCTTTCTGAATCATAACAGTTCTCATGACAAGAGACTACGGTACATTAACTGTAGCTTTCAGAATCATAACAGTTTACATGACAGGAGATTACATTAACTATGGCATTCTGAATCATAACTGTTCACATGACAATAGCCTATATTAACTATAGCTTTCTGAATCATAACTGATCACATGACATGAGCCAAACAGTAATTACAATCTTCTGAATCATAACAGTTCTCATGACATTAGCCATACTGTAACTATAGCTTTCTGAATCATAAGAGCTCACATGACAAGAGCCTACATTAACTATAGCTTTCTGAATCATATCAGTTCACATGACATGAGCCTACATTAACTATAGCTATCTGAATCACAACACTTCACATGACATGAGCCAATATTAACTATAGCTTTCTGAATCATAACTATTCACATGGCATGAGCCTATATTCGCTATAGCTTTCTGAATCATAACTGTTCACATGACATGAGCCTTACAGTAAATAGATCTTTTTGAATGATGACAGTACACATGTTATAAGCCATATAGTAACTATATACTTCTGAATGATGACAGTACACATGATATTAGCCTCACAGGAACTATATATTTCTGAATTATTACAGCTCACATGACATGAGCCAAACTGTAACTATAACCTTCTAAATCATAACAGTTCACATGACATGAGCCGTACAATAACTATACCTTTCTGAATCATAACAGTTCGCATGACATGAGCC
This sequence comes from Anabrus simplex, assembly GCF_040414725.1. Lineage (NCBI taxonomy): Eukaryota > Metazoa > Arthropoda > Insecta > Orthoptera > Tettigoniidae > Anabrus > Anabrus simplex. Next base: position 8,631,244 of record NC_090266.1, read on the forward strand.
ATACAGTAACTATATATGTTTAATCATAACAGTTCACATGACATGAGCCATAGAGTAACTATAGCTTTCTGAATCATAACTGTTCACATGGCATGAGCCTATATTACCTTGAACTTTCTGAATCACAACACTTCACATGACATGAACCAATATTAACTATAGCTTTCTGAATCATAACTATTCACATGGCTTGAGCCTATGTTAACTATACCTTTCTGAATCATAACCGCTCACATGACATGAGCCATACAGTAGCTATATCTTTCAGAATCATAACAGTTCACATGACATGAGCTATACAGTAACTATATATTTCTGAATCATAACAGTTCACATGGCATGTGCTTATATTAACTATAGCATTCTGAATCATAACTGTCCACATGGCATGAGCATATGTTAACTATAGCTTTCTGAATCATAAGAGTTCACAAGGCATGAGCCTGCACTAACCATAGCTTTTTGAATCATATCAGTTCACATGGCACGAGCCATACAGTAACTGTATCTTGCTGAATCATCACAGTTCACATAACGTGAGCAGTACAGTAACTATATCTTCCTGAATCATAACAGTTCACGTGACATTAGTCATACAGTAACTATATCTTCCTGTATCATAGCAGTTCACATGGCATGAGCCTATATTAACTATAGCTTTCTGAATCATAACTGTTCACATGACATGAGCCATACAGTTACTATATATTTCTGAATCAGTACAGTTCACATGATATGAGCCATACAGTTTCTATATATTTCTGAATAATAACAGTTCATATGACATGAGCCGTACAGCAACTATAGCTTCCTGAATCATAAGAGTTCACATGACATGAGCCTATATTAACTGTAGCTCTCTGAATCATAACAGTTCACATGGCATGAGTCTATATTTATGATAGCTTCCTGAATCATAACAGTTCACATGACATGAGCTTATATTAACTATACCTTTCTGAATCATAACAGTTCACATGGCATGAGACTATATCTACTATAGCTTTCTGAATCATTACAGTTCACACGGTATGGGCCTTAAGGTAAGTATATATTTCTGAATCATAACAGTTCACATAGCATGAGCCTTACAGTAACTATATCTTTCTGAATGATGACAGGACACATGCTATAAGCCATATAGTAAATGTATCCTTCTGAATGATGACAGCACACATGATGTAAGCCATATAGTAACTATATATTTCTGAATCATAGCAGTTTACATGACATGATCCACACAGTAATTATATATTTCTGAATCGTAACTGTCACATGACATGAGCCGTACAGTAACTATATATTTATGTATCATAACAGTTCACATTACATGAGACACAGAGTATATATATCTTTTGGATCATAACAGTGCACATGACATGAGCCATACAGTAACTATATCTTTCTGAAGCATAACAGTTCACATGACATGAGCCATACAGTAACTATATCTTCCTTAATCATAATAGTTCACATGATATAAGCCTTACAGTAACTATATATTTCTCAATTATAACAGTTCACATGACATGAGCCATACAGTAAGTATATCATCCTGAATCGTAACAGTCCACATGGCTTGAGCCTACATTAACTATAGCTTTCTGAATCATAACAGTTCACATGGCATGAGCCTATATTAAGTATAGCTTTCTGAAACATAACCGTTCACATGGCATGAGCGTACAGTGACTATATCATTTTGAATCATTACAGCTCATATGATATGAGCCTATATTAACTACGTCTTTTTAATCATTACAGCTCACATGACATGGGCCATACATTACCTATATCTTTTTGAATCTTTACAGATCACATGACATGAGGCATACAGTAACTACATCTTTTGAATCATTATAGCTCGCATGACATGAGGCTATATTAGCTACATCTTTTTGAATCATTACGGCTCGCATGACATGAGGCTATATTACGTATATCATTCTGAATCATAACATTTCGCATGACATGAGCCATACAGTAACTACATGTTTCTGAATCATAACAGTGCACATGACATGAGCAATACAGTAACTATGAAGCTGTTTTTGTGGTAGTTAAAAATAAATGTGATAGAAAGGAAGGTCTTAAAAGTAGGACTGTTAAGCAGTGCCATATGGCTGATAAAGCAGGTATGAGGCAGTTTTCAAAAGTAACTATGATCGGTGGAAAATGGTAAATAAAAATGTAAACAGACTCTGGGGTAGGTTTAAAGAAATTTTTGAGGAAAGCAAAAACAGGTTTGTACCTTTAAGGGTGATAAGGAATGGTAAAGACCCACCTTATTATAATAGAGAAATAAAGAGACATAGAAGGAGGTGCAGACTGAAAAAAATAGAGTTTGAAATGGCTCTGGAAGTAAGGAGAAATTCAAGGAACTTACTATAAAATGGAATCTAGCAAAGAAGGCAACTAAGGATAACATGATGGCAAGCATAATTGGCAGTCATACAAATTTTAGTGAAAAATGGAAGGGTATGTATAGGTATTTAAGGCAGAAACAGGTTCCAAGAAAGACATTCCAGGAATAATTAATGAACAAGGGGAGTGTGTATGTGAGAATCTTCAAAAGGCAGAAGTATTCAGTCAGCAGTATGTAAAGATTGTTGGTTACAAGGATAATGTCGAGATAGAGGAAGAGACTAATGGCCAAAGATGTAATAAAATTTACATATGATAACAATGACATTTACAGTAAGATACAAAAATGAAAACTAGAAAAGCGGCTGGAATTGATCAGATTTCTGGGGATATACTAAAGACAATGGGTTGGGATATATTACCCCATCTGAAGTACTTATTTGATTATTGTTTGGCCGAAGTAGCTATACCAGATGAATGGAGAGTTGCTATAGTAGCCCGTGTGTATAAAGGAAAGGGTGATAGACATAAAGCTGAAAATTACAGGCCAGTAAGTTTGACATGCATTGTATGTAAGCTTTGGGAAGGCATTCTTTCTGATTATATTAGACATGTTTGTGAAATTAATAACTGGTTCGATAGAAGGCAATTCGGTTTTAGGAAAGGTTATTCCACTGAAGTTCAACTTGTAGGATTCCAGCAAGATATAGCAGATATCCTGGATTCTGGAGGTCAAATGGACTGCATCGCGATTGACATGTCTAAAGCATTTGATAGGGTGGATCATGAGAGACTACTGGCAAAAATGAGTGCAATTGGGCTAGACAAAAGAGTGACTGAACGGGTTGCTATATTTCTAGAAAATAAATCTCAGAGAGTTAGAGTAGGTGAAGCTTTGTCTGACCCTGTAATAGTTGAGTGGGAAGTTCCTCAGGGCAGTGTTATCGGACTTTTATATTTTCTTATATAAATAAATGATTAGAATAAAGGAGTGGAATCGGAGGTAAGGCTTTTTGCGGATGATGTTATTCTCTATAGAGTGAGAAATAAGTTACAAGATTGTGAGCAACTCCAACGTGACGTCGAAAATATTGTGAGATGGCCAGCAGGCAATGGTACGTTGATAAACGGGGCTAAAAGTCAGGTTGTGAGTTTCACAAATAGGAAAAGTCCTCTCAGTTTTAATTACTGCGTTGATGGAGTAAAAGTTCCTTTTGGGGATCATTGTAAGTATCTAGGTGTTAATATAAGGAAAGTTCTTCACTGGGGTAATCACATAAATGGGATTGTAAATAAAGGGTACCGATCTCTGCACATGGTTATGAGGGTGTTTAGGGGTTGTAGTAAGGATGTAAAGGAGAGTGCATATAAGTCTCTGGTAAGACCCCAACTAGGGTATGTTTCCAGTGTATGGGACCCTCACCAGGATTACCTGATTCAAGAACTGGAAAAATCCAAAGAAAAGCAGCTCGATTTGTTCTGGGTGATTTCCGACAAAAGAGTAGCATTACAAAAATGTTGCTATGTTTGGGTTGGGAAGAATTGAGAGAAAGAAGGAGAGCTGCTCGACTAAGTGGTATGTTACGAGCTGTCAGCGGTGATATGAAGTGGATTGACATTAGTAGACGAATAGGTTTGAATGGCGTCTATAAAAGTAGGAAAGATCACAATATGAAGATAATGTTGGAATTCAATAGGATAAACTGGGGCAAATATTCATTTATAGTAAGGGGAGATAGGGATTGGAATAACTTACCAAGGGAGATGTTCAATAAATTTCCAAATTCTTTGAAATCATTTAGGAAAAGGCTAGGAAGGCAACAGATAGGGAAACTGCCACCTGGGCGACTGCCCTAAATGCAGATCAGTATTGATTGAGAAATGAGAAAAGAGGATTTTCTATATATTTCTGAATCATAACAGTTCACATGACATGAGCCTATATTAACTATAGCTTTCTGAATCATAAAACTCCACATGGCATGAGCCTATGTTAACTATAGCTTTCAGAATCATAACAGTCCACATGGCATGATCCTGTACTAACTATAGCTTTCTGAATCAAAACAGTTCACATGGCATGAGCCATACAGTAATTGTATCTTGCTGAATCATAACAGTTCACATAACATGAGCAATACAGTAACTATTTCTTCCTGAATCATAACAGTTCACATGACATGAGCCATACAGTAACTATATTTTCCTGTATAATAGCAGCTCAAATTGCATGAGCCTATATTAACGGTAGCTTTCTGAATCTTAACAGTTCACATTGCACGAGCCTATACTAACTATAGATTTCTCAATCATAACAGTTCACATGGCATGAGTCTACACTAACTATATCTCCCCGAATCACAACAGCTCACATGACATTAGCCATACAGTAACGATATATTCCTGAATTATAACAGTTCATATTGCATGAGCAAAAATTAACTATAGCTATCTGAATCATAACAGTTCACATGTCATGAGCTTATATTAACTATTGCCTTCTGAATCATAACAGTTCACATGACATGAGCCGATATTAACTATAGCTTTCTCAATCATAACAGTTCACATGGCATGAGAATATATTAACTGTATATATATCTGAATCATAACAGTTCATATGACGTGAGCCATACAGTAACTATACCTGCCTGAATCATAACAGTTCAATGACATGAACAATACAGTAACTATATATTTCTGAATCATTACAGTTCACACGGCTTGAGCCTATATTAACTATAGTTTACTGAATCATAACCGTTCACATGGCATGAGCCTATACTAACTATAACTTTCTGTATCATAACACTTTACATGGCATGAGCCTATACTAACTACAGCTTTCTGAAACACAACAGTTCACACGGCATGGGCCATAGAGTAACTGTATCTTTCTGTGTCATAACAGTTCACATGACATATGCCACACAGTAACTATATATTTCTTAATCCCAACAGTTCACATGACATGAGGCATACAGTAACTATAACTTCGAGAATCATAACAGTCACATGACATGAGCCATACTGTAACTATATATTTCTGAATCCCAACAGTTCACATGACATGAGGCATACAGTAACTATAACTTCGAGGATCATAACAGTCACATGACATGAGCCATAGAGTAATTATACCTTTCTGAATCATAACAGTCACGTAACATGAGCCATACAGTAACTATACCTTTCTGAATCATAACAGTTCGCATGACATGAGCCATACAGTAACTATATATGTTTAATCATTACAGTTCATATGACATGAGCCATAGAGTAACTATAGCTTTCTGAATCATAACAGTTCACATGACATGAGCCGTACAATAACTATACCTTTCTGAATCATAACAGTTCGCATGACATGAGCCATACAGTAACTATATATGTTTAATCATTACAGTTAATATGACATGAGCCATAGAGTAACTATAGCTTTCTGAATCATAACAGTTCACATGACATGAGGCATACAGTAACTATAACTTCGAGAATCATAACAGTCACATGACATGAGCCATAGAGTAACTATACCTTTCTGAATCATAACAGTCACATAACATGAGCCATAGGGTAACTATACCTTTCTGAATCATAAGAGTTCGCATGACATGAGCCATACAGTAACTATATATGTTTAATCATTACAGTTCATATGACATGAGCCATAGAGTAACTATAGCTTTCTGAATCATAACAGTTCACATGACATGAGCCGTACAATAACTATACCTTTCTGAATCATAACAGTTCGCATGACATGAGCCATACAGTAACTATATATGTTTAATCATTACAGTTCATATGACATGAGCCATAGAGTAACTATAGCTTTCTGAATCATAACAGTTCACATGACATGAGCCGTACAATAACTATACCTTTCTGAATCATAACAGTTCGCATGACATGAGCCATACAGTAACTATATATGTTTAATCATTACAGTTCACATGACATGAGCCGTACAATAACTATACCTTTCTGAATCATAACAGTTCGCATGACATGAGCCATACAGTAACTATATATGTTTAATCATTACAGTTCATATGACATGAGCCATAGAGTAACTATACCTTTCTGAATCATAACAGTTCGCTTGACATGAGCCATACAGTAACTATATATGTTTAATCATTACAGTTCACACGGCATGGGCCATAGAGTAACTGTATCTTTCTGTATCATAACAGTTCACATGACATATGCCACACAGTAACTATATATTTCTTAATCCCAACAGTTCACATGACATGAGGCATACAGTAACTATAACTTCGAGAATCATAACAGTTCGCATGACATGAGCCATACAGTAACTATATATGTTTAATCATTACAGTTCACATGACATGAGCCATAGAGTAACTATATATGTTTAATCATTACAGTTCATATGACATGAGCCATAGAGTAACTATATATGTTTAATCATTACAGTTCATATGACATGAGCCATAGAGTAACTATACCTTTCTGAATCATAACAGTTCACATGACATGAGCCATACAGTAACTATATATGTTTAATCATTACAGTTCATATGACATGAGCCATAGAGTAACTATAGCTTTCTGAATCATAACTGTTCACATGGCATGAGCCTATATTACCTTGACCTTTCTGAATCACAACACTTCACATGACATGAACCAATATTAACTATATCTTTCAGAATCATAACAGTTCACATGACATGAGCTATACAGTAACTATATATTTCTGAATCATAACAGTTTACATGGCATGTGCGTATATTAACTATAGCATTCTGAATCATAACTGTCCACATGGCATGAGCCTATGTTAACTATAGCTTTCTGAATCATCACAGTTCACATAACGTGAGCAGTACAGTAACTATATCTTCCTGAATCATAACAGTTCACGTGACATTAGTCATACAGTAACTATATCTTCCTGTATCATAGCAGTTCACATGGCATGAGCCTATATTAACTATAGCTTTCTGAATCATAACTGTTCACATGACATGAGCCATACACTTACTATATATTTCTGAATCAGTACAGTTCATATGATATGAGCCATACAGTTTCTATATATTTCTGAATAATAACAGTTCATATGACATGAGCCGTACAGCAACTATAGCTTCCTGAATCATAAGAATTCACATGACATGAGCCTATATTAACTGTAGCTCTCTGAATCATAACAGTTCACATGGCATGAGTCTATATTTACGATAGCTTCCTGAATCATAACAGTTCACATGACATGAGCTTATATTAACTATACCTTTCTGAATCATAACAGTTCACATGGCATGAGACTATATCTACTATAGCTTTCTGAATCATTACAGTCACACGGTATGGGCCTTAAGGTAAGTATATATTTCTGAATCATAACAGTTCACATAGCATGAGCCTTAGAGTAACTATATCTTTCTGAATGATGACAGGACACATGCTATAAGCCATATAGTAACTGTATCCTTCTGAATGATGACAGCACACATGATGTAAGCCATATAGTAACTATATATTTCTGAATCATAGCAGTTTACATGACATGATCCACACAGTAATTATATATTTCTGAATCGTAACAGTCACATGACATGAGCCGTACAGTAACTATATATTTATGTATCATAACAGTTCACATTACATGAGACACAGAGTATATATATCCTTTGGATCATAACAGTGCACATGACATGAGCCATACAGTAACTATATCTTCCTTAATCATAATAGTTCACATGATATAAGCCTTACAGTAACTATATATTTCTCAATTATAACAGTTCACATGACATGAGCCATACAGTAAGTATATCATCCTGAATCATAACAGTCCACATGGCTAGAGCCTACATTAACTATAGCTTTCTGAATCATAACAGTTCACATGGCAGGAGCCTATATTAAGTATAGCTTTCTGAAACATAACCGTTCACATGGTATGAGCGTACATTGACTATATCATTTTGAATCATTACAGCTCATATGATATGAGCCTATATTAACTACGTCTTTTTAATCATTACAGCTCACATGACATGGGCCATACATTAGCTATATCTTTTGAATCTTTACAGCTCACATGACATGAGGCATACAGTAACTACATCTTTTGAATCATTATAGCTCGCATGACATGAGGCTATATTAGCTACATCTTTTTGAATCATTACGGCTCGCATGACATGAGGCTATATTAGGTATATCATTCTGAATCATAACATTTCACATGACATGAGCCATACAGTAACTACATGTTTCTGAATCATAACAGTGCACATGATATGAGCAATACAGTAACTATGAAGCTGTTTTTGTGGTAGTTAAAAATAAATGTGGTAGAAAGGAAGGTCTTAAAAGTAGGACTGTTAGGCAGTGCCATATGGCTGATAAAGCAGGTATGAGGCAGTTTTCAAAAGTAACTATGATCGGTGGAAAATGGTAAATAAAAATGTAAACAGACTCTGGGGTAGGTTTAAAGAAATTTGTGAGGAATGCAAAAACAGGTTTGTACCTTTAAGGGTGATAAGGAATGGTAAAGACCCACCTTATTATAATAGAGAAATAAAGAGACATAGAAGGAGGTGCAGACTGAAAAAAATAGAGGATGAAATGGCTGTGGAAGTAAGGAGAAATTGAAGGAACTTACTATAAAATTGAATTTAGCAAAGAAGGCAGCTAAGGATAACATGATGGCAAGCATAATTGGCAGTCATACAAATTTTAGTGAAAAATGGAACGGTATGTATAGGTATTTTAAGGCAGAAACAGGTTCCAAGAAGGACATTCCAGGAATAATTAATCAACAAGGGGAGTGTGTATGTGAGGATCTTCAAAAGGCAGAAGTATTCAGTCAGCAGTATGTAAAGATTGTTGGTTACAAGGATAATGTCGAGATAGAGGAAGAGACTAAGGCCAAAGAAGTAATAACATTTACATATGATAACAATGACATTTACAGTAAGATACAAAAATGAAAACTAGAAAAGCGGCTGGAATTGATCTGATTTCTGGGGATATACTAAGGACAATGGGTTGGGATATATTGCCCTATCTGAAGTACATATTTGATTATTGTTTGGCCGAAGTAGCTATACCAGATGAATGGAGAGTTGCTATAGTAGCTCGTGTGTATAAAGGAAAGGGCGATAGACATAAAGCTGAAAATTACAGGCCAGTAAGTTTGACATGCATTGTATGTAAGCTTTGGGAAGGCATTCTTTCTGATTATATTAGACATGTTTGTGAAATTAATAACTGGTTCGATAGAAGGCAATTCGGTTTTAGGAAAGGTTCCTCCACTGAAGTTCAACTTGTAGGATTCCAGCAAGATATAGCAGATATCCTGGATTCTGGAGGTCAAATGGACTGCATCGCGATTGACATGTCTAAAGCATTTGATAGGGTGGATCATGGGAGACTACTGGCAAAAATGAGTGAAATTGGACTAGACAAAAGAGTGACTGAATGGGTTGCTATATTTCTAGAAAATAGATCTCAGAGAGTTAGAGTAGGTGAAGCTTTCTCTGACCCTGTAATAGTTGAGAGGGAAGTTCCTCAGGGCAGTGTTATCGGACTTTTATATTTTCTTATATATATAAATGATATGAGTAAAGGAGTGGAATCGGAGGTAAGGCTTTTTGCGGATGATGTTATTCTCTATAGAGTGAGAAATAAGTTACAAGATTGTGAGCAACTCCAACGTGACGTCGAAAATATTGTGAGATGGCCAGCAGGCAATGGTACGTTGATAAACGGGGCTAAAAGTCAGGTTGTGAGTTTCACAAATAGGAAAAGTCCTCTTAGTTTTAATTACTGCGTTGATGGAGTAAAAGTTCCTTTTGGGGATCATTGTAAGTATCTAGGTGTTAATATAAGGAAAGTTCTTCACTGGGGTAATCACATAAATGGGATTATAAATAAAGGGTACCGATCTCTGCACATGGTTATGAGGGTGTTTAGGGGTTGTAGTAAGGATGTAAACGAGAGTGCATATAAGTCTCTGGTAAGACCCCAACTAGGGTATGGTTCCAGTGTATGGGACCCTCACCAGGATTACCTGATTCAAGAACTGGAAAAATCCAAAGAAAAGCAGCTCGATTTGTTCTGGGTGATTTCCGACAAAAGAGTAGCATTACAAAAATGTTGCTATGTTTGGGTTGGGAAGAATTGAGAGAAAGAAGAAAAGCTGCTCGACAAAGTGGTATGTTCCGAGCTGTCAGCGGAGATATGAAGTGGATTGACATTAGTAGACGAATAGGTTAGAATGGCGTCTAAAAAAGTAGGAAAGATCACAATATGAAGATAAAGTTGGAATTCAATAGGACAAACTGGGGCAAATATTCATTTATAGTAAGGGGAGATAGGGATTGGAATAACTTACCAAGGGAGATGTTCAATAAATTTCCAATTTCTTTGAAATCATTTAGGAAAAGGCTAGGAAGGCAACAGATAGGGAAACTGCCACCTGGGCGACTGCCCTAAATGCAGATCAGTATTGATTGAGAAATGAGAAAAGAGGATTTTCTATATATTTCTGAATCATAACAGTTCACATGACATGAGCCTATATTAACTATAGCTTTCTGAATCATAAAACTCCACATGGCATGAGCCTATGTTAACTACAGCTTTCAGAATCATAACAGTTCACATGGCATGATCCTGTACTAACTATAGCTTTCTGAATCACAAGAGTTCACATGGCATGAGCCAAACAGTAACTGTATCTTGCTGAATCATAACAGTTCACATAACATGAGCAATACAGTAACTATATCTTCCTGAATCATAACAGTTCACATGACATGAGCCATACAGTAACTATATTTTCCTGTATAATAGCAGCTCAAATTGCATGAGCCTATATTAACGGTAGCTTTCGGAATCTTAACAGTTCACATTGCACGAGCCTATACTAACTATAGATTTCTCAATCATAACAGTTCACATGGCATGAGTCTACACTAACTATATCTCCCCGAATCACAACAGCTCACATGACATTAGCCATACAGTAACGATATATTCCTGAATCATAACAGTTCATATTGCATGAGCAAAAATTAACTATAGCTATCTGAATCATAACAGTTCACATGTCATGAGCTTATATTAACTATTGCCTTCTGAATCATAACAGTTCACATGACATGAGCCGATATTAACTATAGCTTTCTCAATCATAACAGTTCACATGGCATGAGAATATATTAACTGTATATATATCTGAATCATAACAGTTCATATGACGTGAGCCATACAGTAACTATACCTGCCTGAATCATAACAGTTCAATGACATGAACAATACAGTAACTATATATTTCTGAATCATTACAGTTCACACGGCTTGAGCCTATATTAACTATAGTTTACTGAATCATAACCGTTCACATGGCATGAGCCTATACTAACTATATCTCTCAGAATCATAACAGTTCACATGATATGAGCCATACAGCACCTATAGTTTTCTGAATCATAACAGTTCACATGGCATGAGCCATATTAACTATAAATTCCTGAATCATAACAGTTCACATGACATGAGCCTATATTAACTATAACTTTCTGTATCATAACACTTTACATGGCATGAGCCTATACTAACTACAGCTTTCTGAAACACAACAGTTCACACGGCATGGGCCATAGAGTAACTATATCTTTCTGAATCATAACTGTTCACATGCCATGAGCCTACATTCACTATAGCTTTCTGAATCATCAGTTCACATGACATGAGCCTATATTAACTATAGCTTCCTGAATCATAACGGTTCACATGACATGAGCCTATATTAACTATTGCTTTCTGAATCATAACAGTTCACATGGCATGTGCCTATGTTAACTATAGCATTCTGAATCATAACTTTTCACAAGGCATGAGCCTGTACAAACTATAGCTTTTTGAATTATATCAGTTCACATGGCACGAGCAACACAGTAACTGTATCTTGCTGAATCATCACAGTTCAGATAACATTAGCAATACAGTAACTATATCTTCCTGAATCATAACAGTTCACATGACATGAGCCATACAGTAACCATATCTTCCTGTATCATAGCAGTTCACATGGCATGAGCCTATATTAACTATAGCTTTCTGAATCGTAACTGTTCACATGACATGAGAAATACAGTTACTATATATTTCTGAATCAGTACAGTTCACATGATATGAGCCATACAGTTTCTATATATTTCTGAACAATAACAGTTCACATGACATGAGCCGTACAGCAACTATAGCTTCCTGATTCATAAGAGTTCACATGACATGAGCCTACATTAACTGTAGCATGCTGAATCATAACAGTTCACATGGCATGAGTCTATATTAATCATAAGTTCGTGAATCATTACAGTTCACATGACATGAGCTTATATTAAGTATACCTTTCTGAATCATAACAGTTCACATGGCATGAGCCTTTATTAAACATATATAATTATATATATATATATCTGAATCATAACTGTTCAATGACATGAGCAATACAGTAACTATACATTTCTGAATCATAACAGTTCACACATCTTGACCCTATATTAAGTATAGTTTTCTGAATCATAACCGTTCACATGACATGAGCCTATAGTAACTATAACTTTCTGAATCATAACACTTTACATGCCATGAGCCTATACTAACTACAGCTTTCTGAATCACAACAGTTCAGACAGCATGGGCCATACAGTAACTGTATCTTTCTGAAACCTAACATTTCACATGGCATGAGGCATACAGTAACTATATCTTCCTGAATCATAACAGTTCACATGGCATGAGCCATACAGTAACTATATCTTCCTGAATCATAACAGTTCACATCGCATGAGCCTGTACTAACTATAGCTTTCTGAATCATAACAGTTCACATGACATGTGCCATACAGTAACTATAGCTTCCTGAAGCATGACAGTTCCCGTGACTTGAGCTTATATTAACTATACTGTCTCCGTTAAAATTGGCGATATTGTGTATATTTTCAACAAGTGGAAATCAAAATTTATTGTCTGCTTGGAACTGCAGCGTGTCATTTGGGGAGTAGTGGCGAGCTAAGAACGAGTTTTTTCGTCGTTCAGAGGGGTGACACACGGCCAGGACTGTGGCAAGTTCAAAGCAAACCACGTGACTACGCCGCACGCGCGCAACTCACATTCTGGATCTGTAATAGTCTGAGCTAATTAAATGAGACCATCAGCCAATTATCGTTCTCGTTGAAGATCACACCTCCCAGGCTGATAAGATAAAATGGCCTTGTTACGAGTAAATCGCTCTCTCTGAATATCCTTCTCTCTGAATATTCTTCGCTGTGCTGCTGTGTGGGACACATTACGTTATCGGACCACGTGGAGAAATAATTTCCAGTTCAAGTCGACGCCCGTTCTGCCAGAATTTAGCGAGATAATTAGTGAATTCTATGGAATAAAACACGCCTTAAGAACCAAGTTAAGCGTGACTATGTAGACGAGCTCTTAATATTCGACGTGTGCTTGTGCAAAATACTTAATCTTGTCATCTCAGTTACAGCTTGTGACCGGAATTCTACGGAAGTCGTCTTAGAAGTTGAACACCTCAAGATGGACAATTCCACAACCACCGACAACACAATTTCATCGACGGACACCTGCTACAGAGCCTCCATGGAGCTGTAAAATGTGAGGCGTATCTGGTAATTGGAAGGAGACTGACCGGAGGAAGATGCTGGAATAATTGACTGTCGACGGGAATCGAACTCCATCGAAAACTTGAGTACCCTTTAATTTAATTTATCTGTCTTACCTTTTGTACAACTAGAGGTCTTTCTTCTTCAAGTCGTAGATCTATTAGTTTGTTGTAGTTAGAAATATTTCATTTTTCCACTTCTTAAGGTGTCGTGGTAGACTAGGTAGGTGTGAATGAAGTTTTGAATCTATTAGAGTAGACATGTAGGTTGTCTTTGAATGATTTCCCATACTTAGGAGCTTTATACTTAACAATCACTGTCCACACGATAAATCTACTTCCCTTGTAATGTTGAATGTTACTGGACTGAAATTTACGTGTACATTTTGAGTGAATAGGGTCGAACCTAGTGCCTTTCAAGATCACTTGTTGTATTTATGATGAAGTCTTCTAATTTTACGATATTCCACGAGGATCAGTAGATGTAATAATCACTTAAATAATAATAATATTGACTAAAGATCGGGTAAAACAGAATTAAACGCTCGTGAGCCATAAATTTACAGTAGAGTCCTTATATGTGAGATTGAATATGCTCTGTTCATGAAGGGTCTGGAATATGACCAATCCTGAGGGATATTTGTTGTATAATTGAGCAATTGATGATATAATGATGATATTTGACTTATTCTTGTGTATTGGGAGCGCAAGATAGATTATAATTATTGGAGCACGTGTTGCGAATGTATTTCACAGGTAGGGAATAAAAATAATACGATTAAGGCTCACGCTCACGATAGTTTTAACCTGTAGCCCAAACGATGGTAGTGCTTATGGATTTTACTAGAATCTTCCATTATAATTTCAAGAGTTAGATGAACTCACATTGATATGTGAAATGTGTTTCTACCAAGTGATACCTATGACTTCGATCACTAGTCACCATTAATGAAGAATAATTTCAGTACACAGATTATTTCTGCTAGATATTACGCGACCTGTCCACTAGTAAAAATCATGAATAAACTTGCCAAAACAGGATTCGATGTAAATAATGTACATAAAAGACGTGTTTCCTAGTGTGAATGTGTGTGTGTATGTATATATGTATATTTCTCTTGTATCATGTTGGTTCCATTTAATTTGATCTGGTCACAAACTTGCTGCGACGCAGATTACACTCATCGTTGTGTGTTGCCTTAAGAAGTAATTTTCATGCCCTTAAGGGAAAGTTTGATCAACTTAAGTCGAGGAAGACTAGAAAAGGATTTATTTTCTTAATTAGCGAGATTTAAAAGGAAAGATCATCTCGTTATTTTACGAAGGCACTCGATTTGTAAATAAAATTTATTTAACTAGCTCACACGTGGATAACGTAAATTTCTGACACATTTATAGTTGAACTTTGAAATATTTTAAGATTAATTTGAATGGAAATGCAATACAAAGATCAGAGGTAGAAGTTCGTTAGCCGCATGATTACTTTGAGTTATGGTGAAAATAAGTCATTAATAATTAATTGAAAATAATTATTCTGGAATGCTAACGACGATCATTAGTTAAATAATGCAGTGGAAAATTAATGAGAACATGATCGTGTGACAATGAAACATAGGTTAATTAAATGTTGAGAAAATTAATAATAATAATCAGAATAATGATTAATTAATTTTTGAGAATTTTGAAATCAATTTTCATTTTCTACTGAAGTTCATGTTGGTGTCATTGACTAATATTAAATACTGTAAATGATAAATTCAGTTGAGTACACCTTAAAACCACGTGTTGAGACTACTTTGAATTGGTAAAGTTGAACACATTTATTGTAAAACCCTCGTTAGCAAGACAGTTGTTAATGATTTTATGAACCTGTATGTTATTTTTTTTAATTCTTTCAATCAAATATTTTGATTTGGAAAGGCAAGAGGCCTAATTTTTCTTTGGTTTTCATTACAGCACAGTAGGGCTGGAGATTAAGAACACGTGTCACTCTAAATAAGGAGGAAGAAAATCAATATTATGAAAGTTCTATGTAAAACAAAAAAATATCAGTAAGAATATTTTCATTTATTATTTGCTTATGTGAATAAATGTCAGAGTGTTGTTTTAACATTTGTTTTTTTCCTGCTTGGTCATCAATCCATGACATGCCTTAAATGCCTCTAGTAAGTGATAGCCAACGATCGAACGGCCCACCTCGGGATCTCTCTCTCGCTGGCTGGGCTTAGCTCGGAAAAAATG
Organism: Anabrus simplex; assembly: GCF_040414725.1. NCBI lineage: Eukaryota > Metazoa > Arthropoda > Insecta > Orthoptera > Tettigoniidae > Anabrus > Anabrus simplex. Next base: position 8,647,529 of record NC_090266.1, read on the forward strand.
GGGGCAATACCTTTCTGAATCATAACAGTTCACATGGCATGGGCCATAAGGTAAGTATATATTGCTGAATCGTAACAGTTCATTTGACATGAGCCATGCAGTAACTTAATCTTCCTGAATCATAACAGTTCAAACGACATGAGCCATACAGTAACTATATCTTCCTGAATGATAACAGTTTACATGGCATGAGCCATACAGTAACTACATCTTTTTGAATCATTACAGCTCACATGACATGAGCCCTACAGTTACTATATATTCCTGAATCATAATAGTTCACATGACATTATCCATACAGTAACTATAGCTGTCTGAATGATATCAGTTCACATAGCATGAGCGATACAGTTACTATAGCTTTCTGAATCATAAGAGTTCACAGACATGAGCCTATATTAACTATAGTCTTCTGAATCAATACAGTTCACATGGCATGAGCCATACAGTTACTGTAGCATTCTGAATCATAAGAGTTCACATGACACGAGCCTACATTAACTATACCTTTCTGAATCATAACAGTTCACATGACGTGTCATACAGTAAATATAGCTGTCTGAATCTTAAGCGTTCACATGACATTACCTCACATTAACTATAGATTCCTGGACCATAACAGTTAATATGGCATGTGCCTGCATTAACTATAGTTTTCTGAATCATAACTGTTCTCATATCGTGAGCCTATACTAACTATAGCTTTCTGAATCATAACTGTTCACATGGCAGGAGCCCATATTAAATATTGCTTTCTGAATCATAAAAGTTCACATGACATGACCCTACATTAACTATAGCTTTCTGAATCATAACTGTTCAATGGTATGAGCCTATAATAACTACTGCTTTCTGAAGCATAACAGTTCACATGACATGAGCCTACATTAACTATAGCTTTCTGAATCATAACTGTTCACATGGCATGACCCATACAGTAACTATAGCTGTCTGAATCATAAGCGTTCACATGACATTAGCTCAAAATAACTATAGATTTCTGGACCATAACAGTTCATATGGCATGTGCCTGTATTAACTATACTTTTCTGAATCATAACTGTTCTCATATCGTGAGCCTATACTAACTATAGCCTTCTGAATCATAACTGTTCACATGGCATGAGCCCATATTAACTATTGCTTTCTGAATCATAAACGTTCACATGAGATGAGCCTATATTAACTATAGCTTTCTGAATCATAACTGTTCAAATGGCATGAACAAATAATAACTACTGCTTTCTGAAGCATAACAGTTCACATGAAATGAGCCTACATTAACTATAGCTTTCTGAATCATAACAGTTCACATGGCACGAGCGTATATTAACTATAGCTTCCTGAATCATAACAGTTCACATGACATGAGCTTATATTAAGTATAGCTTTCTGAATCCTCACTGTTCACATGACATTAGCCTATATTAACTACAGCTTTCTGAATCATAAGGGTTCACATGACAAGAGGCTATATTAACTATAGCTTCCTGAATCATAAAACTCCACATGGCATGAGCCTATGTTAACTATAGCTTTCTGAATCATAAGAATTCACATGGCATGAGCCTGTACTAACTATAGCTTATTGAATCATATCAGTTCACATGGCACGAGCCATACAGTAACTGTATCTTCCTGAATCATAATAGTTCACATAACATGAGGAATACAGTAACTATATCTTCCTGAATCATAACAGTTCACATGACATGAGCCATACAGCAACTATAGCTTCCTGAATCATAAGAGTTCACATGACATGAGCCCACATTAACTGCAGCTTTCTGAATCATAACAGTTCACATGGCAAGAGTCTATATTAATCATAGCTTCCTGAAACATAACAGTTTACAACACATGAGCTTATAATAACTATACCTTTCTGAATCATAATTGTTCACATGGCATGAGCCTATATTAACTATAGCTTTCTGAATCATAACAGTTCACATGGCATGGGCCATAAGGTAAGTACATATTTCTGAATCGTAACAGTTCATTTGACATGAGCCATGCAGTAACTATATCTTCCTGAATCATAACAGTTCACATGGCATGAGCCTTACAGTAACTATATATTTCTGAATGATGACAGTACACATGCTATGAGCCATATAGTAACCGTATCTTTCTGAATGATGACAGCACACATGATGTAAGCCATATAGTAACTATATATTTCAGAATCATAGCAGTTTACATGACATGACCCACACAGTAATTATATATTTCTGAATCATAACAGTCACATGACATGAGCCGTACAGTAACTATATATTTCTGTATCATAACAGTTCATATTACATGAGACACAGAGTATATATATTTTTGGATCATAACAGATCACATGACATGAGCCATACAGTAACTATATATTTCTCAATTATAACAGTTCACATGACATGAGCCATACATTAGCTATACCTTTTAGAATCATTGCCACTCACATGATATGAGGCATACAGTAAGTAGATCTTTATGAATCATTACAGCTCACATGATATGAGGCTATATTATCTATATCTATCTGAATCATGACAGTTCACATAACATTAACCATGAAGTATCTCTATCTTCCTGAGTCATAACAGTTTACATGACATGAGGCATACACTATCTATAGCTCTCTGAATCGTAACAGTTCACATGGCATGAGCCTATATTAACTATAGCTTTCTGAATAATAACTGTTCACATGACATGTGCCATACAGTAACTATATATTTCTGAATCATAACTGTCCACATGGCATGAGCCTACATTAACTATAACTTCCTGAATCATAACAGTTCACATGACATGAGCTTATATTAACTATACCTTTCTGAATCATAACAGTTCACATGGAATGAGCCATACAGTAACTATATCTTCCTGAATTATAACAGTTTACATGACATGAGCCATACAGTAACTACACCTTCTTGAATCATTACAGCTCACATGACATGAGCCTTACAGTTACTATATATTCCTGAATCATAACAGTTCGCATGACATTATCCATACAGTTACTATAACTGTCTGAATCATATCAGTTCACATAGCATGAGCCACACGGTTACTAAAGCATTCGGAATCATAAGAGTTCACATGACATGAGCCTATATTAACTATAGACTTCTGAATCAATACAGTTCGTATGGCATGAGCCATACAGTTACTGTAGCTTTCTGAATCATAAGAGTTCACATGACACGAGCCTACATTAATTGTAGCTTTCTGAATCATAACAGTTACAATGACATGAGTCATACAGTAACTACAGATGGCTGAATCTTAAGCGTTCACATGATATGAGCCTACTTTAACTATAGATTTCTGGACCACAACAGTTCATACGGAATGCGCCTGTATTAACTATAGCTTTGTGAATCATAACTGTTCACAGGGCATGAGCCTATATTAACTATTGCTTTCTGAATCATAAGAGTTCACATGACATGAACCTACATTAACTATAGCTTTCTGAATAATAACAGTTCACATTACATGAGACTATATTAACTATAACTTTCTGAATCATAACTGCCAAATGGCATGAGCCTATAATAACTACAGCTTTCTGAACCATAACAGTTCACAGGACATGAGCCTACATTAAATATAGCTTTCTGAATCATAACAGTTCACATGGCATGACCCATACAGTAACTACATCTTTTTGAATCATGACAGCATACATGACATGAGCCATACAGTAACTATATATCCCTGAATCATAACTGTACAAATAGCAAGAGACTATACTAACTACAGCTTCTGGATCATAACACTTCTCGTGGCATGAGGCATACAGCAACTAAAGCTTTATGAATCATGACAGCTCATATGGTATGAGCCTATATTAACTATAGCTTTCTGAAACATAGCAGTTCACATGGCATGAGCCTACATTAACTATAGCTTTCTGAATAATAACAGTTCACATGACAAGGGCCTATATTACCTATAAACTTTGAATCATAACCGTTCATATGACATGAGCCTCCATTAACTATAGCTTTCAGAATCATAACAGTTCACATGGCACGAGACTATATTAACTATAGCTTTCTGAATCATGACAGTTCACATGACATGAGCTTATATTAAATATAGTTTTCTGAATCCTAAATGTTCACATGACATGAGCCTATATAAACTACAGCTTTGTGAATCATAAGTGTTCACATGATATGAGGCTACATTAACTATAGCTTTCTGAATCATAACGGTTCACATGGCTTGAGCCTATATTAACTATAGCTTTCTGAGTCACAACAGTTCACATGACATGAGCCATACAGTAACTATATCTCCCTGTATCGTAGCAGTTCACATGGCATGAGCCTATATTAACTACAGCTTTCGGAATCATAACAATTCACATGGCATGACCCATACAGTAACTACATATTTCTGAATCATAACTGTTCATATGACATGAGCCTATATTAACTATAGCCTTCTGAATCATAACCCTTCACATGACATGAGCCGTACAGTAGCTATATCTTTCTGAATCACAACAGTTCACATGACATGAGCCATACAGTAACTATATATTTCTGAATCATAAGAGTTCACATGGCATGAGCCTACATTTACTATAGCTTTCTGAATCATAAGAGATCACATGGCATGAGGCTTTATTAATCATAGCTTTCTGAATCATAACAGTTCGCATGGCATGAACCATACAGTAACTATATATTTCTGAATCATAACTGTTCACATGGCATGAGCCTATATTAACTATAGCTTTCTGAAACATATCAGTTCACATGGCATGAGTTATACAGCAACCATAGCTTTCTGAATCATAACAGTTCACATGACATGAGCCTATATTAACTATAGCCTTCTGGAACACAACAGTTCACTTGGCATGAGCCTGTACTAACTATATCTTCCTGTATCATAAAAGTTCACATGACATGAGCAATACAGTAACTATATCTTCTGAATCATAACAGTTCGCATGACATGAGCCATGCAGTAACTATATCGTCCTGTATAATAGCAGTTCACATGGCATGAGCCTATATTAACTATATCTTTCTGAATCATAACAGTTCATATTGCATGAGCCTATACTAACTATATTTTTCTGAATCATAACAGTTCACATGACATGAGCCTTAGAGTAACTATATATTTCTGAATCATAACAGTTCACATGGCATGAGCCTATATAAATTATAGCTTTCAGAATCATAACAGTTCACATTGCATGAGCCTATACTAACTATAGCTTTCTCAATCATAACAGGTCACATGACATGAGCCTATATTAACTATTGCTTTCTGAATCAAAAGTGTTCACATGACATGAGGCTACATTATCTATAGCTTTCTGAATCATAACGGTTCACATGACATGAGCCTTACAGTATCTATATATTTCTGAATCATAACAGTTGACGTGGCATGAGCATTTCAGTTACTATATATTTCTGAAACATAACAGTTCACAAGGCATGAACCATACAGCAACTGTACCTTTCTGAATCATAAGAGTTCACATGACATGAGCCTAAATTTACTATAGCTTTCTGAATCATAACAGTTCACATTGCATGAGCCTATACAAACTATATATTTCTGAATCATAACAGTTCACATGGCATGAGCCTATATTAACTATAGCTTTTGAATCAATACTGTTCACATGACATGAGCCTATATTACGTATAGCTTTCTGAATCATAACAGTTCACACGGCATGAGCCGTATACTAACTATATGTTTCTGAATCATAACAGTTCACATGACATGAGCCTTAGAGTAACTATATATTTCTGAATCATAACAGTTCACATGGCATGAGCCTATATAAATTATAGCTTTCTGAATCATAACTGTTCACATGGCATGAGCCTATATTAACTATAGCTTTCTGAATCATAACTGTTCACATGGCATGAGCCTACTTTAACTATAGCTTTCTGAATCATATCAGTTCACATGACATGAGCCTGTATTAAGTACAGCTTCCTGAGTAATAACGGTTCACATGACATGAGCCTGTATTAACTATTGCTTTCTGAATCATAACAGTTCACATCGCATGAGCCTGTACTAACTACGGCTTTCTGAACCATAACAGTTCACATGGCATAAGCCATATAGTAACTGTATCTTGCTGAATCACAACAGTTCACATGACATGATCCATACAGTAGTTACTTCATTCTGAATCATAACAGTTCACATGCCTTGAGCCATACAGTAACTATTTATTTCTGAATCATAACAGTTCACATGGCATGTGCCTATATTAACTATAGCTTTCTGAAACATTACTGTCCACATGGCATGAGCCTGTACTAACTATAGCTTTTTGAATCATATCAGTTCACATGGCACGAGCCATACAGTAACTGTATCTTGCTGAATCATAGCAGCTCACATGACATGAGCAATACAGTAACTATATCTTCCTGAATCATAAAAGTTCACATGACATGAGCCATCCAGTAACTATATTTTCCTGTATCATAGCAGTTCACATGGCATGAGCCTATATTAACTATAGCATTCTGAATCATAGCTGTTCACATGGCATGAGCCTACTTTATATATAGCTTTCTGAATCATATCGGTTCACATGACATGAGCCTATATTAACCATTGCTTTCTGAATCATATCAGTTCACATGGCATGAGCCTGTACTAACCATAGCTTTCTGAATCATAACAGTTCACATGGCATGAGCCATACAGTAGTTACATCTTTCTGAATCATAACAGTTCACATGACATGAGCCATAGAGTAACTATTTATTTCTGAATCGTAACAGTTCACATGACATGCGTCTATATTAATCATAGCTTCCTGAATCATAACAGTTCACATGACATGAGCCTATATTAACTATAGTTTTTTGAATCATAAGAGTTCACATGGCATGGGCCATAAAGGTAAGTATATAAATTTCCGAATCGTAACAGTTCATTTGACATGAGCCATGCTGTGACTATATCTTCCATAATCATAACAGTTCACACGGCATGAGCCATACAGTAACTATATCTTTCTGAATGATGACAGTACACATGCTATAAGCCATATAGTAACTGTATCCTTCTGAATGATGACAGCACACATGATGTAAGCCATAAGGTAACTATATATTTCTGAATCATAGCAGTTTACATGACATGATCCACACAGTAATTATATATTTCTGAATCATAACAGTCACATGACATGAGCCGTACAGTAACTATATATTTCCGTATCATAACAGTTCACATTACATGAGACACAGAGTATATATATCTTTTGGATCATAACAATTCACATGACAAGAGCCATACAGTAACTATATCTTTCTGAATCATAACAGCTCACATGACATGAGCCGTACAGTAACTATATCTTCCTGAATCATTACAGTTCACATGACATGAGCCTTTCAGTAACTATATACTTCTCAATTATAACAGTTCACATGACATGATCCATTCAGTAAGGATATCATCCTGAATAATAACAGTCCACATGGCATGCGCCTACATTAAATATAGCTTTCTGAATCATAACAGTTCACATGGCATGAGCCTATATTAAGTATAGCTCTCTAAATCATAACAGTTACATGGCATGAGTCATACTGTGGCTATATCATTTTGAATCATTACAGCTCATATGACATGAGCCTATATTAACTACATCTTTTTGAATCATTACAGCTCACATGACATGAGGCATAGAGTACCTCATCTTTTTGAATTATTACAGCTCAGATGACACGAGGCTATATTAGGTACATTTCTTCAGTCATTACAGCTCGAATGACATGAGGCTATATTAGCTATATCTTTCTGAATCATAACAGTTCACGTGACATGAGCCATACAGTAACTATATCTTTCTGAATCATAACAGTACACATGACATGATTAATACAGTAACTATATATTTCTGAATCCTAACAGATCACATGACATGATCCATAGAGTTACTATATCTTCCTGTATTTTAGCAATTCAAATGGCATGAGCCTATATTAACGGTGGCTTTCGGACTAAAAACAGTTCACATTGCACGAGCCTATACTAACTATAGCTTTCTGAATCATAACAGTTCACATGCATGAGTCTAAACTAACTATACCTCCCCAAATCACAACACTTCACATGACATGAACCATACAGTAACGATATATTTCCGAATCATAACAGTTCACATGGCTTGAGCCAAGATTATCTATAGCTATCTGAATCATAACAGTTCACATGTCATGAGCTTATATTAACTATAGCTTTCTGAATCGTAACAGTTCGCATGACATGAGCCTATATTAACTATAGCTTTCTGAATCATGACAGTTCACATGGCATGAGATTATATTAACTATATATATATATCTGAACCAAAGCAGTTCACATGACATGAGCCATACAGTAACTATTCCTTCCAGAATCATAACAGGTCACATGATATGAGCAATACAGTAACTATATATTTCTGAATCATGACAGTTCACACGGCTTGAGCCTATATTAACTATAGTTTTCTGAATCATAACCATTCACATGGCATGAGCCTATTCTAACTACATCTCTCTGAATCATAACAGTTCACATGATATGAGCCATACAGCAACTATAATTTTCTGAATCATAACAGTTCACATGACATGAGCCCATATTAACTATAAATTCCTGAATCATAACAGTTCACATGATATGAGCCTATATTAACCATAACTTTCTGAATCATAACACTTTAAATGGCATGAGCCTATACTAACTACAGCTTTCTGAATCATAACAGTTCTCATGGCATGGGCCATACAGTAACTGTATCTTTCTGAATCATAACAGTTCACAAGACATGAGCCATACAGTAGCTATATCTTCCTGAATCATAACAGTTCACATGACATTAGCCATAGAGTAACTATATATTTCTGAATCATAACATTTCACATGGCATGTGTCTATATTAACTATAGCTTTCTGAATCATAACTGTATATGTTAACTATAGCTTTCTGAATCATAACAGTTCACATGGCATGAGCCTGTACGAACTATAGCTTTTTGAATCATATCAGTACACATGGCACGAGCCATACAGCAACTGCATCTTGCTGAATCATAACAGTTCACATAACATGAGCATTACAGTAACTATATCTTCCTGATTCATAACAGTTCACGTGACATGAGCCATACAGTAACTATATCGTCATGTATCATAGCAGTTCACATGGCATGAGCCTATATTAACTATAGCTTTCTGAATCATAACTGTTCACATGACATGAGCCATACAGTTACTATATATTTCTGAATCAGTACAGTTCACATGATATGAGCTATAGAGTTTCTGTATATTTCTGAATAATAACAGTTCACATGACATGAGTCATATAGCAACTATAGCTTCCTGAATAATAAGAGTTCACATAACATGAGCATACATTAACTGCAGCTCTCTGAATCATAACAGTTCACATGGCAAGAGTCTATAATAAGCATAGCTTCCTGAATCATAACTGTTCACATGACATGAGCCATACAGTTTCTATATATTTCTGAATCAGTACAGTTCACATGATATGAGCTACACAGTTTCTGTATATTTCTGAATAATAACAGTTCACATGACATGAGTCATACAGCAACTATAGCATCCTGAATAATAAGAGTTCACATGACATGAGCCTACATTAACTATAGCTTTCTGAATCATAACAGTTCACATGGCATGAATCTATATTAATCATAGCTTCCTGAATCATAACTGTTCACCTGATATGAGCTTATGTTATCTGTAACTTTCTGAAACATAACAGTACACATGGAATGAGATTATATTACCTATAGCTTTCTGAATCAAAACAGTTCACATGGCATGGGATATACAGTAACTATAGCTTCCTGAATCATAACAGTTCACATGACATGAGCCATACAGTAACTATATATATCTGAATCATAACAGTTCACATGACATGAGCCATACAGTAACTATATCTTCCTGAATCATATCTGTTCACAGGACATGAGCCTTACAGTAACTATATATTTCTCAATTATAACAGTTCACATGACATGAGCCATAGAGTAACTATATCTTCCTGAATCATAACAGTCCACATGGCATGAGCCTACATTTACTATAGCATTCTTAATCATAACAGGTCACATGGCATGAGCCTATATTAAGTATAGCTTTCTGAATCATAACAGTCACAGGTATGAGCCATACCGTGACATTATCATTTTGAATCATTACAGCTCATATCACATGAGCCTATATTAACTATATCTTTTTGAATTATAACAGTTCACATGACATGAGGCATACACTATCCATAGCTCTCTGAATCATAACAGTTCACATGGCATGAGCCTATATTACTGTAGTTTTTTTAATCATATCTGCTCACATGGCATGAGCCTATACGATCTATTGCTTTCTGAATCATAACTGTTCACATGACATGAGCCATACAGTAACTACATCTTTTTGAATCATAACAGCTCACATGACATGAGCCTTACAGTTACTATATATTCCTGAATCATAACAGTTCACATGACATTAGCCAAACAGTAACTACAGCTGTCTGAATCATAACAGTTCACATAACATGAGCCATACAGTTTGTATAGCTTTCTGAATCATAAGAGTTCACATGACATGAGCCTATATTAACTATTGACTTCTGAATCAGTACAGTTCACATGGCATGAGCCATACAGTTACTGTAGCTTTCTGATTCATAAGAGTTCACATGACACGAGCCTACACTAACTATAGCTCTCTGAATCATAACAGTTCACATGACTAGAGCCATACAGTAGTTATAGCTGTCTGAAACTTAAGCGTTCACATGACATTAGCCAATAGTAACTATAGATTTCTGGACCATAACAGTTCATTTGGCATGTGCCTATATTAACTATAGTTTTCTGAACCATGACTCTTCTCATATCGTGTGCCTATACTAAATATATCTTTCTGAATCATAACACTTCACATGGCACGGCCTATATTAACTATAGCTTTCTGAATCATACGAGTTCACATGACTTAAGCCTACATTAACTGTAAATTTCTGAATCATAATAGTTCACATGACATGAGCCTATATTAACTATAGCTTTCGGAATCATGACAGTTCACATGACATGAGCCATACAGTAACTATATCTTCCTGAATCATAACTGTTCACAGGACATGAGCCTTACAGTAACTATATATTTCTCAATTATAACAGTTCACATGACATGAGCCATAGAGTAACTATATCTTCCTGAATCATAACAGTCCACATGGCATGAGCCTACATTTACTATAGCATTCTTAATCATAACAGGTCACATGGCATGAGCCTATATTAAGTATAGCTTTCTGAATCATAACAGTCACAGGTATGAGCCATACCGTGACATTATCATTTTGAATCATTACAGCTCATATCACATGAGCCTATATTAACTATATCTTTTTGAATCATAACAGTTCACATGACATGATGCATACACTATACATAGCTCTCGGAATCATAACAGTTCACATGGCATGAGCCTATATTACTGTAGCTTTCTGAATCATATCTGTTCACATGGCATGAGCCTATACGATCTATAGCTTTCTGAATCATAACTGTTCACATGACATGAGCCATACAGTAACTACATCTTTTTGAATCATTACAGCTCACATGACATGAGCCTTACAGTTACTATATATTCCTGAATAATAACAGTTCACATGACATTAGCCATACAGTAACTACAGCTGTCTGAATCATAACAGTTCACATAACATGAGCCATACAGTTTGTATAGCTTTCTGAATCATAAGAGTTCTCATGACATGAGCCTATATTAACTATTGACTTCTGAATCAGTACAGTTCACATGGCATGAGCCATACATTTACTGTAGCTTTCTGTATCATAAGAGTTCACATGACACGAGCATACACTAACTATAGCTTTCTGAATCATAACAGTTCACATGACTAGAGCCATACAGTAGTTATAGCTGTCTGAAACTTAAGCGTTCACATGACATGAGCCAATATTAACTATAGATTTCTGGACCATAACAGTTCATTTGGCATGTGCCTATATTAACTATAGTTTTCTGAACCATGACTGTTCTCATATCGTGTGCCTATACTAAATATATCTTTCTGAATCATAACTCTTCACATGGCACGAGCCTATATTAACTATAGCTTTCTGAATCATACGAGTTCACATGACTTAAGCCTACATTAACTGTAGCTTTCTGAATCATGAGAGTTCACATGACATGAGCCTATATTAACCATAGCTTTCGGAATCATAACAGTTCAAATGGCATGAGCCTATAATAACTACAGCTTTCTGAAACATAATAGTTCACATGACGTGAACCTACATTAACTATAGCTTTCTGAATCGTAACAGTTCACATGGCATGACCCATACGGTAACTACATCTTTTTGAATCATTACAGCTTACATGACATCAGCCATTCAGTAACTATATATTACTGAATCATAACTGTACACATGGCAAGAGGCTATATTAACTACAGATTTCTGGATCATAACAGTTCTCATGGCATGAGCCATATAGCAACTCTAGCTTTCTGAATCATGACAGTTCATATGGCATCAGCCTATATTAACTATAGCTTTCTGATACATAGCAGTTCTCATGGCTTGAGCCCACATTAACTATAGCTTTCTGAATCATAACAGTTCACGTGACATGAGAATATATTTACTATAGCTTTCTGAAAAATAACAGTTCACAATACAAGGGCCTATATTAACTATATATTTCTGAATCATAACAGTTCGCATGACATGAGCCTAAATTAACTATAGCTTTCTGAATCATAACAGTTCACATGACATGAGCTTATATTAATTATAGCCTTCTGAATCCTAACAGTTCACATGACAAAAGCCTATATTAACTACAGCTTTCTGAATCATAAGTGTTCACATGACATGAGGCTACATTAACTATAGCTTTCTGAATCATAAGTGTTCACATGACATGAGCCATACAGTAACTATATCTTCCTGTATCATAGCAGTTCACATGACATGAGCCTATATTAACTATAGCTTTCTGAATCATAACGGTTCACATGACATGTGCCATACAGTAACTATATATTTCTGAATCATACAGTTCACAAGGCATGAGCCATAGAGCAACCCTAACTTTCTGAATCATAAGAGTTCACATGATATGAGCCTACATTAACTATAGCTTTCTGAATTATAACAGTTCACATGGCTTGAGCCTTTATTAATCATAGCTTTCTGAATCATAACTGTTCACATGGCATTAGCCATACAGTAACTATATATATCTGAATCATTATTGTTCACATGGCATGAGCCTATATTAACTATAGCTTTCTGAAACATAACAGTTCACATGGCATGAGTCATACAGCAGCTATAGCTTTCTGAATCATAACAGTTCACATGCCATGAGCCTATATCAACTATAGCTTTGTGAAACATAACAGTTCGCATGGCATGAGCCTGTACTAACTATATCTCCCTGAATCATAACAGTTCACATGACATGAGCAAAACAGTAACTATATCTTCCTGAATCATAACAGTTCACATGACATGCGCCATGCTGTAACTATATCTTCCTCTTTAATAGCAGTTCACATGGCATGAGCCTATACTAACTATAGTTTTCTGGATCATAACAGTTCACAATGCATGAACCTATACTTACTATGGCTTTCTGAACCATAACAGTTAACATGGCATAAGCCTATATTAACTATAGCTTTCTGAATGATAACTGTTCACATTGCGTGAGCCAATACGAACTATATATTACAGAATCATAACAGTTCCAATGGCATGAGCCTATATTAACTATAGCTTTTGAATCATAACAGTTCACATGACATGATCCAATATTAACTATAGCTTTCTGAATCGTAACAGTTCACATGGCATGAGCCATACAGTAACTATATATTTCTGAATCTTAACAGTTCACATGACATGAGGCATACAGTAACTAGATATTTCTGTATCATAACAGGTCACATGGCATGAGCCTATATTAACTATAGCTTTCTGAATCATAACAGTTCACTTGGCACGAGCCTATATTAACTATAGCGTTCTGAATCATAACGGTTCACATGGTATGAGCCTGAACTAACTATAGCTTTCTGAATAATAACAGTTCACATGGCATGAGCCATACAGTAACTATATCTTTCTGTATCATAACAGTTCTCATGGCATGTGCCTATAATTACTATAGCTTTCTGGATCATAATACTTCTCATTTTTGGAGCCTATATTAACTATTGCTTTCTGAATCATAACAGTTCTCATGGCATGTGCCTATAATTACTATAGCTTTCTGAATCATAAGGGTTCACATGATATGAGCCTACATTAACTCTAGCCTTCTGAATCCTAACAGTTCTCATGGCATGTGCCTATAATTACTATAGCTTTCTGAATCATAAGAGTTCACATGATATGAGCCTACATTAACTCTAGCTTTCTGAATCATAACAGTTCACATGTCATGAGCCTATATTAACTATAGCTTTCTGAATCCTAACAGTTCTCATGGCATGTGCCTATAATTACTATAGCTTTCTGAATCATAAAAGTTCACATGATATGAGCCTACATTAACTCTAGCTTTCTGAATCATAACAGTTCATATGTCAGGAGCCTATATTAACTATAGCTTTCTGAATCCTAGCAGTTCTCATGGCATGTGCCTATAATTACTATAGCTTTCTGAATCATAATAGTTCTCATGGCTTGAGCCTGTATTAGCTATAGCTATCTGAATCATAACAGTTCACATGGCATGAGCCTATATTAATCATAGTGTTCTGATTCATAACAGTGCACATGATATGAGCCATGCTGTAACTATTTCTTCCTCTATAATATCAGTTCACATGGCATGAGCCTATATTAACTATAGCTTTCTGAATCCTAACAGTTCACATGTCATGAGCCTATATTAACTATAGCTTTCTGAATCATAATAGTTCTCATAGCTTGAGCCAATATTAACTATAGCTATCTGAATCATAACAGTTCACATTGTATGAGCCTGAACTAACTATAGCTTTCTGAATAATAACAGTTCACATGGTATGAGCCATACAGTAACTGTATGTTCCTGAGTCATCACAGTTCACATGACATGTGCCATTAGTAACTATATATTTCTGAATCTTAACAGTTCACATGACATGAGGCATACAGTAACTAAATATTTCTGAATCATAACAGGTCACATGGCATGACCCTATGTTTACTATAGCTCTCTGAAACATAACAGTTCACATGGCATGAGCCTATATTAATCATAGTGTTCTGATTCATAACAGTGCACATGATATGAGCCATGCTGTAACTATTTCTTCCTCTATAATATCAGTTCACATGGCATGAGCCTATATTAACTATAGCTTTCTGAATCATAACAGTTCACATGTCATGAGCCTACATTAACTATAGCTTTCTGAATCCTAACAGTTCTCATGGCATGTGCCTATTATTACTATAGCTTTCTGAATCATAATAGTTCTCATAGCTTGAGCCAATATTAACTATAGCTATCTGAATCATAACAGTTCACATTGTATGAGCCTGAACTAACTATAGCTTTCTGAATAATAACAGTTCACATGGTATGAGCCATACAGTAACTGTATGTTCCTGAGTCATCACAGTTCACATGACATGTGCCATTAGTAACTATATATTTCTGAATCTTAACAGTTCACATGACATGAGGCATACAGTAACTAAATATTTCTGAATCATAACAGTTCACAAGGCATGAGCCATACAGTAACTGTATCTTCCTGAATCATAACAGTTCACATGACATGATCCATACAATAACTATATATTTCTGAATCATAACAGTTCACATGAGATGAGCGATACAATAACTATATATTTCTGAATCATAACAGTTCACATGGCATGAGCCATACAATAACTATATATTTCTGAATCATAACAGTTCACATGAGATGAGCGATACAATAACTATATATTTCTGAATCATAACAGTTCACATGAGATGAGCGATACAATAACTATATATTTCTGAATCATAACAGTTCACATGAGATGAGCGATACAATAACTATATATTTCTGAATCATAACAGTTCACATGAGATGAGCGATACAATAACTATATATTTCTGAATCATAACAGTTCACATGGCATGATCCATACAATAACTATATATTTCTGAATCATAACAGTTCACATGACATGATCCATACAATAACTATATATTTCTGAATCATAACAGTTCACATGAGATGAGCGATACAATAACTATATATTTCTGAATCATAACAGTTCACATGGCATGAGCCATACAGTAACTAAATATTTCTGAATCATAACAGTTCACATGACATGAGCCTATATTAACTAGAGCTTTCTGAATCATAACAGTTCACATGACATGCGTCATACAGTAACTATAACTTTTTGGATCATTTCACCTCAAATGATACGGCCCAGATAGTAACTCTATCTTTTTAAATCTTAACACCTCATTCGTTCTTTCTTGGATAATAACTAGCGCGCGGAGGTTTTAAGTAATAGGAAGGTGCGAACTAGGTACATAAAAAGCTGTAAATACCAGCAAGTACCAAAAATACCTTCGTCTTTCACGCTATTAGTTACTTTGGCTCACAGAATGAATCTAGATGTAAAATTAGAAATGTTAAAGTGTTTCAGAAGTTTTCCATATACAGGCCGCACTATATAATTACGGAAGCAAGGACTTTATCTGCACAACAACACTTCCAAACCATCTTTAACCTGTCTTCATTTTTTGTTTGGTCTCTTTGTTCCGGGATTCTAGAACAGATATCGTTGAATTGGAGGGTGCTACCGGATCCAGTTTACTAAAAATGGGTTGGAAATTTAGCGTCCTTTGGCGTCTGTCCTTTCAATTTCTTCGATGTAGGTAGGGGACAACTGAACATGATTTCGAATAGATGCCATATATGACGGTAATACTCGTTTTTTAGGATTCATGTGGAATAGGACTCGTATAATACTATCCAAGATATGAACGATATTCCGGGATCTGAAATTTGTGCGACATAAGTTTGAAACTGCCATTGAGCGGTACACGTTTCGAACCTAGCTGGCCCATTTGAGTTGTGAATACCTTATTAGAACGCACAATACTTATTGTATGTGTGTGAGTGTTGGTGAAGTTTATTACACACTTGGCACATGATTACCTTCCCGTCCGTTTAAATCACTCCTCAGTACCCGACCACGATCTTATTATTGGCGCAAGAATAGGTGAAAATGAAATCGTGGCCATTTCTAAAACGCCCATAACTAAACGGAACACCTCACATTCGTCTTCCGCCACAAGTTAACTGGTCAGTTGAAGTATGAAAGATTTTATGAGCCATTTTCACCCCCTTGTCCTGTCTCTGTCATTTTCTTCCCCTTATCTTGTGGCTTAAGATTTTCTAGTAAAATAGTTAAGTAGTATCATCTGCTGAAAGGAAAAAAGTGGCAGGGAGGGATTCAGTTACGTGGAAATATTGTAGGCAGTACGGCCTATGTTGACGGCAGATTGTTCCGAAAGCCTGCACTCTAATATCTTGGAACTTGTAATAGATGCCGTGAGTATGGTATGAAACATAGCCTTTCGAAGACTAAATTGATGTCAGTAGGTAAGAAATTCAACAGAACCGAATGTCAGATTCGTGGTACAAAATGGAACAGGTAGATAAGTTCACGTATTTTGGATGTGTTTTATCCCAGAATGGTAATATAGTGTGATTGAACCTATGTGAATAAAGCTGACGCATGGAAATCCCAGTTGCGTTAACAGTATTCTGTAAGAAGGAAGTCAGCTCCCGGACCAAACTATATTTACAACGGTCAGTTTTCAAACCAACTTTGTTGTACGGGAGTGAAGTCTGGGTGGACTCAGGATATCTTATTCATAAGTTAGAAGTAACAGACATGAAAGTAGCGAGAGTGATTGCTCGTACAAAGAGGTGGGAACAATGGCTGAATGGAACTTGGGATGAGGAAATAAAGGCCAAGTTAGAAATGAAGTCGTTGGGTGTAGCTGTATACATAAGCCAGCTTCGGTGGCGGTATCATGTGAGGCGAATGGAGGAGGATAGGTTACCTTGGAAAATAATGGACTCTGTTATGGAAGGTAAGAGAAGTAGAGGGAGACCAAGACGACGATGGCTAGACTGTGTTTCTAACGATTTAAAGATAAGATGTATAAAAGTAAATGAGGGCACAGCACTAGTTGCAAATAGAGGATTGTGGCGACATATATTAAATTCGCAGGGGCTTGAAGACTGAACGCTGTGTATGTGTAGTGGTGCATCTCAAACATAATTGACACTACCCGAGCACCTCACATTCAGTTATTAACAAGGTTAATACACCAATACAATGCACACAGTCTTCCCAAAATACACAATACTCGTGTCTTATTAGAGCGATAGTAAATTTTGAAGATGCACCGAGTTATAACCCAAGCAAAGAGCTCAACGAATATCTAAAAGAGAAGATGTCACTTAAATAAAATAAATCAATTAAAACAGTATAGAAATAATTAAAGAACTAAATGAACCAAAAATAACAGTGTACACACGCATGGTATCCTTTGACATTACCAACATGTACACCAATATACTAATACATAAATCCATTGTAATTGTAGAAACACTTCTTAAAAATCACTTCGTTACAAGAAACCAAAGAAATGATTAGCCTTCTTAGACCAATGTTAAATCAAAATTGATTTACTTAAAACGACAAATTATATTGTCAAAAAGAAGGGTTAGCCATGGGCTCATCATTTACAGGTATAATAGCAAACATTTTTCCTGAACAACTTTGAAAGATCATCTTAACCGGCCAGCGTTCTAAAGGAATCTTACATTGGAGCAGATACGTAGATGACGTAATACACATATATGATAATGGCATCACTAATTCACACCAGTTAATAAACACACTAAACTCTTTACACAAGTCCATCAGGTCCAGAAGACATCACAGTCAGTAGGAAGTCTCCCTCAGACGTCACACATTCTTGACCACGAGTCGAACTTAATAAAGAATAAAATCCTCGACCAGCCTTTCAAGTTAGCGGGCTAACTGCAGGCCTAACATTACGCTGACCACGCGTTAGCTTAATTAATCTTTGAGGATGTGACATGATACTAGGGAGATGGTGTACGACATAATACATCTGCTCTATTCATAGAAGCGTAACGCTGAAAGGCGGTCTTAGGTATCGGATCTGAGCGACCGTGCAAGGTATCGGCCAAAGAAACACAAGGCTACGAAAGGCGTGGAAATAAAAGAGAGCCTAGCTGTGGTAGACCTAACAGCGTCGGTGTCAGAAAAAAGCAAGAGTTGACCAAGGAAGGTCGGATAGGATAGATAAAATTGATGAGCCCAACACAAGTGAAAAGAATCAACGCCAGGAATCTGCTAAGTGTTCCATAGTCGCCAACCCACACTCTAAAGTTCAGAGCCCCTGTAACCGCTTTTAGTCGATTCATACGACAGGCAGGGGATACCGTCAGAGTTATTCTACCGCACTCAAACCACACACACACACACACACAGGTGTTGGTGATATTTGTTTTAAGAGGAAGTACAACTATGCAACCATTGGAATAAGATGGTGCATATACGGCTCAATAGGTATACCTTATTTATAGGGGCGTAATACCGCTAGGAGACTTCGGAGGCCCAGAGCTGAACTAGGAACAAGATGAGAGTTGCACATGGGACTAGGGAGATGGTGTAAGGATACATACACTCACTTTACTCATAGGTGACGTAACGCACGAAGGCGACTTAAGGGATTTTAGACTTCAACTTGGAACAAGATCCTGCCTGTGCCGTTTGTTTTCTAGTATATGGAACACTCAATTTTTGATTTCAACTTTAGAGCTTATAGAAGTGATCTCTAGAGACTACAACATTGTTGATAATGCCCGGAGGCTAAAGCCTATTGTTTTAAAACCGAGTATTCTTTGGCGTTACATGCCGGGTACCTAACAAGATAAATATTGACAACAATACACCATCTCGGACATAACTTAACCGCACGCTGATCATGCGTTAACCTAGCGGTTACCTATCCCTACACGGGCTAAGCGGCTACACGTTGTGCGAATAGGACTACGGAGATGGTGTAAGACTTATTGCATATTCTTTTTTCATAGGGACGCAACTTTGGAAAGCAATATAGCAGCTATACACTATTCGTGCAGACCTAACTAGAGAGCTACTACAGAGGCAGGAATAAAGTTCAGCAGGAGTTCGCGTATTATTAGAATGGTCTAATATATCCCCGACCCAGCCGGGAATTTAAAAAATCTGGAATATTTAATCGAACTGAATTATACACACCTACACGCAACCTAGAGGATCCAACCCACCTCCGTGCTGAATACTCAACATGCGTAACTAGTAAGAAAAAAATAATATGATGCAGTAATTAAGTCCCGCAGTAGTCCGCATATTATTAGACTGATCCAATAAAATCCCCGACCCAGCCGGGAATTATGAAAATCTGGAATATTTAAAACAACCTGGATTATACGCCTACACGCACACACGCGTACATTATTTCAGTAATATTCATTCGTTACTAATTAATGTGGAGCTGAACTTGGAGCAAGTATGTTGCTACACATAGACTTTGGAGATGGTGATATGCTATATTTGTAACTCGAATCTAAGCGAGACCTGAGTCAAAATATGCTAGCATCTGATGCGTAACGGGTTGGTGGTTTTGAATTTTCGGAACACTAAATTCTTGAATGTATCATTTCGAGTTTACAGATTTGAACGCTAGAGACTTTCAATTACCCACCGTAATGTTTACAAGGCGCTTTAATGCTGAGTTTGGTGGAAGCTGAAGTTGAAACAATTTGGGATGACTCTCCTCCTTTATCCAAGCTTGCAAGCCTGAACACGTAGCTAGCCGTTATGTGACGCAGCAAGGGTTAATAACCAATTTAAGCTTAACCTTACAAGGGGCTTTAATGCCGAGCTTGGTGGAAGCTGAAGGTGAATCTAGATAGCAGCTTCACATTGTACTGACAGGACTCGGGGCTTGGTGTAAGGCTTAATACATGTGCATTATTCATAAGGCCATAACTTTAGAAGTGATATCAATATTACAGTAGACAACAGAAAGCCTCTAGAGTTCAAATCCATAAAATCGAAATGTTACATTCAAAAAACCAATATAGCCACACGCTCGAACGGGTCATTGTCCGACTTGCGTGTGGAGAAAATATGCATACTGTTGTACTTTGGATTGCTATTTTAAGTCGGGGGTAATAAACAGTGTGTCTGTTATTCATAGAAACGTAACTTTGGAAGCTGTACTCAGAACAAGGTGGTAGCTACACATGGGACGAAGGAGATGGCGTGAGATTGCTTTGTTCATAAAGGGCTTTATGTTGAACTCCTCCTCCTGGAGAAATATCATATGACTATTTGAATAGTGTAGCAAGGGGGATTCAGAAACAACGGGTGCTGAATCGACGCTGTGTCAGCATTTTCCCAGGATGACATTGACCACTGGCATTGAAATTAAACCCCAGCATACATACATACTGTCCTAGCCGGACACAGTCGCCATCTTGGAAGGGCCTAACTTCACTTTTATGGCTAGATGCCCTTACTTACGCCATCCTGAACAGTAGGGCAATGTGGATTCGTGAAAGAGAGCAAGCCTAGCGTCATGGAAGGGCCTAAACTCACTTTTACGGTCAGATGCCATCTTGTGTAGTAGAGCAATGGGGAATTGCGGATTTTGCCGACGCCACCTTGAAAAGCACGGCAATGGGGATTCAAAAAAGAAAGAATGCCTAACCACATGGAGGGGCCTAACTATATACGGCTCCTTTTTACGGTCAGGTGCCCACCCCGACGCGATTTTGGAGGGGTCTAACTACACAGAGCGACGTTTAACGGTCAGATGCCCTTCCAGTCGAAATTTCTGAGGGGTCTAACTACAAACTTGCCTTTCCCGTCACCATTTTGGAGGGGCCTAAATCACCGCCGCATTTCTTGGCCCAGTTTTACGGTCATATCCCCATCCCGTTGCCATTTTGGAGTAACGTAAGTACACAGTCGCAATCTTGGGCTCAGTTTTACGATCAGATGCCCTTCTCTCCTCACAAACGAGATTTAGGAGGGGCCTAACTGCACTGTCGCCACCTTGGTCCCGGTTTAACGGATATATGCCCTTCCCGTCGCCGTTTGTAGAGGGCCTAGTTACCCAGTTACCATCTTTGCACAGTTTTAGGGACAGATACCTTTCCCTCCATAGGTATGGCATTTTGGAGGGACCTAATTACATATTCGCCATTCTGGGAACAGTTTTACCATCAATGTAACCAGGGATTTTCAGTCTGTCAAACACAGAGCAAGTACAATGTAAATTATAAGGCTATAAACATACCTGTTAAAACACACTAACATAAAAAGAGTGACATGTTTCGTTCTACAAGAACATCCTCCGATTCTATCAAATAACTTTAAAAACAATCTTATATATGTACAGTATTGTTTACGTAGCGTAAACTTGTCAATGATAGAGAGTTTAGTGATAACATGAAACAGTAAAGACAAAATAAACATACATGCAAGTATTAATAGAATGAAAACGTACGTACTTATCTAGACTGCCGATGTTGTCACCAAACACTATTTCAGGATGTCCTCCTCACCTGGCGTAGTCGCCCCTTGGAGTAGTGACATGGCAGTGACGTAATAAGCGCGGGCGATACAAAAATTCCGTTTTAACGTGCAGCGATTATGTCGCCATGGTAATGCACGTTACCAACATACTCAAGCCTTTATAAAATGTGTAAGGGAGAGTTTTATCTTTAGTCTCTTAGATACACCGATAGAGATTGGATAGCTTTATTTCGTCATGACAAGAACATTAATAGCTGATGTAAAAGGCTTTAAAATGAACGGCAACAAATTTGTGTTCAAGGAGTTGGCTATGTTTCATTGTTGTGGGCGCCAATACTCGTTACTGTTTGCAAACTGATGAGGACCTAAAGCAGTCACAGTGGTTAGAAAACTTAGGTCTGCTGGGGGAAGAATTATTACTAATTAGTTCAGGACATACTTTAGGGTAGGATTAACATTAACAATTAAACAACAGCTGAAATACTTTTCACAATTCGTATTTATTTAGGAATATATAAATTTTTCTTTCTTAACGTAGAGCTGTTCTGTCCTTCCTTAAATAGATTATTTGTACTGTTTTCACTGTTTATTTCCACCATACACTTCAATACATCGATAAGAACCTTAAGTTGTAAATACTTGCCATATCACTGTTTTGAATGTACGATGAAAACGTTCTACAACACTTTCCTTTAGAATGCTGTACGCAGAGTAGTGATGAATGCCAGGTAACTTGATGTAAGAATAAAAATCCCTTTTGTAAACCTCTATATATTTTTCGGTTTGAAGAAGCATTGTGCAGCGCTTTGATTGTTCAAAAATATATTTAAGTGCATCTTTGACACGAGATACTGTCTTAGAACGCAAAGGATTTGCAATATGAAACTTAGCCTACACATCGATGAATGTAAGTAGATACTTACACACCTAATTGCTAGAGGCATATGGAATCGTTTATACTAAGTCTACTTCGAGGAAAATCTCTCCGCGTGCAATAACGCCTCTGCGACTGTAGGTGCGACATGCTGGTTTATGTAACTGGTGCGCGATGCTTATCTTTATAGGCGAGGTCTTATCTTGACGAGCCACTACTGAATAATACCCGCATGGCGTAATTCTCTCTCTATTTCTAGAATTTCTTATTTTTGACCTGTGTGGCCAGCATCATGCGATGCTCTTAGAAGTTGTGATCGTTCAACGAGTAAGTTAGGGTCATTCTGGCATCTTACGTCTACATACGGAAGGAAGTACTTGTAGATGAAAATAAGACCACGTGCATTTGGAAACAGCTTAGAAATAAACTCTCGAAACTTGTGATTTTTATTTGCACTTGCAGCTTCTATCCTCTTGTAATTACGTCGTGTTGCGTCAGTAGCAAAACTTATAGGTTTATATTTTTTAAGATCATCTTGTAAAATTATATCCTTGTCAGGTATTCGTGAGAAAGGATTTTTAGGAGTACTTTAGTATGTTTATAGCTAACACATTTTACGATGAGTCTGATGGCATCATTCATAACATTTTCATTACCTATCCAGGCACAGTCGTCTTCATAGCGAATACCGTAGGCAGTGTCAGTTTTTCCTGTAAAGAGATTTTCTATATAAGGAGCAAAGAGAGATCCATAGGTATTTCGAATAAAGATCTTAAACTGATTTCGATACTCTGGCGTGATATTAACCTCGGAGAAATAGGTAGATCTTGTGTTGATGTAGTAGGTTTTTCAGCAATAACATCTGTAGCTAAGAACTTAACACGCTTGGATGGTGAAGTACCCTTAAGTTCTTTTTCCTCATCCCCTTCTCCATCCCTGTTCTGCTTCTCCTCTTCCTCATCCCGCTTATGTTCTTCTTTATGCTTTCCTTGTTCATGCTTCTCTTCTTCTTCATGCCTTCTTTTTCATGCTTTTCTTTATTATATGATTATTGCATAGAAACAATACTAGTAATATACTGGCGCAATGAAGTAGATTTAAAAATTCCTTTCAGTGGTGCACCTAGTTTCTTTTTCAAGAATAAATCACTGTCTACTTGAATAGGTTTAAGCTCTTTAAATTTTCATCGAATATTGTTTCGAGGACAGACTATTGTTTTGTAATCTCTTTGCTAGATGTTGACATGATAGTGGTTTTTGATCAGGTAACTCTGTGTTGATGCATGTATAATGATCAAAACCCATGAGATATCGTACATAATGAACATCACTTTCTTTATCAATATCTAAAATACCGTAACGATGTGATGACCAATATATAACACACATACGTATTAAAGTCTTTAAATGTCATATCAGTAATAAGTTAAAAGAACGTATAAAATGGTTCAACCATTCAATACTATTAAAATATGAAATGTAAGTTTTTCATTCCTGATCAATTAAAATTGGTACCGGTTTCGACCAGTATTTTTGGTCATCATCAGGCGATCACTAATAGGTGTAAAATAAATCACAGGTAAATAAATTGCGAACTATAAAGTATTCTGTAGGTTGCTGATAGTGAACGTCTTTAGGGAGTACTGTGTGCTGAATGATGCACAGCTCTAGATGATACTGTCAGAAGCAGTTTATCAACCACTATGACACGCGTATTTATCAGCTGCAGTTTATAAGGCACTGTACAACTTTAAGTATACTGAGCGTCGAACATGAATGTTAGTAAGACAGCTGTTTTAATCTCTATGTGTTGTGGACATTACAGTAGTTAATTGAAGGTCTCTAGCATTCAAATCTATAAACTCGAAATGTTACAATCAATAATTCAGTGCTCCAAACACTCAAAGCCACCAGCACGTTATGCATTAGATGCTAGCGTATATTGACTCGGGTGTCGCTTAGATTCGAGTTATAAGTATAGTATATCACCATCTCCAATGTCATATGTGTAGCAACTTACTTGCTGCAAGTTCAGCTCCAAATTAATTAGTAATGAATGGAAGTTACTGAAATAATGTACACGTATGTGCATGAAGGTGTATAACCCGGTATGATTTAAATAATTGTGATTTTCATAATTCCTGGCTGGGTCGGGATTTTATTACATCATTCTAATAAGACGCAGACTCCTGCGGGACTTAATTCCAGCACCAGATTATTTTTTCTTACTAGTTACGCATGTTGAGTATTCAGTGCGAATCTAATGGGAACAAGAAAGGTCCACATATTCAATACCATTTTATTATTATTCTTAGGACCATCATCGGCCATAACATTAGACAATGCATAAAAGTGTACACAAATTTTACAAATTAGACATGACTTGATTAAAAAACATGATCGTAAACATTAACTTATAACCTTAAGCTAAAAATATAGCACCAATTGTCTTAAACTTTGTATATACTTCCTCTGAATCTAAAAGCGCTGAATAATATGTGAGCAGATTAAATTGAGCCGAGGACAAAAACAAACATAGAGCATATTTCCTTATTTAGTAAGAATATTTGTATAAAAGTTTTCTTGCTGAACATCCACTGAATCTTTTAGTAAAAGGATCAAATATTAAAACTTTTACTATTGGTTAAAAAGTCTGTCGTTGAAATAGCTTAACCAGTCACAAGACGTAACAACTTCCAGAAATAAAAAGAACATGAAGGAACTTCAGACTCTGTTTTGCGTAATAAAATGCATGTCTTCTGTAACTTGTATTCGGTCTGCTAAGTATTATATAACAAAAGTTTTATTTTAAATAAAAATGAGGCGGACGCCATGTTTCCAGGGTACTAAACGATGTTCTCGGTTCAAACTTTTACCTGAAGCAGATAAAGAAAATGGAAGAAAGTTAAGAAAGACTTTAGAAAAAAGATAAGGTCCAGTCGTAAGAATTAACGTGAATATGAGACTCACCTCTTGCAGCGTGTGTGATGTGTGTGGATAATCGGACGTTAGAGAAGACATTGAGAGCCGCAAAACACCGGGACCAATGTACCTGTGTTGGAGGAAGTGGATCAGGGGAGGTAGGGAAAGTGGGGAGGAGATGGAGGGGCTTATTCATTATTTATTCACGAAGCACAAGATACAGCTACACTGAGCTAATTTCACTTGCACTGTCAATGAAGGAAGGAGGGAAGAGGGAGGAGAATTACGCAGGGCGATGCGGTGAGAGGGCGTGGCGTCAGAACGTTTTCTGTATGTTTTGAAAGACTGATTTTCTATTGGAAGCTTTACTGAATCTGAAAAGCGCTATAAAAATCTAACAATATTTTTGGTTTCTCAGAAATATCATTAAGATTTAAACCAGCATCAAAGTATTGATCCAGGTGAATGAAACAGCTCTGAGTGATGTCAAGCAAAGTAGCTTTATTAATAACCTGTAAACTGTGAGATCCTGATCAATGTTTATAAAATTATGCCGAAAATCTTTCATATGCTGCCCCACTACCGAAAACCTATTGTACCTAACGGCATTAACGTGTTCCGCATATCTGATTTTAAAGTTAGGTCCTGTTTGTCCAAGATAAGAACTACTGAAGTCATGACAGCGTAATGTGTACACTCTAGAACTATGAAAAACATTATTTCTATTATTAGTTCTGTAAGACATCTTGGTGTTATGCTTTTTGAAGATGTTGGCGACACTGTGTAATTTATTTGTAAAGCAGAAAGTCGAAAAAGTATTAACTGTGAGTTTTCTTCTCAGAAGGGTTGTAAAGATAGCAGCACTGAGGTAAGCGGTGCAAGATGGCGGATAACAGCTGACGGAATTACCCATCACCACATGTTTAATGTATGTACCTAAAGAGTGCTGCGCGATGATCTGTTGATTAAAGATGGCAGCTTATCAAATAGAATTTTTTAAATTGTCCGATTCAAAGGTAAGTAGCTAAAGAGGTCAGCACGATGCTCTGTTGATTAAAGATGGCGGATGACAGCTCTCAAAAAAAGCACGCGGATTTGTTTCCAAGCAAGAGCACGTTGAAATTACCGCCACAACTTTTCAAAGGTAGGTAGCTAAAGAGGGCAGCACGGTGCTCTCTTGATTAAAGATGGCGGATGACAGCTGCCAAAAAAACGTGGATTTGTTTCCGAACAAGAGCACGTGGAATTTTCCGCCATCAAATTTCAAAGGTAAGCAGATAATGAGTGCACCACGATGCTCTGTTGATTAAAGATTGCTGCTTTCAAAAAGCATTTTTCATATTACCCTCCACTACATTTCAAAGGTATGTAGCTAAAGAGGGCATCACGGTGCTCTATTGATTAAAGATGGCTGCTGTAAAATAGAATTTTTCAAACTGCCCTCCACAAGGGTAAGTAGCCAATGAATGCAATACTGAGGTTTGCGATGCAAGATGGTGGATGACAGCTGACGGATTTTTATTAAATTACCAGCAGTGCCGTAAAGAGTGCAGCACGGTGTTCTCTTGATTAATGATGGCGGATGACAGCTGTCAAAAAGCTCGTGGATTTGTTTACCGATTCAAATCTCGCTCTAGTGAGGTTAAGTTGGCAGCATTGAGGTTTAGGCCTGTCAAGATGGCAGCACTGAGGTGAGCGATGCGTTGTTGTCGATGACAGCTGTCAAAAAGCACGTGGCTTTGTTTACCAATTCAAATTTCCCGCGGGACGAGGAACGGGCCACTGGGAAAGCCTTCCGGGAGGAGGCGGAGGAGCGGGCCCCTGGGAAGGCCCCCGGGAGGAGGTGGACGAGGAGGTGGACGAGGAGGCCTCTGGGAGCCCGGTGGAGGCGGAGGCCGCAGAACTGTCCATATTATCTACTTCCCTATCATAACTATAGCCGTATCATTTAATATTGACAGGTTACGCTAGTAGTATAAGTTAGGGATTCTGCGGCCTCCGCCTACACCGGGCTCCCAGGAGCCTCCTCCTCCGCCGCCGCACAGGAGGCCTTCCCAGGGGCCCGCTCCTCCGCAGCCATAGGCATCTTCCAGTGCTGCCAGCTTAACCTTACTAGCGCGAAATTTGAATTTGCAAACAAAGCCACGTGCTTTTTGACAGCTATTATCGACAACAACGCATCGCTAACCTCACTGCTGCCATCTTGACGAGCCTAAACATCAGTGCTGCACACTTAAACTGACTAGCGAGAGATTGTAATTGGTAAACAAGGCCACGTGCCTTTTTGACAGCTGTCATCCGCCACCTTTAATCAACAGAGCACCGTGCTGCAGGCAATTTCGTCTGCTGTCATCCGCCAGCTTTTATCCACAGAGCACCGTGCTGCCCGCTTTATGGCTACTACCTTAAGCACGTAGTAGCGGGCAATTTGAAAAGTTCTGTTAGCAGTCATCCGCCATCTTTAATCAAGAGAGCACAGTGCTGCACTCTTTAGTTGAAAAGTGGTGGTGGCGGCAAATTCCACGTGCTTTACAAACCTACGTGCTTTTTTGACAACTGTCATCCTCCATCATTAATCAACAGAGCACCGTGCTGCACT
Source organism: Anabrus simplex (assembly GCF_040414725.1). Taxonomy (NCBI): domain Eukaryota; kingdom Metazoa; phylum Arthropoda; class Insecta; order Orthoptera; family Tettigoniidae; genus Anabrus; species Anabrus simplex. The sequence goes on from NC_090266.1 coordinate 8,676,662, forward strand.
CTTTGGCTACATACCTTTCAAATGTCGTGGCGGCAATTAGAAAAAATCCACGTGCTCTTGTTTGAAAACAAATCCACGTGTCGCTAACTTTAGTGCTGCCCTCTTTAGCTACTTACCTTTGAGGCGTAATATTTGAAATATTCTATTTGACAAGCCATCCTGTATCGCAAACCTCAGTGCTGCACTCTTTAGCTACTTACCTTTGAAATGTGGTGGCGGACAATTTGAAAAATTCTATTTGACATGCTGCCATCATTATTCAACAGAGTATCGTGCTGCTATCTTTACGGCTACTGCATCGCTAATTAGCACTTAGAGGCTACTACACAAGATGGCGGTGGCTGTTATAACCTCTTTCTCTCTTGAGGCATAGCTTTATCGAACAAGTTTAAACATGCCTCGGGAAGGATAGAGTAAGCACGTGTTGCAGGGATGACGTCATTGTGCATGTTTAGACTTGATCGTTTTCTTAAGGGTAAGTAGGTGTGAGGAATGCAATAAGTACAACAATTTGAATGCGATCTAATATTTATTTACAATGCACTACAACAGTATTCGTTTTTGCTGCTGACAAGGATAGTATGCTTCTTAACAACGTTTTGCGGTATGCTTCCTGCAACATTCAAATTAAACAAAACATTTACAAATATAATAATCTTAGTATGTTACGCTTTACAGAGAAGATTATACACTTCTTACCTTGTTGTTATTGCTTTTCAGAATCATCATCATCATCATCATCATCATCATCATGAGGTACTAGAGAACGTTGATTCATACATTGTTTACAGTGTGCAATCCTCGGATTTGGTCCCTCCCAATCATCATCACCAATTTCACCTCGATGCTTGTAATGTCGTTGACAAGTTCTGCATAAAGCTACTTCGGTCGACATCTTACTGCGTAGAGGAAGGATGTCCCAAAAATTATGTACGTAAGAGACAGCGTACGTAGATAAAAATCCTGGTGGTAAGTATTGAATAAGATGTTTCGACATCGACGATCTATGTTTATAGAACATCTTAATAGCCTCACTCACTCGTGTAAGATAAATCATATGTTGCGTATGAGCATGCAAACAGCATGCACATTTACAGTTTTGTTCCATAGCGTACGATGTCGAAGCACACACTAATGTTAATGATAAAGAGCTATCGTTATTTATAGTCTCGTAACAATATTCGTTAGCAGATCGTAAGTAACATCACTCATATGAATAGTAAGACAATAGGCTGCTGTGTTAGCAGGAATGTTTTCAGTTGTTTCAAATTCTAAACGAATATCAACTGGACATTCTTTTACAGATTCTTCATGAGAAGAGCAGTCTATAACCACAATCGGTGCTTTATTTTTAAATTCTTGAGGTGTAAATAGCGGACGATCTTCTTTCTGTTAATATGATTATTGACATTTACAAAACATGTCATAGAGCATCCCAAACTTATTTTTCTCAAAGTTAATGTCTATGTTTTCGTAGGGATACGTAATCGCGTTGAGATATAGTCTAACGTGTCTTAATTTACAGGACCAAACAGTGAGCTATCTTTTCCGTGATTGAATTCACAGTTAGTTTGAAATCATAAAATAATATACCAGGGCTTCTCACTAAAACGTGGTGTTTTAACAGCCCAGCTATGCTTGCTTGTAGGTGGTAACACTGGATATTCATGCAGTTCCCAACTTCGAAAACGTATAGGTAATGGTGTATCATTTTCTACAATCTTGAGCATTCGAAGTTTTTCACGATCAGATAAGGTCACATGTGGAGTCCTCCACAGTATCGATGAAGTGTAATTTTCGATTCCACTGGTGTTTCGCTGCTTTAAGAGAATTGCAATCACTTCGATCACGGATTAGAATAAGCTCTTATATTGCGTTGATTATAATACGTGTAAAGTCTTCTGACAAGCCAAAAATATGTTTTAGTGATAACATACCAGTAAAAGTTCAATTCCCATTAATCATCCAGTTGTTAGTAGCTTTTGGATACCATCCTGCCATCCGCAAAAATTCACTTTCTTCATCACAGAAAGAAGGGTACAGTCTCATTGCACTTGTAATACCAACATTCTTCGTTCGATTTATTTGAATATTATTTACTTCATTTTGCGCTTCAGAAAAGAGAAAAGCTACAGCGTGGTTTTTAGTTTTGATGTGCTTGGTCCACTTCCATCCGACTTTTCTAGTCGTCCTTCAATATAGAGGTAGCTTTCGTGTGGTAAGGTGTATACATCTTGCTGATTAATAATAAAAAGTATTTCATCATTGTTATTTAATCCAAGCGTAAAAGGCTGATAGGAATCAATCTCACTTCGTACTACACCTTCACGAGTTTCTACTGTATTCGTGATGTCTAGCATTTCTTCCATTCTGTTGTAGTAGCGTATATCCTAAATCTTGGAGTATCTGCTTATGGGTATCTGTTTACCCGATGAGTCTCTGCACACATGTATATTGTCTTCGGAATATATACCGTGTTTTATAGATGTTTTTCATACCAGTTTGAGATGAAGTTTGTAAGCTACGTACGCGTGCCGATCTAAATGAATAAGCTGATTATGTTTATTTACAAGTCTAAGAGTAATTTTGCTAATGTGTTTTACAGACACAGGATAATAAAGAACTACTGCTGGTTTCCCACAAATAGTATATCCACGTTCCTCTGCAACAATAAAGTCATGCAGGACGTGCGAAGGTTGTAGATTACTATTCAAGTCTGAAGTAATATTACAAGTAATGTTCACATGATAATAATCGAAGAGTGTTATAGGTTGATCAGAATCGTAACGTACGTTCGGTAGGAGCTCCCTCGATGAAAATCCAAGCATTGGTCCAATCGAATCAAGTTGTGATTAGAAGTCAATTTTAAATGATGATTCAATAACACATTTATGTTTAATGTTGCTTATAGTGATTGAGAACTTGTAATTATGATTACTAAAACTATCTTCTCCAAACTGATCAATTAACGTACTTTCAATATAGTCATGAATATCGTCTACTGAATAACTACCTGAGGGTAGTGTTAGAACATACTCATCGTAATAGAACTTGTTTACACCATCAGGCACATTATAGATTTTATTGTAGCTTTCAAACGATAATAGCCCAAGACTATGCGGCTGATAGCCAAGTTCGATTGGCGGATTAAAATAGACGGTTGTTTCAGGTCCTTCTCCACGTACAGCAAACGTTCTTTCACTATTCGTCATCACATAGACACTAATGCACTTTCCCTACTGTCTGGGTTTGATATAAGAACATAAGACATAATCGTCCGCACATGCGTGTATTAAAGTCTTGCACACGGTTCTTATTGTAAACAATGTCTGCACTGATTCCGAAATAACGTATGAGCTCAAAAGGAGGAGGTAAGTCTCCATTGCTATCAATATACCATACTTTAGATTTACGTTTTACATAAGCAACGTAATGAGTTGCAGGTCCACGACTATTGTCCAAGTTAATTACGGCACTTTCAGGTTCGCGTGGGCGCGCTGGTAGTGGATCGCGCATATACACACCTCGAAAATAATGAATTCCCAGTTGCTTAGCACACGTAAAAACTTCATCATGCGTTAGAGCTCGATATGGCAGGTTATTCAATAGACGTTTTTTTGAGAAATGTAGATACCAATCCCTTCCTTGTATGGTGCTAGCTTCATGTTCACACCTTGCCTCGTAACGCAATTGCCTCCATCGTCTTGTTACGACGTTCACTCCCTTTTAACTGTTGTTTCGCTTCTTCTACAGCTTTGACAGTTCTCGCTACAGCACTAGCACCACCTAGCAATGACCCTAAAGCTGCTAGGCCAGCAAACAGCGCAGGAAGAAATCCTCCTCGTTTTGGTACAGGAATAATTCGTACACGTTTACTAAGTATTGCTCTGCATTTTGGAGAAATTTCGCTCTTGCTGCTCGTAATGCCCTAGTAATAGCTACACGAGGATTGTATTCCCCTCGAGTAGCTTTTTGCGCAGCCTTATTAACATCTTTCCATCCAACAATTTTTGGTTTTCTTCTTCATGTCGTTTGGATATCGTTGTTTCACCATGCTGTACACGACTTTACAGTTCAAGAGCAAATCGTGAACTAACCGTTACCTCTTGTTTCGTTTAGTATACACTGACTGACAGAGCAAATGCAACACCAAGAAGGAGTGGTAAGAACTTTATGCCAATTGCAGGGTAGACTGACGTCACTGAGGTATGCTCATGATGTGAAATGCGCCGCTGTGCTGCGCACGTAGCGAACGATAAATTGGACACGGCGTTGGCGAATGGCCCACTTCGTACCGTGATTTCTCAGCCGACAGTCATTGTAGAACGTGTTGCCGTGTGCCACACGACATGTGTATAGCTAAGAATGCCAGGCCGCCGTCAACGGAGGCATTTCCAGCAGACAGACGACTTTACGAGGGGTATGGTGATCGGGCTGAGAAGGGCAGGTTGGTCGCTTCGTCAAATCGCAGCCGATACCCATAGGGATGTGTCCACGGTGCAGCGCCTGTGGCGAAGATGGTTGGCGCAGGGACATGTGGCACGTGCGAGGGGTCCAGGCGCAGCCCGAGTGACGTCAGCACGCGAGGATCGGCGCATCCGCCGCCAAGCGGTGGCAGCCCCGCACGCCACGTCAACCGCCATTCTTCAGCATGTGCAAGACACCCTGGCTGTTCCAATATCGACCAGAACAATTTCCCGTCGATTGGTTGAAGGAGGCCTGCACTCCCGGCGACCGCTCAGAAGACTACCATTGACTCCACAGCATAGACGTGCACGCCTGGCATGGTGCCGGGCTAGAGCGACTTGGATGAGGGAATGGCGGAACGTCGTGTTCTCCGATGAGTCACGCTTCTGTTCTGTCAGTGATAGTCACCGCAGACGAGTGTGGCGTCGGCGTGGAGAAAGGTCAAATCCGGCAGTAACTGTGGAGCGCCCTACCGCTAGACAACGCGGCATCATGGTTTGGGGCGCTACTGCGTATGATTCCACGTCACCTGTAGTGCGTATTCAAGGCACGTTAAGTGCCTTCCGCTACTGCAGCATGTGCTGCGGCCGGTGGCACTCCCGTACCTTCAGGGGCTGCCCAATGCTCTGTTTCAGCAGGATAATGCCCGCCCACACACTGCGCGCATCTCCCAACAGGCTCTACGAGGTGTACAGATGCTTCCGTGGCCAGCGTACTCTCCGGATCTCTCACCAATCGAACACGTGTGGGATCTCATTGGACGCCGTTTGCAAACTCTGCCCCAGCCTCGTACGGACGACCAACTGTGGCAAATGGTTGACAGAGAATGGAGAACCATCCCTCAGGACTCCATCCGCACTCTTATTGACTCTGTACCTCAACGTGTTTCTGCGTGCATCGCCGCTCGCGGTGGTCCTACATCCTACTGAGTCGATGCCGTGCGCATTGTGTAACCTGCATATCGGTTTGAAATAAACATCAATTATTCTTCCGTGCCGACTCTGTTTTTTCCCCAACTTTCATCCTTTTCGAACCACTCCTCCTTGGTGTTGCATTGTCACTGTCAGTCAGTGTATATATTACTATTACGTACTTTATGATTCAGTTATCATGAAGATTATAAAGCAGCAAGACACACTACCTGTTACCAACATTGTACTACATCTGTTACCTAGTTCTAGTACAACTACAAGAAAACGTCATGGAACGTTGTTTCTTTTTACTGTACGATATATTACATCAGGTCCATCGGGATGCGGGAAAACAAATCTTTTACTTACACTTATTACTTCTGTAAATGGTGTACGCTTCGAGAATATTTACGTTTTTTCAAAGTCACTCTATCAACCGCTATATACTATTCTACAAACTGTAATGCACGATCTAGTTAAAGTTGGAATAAGATATTTTAAATTTAATTCGCATGAGCAAGTACTATCACCAGACGATGTGCTTCCTAATTCTCTTATGATCTTTGATGATGTCGCAACAGAACAGCAAAACGTTATTCGTGCATTCTTTAGTATGGGTCGGCATAAATAAGTTGATTCCATCTAATTGTGCCAAACCAATTCTCGTGTGCCTAAGGATTTGATACGCGACAACGCGAATGTTATTGTGTTTTTTGGGCAAGATGAGCGCAACATGCGACATGTGTATAACGATCATGTTAACACTGATATGACATTCGATAACCTTAAACGTATGTGTGCTAAATGTTGGTCATTACACCGTTACAGCTCTTTAGTTATTGATAAAGAAAGTGATGTTCAGCATGGACGATATCGCATGGGTTTCGATCATTTTATATGCATTAACACAGAATAACAGTAACTACTTGATTGAAAACCATCATCATGTTAACATCTAGCAAGGAAATTTCAAAACATATAATCCAAGTACGAAACAATATTCTACGGAAATTTAAAGAGTTTAAGCTTATTCAAGCAGACACGGATTTATTTTTAAAAACATAACTAAGTACACCACTCAAAGAAATTTAAAATTCTACTTCATTACCGCAGTCTACTTCAAGATTTGTTTCTATGCAAACATCATATCATAGAGAGAAGCATGAAGAAGAAGAAAAGCATGAACAAGATAAGGAAGAGAAGAAGCAAGATGTAGATCAAGCAGAGGAAGGGGAAGATAAGGAAGAACAACTTAATGATACATCACCATCTAAGCGTGTTGAGTTATTAACTACAGATGTTATTGCTGAAACACCTACTATATCAACGCAAAATCTACCATCTTTGTCTGAGATTATGATAACACCATCACCAGACGATGTGCTTCCTAAATCTCTTATGATCTTTGATGATGTCGCAACAGAACAGCAAAACGTTATTCGTGCATTCTTTAGTATGGGTCGGCATAAATACGTTGATTCCATCTAATTGTGCCAAACCTATTCTGGTGATGGTACTTGCTCATGCGAATTAAATTTAAAATATCTTATTCCAACTTTAACTAGATCGTGCATTACAGTTTGTAGAATAGTATATAGCGGTTGATAGAGTGACTTTGAAAAAACGTAAATATTCTCGAAGCGTACACCATTTACACTAGCTTCTGCTACAGCTTTGACAGTTCTCGCTACAGCACTAGCACCACCTAGCAATGACCCTAAAGCTGCTAGGCCAGCAAACAGCAAACTCAATATACCTATGGATCTCTCTTTGAACCTTATATAGAAAAAATTTACAGGACAAACTGACACTACCTACGGTATTCGCTACGAAGATGACTGTTTCTGGGTAGGAAATTCAAATGTTAAGATTAATAACAACCAACTCATTGTAAAAGGTGTTACCTATAAACCTACGAAAGGACTCTTAGAACTTCTTTTCTCACGAATACTTGACAAGGATATAATTTTCAAGGTGATCTTAAAATATATAAAGCAATACTTTTTGCTACTGACGCAACACGACGTAATTACAAGAGAACAGAAGCTGTAAATGCAAATAAGAGTTACAAGTATCGTGAGTTTATTTCTAAGCTGCTTCCGACTGCACGTAGCCTTTGTTGCCGTATGTGGATGTAAGATACTGGAATGACCAAAACTTACTCGTTGAACGATTACAACTTTTAACATCATCGCAGGATGCTGGTCACACAGATCACGGATCAGAAATTCTAGAAATAGAAAGAGAACTACGTTATGCCGGTATTATTTTGTAAAGGCTCGTCAAGAGAAGATCTCACCTGTAAAGGTAAACATCGCACATGAGTTACATAAACCAGCACGTCGCACCTACTGTCGCAGACGCGTTATTACACGAGGAAAAGATGATCTCTGGCAAGCAGACTTAGTAGAAATGATTCCATATGCGTCTAGTCATAAGGGGTATAAGTATCTACTTACTGTTATCGATGTGTACTCGAAATTTGCTTTTGCACAACCCGTGCGTTCTAAAACAGCAGCTCAATTTAAAGAAGCATTTAAACATATTGTTGAAGAATCGAAACGCTGCCCAAGGCTTCTTCAAACTGATTACGGTAAAGAGTTTTACAACAAGAATTTTCCTTCTTACCTCAAGTTACTTGCCATCCAACAGCAATATCAAGGCAAGTGTTGTAGAACGCTTTAATCATACACTCAAAGCAATGATGTGGCGAGAATTTACAGCACAAGGTTCATATCGTTGGATTGATCTGCTACCTAGACTTTTATCTACCTACAACGATACACCTCATCGCACTATCGGAACAAAGCCACGTCTTGTTACAAGGAATACACCTCGTATATATGCTATTCATCTTGTAATTAAAACAGCTGATCCACGTCGTCATCGCTCTAAAGAAGGTGATTTTGTTCGCATCAGCAAACACAGGTCTATTTGTGCAAAATGATACACACCTAACTGGAGCACTGAAACTTTTCAAATCAGAAGTGTTACGCTTACTAATCCAGTTACGTATTTACTTCGCGAACTCAAAGGACAGCCTATTGAAGGAGGATTCTACATCGAAGAACTGCAGAAAACAAAATATCCTGATCACTATTTAGTTAAACGTGTTATTCGACGTCGTAGGAATAAACTGTATGTTAAATGGCTTGTTTTTAATAACAGATTTAATTCATGGATTAATAAAGAGGATGTACTTTAAATCTTATGTGTTTTTTTATCCTCTACCTCTCCTTTCTTCTACGTCACTAGGACATGCTGTAAGATTAACACTTGTAATAAGTTTTGACAATTCATATTTATTTTAGAATATATATACATTTTTATCCTTTGTTTATTTTACTGTCTTTGTAACTTAGTTTTCGTTTTATTGCACAAACAACGACAAGTGCTGCTATCTTCTGAGCAGCTGAAGCACTAGGTAATAACACACACAGCATAACTTTACGAAGCAGATTTTATCAGCTACACGACATACTCTTTGCAGGCGGCATGTAACTACGTGTCAGGCGAACGTGTTCTAGGGCCGCAGGGAAGATGATGCTCGAAGAAAAGAAGATCAATCACTTTATTGATGAGCCCATGCCCAGCATGCATCCTCATCTTTCTCCCAGCACGTTTCTTCACCTTTTCCTTGTTTACTCTCTTCGCAGCCATGATAAGTGTTTATAAGCGAAGACAACTCGTTAGTTTTAGGTCCGTGTTACAGTTTAATTAGTTTACATGTACGGCACTGTCTCACAGAAGGTCTTCTACCTAAACTCACATGTTCGTGAGGTAAACTACACGTTTGAAGCTCTGACAAAACAGGATCTTGAGTCCACTCACGAGGCACCTTATCCCAAATCTTCTTTACAGCATTCGCAGCTACATTAACCAAAATTGCGTTTGGTAATGCATTTATCTCTTCTTCAGTAAAAGTGTTTAGTTTCTTTATGCATGCATAAAGCTTTACGATTGCCTTTCCAACTGTGTTACACTTAGTATCTGTTAGAAATGACATGATGTCTTTACAAATGTTTCTTTTACGCTAAGGTTATTTCGACACTGCAGTTTATATATGTTGTTCACTTCCCGACATGCACTGCAACACAACCAATCAAAGAGCATGCACACTTGCTGTAAAGACTGTTTACTTTTTCCTCAGCTATGCTCTTTCGGAAGATATTTAAATGATGGACAACCCAATTCATGTATGTCGATAATTTCACACGATGATGGCAGATAATCACGCAACCATTCTTTCTTATCACAACCCTTTAAAAGAACAAGATCTGCTCTTGACAAATGTGCATTCATCATTAAAGGTAGAAAACGATAAGGTATTCCTTTTTCTTCCCACTTGAAACCGAATTCTTTTTCGATCCATTGAGTCTGCATTTTATCTTCATCTGTTTGCAAACAGTAAGGAAACGGTGGGCTAAATACTAAACTAACAAGTTTTGGTGCCTACAATACACTGCAATCTAACACAGCCACATCTTTAAATACAAATTTGTTGCCGTTTACTTTAAGGCCTTGCACATCAACTATTAATGTTTCCTTCATGTTTGCGCTCCACTCTCTATCACTGTTTCTCGAAGACTAAAGCTTTTAGTCAACGAACAGGTTTAAACATGCACACCTATAATAACGTCATCGCTGCAGCACATGCAAACTCTTGCTTTTGTGATGCATACTTATTGCATTCCTTCCACATACTTACTCTTAAGAAAACGATCAGGTCTAAACATGCACAATGACGTCATCACTGCAGGTCGTGCTTACTCTAGCTACCCCGAAGCATGTTTAAACTTGTCCGATAAAGCTATGTCTCAACAGAGGAAGAGGCTATAACAGCCACCGCCATCTTGTGTAGTAGCCTCTAAGTGACAATTAGCGATGCAGTAGCCGTAAAGATAGCACCACGGCACACTGTTGAATAATGATGGCAGCATGTCAAATAGAATTTTTTAAATTGTCCGGCACCACATTTCAAAGGTAAGTAGCTAAAGAGCGCAGCACCGAGGTAAGCGATGTAATATAGCGGTAGCTGTGTTGATTAAAGATGGTAGCTTGTCAAATGGAATTGTTCAAATTATTTGCTACTACATTTCAACTAAAGAGGGCAGCACTGAGGTTTGCGATGCAAGATGGAGGATGACAGCTGTTAAAAAAATCTCGTGGGTTTTAAATTACCAGCAGTGTCGTCAAGAGGGCAGCACTAAGGTTAGCGATGCAAGATGGCGGATGACAGCTGTCACGTGGAATTGCCCGCTACTACATTTCGAAGGTATGTAGCTAAAGATAGCAGCACGATGCTCTATTGATTAAACATGGCTGCTGTCAAATAGAATTTTTCAAATTGTCCGCCACCACATTTCAAAGGTAAGTGGCTAAAGAGTGCAGCACTGATGTTTGCGATGCAAGCTGGCGGATAACAGCGTGTCGAATAAAATTTTTCAAATAGTCCGCCTCAAAGGTAAGTAGCTAAAGAGGGCAGCACTAAGGTTAGCGATGCAAGATGGCGGATAACAGCTGTTACGTAGAAACTACCCACTACTACGATAAAGTTAGCAGCACGTTGCTCTGTTAATTAAAGATGGCAGCATGTTATACATATTTTTTCTTAAATTGCCGCCACCACGTTTCAAAGGTAAGTAGCTAAAGAGGGCAGCACAATGCTCTGTAGATTAGAAATGGCAGCTTGTCAAAAATAATTTTTCAAATTGTCCGCCACCACATGTTAAAGGTATGTAGCTAAAGAGGGCAGCACGTTGCTCTGTAGACTAAAGATGGCTGTTGTTTTCCCGCTACTACGATAAAGATAGCAGCACGGTGCTCTGTAGATTAAAGATGGCTGCTGGATATGATTTTAATTTGCCGCCACCACATTTCAAAGGTATCTAGCTAAAGAATGCAGCACGGTGCTCTCTTGATTAAAGATGGGGGATTGCAGCTGTCAAAAAAGCACGTGATTTTGTAAAGCACTTCGAATTTGCAGCCACCACATTTCAAAGGTATCTAGCTAAAGAATGCAGCACGGTGCTTTCTTGATTAAAGATGGTAGATGACAGCGGTCAAAAAAGCACGCGAGTTTGTTTCCAAACAAGAAAATGTGGAATTTTTCAAATTGCCACCACCACATTTCAACTAAAGAGTGCAGCATTGTGCTCTCTTGATTAAAGATGGCGAATGACAGCTGTGAAGAAAGCACGTGGATTTGTTTCCAAAAAAGAGCACGTGGAATTTTTCAAATTGCCGCCAACACATTTCAAAGGTATGTAGCTAAAGAGTGCAGCACGGTGCTCTGTTGATTAAAGATGGCTGCTGAGAGCTGTCAAGAAAGCACATAGGTTTGTAAAGCTCGTGGAATTTCCCACCACCACATTTCAACTAAGGAGTGCAGCACTGTGCTCTCTTGATTAAACATAGCGGATGACAGCTAACGGAACCTTTCAAATTGCCCGCTACTACGTGCTTAACGTAGTAGCCATAAAGAGGGCAGCACGGTACTCTGTGGATTAAAGATGGCGGATGACAGCTGACGAAATTGCCTGCAAGAGGGCAGCACGGTGCTCTGTTGATTAAAGATGGCGGATGACAGGTGTCAAAAAAGCACGTGGCCTTGTTTACTGATTCAAATCTCGCGCTCGTAAAGTTAAGTTGGCAGCGCTGAGGTTTAGGCCCGTCAAGAAGGCAGCAGTGAGGCTAGCGATGCGTTGTTGTCGATAATAGCTGTCAAAAAGCACGTGTCTTTGTTTACAAATTCAAATTTCGCGCTAGTAAGGTTAAGTTGGCAGCACTGGAAGAGGCCTCTGGCTGCGGAGGAGTGACCCCTGGGATGGCCTCCCGTGCGGCGGCGGAGGAGGAGGCTTCTGGGAGCCCGGTGAAGTCGGAGGCCGCAGAATCCCTGACGTATACTACTTACGCTCCTTGTTGTATACCGCAGCTACGCACATAACATTATGAATAACTAAGTATAATTCTTACTCATGTAGCCAGCATATCTAGAATAGTATTGACCTTACACCACACAAGTCTAAGACTTCTACAAGGATGTAATTCTACTGTCAACAACTTCATTTACACTTCACAGTTTGTGTCAATGGGAAGAACAATATTTCCCAAATCAATCCTTCCTTTTCGATGTCGAAAGGACTGAATGTATTCAGTCATTGAGTATGTTATATCATTTGAAAATAATACGTAATCTGCACTTCTTAAGCTTACTTCTTTTTTGGTTTAATTACAGTTTATTAGCTTCAGCCTGTCTCTTGTTATATTTGTGAACATTTTATTGCATTCTGTATGTAACGAGAGAACCCTACAAGAGACAGCCACTGGCAATTAATTTACAATTGATGCCCTTTTCTGGAAAAGTAAATCATCACTGCAGCAGTGAAATGAGGACATTGAAAGGATATTTGTGTTCCTTGTGCCCTCAAGAGAGCTTACCACTTGAGTTTGCTGCAGTCAAGCACTACATCTCCTTCAGCCTCGAGTCTGTGTCTAAGACAAGCAAGTGAGAGTGTGGGGTAGTATTGTGCCTCCCGTCAAAGAAAAGAAAACCCTCATCGCTTAATGTAGTTTAAAAATATTTCATGTCGGAATATGTGAGGACTTGGTGGGATGCCCTTCCTTCTTAACAAATGGTCCCTTTTAGTGAGAAAACTGCTTTGCAATTTCGAAAAGGCCGAAGGGTTTGTTGTTTTTCTGTTTAAAACATGTCGTGTTCGCCTTCTTGGTCCTTATGGCCCGTTTTAAGGGTAAGTTGAGTGGCTTAGGGGAATACGAAGGTCAGTGAGTAACTTTTCAAGCTTAAGGTTTTATTTTGGAACACTCTTAATTTTGAAAGTGGACTTTTGGGAATAAATCACAATCTAATGGAAACAAGAGAGGTCCATATAATGTTATACTCGGTACCGGTTTCGATGCTGGTGTGCATCATCATCAGCCAAAAATAAGAAAAATATACAAAGTTACAATAAACAATGCATAAAGTACATACAAATTTTACAGAACTGGCAAGACCTAATTAAAAACGGGATCCATAAACATTAACCTATGACCCAAACTTAAAAAATAGCACCAACTGTCTTAAAACCATGAATATACGTCCTCTTGATAAAAGTCCTCTGAACCTAAAAACATTAAACCATGTGCGGACAAAAACCAATGTTTCATTATCATACAAGTCCAAGAGCTTAATTTTAATTTTGTAAGAACATATGTGTAAAAGGTTTACTTGCTAAATATTCACTGAGTATTAGAGTAACCAGTGCAAGAATTAAGAAACCATTTTTCTATTGGTTAAAAATGGCTGTCATTAAACTAACACAACCAGTCAAAAGACGTAACTTCCTATTTTGCGTGATAAAACATATGTCTTCTGTAACATAGCCGCTTTCTTTAAGTATTAGATAACAAGATGTTTTTGATGAAAAATATTGGCGGACGCCGTGTTTCCAGGGTACTGTTCTCGGTTAAAACTAGGACCTGAAGCAAATAAAAAAGAAAAGAATATCAAGGAAGGCTTTTTTAAAAAAATATGTCGTAAAAATTTACGTGAATAAGAGACTCACCTCTGGGAGCGTAATTATTATGTGTTATTAGAAGTTAGGGAAGACACTGTGAGCCGCAAGACACCGTGACCAATGCACCGGCGTTGGAGGGGAAGGGAGGGGGAAGCAAAACAAGGGAGGCACTGAGAAGAAGTGGGAGGGGCCCGGAGACAATGGCAATGAAGGAAGGAGGGAATTATGCAGGGCAATGCGGCGAGAGGGCGTGGCGTGAGAACGTTTTTTGTATGCTACGAAAAATTAATTTGCAATTGGAAGATTTTCTAAGTCTGGAAAACGCTATCCGTCCTTAATTGCCATTGGCAAGTTTTTAAACTTGAATAAATCCCAGTGTCTGACAGTCATAGAGCAGGAAGAAACACGGTCCATTATTAAGCCGGGATAGTTTATTTCGTTGTTCCAAGACAGCGGGATGACCTCCGCTTGGTGAAAATAATAGACTGGCGAACAGAAATGGACACCGGCTTTTAGTGCCATATGTGTGAATTTCTCATTCCTAACAGAAATTCCTGTTCGGAAAATATGAATGTTTAAATTATATTAGTAATTATTGACATGATAAGTGCCAATAACTTTTACTATGAATTTTTCATGACAAAAACTACTGCTGGCATTGAACGATCTTCTGGTCTTACTCACGATTGCGTCCACTCTCCTGCCCGTCCTATTTATTTCGTTTTGAAATTCCCATTTTCTTTTGAACGGCCGGCTCCGTGGTACAGGGATAGCGTGCCTGCCTCTTACCCGGGTTTGATTCCCGGCCAGGTCAGGGATTTTTGCCTGGACCTGAGGGCTGGTTCGAGGTCCACTCGGCCTTCGTGTTTAGAATTGAGGAGCTATCTGACGGTCAGATAGCGGCTCGGTTCTAGAAAACCAAGAATAACGTCCTAGACGATTCGTCGTGCTGACCACACGACACCTCGTTATCTGCAGGCCTTTGGGGGGAGCAGCGGTCGCTTGGTAGTCCAAGGCCCTTCAAGGGCTGTAGTGCCATGGGGTTTGTTTGTTTGTTTTATTTTCTTTGAACTCCGTGTTTGTTTTATGTATGCCATAATCCGATAATATTTTCAATACAGGCGTGACCTGTTAATGTTTATTAATCTTATAAATGTATTGAAATGTCTGAAAAATTCTCTATTTGTAAGAGATATTTGGTTCTGCCGTCCAGAAACATTGTTAATATTTGACGTTCGGATTTCGTTACCTTATTCAGAATCTTGGTGAATATTCACGGTATTTAGTCATGTTTATCCAATTATATAAAATATTTTCGTAAAGGTTTTAGGCATATTTTACTTCCTCTTTGCCTTTAAAGTCAGATTAAGATACTGTCTTTAAAAACTCTTTCTTCATATCCTTAACGGAAAAATGTTCCTTTACCCGTGTATTGCCCACGAAGTTAAGACTGAACACTCTTCAATGTTGCTACTGAGTCCTTAGTCCACCAAGTTCAAAGGAACCGTGGCACGTGATTCGAACTTCGAGTTAAACGGGAGATTTCGGGAGACTTCTGAAATTTACCTTGACATTTTATTATCAACAAACCGAGTTTAAAGACATTTCGGTCTACTGTTATAAAGGAAATAATTATTAGAAATTTATGAAATTGGTTGGCAGAATTTTACTTCACAGGAAGAAATACAGATAATTATGTCCATGAGAGAAGTTCATCGGTCAAACACAAGATGTGTCAGAGCTACCGTTGGAGCGCAGTGCCCAAATAATTACTAGAAAATACTACCATTGAGATTAGTATTTAGAGGGCAATGTCCGGTATCGTACAATAGTGGATCATTTGTTTAGTTTCTGTGGATTTTTTATAAACACCCTCCCTCCTACAATAACTCTCACTCAGCATTCATCGGTTCGATAGGGAGAACCTGTGACAGTCTACATCAAGAGGAGAACTTAGAAAATTCAGGAGTTAGGTGATAGACTCTTGATATTGAAAGCTGTATTGGCTTGGAGGATGCAGTGAAAGGATAAAGTGCTGCAGAAAATGTAAGTAAAATTTTGTAACAAAAATACGATAACCACGCAAGTGGGACGGAAACGTTTCCAGTACTGTAGCTATTACAAAGGGTTTTATGAACTTCTGTGAATGAGATATTAAAGTCTACTAAGCTATCAGAAATTATTAATACGGAAAAATGTTTGGTGTAGATTGGGAAGGCAAGATGAGTTTTACCTCTCCCCGCAATTACGTAGTAACGAACAACTGGTCAAAGGTGAGTAGCTTCGTGCTGTCCAAGCCATACCGGAGAGTTGTGTACTGTAGAGTTCATTTTTATATGTTATTGTGTTATTGTGTAACTTAGAAGAAGATAAGTTTTATTACATGAATACATGTGTAGATTCAGTTTAGATATAATTTAATTTAATAGAAGAACGAAGCATATGATGATGCCTATCGCCATTGTCATAATGTTGTCCTAAGTCATTAGAAGCTGCTGGTTACAGATGTAGCCAGGACCACTACACGTCACAAGTGCAACTACAGATCTCTTTCTATTAGATATAATGTACCGGGAAGTGTCCGTACATGTGAGCTCGAGGACAAGAAGATTTAACGCAGGGCTTGTACGGCACATTAAATTGGAGTACTTATAGACAGTGACAGGGTTTTATTCTGAATTAAGTTCCTATCTTTTAAAGCTGTTGGTTTATTATGCAAAGTCAAGGTCATATCACCTAGGTACAATTGGAGATATGTTGGGCACGATGTACTTCCGTCCTGATGCTGGCGACGTCGCTACAGCTCTCGGTAACATGGGACCACGAGGGCAGCTCTGGACGGTCTCGAGGTTCAGGAAGGGTCTAGTTCGCTCACTTGGACTTGTTCGACGGGCGAGTAGGAAATGACTTGCACTGCCCCCATGAAGTGATTAAAGAAATGCTGGACCACCATTCAGAATGTAAATGAAATCAAACACGAGATATGTTAATGATCTCCACTCGACTCGTACCGTGAGATAAAGAGGTAACTTTTGCTTTAAATATTCGAAAAATTGAGGAGCTGGTCCCTCTGAATAGTTCACCCAGGTATTTCATGTGACTCAATATGAGGAATCTGGATACAACTCAACTCATTAACACGTCTAACGTATAGTGTGCCTATTTCATTGGGAGAAATAGAAATTTCGGTATTGGTCTGGATATCTGACACAACTTAGGAGGCCCATTACGGTTTCATATTTTATCATTGACATGGTCTATATGACGACTCCTATTCACCTGGTCCTGAAGCTTCACGCTTCCGAGTGGATCCAACTTTCTAATTCCGTCCTTTCTCTTGATGCTGCCACTTCTCCCTTCCTGATTATACGGTCTGTTTTCCCTTTCGTTACTTCTGTCTGCTCTGACTGAAGTTCTGCTTATTTCTGTTTCTCTACATCTTATTTCCCAATCACCCATTAATACCATGCTTCCTAATTCCTTACTACCAACAATTTCCATGACTTTCAAAAGAATCAAGCCTCGCTAACAATTCATCTAATTCATTGCCATTCACTGGACACATGAAGCTAAAGCATCTGTCTGGTGCGGTCTCTTTCGGATGATATATTGAACCATTCTGTTCATGTTCGAAGTAAGCTAATTTTATAACAATTATGGCAATTACATGAGACCACAAAGAATGTCGCCTTGGGTGGCATTTTATTGTGTCAGAGTAGCTGGGATGGCGCACTTCCCGTGAGAAAGTGGCATCGGACGCGACCTGAAGCTTCTAGATGCTCGTAAAAAGTTATTATCCCAAGCAAGCCTCTTGAAGATAGATTGGGACGCGTGCATCTACGTGAGAAATCCCGCGGAATTTCATTGTGGAGAGAAATGAATTTTATTTAATATCTCCACCCACATAGGGAACCTGCAACATTGCATTGAAAAACTGCAAGTAGAATATTTCGCTGGAAATTTTGATATACTTCGTGATACTAATGGCATCATAATTGAAGAATACATAATTGCGCGTCAGGCCGTGGGAGAGTTTTCACCTTCGCGGACAAGCGTGTGAAGAAGCCGCACACGTTGAGCTGTCGCGTGGGTGCCCGATTATTTATAAATCCACCCGTAGGGAGCTGGGTACATCGCCGCTGAGAAGCTGTTACTCGCAAGACGATCCAGTGCGGAGCAGATCACCATTGTCTTCGACCAGTGCAGTCAGGATCTGTTGTCTACAGGAACTGTAAGTAACAACTAGGTGTGACATTGATAACAATTTAGTTCGGTGAATGTTTACTTGATTGTCTGAAAGAACATTCCTCGGCTAATAATTTTACTCAAGTAAAGTCACATAGCATAATCTGAGGCTCACATTGTTTTAAACTGATGATAAATGCTAGTGTAGGTTCCGAGGACTGATGAAAATTCAATCCGTTTGCTACCAATATCGGTCTTGCAGAGAGCATATTTGCTCCATAGAAGTGCGTGAGTTGAGAAAGACAGGACTAGGAATGAAACAGTCCAAGGTTAAGTGAACATTGGAGGGGAGATATAGGCCTGAACATCAAAACACATTGTAATGTGATTTTCCTTGCAGTTCTCTTACGTCACGAGTGTATCGGACGCTGTACATTCATCGGCGACGAAGCAGTAACCTCAAGCAGAGCCACAGGACATCCTTCACGGCGTCGAGATACGAAGGTGGGACAGCAACATCGAGGAGGCGGCAAGTGAAGGGATACAACCACCGACCATGATGACACCAGTCAGCTGTTTACGAGTGTTCTTGCTGGTCAACTACGTCAACATGATGGCTTAAGCTACCAATGTCCGATTGGAGAACTGTTCGGGAAATGCCACAAGACCATCTTCAGCATGCAGCAGCTAGTTAAAATTTAGCTTCGTAAAAGACGAATTTTGTCCCTCAGCCAATATGTACATAATAAGGTGTGTGCGGGCACTATAGGGAAGAATTTATGCCCGGGTCTCGAACTCAGTAGTGTAGGTAACTTTGCATGTAATTTATCTTATAGTGCTTCATTTTATGTCAGATTTGTGTAGCGGTATATTTCCCGATCGGGAATTTGAGGTCGTGTAGTGTCATCTAAATGAGACTTAAGGAGTCACATGTAATCTCCCTCTTGCCAGGACAAGCCAATAGGGAATAGTTAAATGCATGTAGCATGATGTATGGTAGTCTCTCAGTCGGGAGATAACGAAAGGACAAGGTCTTCCATAAGCCTTCAATGTACTTGGATTACTGTATGGAATAGAGAGGGTCAGGAACCAGGAGCCCTTAAGAAAGGAGGATTATTAGCCCAGAGCATAGAAATAATGCCCTAAGGGTTATGATGTGTAATGAATTCAGTTGTGATTTGATTATTTTGTGCCAATTAGAGCACTACTGTGAAGTATATTTGTGTATGAAGAGTCCATAACATGGTGATTAGCTTAGGAGGGGAATGAACTGGTGAGAAGAGAATCTGGGCTTGGTCATGGCTGCTCTATTCATACTAACCCGAGACAGTCACAGTGACGTCACCATGAGGGTTGACGGCCGGGGAAGAATGCTGGTTTGTGTTAGAGAGAGCTAAGGAGTGTGACCTGTTAGTTATGCCGCGGGAAAGAAATATTTTTCTACAAGACAATGTGTGTCATTTACAGATGTACATAACCTATTGTTTAAGTTTGCACCTTGTTATTTACGTGTTTCTTAGGAGATGCTTAATCATGTGTCACAAGGTTTTAGGGAGTAGTCTCGTGTTCGATTCCAGGATGGTAGAAGGAGTAGTGCATGTATGTGTATAGTTTACATTCGTTCTGAGTACCGTGGCATAAATTTACTGTAAAGAACGGTTACTTTTGTTTATGTGTAATTAGGTTACGACTGTGAAAGTCTAATGGTTCCGTTTTTTCTCCTTCTTGACGGAGTTATTAAGCTAGCTGGTGCGGGAGCCTTGGGAAATCCCTAGAAACTCATCCACCAGGACATGAAATCTAGCAGGATGCCTCTCATGTCAAGCAATTAATCATTTATGTACGACAACAACGTCCTTTGTATTATATGTGACAGATCACTGGTTAATTCTAGATTTCCTACTTTATTGTAATAAATTAGATGTTTATACGAATTTGCAGCTCAATGTTGGTTTTTGTGTCGGTGATATTAGGTTTTCCCTTAGAGTTTCATTCCTCTCCATTTATTCTATGTTCATGTGTTGCCCCTCTTTCCTCACCCGTTACCCTGAAGAATTTGCAATGTCGGAGCTGTTGGAGAGGATAACTCCTTCAAGGTAAGCTATGTGCCATTATAATTCACTTATGGTGAATGTGTTGTTCACTATTGTGCACTTAGTTCGATCTCGGCATTGGCCTGACGGGAACTAAGTCATTATATGGCGCAATATTGTACCAGAAACGCTAGTGTTGAAGTATTTTAAACTTTAAAATACGCGCCGCGCGCCAACGCAGCAGCAACAGGAGGCAAGTGGCGCGTGATGTAGGAGCCAGCTACAACTCGCCAAAGCTAGGTTACATCATCAATAGAGGTTTCCACGTATCCTACCCTGAATATCTCGTATACGAAATACGATTCGAATATGAGAATAACATCACCGTACACACCAAGTTTCATTAAAATCCACCCCAGATTAAGAAACTTTTTGAAAGGAATGAAACAGCTGCAATCTCCACGACTTCAGTAATTAAGAGACACGAGAATTCAACACAACACATTATTCTCCCACAGCCGAACCAGGACGGTGAAGTTGGTGCTACAATGTAATATTGCGGAATCAAGGTCTTCGGTTTCAACTCTACTGCATTACGGTGAGACAAGTGCGGTACTGTACGTGATTGTAATATTTAAAACCTTGAACAGTGCATCTGGACTTTATTTTTCAAGTGGAACTGGAGTGTTAGGAAAGCATAAGAGTGCTACTCCCATGTCATTTGTCTGCATAACAGTGCGTGAAACAACTTCTACCAAAGTAAAGTAGCTGCCATTTATAGTGTCATAGCATTGTTGAATAAACTTTGTAAGTACAATGAAAGCAATCGTAGAGAGTAGAACTCTACAAACAGTTGTATTATATTCTTCGAACATGAGAGCCATAAGTGAACTATTTGTTTCGTGTTAAATATCTTATAATCTTTGACAAGTGTAACATACGTAAGAAGAAGGCGGATTCGATTCTATTGACATTCGGGCGCATTAAAGTTATTTTTTATCAAGTCAGTGACCAGTTTATTTACCATAAGGAAGCGTTCTTTTCGATTCCATTGACATTCGACACTGCATCTTGGCATATTTAATCCTTTCATGGGAACGATTAATGTTAGTTCAAGAATTACACCTCAGACTAAACCGTCCATAATGTCCCAAGGGTTTGCGATATTCGCCTGAGTCAATGAGCTCGGCGACTCATACTCCCAGACCTTCAAGATTTTTCAGAACTTCAGGAAATTCTTGACCGTTAAGAACGTTTAGAGCTGTCCCCGTTGTAGTGCGCGTGGCCCCATGGTCACGGGACATCGCCAGTCGCAAGACGGAGGAACGTCACGCTCAGTCCATCTTCCACTCTACTGCTGTGACATGAACTTGACTTTATTCGATAAAAAAATGCGTTTTAACAAATTCAGAACTTCATTCAAGTAAATCCTCTCCCTCTCTGTACCAGTCCAATTTAATATGCCGTAAACGGCCTGCGTACCATCTCACGCTATTAATTACGGGTATTTCATGGCACAATGTATTGTACCAGGAAAGCTGGTCCAGCGTTAGAGTTTATTATTTCGAACTTAAAATAAGCGCCGCGCGCCAACAGGCACTGCGAGTGACGTAGCAACCACGGTCGGCTCTCAAGAGAACCAGTGTATCATAAATAACTCTTATAGGAATTACAATACGAGTATGACAATATCATCACCGTATACAACATTCTAGTATCTCCAATACCACCAAATTTCCTTAAAATCCACCTCGGATTAAGGATGATATGGAAATAAATGAAACAGCTGCAATATCCATGACTTTGCTATAAAATGAGGAGCGAAATTTCAACAAGACACAGCCTTGTCCTACAGTCGAACCAAGACGGTTGGCTGGTGACAGTACGGCATCGAAGCCTACAGTCAGCAAAATTACGGTGAGAAGTGATTGAAACATTTCAATATTCTCGCGGACTTGGAATTTGAACACTGCATTAAGACTTGTAATTTCTCAGGAGGTTAATATCTTAAAGTGATTGAAATATTTCTGCTCCCAGCCAGCTTCTTCGCGTAGCCTAGACGGCGAGCTGTGAGATGATTGTTAGCCATATTGGAAGATAGATGTACTATGTGGTGGCTCGTGTGTAGAGCGTCGGCATACAACTTGATGCCAGAATAACTCAAAAAGCACGAGGGCCTAATGCCCTCAGGTTTTTGATTATTTACCAGCGAGTGGACGTCCGCAGCTTTATTTTTATAATTATTCCTGCTTTCACGGATCTGAGTGAGTAACTGCATCTCTGCTGACACCACAGCGTTAGCACCTTCTCAATGACTCTATATAAGTTTCCGTCTACTAGTTTATATGTTTTCCTCCTGGAGCAGGACAGAAACGCCCAATGGTTTTAACTGTTCGACGGATAAGGTGTGGACCTTTGGATCTCAATATTGGTTTGGTCTTCTGATTAATTGAAACTTCTTAAAAAGAAAGAAATACTGTAAGACGAAAATGTTATGGCATTGCCTGTTATACTGTTGAAAACTCATGATGGGTGAGAGAAATATCAAAATCTTTTAAAGAAATTATTCTTCAACCCTATTATTATTATTTCGGTCAAAAAGATAATGTACATGTGTCATGAAAATTATTTTAATGATACAAAATTCATATTTGAAAACATTGTGTTGCTAGTGGGAAGTCATCAACTAAAATGATAGAGTCCACGGAATTTTGTCCCCGAATCGGAATCTCTTTCATTCTTTCTATTTTCTTTCACTGATTTTCTTTTTTTAATGTAATTTTTTCGTTGATGCTTCTGCGTTTTCCTGATTATTGCTACTGTTCTGTGATTGGTCACCTCTGTGGCTTATGTACGTGTTGTCGTCTCCATGGCAACCGCTGCCAATTGTGATGATTATTAAGAATTGATTTCGTATGAGCGTGTCCCTGAGGATTTTGAGCTGCTATGCTTTCACTTCTTGGTGAAGTGTGGTGAATTTTGTCCTTTTCGTGACCTGTTTAAATTTTCTCTATCTCAGTTACCCATTTCTGGTTTGGGACAAGTGTTGCTTTCTGCGTTAATTTACTTTTTTCCTGTAACGTGCTTTGAGATCCGCTTCCTTGGAAGAATCTCTGTGGCCTCCCTTTTACCACTTTCTATGGTAAATTAAATGGAAAGAAATCCTGTAGAAACTTGAATTAATCATAATTTCAGAAGGAAACTGTTAAAGAATTTAGTTATTTATTCATCTAAAGCTTCCTGTTTGGTGGTAAATCTAATCCATAGATATTTTAATCTAATTATTCTGTGATTTGTTTTGGTTCTTAACTTGTCAATTCATTAATTTAAATTCATTGCTGCTTATAATTTAGGGGAAGTCCCTCACTTCAATGGTAATTAAGTTTTGACTGTCTAGTGCAGTCCTAGTTTGATAAATTGATTTATTTCTCTGTTAATTTTCTTTTAAAACGGTGAACCTAGGTTTTGAATGTTTGTAGGCTCTTGTTTTGAATAATTGTAAATTTCCCTTAAAAAAGAAAGGAATTATCAATTAAATTATCATTTGTTCACAAGTAATAACTCTTGTTCTCCTTTCAAAAATTTCTTTTTTCTTACCTTACCAAAAAGAATTTCTTTCGGTCCACGTTATCTCTGGTTTGCCCCCAGCTGCTCCATAAGTTTGGTGAGTATCTTCCCGTTTAATTTAAACGCTATGTTAAGGGTATTTTGGTTTCTCTCGTCTATGTATTGCACCCTTTACCGGTAGAGCTCGCAGTAACTTGTACTTGTTCTTGCCTCGGCTGCTGTAAAAAAATATACTTACCGCTACTGGAGATCCCATCTCATCGGTTCTTCATCGACTCCCGGGTGCTAATAGTGATTATCTAACTACGGGCTATCTATACTATAGAATAAAAAAAGTATTTCGACTCAGACGGATATTTAAATAGAGCAAATCTTTATTAACCATAAAGGAAACATAACTACCACATTCTATCGACTAATAATATAAAATATAAACATAGACTATCAAGCTGCAAACGTGTTGAAGTATTGTCCTAATGCCAGCTTGGAAGCTTTCCTGAATTTTACTAACATCATGAATGATTCGGACAATTTTATTTATCAAATTTATTGATTAATTTAGTTTCACATATCTAATTAATCTTATATTTGATAATGTCTGAATCATTTTTATCATCATTGATCTAAGTGTATAATACAATCATAGTTCAATAACCACCAGTTAAATGTTTACTGACACTTAATATCACTAATCATTGCATTACAATAACTTACAATTTTACATCATGTGGGTTATTAACTTTTCATTTGCTTAGAACATTCCAATATAAATGCTGAAGTCATTTCTCCCACTATTATTTAAATTTGACAAACTTTCCTTACAAATAATAAATATAAAAACAAAATTAAACCCACTGTGCAACCTTCCATCATTTGCATAGAATTTATGAAGATGTTATTAATTAAAATATAGGAAATTCTTGAACTTTGTTATTTACTACTTCTGTTTTGACAACTACGTGGGATCCCAAATATTCACTGTAAAAAATTTAAATTTATTCATTATTCATGAGTAACACATGTAATTAGTAAAAAAGGTAATTTATTTCCCAACTTTCTAGTTCAGAAACTCCTATGACCTGTTGTTGATTGTTGTGTGAGATACACTAGTAGATCTAGTACGTAGTTTACTTAATTTTTACGCAAGCCATACTTCCCTATCTAAACATAAACGTGTGGGGTTACTCCCTCACTCAAATGAAAGAACAAATAAAGAACTTTAATATGTTACATTGAAGTCACAGAGGGATATCACCTAACTATGCTAGTACACATCCAAAGAATATCAAACATGCCTGAAAAACAAATGACATCATAAATCCTATCTATGTTCACTTTCATTTACGTTTTATTTATTCACACACACCACCGACTGTACAAAAATGAACAAATAACTCTGCCTCAGATTGCACCACTACTTGGTTAAAATAAGGTTATCCTGCTCAGTGTCCATAGATTACAAATCACTGAGTGCTGGCGTTTTTCCATGACCAGAGGTGTCTTTCATGACCTTATTAAGAATTTACAGTGATAAATAGAATATATAATAATAAAGGAATAAAGCAATAAATAACAAAATCTCATGATAAAACGAAATTATGGAAATATATGGATTTACCTGGTATCGAATTTGAATATTAAGTCGTTAGTAGAGTTATAGCAGAACGATCTTCGCAAGTCAATCGGGTTTTAAGCCTACTTCAATAAATATTCAATATAATAAATTCACACGGCTTACGTATAATTACCTTACTTAGCGATGATGTGTCATGTTGGTTCGTGCTATTCGCTTGCTATATTGTGCACATCAAGTCATAATGTTCTATTATGGCACTTGTCCTTACACTCAATTTCACTATTTCTTCGGCTCACAACGCCGGCCTTTATCGTCCTCAGCTCTCTAAGGCTAGAAAGTTAGTTCAATTCCTTCAGCTCTACGACAGAAATACTACCGCTGCAGCTCTGCGGCTGGCGTATATTAATTCCATTTTATTATCCTAGAGAATTTTTACCTACAGTGCATATCGACTTATCACTTGTACCTCTCTTTTATTTTATCATAAGCCTTGTCCAGCAACATTGCTTTCATATAAACAAATTCAATATTTCCTCTTCACTCTCCGGTTGGTTGCTTCAGATCGTTAGCTTGCAATATATAGCATCACTGACCTATCAGTTACAACTCACCTGACTGAAACTGGTCATCAAATAACTCCTGTTTAAATCCAAATTACCTTCACCTGCCCATATTTATAATACTCAGATGAAGCATATTTTTATTTTAAGAAACAGGGTTCGAAATTAACTCAACCAAATATTGATGCAATCATTACATCGCGCCACAGTTACCCCTAATTAAGATTTCTCGAATGCCACTATAACTGCAAATGTAAATTTTATAATCTGCTATCTCATCAAAACTCATCCTGACGGCCCCTGATTCAGATTCAATGCAGGCCTTTACATCAATCGAAATTCGTATCAACGAAAAATTAAAATAATAATAATAATAATGATGCTTTGAGCGAGAGGACGGCATACTGGCGACGTCAAATGAAGAAAATTGCAGCATTCTGGAAGATTACTTCAAGAATTTACTTAATTGCTCTAAACCGCAAAGCGCCATTGAGACCAAGGAACCCTTACTCAGGTACCCAGATTCCAGACCACCCTACAGAGATGAAATCAAGCGCCAGATTGCCCGTCTCAAAAATAATAAAGCGCCGGGGGAAGACTCAGTAGTAGCAGAACTATGGAAATATGCCCCAGAGGAATCACTTGATATCTTGCAAAAGCAAATAGAAGAAATTTGGAACAAGGAGACCCTACCCGAAGATTGGAAAATAGCTTTGATCCATCCATTACACAAAAAAGGCAGCATGAAGAACATCAACAACTACAGAGGAATATCTTTGCTACCCGTGACTTACAAAATTCTATCACTTGCCATCCTGGAGCGTTTGGAAGCACAAGTCGAACATCAAATAGGTGAATACCAAGGAGGGTTCAGAAAAGGTCGCTCAACAGCTGAACAGATCCAAAATCTCAAAACGATCATCAGATATTGTACACTAAGGTCAAAGCAGTATGTGTCCGTCTTTGTGGACTTTAAGAAAGCGTACGACTCCATTGACCGGGAAGTCCTGCTAAACATCTTAAATGAATTTGGAGTTGATTTGAAACTGTTGGCATTAATTAGAGGCACCCTGACCGATACAAAATCCAAGGTGAAGTTCCACGGATGTCTCTCGCATTCCTTTGACATCAAAACAGGAGTCCGACAAGGTGATGGGCTATCACCGATACTCTTCAACTGTGTTCTTGAAAAGATCATCAGAACCTGGCGGGTGAGATTACAGGAAACCAACTACAGTCCATTGAGAATAGGAACCAAATCCAAGGGGATCGCAACAGACTGCTTAGCATTTGCCGATGATATTGCTGTTCTCTCAAACGACATAGAAACCGCTAGAGCTCAAGTTGAAATTTTAAAGGAAATTGCCGAACAAACTGGTTTGCAGATATCGTTTGAGAAAACAGAAGTAATGACTAACATCAAAGAGGCTCCACCAAAACTCCATACAAAATACGGGGACATCACCCGAGTAGACAAATTCAAATACCTGGGTGAGATCATCATGAAAAATGGACTGGACAAAGAAGCACTTCAGGAGCGAGTACGCAAACTGGAAATAGCCTACCAAACATCCCGCATAATCTACAAAAAAAAAATGCCTTTCCCAAAACACCAAGATTCGTCACTATGAAACAGTTCTGAAGCCAGTAGTTCTATATGCAGCAGAAACCCTGTCTCTAAATGCCAACAAAGGACTCCTTGAAGAACTGGAGAAAAGAGAACGTAAAATTGTGAGAGGAATCTTGGGATCAAAGTACAGAAATGGAATCCATCAAAAGATATCCAACAAGGAAGTCTACAGCAAAATAGAGAAAATTACCGACACAATCAGAAAAAGACGGGCACGATTTTACGGTCATCTGAAAAGAATGGACGGAAGAAAGTTAACTAAAGAAATCTTTCACTTTTTTGATTCAAACCCCAAAACCACAATTTCCTGGTTTAGAAATACCAAAGAAGACCTGCAAATGCTACATATCTCAGCTGAAGACGCCCTTAACAGAGATCTCTTCCGCAAGAAAATATTGACGAACGGGCTAAACCGAGACGAGCAACCGAAGAGAAGACACGTTGCCCCTTGGACAGAGGAGCGTAAGCAGGCCCACTCACAAAGAATGAGGGAAATTTGGTCTCTAAAGAAGGCCAAGTTCAGTGTCAAATGCAACAAGACTTAACGTGGTCCTTGATGGCCCCAGCGAATTATATATATAAAATAATAATAATAATAATAATAATAATAATAATAATAATAATAATAATAATATCAATCAATCAATCAATCAATCAATCAATCAATACAATCAATCAATACTGATCTGCATTTAGGGCAGTCGCCCAGGTGGCAGATTCCCTATCTGTTGCTTTCCTAGCCTTTTCCGAAATTTTGGTGCTGCCATTGGTTTTTGTGGTTTCCCTATAACTGCATAGCCTTTGATGGTGCTGTTTGAGTATCCAGCCAGCCTCTGGGCTGATGATCTAACAGACACAACAATAATAATAATAATAATAATAATAATAATTTTAATACAATTGTGCGTGAATAAAGCATCCTAAATAAAGATATCCTCTGCGCTTTACATTATACTAAACTGCAATGACTAATCATTAAACTGACAACTCGCGTAACTAGACTGTATACATGGTAAACTTCGTCTTAGATCTAGAATAATAATTTATGTACTCACATTGTTGCAGTCAGGTCCCGCCCATGCCTCGGGCGTCAGTCGCTGTTGTATCAGAACATTTCGGCGGTGATTTTGCACACTAATATAATATTGCTGTATCCACTCAAGGCTTGGATAAGAATGTACAGACGTTTATATATCTTCATGCCTTAATTTTAACACACACTTCATGACCTAATTTAACACATTCACTTCATGTGTTTGACGCACGTATGAAATTTAACTGCGTGATGAGTTTGTGTCAGCTAGAATACTCTCTGTCCACACAGTTCTGGCAATTGTGCTTTCCTCGACTACCTGCTTCCTATTGTGAAATGTTCTTTCACCCGTTTCTTACTCCCATTCTTCTACTCTCGTGTTCCTGCACCTGACTTGTTTGTTTACCGTTCCTCAACTAATTATATACTCCCAGGGTGTAGAAATTGAAATTGAAAGTGTTTCCTTCCTAATTTGCTGGCTGGTTACCATTGAAGTAAAAGTTCCACCTTCTCTGATCTACCTTCCACTGTTAAAGTGTTGTACCAGAAATGTGAGATTGATAAAATTCTTATTATATTAAAAATGAATAATTATTCCCTGACGTCTGCTCATTATTTGTTTTAATGCGGCATTGCCGCTTTAAAAGCACAATCCGTAAAATTATTCTGTGCTTACAAATTGCACAATAATCTCCAAGTGTTCCGTACCTACAATACAACACAGAGCAATCACAGTTCACGTCTACATCCAACGAATTATGGAATATGAGTGTTTTCACTGGCATGGCGTCTCTCCTCATGTCCTGTCACTTCCGCGGATTGATATTCCTTTAATTTTTCTGGGATTTATGTTTGCCAGAGCGTCTAATTATTTTCATAACTGTACCGGGTGGTACACCTCCACGCCGCTAATTCAAACTTTGCGCCAGTTGAAACCCCTCTACTGGAGGAGATCTGAACTTTGCTACTGTGTTAATTTTCAAGTTTTTCAGAAGATGTCACTACTTGTAAATTTTGAAGTTTCTGAACTGGGTCGTTTTCGATGTATTTTTGTTTTGCTACAGTAAGAAGTGCGAACATTCTCTTCTAGAGGACACTACTGAAGAATTACAATTGTGCACCCTAGTGCGAAGTGAAAAAACTATGTTTTTGGAGAAATGTTGAATTCATAAGTTTGTTCTTTGTTAAATTTCTTTCAGTCATGGTTTAAGTTGGCAATATTAACACTTTCTTTCCCCTTGTTTTGAATTTACCAATCCCGAATTTCTCGAATTAATTTTCCACCAATAATGTGTTTCTTCTTCATCTTGTGTAGGGGTTTTTTTGGTTAGCCAATAAAATTCTTGTGGGAGGGTGTTCTCATTCCTGAAACGCCTCGAACGTTCCGCGAGAGTATATAAACTGCTGATTTTCGGGTCTCCGCGCCACTTCAGTAACATCTTTCAGTGTGTAAAGTACGTAGCAGGGAGCGGGAAGCGCCTCTTTCTTCGGGCAGCAGTTCATCCCCAAGGTAATGGCCGTTTAATAACTTCTTTTCTTGCTAGCTCAGCAGTTTAACTCTCGGGACAGGTCCGAAGCCTTTTACCATGTAACTTTCCCTTAAAATGTAAAGACACTCGGTATCAATTCCATCTGTTTAACTATAAATTGGGATAGAGAGTCCTTAACCCTCTCGAGCTCCAACATATATTGCTTTGAGGTGAACTTATTTTCTCAACCGTTTCTTCCCTTCTAATGTGACGTAAATTGTTTTTCTTATATAAGTCACCTCTTTAGGATGGGATTAGCCCTTGCATTAATGGCCTAGTGCCAAGTAGGTTTTAAACAAAATGTATTAGGAGTGCAGCTTCGCCTCCTCTCAATTTGGTATTGTCGAGGCCATGTAATATTTCTGTTTCTTCACTTAATAGGCCTCTGTAGGTTGGGTATCTTTTTACCCTTGTGTCTGTGTCCGTGGAGGACAGCTTGAAAGTAGAATTTGGGGTGGCCTTGGATAGGCTTGAACTTAAGAGCGGGTTGCTCTTTCTTAAAATTTGTTTCTGGATGCCTCGAGGAGGCTCTACTGTGCAATTGGGAGCAAGAGCTCCTGGGCATGATTGGGGTCTACTGCCCCTTGGTTGAATCTTGTATACCATATGGTTGAGCTTATTGCTCAAGAATTATGTGTCTGGCTCTCGGAGCCCAAATCCTGTAATCTTTGTAATTGTACATTTTCGAATTGTGTTTCGGCTACTGAGTACCTGTTCTATTTGTTATTTCTTGATCTTTCAAAGAAAATATAACCGTGTTAAATTTTATCTTAACTTTAATTTCGTATTTTGAGACCCGTTCACCCCCGCACCTTCTTTCACCTCTGCTGTTCCACAGATATCTCGGAACAAGTGGTAGCAGAGCGTGGTTGAATGGGTCTCAATTTAGCCCCTTTTGACGGCTAAACATTGCCTTATTTTCGAACTCTAACAATTTTCTCAGTTGCTGGAATTTTTTGATTTTTCCGTTTGTTTTCAAAAGTGCTTTGTCATCATGCCCGGCCCTCGCGATGTTCTCCATCTTAACTATTTGCGCAAGGAAGAGTTGATCTATGAATTAACTATTAGAAATGTGCAATCTGGAGGCACGGTTGCGGTAGACACAAATAAGCTTAGAGAGTCCCTTGATTTGCCCATTTCCATCCCCACTTTGGGAGAGAAAGAAATTGACGACTCTCTCTCCACGATCACGGACAATACTACTGAGCTGGCATCTGTAATTACCTTTTTTGAAGAAAATGATCCTTCTCCCAATCAAATTAAACGTGTGCAAGCCAGGCTATTTCATTTTTCTAATAGAGTTAACGATCTGTTGTCTCTGAAGTTGAATGACGTTCAGAGGAAGGAAGCTAGTATGGTTCTTGAAAATCTTTCTGAATTGTCCAGTGAGGTTACCCAATTGTTAACTGGGGAACTTCCTCCCAAAACTGATCAACCCACTACGGTGAATGTAGGTAGCGAGGAAGAGCCTCCTAAGGGAGAAGTCAATAGGAAAACCGTTGGAGCTCAAACAATCTCTGCCCCATTGGACAACGAGTCTGAACGCCGTACCTCGTTTAATAATGTACGTTCTGAACTAACTTCTTTGCCACTTAAACCTTTACCTGCTATGTCACCTGGGTTCAGCAGCTTGCCTCATCCATTAGCAATGTTGCTCAGAGGTATCTCTAAGTTTTCTGTTAATACCACCAGTGAAGTTATTTCATTCTTAAGGTTTTTAGTTGAATTTCAGGATCATGCCCTTGTTTTTTCTCTTTCTCCGTGTCAAATGTTGCAGATAATTTATCCTTACGCAATTGGTGTTCTCTCAGACAAAATAGTAAGAGCCATTGCCGAACAATCATCTATTGAAGACTTCCACGCCCACTTGCTAGCTAACTTCATTCCGGCTAGGGCAAGGTCAACACTTATTCAGAAGTACTATTATCGCGTACAGCGGTTGGATGAAAACTTGGCAGATTTCATCCAAGATATTAAGTTCTATACCAGGGTGTTTGCTCTTCATTTTCCTGAAGATCAGATTGTACAGGCTATTGTAGAAGGTATTTCACCTCCTTACCGATCATATTTGTGTTTCGCGGCGTGCCCGCATACCTTCTCTGAACTTGAAGCATTGGCCGTCTCAGCGGAAGGAGTTAGATACGCCGATTCTTTGCGTGTCGCGAAAGAACCCCCTCCTTCTTTTAGTAATACTCGGCCTCCACCTCGCCGACCAGTCACACCCTGTAAATGTTATGCTTGCGGGTCGCCTGACCATCTTCGCAATAAATGTCCGTTGGTCAAATCTAGTAGGGCAAATAATGGAGCTGGTTCATCACAAGGTTGTTTTAAATGTGGGTCTTTCTCACATATCGCCAAGAATTGTCCAAATTCGAATAGCATCCCTTCCTGCTCAACTTCTGGTGCAAATTCCACCAATGCCAATTATAAAAAGTGACTAGTGGCTTCGGCTGAGTCGACTAATCCATCTTCCCGCGGCTCAGCCCCTAGTAAACAGGTCGAAAATTCAGGGAAAATTCAGTCTTCAAATTCATCTTTTGAATGCCCCAAAGAATGTCTTAGGATTGCGGCGGATTCCCCCGCACCTGTGCCCTTCCTCAAAATTGAGTTAAAATATGAACCTGTAACAGCTCGTTTAGATTCAGGTAGTGTTTGTTCAAGTATTTCGGCTCAATGGTATTCGAAATTGAAATCTATTTGTAAACTTCCTGACTATTGCTCATCTCCTGTTCAATATGTTTCGGCTAGTTCTTCTCCATTAGAAATTTTAGGTTCCTTAAAAGCCAAAAATCGTATTTTTAAATTTACATGGAAAGTTAAATTGCTTGTGGCCAAGCACTTGTCTTGCCCCATTATATTGGGAGCTGACTTCATTTCTCACTCTGGTCTCGTGCTCGATCTTCAGAGTAGGTCGTGCACTTTCAAATTTTCGCCTAATTGTAAAATCCCATTATTGAAATGTAATTCTGCATCATGTTCATCTATTTCGCCTACCCAGGATGAGATGTTGTTAGACCTTAGACATCTACCTGAGGAGCAGATTGATAGTATTCGTAAGTTGTGTCAGTCGTTTCCAGAGGTCTTCTCTGTTACTCTTGGTGTTACTGACTTTATTGAATACAAAATTGAGGTCACGGATTCGATTCCTGTCCGTTTTCCACCTTATAGGCTATCTCCACCTAAAATGAAGGCTCTGAAGGAAATCATTGATCAAATGTTGAAGGATGGTATTATTGGGCCCTCTAAGTCAGCGTATTCATCACCTATTTTTCTAGTCCCGAAACCCCAATGGGGCTTCAGGTCTGTCATTGATTATAGGGCTCTCAATCGGAAGGTGGTGTTACAATCTGTGCCCCTTCCTGACCTTCATTCTTGTTTTTCATGGTTTCGTAAGGCCAAGTTCTTCACCAACTTGGATTTGAATCAGGCTTATAATCAAATTCCCCTAGCTGAAGAGTCTAAACACCTTACAGCGTTTGCCACGGACTGGAATTTGTATGAATACAACCGCGTGCCTTTCGGGCTCCCCACGGGAGCAGCTGTACTCACTAGACTGCTAGATAGGGTCTTCTCCGACATCAAATTCGAGTACTTGTATCACTATCTTGATGATGTCGTCGTATTTTCGGAGACTTTTGAAGAACATCTAAATCATCTGCGAGAAGTTCTCAATCGCCTTCGTAAGGCCGGGTTAACCGTGAAGTTGTCCAAGGTTGCCTTTGCTAAGCCCTCTATGTCATTCCTAGGGCATATTGTGTCACCTGATGGTGTTGCACTCGATCATTCTAGAACACAGGCCATCCGTGATTTTAAACCTCCCAAGGACATCAAAGGTATCGCCAGGTTCATTGGTATGGTGAATTTCTTCAGGAAGTTTATTCCTAACTTCGCTAATAGAGCGGCGCCCTTGAACCTTCTTCGTAGAAAAGGCATCAAATTTGAGTGGGGACCTTCTCAACAAGCCGCTTTTGAAGATCTTAAATTAGCTCTCTGTAATGCCCCTGTCCTTTCTATGCCTGATTTCTCGAAGAAATTCATCGTCCAAACCGACGCGTCGTCGTCGGCGGTAGCTGCAGTCCTTCTTCAAGAGACTGAACTAGGGAGGCGACCCATCGCCTTTGCATCTAGGACTCTGTCGGCGCAAGAAGCCAAGTATTCCATCTATGAGCTCGAAGGTTTGGCAGTCTTATTTGCCTTAGAAAAGTTCCGTCTCTATCTGGAACATGTCAAATTCGACCTAGAGACGGATAATCAAGCCTTAAGCTGGGTCTTAGGTAGGCTGCGTCGTACTGGTCGTATAGCCCGTTGGGCCATCCGAATTTCTGCCTTCCAATTTGATGTTAGGCATATCAGAGGTACTGAAAATGTTGTTGCTGATGGACTCAGCCGTATGTTTTCCAACGACGTCGAGACTTATGAACCGGTCGATAGTTCATCACCTCCCGAGTCCATACTATCTGAGGTTAATGCCATCTTAACAGATGCTCCCATGCTCTTTAGGGACATTGAGAAATACCAACGTGAAGATCCGACGCTGGCTCCGATAATGGAAACCCTTTCTTCTGGGGAACATGTTGTCCCTTATGTACTGAGGAACGGTGCTTTATGTTGCCCTTCGAGGCATGATAAGATGATGAAGGTTGTAGTTCCAGCTGTTCTTGTACCTATGATCTTTAAGTACTATCATGAGACCCCATTAGGGGGGCATCTAGGCATCTTTAAAACTCGTGAAAAGATTCGTGAAAGGTTCATCTGCAAGGGTATGGACGGTGAAATTCGTGAACTAGTAAAGGCTTGTAAATCCTGTTTGCTTAGTAAACCAACCATGTCCACCAAGGTAGGCCTTTTGTCTTCTCATCAGGCTGCGCGCCCAATGGAACGCCTGTATATTGATTATGTAGGACCCTTCCCCCAGTCAAGGGGAAATGCCAACAAGTTCATCTTTGTATGCGTAGATGGTTTTACAAGATTTTCTTGGTTATTTCCGACTAAGCTGGCTACCGCTCAGTCCACCATTTCTTGCCTAAATTCAATCTTTGCTTCTTTTGGTCCGTGTCAATATATTGTGTCTGATAATGCTAAGGCTTTTACATCTAATTTATTTCGTAAATTCTGCTTTGACCTGTCCATCTCTCATGTGACAACTTCTGCTTATTACCCTCAACAATCTCTGGCTGAACGGGTTAATCGTAATCTCAGGTCCGCGCTTATTGCCTATCATCATGAAGATCATTCTAGGTGGGACACGTCCCTGCATTGGTTAGCCTTTGCTTTGAACTCGGCGGTTCATGAATCTCATAAGTTTACGCCAGCTTCGCTGATGTTCAAGTTTGTTCCCAACTCGCTAACCTCTGGTCTCTGAGCGACATTCTACCTGAGACAATAGATCCAGATAACATTAAAGATCTTTGGAAGAAGGCTAAAGCCAATCTTAAAGTGTCTCATGAAAAGGTTAGGGAAAGATATGATCTTGGACGGTGACCCACCAATTTGAAGGTAGGCGACCAGGTGATGGTCAAGAATTTTGTTCCCGCGGGCAAGCTTGCCCCCAGATTTCATGGGACGTGTATCATTCTCGATTTTCTTACTCCCGTTACCTTATTGTTAAGTAATCCAGCCACCGAGAGGATATTTAGGGTTCACCTGTCACAGGTGAAACCGGTGTAATTTCTGTGCTAACTTGCTTCATATAATCTTGAAAAAAACAGGAAGGTTATTTTTTTGAGGGGTTTCACTTTTAAGGCCTTCTGCCCTTTCTATAACGTTCTTTATATTTAAGCATTTATTGTACACCTTCCCCGACCAGTTAAACTGACATCCTGTCCTTGCCATGGCCATTACCACGCTCCCGTCTCCTGCTAACGTAACACACAGTGGCTTGTATATGAAATGAATATCGTCACGCCGCTGGCCCCTCTACCTCTCCACAAAGCCTGTGCCCTCAAAAAATGATGATGGTCAAACAAAATTCTGCCGCCGAGCTTTAATGTTTCAGTGCCCCCGCAGCGGCGCGGCGCCGTACCGCTCCTGAGGCAGGGTACGGGCCCGCCCTTCTCCAGTGAGGCCATCCAGTGTACGGCGAGCCGGAGTCCTCCTCCCGGCCAAGGCTGATGTGCGGCGCACAACCTGTAACTGGCCCGCGACCTGCATGTTCGCCGCGGGCGCGGCGTGCTTCAACTCCACTACTCCTCTCATAGTGCGGGCGAGCGGTATCTCAGGGTACTTGAGGGGTCCGAGCGACCTCCTCTGGACACAAGCTGCAGCGGCCGGTCTGGCCATCCAACTTAATCAACCTCGAAATATTTAATCAACTACATGGACATTTACTATCAGCAATTACTACACTTTTGAATTCAACTGCAATATTTGGTGGACTTCGAAAATTTTTCCTCAACTTTGAAAACTAAAAGATTCCCTCCGAATTCAACTTCTACAAGCACAAAGACATAACATCAATAGTAACCAAAGAATTTTGAAACTGGATCCAATCATTTTAAGAAAATTTGTTGGTAAATACTTCTGCAGTTAACTTCCATATCAACGTCATAACTTGGAACTTATGTTGAAACAAAAGTTTATGTTCTTCTGTGTTACCCCTTGGAGGGACTTTTGGGGGGGGGGAGGTCTGTACCGGGTGGTACACCTCCACGCCCCTAATTCAAACTTTGCGCCAGTTGAAATCCCTCTACTGGAGGAGATCTGAACTTTGTCTACTGTGTTAATTTTCAAGTTTTGCAGAAGATGTCACTACTTGTAAATTTTGAAGTTTCTGAACTGGCTCGTTTTCGATGTATTTTTGTTTTGCCTGTAGTAAGAAGTGCGAACATTCTCTTCTAGAGGACACTACTGAAGAATTACAATTGTGCACCCTAGTGCGAAGTGAAAGAACTATGTTTTTGGAGAAATGTTGAATTCATAAGTTTGTTCTTTGTTAAATTTCTTTCAGTCATGGTTTAAGTTGGCAATATTAACCCTTTCTTTCCCCTTGTTTTGAATTTACCAATCCCAAATTTCTCGAATTAATTTTCCACCTATAATGTGTTTCTTCTTCATCTTGTGTAGGGGTTTTCTTGGTTAGCCAATAAAATTCTTGTGGGAGGGTGTTCTCATTCCTGAAACGCCTCGAACTTTCCGCGAGAGTATATAAACTGCTGATTTTCGGGTCTCCGCGCCACTTCAGTAACATCTTTCAGTGTGTAAAGTACGTAGCAGGGGGCGGGAAGCGCCTCTTTCTTCGGGCAGCAGTTCATCCCCAAGGTAATGGCCGTTTAATAACTTCTTTTCTTGCTAGCTCAGCAGTTTAACTCTCGGGGCAGGTCCGAAGCCTTTTACCATGTAACTTTCCCTTAAAATATAATGACACTCGGTATCAATTCTATCTGTTTAACTATAAATTGGGATAGAGAGTGCTTAACCCTCTCGAGCTCCCACTCATATTGCTTTGAGGTGAACTTATTTTCTCAACCGTTTCTTCCTTTCTAATGTGACGTAAATTGTTTTTCTTATATAAGTCACCTCTTTAGGATGAGATTAGCCCTTGCATTAACGGCCTAGTGCCAAGTGGGTTTTAAACAAAATGTATTAGGAGTGCGGCTTCGCCTCCTCTCAATTTGGTATTGTCGAGGCCATGTAATGTTTCTGTTTCTTCACTTAATAGGCCTCTGTAGGTTGGGTATCTTTTTACCTCTGTGTCTGTGTCCGTGGAGGACAGCTTGAAAGTAGAATTTGGGGTGGCCTTGGATAGGCTTGAACTTAAGAGCGGGTTGCTCTTTCTTAAAATTTGTTTCTGGATGCCTCGAGGAGGCTCTACTGTGTAACTGGGAGCAAGAGCTCCTGGGCATGATTGGGGTCTACTGCCCCTTGGTTGAATCTTGTATACCATAAGGTTGAGCTTATTGCTCAAGTATTATGTGTCTGGCTCTCAGAGTCCAAATCCTGTAATCTTTGTAATTGTACATTTTCGAATTGTGTTTCGGCTACTGAGTACCTGTTCTATTTGTTGTTTCTTGATCTTTCAAAGAAAATATAACCTTGTTAAATTTTATCTTAACTTTAATTTCGTATTTTGAGACCCGTTCACCCCCGCACCTTCGTTCACCTCTGCTGTTCCACAGATATCTCGGAACAATAACAACTCCTGTCATTTCACTATTACCTTCTATAGCGAATAAATTTATAGCGGTTCAATTATTGTATATTGGTTGCAAAGTTGATCACTGAATTTTAAAAAATTCCCACGCCTTGGATTCTAATATTTCGTCTAGCGGACTATATGACGTGGTTAAAAAATGGCGGTAATACTTATCGTCCCTTTTAGTACGACGCACTTACACTGTGTTAAATGTTGGCCACACATCTAACAAATTTCCTTCCTCCAATATTTATATAAATCGGAGTATTATTCCCATAAAATCATCTGTAACTACTGTCGTATATACTATAATTACTAAATACAGAGCGCTAACTTTCAAATTCTTATACATACGTACATACATACATACATTATCATTATAGACTGTTATGCCTTTCACCGTTCAGTCTGCAAGCCTCTGTGAATTTACTAAACGTCGCCACAATCCTCGATTTGCAACTAGTATTGTGGCCTCATTTAGTTCTATACCTCTTTTCCTTAAATCGTTAGAAACCGAGTCTAACCATCGTCGCCTTGGTCTACCTCTACTTCTCTTACCCTCCATAACAGAGTCCATTATTCTCCTAGGTAACCTATCCTCCTCCATTCGCCTCACATGACCCCACAAACGAAGCCGGTTTATGCGTACAGCTTCATTCATCGAGTTCATTCCTAAATTAGCCTTTATCTCCTCATTCCGAGTACCCTCCTGCCGTTGTTCCCACCTGCTTGTACCAGCAATCATTCTTGCTACATTCATGTCTGTTACTTCTAACTTATGAATAAGATATCCTGAATCCACCCAGCTTTCGCTCCCGTAAAGCAAAGTTGGTCTGAAAACAGACCGATGTAGAGATAGTTTCGTCTGGGAGCTCACTTCCTTCTTACAGAATACTGTTGATCGCAGCTGCGAGCTCACTGCATTAGCTTTACAACACCTTGATTCAATCTCACTTACCATATTACCTACCTAGGAGAACACACAACCTAAATACTTGAAATTATCGACCTGTTCTAGCTTTGTATCACCAATCTGACATTCAATTCTGTAGAATTTCTTACCTACTGACATCAATTTAGTCTTCGAGAGGCTAATTTTCATACCATACTCATTGCACCTATTTTCAAGATCTAAGATATTAGACTGTAGGCTTTTGGCACAATCTGCCATTAAGACCAGGTAGTCAGCATAGGCCAGACTGGTTACTACATTTCCACCTAACTGAATCCCTCCCTGCCATTTTATACCTATCAGCAGAAGCCCAATTGTCAACATGAATCCCTTTGATTGCTTTTAATAGTCTGCCTTTAATTCCATAGTCCCCCAGTATGGAGAACATCTTTTCCCTCGGTACCAACCCTGTCATATGCTTTCTCTAGATCTACGAAACATAAACACAACTGCCTATTCCTCTCGTAGCATTTTTCAATTACCTGGCGCATACTGAAAATCTGATCCTGACAGCCTCTCTGTGGTCTGAAACCACACTGGTTTTCATCCAGCTTCCTCTCAACAGCTGATTGCACCCTCCCTACCAAGATGCCAGTGAATACTTTGTCTGGTATTCTAATCAATCAATCAATACTGATCTGCATTTAGGGCAGACGCCCAGGTGGCAGATTCCCTATCTGTTGCTTTCCTAGCCTTTTCCGAAATGATTTCAAAGAAATTGGAAATTTATTGAACATCTCCCTTGGCAAGTTATTCCAATCCCCAACTCCCCTTCCTATAAATGAATATTTGCCCCAGTTTGTCCTCTTGAATTCCAACTTTTATCTTCATATTGTGATCTTTCCTACTTTTATAGACGCCATTCAAACCTATTCGTCTACTAATGTCATTCCACGCCATCTCTCCGCTGACAGCTCGGAACATACCACTTAGTCGAACAGCTCTTCTTCTTTCTCTCAATTCTTCCCAACCCAAACATTGCAACATTTTTGTAACGCTACTCTTTTGTCGGAAATCACCCAGAACAAATCGAGCTGCTTTTCTTTGGATTTTTTCCAGTTCTTGAATCAGGTAATCCTGGTGAGGGTCCCATACACTGGAACCATACTCTAGTTGGGGTCTTACCAGAGACTTATATGCACTCTCCTTTACATCCTTACTACAACCCCTAAACACCCTCATAACCATGTGCAGAGATCGGTACCCTTTATTTACAATCCCATTTATGTGATTACCCCAGTGAAGATCTTTCCTTATATTAACACCCAGATACTTACAATGATCCCCAAAAGGAACTTTCACCCCATCAACGCAGTAATTAAAATTGAGAGGAATTTTCCTATTTGTGAAACTCACAACCTGACATTTGGCCCCGTTTATGAACATACCATTGCCTGCTGTCCATCTCACAATATTTTCGAGGTCACGTTGCAGTTGCTCACAATCTTGTAACTTATTTATCACTCTATAGAGAATAACATCATCCGCAAAAAGCCTTACATCCGATTCCACTCCTTTACTCATATCATTTATATATATAAGAAAACATAAAGGTCCGATAACACTGCCCTGAGGAACTCCCCTCTCAACTATTACAGGGTCAGACAAAGCTTCACCTACTCTAACTCTCTGAGATCTGTTTTCTAGAAATATAGCAACCCATTCAGTCACTCTTTTGTCTAGTCCAATTGCACTCATTTTTGCCAGTAGTCTCCCATGATCCACCCTATCAAATGCTTTAGACATGTCAATCGCGATACCGGCCATTTGACCTCTAAAATCCAAGATATCTGCTATATCTTGCTGGAATCCTACAAGTTGAGCTTCAGTGGAATAACCTTTCCTAAAACCGAATTACCTCCTATCGAACCAGTTATTAATTTCACAAACATGTCTAATACAATCAGAAAGAATGCCTTCCCAAAGCTTACATACAATGCATGTCAACTTACTGGCCTGTAATTTTCAGCTTTATGTCTATCACCCTTTCCTTTATACACACGGGCTACTATAGCAACTCTCCATTCATCTGGTATAGCTCCTTCGGCCAAACAATAATCAAATAAGTACTTCAGATATGGTACTATATCCCAACCCATTGTCTTTAGTATATCCCAAGAAATCTGATCAATTCCAGCCGCTTTTCTAGTTTTCAACTTTTGTATCTTATTGTAAATGTCATTGTTATCATATGTAAATTTTATTACTTCTTTGGCCTTAGCCTCGTCCTCTATCTCGACATTATCCTTGTAACAACAATCTTTACATACTGCTGACTGAATACTTCTGCCTTTTGAAGATCCTCACATACACACTCCCCTTGTTCATTAATTATTCCTGGAATGTCCTTCTTGGAACCTGTTTCTGCCTTAAAATACCTATACATACCCTTCCATTTTTCACTAAAATTTGTATGACTGCCAATTATGCTTGCCATCATGTTATCCTTAGCTGCCTTCTTTGCTAGATTCAATTTTCTAGTAAGTTCCTTCAATTTCTCCTTACTTCCACAGCCATTTCTAACTCTATTTCTTTCCAGTCTGCACCTCCTTCCTAGTCTCTTTATTTCTCTATTATAATAAGGTGGGTCTTTACCATTCCTTACCACCCTTAAAGGTACAAACCTGTTTTCGCTTTCCTCAACAATTCCTTTAAACCCATCCCAGAGTCTGTTTACATCTTTATTTACCGTTTTCCACCGATCATAGTTACTTTTTAGAAACTGCCTCATACCTGCTTTATCAGCCATATGGTACTGCCTAACAGTCCTACTTTTAAGACTTTCCTTTCTATCACATTTATTTTTAACTACCACAAAAACAGCTTCATGATCACTAATACCATATATTACTTCACTTTCCCTATAGAGGTCATCTGGTTTTATCAGCACCACATCCAAAATATTTTCCCCTCTGGTTGGTTCCATCACTTTCTGAATCAGCTCTCCTTCCCATATTAACTTTTTTGCCATTTGTTGGTCATGCTTCCTGTCGTTCGTATTTCCTTCCCAATTGAAATCTGGCAAATTCAGATCTCCTGCTACAATCACATTTCTTTCCATGTCGTTTCCCACATAGCTGACTATCCTATCAAATAATTCCGAATACGCATCAGTGCTACCCTTTCCCGATCTGTACACTCCAAATATATCAAGTTGCCTATTATCTTTAGAAATGAGCCTTACACCTAGAATTTTATGTGTCTCATCTTTAACATTTTCGTAGCTTACAAGTTCTTCTTTCACCAGAATGAAAACTCCCCCTCTCACCTTTCCTATCCTATCTCTACGATACACACTCCAGTGCCGTGAGAAAATTTCTGCATCCATTATATCATTTCTCAGCCATGATTCAACTCCTATTACAATATCTGCTAAATATATATCTATTAAATAACTTAATTCTATTCCTTTCTTTACAATACTTCTACAGTTCAACACTAACAATTTTATGTCATCCCTACTTGATTTCCAGTTCCCTGTTCCCTTATCACCGCTCCCTAGGCCATCCCGTTTCCCTGAATGTACCTCCCTATTACCCTTCCAAACAAATTTCCTAACTTATACGTACCACTGCGGTTTAAATGAAGGCCATCCGAGCGCAGATCCCTATCTCCTACCCACCCATTAGGATCTAGAAATTTCACTCCCAGTTTCCCACATACCCACTCCATAGTCTCATTTAAATCCCCAATCACCCTCCAGTCAGTATCCCTCCTACACAGTATTCCACTAATAACAATCTCCGCTTTCTTAAACTTCACCCGTGCTGCATTTACCAGATCCCACACATCTCCAAGTATGTTGGTACTTATATCAGCTTGCCTTACGTGAGATACCTCGATAGTTGTTGCAATCCTTCCTGTTCCCTTGCTTATAGATAGGTGCAATCACTGCTTTTGTCCAATCTGAACGTACCTTACCAACACCCCATGCTAATTTTTCTACTCTATGAAGCCATTTCATCCCTGCCTTTCCACTACACCATTTCAGGTCTAATTTCATCTATTCCTGCTGCCTTATGACAATGGAGTTTATTTACCATGCTTTCCACTTCCTCAAGCATAATTTCACCAACATCATTTTCCTCCTCCCCATGAGCTTGGCTGTTTACAACACCACCAGGATGATTTCTTTTTACATTGAGAAGATGTTCATAATATTCCCTCCACCTCTCCAGTGATTCCCTGGGATCTAATATGAGTTCACCTGAATTACTCAAAACACTGTTCATTTCCTTTTTCCCTCCCTTCCTAAGATTCTTTATTACTGTCCAGAAAGGTTTCCCTGCTGCTTGACCTAGCCTTTCCAGGTTATTACCAAAATCTTCCCATGACTTCTTTTTGGATTCAACAACTATTTGTTTCGCTGTGTTTCTTTCATCTACATACAACTCCCTGTCTACCTCAGCCCTTGTTTGGAGCCATTTCTGATTAGCCTTCTTTTTACGTTTACAAGCTGCTCTCACTTCATCATTCCACCAAGATGTTCGCCTTTTCCCATCTTTACACACAGTTGTTCCTAGGCATTCCCTTGCTGTTTCTACTACAGCATACCTGTATGCCACCCATTCACTTTCTATATCCTGAACCTGCTTACTGTCTACTGTTCGAAACTTCTCACTAATCATATCCATGTACTTCCGTATAATTTCCTCGTCCTGGAGATTTTCTACCCTTATTCGTTTGCAGACAGATTTCACTTTCTCTACCTTAGGCCTAGAGATACTTAGTTCACTACAGATCAGATAGTGGTCTGTATCATCGAAAAATCCCCGGAAAACTCGTACATTCCTAACAGACTTCCTGAATTCGAAGTCTGTTAAGATAT
Organism: Anabrus simplex; assembly: GCF_040414725.1. Classification (NCBI taxonomy): domain Eukaryota; kingdom Metazoa; phylum Arthropoda; class Insecta; order Orthoptera; family Tettigoniidae; genus Anabrus; species Anabrus simplex. The sequence goes on from NC_090266.1 coordinate 8,720,583, forward strand.
AGTCTATTATGGATCTGGTACCCCTAGCCTCCCATGTGTAGCGGTGAATAGGCTTATGCTTGAAGAGTATATTCGTAACAGCTAAACCCATACTAGCACAGAAGTCCAGCAAACGCTTCCCATTCCCATTAGCTTCCATAACTTCCCCACCTTTACTAATCACCCTTTCGTATCCTTCGGTTCTATTCCCAACTCTCGCATTGAAATCGCCCATTAGCACTATTCTATCCTTGCTGTTGACCCTGATCCCTATGTCACTCAATGCTTCATAAAACTTGTCAACTTCATCAACATCTGCACCCTCACATGGTGAATACACGGACACAATTCTAGTCCTAATTCCTCCAACTGACAAATCTACCCACATCATTCGCTCATTTACGTGCCTAACAGAAACTATGTTGCGTGCAATGGTGCTCCTGATAAAGAGCCCTACCCCAGACTCTGCCCTTCCCTTCCTAACACCCGTCAAGTACACTTTATAAGCACCTATCTCTTCCTCGTTATCTCCCCTTACCCGAATATCACTTCCTCCTAGCACATCCAGATGCATCCTGTTTGCTGACTCAGCCAGTTCTACTTTCTTTATTCCATAAGCCCCATTAATATTGATAGCTCCCCATCGAATTCCATTTCGTTCGCCAAGTTGTTTCCAAGGAGTCCCTCGCCTGTCAAATGGTAGTGGGACTCCGTTACTCCCATAGGTCCGAGGCTTGCTCAAATTCTTATAATGGCGAATTTTCATTGGCTGAGGTATTTTGATGCTCCTCTCTCTGGACGGTTCCACTTCATTTTTAGGGGTTTCAGGTAGGTATTTCTTATCATCTGCCTCCGTTGCTCCGTGGTTCCTTGTCTTGCAAACAGCGGAAAATTCTCACACTTCTGGGGGCTTTTTCCTCTGTTCTTTGCCTTCTGCTGCGCACTAGTGAGCTTTCATTCGCCTAAATAATTGTTTTATTGCGCCCAACATAACGTTAATTTAAGAAACTTGAGTGGCTGAAGGATACTCTTTGGTGGTCTTTGTCAATATACTGCTGTACGAGCTCTGAAATTCTCTGCATGGAGAAATTAACTTTTAATATACAATGAACTTATTATTATAATCAAATGAGCCTTAATTCGATGGGTACAGTATGACTTGTACCAGCAATCGACTGTACGGCTGGTGCAGTGAGTGGTACCAGAGCTGATGGTTTCTTTAATTTAAGTAACGTCAGTGCATTAATAACCATGTGTTGGTACGGTATCAGACGAATGGAATTTTGAAAGAGGGATAAGAAGTGAAAATTTAAGTAATAATTTCGTAAAAAGAAGTGCAATTTCTTGCCCTAATCTTCTTTCTTTCCTGTTGCATATCCGGATCACTCATGGCTCGTCCTGTTCTCTATCCGAATCAACATCGTAAGAGTGAGTTACTTTATGAACTGGCAATAAGGCAAGAGGAACCGGAGAATACTCATGCTGTGTTGCTCTGTTGTCCAGCTGTTGGCACGTAACTGTCATATTATCCTCGCTTACTCCAGAGAAGTTCGATGAGTTGCTGCATGACATTAATTTAGCAACGAATGAAATAAATATAATAAAAAAGTGTTTGCTGAGCAAACTCCTACCAGAGGTCAAATCAATCGCCTCAGGGCTAGAGCATGCAAGTATACTAGTCATATTAATGACGTTCTGTCAACTAAACCTAATGCTGAATTTGTCTCTGAATGGGTGATACTCCTATGACTGTCTGCTAGTATTTCTGCTGATCTCGAGTTAACTTAATGCTTGCTAGTAGGGAAGTGGAGAACCTATCCATTCCCTTAATGAAGCCTACCCTAGCCCCAATCCTAATCATGCTCCTAAACATGTTATATCTAATCACTGTAGCCATGATGCACGTTGGGTTACTACTCCTCTTTTAGAGAATTTATTGTCTCGTTTAAGTGTTATCTCTTCTCATCATTCTCTAAGAGAATTGTTTCATGGAATTAAGAATTTCTCGGTAAACTCCATCGATGAGGGTATTAGGTTTTTGAGATTTCTAGTTGAGATGACGAAATCTGGGAGTGTATACTCAATTGACGACTTGGGAAGTTTACGTGCTCTCTTTACCCATTGCGAGGGTATTCTAAAGCGAGAGATCAGAGGCCATTTCTAGAAACTTAAAAATAACTGAATTTCACATAATTGTATTTTCTAAATATATCGCTTCCTTGGCTCTTCAAAGTCATATCCCACAGCATTGTTTTACAGTGCAGCTCTTACATGTAAATTTGCTAAGCTATGTTTTAGATCTTAAATTCTGCTGCAAGCTGTTTAGAATTTCTGTGCCGGAAGAAGAAATGGTGGCCAGAATCCTAAAAGGTATATCACCTTCATACCGGTCTTACTTGTCGTTGACGAAATGTCCTACTTATTTTGCTGAAATAGAAACTGTTTGTTCGTTGCGGAGGACGTCAATCATGGAGATGCATCCAGACCAAATCATCACGCTCCTCCTGCCAATCCTGTGTTTTCTTTTCCTTCCCAAGTTCCTAAAAGTATCATAATGGTAAAAAATGTTTCAATTGTGGTAGTAAGGATCACCTGAGGAATGCTTGCCCTGTTGTATTTGTTGTTATCTTTCTGGATCGAAACAACACTCAAGAATAACTGGCCCTCGTCCTTTTGCAATAGTGGCCAATGACTAAAGACTAAAGTTAATGGATGTAAATCTCAAAATACTGAAACTGTTGATAATTGTGACACTATTGTATGTCCACAAGGATGTGACAGGTTCTCTGCGTATGTTATGTCCAAGGGGACTTTTGTCCCTGGGGAGGTCAAAAATGAACCATTGATTGCCTTAATTGATTCGGACAGTGTTGTAAATGTTAATGATTCCAATTGGTACTATCAAATGAAGTCCTCCTGTAATCTACCTGATTTGCTTTTTATTGAAATCGAGTGTGTTGCGGATGAATGAAAGAAAATGGAACTTTTGTGGTCTATTACGGTGAAACTTAGAATTGGCAGTTCTACTTGGAAAATATTGTGTCTTGCTTCTCCTATACTTTCGTGTAACATGATTCTTGGAACTAACTTCTTGTCCAGTGTGGGGTTAGTGTTAGTTCTGCAAGATAGAAGTTATTTCCTTAAGTTTGTCCCTCATTATAAATTTGATTTAATTGATGCCCCTTTCAGGGCTGCTAATGTCTCTGGTGTTGCTAACCTTACCCAAGAAGAAAGTAGTGACTATGAGCAATGAAATCTTAATATTTTGAGTCAGGAGAAGGCTCAGCAATTTCGTGCCCTGTGTAAGGACTTTACAGAACTGTTCACCAGTAAATCCGGTCTGAGAGATGTCTTGGAATATGATACTGAGCTATCTGATAACCAACCTGTATGATCTCCCCTTTATCGACTCTCACAACCGCGTATGTTTGAGCTGAAAAGGATTATTGTTCAAATGCTCAAGGAGGGTGTCATCAGGCACTCTACCTCGCCATACGTCTCTCTGGTTTCTCTGGCGCCTATGCCCTCTGGCTGCCTCAGAGCGGTAATTGATTGTAGAGGTTCGAACCGTACGGTAATCCTTCAGTCTATCCAGTTGCCAGACTTACACACTGTTTTAGAGTGGTTTGCTGGGGCAATCAGGCTTATTATCAGGTGCCTCTGTCTAAAAGGTCCATACCCCTTACAGCCTTCATTACCGACTGGAATCAGTACGAATTCTCTAGATTGCCCTTTGGTCTTTCATTTATCGCTCCTCTGCTAACTCGCTTGTTGATTAAATCCTTTCAGGTGTGAAATTAAAGTTTTTCAACTATCTAGATGATCTGGTGACCTTCTCGAACACCTTTCAAGAGCATGTAAACCATGTTAGGGAAGTCCTGGAACGCTTGAAAAAGGCTGGTCTTACAGTCAAGCTATCAAAGGTAGCCTTCGCCCAACCCAGTATCTCCTTTCTTGGGCATGTTGTGTCATCCAATGGAGTCTCCATTGATCAATCGACGACCCAGGCAATCAGAGAATTTCAGCCCCCTAAAGATATTAAGGTTATTGCTCGTTTTGTGGGTATGGTAAACTTTTACCGTAAATTTATCCCAAATTTTGCCGAGGTTACAGCTCCTTTTAACTATCTGAGGAGCAAAGATGTCAAGTTCCTCTGGGGTCCTTCCCAAAAAGAAGCCTTTGAGAAGTTGAAACTTGCTCTTTCGAATGCTCCTGTTTTGGCCATACCTGATTTCAGTAAACGCTTCATTGTGCAGACTGATGCTTCTTGAAAACCTATAGCGGGTGTGCTACTACAAGAATATGAGGGTGGGCGTAGACCAGTGGCATACGTATCTAGGATCCTCACCAACCTGGAGAGCAAATACTCCATTTATGATTTAGAACGCCTCGCTGTACTGTTTGCCCTTGAACAGTTCAGGCCTTTCATCGAACATGTTAATTTCGACCTTTAAACGTATAATCAGGCTCTTTCGTGGGTATTGAATCGACCCAAAAGAACGGGTAGAATTACCAGATGGGCTCTTCGAATGCCTGCTTTCAGTTTCAATGTTATGCACATCAGGGGAACTGAGAATGTCATCGCTGACAGATTAAGATGAATGTTTGATTGTGATAATATAACTGAGGAAAAACCTGATTCTGGGAATCCTGAAGTGATTGACATATTTTATGTTAGTGCCATTCTTTCATATCTTCCCTTGCTATACCATGAATTCAGTGATCATCAAGAATCTGATCCTGAATTGAAGTAAATTATTGATAAAATTAAAGCTGGAAATTTGCTAAAACCTTATTCACTGTCTAAAGGAGTTCTCTGTTGTAAAGGTCGTGATGACCGCAACCTCTGAATTGCTGTTCCTAAGGTACTGGTGCCAATGATATTTGGGTATTATCATTCTTCTCATCTAGGCGCTCATTTCGTCATTTTCAAAACCAGACAAAGAATTCGGGAATTCTTCGTTTGTAAACGTGTGGATCAGTGTATTATAAACATGGCCATAAGATGTAATTCTTGTGCTATTAGCAAACTTTACATGAATTCCAAGGCAGGGTTGTTATCATCTACTCAGCTCCTCTCCCTAGGGAAAGACTATTGATAGACTTCGTGGGCCCCTTCCTTCGGTCTTCCTTGGGAAACACTCATATTTTGTGTGCGTTGACTCGTTCTCTCGGTTTTCTTGCATTATGCCTACTCGGTCAACTAATCCCCAGACATCTATCAACTGCATGAATGCTATTCTTGCATGCTTTTTGTCCTCCCATGCTCTTAGTTCCTGAAAATGCCAGTGCTTTCACCAATCATTCGTTTAAATGGTACTTGTTTGAGCTGTGTATCTCACATGTTACTACTACCCCGTATTATCCTAATCCATCTTACGCTGAGAGAATGAATAGAAATCAGAAGTCGGACTGATCTCTTATCATCGTGATAATCAGACCAAGTGGGGTACGTGCTTACAGTGGTTAGCTTATGTTTCAATTCAGCCTGTCATGAGTCACATGGTAAGACTCCTGTGTCCCTCATGTTGTGCTCTACACCATATTCTCCGATGTCCAATCTTCTTCGGATATAAGATCTTCTAACTGACCTGTCTCTACCTAACGATGTTCAAAAAATCTGGAATGATGCAAGAATGAATTTGTATGTGTCATATGAGAAGTTGGAGAAGAGATAAAACAGAAACTTACTAAGTTGATGGTTGGAGATCAAGTTTTCATCAAATGTTACCCCATTAGTAAAGCTATTAACACATTTTTGGCTAAACTTGCACCCAGATATCAAGTTCTTGTCAACAGCGTCCACGTTAGTAAGCGATCCTATTGCCAAGCGAATTCATCTACCCCAGGTTAAGCCTGATTATTGTCTAGTGTCCCGAGTCTCTCTATTTGGTAAAAGTAACTTAGTAAATATTTCTTAATTTGATTGGGAATTGTGCGTGAAGACTACTACTCAGTGATCTAAGTAATTGGTATTCGTTTGGTAACGTGTCTTGATTTATCGTGTAACCGTGACAGATATGAGGTAGCTATTGAATTGCTGTTGAAGTATGATCTAGAGTCATGTGTAATGTTAATGTGATTTGCCCTGGAGTAACATTTTGACTTTAATTTACTATGATTGTTATGTTTATTCTTGATATTGTGTTTGAGTACTGTTTGTAGTAAAATATTTTATGATCATCTACCCTGAATTATGAATTTTAACATGTTGGATTTGGTGTGTGAACATTGTTGATAACCTTATTTAGCCATCTGATTATTTGTGGTGTGTCAAATGTTGGTGGATAAACACATTGCATTGAAGTATATGGTAATTTGATTGTTGTTACCAAATTAAGCCATAGATCGTCTTGTTTTCATACTTGTGAATATTTCTCCTAATTCTTTAACCGTGGGTAGAGGTGCACAATTGTATTGGTATACATTTGGTGTAGAGTATATGGATTTGATAACTTTTTCTGGTGTAGTTTTCTGACATTAAATTATTATTTAATCTGGTAAAATTATTTCTCGGTGAATGCAACTATCTGCTTATCGTGGTGAATTTTGGGACTTGCACAGAACCTTATATCAATCCTTAGCTGGTTTCTGTGTCATCTGCTTTGGGGGAATGTTTATTATTGTGAGGTGCTATCTATTGGAGTTTGGAATGGTGACCTGTTTGCCTAGTGCATGGATCTTGAATCTTCTACTCTGTTTCCATTTCTAGTTGCCAGTTGTATGTGTTTCTCTGTTGTGAAAGGTATTAGTGCCCTCATCTTAAAAATAATTAGTTAATTGTCATACTTGCTGCATTCTCAAAAGAAGCCTGTTACTAGTTGGCACTGCCTCACTAATTTTCTAATGTTGAAGTTACATTTGTCCATCTTGCAATCCTTGTGCTACTTCATTGTGGTTATTGCTTAAGTGTAGACTTGTTCTGTGCTCTTTTGGAAACATTATTTGTCTAGTTAATTGTTTCTAAATTAATTAACTATTGTTAGAGTGTGTTGTTCCATTTGAGTTGTAGGTTGCATTAGGTGTGAGGTGAGTCCTACTATATCTACTTTGTTGTGGTGTTATGCAAAATGTGTAAGGATCCTTAAACCTGAGGAGTGCTTCATCTTTTATACCGTGATGGTATGGTTTTGGTCCAGGGTTTGGTGATCATACACGGTACCGTGGTTTTGATTTTAAATTAAATTGTTCGGCATTATGGCTCCTTGGCGTGCTGTTGAGTATGATGTAATAGTTTTATCCCTTGTGGGCTGACACATGTGTCTTGGTAGTCATACTGGTTTTGTTTTGATTGTATTGTTTATGGGTGGTTATAGCACTTTGGTAGGGGGTGTGCAGCCTTTATGTTTACCTCTGTGTCCTGATAAAATTGAACATTTTTTTGCGTGGGTCTACAGCTCAGATGGACTAACTTAATTTTCTATTGTCGAAAGCATCTTGTTGGTTTTGAATGTTATGGTTTTGTAATTTATATTATCCTAGATTACCTGGAGAACTGATATCATTCTTTTAATTGGTAATACTGTAACGTTCATTTAAAATTAACCTGCCAGTCTATGGGCATTTTCCCTCAGTGGAACATACGTCATCTGTGGTTATTGTTCATTTGCCATCTTATCGTCCTGGTGTTTTGCTACATAAGTATGGGATTATAGTAGTAGTTTTCAAGACGTTACTGAAGTCATCCTGCTAATCGATTATGGGATATTTTGGTGGAGTTTATTCTTTCTTCATTGTCCTGCTGAGCGTTTTCTACCGCCCTCCCTCTTTTTTACCATTTAATATTTTATTTACCTGGTTTCCTGTAAGTTAGGAGCAGGTACCTCTCCAGCTGGTGAGCGACAGGGTGGATCTGGGATGCCACTTATTTCTATACCGGGTTGCTCCGAGGTCTTATGGAATACCAGTGGATTATGTTGTGTGGGTCATTGCTCCTAAATTCCTTCTGGTCGTCTGGTTTGAGGTATTTTCTGTTGCCTTTCTCAATTTACTGAATGTACTGTGGTGGAATGTATCCTTGGTAATTCGATGTAGTTGTTAGGCTATGTGACTTCAATCGGGTTTACCCCACTGATTTTTCCCTTTCTATTCTTTCTCTGTCCCGTTTCTCCATGGTGTCAATGGTGAACTTCTAGTGTTGTTATTTTTCAAAAACCTGGTGCTATTCGTGGCTTGATATCGTTGGATTTATCCGTTGTTGATGACAAACTAATCCGGACCCCATCACCTGGTAACACGTAGTGGTCTCTGACAGTGTTTTTCGTCGTCATCCTAGCCTGGAAATGAATATATACATTACCTTGGCCATGGATTTGATCATTTTCCTAAACCTGTAATTCGGTGTGTCAGCGATTGTTTGGTATAATTATTCCCAATTTTTCGATCATGTCCAATCAAGTTGTGTATGGTGTATATGAGAACTAGGTTGCAAATTTATTAAATTTTTATGGTCACGAAGCTTGGGATTTTAAAAATTATTAAGATCACTAACTCGTAGTTATGTACCTCTAATGTTCTAAATTTCCACTGTAATTGTGGTTTTTGGAACTATTTTAAAGTTATGTGTTTTGATCTATTTCTGCTGCTCACTTGCTCTATGTTTAGTGCTCTTATATTTGGCACTTGTGTACTACTATTTGGGTATTTCTCCTTACCTAATTCGCTAGTGTATCACTGGGTTGTGTTGAATTGGTATCTAGGTATTTGTTATGCCTGTATGTGGGCGGAAATTACTATATCTGTTGCATCGTTTAGGTTACGCACTCATCTTGAGTGTGCATTCTAATGTTTGGTGAATATTTTCCTATTTACATGAGCTGTTCTTGATGTTTTCGTTCTGTGGTATCTTATTTGAATGAAGGTGTTCAATGAAGTTCTTGGGTATGCTTTACCATTACTTTTGTTCTATGCCTGTTTTCCTCAGTGAGTGTGGTGGTCACGAGTCGATTGATTGTCGACTGATTGTTGCATAAAATTATGTTTAGACAAATTTATGGTAATGGATGTCATGTTCTGGCTCACTCGCTATTTTTCGTCTACCCTGCCCTCCTTTTCCCTTTTGCGTTATTTCTTTTGGGTTATAATAACTTGAAGTTTGAGATAAAGCATGAATTTGCACTACTTTATCGTTATAGAAAAACATCTATGATTAAAACTAAGATTGTAACCTTATATTTTACATGAGACAGATTTGAACAAGAACCTGCTGGTAGAGTAAAATTAAATTAATGATCTGGGATAAAGTTTTGGAAGTGAGTGGAGAATCTGCTTGTTGTTAAGCGAAAATATGGTTGCTTGTTTTATATGAACTCCCGAATCTTATTAGCTAGTCGTAAAACTTGTCAAATAACCACTGGTCGCCTTCGATACTTATCAAAACAACTACTCGTTTGGAAGCTGAAGAATTAAAAAAGGCGTGATCTAATGTGCATTTGGGGCAAGTACTTACTGAAAACAAGAATAAACTGTGACGTGGAATTGTCCCCAGTGAACACAACGCGCGTTGGAGGTGTAGTGGTTCTATTGAATTACCTATGTATGAACTTAAGTTGTGAAAGTGATGTTCACTGAACATAGATCTGGTTTCGGTATTGTAATTGGCACCTGTAGTATCATACAGCGATTCTGCCGCCACCTCCACCTTCGGCTCCAAGGAGCCCGCTCCACCTCCTCCTCCCGCGGGAAATTTGAATTGGTAAACAAAGCCACGTGCTTTTTTTGACAGCCACGTGCTGCTTGACAGACAACAACGCATCTCTAACCTCAGTGCTGCCATCTTGACGAGCCTAATCCTCAATGCTGCCAACTTAACCTCACTAGCGCGAGATTTGAATCGGTAAACAAATCCAAGTGCTTTTTTGACAGCTGTCATCCGCAATCCTTAGTCAACAGAGCAACGTGCTGCCCTCTTTAGCTACATATCTTTGAAATGTGGTGGCGGATAATTTTAAAAATGCTTCTTTGACAGCAGCTATCTTTAATCGACAGAGCACCGTGCTGCACTCTTTAGTTGAAATGTGGTGGCTGCAAATTGAAAAATTCCACGTTCTCTTGTTTGGAAACAAATCCACGTGCTTTTTGTCATCTGCCATCTTTAATCAAGAGAGCACCGCTCTGCACTTTTCAGCTACTTACCTTTGAAATGTGGTGGCAGCAATTTGAAAAATTCCACGTGATCTTGTTTGGAAACAAAGGTACGTGCTATTTTGACAGCTACTATCCGCAATCATTAATCAAGAGAGCACCGTGCTGCACTCTTTAGCTACTTACCTTTGAAATGTGGTGGCGGCAAATTCGAAGTACTTTAAAAACTCACGTGCTTTTTTGACAGCTGTCATCCGCCATCTTTAATCAAGCGAGCACAGTGCTGCACTCTTTAGCTACATATCTTTGAAATGTGGTGGCGGCAGTTTGAAAAATTCCACTTGCTCTTGTTTGGAAAGAAAGCCACGTGCTTCTTTGACAGCTACTATCCGCCATCCTTAATCAAGTGAGCACCGCGCTGCACACTTTAGCTACACAACTTTGAAATGTTGTGGCGGTAATTTGAAAAATTCTACTCGCTCTTGTTGGGAAGCAAACCTACGCGCTTTTTGACAGCTGTCGTCCGCCATCTTTAATCAACAGAGCACTGTGCTGGGCGTGGAAGTCTTCTGTCGGCTATGGCCTTAACTCTTTGTCTGAGAGGACGCCTACGGAATATGGATACATGATTTGTAGTATTTGAGAATGAGAGAGAGAAAACACTAAGGCGTGATCTTGTAATTCAACTAAGAACCTGAGAAATGAAATGAATTCTTTAGGAGAGTTTATTAAAAATTTAAAAAATTCCCTTAAGCAACATAGTCAATGGGTGAGGCAGACTACTGAACCCAGGTGACATAATAGGTGACGGCATAGAAGTTTGAGATGACTCCAACACAGCATTATTCAAAAAGAAAGGTGGAATTTGTCTAGGATGACCAGACTCAGTACCCAATGAGGCAGAAGTTTGTTGAGTAGCCACAGATTTCCTACTTTCTACAGCTTTAGACGAATTCTCCTCAGTCGGCAAGTTGATTAAAGGGACTTGGTCCGTTTTGGGAGCAGCTGCCCCATTCAACAACTGACTAACTCTATTAGATATATCTGAAAGATGTTCCACCAGATTACTAAATCCTTGGCATGATCCTCTTTTAATTTAAGAGATAATAGGTCCCTAGTCCTCTTGTAAAAACGCAAAAGTCTAGCCTGTACTCTCTTAAGTTTGTTAGCTGATGGACCGCTTACTTAAAAATAAGTAACTAGAGACGCTAGCTCGGTGGTATTGCCAGTGATAGTGGATAGAGCATAATCAATTTCCTTTTCCCAAAAGACTGGGATACAGAAAGGCAATTCTAAGGATTCTTTGAGTTTGGCAATATCTGACACAACTGTGCCTCCAGATTGGACCTTTCTAATGACGACTTCATTCATTCATTCATTCATTCATTCATTCATTCACTCATTATTTACCATAAACCTTTACAGTATCTATGGAAGGCCACGGGAAAAGGACAATTCCCCTACACGTAGTGACCCCTTGCGCAAGTACCCAGGAGCGAGGACCTCGCAAGGACCAGACATTTTGAGCGAAAGCTACTACTTTACAGAAACAAATTCCAGCAACCGAGAAAATTCATAGATTTCGGCGCGGATTAGATGTTTAGCCGTCAAAAAGGGGCTTAGTTAAGACCCATTCAACCACGCTCTGCTACCACTTGTTCCGGGGTTGTCCGTGGAGCAGAAAGAGGTGAAAGAAGATGCCGGTGTTGAATGGGTCTAGCTACGATATAAAAAATTGAATTAAAACTTTAAAAGGTTATATTTATTTTCAAAAAACGAACGTATCAATCTTTCACTTAGTGAAATAACAATGACAACTTTGGATAGTAAAATAGAGAACCCCAGAAAAGGGAATTTAACAATTTTGTGCTTCAAGCCCCAGATTTGCAAGTGTCGAGCTACAGGCTCCAAATTTACAAGTTTCAGATAAGGAGAGATGTCTCCCAATACACAGTGGTCACGAGCACTTGGCTCAAACAGTAACAATTTACGGCCTTCCAAAGGCACCCCTCAATATTACAGGAATTACAGAAAAGAGATTACATGCTCGCTGACATTAACCACTTAAAGCAACATTACAAAACCTTACAATCTCCGGCCCCTCCAGGCGCAATTAACAATTAACGAAAGTTAGTGCACAGGGGCATCTATTACCCAACTTACTGGACCTTCGTGGGAAAATAATAACAGGTTAAAAAAATGGTCCGAACACAAAATGAATGGAGGCGTATACTTGTACTCCTAGATAACGAAGAAAAAAATCCTAACGGGGCTCTCGGCCCAGTGATACAGGGGCTAATTCCAAGCTACTGAGGTGACTCGAATGAAGGTTAATTTAATACATTATAGGAAAAGACAGTTACTAAATCGTAGTCGCCTCAAACCAAGTTACAGGGGAACTCGAGAGGGTAACTCACTCTCTATCCAAGTTTTACAGTTAAAGACTTTATGGAATTATACATTAACCGAACGATAATTTACATTTTACAAGAGGTTGGTTACATAGTTAGAAATTCGAACCTTCCCCTCGGAGAAGTTTGCGAAACAGCTAGGAAGATAGAATATCGGTGGCCATTACCTGGCTGTTGTTCTGCCTGCCGAAGAATGAGGCGCCTCGCCTCCCGTCTTAACACACACTCTCAGAAAGACGACGATCAATGAGACAAGGTAGCCAGAAAAGCTACCGCTTATATACCCGAGGGGATTGTTCGAGAGGATTCTGGACTAATCCGGACATACCCTCTCAATTTTATTGGCTAATTCAAAAGATACACCCGAAAAGCAACAAGAAGCCTGTGATAGGCTGAAAAATAATTCCAGTAAATTCTCATGGACCAGATTCAAAACTGGCGGAATGAGAAAGGAGTGTTGCAAACTTCGAAATACACTGACTGACAGAGCAAATGCAACACCAAGAAGGAGTGGTCAGAACTTTATGCCAATTGCAGGGTAGACTGACGTCACTGAGGTATGCTCATGATGTGAAATGCGCCGCTGTGCTGCGCACGTAGCGAACGATAAATGGGACACGGCGTTGGCGAATGGCCCACTTCGTACCGTGATTTCTCAGCCGACAGTCATTGTAGAACGTGTTGTCGTGTGCCACAGGACACGTGTATAGCTAAGAATGCCAGGCCGCCGACAACGGAGGCATTTCCAGCAGACAGACGACTTTACGAGGGGTATGGTGATCGGGCTGAGAAGGGCAGGTTGGTCGCTTCGTCAAATCGCAGCCGATACCCATAGGGATGTGTCCACCGTGCAGCGCCTGTGACGAAGATGGTTGGCGCAGGGACATGTGGCACGTGCGAGGGGTCCAGGCGCAGCCCGAGTGACGTCAGCACGCGAGGATCGGCGCATCCGCCGCCAAGCGGTGGCAGCCCCGCACGCCACGTCAACCGTCATTCTTCACCATGTGCAAGACACCCTGGCTGTTCCAATATCGACCAGAACAATTTCCCGTCGATTGGTTGAAGGAGGCCTGCACTCCCGGCGTCCGCTCAGAAGACTACCATTGACTCCACAGCATAGACGTGCACGCCTGGCATGGTGCCGGGCTAGAGCGACTTGGATGACTCCGATGAGTCACGCTTCTGTTCTGTCAGTGATAGTCACCGCAGACGAGTGTGGCGTCGGCGTGGAGAAAGGTCAAATCCGGCAGTAACTGTGGAGCGCCCTACCGCTAGACAACGCGGCATCATGGTTTGGGGCGCTATTGCGTATGATTCCACGTCACCTCTAGTGCGTATTCAAGGCACGTTAAATGCCCACCGCTACGTGCAGCATGTGCTGCGGCCGGTGGCACTCCCGTACCTTCAGGGGCTGCCCAATGCTCTGTTTCAGCAGGATAATGCCCGCCCACACACTGCTCGCATCTCCCAACAGGCTCTACGAGGTGTACAGATGCTTCCGTGGCCAGCGTACTGTCCGGATCTCTCACCAATCGAACACGTGTGGGATCTCATTGGACGCCGTTTGCAAACTCTGCCCCAGCCTCGTACGGACCACCAACTGTGGCAAATGGTTGACAGAGAATGGAGAACCATCCCTCAGGACACCATCCGCACTCTTATTGACTCTGTACCTGGACGTGTTTCTGCGTGCATCGCCGCTCGCCGTGGTCCTACATCCTACTGAGTCGATGCCGTGCGCATTGTGTAACCTGCATATCGGTTTGAAATAAACATCAATTATTCGTCCGTGCCGTCTCTGTTTTTTCCCCAACTTTCATCCCTTTCGAACCACTCCTTCTTGGTGTTGCATTTGCTCTGTCAGTCAGTGTATATACAAATATGAATGAAAATTAATTATTTGAGAAAACCCATAAACAAAAAATTTCTTTCAATAAAGACTTATTTACCTTGCACCAGAGTGTATGACCTCCTTTTTCTTGTAATGGCATCTATGGAGAAATGTCCAAATTCTTGATGTACAGCAAAACGAAACAAAATAAATCCAATCAGTTTAGGAAACTTACAAATGATAAACTTCTCAATTATTCATTAGTGACATCTTCTGATTAATGTCCCAACTTCATGCAATAGCAAATTCACGTCTGCTGGATAGATATATTTCATTAAGGCGCTTCTTTTAAATGAGCGGGGATGAGGTGTACCTCCCGGTACAGTTTCATTGCTGATAAAGCAGGCATAAGGAACTATGATCGATGGAAAACGATACATAAAAATGTAAACACACTCTGGGATGATTTTAAAGCAATTGTTCAGGAAAGTGAAAAAGATTTGTACCAACAAAGGTGGTAAGGAAACGTAGTAGTAGATCAGGTAACCTCCCATTTTAACAGAACGCCAAGCTCATATTCCCAGAACCGATATGTCTAAGTTAGCGCATTACCTCACACCCTATTATCACTACATCTATTTGTAGCTGGCGCCCATCAAATATTGTATGTGTAAGTAATCAGGTAAGAACTAACTGTGAGTACATAGTCCGACGATTGAGTATTTTATTTCATGAATGTGTTAATATTGTATGATATTTTAATTCAGTTTCATACATTTTAATGTCAGTGAGTAGTAGTTACAAGATGTTGTTATAATATACTTTCTTGATAATTCATATTGAAATTGTAAAATCGTTCTGATATCCTTACTTTGTTCACTATCTTCTTCAACTAACTTTAGGATAGCAGTCTGAATTTACCAAATGTAAACTGGGAAGGAATTGCGAACGACAGCAAGCATGACCAACAAATGGCAAATGAGCTAATATGGGAAGGACGGCTGATTCGGAAAGTGATGGAACCAACTAGAGGTAATAATATCCTGGATGTGGTGCTGGTAAAACC
Source organism: Anabrus simplex (assembly GCF_040414725.1). Classification (NCBI taxonomy): domain Eukaryota; kingdom Metazoa; phylum Arthropoda; class Insecta; order Orthoptera; family Tettigoniidae; genus Anabrus; species Anabrus simplex. Next base: position 8,735,953 of record NC_090266.1, read on the forward strand.
AGATGAGCTCTACAGAGAAACCAAAGTAATAGATGGCATTAGTGAGCTTGACGCTGTTTTTGTCGTAGTTGAAAATAAATATAGCCCTGTGAACAAGGGAAAGGGTGATAGACATAAAGCTTAAAATTGCATGCCAGTAAGTTTGACATGCGTTGAATGTAAGCTTTGGGAAGGCATTATTTCTGATTATATAAGAAATGTTTGCGAAATTAATAACTGGGTCGATAGATGGCAGTTCGGTTTTAGGAAAGGTTATTCCACTGAAGCTAAACTTTTAGGATTCCAGCAAGATTTAGCAGATATCTTGGATTCTGGAGGTCAAATGGACTGTATCGCGATTGACCTGTCTGAAGCATTTCATAGGGTGGATCATGGGAGACTACTGGCAAAAATGAGTGCAATTGGACTAGACAAAAGAGTGACTGAATGTGTGGCTATATTTCTAAAAAAATATAACTCATAGATTCAGAGTAAGCGAAGATTTATCTGACCCTGTAATAATTCAAAGGGAAATTCGTCAAGGCATTATTGTTGGACCTTTACGTTTCCTATGTACAATGGAATCAGACGATGTTGTTCTGGACAGCAGGCAATGGTATGATGATAATGGGGGTTTAAAATCAGGGTGTGAGTTTCACGAATTTTTAATTACTGCATTGATGAGGTGAAAGCGGTACATCTCTGCATATGGTTACGAAGTTATTTAGGGGTTGTAGTAAGGATGTAAAGGAGAGAGCATACAAGTCTCTGGTAAGACCCCAACTAGAGTATCGTTCCAGTGTATGGGACCCTCACCAAGATTACTTGATTCAAGAAGTGAAAAAAATCCAAGGAAAAGCAATTCCATATGATCTTGGTGATTTCCGAGAAAAGAGCAGCGTTACAAAGATGTTGCAAAGTTTGGGCTGGAAGGACTTGGGAGAAAGGAGACGAGGTGCTCGACTAAGTGGTATGTTTCGTTTTGTCAGCGGAGAGATGGCGTGGAATGACCTTAGTAGAGTTTGAGTGGTGTCTTTAAAAGTAGGAAAGATCTCAATATGGGGATAATGTTGGAATTCAAGAGGACAAATTAGTGCAAATATTAGTTCATAGGAAGGGGAGTTAGGAATTGGAGGAACTTTCCGAGGGAGATATACAATAAATTTCCAATTTTGTTTCGTCCTCTTGGAACCTTAGACAGAGCGCGCTCTTGTCCGCGTCTCTATTGAGTGACCAGAATGCATTTGGTTTTCGGCAACGAGAGAAGACAGACTTCATCAGCGACAACATGTCGTCTAGACATGCATTCACGGCCACATGGCCTCAAACTTAATCGATAGCCATCCAGGCATTTCAGTTTATTGTTTAATGTGTAAATAGTTTATGTACATTTTTAATCATATGCAATTGTAATAAAAGTGTTATTACGTGTAATATTGGTGAATGACTCAGCCCTATGGTCTTATCACGTGCTTAACAAACTACAGTCCACACTGTCATCGCTGTTTAGTAATACAAAATGTGTGCTACAGCATTCAATTCGTCATTCCAACATTTTTTGGTCCTCCGGGCCGGATATTACACGGTAAAAGTGAAACGAGTGTGAAGCATCCGCAGGCAGTGGAAACATCATTCAATGCAGCGTGGGACTCTTCAGTTTACAAGGTCAGATTCCTTTTAATTACCTTTTCCTTGCACTATTTACATTTGTGTGATTCAGTGCTTTACGATGGATGAGAACTGAATCGCAAATCTGATCAAGCATCGGGGTTATCTGAAAGGTAGGATCACAAAAATCAAAACTTTCTTTTTAAAGTACGACACTACTCAAAACCTAGCAGATATGATGCACTTATTGATTCAGAAAGCAAATACGATTTAGTTCGATCGCAGCTTCAGCTGGAGGATAGTAAACGAGATCATGGTGTAGATAGAGATGAAGTAGATGAAAATGTGAACAGTTTGAAGGCAAAAATGCAGTTATTATCGTCGCCAGACCAGCACGAAAATGCCGGTAGTACCACAAGTAACACTTCTAATTCGTCGCACGAAATATCAACATCAAATTACCCGCGATTTTTTTTTGCTAGGGGCTTTACATCGCACCGACACAGATAGGTTTTATGGCGACGATGGGATAGGAAATGCCTAGGAGTTGGAAGGAAGCGGCCGAGGCCTTAATTAAGGTACAGCCCCAGCATTTGCCTGGTGTGAAAATGGGAAACCACGGAAAACCATCTTCAGGGCTGCCGATAGTTGGATTCGAACCTACTACCTCCCAGATGCAAGCTCACAGCCGCGCGCCTCTGCGCGCACGGCCAACTCGCCCGGTAAATTACCCGCGATTAAACTACCCATGTTTAGTTGTAACTATGAAGATTGGATGTTGTTTGAAGATAATTTCAAACTATTGGTGCATTAAAACTCCAGTTTAGCATCCATTCAGAAATTTCACTACTTACTAGGAGCAGTTCAAGGTTCAGCTAAAGCATTACCTTCCAACTACTGAAACAAACTACACGGTAGCTTGGAACCTATTATGTGATCGGTTTCAAAACAAGAGACTTATAGCAGCAAAGCATGTTAGAGAAATCTTAAACATTGCAATAGAGGAGAATGAAACCGCTGAAAACCTCAGGAAGTTTATCGGCAAATTCTCAAGCAACTTACAAGCACTTAAAGTATTGAAATTAGATACTCCTCTCGAAGAAATAATTTTGTCACAACATATTGTTGATCATCTTGATTATGAAACCAGGAGGAGCAGGGAACTAGAAGCAAATGCTAAGAAGAATTCCTCCCTCAAACAATTAACATCTTACATTGAACATCGCTGCCAAGCATGCAAACATCTGTCAGCCAAGTCAAGGTGCGCGGTTGTAAAGAAAGCTCACACAAGAAAAACCGTCGTCCTATACACATGTTGCATGCATTAACAAACAGTGCTCTTATTGTAAACAAGGTCATGCACCAGAACTTCTTGCATGTGAAGCATTTCTCAAGTTAACATGAAGTTCGCATACTGTTCATGCAATACTGGATTTTCCTTGAATTTTGCTTCCAGTTGTTGAAATCGTTGCGTTGCCATATCACGAGAATTTCCCAAGGGTGATCGAGTTTCTTTTTCGAGGTAACCTGACAACGAGTATGAAGAGTTATCTCACATGAGGGAGGTAGGCCTACATGTAACAAATGATTCTGCCAAACCATGCAGTATTTAAACAAAGCACAACTACATCAGGCAGAGTAGTTTTTGACGCATCAGCGAAAACCACTTCTGGAGTGTCGCTTTATGATACATTGTTAGTAGGGCCTACTATACAACATGACCTTTATTCCATTGTGTTGAGATTGAGGACACACAACATTGCATTTACGGGAGACATCATAAAAATGTACAGACAAGTTCGGGTTCATGAAAATGACACGCGGTTGCAAAGAATTATTTGGAGGGACTCGCCACAAACAGCTATCAAGACTTACAAACTATTGACTTCTACCTACGGCACAGCTTCAGCTCCATATTTCGCAACACAGTGCCTCAAACAATTGGCAGAAGATGATGCAACTTCATTTCCACTGGTATCAACGGTTTTACAAAGGGATTTTATGTTGACGATGCCCTGTGTGGTGCGTCCAACATCGCTGAAGAATTACAGTTGCAAAGTGAACTCATTGCCTTACTCAATAAAGGTGGTTTTCACATCAGGAAATTGCTAAAATCATCAAGCTATACTTGCCGCTGTTCCATCTGAAGACAGAGAAATTAACTTACCTTTCCAGTTTGATAACGGTGACACCATACAAGCTTTAGGATTATCATGGCATCCTACGTCAGAAAAATTCTTATTAGCAGACAGAATCAAACACATTCCAGAGAACAGTAACATTACTAAACGCACCACTACGTCAACAGTAGCTTCAATCTTTGATCCATTAGGACTCATCAGCCCATTAGAAATAACCTACAAAATGTTTCTCCAGAAATTGTGGTTACACAAACTTGATTGGGATCAACCATTACCTGAAGACTTAGCCGCAGAATGGAAGGTGCTTCAGAACCATTTGATCCACATTGAAAAAATTCAGGTAGATAGACATGTCTTAGGAGCAGGTGTGTGTTGTAACATTCAAGTGCATGGTTTTTCAGACGCCTCTCAAACAGCATACGGAGCTTGCATCTACCTTCGATCTGTAAATCAGCAGGGGGATATAAGTGTCAAGTTGTTGTGCTCAAAAACCAGAGTGGCTCCAGTCAAACGAGTTACACTCCCTCGTCTTGAATTGCTTGCAGCCGCATTGCTGGCTCAATTACTTAAAAAATCCATTCCAATTTTAAATCTTGAAGTTAACGAAACTCATTTGTGGACAGATTCTACCATTGTTTTATTATGGTTGGCTTCTCCTTCATCGCGTTGGAAAACATTTGTAGCCAACAGGGTGGCAGAAATTCAGCACTTAACTAATGTCAAAGATTGGCATCATGTTTCATATCATCAAAACCCTGCAGATTTAATTACTCGAGGAGCTGAACCTCAAGAGTTACAACAGTCCACATTGTGGTGGTCAGGTCCATCGTGGTTGCGAGCACCTCGGTTCAACCTGCCACAGTCCCTAGTCATCGATGAAAGTTGTCACACCACATTGGAACAGTGAACAGTAGCAACATTACTTGTCACTAAAGGCAATGACATAATCGAAAGATTTTCTTCGCTGAAAAAACTACAAAGGGTTCTGGCGTATTGCAGTAGATTCGTTCACAACTCCAAACAGCCAAACAATAAACGATTAGGACCGTTGTCAGTTCTAGAACTTCAGTCATCATTAATGTCATGCATTCATCGCATAGCTCAGGCGGAGTCATTCAGTGATGAAATCAAGGAATTGCAAAAGGAAGGCATTGTATGAAAGAAAAGTCAGCTGAATAATCTCTGCCCATTTCTACATGATAATGTACTTAGAGTTGTTGGTAGATTGAAGAACACGTCGCTCCCATTCTCAACAAAACACCAAATTTTATTACCATCAAAACATCACCTGACGACTCTAATTGTCAAACATGAACACTTACAACAGGCTCATGCAGGACCAGAATTTTTGTTATCAACGTTATTGGATTCCGAATGGCAGAAATGTAGCCAGGCAGCAAGTGCACAAATGCATAACATGTTACAAATCGAAAGGCGTAACTAGTCATCAACTCATGGCTGACTATCCTGAGCATAGAGTTCAACCAGCACGTCCATTCAGTGTTTGCAGCATTGATTATGGAGGTCCAATTCTACTTCGCCCAATTAACAAGAGGAGCAATGTCCGTATCAAGGCATATATCGCACTATTTGATTGCTTCACGACGAAGGCTGTACATTTGGAAGTAGTCAGCAGTCTTAACACAGATGCTTTCTTAGCCGCACTTCGCCGTTTCGTAGCCAGAAGAGGTAAGCCCGCAGATATCCACAGTGACAATGCTACTACGTTTCTTGGAGCCAATAGAGAATTAAAAGATCTTCACCAACCCATGGCATCACAGCAACATCAAGAGGATGTTGTAAGCAATCTGGCAAACAAAGGTATCAACTGGCATTACTTTCCATCTCGTTCACCCCATTTTGGAGGACTATGGGAAGCTGGCATCAAGTCAGTTAAATATCATTTGCATCGAGTTGTTGGAAACTCATCGTTAACATTTGAAGAGCTTAGTACTGTGCTCACACAAATTGAAGCCTGTTTGAATTCTCGTCCACTTACAATCCTATCATCAGATCCGACTGACCCTCAACCCTTTACTCCAGGTCATTTTCTTACTGGAAACAGTTTGAATTCTATTCCTGAATCCAATCTGACACTTATACCCAGCAATAAACTTTCAGCATGGAAACGGTTGCAGCAAATGGTGCAACACTTTTGGACCAGATGGCATAACCCAACTACAAAACAGGCCAAAGTGCGCCTCCCAGCAACCCAGTATACAACTTGGAGCAGTGGTGGTTATCAAGGAGGACTATTTACCCCCGCTTCAGTGGAAACTAAGTGTGGTTGAGGAACTTCACCCAGGTTCCGATGGACTTGTGCGAGCAGTCACCATAAAAACTGCTTATGGAAAATTCAAGATACCAATAGTGAAGTTGTGTCCCCTTCCCATCGAGTAATGTTTTTTTAAATGACAATATGATTCCTTACAGTAGCAGTGAGTTGATTGGTGTATAAAGTTGTATTTGTATTTATGTTGTACAGTCATTTAACAAGATGAACAATTCAAAAACTTTCATTGTGCAGCTGTGAACAAAACAATCCATCAACCTGCACACCAGTGTACAGTTCTGTTTCATTTTATATATGTTAATTAGTGATTGAAGTTCATTTATGTGCAACTTTTATTATTATGAATTTGTATTCTGATGATATTTTTGTTTTATGTTAGTGTTATTTTCATTGAAACTGTATTTTGTCTTGATTGAATGCAATCAACGGAGGGGAGAATGTTTCGTCCTCTTAGAACTTTATACAGAGCGCGCTCTTGTCCGCGTCTCTATTGAGTGACCAGAATGCCACCGGTTTCTGGCAACGAGAGAAGACAGACTTGATCAGCGACAACATGTCGGCCAGACATGCATTCATGGCCACATGGCCTCAAACTTATTCGATAGCCATGCAGGCATTTCATTTTATTGTTTAACGTGTAAATAGTTTCTGTGTATTTTTAATCATGTATAATTGTAATAAAAGTTTTATTGCGTGTAATATTGGTTAATGACTCGAACCTATGGTCCTATCACGTGCTTAACCAAACTACAGTCCACTACAAGAGTAATCATGGCTGTTTAGTAATACAACATGTGTGCTGCAGCATTCAATTCGTCATTCCAACATTTTTGTGGTCCTCCGGGCTGGATGACCAGAAAATATATTGGTGAATTACTCGGCAATCATTTAAGATAATTCTAGGAAAACAATAGATATTGAATCTGCCACCTAAACGACTGCCACAAATGCAAATCAGTAGTGGTTATTTTATTGAACCCAATGTTTGTAACACACAGTAATAACGCAGTTGTGAGGGAAATGCCACTAAGCCCAGTCAATGATTCGTAATCTTTGTTCGGTGTGTTTGAAGTGGGGATCAGTCAATGATCGACAATCGGATAAGTTACCTTCTAGTTCTGGTAATTTGGCGTCTTACCAACTTATGTAACATTTTGGTGTCATAAGAAGGTATCACTTTAGAGCTTATACCGTAAAATGAGTAAATGCTTTACATGGTACATTGTCATTATATCACGATGTTCCTGCGAGAGAAATGGAATTGGGGTTGAAAGAACTTAAGAAATTTCCAGTACTGTTTTACTGACTAACATGAAATTACAATAATTTGGCCCACTGTGCCTGATTAGGTAATATTTGCGGATGATAGCGAAGGCCACAATTTGCACATAAACATTAAATAGAATATGGTCTGGTAGTCCCTGTACCATGAAAATGAAGATCGAGTTTACTGGCCTTCAAGCACTTCATCGTCAAGTGCTTCTTGACATACATACTGTACCAGGAAAAGTTGATTTCAAGAGCATGAGGGGTGCCTAGTCCTTAGGAGATGGTTCAGAGGGGGAGGATCGCAAGGCGAAATAATGGATATTATATCTTTCTTTCCTTTTTTCAATCTCTGGGAGGTCACCCAATTATATCGCCAAATCATAGATATTTACTAGAAAATAACTCCCAATTTCAACAACAGAATATCAAAGAAAATCAAGTTGATCAAGTACAGTTCAAATGAATGTCTTTCTCAATCAGTCATGTCCATCATAATCTTCATGGCATAAATTAATAATAAAGCATGTTGTAAGTAAATAAGAAATCCTAAAGTCTTTTCTATTGGCACTTGCAGTTTCAGATTACGCTCTCTACATAAATTAAAGTAAAATCTGTAATTCCTTCTTGTAAGCACACAAAACTCAAATATGAAACACTCGCAATTAAATCTGATATTCTGGTATAAAGCTCTGAGTATTGTCCTATTTTACTGTAAATTATTGTATACTTTATATAAATATTGTAAATTGAGAGTTTATGATACACTTCCACTATGAATGAAGCACACAATTGATATTTTAAAGTTCCAATAAACGAGAATATACGACGAGAGCACAGTGTTATTTGAAAGTCTGTCTTTACTTAAGAGTTGTAGAACGTTAATTTTCCAAGTAAAATATTCAGTAAGTGAGCTTTTGATGTTCTTTGTCAGTAATGACACTGTTTATAAAAGTTCTGTTCAAAGTTATAATTATGTTTTTGAATGAAAAAGCACTGATATCACCTGACATACGCCTTCTTGTATAGCTCGAACATTTGAATACTGCTCTGCAAGCAGCAATCTGGAACTCAGCTAACAGCTATCACCACGATGTTCCATAGTACCACGTCCCTGGAACTGTCCATCCTAGTACCAAGTCCACGTTGATCTGCATCAAATCTCCGTCGATCTCCGTCGATCTCCGTCGTCTCGAGTCAGGATTTCTCATGTTAATAAAAGAGAGGCTTTAACACGAGAAAGTCCAACTGACTAGGTTGAGAAATGTGCACCATTTGATTTTGCACTGTTAGATCTGATTATCACTGTCTCATAAATAATCACCATTCACTGGATGAGAAGTACGTCGGAGCACTGTCTATTATCGTAAATTACGATAATGAGAAAATACACTTCCCTGCACAGATCACCTTGACACTTACTGCACACTGTTCGTATTGTCAAAAATAACTTTCATTGGAAGCACAGTTTATCATGGCTCACTTTCACAGCAAAGAAATAAGTAAATAGCTCTCTCTCTCTCTCTCGTAATATCTCGTAATGTTCCTACTCACTATCACAGTTCTACAATTATTCATGTATGAGTCCTATACTTCACAATATCACTGAATTACGAAGTTCATTATACAGTCTATCCACACGGGTTGTTTTAAATGGTACAGTCTGTTATGACGATACGCGAACAGTCTTTCGGCACAAATTAGTGTTCTAGGCTTTAATAATACTCAAAATAGTCAGCGTGTTGCAATCTACACTCATGATATTCTAAGTTGAAACAGTCCAAGACCATTACAATGTAAGGTAGCCGTGCTAACTTCAAGTTTGTTATGGTTATTCACACGAAAATTAAGATATTTGTCAAGTTCAAATATTGGTGAAATATTACAAGTCTTATGACTTTGATGTTATACACACGTTAATTTCCTAAGTTTGAATGTCTGACGAATTGCAAGTCCCACTATTAATAAGTATTCACAGAAACTAAGTGTCAACTTGCCGTCGAAATTATATAAGTGTTACGATGTCCGGCAGCATGAATACTGAGTTCGACTCGTCGCGTGCAGCATGACATGCGAGCCAGCTCTGAACTGCGATAGTCTGGTCTGCTGCTTATATTCCGTACGACCTAAGGTTGCTTGCCACGTCACTGGGGAAGTGTGATTCCTTTCTCGCTTCTACCTCTTGAATGCCGTAATGGATTTTATTGAAATGAACATATGTTTACTTTCAGAACATGAGCTACACGATGGTGTATGTCTCATTTCTGTGTCTTAATCGGCTAAAAAGTTAGACATTTTTCTTCCAGTACATTCGAGAAATAGGCGTGCAACGTGTGGTAGTGACGTCACACGCAGGTTCATTGCTCGCCACGAGGAACTTCTTATCGAGCTCGTACACGAACACATATTATCGCCGTCCCTTTTCCATATATTCCGGCAATTATAAAACAGTGTACAGGGCTGGAACAGTTCCTGGTACAATATATTATCATTAAGGACTGTTACGCCCTTTAGCTTTCAGTCTGCAACCCTCTGTGAATTTACTAAACGTCGCCACAATCCCCTTTTTGCAACTAGTGCTGTGGCCTCATTTAGTTCTATACCTCTTATCTTCAAATTGTTAGAAACTGAATCTAACCATCGTCGTCTTGGTCTCCCTCTACTTCTCTTACCCTCCATAACAGTATCCATTACTCTCCTAGGTGAAGTATCCTCCTCCATTCGCCTCACATGACCCTACCACCGGAGCCGGTTTATGCGTACAGCTTCATCCATCGAGTTCATTCCTAAATTAGCCTTTATCTCCTCATTCCGAGTACCCTCCTGCCATTGTTCCCACCTGTTTGTACCAGCAATCATTCTTGCTACTTTCATGTCTGTTACTTCTAACGTATGAATTAGATATCCTGAGTCCACCCAACTTTCGCTCCCGTAAAGCAAAGTTGGTCTGAAAACAGACCGATGTAAAGATAGTTTCGTCTGGGAACTGACTTCCTTCTTACAGAATACTGCTGATCGCAGCTGCGAGCTCACTGCATTAGCTTTACTACACCTTGATTCAATCTCACTTACTATATTACCATCCTGGGAGAACACACAACCCAAATACTTGAAATTATCGACCTGTTCTAACTGTGTATCACCAAGCTGGCATTCAGTTCTGTTGAAGTTCTTACCTACTGACATCAATTTAGTCTTCGAGAGGCTAATTTTCATACCACACTCATTGCACCTATTTTCAAGTTCCAAGATATAATTCTGCAAACTTTCGGCACAATCTGCCTTTAAGACCAAGGCGTCAGCATAGGCCAATCTGAAGGTACCTTATCAACACTCTATGCTAATCTTACTACTCTATGAAGCGATTTCATCCCTGCCTTCCCACTATACTTCACCATTTCAAGTCTAATTTCATCTATTCCTGCTGCTTTATGACAATGGAGTTTATGACCATCCTTTCCACCAACATCATTTTCCTCCTCCTCATGAGCTTTTTGAAATGAATAACATTCTTACTTTGGCTTTTCCTCTCTAATCCTGGTAACATTTCTATGGGTAAGCTAGTCTGCAGGGTTGTAATTTTAACATAAAATTACGGACAAAAGTTAGGAGATTGCAAACTCCTAGCTTTGTGACGCTATGTTTTCATTAACGTCAGCACGTTGTGAATGGTTACAGCAGATAACAAGCGTCTTTAATGCGCCGTACCATGATAATGTGGTATAATGTTCATTTTTCAGGTTTCTGTAAACTTACTGGATAAAGTAGATGGAATTAAGTAAAATACATGTAATAAGAAGTCTTGTGACTAATGAAATACGGGCCCAAGGATGTCGCCAATTCTGAAATACTTGTCTTCTTGTGTTAAAGTACGAGTACAACACAGTGGTCTAATATTGCAGACTATACAAACATAATTATTTTAATTCTTACCTAAATTTCTTTCTTGTTTTGCATTCTTCTGCTAAAGCGACTACTTTCTTACATAAATCTGCATTATTACGTTCAGTGGTTAGTATGCAGGCCTCTGAGAGTTAATGAAATGCCTCGAATATCCCATTTTTTCAGCCACGTTTCTTCTTATAATTAAATCATGAAAAATAATGTCTAACCAACGTCACCTTCTACTTCTCTTACCCTCTATGTCAAGTCCATTATTCTCCCCAATCGTTTTTACATGACTCATTTAGAGTAAACTTCTGCTATCGCTACGTTCATGTTCGTTTCTTGTTCTTCTTTATCTGTTTACCCTCCGGGGTCGGTTTTTTTCCTCGGACTCCGAGAGGGATCCTACCTCTAACGCCTCAAGGGCAGTGTCCTGGAGCTTCAGACTCTGGGTCGGGGATACAAATGGGAGGATGACCATGTAACTTTTTTGTGCTGATAATAAATAAATAAAATCATGAATAAAAATATATAAATAAAATTACTCAAAAACTTAATAAAATTAATAAGCATAATTAACCGAAATGTCCGTAGTATGGGCGCCAGAGTTCACCAGAATGGATCCCTCGAATTTAGATAAGAGCATGATAGACTTTATATCCCAGGGCGTGTACATAATGCTGCGTACTGGTACATCTGCTGCAGGCCTTACCTAACCTCCTGAAAACGACTAATTAGGTAGGAACTGCACCTAGGTTCATCAATAACACTGATTCTAAAATAGCTAACTATATTCTTAACAAATTCCGTGCATGAGCACCTCATCAACATACAACATTATACACATAATACACACATAAAATATTGCTGGAAGACTCCATATTTACAACAACAACAATAATGATGAAAATCGTGGGAAAACGAAAGCGAGAACTAAGCTACCATTTGTAGATAGTCCGATGAACAATGTACATGTATGAAGATAAATACCCTTCACTGTCTCTATATCAATTCGACTTACTGATTCTCATAATCGGCAGTTATCACATCACACAGATACTGTACCTTGTACTACTGTGTTCACATATTTTAACACTTGTTGTACAGATATATACACACGTCTGTCGATCCTCAACATAAATTTATGGAAAGTCTGAGATAGCTTTCACCAACATATAATGCTAGGCCGCCACAAGTGCTACACTACTTAATGCGCAAGCACTCTCCACAATCAGCCACTTTCCACAAACATAACAAGACTACGCTCCACGAACGTTTGAAGTCCAGTCCATTGCAGCCGTGTCACTCCAGTACCGTGTATCAGCACCACTTCCTTCCCGTACAGTGCCTCAGTTGTAGTTGTAGTTGTAGTTATCTTCCTTCTCGTTTCTTTACAATCACCTCTACAATCTCCCTTACAATATTCCTTACAATGTCCTTACAATGTCCTGGTTGCCGCCGTATGATCAACCTTTATAGACATCAACATCCCCCTCCTCTCAGATGAGACGTCTTGATTGGTGCTTGCCCACCAATCATGAGTGAACCTCTTGTCAAGACCAAGACCTGAACTACTTCTTCCTCCCAAGACAATAACAAACTCTCGGGAGTTTTACATGAATCACCAAATTTCCCTGGTACAACAACAAGCTCATCTCATCAGGCTGGGATATATACATGACTCATGAATTTCCCGACACAAGTACATCACAACAGACACTGGGGTAGCCATATGACTCATTCGAATTACCAGAGTTATTAAAGCAATGTTTTCCCACTCATGCAAAACAAATTACTCATACCTACATATGTGGATATCTTCCAGCTTATAAATATAAATGACAAAACATACAAATGAAATACCGATAATAATAATAATAATAATAATAATAATAATAAATCGAATACTGACAATAATATCTCTACCTTCTACATATAATTCGGGGGTGTGATATATGTACTATCACATAACGCCCCCTTGGTGAATCGATGATATCATATATTATGATTCACCATAAAACAGAACTTCATACATAACCTTATACATAACTGCACACTTAGTTTACTGTAATAATGATATATACATTGCGTCTACTGCATTGTATTCGCACACACGAAATACAATTTGCCCAAACAATAATAATAATAATAATAATAATAATAATAATAATAATAATAATAATAATAATAATAATAATAATAATAATAATATGGCTATATACACACAACTCTGATTGTTTCATATACCATTGAACACAATCCCTTCTTGCTACTGTACACATACATTAAAATTGATAATATATACATCCAAGGTATCTCTTATATCTGCGAAGGCTATAGATATTAAATGTCCCGAGGACCTAGTCATCAGAAGTTAGAAGCTGATAAGCACACTTGCCTATTCTACTGTCCACAATATACGGACCCTGATATAAATAAAAAAAAACCATACGTAAACTTAACATTGGCGTCGATAAGTGAGGAATGCGTACCGTAATAGAAACTAACTACATCTAGAATACAGTCTATCTCACACACAGACATTCATACCATCCAGTCACACAAGAATCATACAAACTTTCATTCGGAACATTCATAAAAAGGAAATCCCTCTTTCTGAAATGCGCAAGAATCTCACAACGTTTACTCTTCCACAAACTCATAATTAATGCAAGCAAACAAATCACATACTTTTTCACACATTCCACCTCGATATCATACAACATGTCATTAAAATCATTCACACAATTCTCAGAATTAAATAAAACATTACACACTCGCTTAGATAGACTTTCTTTCATCTCACGCACACTTCCATTCTCACACACGCTCACTCTATTATTGTAATTCTTACCATAATTCACTATAATGTTGCTATCATTACCATTTAATGACCCAACAATTAATCCATCTTCACCACCTTCCATATCAGCTCCTACTTGCACCACTTTCATGCCAACAACACTGCTACTTTCGACTCTCTTATCAGAAGTTTCATTAATCCCAAAGTCACCATTTTCACACATAATGGACCTAACTTTACTCTCCTCACGTACACTTAAATCAACAAAAACATCCTCATGATGTATACTCCGTGAACACTCTTCACTTACTAAACAACCTTCATCAACTTCACAAAAAACTTCACTTTCAATTTCAGAAACTTCCACAAGATTATCGATCGCAACACCGCTATTACCATCACCACTAGCACAAAGTAAGTCATCCGACACAGCTTTCTTACCTTCATCACGCCCCCTATTCTCAAAATCGCCCTGAACACAAAACACATGGTCATACAATAATTCTTCTTTCACGTCTACCTCGTAACTTACCTGTTTCATCACATGAATAAGAATTTCGGTATCGGACTGCCTATCTGACCCAACTAAGAAGTCCGATTCCGGTTTAAATTACTTGACGTGGACTGTTCACTATTATCATGTCTCGGCACTTGATCTGGAGGTCTTTGATCCGTACGCCCCCTACTTTCTGATTCCCCTTGATTAGGTCTTCTGCCATAATATTCCTGGTGATTACCTCCTTGATTAGAGTGTCTGTTTCCCCTTCCGGAATTACCACCCTGATTCCCTTGCCAAGAATGACTGAAATTCTGATTATTCCTATCTCCCGCTACCTGATTACATTGTCTCCCATTATCCCCGTAATTTCTACCTTCACTTTGCCTAGTCCTCCCCTGCCCTTCCAAAGTATCAAACCTCTCTAACAGCTGCTCTAATTCCTTGATCGTAACAATATTCTACATACATGCAGCTAATCCGACCTTCTCAGGAAAATGCCTCAACATCTGGCGGACTGTATCTCTCTCCGATGCTAGACCTTCAATATTCTGGCTGATCAGAACATGCGCCAAGAAATATTCCGTCATAGACACACCTTCCTGAGGTCTATATTTGCCAAATAGCACGCGATCTCTTTCCCTTCCCTGAATAGCATCACTCCAAAATTTAGAACTAAATTTCTCCCTAAATTCCTCTAAACTCGAAATACCCTGTCTATAAACTTGAAACCAGGATCTCGCTTCTCCAGCAAATGCAATATCCAACATCTCATCAACCATACCCCATTCGATCAAACCATCGTCAAGATTCTTGGAAAACCGTTTCTCCACCGTTTTCAAGAATTCCATCGGATTAAACTGCCGACCATTAAACTTGGGTAATTCAGAGTCCTTCGTACAAGATACGTACCTATTACATATGCTGCTACCTACTTGGATTTGACTGATCTCCTGCCTTAACTTTACATGACATGCTTTAATTCCTTCTTCAACTACCATTCTGGCATTTCCTTCTACTGACTTGAGGTCTTTCTCCAATTTCTCAGTCTTTTCATCTATTCGCTTCACTAAAACATTCTGGCTGGTTTTAATTCTATCTATTTCTTCGACTTTATCTTCCACTATTTTTATTCTCTTGTCGCATTCCTTGCTGTTTTCAACAAATTCCTTCCTAACTACATTAAATCGGCATTCGATTTTCTCGGTCAGTTCCAAGCGTTGAGATTCAACCTTATTACTGACTTCCTGAATTTCTCTGCTTTGATGGTCAAACTTCTGGGTCAATTCATCTATTCTACCATTCACAGCACTGCTTAAACTATCAATTTTACTAGACAAATCAACACTCACTGAATTTAATTCCTTACTCTGATTCTCAATCTTACTAGACAGTTCCGTACTAACAGAATTTAATTCACTATTAATACTGTATATTCCATTACTTAAAAAACTCAATTCACTCTTCAACTCTTTACTCTGACTATCAATCTTATTGGACAATTCAACATTATTATTATCGATTTTACTGGACAATGCATCACTTTTACTGTTAACAACATTTAATTCAACACTCACTGAATTTAATTCCTTACTCTGACTATCAATTTTACTAGACAATTCAACCTTCAACTCTTCATTCTTACTGTTTAATTCACCCTTCCATTCATTAAGTAGCGATTTAAGCATAATGAGCATTGAAGCCTCGCCTTGATCCCCTACGTTCTGAGTTTGAGACGGGTTACTCGGTTCCTCACCTATCGTTACCGATTGATCTTTCCTACTATCAGCCATTTCGCTTTTCTCACTTAAATTAGATAAACTCAATGTGGTGGAATTCTTTTGACTTCTCTTGTCCTGATTCATAGTACTAGTAACTTTAACAACCTCTCTATTTCTCAGTTTTATAATACTCGACTCACTACAACATTTCTTCATACTCCAACATACAAATCACGTACATATAAAACACTTCACTGACATAGTTTTCAGAATTCCATCCACACCTGACAAGTGCACCTACGCTTATAAGCCCAACAGATGTACCAATCATTCAGCCACACGTTGGGAAGCCAATTGTAACTTTTTTGTGCTGATAATAAATAAATAAAATCATGAATAAAAATATATAAATAAAATTACTCAAAAACTTAATAAAATTAATAAGCATAATTAACCGAAATGTCCGTAGTATGGGCGCCAGAGTTCACCAGAATGGATCCCTCGAATTTAGATAAGAGCATGATAGACTTTATATCCCAGGGCGTGTACATAATGCTGCGTACTGGTACATCTGCTGCAGGCCTTACCTAACCTCCTGAAAACGACTAATTAGGTAGGAACTGCACCTAGGTTCATCAATAACACTGATTCTAAAATAGCTAACTATATTCTTAACAAATTCCGTGCATGAGCACCTCATCAACATACAACATTATACACATAATACACACATAAAATATTGCTGGAAGACTCCATATTTACAACAACAACAATAATGATGAAAATCGTGGGAAAACGAAAGCGAGAACTAAGCTACCATTTGTAGATAGTCCGATGAACAATGTACATGTATGAAGATAAATACCCTTCACTGTCTCTATATCAATTCGACTTACTGATTCTCATAATCGGCAGTTATCACATCACACAGATACTGTACCTTGTACTACTGTGTTCACATATTTTAACACTTGTTGTACAGATATATACACACGTCTGTCGATCCTCAACATAAATTTATGGAAAGTCTGAGATAGCTTTCACCAACATATAATGCTAGGCCGCCACAAGTGCTACACTACTTAATGCGCAAGCACTCTCCACAATCATCCACTTTCCACAAACATAACAAGACTACGCTCCACGAACGTTTGAAGTCCAGTCCATTGCAGCCGTGTCACTCCAGTACCGTGTATCAGCACCACTTCCTTCCCGTACAGTGCCTCAGTTGTAGTTGTAGTTGTAGTTATCTTCCTTCTCGTTTCTTTACAATCACCTCTACAATCTCCCTTACAATGTTCCTTACAATGTCCTTACAATGTCCTGGTTGCCGCCGTATGATCAACCTTTATAGACATCAACATCCCCCTCCTCTCAGATGAGACGTCTTGATTGGTGCTTGCCCACCAATCATGAGTGAACCTCTTGTCAAGACCAAGACCTGAACTACTTCTTCCTCCCAAGACAATAACAAACTCTCGGGAGTTTTACATGAATCACCAAATTTCCCTGGTACAACAACAAGCTCATCTCATCAGGCTGGGATATATACATGACTCATGAATTTCCCGACACAAGTACATCACAACAGACACTGGGGTAGCCATATGACTCATTCGAATTACCAGAGTTATTAAAGCAATGTTTTTCCCACTCATGCAAAACAAATTACTCATACCTACATATGTGGATATCTTCCAGCTTATAAATATAAATGACAAAACACACAAATGAAATACCGATAATAATAATAATAATAATAAATCGAATACTGACAACAATATCTCTACCTTCTACATATAATTCGGGGGTGTGATATATGTACTATCACAACCAGTACTTCCCCCAGGCGGCCTCACCTGCTATGGTGAACAGGGGCCTTGCGGGTGTATGGGAAGATTGGAAGGGATAGACAAGGAAGAGGGAAGGAAGCGGCCGTGGCCTTAAATTAGGTACCATCTCGGCATTTGCCTGGAGGAGAAGTGGGAAACCACGGAAAACCACTCCCAGGATGGCTGAGGTGTGAATTGAATTGAACCCACCTCTACTCAGTTGGCATTCCGAGGCTGAGTGGACCCGTTCCAGCCCTCATACCACTTTTCGAATTCCGTGGCAGAGCCGGGAATCGAACCCGGGCCTCCGGGGTTGGCAGCTAATCACACTAACCACTACACCACTGAGGCGGACTACTTCAAGTTTCTGGAGGAGCTCCACCAACCAATGCAAAGAGAGTTCCGCTCCTGCAACTGCGAGCTTGGTGCTCTACCATCCTGCTTGTTCCTTGTTATGAGCTTGTAGCACAGTGAAGACCTTTGCCCTGGATGATAAGGCTCACTTTGTGTCACCCACGCGACCTAGTGTAGAGAGGGCTAAGCTCCTCATCACAGAAAGAAAACATGCTCAACGAAGCAAGGGAATACCAGTTCATATTGCTGACCAGGTGGTGTGAAGCAAACAAACGTTAAGAGTGATGCACCGTAAGCCACATGACCCTGTGCCGGATCTCTTCCCGCCACTCACCCAGCGTGTTCTACTAGTGGAAGTCAAGGCTCTATGTTGTGCCCATATACTGTAAATAGCCAGGCTATTGTGGCTCACCTACAAGAACTGATACATACACGTTGACGCTGTAAGGAAAGCTGACTGTGAAAATTCCTCTCTTCTAAGATGGTAACACTGGAGGGGTACTGTATTCATCCCCACGATCGGAATCAACGAGGGCGCGGATGGCTAGTTTTGTTTTCTAGGTCGATTTTAAAGAGAAGGTAACACGTACATCTGGTTCAACCGGAAAACTAGATCCTGTTTTTATTGCAACCTGAGCCTAATGACACTTAAACCACTTTACGAACACGTACTTTTTGGTGACTTTGAATTAAACTACTAACACAGACCACTGATAAAGTAAAATTAATGAACATTCTTAAATCTTCTGTATTACCTTATAACCTCTTGAGCCAAGTAACCATGTCGTACTTCGACTATACCATGCGACTCTTTCAGCTGTTAGCATCCCAACGAAGGTATCTGGTCGATTCTCCTTTGCCGTACACCAAGACACACTCGCCCTCACTGCACCATCACCGTTGCAAAAATATGTACCGTATGCGACAGGTATACATCAAACTGGCATACGTGCTAATTATAAGCTTTAAATAGGGGACGCTAAAAGCTAAAAACGTATGAGAAGCGGAAGTCGTCGTCCATCCTGTAAGCAACTGGCTCGGATCACCATGGGGTCATAGGTTAAGCGCGGTACTGCTAATTCAACTGTGTTTGGTAGGTAGCTTGAGCCCGATAATATACTTCGAGAATCACCCACAATGTACCTGAATGCCCTCACGTCGTGGGTTATTCATTAATTAGATTGTTATTGCGCGCCACTGCGCTGTAGTGGTTAGTGTGATTACCTGCCAACCCTAAACGCCCGGATTCGATTCCCGGCTCTGCCAAGAAAGTATGAAAAGTGGTACGAGGGCTGGAACGGGATCTACTCAGCCTTGGGAGGTGAAGTGAATAGAGGAGGGATCGATTCCCTCCTTGAAGGGGCCTTTTATGAAAAACAGTGCGATGTTGACGGGTAATTGTCTTCAAAAGCATCTTGCCAATCTGGAAGCTGATGACATCCATTGTTTATTAAATATACCATGTCTCCGGTTATATGAAAATTATCGAGCCCAGCGTAGGTCGTGAATTAAAGTAATCGCTAATAATTATTAGGAGGTGTGATACAGCTCAAAATAGTATTATGATGAATGTACAAGCAGTGAGGGAGATGATGGACAATTTGAGGGCGGAACAGAGGGCCGATAGTGAAAGGCGGAAGGAACTTTTCATGGAACAAAGGAAGGCCGAAAGTGAACAGCTGGCTGAACATTTTAATAAATTGGAAGAACGTTTTAATCAAATGGGAGAACATGTCGATTAGACCAACGCAGGCATTAAAGTGCGTTTTGATCAGGCAAACGCAAACATTAAGGAATTTATCGATCTGGCAAACGCAGATACCCAGGAAGAGTTCTATAAAATAGGCGAGTGTCTTAATTATCAGGTTGAACAGGTAGAGCATCTCACTAATCGCATAGGCGATCAGGAAGCCTTCTATAAGGTCCAGGCCGTGGAGTATAACACCTGTAGGAATGCCGTAACGAAAAAATTAGAGACCATGAATACGCAATTAATACAATTCGAAACTCGTTGGAATAACCAAATAGAGGAAATCAAAGAACAGATGACTATCCAGGAGGTCAGAATTGAGGACCTGGGAGTCCAAACAGGGACAATTGCAAAAAATGTTGAAACATTACAAGGGCAAGGAGAGCAACATGTAGTAAAGTCCGAGGATATAGAGGGGTGAATAGCAAAGTTCGTAGAGGATATGAAAATGAAAACCTACAACCTGTTTTCCAGTCATTGACCGGGTCAGGGATGTAATGAATGAAGCAGATATAGGCTATTAGTACGATGGGGTCGCCACTGCCAAAGTGATTTATTAATGAACAAGCAACGGTATTATACTGAAATTTATAATTGAATGCTTAACGTTTTATATATAATCCGCCGAAATTCGCGATCAGAAACTTTTTCTGGGAGAATCCGCCAAAATTCGCGATCCGACTCGTTTTCTAATAGATTACGGCAAGTTTCCTCCCATTTTTCAATCTTTCTTTCCAGCAATCGATGTCATGGTTCCCGGGCTAGGTCCAGGTTTTCCACCCGATCAGCTGGGTCCCTAAATCTTTCCCATCTTTTTCCTTTTTTCTTTGCTATTTGTTTTACGTCGCACCGACACAGATAGGTCTTTGGCGACGTTCGGATAGGAAATGCCTAGGAAGTGGATGGAAGCGGCCGTGGCCTTAATTAAGGTACAGCCCCGGCATTTGCCTGGTGTGAAAATGGATACCACGGAAAATTATCTTCAGGGCTGCCGACAGTGGGGCTCGAACCCACTATCTCCCGATTACTGGATACTGGCCGCACTTTAGCGACTGCAGCTATCGAGCTCGATCCCCCTCTTTTTCCATAAGCATTTTTAATATGGATCAAGTCCTTCAGGAGATCCGGCGTGGTGTGGTCTAGGGTGCCTTGGAGGTACTGAACCCGCGGCCGGACTGCATTCTTAGTCATTACTCGTCCAGGACCCGTTTCCAGTGCGGTCCGCACATTTGACGACGGTCCAGAATATTATTATTATTATTATTATTATTATTATTATTATTATTATTATTATTATTATTATTATTATTATTATTATTATTATTATTATTATTATAGATGTTCTGCACCCCATAGCAAGATGCAAGACCGCTACTTGGCGGTAAATTACATCTGCTGCCATTGTCGTGGTTGACAATGTGACCAGCACCACTGTCGCGCGTAGGCAAGTGTAAGGGATTTCTGGCGATACGAATGATATACTTCCGTGCATTAAGACCTTATTATAGAGGTGAACAATTGGACGGTCAATCTCATTCCTATCGTTTATTTCAAGGGTGTTTAAATATTTAATTATATGCCAGGAGAATCTACTGTAATCTAAGAACGTTCTCCGAAGAAAAAATGGCTTTTGAAAACGAACCCAGGAAAGATTAAAAATGATCGGTTTATGACCAGAATAAGTACATCGAAAATCTACAGCCTGTTTCCAGTCATTCGAAAGGGTCAGGAATGGAATGAATAAAACCCCATCTAGCGGCGACAATAGGAATTGTGGCGGCTAGCGAAGCACTCGTCTGGGGCAATGATCGATGAATGACAAATGAAATGAAATATTGGACAGTGTTGCTGGAATGAATGATGACAGGGAAAACCGGAGTATCCGGAGAAAAACCTGCCCCGCCTCCGTTTTGTCCAGCACGACTGTCACATGGAGTGACCGGGATTTGAACCACGGAACCCAGCTGTGAGAGGCCGGCGCGCTGCCGCCTGATCAACGGAGGCTCCTTATAAGTACACTGTGAACAGTAAAACAATTGGTCTCACCTCCTTTTACACCCCACCGCCGTTAAGTTTATTTACCCCCCCCCCCAAAAAAAATTAAAAGAAGGCGTGTTTCTTTATGTTTAAAGGAGATTCCAAACACCAATGTTCGCGTCTATTACCTTCGGTTTTGAGATATAAGTATGCCCTTAAAAATAATTCACTTTTTCACTTCCTTTCACACTCCCCCCCCCCCGCAACCAAGAGAATTTTCCGGCAAAAATACTTGTTTCTTTAATAATAAAGGATCTTCTAAATACCAATTATCACGACTCTAACTTCTTCAGTTTTTGATTTATGTGTCCTCATGAAAGGAATTCAACTCCTTTCCACTCCCCGCTCCCCAAGATGGTTTCCCCACGAAAACGCGTATTTCCTTGTTTTAAAGGAGATAAGAATACCAATTTTCACGTCTGTAACAACTTTAGTTTTGATTAGATGTACGTATTCTCTCTCATACTATTAAGTCAATTAATTTTTCAGTTTTTTCACCTCCCTCCCATCTTCATTGGATTTTCCGAGAATACGTGTTTCCTTACTTTTAAAGCAGATTCCAAATATCAAATTTCACGTCTGTAACATCTTCATTTTAGAGATATCAGTAGCCTAAGTAATTCAACACCATTTTCAGTCACTTTTACCCCCCCCCCCCCCCAATCCACCCAAGTGGTATTTCCAGAAAATAAAAATACACGTTTCTTTGTTTTTAACAGAGATGAAAAATACCATTTTTCTCTTCTGTAACATGTTAAGTTTTTGAGATATACTCTAGAAATTCTCATTTTAAAATTTCAGCCCTTTTTAGTTCCCCTTACGTGGAGTTTCCAAAAACAATTCACCTATGTTTCTTTACATTTACAGGAGATTCCAAACGCCCACTTTTTACGTCTGTAACATTTTACGTTTCACAGATATTCTGTAGATATAGTCTTTCAAAAAATTCACCCCAATTTGTCACTTCTCTTTAACCGCCATTAATTGGATTTTCCAAATACAAATAAAAATACGTGTTTGTTTATTTTTAAAGGAGTTCCCATATACAAATTTTCAGTTCTGCAATATCTTCAGTTTCTGAGATATATGTATCCTCATTAAAGGCATTCAACCCATTATTCATCCATTTACACCCCTCCTATTCGGATTTACAGAAAACAAAATAATACATGTTCCTTTATTTTTAAAGGAGATTCTAAATACCAATTTTTACATCTGTAAACTTTTAAAGTTTTAAGATGTAGACACACTCATGTAAAAAATTCACCCCCGTTTTCACCCCCCCCCCCATTATTTGGATTTTCCAAAAACGAAAAAATGCGTGTTTCTTTATTTTTAAAGTAGATCCCAAATACAAACTTTCAGGTTCTAAAATATAAGTAGCTTCATTAAAGGCATTCAACCATTTTTCACCCTTTTCCACCCTTCCTTTTGGGATTATCGAAAAGAACAAAATACGTGTTTCTTTATTTTTAAAGGAGATTCTAAATACCAATTTTTACATCTATAAACTTAAAAGTTTTGAGATATAGTTACACTCATTTCTAAAATTCACGCCCTTTCCAACCCCCCCCCCATTAATTGGATTTTTCAAAAATCAAAAAATACGTGTTTCTTTATTTTTAAAGGAGTTCCCAAACAGCAATTTTCAGGTCTGTAATATCTTCAGTTTCTGAGATATAAGTATCCTCATTAAAGGCATTCAACCCCTTTTTCACACCTTTCTACCCCTCCTATTGGGATTTCCCGAAAACAAAAATATACGTTTTTCTTTATTTTGAATGAACGTTCTAAATACCAATTTTTACATCTGTAAACTTTAAAAGTTTTGAGATATAGGTGCACTCATTTTAAAAATTCACCCCCCTTTTCATCCGCCCCTTAATTGGATTTTCCGAAAACAAAAAAATACGTGTTTCTTTTTTAAAACAGATCAAAAGTACCAATTTTCAGGTCTGTAACATCTTCAGTTTCTGAGATGTAAGTACCGGTATCCTGATTGAAGGCATTCAACCCCTTCCTCACCCTTTTTCACCCCTCCAATTGGGATTTTCTGAAAACAAAAAATACGTGTTTCCTTATTTTTAAAGAAGATTCTAAATACCAATTTTTACACCTGTAAACTTTTAAAGTTTTGAGATATAGATACACTCATTTTGAAATTTCAACCCCCTTTTTCACCCCCTTTGCGACGGAATATCGAAAAATCCTCTCTTAGCGAGCACTTACATCTTAATATGAATATATCCCCAAAATTTCATTTCTTTATGTCCAGTAGTTTTGGCTCGGCGATGATGAATCAGTCAGTCAGTCAGTCAGGACAAGTTATTTTATATATATAGATGATAGGTGCTATGAAATGAGAATGGAGGGTGTTGCTGGAATGAAAGATGACAGCGAAAACCGGAGTACCCGGAGAAAAACCTGTCCCGCCTCCGCTTTGTCCAGCACAAATCTCACATGGAGTGACCGGGATTTGAACCACGGTATCCAGCGGTGAGAGGCCGACGCGCTGCCGTCTGAGCCACGGAGGCTCTCGTAGAGGATAATGAAGTCAAATTCAAAGAGGTGCATTCCATAATTGACAGACGAATAGACCAATTAAAGAAAGATGTATGTTCTGATGTAGGAAGAAAACAAAGGGAAATCCAAGGCCAAACGCAAGCATTCGCCGAGAAAACCGACAATAAGGACCATAAGGCAAGTATAAATATGGATATACCAGGTGGCTCACGAACGCCGTACTTTCTACATATAAATGTCCCGTATGCATACATGATGAATGGGATATCTACCAACTGATTTTCACAGGGGAACTACTGCCAGCGGGTAGGTTACGTTCGGAGTGTCGCTCGCAGCATGTTACTCAGCGACACCGGTTTAATGCACCCCTTGCAATAGTAAACATCGTTTTCCAGCGCATATTTCTGGCTGGTGTATGGTAGAGCATATCAGCAGTGATGCACAGACAGACATTACTTTAAACTGGACAATCTGGTCGGAATGCAACAGAAGCTCCTAACAGATGTTCGCCTTCTACTCACGTCTTTCGGCGAACAGTATTAGTCTTTGTTTTCTCTAATTAACATAATTAATGACGAAAATACGCACAAAACTTGTATTGCGCTACGGCAAGTAGTGGAGACTTTGCATGTGTTGTGAGGAAGGGTAGTAGGGGTACGTATTTTTTTTACCAAGGTCGTGGCTACTGAGTTATAATTCACCCGCTTGCCGCGCGCATTCGTCAGTCTGTTAGTTTGTTAGTGTGTATTCAAATACTAAATGATTTTTAATTGCATCATCATGCTGTAGTTCTATTTAATTGTACCGGGCGAGCTGGCCGTGGAGTTACGATTGCGCAGCTGTGAGCTTGCACTCGGGGGATAGTGGTTTCGAATCCCACTGTCGGCCGCCCTGAAGAACTATTTCCTTGGTGCAAATGCTGGTGCTGTACCACGGACGTAAAGTCAATTGTAAAAAAGATATATTTAATTGTAATTGTAATTTCAACGCTAGATAATACCAACTTTACTTTCACCGGACTAAATTATTTCGTTTTTATTATGTTATTTTATATGTAAATGTAATTAACCTGCCCCGTGGATTATTCGTAATAACAGTTTTCTTTTGAGAATTTGATTCAAAGCTGTATCATCAAATTTTCACCAGGTCTCACAAACATACTACGGGGCAGCTTAAATACATTTACTTCGTAAATAACATAACACAAAGAAATAATTTAGCCCAGTGAAAGGAACGTTGGTATTATCTCCCGTTGAAATACAATTAAAACTGAATATTTTTTTACAATTGGCTTTACGCCGCACCGACATAGATAGGATTTATGGCGACTATGAGACACGAAATGGCTACGCGTGGAACGGAAGCGACCGTGGCCTTATATAAGGTACAGACCTAGCACTTGCCTGGTGTGAAAATAGGAAACCATGGAAAACCATCTTCAGGGCTGCCGACGTTGGGATTCGAAGCCACTCTCTCCAGAGTGCAACCTCACAGCTGCGCGCCGTTAACCCCACGGCCACTTCGCCCGGTACAATTTAATAGAAGTACGGCATGATTATGCATTAAAATTCATTTTGTACTTAAATACACACTAAGGAACTAATAGACATTCAAGTGACTGCCAGACTGACGAATGCGCGAGGCAAGCGGGTGAATTATACCTCAGTAGCCACGACCTTGGCAAAAAAATTATACTCCTACTATCCTTCCTCTCAGAAAGTCTCCACTACTTGCCGTAGTGCTATACAAATTGGTTGGCCGCGACGAACAGCATTTTTTTGCGTATTTCCGTCAATAATTATGTTAATAATTAAAGAAAATAAACGAAGGAATTAGCAGATAAGATAACAAGGTGTGTACAAACAGCTTTTTAAAATAATTCCTAGTTCCAGCTGGCTAAAGTGGAATAGAAATGTAATGTTTACTCCACAAAGTGGAGAGGGGCGACTGTCCCTCCTCACCCCACCCCCTAATCGCCGCTGCTGTGTGTAGACACGCCAAAGATGCAGAAAAGGAAATCTAATAACTTATTAATTTATACACGTGTAGACATTCCACTCGATAAAAGAGTTGCATGTATGAAACAAAAACTAATACTGTTCGATGAAGTACATGTGTAGAAGAAGCTTCTGTTGCATTCCGACCAGGTTATCCAGATTAAAATAATGTCTGTGAATTCGTCGCTGCTGAACACACTAGCCATTGCCGATATGCAGACAGCAAATATAGTGCGGCTGTACCATACACCAGCCTAGAACTATGTGGTCGAAAACGATGTTTACTAATGCAAGGGGTGCATTTGACCGGTAGCGCTGAGTAACATGCTGAGAGCGACACTCCGGTCCTTATCTCTTCATATTCTGACGTAACCTCTCCGCTGGCAGTAGTTCCCCTGTGAAGATCAATTGGTAGATATCCCATCCATCATTTGTGCTTGCGGGACATTTATAAGTAGAATGTACGGCGTTCGGGAGCCACCTGGTATATTAGGAATGGATTAGGTAACTCAGAGATGAGGCGGAGAACCTCAAATTACAGAATACCAAGGAAAAGGCAGATTGGCGTCAAAGCAGAACAAACTGGAAGACTGTGAACATGACCTGCCGTATGATGGTATAAAGCATCAAATAATCAACACGAATAGGAGGAGAAAATCAAACTCGTCCTCCACTAGGACGAGCCTCTTGCTGAAGTTGATCAATACTTCACAGATTATCAAATAAAACGCCTTTGGGTATTTGAACGTTATCTCACCGATCAACCCCTAATTTGGTTTAAGGATTTCAAGTACTGTTTTCACAGTTACGAAGAGTTCAGGCGTCGATTCCTCGAAAAATACTGGGGGATCGAAACACAACTGGATCTGCGCTTAGAATTGTACTCAAGACGATACTCTGTCACGGGGCAAACGAGGTTCTGTGAATATCTTGTTATTCAGTTATTAAGGATGAAGGATAGCCCACCGTCCGAATCAGAGCTTATTTCCAATCTAGGGAAGTAATTGCCGCCCGAAGTGCAAAAATTCTCATATCAGCGAATGTGACGACAGTCATTGAATCTGAGCCCATCCTACGATATTCACCTCAACGTCATCATGAGACGATACAGACGATCGAGACGAAAGACAACCAAAATGTCGGGTCCAAGGAACGAGCACCGAAGAACATCCAGAAAGTATTTCACCAAAGCGCCGGAAATAGAGGAATCCAATAATGTGGGATAGGCCTCGAGACCAATAGCATGAAGGATGGAGTCCTCGAAAATACGAGTATCGAAAACGTCCGGAAAGGCAGACCGGACCAAAATTCACCCAATTCAAACGATTTCGGAGACCATATTCTCGATGGATGGACGAGAATGAACAGCCGTGGTCAAGACAGAGAGATCAGGATGATCCGGCACGAGAGCGGCGATATATTGAATAGCTGAGGATTACTACATCAGGGAAGTGTAACGGAGCTGAAAGTCTCCAACTCCAACACACAGAATCACGGAGGTAAGTTAGATTCTCTAGCAACTGAATACTTCGCGGGAGGCGGAGCTATACGAATAAATGTTTATGAGGTATTGATGGAGAAAAAGGTGAAGAAGAGGAGGATGAAGAAGAGATCGATGCCATAGATGATAATGAAGATGATGAAGAATTCCCTGAGATTAAGTTATTATGGGATGAAGAAGACACACACGACATGAATGATGATGAGGAATTTACGGATAATGATGAGTGCAGAGATTGTGCAGGAAAACGGAAATTCAGAATACAAGATTATTCACCAATACATGAGCTAATGCAGGAAAACATCACGGTTCGGAAAGAAGATTAGTAACTTTATGAAAATGAATAATTCGCAACAATGTTGAATAAAAAAATCCCTAGCTTCGTGATTTTGTTAGTCGAATGGGGGAGGATGTAACCGTTCATCACCGTGCCATAGGCACGTTAGGAGGTTTAGTCAACATTATATGCCGTCTTCCGCAACATTCTGCAACATACAATTAGCAGTTTAAGTTTCAAACCGGGACACGAGTTGCGGTACGCAAACTCGCATGGAGCAGGTCTCTGTGCTGTATCGAGAGTATGATAGCGTATTACCGCGGAACCTTGAAATTGCACTCTAACTCGGTGGGAGAGAGAAGAAGAGATGATGCTTCTCGTAAAAATGTATTTTGTCAGAGAGTGGGGTGAATTAAGGTGTGTTATTCCCCAAGAAATAAAAACCCTTACTGACTGAATAGCGCATTCATTGGTGCCAATCCACCATATTTAACTAATAATAACAAGAAGAAGAATACTTCTTTTGATATAACCTCAACGCCGCCCATTCAAAATAAGCGCCTTAATGATCTCCTCTATCGAACAAAAGTGAAAACTTCTACAACAAGAACTTAGAACTTTAATTAGAAGATGTCATCATTGAAAAGTGTCTGACTCGTTGGCTGAATGGTCAGCGCACTGGCCTTCGGTTCAGAGGGTCCCGGGTTCGATTCCCGGCCGGGTCGGAGATTTTATCCTTAATTGATTAATTCCAGTGGCCCGGGGGCTGGGTGCTTGTTCTGTCCCCAACATCCCTGCAACTCACACAACACACATAACACTACCCTCCAACACAATAACACGCAGTTACCTACACATGGCAGATGCCGCCCACCCTCATCGGAGGGTCTGCCTTGCAAGGGCTGCACTCGGCTAGTAATAGCCACACGAAATTATTATATCATTGAAAAGTTAAGTAATTGTTTTGTTGTGAAGTTTCCTAAACTGAGTGAAGTTCTCCTTGTTTTGTTTGCCATTCATCAAGAAGTTTGGACATATTTTCACAGGTGACACTACCAAAAGAATATGACCATGCACCCTGGTGCAAGGTGTAAAAATTCATAACTTAAAGAAGTTTTGTATTCCTAGATTCTCCATAACTGATCTATGTTCATTTATTTTTGGCTGGAAATACATCCTTTTCTTTCCACCAATTTTGTATCTAGCCAATCAGGAATTTTTGTAATTAATTTTCAACCAATCCTGCATTTCTTGTTCACATTGTGTTAACCAATAAGGATTGAGAGGGTGTGACCGGTTGAGTCTTGAATTCTCTCGAACCTTCCCTGAGAGTATATAAGTTACGTCTTTTCGAGTTTCCATGCTAAACGATCGTCATCTAACTGTGTGTGTATTTGTGTGTGTGTGTTTAAGAAGGAGGCGGGCGGCCTCTGTCTTCGATCAGCAGAACATCCATAAGGTAATGGCCACATACCATCATGTTTTCTTCCTACCTCTGCAAATTATCCCGAGGGGAAGGCCCGAATCTTTATTATGTAACCTACCTTTTCTAAAATGTAACTTCCCTTTGGCTAATGTAAAAACTTCATAAAATATTTAATTGTAAATTGGGGATAGAGAGTGAGTTACCCTCTCGAGCTCCCCTTCATCTTGGTTTGAGGTGTCTGCGATTTTGCAACCTTTGTTATGGATTACAGTAATTTCTATGCCAGTCACCTCAGTAGTTTGGGAATAGCCCCTGTTTCATCGGCCTAGAACCCTGTAGGTTTTTAAGTTTTCATTATATTGGAGCGCAGTGTACGCCTCCATTCCTTTTTTGTTTGGGCCAGTTATTTAACCTGTTCCTTTTCCAGGAAGGCCCCATAGGTAGGGTATTAAGTACCCCTGTATAAAAGTTGTGCCTTGAGAGGCGAATGATTGTAAGTTGATGTTGCCTTGAGTACGCTTGGAAAACTGAGAGCCGGTTAGCTCTTTTTCAAAGTTTTGTAAATGTAAAGTGTGTCTCTGGGAGGCTAGATATTGTGATTTATGGGGCAAGTGCCCTTGAATTAGGGGATCTCTGTCCCTAACTAAACTATACCACTTCCATTCGTAAAACTGTAAAAGTAGGGTCTTGAAGCCCAGAATCTGTAAAAGTCACTAATCTTCGACTTCCCTAGTCCTGTTTCAAGATTGCTTTTGTACCTGGCATGTTGTTGTTTGTTGGGTTGCTGTTTGTAAAGAAATATAACCTTCAGTTCAAGTTTAAAATTAATTTTGATATTGTAGGTAGACGCATTTACCCCGGCAAATTCTCTTCACCTCCTTCCGCTCCACGTGTATCTCCGTAACAAGTGGTAGCAGAGCGTGGTTGAATGGGTCTCAATTAAGCCCGTTTTGACGGCTAAACATAGAATCCGCATCGAACTCTAAGAATTTTCTTAGTCGCTGGAATTTTTTCTACATTTGTAAATTTTCTGTCATCATGTCCTGCCCTCGTGTAGTCCTCCATCCCGGGTATTTGCGCAAGGAGGAATTAATTTATGAACTACTTATTAGAAATGTTCAATCTGGAGGCCCGGTTGCGGCAGATACTGCCAAATTTAAGGAATCCCTTGAATTGCCAATTAGTATCCCAATTTCGGGAACAAAGGAAATTGACGAGGCTCTGTCCACTATCACGGACAACACCCCAGAGCTAGCTTCTGTAGTTAGTTTTTTAAGTAAGTGATCCATCTCCCAATCAACTTAAGAGAGTACAGGCTAGACTGTTCCATTTTTGTAACAGGGTTAGCGATCTACTGTCTCATGCTAAGGAGGCTAGTCATTTAGTAATTTAGTTTACCATCTATCAAAAATGTCAAATAGAGTTAATCAATTGTTGACTGGGGCAGTTGCTCCCACCTTGTTTTAGTAGTTTGTCCCATCCACTGGTTATGTTACTTAGGGGAATTTCAAATATTTCGGTAAATTCCACTAATGATGTCAATTCATTTCTAAGGTTCTTAGTTGAATTTCAGGATCATGCACTAGTGTTTTCCCTTTCTCACTCTCAGATTCTTCAAATTATGTACCAATATTCGGTAGGCGTCCTGTCGGACAAGATCGTCAATTCTATAGCTGATAGATCATCTATAGAAGATTTCCACGCCCACCTGTTGGCAAATTTCATTCCGGCTTGGGCAATGTCCTCTTTAATACAGAAGTACTATTTCAGAGTGCAGCGACAGGACGAAAATCTTGCAGACTTCATTCAAGATATCAAGTTGTATACCCGAGTGTTCGTTCTGCTTTTTCCGAAGACCAGATTGTGCAAACTATTGCTGAAGGTATCTCTCCACCTTATAGATCCTATTTATGTTTTGCGTCTCGTCCCCAAACCTTGGCAGAATTAGAGGCTTTGTCTGTCTCAGCAGGAGTGCGATATGCCGACACTTTAAGGGTTGCGCAGGAACCCCCTCCGTTTTCTAATAATGTTCGGCCTTCATTCAACGAACTTTCACCACCCGTAAGCGCTACGCTTGTGGGTCAAAGGAACATCTGCTTAACAAGTGCCCAGTGATAAAATCGAGTGGGACAAGTAATGGAGCAGGGTCATCACAAGACTGTTTCAAATACGGCTCTTTTTCTCATCTAGCCAAAAATTTCCCTAATGCCAATTGCATCCCCTCCTGCTCAACAGTGTCATCGGCTGAGTCTTCCCAAGGCTCAGCCACCGTTAAACACACCGAAAGCTCCGGTACGGGTAAAAGTTCTCCTAACCTATCATTTGAAGGTCCTAAGGAATTCCTCAGGATTGCGGCGGAGACCCCTGCAATTGTTACTTTTCTTAAAATTGAATTGAATAGTGAACTCGTTACCACTCTGTTAGACTCTGGAAGTGTTTCTTCTATTATTTCGGCTGAATAGTATTCCCAAAAAAAAGTCTGTCCGTAAGTTTCCCGATTATTGTTCGTCTTCCGTCTAATGCGTTTCGGCTAAGTCCTCTCCACTGGAAATTTTAGGTTTCATCTTTGCCAAAATCCGAATTTCTAAATTGACTTGGAAAATAAAATTGTTTGTGGCTAAGCACTTGTCGTGCCCCGTAATATTGGGAGCGGATTTCATGTAGTTTACTGGTCTGGTGAACGACATTCAGAGCAAGTCGTGCACCTTCAAATTTGCTAAAAATTGTAAAATTCCTTTCCTAAAATGTAACACTGGGTCATGTTCATCTGTTTCGCCTACCCAGGATGAGATGATGTTAGACCTTGGACATCTACCTGAGGAGCAGGATGAAAGTAAGTTGTTTCTGTTGTTTCCGGATGTATTTTCCAATACTCTTTGTGTTACTGACCTTATTGAATACAATATTGAAGTTAAGGACTCGATCCCAGTTAGATTTCCGCCTTATAGGTTGTCTCCACCTAAAATGAAGGCTCTTAAAGAGATCATCGTTCAGATGTTAAAGGACGGTATTATTCGACCCTCCAAGTCGGCTAATTCATCGCCCATCTTTCTGGTGCCGAAACCCCAAGAGGGCTTCAGGCCTGTGATTGACTATATGGCTTTAAATCGAAATGTGGTATTACAATCTGTGCCTCTCCCAGACCTTCACTCTTGTTTTTCATGGTTTCGGAAAGCTAAGTTCTTTACCATCCTTGATCTCAATCAGGCATGCAATCAGATCCCTCTAGCTGAAGAATCGAAACATCTAACAGCTTTTGCCACGGATTGGAACTCGTATGAGTACAAACGCGTGCTGTGATCATTAGCCTGCTATATAGGGTCTTTTCCGACATCAAGTTTGAATACTTGTATCACTATCTTGATATCATCGTATTTTCTAAGACCTTTGAGGAACATCTAGATCATCTAAAGGAAGTACTCAATCGTCTCCGTAAGGCCGGGTTGACTGTGAAGTTACTGTTTTTGCTAAACCTTCCATGTCATTGCTAGGGCATATTGTGTCGCCCGATGGTTTTTCTATTGATCATTCTAGAACACAGGCTATCCGTGATTTCAAACCCCGTAAGGAAGTCAAAGGTATTGCCAGGTTCACCGGCATGGTGAATTTCATCAGAAAATATATAACTAACTTCGCTAACAGAGCGACACCCTTGAACGTACTCCGTAGGCGTCAAATTTGAATGGGGGCCTTCACAGCAAGCCGCTTTTCAAGACCTGAAATTAGCTCTCTGCAACGCCCCTGTCATTGCTATGCCAGATTTTTCGAAGAAATTCATCGTTCAAACCGACGCCTCATCACCAGTGGCTGCTGTGCTTCTTCAGGAAACTGAACTCGGAATGCGACCCATCGCCTATGTGTTTAGGGCTTTATCGGCCCAAGAGGCCAAATATTCCATCTATGAACTAGAGGGTTTGGCTGTTTTATTTGCACTAGAGATGTTCCGACTCTATCTGGAACATGTCAAGTCCGACATAGAAACTGATAACCAAACCTTAAGTTGGGTATTAGCTAGGCCGCGTCGTACTGGGCGTATAGCCCGCTACGCCATCAGGATTTCTGCATTGTTTCGGATGGACTAAGCCGCATGTTTTCTCATGATGCGCAGACCACCGAATAGGAAGATAGTTCTTCTTCGGGTGTTAATTCCGTTCTAACTGATGCCCCCATATTGTTTTGGGACATTGAAAAATATCAACGTGAAGATCCTGTACTGGCCCCCATTATTGAAACGTTTTCTTCTGGGGAACATGTCGTCCCTTATGTATTGAGGAACGGGGTTTTGTGTTGCCAGTCGAGGCATGATCCAAAGAAGAAAGTAGTGGTTCCACCTGTTCTTGTGCCTATGATCTTCAAGTATTATGTTGAGACCCCATTGGGGAGCATTTAGGCATCTTCAAAACTCGGGAAAAGATCCGAGAAATGTTCATATGGTAAGGTATGGACGGTGAAATTCGTGAATTGGTAAAAGCTTGTAAATCTTGTTTCCTTAATAAACCCACCTTGTCCACTAAGCTAGGTCTATTATCTTCTCATCAAGCTCCGCGCCCCATAGAACGCCTCTATATAGACTACGTCGGACCCTTCCCCAATCAAAGGGGAATGCCCACAAATTCATACTAGTGTGTGTACATGGTTTCATTAGGTTTTCCCGGTTATTTCCGACTACGCTGGCTACCGCTCACAGCACCATTTCTTGTTTAAATACCATATTTGCTTCTTTTGGTCCTTGTCAATATATAGTTTCTGATAATGCTAAGGCATTCACATCCAACTTATTCCGCAAATTCTGTTTTGATCTGTCTATATCACATGTAACTGCATCGGCGTATTATCCTCAACCATTTCTGGCTGAGCGGGTAAATCGTAATCTTAGATCTGATCTAATTGCGTTTCATCATGAAGATCATTCCAGGTGGGATACGTCCCTGAATTGGCTGGCGTTCGCCCTGAATCCAGCGGTTCATGAGCCTCACAAGTTCACACCAGCTTCTCTTATGTTTAAATTTGTTCCTAACACGCCGCTCTCTAACCTTTGGTCAGAGGCAATAGATCCGATAATATTAGGGATTTCTGGAAGAAGGCTAAGCACAACCTGAAGGTTTCTCATGAAAAGTTTAGGGAAAGATATGATCGTGGACTGAGGCCCACCAATTTAAAAGTCGGAGATCAAGTAATGTTTAGGAATTTCGTTCCCGCGGGCAAGCTTGCCCCCAGATTCCATGGGCCGTGCGTCATTTTAGATTTTTTGACACCAGTTACATTATTGGAAAGCAATCCAGCCACAGAGAGGATCTTTAGAGTGCACCTTTCCCAGGTGAAATCTGGATAATTGCTTTACTATTTTCGTTAGCCATCAACTTTTAGCAGGAGTTTGAAGGTTAAGGTTTATTTTAAATTTGAGGCCTTGTGCTTAATAGTTTTATTAAAAATTGGTATATTGTCCCCATATATTCACCAAAATCTGGTGATGCCCCAACTAGCCAGCCACTCAGGCGTGTCCGGTCCTAACCCTCTACTTTCACCGCTATTTCAGATTTTGGGAACATATACTTCGATAAAAAAGACATTGCATGGTGGGTGAAGCTATCTACTGAATAATGGGCAACAGTTGATTTAAAGCAGATCCTAATTTATTCAAAATAAGAACACAAACAATAAGGCAAATTAAACAAAAACAAATTAAACATCCCTGGATTCAATAACTGAAA
This sequence comes from Anabrus simplex, assembly GCF_040414725.1. NCBI lineage: Eukaryota > Metazoa > Arthropoda > Insecta > Orthoptera > Tettigoniidae > Anabrus > Anabrus simplex. The sequence goes on from NC_090266.1 coordinate 8,771,553, forward strand.
AACTCATTGCGTATATGAACGTCCAATGTCCTTTATATAATGAACACGAATATTCCCATTTACACTCGTGGATTTAAATTCTTTAATGTTGAAGCAAAACCAAAACTGTGCTTGTATTTTATTTCTCGTTGAATGGCGTGAGTAGCTAAATTTCATGTCCACAAAACTTTGTGGTGAAATCCTATCCGACCTTTACGTAAATATTTAAGGGATGACTAACACTAACTCTGAAGCTTGGTAAAATGAATCGCACTAACTAATTTCTTATGCACAAACAATATTATCAAATCACTTATATCATCGCTCACGTGGATTACAATTTACCACGGATACACATTATTTACAACATAAATTAAACACATGACGCACTCACAACACCTGTAAACATAATGTCAGTCTCACACAAACACCAAAATACATAATATGTATATTCAGCGATGAACGCTGTTCGCCTGTCATTCATACCAACGATGACTATCCCTGAAATGAACCTAGTATATGTCCTTCCCAGGTCATTTACCGAACGCACTGTCTAAACTGTGGGTGATGAATGCGCATAGGCCTTCGCTTATGACAATCCTTGGGATATTAACTATTCGCTTCGCCCGACCACACACTGGGAGATCACACACGCTCCCTAGTCTCTATTCCTTGAGGCATAACTCTATAACTTGAGGAATTACACTTCTCAATCTTACTATTACCTTCCCAAGGCCTGTCTGTTCACTACAATCTGATTACAATGAAGACTCTATCCACGTTTAGTTAGACCATTCTATGATTACGAGGACCTGTAAATATGAACTCTTCTTACGACAACCGGAATTATTCCTTAAATTTACGTCTGACTACTTGGTTCATTCCTAGATGCTGAATTTTACCACTTATCAACACACATTTGACGGCCGAACATCTCACTGATTTAATTTAGCACTTTGAATTCTCTGGATGATTCTCCTCTTAATTATGATCGAAGAACTTAAAACATGCATGAAACAATCATTTTCATTCTCCAGCATACGTAGAAAATCACACATATCCACGCATGTCCTCATTCGTTTCAAAGCATGAATACTACTAGATTACACTAGGCCTGACATTATATTTGAGGCTTGTCGGCGCCTTTATTCAGAAAGGAACTATCACTGAGTGAAATGTAGTTATCCACATTGATTTGACCCTTATTTAGAGTTTATTTCCAAATGACATGCATTCATACGTTAAACTCCCAAACAAAATAAGATGAAATGAGATGAAATGGGTCCATTCATTTACCCATTCTAGCTTTTACTCTTACGTTACTGGCGATTGCCTCTCTGAAAATACAAAATTTTACTAATTAAAACTATTATTTACAAATACCTCTAAATATCTCCGTAAAGTGCTACATAATTAAAATGGTATGTTTGCTACTCATCCTTCAGTTCACTCCTTGCTTTGGATCGGACGGCCCTATCCTGTTTAAGCCATCATTGTAGTGGGCGTAGAATGTCCATATATCAGTTCCGTCTTCCCTGTGGTCCCACTGCTGTTCTCAATTGTCGCGCCCTCGTCCTGGATAGGTTGCTCCTGAGGCTGCGTCTCCGGAATATCTCGTGCAATGATGTGTCGTCGGTAGCCTAGTGACACTATAAACTTACGGTCACCTTATGAGCTATATGTAACTGAGCTCCTGAGTTTGTGTGGCTACTATAGCATCCTAGAATTTGTACCGGTATTGTCTATCTCTCCCTCTGCTCACAGTTCATGGGTCTCCCCGCGGTCGCCCGACAGAACATTTCCCGCACTGCCGATGAACACTGTTCTGTATTTCCGGGACACGACGTCAGTCGCCCACGTGCGGTGAACAATAGCCTTCCACCGTGGCGCATGTTCCGATGGACTCGACTGTAAAATGACAACTGTGATTAAGACTAACTGCTTCTCTGATTATTATTTTCTTATAAGTTAGGATAACTGCGTTTTCCGGACTTGAGATTCAGAGTGCCTAAACAACTCTCTGACACGAGGTAAAGGGATATCTAAATATTAACACAATGTAAGAGCGTCTCAATGCATCTCTCTGTAAATACGAACGCCACCAGTCAATAGGTAGAGTGGACCAGTGAGACGTCCAAAGTAACACGAACTTGCTTGCCGATTCACAAGTACAAGAGTCTGACAATCTGTGAACGAGAAATAAACTGTTCGACGAATGATGCTAAGACTAAGAATTCTGATGTCGATAAGACTACAACTGCGATTACGATACCATTAAGGATTAAAGAGTGCCTTTCCCGGTCCTGCGCGGCTAAATTTATCAACTCGCTTTTCTCCCTCCAGTATATTCTTCATTTTGGTTTCTCTCGCCCTTAATCAATCCTTCAGGGCTAATTTACATGACGCTTTTCCTCATTGGCTGGTCAATTGTGACTCCTTGCACTGACCTCGATTCTTCCCTGCTCCTGCGGGCTAGGGTTAGACTTTCCACTATTGTTCGAGCTTGGTCATATTTTCTGGGCCTCCACTTTGTATTTTTGACGTTAGTTCAGATCTGTTGTGAATGTATCACTTGGCTCAATTGCGTTCCTTTTCAATTATTTTTATGACACTTCGGTCACACTACTTTTAACCGTGAAGCTGGATATCGAGTGCATTGTTTCCTCCTGGTCAATTGTCTTTCCTCGCTCCCAACTCGCCTGTTGTCCTTTCCGGTCAGTCCTCGGGAGAATTTATGGCAGGGTTGGCATTTAACCTCTCGTCGAAAACACTTGCACGTAAACCCAGGGTTCTCTCTGTTCGCTGTATAAGATTTATTTCCTTGTCCCTTCTTTACAAAATAAATCTAATTGGTGCCAAGATACGCTTTCAATCAGCTCGTACTGAAAACGGGCGCAATATGACCTGTATGTACGATCTGTCCCACTGGTTTCCCTGCCTTCAAATTCCTTGGTGGCCATTACCAAGCCCCCGCCTCCTGCATCCACGCACTATTGGCACTCAAGCACTTTCCACGACACCCGCCCCCCTCTGCATCACCAATAAAGATCGTACTCTCCTATCTCAAGCAACAACACTTCTCTGTCGCCTAGATCTTACTGTTTCAGTGCCCTCTCAGCTGTCTGCTGCCGTACTGTAACATCTTGTGAGGGCAGAAGAGTGAAGAAAGGGCCCACTTCGCTCTAGTAAGGCCTCCTTCTGAATGGCGCGCCGGAGTGCATCTTCCCGGCAAAGGCTGAAGTGCGATGAACCTACCGCCAACTCATCTGGGGACTGCACACATACATCTCATCTGCGGCGACCATCACCACAACTACCCCTCTCGTAATAGCGGGAGAGGTGTATCTGAGCGTACTTAAGGGGTCCGGGCGACCTCAACTGGGTGTCGGCAGCGGCGGCATGTTTTGCCGCCAAATCTATCAACATGTATTTAACTGCTACAACAACAAGGACTACCTAAATCTGCATTTAATGATTTTTTCTACAAATCAACTTCCGAAAAAGACTTAGAAAGATTTCTTCGAATGGAAATATTCTCTCAAAATTCTTCTGTGCCACCCCAAGGTAGAACATTTGGGGGGGAAGTCTGTACCGGGAAATACACCTCAACGCCGCGCATTCAAAGTAAGCGCCTCAATGAACTCCTCTGTCGAACAAAAGTGGAAACTACTACAACAGGAACTTAGAACTTTAATCAGAAGTTGTCACCACTGAAAAATTAAGTAATTTTTTTTTTGCGAAGTTTCCTAAACTAAGTGAATTTCTCCTTGTTTTGTTTGCTATTCATCAAGAAGTTTGGGCATTCTTACACAGATGACACTACCAAAAATCTATGATCATGCACCCTGGTGCAAGGTGTAAGAACTTATATATTAAAGAAGTATTGTTTTCTTAGGTTTTCCATGACTGATCTATGTTCATTTATTTTTGGGTTGGCAATACTTCCTTTTATTTTCGCCAGGTTTGAATCTAGCCTATCAGGATTTTTTAATTAATATTCAACCAATCCCCATTTCTTGTTCACATTGTGTTAACCAATAAAAATTGAAAGGGTGTGGCTGTTTTATTCTTGAATTCTCTTGTACCTTCCTTGAGGGTATATATAAGTTGCTTCTTTTCGAGTTTCCTTGATAAACGGTCGTCACCTTACTGTGTCTGTGTGTTTAAGCAGGAGGCGGGCGGCCTCTTTCTTCGGTCAGCAAAACATCTATAAGATAATGGCCACATAACTTCATTCTTTCTTGCTACCTCCGCAAATTATCCCGAGGGGAATGTCCGAATATTTACTATGTAACCTACCTTTTCTAAAATGTAACTTTTCTTTTGGCTAATGTATAAACTTCATAAAATATTTAAATGTAAATTGGGGATAGAGATTGAGTTACCCTCTCGAGCTCCCCTTCATCTTGGTTTGAGGTGTCTGCGATTTTGCAACCTTTGTTATGGATTACAGTAATTTCTATGCGAGTCACCTCAGTAGTTTGGGAATAGCCCCTGTTTCATCGGCCTAGAGCCCTGTAGGTTTTTAAGTTTTCATTATATTGGAGCGCAGTTTACGCCTCCATTCCTTTTTTGTTTGGGCCAGTTATTTAACCTGTTCCTTTTCCAGGAAGGCCCCGTAGGTAGGGTATTAAATACCCCCGTATAAAAGTTGTGCCTTGAGAGGCCAATGATTGTAAGTTGACGTTGCCTTGAGTACGCTTGGAAAACTGAGAGCCGGTTAGCTCTTTTTCAAAGTTTTGTAAATGTAAAGTGTGCCTCTGGGAGGCTAGATATTGTGATTTAGGGGACAAGTGCTCTTGAATTAGGGGATTTCTGCCGCTATCTAAAATATACCACTTCCATTCGTAAAACTGTAAAACTAGGGGCTTGAAGCCCAGAATCTGTATAAATCATTAATCTTGGACTTCCCTAGTCCTGTTTCAAGATTGCTTTTGTACCTGACATGTTGTTGTTTGTTGGGTTATTGTTTTTGAAGAAATATAACTTTCAGTTCAAGTTGAAAATTAATTTTGATATTGTAGATAGACCCATTTTTCCCAGGCAAATTGATTCACCTCTTTCTGCTCCACAGGTAACCCCGTAACATAACCCGAAGCAGGAACCCGATGTAATTTGAGCGGCCACAGTACTTACGTGTCAGTGATGAACTATGCAAAAATGGATAACAGTGTGTGAAGTGCTTTATCGAAGAAAAACATATCAGTGCGGTGTAAATATCGCGAAATAAGCCGTGTGGTACGAGGCAAATTACGGTAGCAATTAATAGAGGTGTTATTTCTACATTTAATCCTGTAAATGTTTGTGCATTCAGTGACGGCTTATGATGCAATTATCAACGAACGGGTTAGGTTGCTTAGAATTAGTGAGACAGCCGATTACATTCAGTAATTAATAGTGGCCGATTTTAAGGCATTTATACAGTGAGTGACGCTCAGTGAATTAAAGAATAGTGTTCGCGGTAGGAAAAAGTTTGCATACTCCATGGACACTCGTGGGGAAAGAAATAGTGGTTTATGCAAATTTATCGCTATTCGGGTTAGTCCATTTGAATTAATGAATGGATCTAATCATCAGCAGGTTTTTTGAAAACACATAAACAGTGATCATTAACCAATTTCCCATTTTTGCCTGTATGTTCATGAGTGATCGTCGAACCCAGGATTGGAATCAACTGGACTCGTGCCTAGTGCCACCATTCATCTCTTCAGGGAACGTCGAGATTCTAAAACAGTAGAAGACTACAGTTCAAGATGTGGATGGCATCACGGGATCGAGGAACCTAAGACTATCTACGAGTGAAGATGCCTAATGGAGGTCTAATAACCCCATTTGTACCCCAGAGATGACAGCAAACCACACGAAGTATCGATAACTACATCTTTTTAAATATACCAAAGCATGAGATCTTATCGTTTACATGACGACATATTTGTAAATAGCAGTTGGTTAATTTTATGTAATTAATAATATTAAATGTAGGGAACACTATACGCGTGTGACTGGGAAAGATTATTTTACTAATTTAATTAGGATTTCTTCTGTGATTTTAATATAATGACTAATATTTCAGCTGGTTTATTTGCATGAATTAATACATAAGGTCCGATTGATATTTAAGACGGTGTGTAGCATATATTTTAAGGGAGAATTGCACTTCGGTTAAATTTATAATTTCTTTCTAATGTTACTTACTGGTATGGATCTTCATAATAATTTGAATACATATTATGTATTCGCTTCATATGGTAATGCATGTAATGTATAAATCCCATAATAATTAATATTGTGATCATTGAAGATGTTCAAGCCCGAGGTGCAACTTGTGAATTATATAGATACGCGAGTGAGATGGAATTAGTTAAATGACCTGTGGGAATAGAGTCTTCTATATAAATGAGTAAGGTGGGTTTCAGATGCAGTAGCGTGACAATGGGGGAAAATGAGGTGTCTGAGATAACAAACTGAAAAAGAATTAGAATAATGATGGCTAGCGTGACGTATTGAATTAGGCTGTGTATGGCCGGAATAGTAAGAAATAAGAATTGGTGGCCCTTAAATAAATGTGTATTTGGAAACGAGCCAAAATGAGAAGAAAGAAAGAAAGAAAGAAAATAGAAAGTATCTATGTGTCCGCAAGGTAGAACACTGATCACAACAACAGAGACAGATTTATGATGAAAGGGATTTGTCTGGTCCCAAGTGCGGACGGAGTTGTCTGTAAAAGCCTTCAGTCCCCTGGAGTCGCCACTGCAATATCAATCCCATGCTAATGATATATTAGGACTAGCGTTGATAATGTTATGATTCTGTGGAAGGACGTAATCCTCCTCATTCTTATTTAATAAATCAGCTCGTAGTAGGAGTTCCAGTTTGCTTCACCTTGGAAGCTGGTGAACCTGGGTTCGACCCGCGTTAGGACAATGGATTTTAACTGACATCATATGGTTTGAATAGGCCATATCTTCAGAACGTACTGTTTGCCAAAGTGTTCAATATTTCTTCGTGTGATGTATTCATGTATTTATGTTGTTTCTTAAGTGTTTATGGCGATCGGTAGGAAACCAACGTTGCGTTGATCCGCTTCGTGTATAACAAGGTCAGGTAAACCCAGAATATGTGTATGTGTTCAGTATAATATGTAATTGATATGGTCAAATACACCACGTGTTCATATGCGGCGATGTGATCTCGTGCCTGAAAAAAATGTACGTATTTATCTGCGCAAATTCCATATAAATGACTTAATGAGATAATGTCATCCCGACCTTGTGGTCAACCATCGAGTATCATTGCTCAGAGATAAATAAACTTGCACTTGTGTAAAGTGTATGTAGGTAGTATTAGTGCGCGCTAATAAGGTGATTTAAAATATGCCAAGCGATAACCAAAACAGTGTATGAACTGGCAAGGACTTTTGAGGCATACTGTGCACAAATGATTTATTTTGTTATCGTTGATTTTTTATATATAATAATATGGCTTTATCTCGTGTGTTTTATCGTGAGGTTCTGTCAGTTTAATAAAACTCTTGGTAAATATTGGGAATAAAAGCTTTTCTCATTTAATAATATTTATGTACTCCTCTTACATTATAGAGTATCCTACTTGCATTATATTTAATGTAGTGCCCATTTTTCTATGACCATAACCATAATGGCCAACTAATAGTATGGCTTAATGAGATAATGTCATACCGACTTTGCGGTCAATCCATTCAAATAATAGATACCATGGAGTATCATTGCTCAGAGATAAATATACTTGCGTTTGTGTAAAATATACGTTGTATTAGTGCGCTCCAAAAAGGTGATTTAAAGTATGCAAAGCGATAACCAAAACAGTGTATGAACTGACAAAGACTTTTGAGGCATTCTGTGTACAAATGATTTATTTGTCTGGCGTTGATTTTATAATACATATATAATAATAATAATAATAATAATAATAATAATAATAATAATAATAATAATAATAATAATAATAATAATAATAATAATAATAATAATAATAATAATCTCGCGTATTTCATTGTGTGGATCCATCAGTTTAATTAAATTCTTGGTAAATTTTGGGAACAAAACCTCTTCTCATTTAATAATGTTATATTCCTTATCTCTGTTTCCTTAAACATGTTCCATGGTGCCGTTGCCTTACACTGTTTGTACCACCTTCCTCGTTCCGTTCTGTTTTCCTCAACATCTGCCAACGTTGCTAGCAGACCTAGTGTTTACAGTGCACTGTGTCTTCCTCTATGGGATAGAGCAATTTTCTTACCTTCATTGATCTATCTCTGTCTTATCCTTGGCTTTGACAATATTAAAGAGACTGAGGTATGAGTGATGCTAGAAATACCATTCCTTATGCAGCCAGTCCCAGCTATGAATGGTGTGAAAATGTTGCTCATAGGGTCGGTTGTTGCATGCATTTCAGTGGGCTTGGCAGAATGATACGTAATAGCAACTTCTGGCTCGGTGAAGAAAGCAACGGGAAACTACCGCACTCCTCATTTCCCTAGTACGCCTCTTCAGTGATGCCTAGGCCATGTATGACAGCTGATGGCAGAGCTGTTGAGGATCCACCCAGCCTTAGGGCTGAAGACAGAACATACACATACAATGTATTCCTCTTATAATATAGGTGATCCTACTTTCGTTAATGTAGTGCTCATTTTTCTTTTACGAACATTCCATTATACGTATGCTCTTGAGCTTTAGCCGTTATTGCAATGAAAGTAGGGGGATGGAACTTCGAGCCCGGGGAGTGACTTCCGAAGGTTCTTATCCAGTAACTCCATTTATATATTTATTTGTTGAACCGAATTATTTTATTGATGCCCTGATATGCCAGGTTTGGATACAGTACAATAAGTCAGAAACAGGTTCCAAGAAGGATATTCCAGGAATGATTAACGAAGGAACGGAGTGTGCATATTAGGATCTTCATAAGGCAGAAGTATTCAGTCGGCAGTATGTAAGGATTGTTGGTTACAAGGATAATGTCCAGATAGAGGAGGTGACTAATACTAAAGGAAGTATTAACATTTACCCGTGACAACAATGACATTTACAGTAAGAAAGCTACGAAAGCAGGTGGAATTCATAAGGTTTTTGGATATACTATGGTATTGTACCATATCTCAAGTACTTATTTGATATTGTTTGAATGGAGGAGCTACACCAAATGAACGGAGAGTTGCTATTGTAGCCCCTGTGTATTAAAAATAGGGTGATAGACATAAAGCTGAATATTACAGGCCATCAATTTGACATGCATTGCATGTAAAATTTGGGAAAGCATTCTTTCTGATTATATAAGACATTCTTGCGAAATTAATAACTGTTTGATAGAAGGCAGTTTGCGTTTAGGAAAGGTTATCCCGATGAAGCTCAACTTGTAGGATTCGAGCAAGGTATAGCAGATAACCTGGATTCAAGAGGCCAATTGGACTTATCGCGATTGAACTATCTACGGCATTTAATATGGCAGATCATGGAAGACTAGTGGCAAAGGGTGACTGAATGTGTGGCTATGTTTCTAGATAATAGATCTCAGAGAATTAGAGTAGGCAAGGCTTTATCTGACCTTGTTATAACTAAGAGGTCAATTCTTCAATGCAGTATTATTGGCCCATTATATATCCTTGTATATACACTGACTGACAGAGCAAATGCAACACCAAGGAGGAGTGGTTCGAAAGGGATGAAAGTTGGGGAAAAAACAGAGACGGCACGGACGAATAATTGATGTTTATTTCAAACCGATATGCAGGTTACACAATGCGCACGGCATCGACTCATTAGGATGTAGGACCACAGCGAGCGGCGATGCACGCAGAAACACGTCGAGGTACAGAGTCAATAAGAGTGCGGATGGTGTCCTGAGGGATGGTTCTCCATTCTCTGTCAACCATTTGCCACAGTTGGTCGTCCGTACGAGGCTGGGGCAGAGTTTGCAAACGGCGTCCAATGAGATCCCACACGTGTTCGATTGGTGAGAGATCCGGAGAGTACGCTGGCCACGGAAGCATCTGTACACCTCGTAGAGCCTGTTGGGAGATGCGAGCAGTGTGTGGGCGGGCATTATCCTGCTGAAACAGAGCATTGGGCAGCCCCTGAAGGTACGGGAGTGCCACCGGCCGCAGCACATGCTGCACGTAGCGGTGGGCATTTAACGTGCCTTGAATACGCACTAGAGGTGACGTGGAATCATACGCAATAGCGCCCCAAACCATGATGCCGCATTGTCTAGCGGTAGGGCGCTCCACAATTACTGCCGGATTTGACCTTTCTCCACGCCGATGCCACGCTCGTCTGCGGTGACTATCACTGACAGAACAGAAGCGTGACTCATCGCAGAACACGACGTTCCGCCATTCCCTCATCCAAGTCGGTCTAGCCCGGCACCATGCCAGGCGTGCACGTCTATGCTGTGGAGTCAATGGTAGTCTTCTGAGCGGACGCCGGGAGTGCAGGCCTCCTTCAACCAATCGACGGGAAATTGTTCTGGTCGATATTGGAACAGCCAGGGTGTCTTGCACATGCTGAAGAATGGCGGTTGACGTGGCGTGCGGGGCTGCCACCGCTTGGCGGCCGATGCGCCGATCCTCGCGTGCTGACGTCACTCGGCCTGGGCCTGGACCCCTCGCACGTGCCATATGTCCTTGCGCCAACCATCTTCGCCACAGGCGCTGCACCGTGGACACATCCCTATGGGTATCGGCTGCGATTTGACGAAGCGACCAACCTGCCCTTCTCAGCCCGATCACCATACCCCTCGTAAAGTCGTCTGTCTGCTGGAAATGCCTCCGTTGACGGCGGCCTGGCATTCTTAGCTATACACGTGTCCTGTGGCACACGACAACACGTTCTACAATGACTGTCGGCTGAGAAATCACGGTACGAAGTGGGCCATTCGTCAACGCCGTGTCCCATTTACCGTTCGCTACGTGCGCAGCACAGCGGCGCATTTCACATCATGAGCATACCTCAGTGACGTCAGTCTACCCTGCAATTGGCATAAAGTTCTGACCACTCCTTCTTGGTGTTGCATTTGCTCTGTCAGTCAGTGTATATCAGTGATATGTGTAAAGAAGTCGAATCAGAGATAAGGCTTTTTGCAGATGATGTTATTCTGCACAGAGTAATAAATAAGCTACAAGATTACCAGCAACTGCAAAATGATCTCGATAATGTTGTGAGATGGACAGTAGTCAATGGTATGATGATAAACCGTGTTAAAAGTCAGGTTGTGTGTTTCACAAATAGGAAAAGTCGTCTTCATTTTAATAAGTTTGATGGGGTGAAATTTTTCTTTATGGATCATTGTAAATACCTAGGTCTTAATATAAGGAAAGATTTTCATTGGGGTAATCACATAAATATGTTTGTAAATAAAGGGTAAAAATCTCTGCATATGGTTATGTTGGTATTTAGGGGTTGTAGTAAGGATGTAAAGGAGAGGGCCTATAACTCTCTGGTAAGATACCAGCTAGTATATGGTTCCAATGTATGGGACCCTCACCAGGATTACTTGATTCAAGAACTGGGAAAAATCCAAAGGAAAGCAGCTCGACTTGTTCTGGGCGATTTCCTACAAAGGAGTAGCGTTACAGAAATGTTGCAAAGTTTGGGATGGGAAGATTTGGGAGAAAGGACACAAGCTGCTCGACTAAGTGGTATGTTCCGGGCTGTCAGTGGAGAGATGGCGTGGGAGGACATCAGTAGGCGAATAATTTTGGGTGGTGTCTTTAAAAGTAGGAAAGATCACAATATGAATATAAGGTTGAAATTCAAGAGGACAAATTGGGGCAAATATTCGTTTATAGGAAGGGGAGTTAGGGTTTAAAATAACTTTGCAAGGGAGATGTTCAAGAAAATTCCAATTTCTTTGCAATCATTTAAGGAAAGGCTAGGAAAACAACAGGTAGGGAATCTGCCACTTGGGCATTCTTGCCTGTGCCTGAGATGATTACTTCAAAAGTCGTCTAAATTAATTAGTTTTTCATTATTTTTCTTCCAATATTCCTTTATCACCCTCACCCACATCCATTCTATGAATCTCCGGAGAAGCTTCTCTAATCTCACCTCGATTTTCTTAGTAAGTTATGAATGTATATATGTATGTTCAGTCCACAGACCTAAGGCTGGTTGGATCCTCAAGAGCTCCAACATCAGCTGTCATAAATGGCCTAGGCATCACTGAAGAGGCGTACTAGGGAAATGAGGAGTGAGGTAGTTTCCCGTTGCTTTCCTCACCGAGCCAGGAATTGAGATTACATACCAGTCTGCCAAGCCCACTGAAATGCATGCACCAACTGACCCTATGAGCAACATCCTCACACCACTCATAACCGGGACTGGCTGCATAAGGAAAGGCATTACTAGCATCGCTCATACCTCAGTCACATTCATATTGTCAAAGCCAAGTATAAGACAGAGACAGATCAATGAAAGTAACAAAATTGCTCTAGCCTATACCAGAGGACGTGTTGCACTGTAAACACTAGGTCGTGCCAGGAGAGGCACCTTAGTGCACTTTTACCCACCATAAACACCGTTGTTCATTTGAAATTCCCTTGCTGGATCACTGTTTACCATCCCTCGGAGAATTATACGCATATTTGAAGCAGGCCTTTCAGATATTTTAATATGGACAATCCCACTTCACACTGGACCTCTCGTACTTTGTGGAATAACGCCACTGCCTGTGCCCTCTCCCAACACAAGGCAAGTCTTAGCCCATCCCAATCCCAGTCGGCTTTCTGGCCCCAACTTGCTAGGTTTTATTCGGGCTCAGTCTGGTGCACAGATACGACAGACTCACGTCGGCACTTTAATGAACACCGCGCAAAAATTTCGGCACTTCGGCGTCTCCAAAAACCGTAATAGTAGTTGGTGGGACGTAAAAATATTAACATTAATGGACAATGAGGGTTTACGAAGGAATGGCCCAAATAACTGAATTAATAATTCGTATAAGCTGTAACCTGGTCAGTACACTTATGGGAATCCAGGAAGGAAAATTGGAAAGCTACATTGGGCCGGTCGGTCCAGTTATTAAGTTTCTCGCCTTAGCTGCTATCAGATGGCCATTACTCACTTTCTACAGCAAGTGAGAAATACACCATGTAAGGGAGTTTGTTGGACGGCGCCCAGGGCTGACGCCACGTAACCCGCAGATTAAAAACAATAACTCATCAGTCCCGCCGTGTAAGCAGCCCTTTGCTCCGAACTATTTAACTATTTAACGGCTCTCTCCTTCCGATCTGAAAGCAGCTCAAGAATGTTTTAAATTTCCGGTCAAATTTGAAAGTAGAGAGGGTACAAATTTGGCTGATTGGTGAAATTTCTCATGAGCTAATATTTGTCAGTTCATATACAGTAGAATGTGTGTGAGAAAACAATTTTAATCGTACAGAAATATGCAATATATAGGGGCGGCTGGAAGATGTGAACTGGTTACTGACAGCAATAAGGCAGGCTTTCGTTGTTCTTCTTCTCTTGAGGATCATGAATGGCCCGCATAAGACTCATACGCCAAGTAAAGGTTTAATAAACTGAAGATCGAATATAAATACAAGGTGCACGCATAAGTCTTTTTCGGTTTCACTGATAGATGGGGCCAGTTAACAGCACTCAGCATATGAATTCAATCAATCAATACTTATCTGCACCTGGCAGATTACCTATCTGTTGTTTACCTAGCCTTTACTTAAATGAATTCAATGACATTGGAAATTTATAGAACATATCCCTTGGTAAAAATTCCAATCCCAAACTGACCTTTCTATAAATGAATATTTGCGCCAATTTGTCCCCTTTTATTCGAACCTTATTTTCACATTGTAATCCTTCCTACTTTTAAAGACTTCATTCAAATTTATCCGTCTACTAATTTCATTCCACGCCATTTCTTACCTGACAGCTCGGAACATACCACTCAGTCGAGCAGCTCGCCTCCTTTCTCCCAGCTCTTCCCAGCCCAAACTTTACAACATTTTTGTAACGCTACTCTTTTGCCGGAAATCACCCAGAACAAATAGAGCTGCTTTTCTTTGGATTTTTCCAGTTCTTGAATCAAGTAATCCTAGTGAGGGTCCCAGATATTGGAACTATACTCTAGTTGGAGTCTTACAAGAGACTTATAAGTCTTCTCCTTTACATCCTTGCCACAACCCCCAAACACCCTCATAACCATGTGCAGAGATCTGTATCCTTTATTTACAATCCCACTTATGTAATTACCCCAATGAAGATCTTTCCTTATATTAACATCCAGATACTTTCAATGATCCCCAAAAGGAACATTCACCCCATCAACGCAGTAATTAAAACTCAGAGGACTTTTCCTATTTGTGAAACTCACAACCTGACTTTTAAGCCCGTTTAAGATCAGCCTACTGTCCATCTCATATAATTATCGAGGTCATTTTGCAGTTGTTCACAATCTTGTAACTTATTTATTACTCTATAATGAACATCATCCGCAAAAAGCCTTACCTCTGATTCCCCTTCTTTACTCATATCATTTATATGTATAAGAAAATATAATAATATAAATATAATGTTGCGAACGACGAAACAACATATCGGCCGCACATAACAAAGTTCAGTTCCATAGGCGCACAAATACAATTTTGAAACAAATCAAATGGAGGACCAGACTGCCCCAAACGAGCAGACACAAACACATCACTCACAAGGTGATTCAAACATTTATTACACATGAATAAAACACTGCATATTTACACATTATGTACAACAAATTCGGAGGTACACCAAAACACGTGTACTGCTGCCGGTCGCCATGTTCAGTGTCTTTGTATAAAACAAAAACGCAGCAGCACATTGCCAACTGTTACAAAATGAAATGCGGCAGACGAGTACCAACACAAAAGCCGCAACATACTCCCCCCTTTGAGGGATCTCAACACTCAAAATCAAAGTCAAGTGTTCATGTTCATCACAGACAAATTTATAAATAAAAAAACTCAGATACAACATATATAAATATACAACTATACAACATCCTTGGGCAATGGACACAATTTCACTATGGCACGGCGCAAAAGACCAGTTTTAGTCTTTACACTGACCACACGAGTAATATTGTCACAACCAGGATGGAGCTCCTGGATTATACCAGTTTTCCAAACCAGAGGAGGAAGGTTATCCTCCCTTAGAAGCACTAAATCTCCCACAGTTGGAGTCCACTTCCCTACAGAAGACCATTTACGTCTTTGTTGAAGTGATTGTATGTATTCTTTTGACCACCTCTGCCAAAAAGCTTGATACAGCTGTTGCATCAAATTCCATTTAGTTAGACAGGAGCGGGAGCTGTTGGATATGTCTGGAGAGGGGATAGAGGTCAATCGTCTCCCTACTAGAAAATGTCCAGGTGTCAAATAGCATTGATCATTGGGGTCGTCAGTCATTGAACAGAGAGGTCTCGAGTTCAACACAGACTCAATCTGATACAAAAGAGTACTCAGCTCTTCAAAATTAAGAATGCATTTTCCTAGGGTCCGCTTTAAAAGTGATTTTGTGGACTTTATTCCAGCTTCCCAAAGTCCACCGAAATGAGGACTGGAGAGTGGAACAAACTTCCAGTTCACATTCAAATTAGATGAATATTCCTCTATTTCAGTAGAGCTATCCTTAATAAATCTTAATAACTCATTGTTGGCTCCAACAAAATTTGTGCCATTATCACTCAAGATGAGATTTGGAAATCCTCTACGCGCCGTGAATCTTCTAAATGCGGCGAGGAAGTCCTGAGTCGTTAGACTGTTCACAGTTTCAAGATGTATTGCTTTAGTGACAAGACAAACAAAGAGAGCAATGTACGCTTTAAACTTTATCTTACTCCTCGGGTTATCACCTTTAATGTTGATTGGGCCACCATAATCAAGACCAACCTTAACAAAGGGTAATGATGGTTCAACTCTATACGAGGGTAACTGACCCATTATGTGAGTGGTGAGTGGAAGTTTGCTCCTGAAGCACTTGTAACATGAATGGATTACACCACGAACAACTGTCTTCCCACGTGGAATCCAAAATCTGTTACGCAAGAAAAACAATACAGCCTGAGGGCCGGAATGCAATAGCATCTCATGTTCATGTTTAACAATCAGTTTAGTAACAAAGTGTTTCGGAGGCAGAATGATGGGGTGTTTTTCATTGTATTCCAGCTGAGAATTCATGAGTCGACCACCGACTCTCAACAACCCGTAATCATCGAGGAATGGATTCAAAGTTTTCAATGAGCTCGAAGAGGACACTACATTATTAGACCTCAAGTCATGAAGTTCCTTTCCATACTCGCTAACTTGCATTAGACTTATTATTTTCATTTCACTAATCCTCAATTCTTCAGGGGTGAGTGGACCAATGGCACGAGCATCCTTAGTGGAGCGAACATTGGTAATAAATCTCATAACATAGCTATAAACTCGCTTAAGTTTGAGAAAAGACGAAAACTTCTCTAACTCAGGTGGGTGCATGTTAACTAGCAAGACTCTCAAAGAGGGTTTCGATTCTGCATTCACAGCAGATGGTGTATTACTGGCAACAAAATCAGGGTACACGGGGGACAATTCGTGCAACCAGGAGGGACCATGCCACCATACATCAAGAGAAAACATTTGTGAGGGTAAAACACCTCGAGACAAGTGGTCAGCTGGATTGCTGTGGGTCGGTACGTGTCTCAAATCTGAGACTGAAGTGAGGGATTGAATTTCAGCAACTCTATTAGCGACAAAGGTTTTCCAACAATTGGCGGGTTTCTGTAACCAACACAGAACTATCGTGCTGTCAGTCCAGCAGTATGTTGAGAAAGGAATGTGCAATTTCAGCGATTCAGTTACCTTACTCATTAGGCGAGAAAGCAATAGAGCAGCACAAAGCTCTAAACGGGCAATAGATTGCTGTTTTAATGGAGCAACTCTCGATTTAGAAGTCAACAGGATCACTGATACCTCATCATTATCAGATACTGTCCTAATATACACACAAGCACCATAGGCAGCTTCTGAAGCGTCAGAAAAGCCATGGATTTCAATAACCTTATTCTTAGCAAAGGGCATTACATTTCTTTGCACTCTGAGTTCATTAAGTAAGGGGAGCTCACTGTAGATAGCATTCCAGATTTCAATAATTTCAGATGAAGGTTCTAACACATCATCCCAATCAATTTTCAACTGCCAAAGAGACTGCAGGATAAGTTTACACTTAACTACGGCACATCCTAACAATCCAAGGGGATCAAATATGGAAGCAATGATAGTGAGAATGCTTCTCTTAGTGACTTCCTTAGGTGCTTTCTTCAAATTTATTTGAAACTGAAACTCATCACATTTAGGATGCCACACGATACCTAATGTTTTAATAGCTTCATCCTTAGTGAGGTTACAAGGTGACAACATTTCTCTATCCTCTACAGGGACATTGGCAAGAGCTTCTGGACAATTTGACGTCCATTTTCTAAGATGAAAATGTGCACTATCAAGCACAGAAGAAATTTCTGATTGAAGCTCCTTAGCTTCTTCAACTGAACTAGTACCTGTCAGCAGGTCGTCAACATAAAAACAAGAGCGAATGATCTCTGATGCAGTGGGGTGAGATTCCTTGTGTTCATCAGCAAGTTGAACTAGACATCTCGTGGCAAGAAAAGGGGCGGAACTTGTACCGTATGTGACAGTAGTAAGACGGTAGTCCTTGATTTTTTCATCAGTAGATTCACGCCACACAATTTTTTGAAGATTTCTGTGGTCAGGATGAATTAGCACACATCTATACATCTTAGCAATGTCAGCCGTAAGAGCAACAAAATAGGTTCTGAACCTTAAAACAATGGACAGCAAGTCAGGCTGAATAGTAGGACCAACCATTAACATAGAATTCAATGCTATCCCATTTGATGATTCACAACTTCCGTCAAAAACAACTCTCAACTTTGTTGTAGTGCTAGAATCCTTGAGCACACAATGATGGGGCAAGTAAAAGCTTAAAGAGTTAGAGGTCTCTGGAGGTGCAATTTCCATGTGACCCATTTCACTGTATTCACGCATGAAATCTACATACTTCCTTTTCAAGTCTGGAAGCTTAGCAAATTTATTTTCCATCTGTTTGAGCCTTCTAACTGCATTATGCTTAGACTCAGCCACAGATGGCACTTCCGCACGAATAGGAAGTTTGACAACAAACCTACCAGAATCATCTCTTTGAACACTATTCACAAAGTGTTCTTCACAAGCCCTTTATTCAGGAGTAAGAACTGGTTGATGAAGTTCTTCAAGCTCCCAAAACCTTTGGAGTTTAGTGTCAATAGAATCAAGTTTTACAAGATTAGCACGACGAGCCTTGGCATTATTCTTAATGCACGACTCAGGGAAAGTGCCTGATAGCACCCAACCAAATTCGGTGTCTAATAAGGCGGGATAACCCTTCTTATGCAAAATATTAGAAGACACAATTTCATAATAGACATCAGCACCTAGCAAAATATCAATAGTAGAGGGCTGATTAAATGTCCTATCACTCAAAGTAATATCATGAGGAATAACCCAATTAGAACAATCAATTTCCTGCGCCGGAAGTGGACTTGTGATTGTGTTCACTACTGCACAGTTCAGCTTCAATGTATAATCTGATACGTTGGAGAATAAAACAAGGTTACATGTGGAACTTACAGGAGACACATTCGCATTGCCTATACCAACAATAGGTAGACGACAAGACCTAGTACGAATACCAAGCTTCTTGACAAGATCAGAAGTCACAAAGGATAATTGACTCGCAGAGTCTAACAAAGCTTTAACTAGTATAATCTCTCCTGAGCTATTTTTTACTCCTACACACGCTGTGCTCAGCAAAACATTAGAACCTAGTCCTGAAACAACCTTCATGGCAGCGGGTGAAACAATTGCAGAACTTGTAGCATTCATATTATTATTGTTATTATTGGGACTTGCTTGTTCTTTGTGAACCAATAAGTTGTGGGGCCCATTACACTGGGATCATTTGTTTTGCTTACAATGTTTAGAAACATGAGAAGCGGAAAAACAGAGATAACAAAGTTTATTTTCCCTCACAAACTTGCGACGGTGATCAATGTTTGCTTGTTTGAACTTTCTACAATCAGAAATGCTGTGATTATCAAGTTTGCAAAACCTACAATTCAAGGAAGTGATATTGTTGGCAATGTGAAGGGCTTTTAAGTCTCGTTTTTGCTCAATAACAGGTTTCTTGCATTCTGTTAACTCTAGTGTTTGACATTTTCTTTCCAAGAAATCAATCAAATTATTTAGTGTGGGAATATCAGTAGAGGCAAATTTTTTTTCCCATTCACTTCTATGGTTGGACTTGATCTTACTTAGAATCAATTCCTGTAGCAAAATTTCATGTAGTGGAACTTGACCCTCCAAATTGTCAACAGCACTAAGATTAGATTTTATTTGGTTTATCAATTTGCGATATTCAATGGAAGATCCACTAGTACAATTATGGAGATTGAGCAAATGTTTTACGTGCTGTGAAACAATCAAGCGTTTGTTATTGTACCTCTCATCAATTAAATTCCAAGCAACAGTGAAATTATCAGCACATATGGATAGGTTATCTAACAAATCCCTAGGTTCGCCTTGAAGAGACGACAATAGGTAGTGTAGTCTTTGCACATTGTCAATGCGGGTATTGTTAATAACTAAGCTTTGAAAGGTGTTCCTGAAACTCAAATATTTTGTCAAATCTCCTTTAAAAACAGGCAATTCAATGGGAGGGAGCTTCAAGCTACAGTTGGACCGAGTAGAGTTATCAGAAATAATGGATGCATTGCTTGGACTTGTGGGTCTCTCAAATGAGCAAAGCAATTCTTGAATCCTAGCAACTATTGCATGATATCTGTTTTCAAATTCATCATGCTCTCCAAAGTGAGTTTCGCTAGATTTTGAGTCTAATTCACATTCTAGATACTTCCTAACAATGCTGAATTCCTTCCAAATTTCTGGCAGCCTATTTTGCCTAGAAATTAGTTCGTGATGGTTGATGTTATCTTGCTTTAAGTAATTTTCAAGGTGAGTTAATGACCTTTTAAGTAGACCACGTTTTTGAACAGCCTTTGCTTCGGATTCAAACACCATGATGAATGGTTCAGGTAATCAATTATTGACAAGATAATAATAGAAATCAATCTTACAACAATGGTGACTATACAAACAATAAGCTCTATATTCAGTGCACTGCATTCATTTTGCATTGTTGAAATGAGTGACAGTCTTTGAATGGAACCAACAATGTAGGTAGATGAACAAAAGCATAAAATAACGTATAATAAACCACGTACGTTCTAAAATATGCAAAATACACAAATCGGCCCAACAAATTATTAGCACGAAATCGTATAATGCCCATGAGAAGTCAAGACAAATCTGTTATTCTATACACGGAAAGTGCTAGCAGTAGGGTTAGGATATCAGGCAGGATGTCTACCCTAGTCAAGATAGGAACAATAAAGACAAATGGAACAGACTTACAGTACATGGCGGTGCTGTATCATCAATCATCACTACCACTGGAATCACTCCTTGGCTGGAATCACATGCCCAAAGTGACTGGAAAGTCCAAAGGATGACGTCTGCGATGTAATGTTCACTGGAGTCCAAATTCCAAGTAGCATTTAACATCTCGAACATCAGGGTATCAGATAAAGGCTGGCGTAAACAGCTCACAAGAACAAATGCAATAAATGGCACGTGGTAACTTCCACAGATTGTTAACGTGCGATATCAAAGCAGTTCCAAAACAATGTAGACTTCGTTGAAATTTCAATATGACGAATTCAAACATTCGTAGTAATTAGCCTTAAGCACGACATCCTGGTGCTTTTATACAATAACTGTTCACGACGCTTTTCGCGCCAAGCTCGTTGCTATGTTCAAACGGCGATTGCGGGCAGCAATTCATGACGATAACAATTTTTAGGTGACTAGCACAATGTTCAAAGTTCACAATGATTCTCATCCGGCCCGGAGGACCAAATTTTTATGTTTCGAACGACGAAACAACATATCGGCCGCACATAACAAAGTTCAGTCCCATAGGCGCACAAATACAATTTTAAAACAAGTCAGATGGAGGACCAGACTGCCCCAAACGAGCAGACACAAACACATCACTCAGAAGGAGATTCAAACATTTATTACACATGAATAAAGCACTGCATATTTACACATTATGTACAACAAATTCAGAGGTACACCAAAACACGTGTACTGCTGCCGGTCGCCATGTTCAGTGTCTTTGTATAAAACAAAAACGCAGCAGCACATTGCCAACTGTTACAAAATGAAATGCGGCAGACGAGTACCAACACAAAAGCCGCAACATATAATATATATAATAATATATAGAATATAATAATAATAATAATAATAATAATAATAATAATAATAATAATAATAATAATAATATAATAATATAATATAATAATAATATATTAATAATATAATAATAATAATATAAAATACATATAAGTTAGGAAATTTGTTTGGAAGGATAATAGGGAGGTACATTCATGAAACGGGATGGCCTAGGGAGCGGTGATAAGGGAACAGGGAACTGGAAATCAAGTAGGGATGACATAAAATTGTTAGTGTTGAACTGTAGAAGTATTGTAAACAAAGGAATAGAATTAAGTAATTTAACAGATATATATTCAACAGATATTGTAATAGGAGTTGAATCATGGCTGAGAAATGATATAATGGATGCAGAAATTTTCTCACGGCACTGGAGTGTGTATCGTAGAGATGGGATAGGAAGGGTGGGAGGCGGAGTGTTCATTCTGGTGAAAGAAGAATTTGTAAGCTACGAAAAAGTTAAAGATGAGACACACGAAATTCTAGGTGTAAGGCTCATTTCTAAAGATAATAGGCAACTTGATATATTTGGAGTGTACAGATCGGGAAAGGGTAGCACTGACGCGGATTCGGAATTATTTGATAGGATAGTCAGCTATGTGGGAAACGACATGGAAAGAAATGTGATTGTAGCGGGAGATCTGAATTTGCCAGATGTCAATTGGGAACGAAATGCGAACGACAGGAAGCATGACCAACAAATGGCAAATAAGTTAATATGGGAAGGACAGCTGATTCAGAAAGTGATGGAACCAACCAGAGGGAAAAATATCCTGGATGTCGTGCTGATAAAACCAGATGAGCTCTATAGGGAAACTGAAGTAATAGATGGTATTAGTGATCATGAAGCTGTTTTTTGTGGTAGCTAAAAATAAATATGATAGAAAGGAAGGTCTTAAAAGTAGGACTGTTAGGCAGTACCATATGGCTGATAAAGCAGGCATGAGGCAGTTTCTAAAAAGTAACTATGGTCGGTGGAAAACGGTAAATATAAATGTAAACAGACTCTGGGATGGGTTTAAAGAAATTGTTGAGGAATGCGAAAACAGGTTTGTACCATTAAGGGTGGTAAGGAATCGTAAAAACCCACGTTATTATAATAGAGAAATAAAGAGACTAAGAAGGAGGTGCTGACTGGAAAGAAATAGAGTTAGAAATGGCTGTGGAAGTAAGGAGAAATTGAAGGAACTTACTAGCAAATTCAATCTAGCAAAGAAGGAAGCTAAGGATAATATGATGGCAAGCATAATTGGCAGTCATACGAATTTTAGTGAAAAATGGAAGGGTATGTATAGGTATTTTAAGGCAGAAACAGGTTCCAAGAAGGACATTCCAGGAATAATTAATGAGCAAGGGAAGTGTGTATGTGAGGATCTTCAAAAGGCAGAAGTATTCAGTCAGCAGTATGTAAACATTGTTCGTTACAAGGATAATGTCGAGGTAGAGGAGGAGACTAAGGCCAATGAGGTATTCAAATTTTCATATGATAACAATAACATTTACAATAAGATACAAAAGTTGAAAACTAGAAAAGCGGCTGGAATTGATCAGATTTTTGGGTATATACTAAAGACAATGGGTTGGGATATTGCACCATATCTGAAGTACTTATCTGATTATTGTTTGGTTGAACGAGCCATACCAAATGAATGGAGAGTTGCTATAGTTGCCCCTGTGTATAAAGGAAAGGATGGTAGACATAAAGCTGAAAATTACAGGCCAGTAAGTTTGACATGCATTGTATGTAAGCTTTGGGAAGGCATTCTTTCTGATTATATTAGATATGTTTGTGAAATTAATAACTGGTTCGATAGAAGGCAATTTGGTTTTAGGAAAGGTTATTCCACTGAAGCTCAACTTGTAGGATTCCAGCAAGATATAGCAGATATCTTGGATTCTGGAGGTCAAATGGACTGTATCGCTATTGACCTGTCTAAATCATTTGATAGGGTGGATCATGGGAGACTACTGACAAAAATGTGTGCAATTGGACTAGGCAAAAGAGTGACTGAATGGGTTGCTATATTTCTAGAAAGTAGATCTCAGAGAATTAGAGTAGGTGAAGCTTTATCTGACCCTGTAATAATTAAGAGGGGAATTCCTCAAGGCAGTATATAAATGATATGAGTAAAGGACTGGAATCGGAGGTAAGGCTTTTTGCGGATGATGTTATTCTCTATAGAGTGATAAATAAGTTACAAGATTGTGAGCAACTGCAACGTGACCTCGAAAATGTTGTGAGATGGACAGCAGGCAATGGTATGTTGATAAACGGGGTTAAAAGTCAGGTTGTGAGTTTTACAAGTAGGAAAAGTCCTCTCAGTTTTAATTACATCATTGACGGGGTGAAAGTTCCTTTTCGGGACCATTGTAAGTATCTAGGTGTTAATATAAGGAAAGATCTTCATTTTGGTAATCACATAAATGGGATTCTAAATAAAGGGTACAGATCTCTGCACATGGTTATGATGGTCTTTAGGGGTTGTAGTAAGGATGTAAAGGAGCGTGCATATAAGTCTCTGGTAAGACCCCAACTAAAGTATGGTTCCAGTGTATGGGACCCTCACCAGGATTACCTGATTCAAGAAGTGGAAAAAATCCAAAGAAAAGCAGCTCGATTTGTTCCGGGCGATTTCCGACAAAAGAGTAGCGTTACAAAAATGTTGCAATGTTTGGGTTGGGAAGAATTGAGAGAAAGAAGAAGAGCTGCTCGACTAAGTGGTATGTTCCGGGCTGTCAGCGGAGAGATGGCGTGGAATGACATTAGTAGACGAATAATTTTGAATGGCGTTTATAAAAGTAGGAAAGATCACAATATGAAGATAAAGTTGGAATTCAAGAGGACAAACTGCGGCAAATATTCATTTATAGGAAGGGGAGTTAGGGATTGGAAGAACTTACCAAGAGAGATGTTCAATAAATTTCCAATTTCTTTGAAATAATTTAGGAAAAGGCTAGGAAAACAACAAATAGGGAATCTGCCACCTGGGCGACTGCCCTAAATGCAGATCAGTATTGATTGATTGATTTATTTGATTTTAAAGATCGAATAATACTGCCTTGAGGAATTCGCCTCTTAATTATTACAGGGTCAGATAAAGCTTCACCTACTCTAATTCTCTGAGATCTACTTTCTAGAAATATAGCAACCCATTCAGTCACTCTTTTGTCTAGTCCAATTGCACACATTTTTGCCAATAGTCTCCCATGATCCACCCTATCAAATGATTTAGACAGGTCAATCGCGATACAGTCCATTTGACCTCCTGAATCCAAAGTATCTGCTATATCTTGCTGGAATCCTACAAGTTGAGATTCAATGGAATAACCTTTCCTAAAACCGAATTGCCTTCTATCGAACCAGTTATTAATTTCGCAAGCATGTCTAACGTATTCAGAAAGAATGCCTTCCCAAAGCTTAAATGCAACGCATGTCAAACTTCCATGCAATGCATGTCGAATTGATGGCCTGTAATATTCAGCTTTATGTCTATCACCCCTTCCGTTATACACAGGGGCTACTATAGCAACTCTCCATTCATTTGGTATAGCTCGTTCAACCAAACAATAATCAGATAAGTACTTCAGATATGGTGCAATATCCCAACCTATTGTCTTTAGTATATCCCCAGAAATCTTATCAATTCCAGCTGCTGTTCTAGTTTCCAAATTTTGTATCTTATTGTAAATATCATTGTTATCATGTGTAAATTTTAATACCGTACTTCTTTAGCATTTTTCACCTCCTCTGTCAGGACTCCTTATTTGTAACTGAGAAACGTTACATACTGCTGACTGAATATTTTTGCCTTTGAAGATCCTCACATACACACTCTCCTTGTTCATTAATTATTCCTGGAATGTCCTTCGAACATGTTTCTGCCATAAAGTACCTATACATACCCTTCCATTTTTTACTAAAATTTGTATGACTGCCATTTATGCTTGCCATCATGTTATCCTTAGCTGCTTTCTTTGCAAGATTCAATTTTCTAGTTCCTTCAATTTCTCCCTACTTCCACAGCCATTTCTAACTATATTTATTTCCAGTCTGCACCTCATTTTAATCCCTTTATTCTTCTGTTATAATAAGGTGATCCTTTAACATTCCTTTCCACCTTTAAAGGTACAAACCTGTTTTCACTTTCCTCAACAATTTCTTTAAACCCATCCCAGAGTCTGTTTACATTTTTATTTACCGTTTTCCACCGATCATAATTACTTTTTAAAAACTGCCTCATGCCTGTTTTATCAGCCATATGGTACTGCGTAATAATCCTACTTTTAAGACCTTCCTTTCTATCACATTTATTTTTAACTACGAAAAAACCTGCTTCGTGATCACCAATACCATCTATTACTTCAGTTTCTCTATAGAGCTTATCTGGTTTTATCAGCACAACGTCCAGGATATTTTTTCCTCTAGTTGGTTCCGTCACTTTCTGAATCACCTGTCCTTCCCATATTAACTTATTTGCCATTTGTTGGTAAATTCAGATCTCCCACTACAATCATATTCCTTTCCATGTCGTTTCGCACATAGCTGATTATCTTATCAAATAATTCTGAATCCGTGTCAGCGCTTCCCTTTCCTGGTCTGTACACTCAAAACACATCAAGTTGCCTATTATCTTTAGAGATGAGCCTTACACCTAGAATTTCATGTTTTTCATCTTTAACATTTCCGTAGCTTACAAATTCTTCTTTCACCAGAATGAACACTCCCCCTCCCACCATTCTTATATTATCTCTACGATACACCCTCCAGTTCCGTGAGAACATTTTAGCATCCATTACATCATTTCTCAGCCATGATTCACCTCCTATTACAATATCTGGTAAATATATAT
The DNA here is from genome assembly GCF_040414725.1 of Anabrus simplex. Classification (NCBI taxonomy): domain Eukaryota; kingdom Metazoa; phylum Arthropoda; class Insecta; order Orthoptera; family Tettigoniidae; genus Anabrus; species Anabrus simplex. Next base: position 8,797,803 of record NC_090266.1, read on the forward strand.
CTATTAATTGATTTAATTCTATTCCTTTCTTTACTATACTTCTATAGTTCAACACTAACATTTTTATGTCATCCCTACTTGACTTACAGATCTCTGTACCCTCATCACCGCTCTTTAAGCAACACCGTTTCCCTGAATGTACCTTCCTATTACAATTCCAATAAATATCCTAACTTATACGTACCACTGCGGTTTAAGTGAAGGCCATCTCAACGCAGCTCCCTATCTCCTACCCACCCATTACGATCTAGAAATTTCACTCTCAGTTTCCCACAGACGCACTCCAGTAGTATAATTGTATGGTTCTGCGGCCTCCTCCTCCTCGCGCGGCGCGGGAAATTTGAATTCTGGCGGGAAATTTGAATTTTGGCGGGAGATTTGAATTTTGGCGGGAGATTTGAATTTGTAAACAAAGCCACGTGCTTTTTGACAGCTGTCATCGACAACAACGCATCGCTAACCTCACTGCTGCCATCTTGACGGGCCTGAACCTCACTAGTGCCAACTTAACCTAACTAGCGTGAGGTAAACAAAGCCACGTGTTTTTTGACAGCCACGTGCTTTTTGACAGACAACAACGCATCGCTAACCTCAGTACTGCCATCTTGACGGACCTAAACCTCAGTAGTACCAACTTAACCTAACTAGCGCGAGATAAACAAAGCCACGTGTTTTTTGACAGCCACGTGCTTTTTGATAGACAACAACGCATCGCTAACCTCAGTACTGCCATCTTGACGGGCCTAAACCTTAGTGGTACCAACTTAACCTAACTAGCGTCAAATACAGTAGAGACAATACGCGACACTGAGCGAGATATCGAGGGACAGTTATTGGAGCACACTCTAGCGGATAGACCTGAACGGTACTGATTCTGTCATAAGAGCACGTGTATTTTTGTGTGAAGTTTTTGGTGTTAATTGTGCGTTTTCAGTGAGTTGACATAATTAAATAGTAGCGTGTGCCATTCCTTGATATCTCCTGTCAACATGAGGGGAAAGGTATGTGCTGTGTTTGGCTGCAATAATTACGAAGTAGAGAAAAATGCGCGCTCGTTCTTCAGGTTCCCTCGTGACAAGAACATGTAAGTAATATTGTGTTTGCATATATATTCTTCCAGTGACAGAGATTTTTATAGTACCGTACTTCATAATCTTCTGACCTGCTCGACCCATGTTTTAACGGGCTTAAAATATAATACGCATATTTTATTGTATAGTGCAGCAGTTAACCTTCAATACCGATGTGTTGTTGTAGGTGTGATCTGTGGGTTTTGAAATGTCACAGAAGCGATTTGGATAAGGTGTACAAGAAAGAAGGGACGTTACGCTTGTATAAGAATTATAAGATCTGTTCAGATCATTTCCAGGCCAGCGACTTTTAAAATCCTCGACTGTACAGCCAAGGGTATGTTACATATTTACTCTAATTGTACGTAATTATTCCTCAAAGCATCACTATCGACAACATTTGCAAACTTTTCTTTCTTTTATCCCTCTTCTCAGATTAAAGCCGGGATTTTATACATTTTCTTTCTGTTAGTAGGCTTCATGTTAAGAGGAAAATTGTCCAGCTATTAAATGTTAATTCATTGCATCATATGTGTAAGGAATGTGCCGATATTTTTATTGACAAATGTCTTAATATGATGATACATTGTTTTTAAATGAGGAAAAAAGACAAATCCAACTGTAAGATTTCAGGCAGGTATGCTAAAGCTAAAAAAGTAATGCATAAATGAAAGATCAAGCCATTTCACAACAGTCCATTTCACACCTTGTTTGTATGTCTAATTTCAGTCTTTGAATGTGGTGGCGGCAAATTCCACGTGCTTTACAAACCCATGTGCTTTTCTGACAGCTGTCATCCACCATCCTTAATCCAGAGAGAACAGTGCTGCATTCTATGTGATGCTGGCAAATTCCACGTGCTCTTTTAAATAATTCTTCATTCATTTATCCAGAATTGCTTTAGCAACTTCGAAGTTAATATCTCAATACCACTTTCTTTCTAGACGTAATTTATTTATCCATTTCCGTATATACATTTCCATTGGTATTTGAATTTAGCGCGATTTGTTCAGGTCAAGTCACTAGGAGCGCCACAGTCGAATTGTCTCCCATTTTAGCAAGGCGAAATCCGTAAGTGTCGTGTATTGTCTCTACTGTATTTGCTAGCGTGTGGTAAACAAAGCCACGTGCAGCTGTCATCCGCCATCTTTAAACCACAGAGCACTGTGCTGCCCTCTTTATCGTAGTAGATGTAAATTCATCACCAGTCACCCGCAGTGCTGCCATCTTGACGGGTTTAAACCTTAGTGCTACCAACTTAACCTCACTAGCGCTAGGTAAACAAAGCCACGTGCAGCTGTCATCCGCCATCTTTAATCTATAGAGCACAGTGCCGCCCTCTTTAGCTACTTACCTTTGAAATGTAGTACGTCACAGCTGTCATCCGCCATCTTTAATCCAGAGAGAACAGTGCTGCAATCTTTAGTTGAAATGTGGTGGCGGCAAATTCTACGTGCTCTTGTTTGGAAACAAATTCACGTGCTATTTTCTGACAGCTGTCATCCGCCATCTTGCATCACAAACCTCAGTGCTACACTCTTTAGTTGAAATGTGGTGGCGGCAAATTCTACATGCTCTTGTTTGGAAACCAACCTGTGCGCTTTTTTGACAGCTATCATCCGCCATCTTTAATCCAGAAGGCACCGTGCTGCCATCTTTAGCTAGATACCTTTGAAATGTGGTGGCGGCAAATTCCACGTGCTTTACAAACCCATGTGCTTTTCTGACAGCTGTCATCCACCATCCTTAATCCAGAGAGAACAGTGCTGCATTCTATGTGGTGCTGGCAAATTCCACGTGCTCTTGTTTGGAAACAAACCCATGTGCTTTTCTGTCATCCACCATCTTTAATCCAGAGAGAACAGTGCCGCACTCTTTAGTTGAAATGTGGTGGCGGTAAATTCCACGTGCTCTTGTTTGGAAACAAACCCATGTGTTTTTCTGTCATCCACCATCTTTAATCCAGAGAGAACAGTGCTGCACTCTATGTGGTGGTGGCAAATTCCACGTGCTCTTGTTTGGAAACAAATTCTACGCGCTCTTCAGCTGTCATCCACCATCTTTAATCAAGAGAGCACCGTGCTGCCCTCTTTGTGGTGGCGGATAATTTGAATAATTATTTTCGACAAGCAGCCATCTTTAATCCAGAGAGAACAGTGCTGCCCTGTTTAGTTACTTACCGTTGAGGCGGTTAATTTGAAAAATTCTTTTCGACAAGCAGCCATCTTTAATCCAGAGAGAACAGTGGTGCCCTCTTCAGCTAGTTACCTTTGAGGCGGCTAATTTGAAAAATTATTTTCGACAAGCAGCCATCTTTAATCCAGAGAGAACAGTGCTGCCCTCTTTAGCTACTTACCTTCGAGGCGGTTAATTTGAAAAATTCTATTTAACAAGCTGCCATCTTTAATGAAAAGAGCATCGTGGTGCTATCTTGCGAGTAATATTTTACGTCACAGCTGTCATCCACCATCTTGCAATGCTAACCTTAGTGCTGCCCTCTTTAGCTACTTACCTTTGAAAAAAAATCTATTTGACAAGCTGTCACCCGCCATCTTGCATCGCAAACCTCAGTACTGCACTCTATGTAGTGGCGGATAATTTGAAAAAATCTTTTTGACAGGCAGCCATCTTTAATCCAGAGAGAACAGTGCTGCCATCTTTAGCTACTGCCATCTTACATCGCTTACCTCGCTGCTGCACTCTTTAGTTGAAATGTGGTGGCAATTAATTCGAACAAGTTTAATCACGCATCGGGCAAGCTAGAGTAAGGACGTGCTGCAGTGATGACGTCATTGTGCATGTTTAAACCCGTTCGTTGACTAAAAGCTTTAGTCTTCGAGAAACAGTGATAGAGTGTGGAGTGCAAACATGACGAAAACATTAATAGTTGATGTGCAAGGCTTTAAAGTAAACGGAAACAAATTTGTGTTTAAAGAGGTGGCTGTGTTAGATTGCAGTGTGTTGTGGGCACCAAAACTTGTTAGTTTAGTATTTAGTCCACCGTTCCCTTACTGTTTGCAAACAGATGAATATAAAAAGCAGACTCAGTGGATTGAAAACAATTTAGGTTTGAAGTGGGAAGAAAAACGAATACCTTATCGTTTTCTACCTTTAATGATGAATGCACATTTGTCAAGAGCAGATCTTGTTCTTTTAAAGGGTTGTGAAAAGAAAGAATGGTTGCGTGATTTTCTACCATCATCGTGTGAAGTTATCGACATGCATGAATTGGTGTGCCCATCATTTAAAACTCTTCCGAAAGAGCATAGTAGAGAAACAAGTAAACAGTCTTTACAACATGTAGGTATGCTCTTTGATTGGTTGTGTCGCAGTGCATGCCGGGAAGTGAACAACATATGTAAACTGCAGTGTCGAAATAACCTTAGTGTAAAAGAAGCATTTCTAGAGTAAAGACATCATGTCATTTCTAACAGATACTAAGTGTAACGCAGTTGAAAAGGCGATCGTAAAGTTTTATGCATGCAAAAAGAAACTAAACACTTTTACAGAAGAAGAGTTAAATGCATTACCAAAGGCATTTTTGGTTAATGTAGCTGCGAATGCTGTAAAGAAGATTTGGGAAAAGGTGCCTCGTGAGTGGACTCAAGATCCTGTTTTGTCAGAGCTTCAAACGTGTAGTTTACATCATGAACACGTGAGTTTAGGTAGACGACCTTCTGTGAGACAGTGCCGTACATGTCAACTAATTAAACTGTATCACGGACCTAAAACTAATGAGTTGTCTTCGCTTATAAACACTTATCATGGCTGTGGAGAGAGTAAAAAAGGAAAGGGTGAAGAAACGTGCTGGGAGAAAGATGAGGAAGCATGTTGGGCGTGGACTCATCAATAGAGTGATTGATCTTCTTTTCTTCGTGCTTCATCTCCCCTGCGGCCCTAGAACACGTTCGCCTGACACGTAGTTACATGCTGCCTGCATAGAGTATGTCGTGTAGCTGTTAAAATCTGCTTCATAGAGTTATGCCGTGTGTGTGTGTGTGTGTGTGTGTGTGTTATTACCTAGTGCTTTAGCTGCTCAGAAGAATATAGCAGCACTTGTCGTTGTTGGTGTAATAAAACGAAAACTGAGTGACAAAGACCGTAAAATAAACAAAGAATAAAAATGTATATATTCTAAAATAAATATGAATTGTCAAAACTTATTACAGGTGTTGTTTAATCCTACAGCATGTCCTAGTGACTTAGAAGAAAGGAAACGTAGAGGATTAAAAGAAAACACACATAAGATTTAAAGTACATCCTCTTTATTAATCCATGAATTAAAGCTGTTATTAAAACCAAGCTATTTAACATACAGTTTATTACCACGACGTCGAATAACACGTTCAACTAAATAGTGATCAGGATATTTTGTTTTCTGCAGCTCTTCGATGTAGAATCCTCCTTCAATAGGCTGTCCTCTGAGATCGCGAAGTAAATACTTAACTGGATTAGTAAGCTTAACACTTCTGATTTGAAAAATTTCAGTGCTCCAGTTAGGTGTGTATCCTTTTGCAAAGATAGACTTGTGTTTGCTGATGCGAACAAAATCACCTTCTTTAAAGCGATGGCGACGTGGATCAGCTGCTTTAATTACAAGATGAATAGCATTTATACGAGGTGTATTCTTTGTAACAAGACGTGGCTTTGTTCCGATAGTGCGATGAGGTGTATCGTTGTAGGTAGATAAAAGTCTAGGTAGCAGATCAATCCAACGATATGAACCTTGTGCTGTAAATTCTCGCCACATCATTGTTTTGAGTGTACGATTAAAGCGTTCTACAACACTTGCCTTGAGATTGCTGAACGTAGAGTAGTGTTGAATGCCAAGTAACTTGAGGTAAGAAGAAAAATCCTTGTTGTAAAACTCTTTACCTTGATCAGTTTGAAGAAGCCTTGGGCAGCGTTTCGATTCTTCAACAATATGTTTAAATGCTTCTTTAACTTGAGCTGCTGTGTTAGAACGCACGGGTTGTGCAAAAGCAAACTTTGAGTACACATCGATAACAGTAAGTAGATACTTATAGCCCTTATTACTAGAAGCATATGGAATCATTTCTACTAAGTCTGCTTGCCAGAGATCATCTTTTCCTCGTGTAATAACGCGTCTGCGACAGTAGGTGCGACGTGCTGGTTTATGTAACTCATGTGCGATGTTTACCTTTACAGGTGAGAACTTCTCTTGACGAGCCATTACAAAATAATACCGCCATAACGTAGTTCTCTTTCTATTTCTAGAATTTCTGATCCGTGACCAGTGTGACCAGCCTCTTGCGATGCTCTTAAAAGTTGTAATCGTTCAACGAGTAAGTTTGGGTCATTTCAGTATCCTACATCCACATACGGCAACAAAGGCTTGTAGATAACGTCTAGACTGCGTGCAGTCGGAAACAGCTTAGAAATAAACTCACGATACTTGTAACTCTTATTCGCATTTACAGCTTCTGTTCTCTTGTAATTACGTCGTGTTGCATCAGTAGCAAAAAGTATTGCTTTATACTTTTTAAGATCATCTTGTAAAATTATATCCTTGTCAGGTATTCGTGAGAAAAGAAGTTCTAAGAGTCCTTTCGTAGGTTTATAGGTAACACCTTTTACAATGAGTTTGTTGCTATTAATCTTAACATTTGAATTTCCTATCCGGAAACAGTCATCTTCGTAGCGAATACCGTAGGTAGTGTCAGTTTGTCCTGTAAAAAGTTTTTCTATATAAGGTGCAAAGAGAGATCCATAGGTATCTTGAATAAAAGTTCTAAACTGATTGCGATACTCTGGTGTAATCATAACCTCAGACAAAGATGGTAGATTTTGCGTCGATGTAGTAGGTGTTTCAGCAATAACATCTGTATTTAAAAACTCAACACGCTTAGATGGTGATGTATCATTAAGTTCTTCTTCTTCTTCTTCCTTATCTTCCTCTTCTTGATCTACATCCTGCTTCTTCTCTTCCGTATCTTCCTCATGCTTTTCTTCTTCATGCTTCTCTTTATGATATGATGTTTGCATAGAAGCAAAACTTGAAGTAGACTGCGGTAATGAAGTAGAATTAAAAATTTCTTTGAGTGGTGTACTTAGTTGTGTTTGTAAAAATAAATCCGTGTCTGCTTGAATACGTTTAAGCTCTTTAAATTTCCGTCGAATATTGTTTCGAGCTTGGATGATATGTTTTGTGACCTCCTTGCTAGATGTTAACATGATGGTGGTTTTTAATCAAGTAGTTACTGTAATTCTGTGTTAATGCATATAAAATGATCGAAACCCATGCGATATCGTCCATGCTGTACATCACTTTCTTTATCAATAACTAAAAAGCTGTAACGGTGTAATGACCAACATTTAGCACACATACGTTTAAAGTCATCGAATGTCATATCAGTGTTAACATGATCGTTATACACATGTCGCATGTTGCGCTCATCTTGCCGAAAAAGCACAATAACATTTGCGTTGTCGCGTATCAACTGCTTAGGCACACGAGAATAGGTTTGGCATAAATAGATGCAATCAACATATTTATGCCGACCCATACTAAAGAATGCACGAATAACGTTTTGCTGTTCTGTTGCGACATCATCAAAGATCATAAGAGAATTAGGAAGCACATCGTCTGGTGATGGTACTTGCTCATGTGAATTAAATTTAAAATATCTTATTCCATCTTTAACTAGATCGTGCATTACAGTTTGTAGAATAGTATATAGCGGCTGATAGAGTGACTTTGCGAAAACGTAAATATTCTCGAAGCGTACACCATTTACAGAAGTAATAAGTGTGAGTAAAAGATTTGTTTTACCGCATCCCGACGGACCTGATATAATACATCGAACAGTAAAAGGAAACAACGTTCCATGACGTTTTCTTGTAGTTGTACTAGAACTAGGTAAGAGATGTGGTACAATGTCGGTAACAGGTAGCGTGTCGTGTTGCTTTATAATCTTCATGATAACTGAATCATAAAGTACGTAATAGTAATATATATATTAAACGAAACAAGAGGCAACGGTTAGTTTATGATTTGCTCTTGACTAGTAAAGTCGTGTCCAGCATGGTGAAACAACGATATTCAAACGACATGAAGAAGAAGAAGAAAGTAAAAACTGTTGGATGGAAAGATGTTATAAAGGCTGCGCAAAAAGCTATTCGAGGGGAATACAATCCTCGTGTAGCTATTACTAAGGCGTTACGCGCAGCAAGAGCGAGAATTTCTCCAAAGTGCAGAGCAATATTCAGTAAACGTGCGCGAATTATTCCTGTACCAAAACGAGGAGGATTTCTTCCTGCGCTGTTTGCTGGCTTAGCAGCTTTAGGGTCATTGCTAGGTGGTGCTAGTGCTGTAGCGAGAACTGTTAAAGCTGTAGAAGAAGCGAAAAAACAGTTGAAAGAGAGTGAACGTCATAACAAGACTATGGAAGCAATTGCGTTACGAGGCAAAGGTGTGAACATGAAGCTAGCGCCATACAAGAAAGGGCTTGGTATCTACATTTCTCCAAAAAACGTCTACCGAATGCACTGCCATATCGAGCTCTAACGCATGATGAATTTTTTACGTTTGCTATGTTACGGTGTAACGCAATTTACCCTACCCTGTGAACCTATTTTGAACTGGCAACATCGCCGTAGAAAAAAACTTAATTATTCTACACGACTAAGCGTATGGTTTCCCTCGTACACTAAGAGTTTTAGTGATACTCATTGAACATTATCTATATGCCTTATTGTGGACTAATGACTACGTCAATACATTCTCGCAATTATGTATGGTGTGGACTGTTTCATTCCTCGTCTAATATGTGCTGCTACCTTCTGTCAATCACCCACAATAGAGTTCCCCTCCCCGCGCGCTCTTCTACCTATCGGAGCGCGGCTACTGCCTGAGGGAGCAAGCCTCGCCATTTTGTACTATCAACAGTTCGTTGTTGAGAGTCATGGAGTGCAGTTGCGTAAATGGGATTCTCAAGATGTTGGCGTGTTGTTGGAAAATAGACCCCGGCTGAGGGACTTGAGATATGGGTTTGAAACCCATTTTACTTCTTCTTCTGCATCGTCCTATTTAAAAAAAGGTTTTAACTAATTCTGTCCTGGGAAACCAAACTCTTCAGTAAGCGTCTGTAAGTATGTGAGGATCTAACTCATCTTCGCTGAGCGTCTGCTTCACTCAAGTAAGTAGTTCATCATTTGGCAAGTTATATCCTGTGATTATGAAACTGCGAGGAAATTCATGTGATCCGTGTTTCGAAATTAACTATTCCATGGTGAAGTTTGTGAAATTAATATTTTTTTGGGGAACTACAAACCGGACAGACGTGTGGTTATTTCTACTAAAATATCAAGCTTATAGGCATGTAAAGACTATGAAAATAAGGAGATTTACTTATTAACCATCATTTTCACCCGTTAATTAATCATGTAAATTCAAATTGTGTTGCGGCACTCGGTTGCCTTTATTCTGTGCGAGGTTTTGCAGTAGCATATAATTCTAGTTTCCTTGTTCTTTTTAAGGGAATCTTGTTTTTTCCTGTTGTTTCGGTATTTTAAGTTTGTGTATTTCTAGCTTTATGTTGGGTTTCTCGCCTTGGTTATGCCTTGTACCTTATTGGGCGACGCGGCGTGTTTTTTGGGTTGCCATGGCAACGCTTTTCTTTTGGGGCGAGATTGTTGATTGTTGCCGGTGGGTTTTGCGTGTTGGTCGTGAGACCTAAGATTACTGATGTATTTTCGACTGATGTGAAAGATTTCCCTATCCTCGCTTGGTCTCTTCTTGTTTTCCTCCTGTTTTTCTGTGTGATTATCGCTCGTGGCTTGAATTTTGCCCTTGTAGTTTATTAATTGGGCTAGAGTTTTATGTTTCTGCGAAGCCTCATTTTGCTAACTATTTCAATTAAACTGATCAAATGAGTGGGTTTTCCCAAGGTTTAAACTTTAGTTTTAATTTCATTTTAGTTACGTTAACAAACGGGCCCGTGTACACTTTCTGTAGTCAATTTAAGTTTTTATTCGTATAATTATCTATAATAGTAAGGTTATCAATCCGAACCTTTTCTTGTAATGAATTTGGTGTTATGAATTAGAGGCATTTCTTTTTAGCTAATGAGTTCCATCAGTGTTATTACCTGATAGGTCTACGTTTTCAGTCTGTGTTATTCTCTTTTTTTACTGTTCATTTTCAAACTAAACAATTTTATTCTCTCAGATGGGACGATGTTAGTTTTGGTTAAATGATAAGATTTCATTCCTTGATTAAAATTTTTGAAAAGTTAATCAAGAGTTTTCTTTCATTATCCAATGGTTCAGCGCCGAAACAAGGAATTTTATCCATTTCCTCTGGGTGATTTTATGGGCCCCATGGTAAGTACCTGATTGGTGTAATTTTCCTATCTTTGTTTCTGACTTTCGTCTTGCTTTTGGTAACTGTCTATTTCACACCGATTCATAGGTTGTACCGACCGGTGTTTGTTTGCTAACCGCTAGTGTAGTGACTTACTGCGCTGGTGGCTTAGTAAAGTGGTAGCAGAGCGTGGTTGTCTTTTTTCTTGAGGGCGCTGCTAACCATTGTCCTCCTTTCCCCCTTCTTTTTTCCCTGGGTAATTGTACTTGTGACGGCGTTGAATGGCTGGATTATGAGGGAGGACTATGTATGATAACTATATACATAATTGTGAAAAGAAGTGCAAGTATCTTTCCTAATTCTTTTGAACTCTGTTTCATGTTCATTCATCATGTCCCGAGCGGTGTTGTTTCCATAACATTTGCGGAAAGCCGAACTCCTGTATGAGCTCCAGGTTCGTGGCTTGGAGACTGACGGCACTGCTACTGAATGTGCAGCTCGTTTGTCATCCCATCTCCAGGTTCCGATTGATCTATCTAAGGTAGAATTTAACAACTCCGGTGAGTCCATTCTTGAGATTAAAAGTAACGGAGAGGAGATTCAATCCTTCAGAAATGAATTTATTGAGGTGACGCCTACCAAGGCCCAAGTAGATCGGCTCAAGGCTAGATTATTCCACTATTGTGGGCGGATTCAAGACCTTTTAACCGTTAAACCTGTTGCAGAAAATGTTAGTGAGTTAACACGTTTGTTATGTCTCGCCTCTAGTATCTCAACTGAGTTAGACCTGATGTTAGCGTGTAGAGAGGTAGAAAAGTTATCTGAGGTTGACAGGCAAGGTCCTTTGTGTCCTAACCCTAATAACCATCCTAACCGAGTTGCCTCCAATACTAATGAACAAGAGTCTACCTGTGTTCCTACTTCTGTGTTAGAAAGCCTTATCTCTAGGTTAAACGTTACCCCTTCTCATAATTCCCTTAAGGAACTGTTTAACGGAGTTAAGAATTTTACTGTGAATTCGATCGAAGAAACTTTAAGATTCCTAAGATTCCTTGTAGAAATCAAGGAATCCGCTTGTGTATACTCTGTTGACGATCTGGGCATGTATAGAGCCTTATTTTCCCATTGCGAGGGTATTTTAAAGAGAGAAATTTCTGAGGCTATTTCTCAGAGGTGTAAAATTGATAATTTTCATGAACTAATTGTTGATAAATTTATTCCCTCCTTAGCCCTTCAGAGTCTCATTCCACAGCATTGCTTCAGGACTCAGTACCTTCATGAAAATTTGCTAACATACATTGTTGATGTGAAATTATTTTGTAAGGTGTTCCGAATTACGGTCCCTGAAGAAGAAATGGTGACTCGTATACTAAAAGGGATATCTCCTGCCTATCGGTCTTACCTTTCCCTTACGAGGTGTCCTACTAATTTCAGTGAACTTGAGGCCGCGTGTTCCTTTGCAGAAGATGTAAAGCACGGAGACGCGTCCAGATCGGTACACCTACCTCCCCCTATTTATCCCAGTTATCCAGTGGGTCCTAAAACTGGTAATGGTTCTAATCTTAAAGCATGTTTTGTATGTGGTTCTGTCGAGCATCTCAGGAATTCTTGCCCTTCCAAGAACAGAAAACTGGATATTTGTTGCTATTTGTGTGGTTCTCGGCAACATTCCAAAAATTCCTGCCCTAACTCCTTCCATAGACGTAGCAAATGACAAAAGGGTGATGGTAAACTATCTGCATTTCAAAATTCTGTGAATTCAAACAATGTGAATGAAGTTCTCTGTCCCCCCGAATGTAATAAAATATATGGGCTCGTTTCTTCCCATGGTGCTTTCACTAAGGTGGAAGTAAATAATGAAGCTGTCCTTGCATTGGTGGATTCGGGTAGTATGGTGAATTTGATTGATTTTGATTGGTATAATTGCCTGAAGAGTGCCTGTAAATTTTCTGAATTGCAACCCGTTGGCATTAAATGTGTTGCAGCTAATGGTAACAAATTGGATATTTTAGGAACTGTGAGAGTAAAACTAAGAATAGGAAATTTCACTTGGAAAATTACCTTCCTAGTGGCATCCCAACTACCCTGCAATGTAATTTTAGGATCTGGATTCTTGTCAAAAACGGGATTAGTTCTTTATCTTCAGGACAAAATGTTCTTTTTTAAATTTTCCCCCACCTGTAAATTTAAATTGATTGAGAGTTCTAGGGGTACCCTTAATGTCTCTTGTGTATCTGGGTCTGTACCAGATGAAAGTAGTGGTATTGAAAACTTAAAACTTATCATTTAAGTAAAGAAAAGGCTGAGGTAATCCGTGTTCTCTGTAGTGAATTTCCTGAAGTATTCACCAGTAAATTAGGGCTAACTGATGTTCTTGAATATGATATCGAACTAACTGATACCAAACCTGTGAGGTCTCCCCCGTATAGACTCTCTCCTCCACGTATGTTGGAATTAAAAAAGATTATTGAGAAAATGCTCGCGGAAGGGGTTATGCGTCCTTCTACCTCTCCATATGCCTCTCCTGTTTTCCTTGTACCCAAGCCCTCTGGTGGCTTCCGTGCCGTTTTGGACTATAGGAAATTAAACCAGAAAGTGGTTCTTCAGTCTATTCCGTTACCTGACCTGCACACCTGCTTTGGGTGGTTTTCTGGGGCAAAGTTTTTCACAGTACTGGACCTTAACCAGGCCTACTATCAGATTCCTTTATCTAAGCGGTCGATACCTCTTACTGCCTTCATTACTGACTGGAATTTGTATGAATTTCTCCGGCTCCCGTTCGGTTTGAATTCTGGTGCTGGTGTTCTCACTCGTTTGCTTGATTCTCTCTTCTCCGATATCAAATTTAAATGCGTTTTTAACTATCTTGATGATGTCGTTATATATTCTAAAACCTTTGAGGAACATGTGACCCATGTTCGGGAAGTTCTTGAGCGCTTGAGGAAAGCTGGCCTCACCGTTAAGCTATCTAAGGTAGCCTTTGCCCAACCGAGTATGTCCTTTCTTGGACACGTTGTCTCTTTAAATGGAGTTTCCATTGACCAATCCAGGACACAGGCCATTCGTGAGTTCCAGCCTCCTAAAGATGTCAAAGGCATTGCCCGTTTTGTGGGAATGGTTAACTTTTTCAGAAAATTTATTCCCAATTTCGCTGAGGTAGCTGCTCCTCTTAATCATTTAAGGCGGAAAGATGTGAAGTTCTTCTGGGGTCCTCTTCAACAAGAAGCTTTTGAGACATTGAAACTTGCTCTGTCGAACGCCCCTGTTTTGGCCATACCTGATTTTTCTAAACGCTTTATTGTTCAGACCGACGCATTTGGAAAGGCTATTGCTGGTGTTCTCCTGCAAGAGTACGAGGATGGACGCAGACCTGTTGCATATGCCTCCCGTGTCCTAACTGATCTTGAGAGTAAATACTCTGTTTACGAGTTGGAGTGTCTTGCAGTCCTGTTTGCCCTCGAAAAGTTTCGGCCATTTGTTGAACATGTAAATTTTGACCTGGAGACAGATAATCAGGCTTTGTCGTGGGTTTTGAACCGGCCCAAAAGAACTGGGAGGATCACTCGATGGGCACTTAGGATTTCTGCCTTTAATTTTCAAGTTAAGCATATCAGAGGTACAGATAATGTCATCGCCGATAGTCTAAGCAGAATGTTTGATGGGGAACCTTGTCCTAAGGAAAAATCTGATGTTGTAAATTTTGATGAAAGTAATGTCGTTGGAGTTAGTGCCATCCTTACTAATCTACCTTTACTTTACCATGAATTTGAAGATCCTCAGAAATCTGACCCTGAATTAAGTGAGATCGTCGACAAAGTTAATAATGGAACTCTTGTGAAGCCTTACTCTCTTGTCAAGGGTGTCCTGTGTTGTAAGGGTCGAGGAGACCATAGTTTCAAAATTGTTGTGCCCAAGGTGCTAATACCGATTATCTTCAAGTATTATCACTACTGTCCAATCGGAGGTCATTTAGGTGTGTTCAAGACAAGGCAGAAAATTAGGCAGTTTTTCATTTGGAAAAGGATGGACTGTGACATCAGAAACATGATTAAGTCATGTAAAATTTGTGCCATCAGTAAACCTAGTTTGAACAACCGTGTAGGTTTGTTATCATCCTCACAAGCCTCTCGCCCGATGGAGCGACTATTCATCGACTACGTGGGACCAATGGTTCGATCTTCTCAGGGGAACACTCATATCTTTGTGTGTGTCGATGCGTTCTCACGGTTCACTTGGATCTTGCCTACTAGGTCTACCACTTCTCGGACTACTATTAACTGTCTAAATTATATCTTTGCTTCTTTCGGCCCTCCCAAGTTCCTTGTTTCTGATAATGCCAGTGCTTTCACTAGTCATCTGTTTAAAAGATACCTTTTCGAGTTGTGTATCTCACATGTCACAACCACTCCTTATTATCCAAACCCATCTTATGCTGAAAGAGTAAATAGAAATTTGAAGTCTGCGTTGATAGCCTATCATCACCATAATCAATCTAAGTGGGACTCCTGTTTGCATTGGTTAGCTCATGCTTTCAACTCTGCAATCCATGAGTCTCATGGAAAAACGCCCATGTCCCTTATGTTTTCTTACATTCCATATTCCCCAATGTCAAATGTGCTTGCCATTGATGATCTTTTGCCTGATCTCTCTAAACCACATGATGTTCGGAAGGTTTGGGACGAAGCAAAGAAAAACCTGTCCGTGTCATATGAGAAAGCCAAGAAAAGGTACAATTTGGGTAGGAAATAAACTAGAGTGAAGGTTGGCGATTCAGTCTTCATTAAATGTTATCCCATCAGTAAAGCTGTTAATACATTTTCTGCCAAGCTGGCGCCTAGGTATCAAGGTCCTTGCACCGTATTACAATTTCTGTCCCCGGTATCTATGTTAGTGAGTGACCCGGTTGCTAAAAGAATTAGGCGTGTCCATCTGTCTCAAATTAAACCTGGTTGATGTACAGTACTGTTCTACTATTTCCCTTCCTTTGGGGTTTCTGTTTTGTCAAGCACCTGGGGTGCTGGAATCAACATACAACTGAGAACTGCATTTCAGTGAGCTAATTAAACAATTAACACGTTACGGTTTATTGTAAGTGTACTTGTCAGTTTCATTTAGGTACATGTTTCTGTGACTTTGGAACCTAAGGTTGTTATGCTTCTATTTGTTTTGGTACTGCTGATGTTTCAGGTTTGAACATGGTGGTTTGGTGGTGTGTGGAATTTATCACATGTCTGTTTCTTGGGGTTTGTTACCAGTTAGTTTCCTGAGCTGTACACCTAATATCTTACCTTTTCTGGGTTTAAATTTTTATTTATCATGTCAATTCTGCCTTGGCTGTGAGTAGGATTTGATAATGAATTCTTCAAGTCTGCCTTTTGTCATCCTTGATACTCATACTGGGGTATTGCAAAAATGTTATGACCGTGTCCTGTTGATATGTATTTATCCTCCTGTGCAGGGTATGTTGTTGGTAGCCTTCTGAACTTTTGGTTGCTCATTTTAATTTTGTCACCTGGGTGATCGTTCTAAAATATATTTTTAAAAAAAATTGGTCGAGTTTTAGCTATCTGGTGGTTGATTTAATCATGGAATATTTTGTTCGTATCCTTGACTTGTTTCTGGTGTTGGTGATCTTATCATAATTTATCTCTTTGAAATTAGGTTTAATATTTTATTCTGTATCTTATTTGTGGGCTACTATCGACTTTCAATAATAACTGTGCCTGAGTGCCATTTGTTTAAGCTTCGAAGATTAACACAGTTACTTACCGCTGATCAGTTTCTGCAATCCTTTTGTTTTGGTGAAATCCTTTGGGGTGGTCTATTAACCTGTGTCGGAGTTGGTGGACCGTTTGCTTCGTGCATGGATCTTGGATCTTTATGGTTTTTCCATCTCTAGCTATTGGTTTCAGTCCCTCTTCATATCAAATGATGCGTTGCCCTTTGATAATTATTCTAAGAACTGACAGTAGTACCTCTATTCTTAGTAATCTCAATTTATTCCTTATTTGGCTTATGATTTTCCTTTGGTTGAATGTATTATCCCATCGTTTTGAAATTTGGTCCTGTTTTAAAACTACTCTTCCTCTATGGGTGGTATTAGGTTGTCCTTTATGACGTTTATGGATCTTGTTGTATTTTAATCCACGCATTACCGTTATCGCCACACTACTGAAATATTTTCTTGAATTTACTACCTTCTTGTTGATCTTATCGTTCTGTGCGAGTTGTGGAGTGTATGTTGGGGTGTTATCTGTACCATCTTCCATCTATTGATATTATGTTGAGTAGAGATGTCAATACATGGACTTGAAGCCTGAGAAGTTATCTTCTTTTACCTTTGTGCTTGGTTTCCTGGTCCTGAATTTGGTGGTGGTGTGGTTTTGCACCATGAATTGGTTAAGATGATGTGTGGCATGTCGTGGTAGAGGGACCCTGTTATATTGTCTCTTAGTGCTGGTTACCATTGCTCCTGTGAGGATTCTGTGAGTCAATATTAGTTGTGTTATTGCACTCTGGGGGGTGTTTAAGCACCTTCGATTGAACCATTGTGTCTTTGTGAAGATGGAAATTAATTAAGCAGTTTGTGCCTGCAACTCGTATGGTATGTTATGGACTTGGTGAGTGAAAATTGTAATTACCCGCATAACCTATTGCCCTGATGTCATCCTTTTTTCCACTTATAATATTGTAAAGTTCAATTTTGTTAATCCTACCTTCTATGGTTGTTTTTCCTTTGGTTAATTTGCTAACATTAGTAGTTATCGTTGATTTTTCTGCTTACCGTTCTGCATTCTGGATTGTTGAGCGTGTTATTGCTTACCTAGGTGCTATCTCCTTTTTGGAGTCATCCTGCCTATTAATTTGATGATCCCTTAGTGGAATTCATCCTTTCTTCTGTATGTTGTTTGGTAAATTATTATCACCAACATCGTTACCTACTATATATATGTAATATTTTCACTCTCCTGTTGGTGGGGAAGAGGTCCTGCTTACTCATGGGCAGCAGTGTGTATCTACGGATATAACCTATTTTTAAATAACCGCGTAGTGGCGAGGTTCCTTGGGCTATCAGTTATGTGCGATGTTGGGTTATTGCCCATCACGTCCCCAGTAGTCATCTAATTGAGGTATCTCATTACCTTTTCTGTTTTAATTGGGTGTACTATTGTGGAAGGTGCTCTAGCTTTTCCTCTTCCAATGTGGGTTGGTTATGTGACTCCGTGTTATATCCTCCTGAAGCCTTATCCATCAATTCTTGAATGGTACTTTCATCTGTGCTAGTTTGTTCCTTGCTTAGTGTACCCCCGCGGAATGATTGTCGATGACAAACAGTTGCGCTCCCTACACCTGATAGTACTAGAGGTCTCCAACTCATTCTACCTAGGGTTTCCTTTGCTTGAAAAGGCAGTTACCATTAACTCAGTTATGGCTTCACAATGTTTGTGCCCTGGTCGGTAGTTGCTCAGCTTGATGTGTCCTTTTTGAATAATCTCTTCTTCTGGGTTATGCGAGGTCAATTACTTATGATTTAAAATCTGCCATCCTTTATGATCTAATTAGTTATTTGGGTTGAGTCATGGTGGGTTCTTAACAATTAATGAACCAGTGGCTCACTGATCTGTAGATCTCAGTCTGTTTAAAAAAAATAGAAAAAAGAAGGGGTTCTTACTCATCTTATCCGTCTGTGGGTGTTTAAGTAAAGCTGTGTTTTGGGGGATTGTATCTTAGTATATTGCTGGTTTTGGGGATTTTTCTTATAGTGGTAAGGGTTCTCCGGTGGAGCACGTGAATTGATTGTTCTCCTTGTGGCTCCCTGTATAGGTAGAAAACCTTAGTGGATGTCACGTCCATTGTTCTCATTCACCTCCTACGTTTAAGTTTAGTGTACTGAACCATTTGGTACTTTGATGTAAGTACTGTAAGCTTGACATTTATGTTCCACCCTTGGAGTAGGGTGGGTTAAAATTACCCTTGCCTGTGTCTATCTATTATGTGTAGTAATCTTGTGATTTTTTGGGTGCTGGTAGATTATTAGGTTCGTACCTACTTAGTTAAACCTAATTTGTGTTCTTGTGTAATTTTGTTTGGTGGGTCAATTGGTACGATTTAGTCTTGAGTCCGCCTTCTACTAAGTTAAGCTATGTGTGATTTATTATTGATTTTATAAATTTTCTTTACTGTATGTACCACCGGACTTGTTTCTTCCTTGTGATTTTTCCTTTTCTTTTGCTTGTATGATTGACTACTATGTCAAAAGGAAATGGGTGAGATATTGCATTTCTTGATAATCTAGAGAATATTTATTTCCTAACCTGTAATAAAGTACTTAATCTTAATATTCTTTAAACGGGTGAATTGTAATATGTAACAGGCTTTACTAGAAGCGCGCTGCCTAAAGAGTGTAAATTCAGCTAAACCTAGCTGTTTTAAACGTTAGATAAATGGAACCCTGTTTGAGGGAAGCGTGATCTCTTTACTAAACTCTTGCCACCACAAACTTGAACTGAAGTGAGGATTGTGACATTAATATGACTCAAGGTCGGTGTGTTATTGTTATGCATACATGAAGTCGTCATTTGTGGTCTCTATCTAATGTGGACTTGATTTGAAATTTAGCTTACTTCTTGACCACTAAACTGAACTGGAAGCTATATCAGTGAATACACTAGGCTTCGGGGGGAGAGGGCTGTTACGGTGTAACGCAATTTACCCTACCCTGTGAACCTATTTTGAACTGGCAACATCGCCGTAGAAAAAACTTAATTATTCTATACGACTAAGTGTATGGTTTCCCTCGTACACTAAGAGTTTTAGTGATACTCATTGAACATTATCTATATGCCTTATTGTGGACTAATGACTACGTCAATACATTCTCGCAATTATGTATGGTGTGGACTGTTTCATTCCTCGTCTAATATGTGCTGCTACCTTCTGTCAATCACCCACAATAGAGTTCCCCTCCCCCCGCGCTCTTCTACCTATCGAAGCGCGGCTACTGCCTGAGGGAGCAAGCCTCGCCATTTTGTACTATCAACAGTTCGTTGTTGAGAGTCATGGAGTGCAGTTGCGTAAATGGGATTCTCAAGATGTTGGCGTGTTGTTGGAAAATAGACCCCGGCTGAGGGACTTGAGATATGGGTTTGAAACCCATTTTACTTCTTCTTCTGCATCGTCCTATTTAAAAAAATGGTTTTAACTAATTCTGTCCTGGGAAACCAAACTCTTCAGTAAGCGTCTGTAAGTATGTGAGGATCTAACTCATCTTCGCTGAGCGTCTGCTTCACTCAAGTAAGTGGTTCATCATTTGGCAAGTTATATCCTGTGATTATGAAACTGCGAGGAAATTCATGTGATCCGTGTTTCGAAATTAACTATTCCATGGTGAAGTTTGTGAAATTAATATTTTTTTGGGGAACTACAAACCGGACGGACGTGCGGTTATTTCTACTAAAATATCAAGCTTATAGGCATGTAAAAACTATGAAAATAAGGAGATTTACTTATTAACCATCATTTTCACCCGTTAATTAATCATGTAAATTCAAATTGTGTTGCGGCACTCGGTTGCCTTTATTCTGTGCGAGGTTTTGCAGTAGCATATAATTCTAGTTTCCTTGTTCTTTTTAAGGGAATCTTGTTTTTTCCTGTTGTTTCGGTATTTTAAGTTTGTGTATTTCTAGCTTTATGTTGGGTTTCTCGCCTTGGTTATGCCTTGTACCTTATTGGGGGACGCGGCGTGTTTTTTGGGTTGCCATGGCAACGCTTTTCTTTTGGGGCGAGATTGTTGATTGTTGCCGGTGGGTTTTGCGTGTTGGTCGTGAGACCTAAGATTACTGATGTATTTTCGACTGATGTGAAAGATTTCCCTATCCTCGCTTGGTCTCTTCTTGTTTTCCTCCTGTTTTTCTGTGTGATTATCGCTCGTGGCTTGAATTTTGCCCTTGTAGTTTATTAACTGGGCTAGAGTTTTATGTTTCTGCGAAGCCTCATTTTGCTAACTATTTCAATTAAACTGATCAAATGAGTGGGTTTTCCCAAGGTTTAAACTTTAGTTTTAATTTCATTTTAGTTACGTTAACAAACGGGCCCGTGTACACTTTCTGTAGTCAATTTAAGTTTTTATTCGTATAATTATCTATAATAGTAAGGTTATCAATCCGAACCTTTTCTTGTAATGAATTTGGTGTTATGAATTAGAGGCATTTCTTTTTAGCTAATGAGTTCCATCAGTGTTATTAC
Organism: Anabrus simplex; assembly: GCF_040414725.1. Classification (NCBI taxonomy): domain Eukaryota; kingdom Metazoa; phylum Arthropoda; class Insecta; order Orthoptera; family Tettigoniidae; genus Anabrus; species Anabrus simplex. The sequence continues at coordinate 8,818,443 of NC_090266.1, forward strand.
CTGATAGGTCTACGTTTTCAGTCTGTGTTATTCTCTTTTTTTACTGTTCATTTTCAAACTAAACAATTTTATTCTCTCAGATGGGACGATGTTAGTTTTGGTTAAATGATAAGATTTCATTCCTTGATTAAAATTTTTGAAAAGTTAATCAAGAGTTTTCTTTCATTATCCAATGGTTCAGCGCCGAAACAAGGAATTTTATCCATTTCCTCTGGGTGATTTTATGGGCCCCATGGTAAGTACCTGATTGGTGTAATTTTCCTATCTTTGTTTCTGACTTTCGTCTTGCTTTTGGTAACTGTCTATTTCACACCGATTCATAGGTTGTACCGACCGGTGTTTGTTTGCTAACCGCTAGTGTAGTGACTTACTGCGCTGGTGGCTTAGCTAAACAACTAGGAATTCATTATTTTCGAGGAGTGTATATGCGCGATCAACTACCAGTACGCCCACGTGAACGTGAAAGTGCCGTAATTAACTTGGACGACAGTCGTGGACCAGGAACTCATAACGTTGCTTATGTAAAACGTAAATCTAAAGTATGGTATTTTGATAGCTATGGAGATTTACCTCCTCCTTTTGAGCTCATACGTTTTTTCGGAAGCAGTGCAGACATTGTTTACAATAAAAACCGTGTGCAAAACTTTAATACACGCATGTGCGGACGCTTATGTCTTATGTTCTTATATCAAACCCAGACAGTAGAGAAAGTGCATTAGTGTCTACGTGATGACGAACAGTGAAAGAGCGTTTGCTGTACGTGGAGAGGGACCTGAAACAACCGTCTATTTTAATCCACCAATCGAACTTGGTTATCAGCCGCATAGTCTTGGACTAGTATCGTTTGAAAGCTACAATAAAATCTATAATGTGCGTGATGGTTTAAACAAGTTCTATTACGATGAGTATGTGCTAACACTACCCTCAGGTAGTTATACAGTAGACGATATTCACGACTATATTGAAAGTACGTTAATTGATCAGTTTGGGGAAGATAGTTTTAGTAATCATAATTACAAGTTCTCAATCACTATAAGCAACATTACACATAAATGTGTTAGTTAAGATTGACTTCAAATCACAACCTGAATCGATTGGACCACTGCTTGGATTTTCATCGAGGGAGCTCCTACCGAACGTACGTTACGAGTCTGATCAACCTATAAAACTCTTCGATGATTATAATGTGAACATTACTTGTAATATTATTACAGACTTGAATAGTAATCTACAAGCTTCGCACGTCCTGCACGACTTTATTGTTACAGAGGAACGTGGATATACTATTTGTGAGAAACCAGCAGTAGTTCTTTATCATCCTGTGTCTGTAAAACACATTAGCAAAATTACTCTTAGACTTGTAAATAAACATAATCAGCTTATTCATTTAGATCAGCGCGCGTACGTAGCTTACAAACTACATCTTAAACCAGTATGAAAACCATCTATAAAACACGGTGTACATTCCGAAGACATACTACATGTGTGCAGAGACTCATCGAGTTAACAGTTACCCATAAGCAGATACTCCAAGATTTAGGATATACACTACTACAACAGAATGAAAGAAATGCTAGACATTACGAATACAGTAGAAAGTCGTGAAGGTGTAGTACGAAGTGAGCTTCATTCCTATCAACCTTTTACGTTTGGATTAAATAACAATGATGAAATTCATTTTATTATTAATCAACAAGATGTTTACACCTTACCACACGAAAGCTACCTCTATATTGAAGGGCGATTAGAAAAGTCTGATGGAAGTGGACCAAGCACTTCACAACTAAACAACCATGCTCTAGCTTTTCTCTTTTCTGAAGCGCGATATGAAGTAAATAATGTTGAAATAGATCGAACGAAGAATGTTGGTATTACAAGTGCAATGAAACTCTACCCTTCTTTCTGTGATGAAGAAAGTAATCTTTTGCGGATGACTGGATGGTGTCCAAAAGCTACTAACAACTGGATGATTAATGAGGATGGTACTTTTACGGGTATGTTATCACTGAAACATATTTTTTGATTCGCAGAAGACTTTACACGTATTATAATCAACGCAAAACAAGAGCTTTTTCTAATCGGTGATCGAAGTGATTACAATTCTCTTAAAGCAGTAGAAACACCTGTAGAATCGAAAATAACACTGCATCGTATACTGTGGCGGATTCCACATGTAACCTTATCTGATCGTGAAAAACTTCGATTGCTCAAGATTGTAGAAAATGATACACCAATACCTATACGTTTTAGAAGTTGGGAGCTGCATGAATATCCTGTGTTACCACTTACAAACAAGCATAGCTGGGTTGTTAAAACATCACGTTTTACTGAGAAGCCCTTGTATATTATTTTTGGATTTCAAACTAATCGTAAATTCAATCACGAAAAAGATAGCTCACTGTTTGATCACTGCAAATTAAGACACGTTAGACTATATCTCAACGGAATTACGTATCCCTACGAAAACATCGACATTAACTTTGAGAAAAATAAGTTTGGGATGCTCTATGACATGTTTTGTAAATTTCAATCATCGTATTATCAGAAAGAAGATCGTCCGCTATTTACACCTCAAGAATTTAAAAATAAAGCCCCGATTGTAGTTATAGACTGCTCTTATCATGAAGAATCTATAAAAGAATCTCCAGTTGATATTCGTTTAGAATTTGAAACATCTGAAAACATTCCTGCTAACACAGCAGCCTATTGTCTTATTATTCATATGAGTGATGTTACTTACCATCCGCTAACGAATATTGTTACGAGACTATAAAAAAGAATAGATCTTTATCATTTTCATTAGTGTGTGCTTTTATGTTTCACGAGTGAGTGAGGCTATTAAGATGTTCTATAAACGTAGATCGTCGATGCCGAAACATCTTATTCAATACTTACCACCAGGATTTTTATATACGTACGCTGCCTCTTACGTACATAATTTTTGGGACATTCTTCCACTACACAGTAAGATGTCAATCGAAGTAGCTTTATGCAGAACTTGTGAACGAATTACAAGCATCGAGGAGAAAATGGTGATGATGATTGGGATGGACCAAATCCGAGGATTGAACACTGTACACAGTGTATGAATGAACTTTCTCTAGTACCTCATGATGATGATGATGATGATTCCGAAAAGGAATAACAGCAAGGTAAGAAGTATATGATCTTCTCTGAAAAGCATAACATACTTAGTATAATATATTTCTAAATGCTTTGTTTAATTTGAATGTTGCAGGAGGCATTTCAGAAGCATACGTTGTTAAGAAGCACACCAACCTTGTCAGCAGCAAAAAAAAAAACGAACACTGTTGTAGTACATTTGTAAATAAATATTTGATCGCATTCAAAAATGTTGTACTTATTGCATTGCTTTACTCCGACTTACTCTTAAGAAAAACTATCAGGTCTAAACATGCACAATGATGTCATCACAACAGCACGTGCTTACTCTAGCTTTCCCGATTCATGTTTAAACTTGTTCGAATTTACCGCTACCACATTCCTTTACATCGACTTACTCTTAAGAAAACGGACAAGTCTAAACATGCATGATTACGTCATCACTGCAGCACGTCCTTACTCTAGCTTGCCCGATGCGTGATTAAACTTGTTCGAATTAACCGCCACCACATTTCAACTAAAGAGTGCAGCAGCGAGGTAAGCGATGTAAGATGGCAGTAGCTAAAGATGGCAGCACTGTTCTCTCTGGATTAAAGATGGCTGCCTGTCAAAAAGATTTTTTCAAATTATCCGCCACTACATAGAGTGCAGCACTGAGGTATTGCGATGCAAGATGGCGGGTGACAGCTTGTCAAATAGATTTTTTTTCAAAGGTAAGTAGCTAAAGAGGGCAGCACTAAGGTTAGCATTGCAAGATGGTGGATGACAGCTGTGACGTAAAATATTACTCGCAAGATAGCACCACGATGCTCTTTTCATTAAAGATGGCAGCTTGTTAAATAGAATTTTTCAAATTAACCGCCTCGAAGGTAAGTAGCTAAAGAGGGCAGCACTGTTCTCTCTGGATTAAAGATGGCTGCTTGTCGAAAATAATTTTTCAAATTAGCCGCCTCAAAGGTAACTAGCTAAAGAGGGCACCACTGTTCTCTCTGGATTAAAGATGGCTGCTTGTCGAAAAGAATTTTTCAAATTAACCGCCTCAAAGGTAAGTAGCTAAAGAGGGCAGCACTGTTCTCTCTGGATTAAAGATGGCTGCTTGTTGAAAATAATTTTTCAAATTATCCGCCACCACAAATAGGGCAGCACGGTGCTCTCTTGATTAAAGATGGTGGATGACAGCTGAAGAGCGCGTAGAATTTGTTTCCAAACAAGAGCACGTGGAATTTGCCGCCACCACATAGAGTACAGCACTGTTCTCTCTAGATTAAAGATGGTGGATGACAGAAAAGCGCATAGGTTTGTTTCCAAACAAGAGCACGTGGAATTTGCCACCACCACATAGAGTGCAGCACTGTTCTCTCTGGATTAAAGATGGTGGATGACAGAAAAGCACATGGGTTTGTTTCCAAACAAGAGCACGTGGAATTTAACGCCACCACATTTCAACTAAAGAGTGCGGCACTGTTCTCTCTGGATTAAAGATGGTGGATGACAGAAAAGCACATGGGTTTGTTTCCAAACAAGAGCATGTGGAATTTGCCAGCACCACATAGAGTGCAGCACTGTTCTCTCTGGATTAAAGATGGTGGATGACAGCTGTCAGAAAAGCACATAGGTTTGTAAAGCACGTGGAATTTGCCGCCACCACATTTCAAAGGTATCTAGCTAAAGATGGCAGCACGGTGCTCTCTGGATTAAAGATGGCGGATGATAGCTGTCAAAAAAGCGCATAGGTTGGTTTCCAAACAAGAGCATGTAGAATTTGCCGCCACCACATTTCAACTAAAGAGTGTAGCACTGAGGTTTGTGATGCAAGATGGCGGATAACAGCTGTCAGAAAATAGCACGTGAATTTGTTTCCAAACAAGAGCACGTAGAATTTGCCGCCATCACATTTCAACTAAAGATTGCAGCACTGTTCTCTCTGGATTGAAGATGGCGGATGACAGCTGTGACGTACTACATTTCAAAGGTAAGTAGCTAAAGAGGGCAGCACTGTGCTCTATAGATTAAAGATGGCGGATGACAGCTGCACGTGGCTTTGTTTACCTCGCGCTAGTGAGGTTAAGTTGGTAGCACTAAGGTTTAGACCCGTCAAGATGGCAGCACTGCGGGTGACAGGTGATGAATTTGCATCTACTACGATAAAGAGGGCAGCACAGTGCTCTGTGGTTTAAAGATGGCGGATGACAGCTGCACGTGGCTTCGTTTACCACACGCTAGTTAGGTTAAGTTGGTACCACTAAGGTTTAGGCCCGTCAAGATGGCAGTACTGAGGTTAGCGATGCGTTGTTGTCTATCAAAACGCACGTGGCTGTCGAAACACACGTGGCTTTGTTTACCTCGCGCTAGTTAGGTTAAGTTGGTACTACTGAGGTTTAGGTCCGTCAAGATGGCAGTACTGAGGTTAGCGATGCGTTGTTGTCTGTCAAAAAGCACGTGGCTGTCAAAAAACACGTGGCTTTGTTTACCTCACGCTAGTTAGGTTAAGTTGGTACCACTGAGGTTTAGGCCCGTCAAGATGGCAGCAGTGAGGTTAGCGATGCGTTGTTGTCGATGACAGCTGTCAAAAAGCACGTGGCTTTGTTTACAAATTAAATCTCCCGCCAAAATTCAAATTTCCCGCCAGAATTCAAATTTCCCGCGCCGCGCGAGGAGGAGGAGGCCGCAGAACCATCCGATTATACTACTCACTCCATAGTTTCTTTTAAATCCCCAATCCCTCCTACACAGTATTCTACTGATCACAATCTCCGCTTTCTTAAACTTCACCCGTGCTACATTTACCGGATCCCACAAATCCCCAACTATGTTGATACTTATATTAGCTTGCCTTACGTTGTTGGTACAAACGTGGAATACTACCACCTTCTCCTTCCCCTCCTCCTTCTCTTCTACGTTTCTCAGCATCTGCCTCAACCTAATTCCTGGATAACACTCTATCATGTTTCCCTTTCCTCCATACACTTTCCCCACGTGTCCAACGATGGAATTCCCCATGACCAGAGCCTCAACCCTACCCACCTCATTTGATCCCCTCCCCTCCTGGTCAGCCCTATCTTTCCTGATAGCTGCAGAAGCTACTTCCTCCTCCCTTTTCTCCTTCCCATGGCTCTGTTCCACCAGTCTTTACCTATCCACTGCTCCACATTTCCCCTTCCTACCTCTTCCCTTCCTCCTGCTTCCACACATCCTAGCAACAGTTCACTGTTCCTCATCTTTCCTCTGTTGCTCTACCTGGAGTGGATCGAATGGATTTCTCACAGACAACTGTCCTGAATTCTGTTCCCGAATAGAGCTCTTAGCCTGCAGTCCCTTTACACTTAGAATATTAGACCACCGGTCTTCTACAGTTCCCCCCTTTCCTTCCCATCCTTCTTTTACACTTACTGTAACCTGTACATTGTTTGAGGGAGGCCTACCTTCATTCTTGTCTTGTGTGAGAATCCTAATTATCTCCCTCAAACTCTCCACCTCCCCTCTCATACCGCTCAATGCCTCGCCACACCCACAGTTCCTAGACTTGCACTCTTTAGCCATTCTTTACGGACAAAATGAAAAGAAAACAACTTTCCTTGTGCAAAAAAGTGAAGGAAAGGAATATTGTCTAGGATAGTACTCAAAGGTCACACGACAATTAGGTAATTAATATACTACTACATTTTAATACTACTTAGACGTATTCTATTTTTATTCTACAACACCCTGACAGATAAAAAAGCACAGTATTTGATCGGGGATGGATATTATTGAAATTCGAAATGAAGCCTTGAATGAGATTATTATGTGTATTTGAGAAAGTTGTTAGTCTCCCCGTAGTGTGTGTTAATATGAGCCTACGAGAGAAGTTGTTGATAGATGAGGTCGCCCCCAAGTAATGTAATCAGCTCAGAAAAATATTAGCCCTGTTGTGAAACGGAAGGTCGCTGAGTAGCGAGACTGGCTTCCAAAACAGCAGACCAAGTCTAGTGAGTAGATTTGCTTTTTGACATTTACAGCTGTTAGCCAAGCAGGTGGCGTGGAAAGGAAAGACGACGGTGGGCGTTGTATTACGCTCATATGCCGCGAGATCAGACGGGAATATTTCCTTTTGCCTTCTTATGGTGATATTTTTGCTTTGCTTTATTTTTAGGTTTGTTCATGTGTGATGTGTGTTGAAATTTATGTTGTCTTGTTGTTAAATTGGGGATACAGCCCGTAAGCTGTTTTGATGATTGTTGGCATTTCTAGTTCTGCCCATATCTTTGTATTGAACCGGGATTCACATGTAGAATCTGTGTTTTAGTATGGATTTCGTTTTGCCAAACTTGTACCAGTGTATCGTATTTGATTTTTATTACCGTATTCACGGATGTACATATAGATCGGCCGAACTCCCTAGTATTTGATCGCATATCGTAAATTCATGTCAAGCACATTCAGTCGTGGTTAGCCACTCGAAATGGCACTTAGCGGAAGCAGACTTACAATCATATAACTCCGTGAACTTAGTTTGACATGACTCCATGTTAACCAAGAACTTTGATGTTATATAGTTTGATCTGAGAAGATATTTTAATTTTCGTTTAATTTTGTAAATCAGTGTGGAACTTTATTGGAGTTTATTTGATCTGTAATTAGTTTGATTCATTTTATCATTGTTATTTTGTGCAGATCTTTGTTTTGGGACCGATTTTAGGCCATTTCTATTTTGATTGTTTTTTTCAATTTAGTTTGGATCGCTTATTTTTCTGAAATAAAACCATCTTTCCCCTTAAATGTATTTATCATTCGACATTCCTGTCATTATACTTAGATGTAAGTAACCCACTAGAGCTCAGACCTAGGTGGTCTTTACAAGGTGATTTTCGAGAAAATGCCAAATTGAATCATTTTTATAAGAAGTGGAATGGAGTTTTCAAGAAGAGACGACACCTACAAGTTCTTATTTTTAAAGGTAGGGTCACGTGGAGTTGATACGCCGCGTCCAAGGAGGCATAAAATTGCATAGAGTAGGCAGGTCCAATCCTCACTAATGACCATTTGAGTATGCTACAGAACTCTGCATTAGAAAGATTTTACTTAAATTGCGTGGACCTGAGATGCTTGTATGGCATTGTCATTAATGTTCATGCAGAGTTGTTATGTTTGTAGTCCCGCATGAGGGTTGGCTAAATGATATTGTTTTACTTTGTTTTCTTGGTGAGTTAATAATGTTGTGAGTAACAAGCATATATACTCAGTTTTATTGTACAACCTAGTCACTGCGTGGAACTCCAACTAACCGTCGGTGAGTTTTACCACACTCAATGAATGCAGTTCTTACATATTTACAGCCATCGTGAATTGAATTTCTTTGTTTCGTTTTGTGTGTTTTATTCACACCGTGGTGGTTTTATCTCTATTGGGCTCACTAACGCTGGGTTTATCCTTTCATTCAAGTTGAATCAACACGTGCTTACTTGATTTCGTGATTTAGTGATTTTTATTTTGCAATTTTGTAATTTTTATGTTTCTACCTGTGGGGAGTCTTAATATGGCAAGTTAACCAAGGGGAGGTAACTTTTCGCAGATCTAGAAGTGATAGGGGGTTCATGGGCTACAAAGTGACATACTGCTCACAAACTAAGAAAAATGATACTTGTTTCACTTGCACAAACTTACCACTAAGTTAATCAATTAAAATAAACGTTTGTAATTAATTAAATCCCATTGAATTAACTTGGTCATTTAATTAACTTATATATTTTCCTATCGCAATTTCCTTACATGATCGGATATAACCTTTCTATCATTCCAGATGCTTCCAACTCAGATTGTCGTCCCCTAGTCCCCCTTAAGTGCACTACTTGAACAAGCATGGTCCTTATCGTGACTTACACACGCCCATTCTAGAATGCATAAATCTTAATCCCCATTCACACACTTCCGACTTGTTGCTTTAACACTCTGTTCCCCAAATAAGCGAGGCGTACTGTACATGTAGTATATTTGAATAGCTTTTTTTTTTTTTTTTTGAAACGACACATTTCAAGATTTTGCCTAAATTGAGTTAACGCAAGTAATACAGTCTTTAAGTATAGATCTACCGTTTTCTGCAGAAACTACACATGTCACTGCATTGCTTTATCTGGTAGCTCTGCCTGGTAATGATAGTTTGTTGGAGAAACAGCACTTGTCACTGACATGTGCACGTTATCCGTAAAATGAACTGGCTTGCTGTATCCAATCGGCAGTTCCACTCATCCAGCTGGCAGAAATTGCAGTAGCAGAATATTACTTATACGCAAAAGGAGGGCAAAAAAATTTTAATCCAAAATGAAATTCGTCAAAGAGAAATGCTTGGAAGACCATTCAATTGCTGCTATTACATTGGATTTTATGCAAAATTTGCCCCTGCCAGATATCCCTGTGCAGGATACTTTTTACTTCCGTCAGTTAACAGTGAATATATTTAGCGTCACATCACTGGGTCCTCATAAGACGAAGTTTTGTACATATCATGAAGGGCAAGGACATAAAGGTCCGAATGAGGTTGCCTCTTTTCTTTTGGACTTCATTAACAATGCCTAATTCGGTACTACAGCTCCGTGTGTTTTCAGACTCTTGCCCTGGACAAAATCATAACCACACGGTCATTCGATTTTTCGTAGCTTTGGTGACTATGGGCAGATTTCAGACAATTAATCAGCATTTTCCTCAAAGAGGACAATCTTATTTACCCAATGACAGGCATTTTGCTGCAGTAAAAAGAGTGGTAAGGAAAAATGACAGAATTTACGTTCCCAAAGATTATACAGAGATGATTGTACTGTCCACAAGTCAAAGAAAGTTTACAGTTAAAATGGTTGAATCCAAAGATATTATTGACTTCAAATACTGGTGGCCTTCATTCTTTAAAAAAATTGGCTATCTGTGGAATCAATTAATCGCAGACTTCCACGAGACCAAAACAATCGTTCCAGATATCGCTCTTCAGTCACTTCACATACTCACGTGAAAGGCCGAATACTGTATAAGCTCGAGATTTCATTGACGGTCTAGTGGTACATACGTTCAATCTAGGTATCAGGAATTCTATGAGTGTCATAACGTTCCCTACAAAGTTAGCATATCCAGGAGAAAGACTGCCTATTCAGGAGAAGGAAAACAATGCAGTATATTCCAGAAGAGCATCTTGATTTCTACAATGAGATTATCAATTGGCCAGTTACCAAAGATAATGTGTTCGGTGATGACTAGAATGAATACTGACCAAACACTTTTGTAAAACAGCGAAAATATATTTTGTAACAAATTAATTTTTGTCGCCCATTTTTTTTTTGTAAAACAGCACATGTCAAGGGGATATAATTTCCGACACACCTAAACTACTGCAATATTAATTCCTTTATTTTTTAATAAAAACATAGATTTCAATGTCCTCTGCCTATAAAACAGTGTTGTATTGTTTACCGTTCCTGTACGTCTCCAAACTAAGATTTATTGACATGTGCTGTTTCAGAAAAAAAAACTGATTCATTTACATTGCATTGTTAGAGATTTGCTTAAGGAAGTTCTCAAATCGTTCTATAAAACTCTATGTCCGGTGAAAACTTTAATATTCACAATATTTTTCGCGCGTTATCACTGACGTCCGGCCGACCCGATGAGGTTTGGACTCAGGCAACCGTTACTCTCCCAGTTCGGCGAGTCAAAGTTCATACCATATGAGTTACTCATACAAGTAGAAGATCACTGCCCCAACAAGTGGGCGTGAGCGCTATTGTGACGTCAGGCCAATGATATTTGCAGCTCTTACACACAACGTTTCGCCACTGACCTAATCAAGGAAAATACGACACAATGCTGGGATTCTGGGAGTTGGAGTTCGCGAATATCTCGCTCTCGCGATATTGAAGCCGCACGTAACCTACCAATATACCATTCCTTTTATTGACGTATCCATTTCATGATTTCTCAGTTTCATCTTAAGATATTTTTGATTAAATTCAATGTATTTCGTTCATTTTAACAAATAATTCTGTGTCAGTACAATTAGAATCTTTTAGATCAAAATTAATATTATATGATGACTTTCAAGAACTCGAGGAACCCCTGAGATTAAAGAAGGGATTGTAGGTACTTTTTCCGCATCAGCCGCACCGAATGATGAATCGCTTTGGGGCACAGTATTAATTATGAATAGATGTAATTTATATGTAATGTTCAGGTATACTGAGAGTGATTTTCAGTAGCTTGGTATGTACCTCATAGGGCACCCAGTGCACCCGATACATAACAAGTGTTCACTTGTACAACCAGATTTTAACACCTTTTAATAGAGAAAGCATGATTCGCAGCGCTACGTAGCTTAAGAAATGCTATCTTTTCCATTGCCGTTATGATACGCCAGTTAAGTCCTCCACTCAAGTAGTATAGCTAAGCGGGTTCTAAATCACTGGCGTCAGCATTTTTGGTGCTGATTCAGCACCCGAGGTCACTGACCCCTAGTTGTATAGCTATGCGGGTTCTGACCACGAGGTCATCGACCCCCTGTAGTAGGGATGTGCCGATTCGCGGATTTTGCATAAGAGAGCGAACCTCCCTCTTACGGCTAGTTCTCCATCCCGACGTGGATTTTGCATAAGACAGTAAGCCTAACCTCACAGTCGCCATCTTCGAGGGGCCTAAACACACTTTAACGGCTAGATGCTCTTCCTGACGTCAACAGTCGCCATCTTGGATGGGCTTAATCTCACTTTAACGGCTAGATGCCCTTCCCGACGCCATCTTGAGTAGTAGGGCAATAGGAATTCTCGCGCAGCTATTTTGAGTAGTATTGCAATAGAGATTCCCATTAGAGAGCATGTCAAACCACATGGATGGGGCCTAACTACACAGGCCCTAGTTCTACGGCTAGATGCACTTCCGGACGCCATCTTGTGTAGTAGATCAAAGGCAATTCTCGCGACGCCATCTTGAGTAGTAGAGCAACGGTGATTCGCAATAAAGTGTAGACCTCACCTCATGAAGGGGTGGAAGTACACGACGAGTACAGTTTTACGGTAAGATGCAATACTGAAGCCATTTGGAGGGGAATAACCAAACAGGATACAGTTTTAGGTCAGATGACCTTGCCTACGCCATTTTGATTCTCCCACTAGAGGGAGCACATATAGCCTAACCTAGTTTCATAGCCAGGTGCCCTTCTGGACGTCACCTTGGAGGGGCCTAACTACACAGGGCTCAGGTTTATGAACAGATGCCCCTCCCGGCGCCAACTTGGAGAGGCGTAGCTACACAGCGCCCAATTCGACAGACAGATGCCTTTCTCGTTGCAATTTTGGAGGGGCATAACAACACAGTCTCAATCTTGGGTTCAGTTTTACGGTCTGATGTCATTCTCTCCTTACAGACGACATTTTGGAAGGGCCAAACTATACTGTTGCAGTTTTACGGATAGATGCCTTTCCCGTAGATTGTGTCAGTTTGATCTGTAAAGAGTTTTTCTATATAAGGAGCCAAGAGAGAACCATAGGTATTTCCAATAATAGTCCTAAACTGATTTCAAAACTCTGGCGTGAACATCACTTCGGACAAAGAAGGTAGATCTTGTGTTGATGTAGTAGATGTTTCAGCAATAGCATCTGTAGTTAAAAACTTAACTCGCTTTGATGGTCAATCAATCAAAAAATACTGATCTACATTTAGGGCAGTCGCCCAGGTGGCAGATTCCCTATCTGTTGTTTTCCTAGTCTTTTCCTAAATGATTGCAAAGAAATTGGAAATTTATTGAACGTCTCCTCTGGTAAGTTATTCTAATCCCTAACTCCCCGTCCTATAAATGAATATTTGTCCCAATTTGTCCTCTTGAATTCCAACTTTATCTTCATATTGTGACATTTCCTACTTTTATAAACGCCACTTAAACGTATTCGTCTACTAATGTCATTCCACGCCATCTCTCCGCTGACAGCTCGGAACATACCACTTAGTCGAGCAGCTCTTCTTCTTTCTCTCAGTTCCTCCCTACCCAAACTTTGCAACATTTTTGTAACGCTACACTTTTGTCGGAAATCACCCAGAACAAATCGAGCTGCTTTTCTTCGGATTTTTCCAGTTCATGAATCAGGTAATCCTGGTGAGGGTCCCATACACTGGAACCATACTCTAATTGGGGTCTTACCAGAGACTTATATGCCCTCTCCTTTACATCCTTACTACAACCCCTAAACACCCTCATAACCATGTGCAGAGATCTGTACCCTTTATTTACAGTCCCATTTATGTGATTACCCCAATGCAGATCTTTCCTTATATTAACACCTAGATACTTACAATGGTCCCGAAAAGGAACTTTCACCCCATCAACGCAGTAATTAAAACTGAGAGGACTTTTCGTATTTGTGAAACTCACAACCTGACGTTTAACCCCGTTTATCAACATACCATTGCCTGCTGTCCATCTCACAACATTTTCGAGGTCACGCTGCAGTTGCTCACAATCTTGTAACATATTTGTTACTCTATAGAGAATAACATCATCCGAAAAAAGCCTTACCTCCGATTCCACTCCTTTGCTCATATCATTTATATATATAAGAAAACATAAAGGTCCGATAATACTGTCTTGAAGAATTCCCCTCTTAATTATTACAGGGTCAGGTCCATACTGAACATCAATTTCTTTATCAATAACTAAAACGTCGTAACGATGTGATGAACAACATGTAGCACACATACGTTTAAAGTCATTGAATGTCATATCAGTGTTAACATGATCATCATACACATGCCGCATGGTGCACTCATCTTGACGAAAATGCACAATAAACTTTCTGTTGTCGCGTACCAACTGCCTAGGCACACGAGAATAGGTTCAACATAAATAGATGCAATCTACATTCATTTGTCACCCCATACTAAAGTATACAGGAATAACTTTTTGCTGTTCTGTTGTGACATCGTCAAGGATCATAAGAGAATTGGGGAGCACATCATTTGGTGATGGTACTTGCTCATGTGAACTAAATTTAAAATATTCTTTTCATCATTAACCTGATTATGTATTACAATTTGTAGAATAGTACAGAGTGACTTGCCGAGAACGTAAATATTCTCCAAGCATGAAACAACGATATCCAGAGAAAACGAAGAAAACTAAAACTGTTGGATTGAACGATGTTGTAAAGGCTGCACGAAAAGCTATTCATGGGGAATACAATCCGCGTGTAGCTATTACTCAGGCACTTCGCGCTGCAATTGCGAGAATTTCAACAATGTGCAGAGCAATGTTTGTAAACGTGCACGAATTATTCCTGTACCAACACGAGGACGAATTCTTCCTGCGCTGCTTGCTGGACTAGCAGCCTTAGGCTCTTTGGTGGGTGGTTCTAGAGCTGTAGCAAGAACTGTTAAGGCTGTAGAAGTAGCGAACCAACAGTTGAAAGAGAGTGAACGTCATAACAAGGCTATGGAGGCAATTGCATTACGACGCAAAGGCGTACACATGAAGTTTGCGCCATACTAAGAGGGCTTGTCATCTTCATATTTCCAGAAAACGTCCACTGAATGCAATGCCACATCGAGCTCTAACCCACGAGGAAGTTTCTACGTTTGGTAAATAACATGGAATTAATTATTTTTTGGTGTGTGTATGCGCAATCAACTAACAGCGTGCCCATGTGAAAGAGAGAGTGCTCTAAAAACTTAGACAACAGTCGCGGACCTGGAACACATTACGTAGCCTACGTAAAACATATAACTAACGTATGGTATTTCGATAGCTATGGAGACTTACCTACCCCATTTCGGTTCAAACGTTTTTTCGGAAGCAGTGCAGACATTGTTTAACCCTTTATAGGGCAAAAGAGTGGGGGTATTAAAAAAATATATTTTATGGTTAATTTGTACATGAAATGTATGTAAGACTATGGATGTACAACTAGTTTATGGATTTACACCTTATTTTGTAAAATATGGGGTGGGAAATTATTATCCCACTGACCGTTCCAGATAGGTAACGTCTGTGTGTGGGCAGTGGGATAATAATTTCCCACTTAAAAATATTTATGATAATGCGCTCATTACGTATTAATTACTTTATTGACATCAATATAATACAATAACATTACATACTACATGGCCTATGGATTAAAAAATGATAATGAAATCTCTCAAACCTAATTTACTTTGGTTGTAGAAAAATTTGAAAATACTGTCTATGATTTGTGAAATGGTTCAAAGCATGATTTACATAATGCAACATTACATTTCATGTTACTTCTTTTACTCGATATTACACTGTGCAAAGCGACGATATGCTTTTATTAGCTCAGGTAGATGGCTGCCGATATCTGATAATCTCGCCGTATTTTCGATCGTTGCTTGTCCATCGGACCTGTTTCTTTTCCTTCTACGCTGTTCGCTAAGGTATAGCCAGGGCGTTTCTTGCTCGAAAATGACTGTATCAGTTCGTTTACTAGTTGTGACCTTACCTTCAGGTGTGATGTACCTTTTGTCTTCTCTTTCATTTCCGCTTTGTACACTGTGTATGAATTGACGATCACAATATCCAGGAAGTAATAAAAATCTTGAGCCACCATCTTCTTGACTTCTTGACCTGCCAATAAAAGATAACATGAACCTATGCGACACTATGTATAGGAATTCCAATCATAGTAGGTTGCGTGCGTTGAACATTGTTTTTTCTTACCTACCAGAGTACTGGACACGATCTTCAGCATCAGAATTTCCACCTTCCTCCGAGTCCACAGCTTGTTCTTCCGATATTTCATCCAGCCAGACTTCAATCTTTGCTTCCATATTCAGAGCAGTAGTAATCACCCTACAAATAGTTCCAATATAATACTGTATTAACATTATTATTATTATTATTATTATTATTATTATTATTATTATTATTATTATTATTATTATTATTATTATTATTATTATTATTATTATTATTATTATTATTATTACCAAGCTACTATTAGAGGAAACATGCTTTACCTATGTTCATGATTTGAAACCACTTATTAGAAGAACTAAATAACACAAATACAGTCCAAGCAAAATTAGGCCTAGATCTTGCATAAAATCCAAGTACTGACTAAGTGCAAATGACAATAACATCTTTGTCCGTCGTCATAAGGGGAAACTTAAAACAGTTTTAGAATAAGGAATTATAGTAAGTTTGAAAAATATGTAAATAATTTTGAAATAGCATCTTACTAAGTTGCAGAGAAACTATGAAATTATCATTGATTCTGTTAGTAGTATTCCAAATGACACAACGGATGGATCATTATGATATTCATGGCACAAATACATTTGCTCCTTGAATAAAACATGATAAACTGCATCTCTGAAGTATATACTAACCTTTAGAAATCTTCTGTCTTGAGTATTCCACACCTTCTTACTACAAACACCGTTTCACTGCAACTGAACACAAAGTGACAGCCACTGTACGCGCACTAGGAACCACTGGGATATATACTTCCCACCTAGTGATTTAGGTCACAGTAGCGATCAGGTTATTAAGTTTGAAATGAAACTGTGCAGCCCTCTTACATTAGCAAGTGGAACTGCATGCTCTGAAACAACTGGGAAGATAATCTCCCTAAACCCGTTACGTATATACGAGGTGGGAAGATAATATCCCAAAGACCTATAAAGAGTTAAAATGAAAATAGTGTGTAAAAATTCAATAAACGCATGTGCGGACGATTATGTTCTTATAGCAAACCCAGACAGCAAAGAGGATTATTATGCACGTGATGACTAATGGTGAAAAAACGTTCGCTGTACGCTGAGAAGGACATGAAACAACCATCTACTCTAATCCACCTATCTAACTCGGTTATCAGCCACATAGTCTTGGACTTGTGTCGTTTGAAAGCTACAATAAAATTTATAATGCGGGTGATGGCGTAAACAAGTTCTATTACGATGAGTATGTGCTAACCCTACCATCAGGCTGTTATTCAGTAGACGATATTCATGACTACATTGAAAGTAAGTTAACTGAACATTAATTATTGAACAGTTTAGAGAAGTTAGTTTTAGTAATCATAAATACAAGTTCTCAATTACTGTAAACAATATCACACATAAATGTGTTATTGAGTCTTCATTTAATAATGACTTCAAATAACAACCCGATTCGATTGGACCATTGCTTGCATGTCCACCAAGAGAGCTCATACCGAAGGTACATAACGAGTGTGATCAACCTATAACACACCTCGATGATCATCATGTGAACATTAGAGAATTGAATAGTAATCAACAACCTTCGCACGTCTTGCACGACTTTATTAATCACAGAGGGACGTGGATTTACTATTCGTGAGAAACCATCAGTAGTTCTTTATCATACTGCGTCTGTAAAACACATTAGTAGCATCATTCTTAGGCTCGTAAATAAACATATTCAGCTTATTCATTTCGATCAGCACACACACGTAGCTTAAAAACTTCCTCTTCAACCAGTACGAAAAACATCTGTAAAACACAGTGCTCATTCCGAAGACATACTACATGTTTGCGAAGACTCAACGAGTTAACAGATAACCATAAGCAGATACTCCAAGATTTGTGTTGTACGTTACTACAACAAAATGGAAGAAATGCTTGACATGAACACAGTAGAAACTCATGAAGGTGTAGTAGGAAGTGAGCTTCATTCTTATCAACCTTTTACGTTTGGATTGAATATCAATGAGTAAACTCGCTTTATCATTTATCAGCAAGATGTATACACCCTACCACACGAAGGCTAAGTCTATATTGAAGGACGACTAGACAAGTCGGATGGAAGTGGGCCAAGCACATCTCAACTAAACAACCATGCTCTAGTTTCTCTCTTTTCTGAAGCACGATATGAAGTAAATAATGTGGAAATAGGTAGAAGAATGTTCGTATTACAAATGCAATGAAACTCGACTCATCTTTTTGTGATGAAGAAAGTAATATTTTATGGTTGGCAAGATGATGTCCAAAAGCTACTAAGAAGTGGATGATTAATGAGGACGGAAATTCTACAGGTATGTTGTCATTGAAACAAATTATTGGCTCCGCAGAAGACTTTCGACACAAAACAAGAGCTGGTTCCCATCCATGATCGAAGCGATTAAAAGTCTCTTAAAGCAGCAGAAACACCAGTAGACTCGAAACACTTCATCTTATATTGTGGAGGATTCCCCATGTAACATTATCTGATCGAGAAAACTTCGTTTGGTCAAGATTGTAGAAAATGATACACCATTACCTATACGTTTTCGAAGTTGGGAACGGCATGAAAATCCTGTGTTACCACCTACAAACGTCACGTTTTACTGAAACGCCTTTGTATATTATTTTCGGATTTCAAACCCATCGTAAATTCAACCATGATAAAGATAGCTCGCAGTCTGTTCACTATAAATTAAGAAATATTAGACTATATCTCATCGGAATTACGTATGCATACGAAAAACTGGACATTATTATTGAGAAAAATAAATTTGGGTTGTTCTATGATATGTTTTCTAAATTCCAACCATCGTATAATCAGAAAGAAGATCGTCCACTATTTTCGCCTGAAGAATTTAAAAAGAAAACACCGATTGTAGTTTTTAGACTGCTCTTATCATGAAGAATCTATAAAAGAATCTCCTATCGATATTCGTTTAGAATTTGAAACATCTGAAAACATTCCTGCTAACACAACAGCCTATTGTCTCATTATTCATATGAGTGATTTTACTTACCATCCGCTGACGAATATTTTTACAAGGCTAATAAATAAGGATAGCCCTCTATCATATCATGAACATTAGTGTGTGCTTCTACATTGTACTCTATGGAACGGAGAGAAGAAAAAGCCCACACGGTTATAGACAATCGTCTTGATAACAAACAAATCTGCGAATGTGCGTGCTGTTCGCATGCTAATACGCAACATCTTATTTATCTCACACAAGAAAGTGAGGCTATTAAGTTGTTCTATAAAAACAGAACCTTATAACAGATGCCAAAATATCTGATTCAATGTTTACCACCAGGATTTCTATCTACGTACGCTGCTCCTTTCGTAGATGCTTTTTGGGACATCCTTCCCCTCCACAGTAAGATGTCAATCAATGTAGCTTTATACAGACCCTGTTAACAACATTACAAACATCGAGGTAAAAATGGTCGGATGGACCTAATCTGAAGACTTAAAACTGTACACAGTGTAAGGAGGAACGTTTTCCTTTCATTACAGTACCTGATAATGATTCAGAAAGGAACAAAACATATGAATAACAACAAAGTAAGAAAGCATAACAGACATAGTAAAATATAATTTAAAATCTGAATTTTTAAATTAAGATTTTAAAATTAATGTTTTGTTTAATTTGAATGTTGCAAAGGAAGCATGCTACCTCTTCGCAGTAAGCTGTTAAGGAGTACAGCAATATTGTGGGCAGCATAACCAAGACTGTTGTATAACCGATAGTAGTTAGTGTAATTTTGTAAATAATTATACAATATATATTTCATCAAATTCAAAATGTTCTACTTATTGCATTCTCTTTGCCTCCTTACGCCTATCGAAAATATTCACACTCATAAAATCTATAAAAGCTTGAGTCTAATAATCTCAGCTCGGCACGTGCTCAGCATAAGATCATGTTGTTTTGAACGTAAATCACTCACTTGATTAAATAACAACATTTATTACACTTACGACACTTATATAACACATTATAAATACTTAATACTTCGTGTTGATGAGCAGATGCCCTCGATAATAGTCAGTCACATGTTCTCGTGTTCTCTCGCTCGAGGCACCCAAGCATAACAGTCTCTCATCCCCTTCCATCCACACCACTCCCGGCCGAGGGCCTTCAAAATAAATACACACTGAAGGGTGCTGCTGTCTGTCCTAAAGTGGTAGCGAGTAACTAGGTGGTCTAGCCATAGCTAGGCCGGAACATGGTCCCCACCGTTGAATCACTATGATTCAATCGAATTAAATTGCCTGATATGCCCTCATGAGAGTTCAGTTCAATTCAAGCATCACGCAGGCACTGACATACAGATTTCACGTTCAGTAACCAAAATGAGTTGATCATTCAACAAAATATACACATAAACATAGGCAAAACAGAAACACAAGCAACAAAATATTTACATACTGTTAACAGAAGGTACTAAGTAGGTTGACTGTGTCCTCATCCATTATTATGCAGCATGAATTAAGCACACTATAAGTTCTCATTTCAAATCACACACACAACGCCATAATTACACTCTGAAATGAACAAGAAACAAATATTCACATGAAACACATTATGTTTTAGCCAGAACGATCCTGTTTAGTGTTCAATAGGTAATGGAATTAACTTGTTAACAGGTCGTTTAAAAAGACCACTGGTTGTTCTGACGGTAGCCACTCGTGCAAGTCCATCCTTTCCCAGGGTGGACAGTCTCCACCACAGCAAACTTCCAACAGAGAGGAGGAAGGTTGTCCTCCTTCAGAAGAACAACTGTTCCAGTAGCTAGGTTCTCCTTGGGACAGGTCCATTTCTTCCTCTGCTGCAGTGAGTTCAGGTAATCGGCAGACCACCTCTTCCACAACTGCTGCTGCATTGCCTGGATACGCTGCCATCGAGACAATCTGTTCATGGGCAGGTCAGTAATGTCAGGCTCAGGAATGGTTGTAAGGGGGGCACCAATTAGGAAGTGGGCAGGTGATAAATAATTAAGGTCACTGGGGTCATTGGATAACGCAGATAGGGGCAAGAATTAAGACAGGCTTCTATCTGTGCAGTAAGTGTACATAGCCCCTCAAATGTCAGTAGCGCATTACCCGCAAATCTTCTCAAGTCGTACTTCATGGACTTGACAGCTGCTTCCCACAGTCCGCCAAAGTGTGGAGAGCTGGGAGGTATAAAGTGCCACGTGATGCCTTCCATCGCTAATGAATTCCTTATCTGTTCACAAAAGCTGGTTGAAAGGAATAGTTTTTGGAGATCCTGCATTCTTCTATTGGCACCAATGAAGTTAGTCCCATTATCACTATAGATGATGGAGCATTTCCCACGTCGAGCTATGAATCTCCTCAGGGCTGCCATAAAGGCATCAGTAGAGAGGTCAGTCACCACCTCCAGGTGAAGAGCCTTGGTAGCCAGACAGATGAACAATGCAATGTAGCTCTTCGTTGTCTGTTTGCTTCTCACATTTCCCCTCTTGACGAAGAAAGGATCAGCATAATCAGTTCCTACATTAAGAAATGGGCGACTCTGTTGCACTCTGGTCACAGGGAGCTGTCCCATCAGCTGTTCAGCTGTTGACGCCTTGAATCTAAAACAGGTCAGGCACTTGTGGATGACTCTTCGAACAACTGCCCTAGCCGTGGGAATCCAGAATCTTTCTCTTAATGATGCAATTACTAACTGAGAACCTGCATGTAAAATCTAATGTGTTCTGCTATCACAACAAGGTTTGTGAGAGCATGCTGGGGAGGAAGGATAACTGGTGCTTAGTGTCATAAGGTAGTTTTGAAATTACTAGTCTTCCTCCTACCCTTAGCATTCCCTTATCATCTAAGAAAGGATGTAAATCTGCAATTTTACTCTTCCTTGAAATGCAGCATTTAGAGTTGAGACTGGCTATCTCTTGAGCATAACACACTTGTTGTGCAATTTTGATACAGGAGCGTAAGGACATCTGCAGCTCTTGTGCACTTAATGTCCCTAACCTCTTGTCTTGAGGATTTGCACTATTGCGAATAAATCGCCAACAATATGCAGTAACTCGAGTCAGTCGGGACAGTGACGAGTGCTTCAGCATAAGTTCATCCCAATTTTTACCTATCAACATGACTACAGGAAGTGTGCTTCGTGACTCAGGTAGTTCCTCTTCTGCATGGGCCGAGATTGTGTCTGGCCATGATTCAGTGGGCTCAGTTAACCAGGATGGTCCGTGCCACCACAGGTTCATACCTCGTAGTTGTCCTGGAGCAACACCTCTGGATATTAAATCTGCTGGATTGCAACTGGTAGGAACGTGTGTCCATTCTGCCTTGTGAGATTATTCTTGAATTGAAGAGACTCGGTTGGCCACAAATGTTTTCCAGCGAGTAGCAGGAGATGCGATCCAGGCTAAGACAATGGTGGAGTCCGTCCACAGGTACAGCTTGCTGACTGGCAGATACAAAGCTGGAAGGGTCTTGTGGAGTAGTCGGGCAAGTAATAGCGCTCCACACAGTTCAAGTCTTGGTAGTGTCAGTTTCTTTACCGGTGCTACTCTGGATTTAGAACACAATAATCTGACACAGATCTGTCCCCCTTTGTCGACAGACCGTACATGAAGACAAGCTCCATAAGCTTGTTCTGAAGCATCAGAAAAACCGTGAAATTTTACATCAACAGGGGGTCCCTTACATGTGAATAAACTCTGAATATAAAATTCTCTTACTGCCTGTGGCTTAAAGTTAAGTACTTCCCATTCTCTTACTAGTTGAGATGGTAGTCTGTCATCCCAGTTCAGATTGACTAGCCAAAGATTCTGCATAAAAATCTTGTAAGATATTACTAAAGGAATGACCAACCCAAGTGGATCAAATATTGATGTAATAACAGATAAGACCTTTTGTTTAGTTACTTGAGTATCAGCATGATAGGGTCTGTCCGAATACAGATTGCCACAAATGAGAAAATGATCAGTAACTGGATGCCATAATAGGCCTAAAGATTTAACGCTAGTGCCTTCATCAAGACTTACAGACAGCTGGGTTTCCATGTCCTCTTCTGAAACTGCTTCTAGTAATGCTGGGTGGTTTGAACACCATTTCCTGAGGTGAAATCCTCCACTCTCTGGTAAATTAATAATTTCAGACTGCAACTGAAGAGCATCCTGGATATCGTCACAGCCGCTTAATAAATCGTCAACATAAAAATCTCTGCGAACAACTTGTGCTCCTCTGGGGAACCTCGATTCTTCATCTTCAGCAAGTTGCTGCAGGCATCTGGTAGCTAGGAAGGATGCTGATGCTGTACCATATGTTACAGTCGTCAGTTCATAGTGAGAGGGTGGGTCACTAGGTGTTTACCTCCAAATAATCAGCTGAAGTTTCCTATCATCTGCATGAACCATGACTTGCCGATACATTTTACCAATATCTGCGGTGAAGGCAAAGGTATGCATTCTGAATCTTAGAATGATAGGGTAAAGATCCTGTTGTATTGTCATTCCAACGATTAATATATCATTCAATGAAATATTGTTAGAAGTTTTAGAAGATGCATCAAATACAGCCCTAATTTTGGTAGTCGAGCTATTAAGCTTAAAAACTGGATGATGGGGTAGATAATAGCTTGCACCTTCATTCCCTGACTGAGTAGATGTATTCACCTTAACCATATTCCCCATCGCCTCATACTCGTGAAGAAAGGGTACTCGTGCTTAAGTGAGGGCTGCCTGCTGAAACGCCGTTCTAATTGAGTTAGTCTTGACATGGCATGATTGAAGGAGTTTCGCAGAACCTCAGGTTTCTGCTTGAGGGGTAAGCGAACTATGAATCTACCTGTAGCATCCCTAGTAGTATTCTCTGTAAAGTATTTTTCGGTGGCTCTCTCTTCTCTTGTCATGACTCGTGACGTAAGCTCTTCTATTTCCCAGAACCGTTGTAGTTCGGTGTCTAACCTGTCCTCTTACTTCAAGAAACATGTACTTAGGGTAAGATGTTTCTCTTCCCTACGATGGTAGTGTCCAGCAATAATCCATCCTAGTTCAGTGTCTTGAAGATATGATAATCTGGTGATCGAGTTCTGCGCCCAGGTTTCAGTAATGAAAAGAAATGCTCTACGCCTGTTAACAATTCAATGCCACCTGGCTGGAAGAACTTGGGGTCAGCGAGCTTCAAGTCAGTGGGCAAGTTCCAATGCTCATGCTGGATGTAACTACTGGGCATGTTACCTGTGATACGTGGAAAGACAGAGCAAGTCATACTCACAGTGAAGTTACTTACAGTGGATTGCAATTCTAACTGAACACTGTATCTTGATTGAGAAATGGAATCATTTATGCCGCTGATTGGTATGGGATTCTTCATTTTCTTAAGGCCTAATCGCTGCGCTAGACTTTTAGTGCAAAGATTAACCTGGCTGCCACTGTCAAGAATTGCCCGGCAGACCTGCATTTGCTCCCTAGCATCTTGTACCTTGACAATGGAAGTGGACAGCAGAACCCCTACAGAGCCTCTTGTATCGCAGTATGTGTGAGAGGAGATGGATGCAGTTTGATGGGCTGTACCTCCCTCTCTACTTGATGAATTATGTAATGAAGTGTGACGCTTCTTACTACATAATATACAGCCACGTGATTTGCACTGTTTGGTAGAATGCTCTGTACGCAAACAGTTAAAACATAAGTCCATTTCTTTAACCCTTCTTTGTCTATCTTCCACACTCAGAGCTGCAAACCCTTCACATTTAAGTATTGGGTGATTACCATGACAGCAGGGACACTTTATGAGACTGGTAGTGGTGAAAGTGTAGCGTGGTTGAGTATCCTCTTTGTGTCAGCTTGTCGTCTGTGCGATGTTGCAGTGTGCTGTGAGCTAGGGAAGTTCTCCAGAGCTTGCCATTTGTGCTCAACAAATGACAGCAAGTCATCAAGTGATGGAACCCGAGTGTCTGTCTGTGATAATCCCCAGTCTCGTCTAGTACAAGCATCAAGTCCTTGAGCATACAGTTGAGTCAAAATAACTTCATGCAGTGGAATGTTAAGTTCTAGGACCTTGAGTGCATTCAAATTACTATTAAGAGTGTTAGAGTACCTTAACAGTTCTGTGGCTGTTTCACTGGAGACTGATTTTAAAGTTAAGAGTGCCTTAACATGAGTAGCTGCTATTAGTTTCTTGTTCTCAAATCTGTCCTTCAACATTTTCCACGCTACCTCATAATTCGCCTCTGTGATGCGTAAATTTTTAATTAATTGGCTGGCTGGGCCCTTGAGAACAGATGCTAAGTAGTAAAATGTCTGGATACTTGGCAGATTATTGTTGTTATGGATCATAACTTGAAAACTGTCCGCGAATGAGAGTCAGTTTTCGTATTTTCCATCGAAATGTGGAATGTTAATAGCCGGCAACTTTTAACTCGCGACGTTGCTGACCTGAGTTCTTCCTGAATCTACCGTGTCGCGTGATGCCTCTTCATGGTTCGCTATTATTTTACTCATTTCGCCCTTTACCTTGTAGTATTTGGTTTCGAATTCGGCACGCGCCTGATCATGAGCTTGCTCCTTCTCAACGTCTCCTAATTCTAATTCTGACTGCATGTCATCAAACTTTGACATTAATGCACTCATGTCTGCGTATCGTAGTTTAATTTCATGCGAATTCTAATGTTGTTGAGCGATGAAATTCTCAACGAAAGTTTCCGAGCGGGTAAGTTGCACTTTAAATAGCGACCTCTGCTTAAGAAGCCTTTGCCTTGTTGAGGATTCCATGATAGAGGGGGTAAGATAAGAACAAGGAGAAAAGAGCCTTAAATGAATGGTACTGACCTGCCTTGTCAGTTTAGTTTACCTCTGGTGCTGGAACATCGAACCCGGGACTGCCAGATGATGTCATTAAAGTGAACTTCCAAGTATTTTCGTGTGACTGTTGAAACTAGTCGTCCATACTACACGTCACGCTGCTTTCACGAGGTCCTCGTGGTGTAGATAATCCGGCCCGGTATTTGGACCATGTTTTGTACGTAAATCACTCACTTGATTAAATAACAACATTTATTACACTTACGACACTTATATAATACATTATAAATACATAATACTTCGTGTTGATGGGCAGATGCCCTCGATAATAGTCAGTCACATGTTCTCGAGTTCTCTCGCTCGAGGCACCCAAGCATAACAGTCTCCCATCCACACCACTCCCGGCCGAGGGCCTTCAAAATAAATACACACTGAAGGGTGCTGCTATCTGTCCTAAAGTGGTAGCGAGTAACTAGGTGGTCCAGGCATAGCTAGGCCGGAGCACATATCGTCATTGCTATGCATGTTTAGACTTGTCCGTTACTGTTGAATGGAGACAAGAAGCCATGAGCTGACCTCTTTTAAAATCACTCACGCTGTAACGACACGTCATTTCACCGTCGGACGGAGACGTTGAGCCGTAAGCAGAGTATAACCGGGCAAGGCCCCACCAAAATAGTGACTGTAAGGATAGGCCCTTTCAAAATTTCATCTGTGTGTGGTTAGGCTGGCTCTCGTACGCAAGGATATGACTGTGACGTCACGTTACTTGCCTGTCGGATCGGGACGTAAGGCCATAAGCAGACCACTCGATAACAGAGGTGAACAACTAAGTCTGTGGGATGGAGTCATACAGCCTTAATCTGACCTCTTGCAAAATCACAGATAGTGACTGTTTATTTAGACCCCTAGAAAATAGCATCGGGAGGTGGATCTGACCGTAAAACTGGGCCTAATATGGTGACTGTGTAGTTGTGTAGTTAGGTTCCTCCGAAAATGATGATGGGAAGGGCATCTATCCGTAAACCTGCGTCCAAGATAGTGAGAGTGTTGTTAGGCCCTTCCAAAATGTCACCTGTGACGAGAGAATGACATCAGACCGTAAGACAGCCCAAGATTGCGACTGTGTAGTTATTCCCCTCCAAAATGGCGACGGGAACGGCATCTGTCCGTAAAACTGGGCGCTGTGGAGTTAGGCCCATCAAAATGGCGACGAGAAGTGCATCTGTCGGTAAAAATGAGCCAAGATGGCGACGGTGTAGTTTAGCCCCTCCAAAATGGTGACGGGAAAGGCATCTGACCATAAATCTGGACCCTGTGTAGTTTGGCCTCTCCAAGATGGCGTCGGGAGGGGCATATCTCCATAGAACTGGGTCCTGTGGAGTTAGGTCCCTCCAAGTTCACGTAGGGAAGGTCATCTGGCTATAAAACTAGGTTAGGCCACATGTGCCCCCTCCAGTGGGAGAATCAAAATGGCGAATGGAATGTCATCTGACCGTAAAACTTGCCCTGTGTAGTTATGCCCCTCAAAATGGCGTCGGGAAGGGCATCTAACCGTAAAACTTTGCCCGGTGTACTTAGACCCTCCATGAGATGAGATGTGCTCTCGCATGCAGATCCCCCGTTGCCCTACTACTCAGAATAGCCATTTCTCTACTACACAAGATGGCGTCGGAAAGGGCATCTAGCCGTAAAAGTGGAGTTACGCCCCTCCACGATGTTAGGCTTGTTCTCTTAAGCGAATCCACAATGCCAAACTACTCAAGATGGCGTCGCGAGAATCCACATTACCCTACTACACAAGATTGCGTTGAGAAGGGCATCTAGCCGTAAAACCAGGTCCTGTGTAGTTAGGCCCCATCCATGTGGTTAGGCATGCTCTCTTATGCGAATCCCCCTTTGCACTACTACTCAAGACGGCGTCGCAAGGATCCCCATTGCCCTACTAATCAAGATGGCATCGGGAAAGGCATCTAGGCGTTAAAGTGAGGTTAGGCCCATCCATGATGGCGACTGTTGACGTCGAGAAGGGCATCCAGCCGTTAAAGTGAGCTTAGGCCCCTCCAAGATTGCGACTGTCCACGTTGTGAGTTTAGGCTCGCTCTCATATGCAAAATCCGTGAAGGTAGGTATCGATGACGTCGGGGTCAGAACCCGCATAGGTATACTAGTAGGGGTAATGACCTCGAGTGCTGACTCAGCACATAAAATGCTGACGCCAGTGATTTAGAACCCACCTAGCTGTACTACTCACTCACTAATTGTTAATACCGTAATGCATTTTCTATTTTTAATTGAATCACAAATATTAAAACTCGCATGTGTATAAAAAAAAGAGGGGTTTCTTAATCTCGAGTGCCAAGAATAAAGGCACACAAAGGCGACTTCTCGTTAGCGTCTCACCGTTAGGACAGTCTTTAAGTTGCTCGCTTTTTTAATTAGGAAATGCTTCTTCACGTTCACATACAGGGTAAATTTCCTCCACCACTTACACTACTCGGAGAAATAAATATATTAGATACTGTAAGTGGGAATTGGCACAAAACGGAAAGTGATCTCGATTTACTAAATATTATCTGGGAAGGTAAGAAATCAAGACCAACAAATGATAAATAAGTGAGTCAGGAAAGGACGAAAGTACAGTAATGGAACTAACTATGAAGCTGTTCTAGTGACAGTAAATGCGATAGCAAGAGAGTACGTACACAGGTATGAGAGATATTTAATTATGGCCGGTGGAAAAATATTAAAAGGTAAACTGGCTATGGGATGGGTTTATAGCAATTGTTGGGGAGTGTGAAAATAGATCTGCGCCTTTGAAGGTAGAAAGGAATATTGTAGATACTCACTACATTATAATATATTACAAATAAAATGATTAAGAAATACGTGCAGGTTGGAAAGAAACATAGATAGGAATGGCTGTGGAAGTAACGAGAAATTTAAGGGACTTAGCGGTAAATTGAATTTAGCGAAGAAGTCAGATATGAATAACATGATGACAAGCAGAAAATGCAGTCGTGTGAATTTTAATGAAAAATGAAAGGGTATATATACAATTATTTAAGGAAAAAATAGGTTCCAGGACGGACAGGCCAGGAATCAATAATGAAAAAAGGAAGTGTATATGTGAAAATTTAACGAAGGTAAAATTATCTCGTCGGCAGCATGAAAAGATAGTTGTATATAAGGTTAATATCCAGGAAAGTTGAAAACTAGAAAATCAGCTGGAGTTAATGAGATTTCTAGTGATGATATAGAAAAAGAAACGGGTTAGGATATAGTACCATATCTGAAGTACTCATTTGGTTACTTTATTCCTGTAAGATCTATGCGCAATCGATGGAGAGTTCTATAGTAGCCCAAGTAAATGAACGAAATTGCGATAAACATAAAGTGGATAATAAAAACCAGTCACAGTGACATGTGTTTCATGTAAGCTTTGGAGAAGTATTCCTTCTAATTATATTAGACTTGGTTTGGAAATTACTAACTAGTCTCATGTGACGCATTTATGGCTTAGGATAAGTTATAACGCACAGAATTGTTATAGGCATTTGTCAAGAAAACAGAGAAGGTTCTCCTTCATTAAATTGCTCACAGTTTAGGAAAAGCAAGGAAATGTGGTAAGGTATACATTGGCCAAACATGCTCCTCTCAACCAGCCACACAATTCAGCAATAGCTGAGCACGCCCTATCGTCGGGTCATGATGTCGTGTTCCAAGATGTTCGAGCACTTACCCCACACTAAACACTACAGGTGTAGGATTATACGGCAAGCTGTGAAAATACGTAAAAATCCTAGCAATGTCAACACGGACACTGGCTATTAGTTAAGTAATACGTGGATTTACTGTCCTTTCGCTATTGTTATTTCAAACTCGCACGTTCCTCACGTGCTAGTTCCATAACGCGTGTACACCCCTGTGCCAGCACTTTCTGTTACTAACGGGAAAATCCAAGTGAAGAGTTAAAGACGCGGTGCAAGGCCAGCTGAGATCCTGGGGTAGACAGAAGTAGAGTAACAAATGAACGACGACAAAGAGAATTTTGTGGTGGATAGCAGAAAACATTAAACGGGATGAGAAGTCAGGCTGTAAAATTTCCCCCCAGTTTTAATTACTTCGTTCACGGGAATCACTTAGGTGTTAATATACGGAAATGTTTTCATTCAGGTTCTCACATAAATGCGATGTTCACATATCCTTCATATTTTTCTGAGGGTGAGTAAGGATGTATAAACGAGGCCGCTTATTAATCGCTGGTAAGGGCCCAGTTGGAGTTTGGTTCTAGAGTATGGGACTCTAACCAGGATTAGGCTACTTGGTCCCGGAAATGGGAATGATCCAAAATAAAGCGACACGATTTGTTCCGGGTGATTTCAGACAAGAGAGTAGTGTTACGGAAAAGTTCCACATGGAGGACTTGGGAGTAAGGATACGAGCTGTTCGACGAAGTGGTATGTTCACTGACGTGACGGGTAAGCTTGAGTGGAGCTTTTAACGTACCTACGAAATGCCGTAATATGTAGATAAATTTAGACAGCTGGGGTAAATATTCCTGCACTGGGAGAATAAATTACGGATTTGCATAATTTAACAAAGGGGAAAGTTCAACAAATTTCTAAATTCTCTGGATATTTAAGGAAAACCGACTGAGACAATTATTGATATTGCAGATTAGTGGTGTGGTATGATTCGTCAAGGGCAGTACTGAGAGTGTAGTACAGCACGGGCTTCTAATGCATTGAAGACTTGGATTTGAGTATTTTGAAATCGGGCTGAGCGCAAATACTGACAGACAACTAGCATCGTGTTTGGTGATGAATCACAACTGCGAAGTACCGGTAACCTTGGTGTTGACATGTGAGTGTCTTATCCAAAATTGTTGGAATATTCTCCCAACTTCATCTTATGTTAATTTGAGGTAACGTAGAGCTCTTGGTTAGTTCATTAGTATCGAGTAGCTCTTTACTGACCGTGAGTGCATATCTTGTTTCATTCACTAGCTGTGTTTTGTAATCTTCAATCAACTGTGCCATTGTCCTATTAGAGTGTTCTTCTTTTCCTACCGCTTTATCCCACATCTGTGGGGGTAGCGGGTACGAACTGCATCGCATATGTGAATTTAGTCGTGTTTTACGGCCGGATGCCCTTCCTGACGCCAACGCAATATGAAGGGATATAATCACCATTGCGTGTTTCTGTGGTGGTTGGTAGTGTGGTGTGTTGTCTGAATATGATGACTTTTCTGACTTTTATTGTAATTATTAGCTAGATGTACATGAATTTGTTACGTAATGAATTCCTTTTGATAATCAGATGTTAGCAACTATTACCCAGAATCAGCTTTACGTTATGTTGGATACAGAACATTCTGTTAACGAGGCGATGAAAGAAACTAAATCAATATTTTTGAATTTTAAGTCACTAATGCCGGTTAATTTCGGGATTACTTAAAATGTAACATCCACGATGGAGGATGTAATTTAATATCATTCAGTTTTCGAAATGATGACTTATTATTTAATATTAACGTGGTTCAGAATATGCTATGAGTAATTTCAGAATCCTTCGACTGTCAATGAAGTGCACTTTATCATTTTGTTCAACTAAGTATTACACATTCTCTTTGTCTTTACTAACTAAAAAGTGAAAAATAATTTTGGAAATATTAATATCGATAAATATCGATCAATGTGTTAAGAATGGTTCCTATTTAACAAAAAATAGGCCATAAAGGTATCTTGGTAATGAAGTCGAGCGCTGGTAATAAACAAGTTTCTAGAAGAGACATGACCCAACATGAGAAACCGAAGTAATAGATGGTATTAGTGATCACGAAGCTGTATTTGTCGTAGTTAAAAATAAATGTGAAAGAAAGGAACGTATTAAAATTGGGACTATTGGGCAGTACCATGTGGCTCATAAAACAGGCATGAGATAGTTTTTTAAAAGTAAATATGATCGGTGGAAAACGTAAATAAAAATGTAAACAGACTCAGGGATGGGTTTAAAGCAATTGCTGAGGAATGTGAAAATAGGTTTGTACCTTTAAAGGTGGTAAGGAATGGCAAAGATCCACTATAGTATAACAGAGAAATGAAGAGATTAAGAAGGAGGTGCAGGTTGGAACGAAATTGAGTTAAAAATAGTCATGGAAGTAAGGAGAAATTGAAGGAACTTACTAGGAAATTGAATCTAGCAAAGAACTCAGCTAAGGATAACATGATGGCAAGCATAATTGGTGGTCATACAAATTTTAGTGAAAAATGGAAGGGTATGTATAGGTACTTTAAGGCAGAAACAGGTTCAAAGAAGGACATTTCAGGAATCAATAATAAACAAGGTGAGTGTGTATGTGAGGATCTTCAAGAGGCAGAAGTATTCAGTCAGCAGTACGGTATGTAAAGATTGTTGGTTACAAGGATAATGTCCTGATAGGGGACGTGAGAACTACTAAAGAAGTATTAAAATTTACCTATGATAACAATGAAATTTACAGTAAGATACAAAAATTGAAAACTAGAAAAATCAGCTGGAATTGATAAGATTTCTGTTGATATACTAAAGGCAATGGGTTGGGATATAGTACCATATCTGAAATACTTATTTTATTATTGTTTGTTTGAAGGAGCTATACCAAACGAATGGTGATAGACATAAAGCTGAAAATTACAGGCCAGTCAGTTTGACATGTATTGCATGTAAGCTTTGGGAAAGCATTCTTTCTGATTATATTAGGCATGTTTGCGAAATTAATACTGGTTTGACAGAAGGCAGTTTGGGTTTAGAAAAGGTTATTCCACTGAAGCTCAGCATGTAGGATTTCAGCAAGATATCGCAGATAACCTGGATTCAGGAGGCCAAATGAACTGTATTGCGATTGACCTATCTAAGGCATTTGATAGGGTTGATCATTGTAGATTAATGGACTAGAAAAAAAGAGTGACTGAATGGGTGGTTATATTTCTAGAAAACAAAACTCAGAGAATTATAGTAGGCGAAGCTTTTCTGACCCTGTAATAATTAAGAGGGGGAATTCCTCAAGGCAGTATTATTGGACATGTATGTTTTCTTATATATATCAATGATATGTGTAAAGAAGTGGAAGAGAGATTAGGCCTTTTGGAGATGATGTTATTCTGTACAGAGTAATAAATTACAAGATTTTGAGCGGCTGCAAGGTAACCTCGATAATGTTGTGAGATGGACGGTGGACAATGGCATGATGATAAACGGGGTTAAAAGTCAGGTTGTGAGTTTCACAAATAGGATATGTCCTCTCAGTTTTAATTACTGCATTGATGGGTTGAAAGTTCCTTTTTGGGATCATTGTAAGTACCTGGGTGTTAATATAAAAACAGGCATTCATTTGGGTAATCATATAAATATGATTGTTAATAAAGGGTACAGATATCTGCACATGGATATGAGAGCATTTAGGGGTTGTAGTAAGGATGTAAAGGAGAGGGCATATAAGTCTCTGGTAAGACCCCAACTAGGGTATGGTTCCAGTGTATCGGACCCTCACCAGGATTAGTTGATTCAGGAACTGCAAAAAATCCAAAGAAAAGCAGCTCGATTTGTTCTGGGTGATTTCCTACAAAAGAATAGCATTATAAAAATGTTGCAAAGTTTGAGCTGGGAAGAATTGGGAGAAAGGAGACGAGCTGCTCGACTAAGTGGTATGTTCCGAGCTGTCAGTGGAGAGATGGCGTAGGAGGACATTAGTAGACGAATAAGTTTGAGTGGTGTCTTTAAAAGGAGAAAAGATCACAATATGAAGATAAAGCTGGAATTCAAGAGGACAAATTGGTGCAAATATTCGTTTACAGGAAGGGGAGTTAGGGGTTGGAATAACTTGCCAAGGGAAACTTTCAATAATTTTCCAATTTCTTTGCGATCATTTAAGAAAAGGCTAGAAAAACAGCAGATAGGGAATCTGCCACCTGGGCGACTGCCCTAAATGCAGATCAGGATTGATTGATTGATTGATTGATTGATTGATTGATTGATTGATTGATTGATTGATTGATTGATTGATTGATTGATTGATTGATTGATTGATTGATTGCGGGTGACGCTCACTCGTGGACGACACTGCCCTGTGAGAACCCTACGTCACCATATCCTATTCGGCAGCAGAAAGTTTCTAGAGAAATTAGCAAGATGGGGTCTGGTTTGCAAAACTCAATGGTCAAAGATTCCCAATGTTTGGTCGCAGTGCATTGTGGTGTCGCTACCGGCCAGTGACATTTAGCTATGTCAATCGGAAGCTTGAAGGGAGTAATGACGAATGAACTTATAATAGAAGTGTTGAACGAATTTAAAGATGGACTATGAAAATGAAAGTCCGTACTCAGAGAGATCGTGTTACTAGTCAAACACACAGCACACGATAACTCTGATTCCCTCTTTACATACGAACACAGAGGATTATCGTATTTTCTACTTGCAGGTAATTTTAGAAGCCTTGTCCGTATCCTTTTTCACCGCTTTCCTCATCTCTGCAGGCCCAACCGCTTCCTTATACATTGAAATGCCAGGACGTGTGGCAAAGGGTACAGAGGACTGAAAACAAAGCACGTGCGAATTTATAAAGTGACATAAGGAATTGCAATTCAACTAGAAACCTTAATCTAGTACCTCTTTTTTTTGTCCTCACAGGGACTTCCACTACGCCAAATTACAGGTAAACTTGGCAAATATAGTCACTAAGGTAATATGGGCATATTTAAGGATTTGGTCATATTTCACGCAATTGTAGCTAGTAGTAGCATGCTCTCTGCTAGATTGGTGATCCTGAAGTGTCATTCCTGCTCAGTGTGTTAAAGATTTTTTCTGTTGTGTTAAAAAGCTGAAAAGAACATGTTTTGAGGTAAGTATGCCAGTCTACTCTTACAAAATTGAACTGTTTTAATAACTCAGTCAAATAAGTAATACGTTTACTTTTCAAGAAATGTTATCACGGGCTGTTTTCAAGATAGTGTAGCCAGTGGACAGGCGCTTGGGAGTTAGTTATTGTCCAGTAATGCCAACTCCTGAAAAGTGTCACTAGGGCAAAAATGGGCAGTGTCATTGTAGATAATATGAGCATCATCAAATTTCATTGTATTTACGTGACGCGCTCTGAGTGAGACTGATTATTCCTTCCTTTTAATGCAATCTTTACGTTTTTTGCTAATCGATTAATATACCCTATAGTATGAAGCTGTTTCACATGAACTACATATTTTTCCGGATTATGATGCAAATTAGGAATGAGAATCTCAATCACTACTGATCTGCATTTAGGGCAGTCGCCCAGGCGGCAGATTCCGTATCTGTTGTCCTCCTAGCCTTTTCTTAAATGATTGCAAAGAAATCGGAAATTTATTGAAGATCTCCCTTGGTAAGTTATTCCAATCCCTAACTCAACTTCCTATAAACGAATATTTGCCCCAATTTGTCCTCTTGAATTCCACCTTTATCTTCATATTGTGATCTTCCCTACTTTTAAACACACAATCCAAACTTATTCGCCTACTCACGTCCTCCCACGCCATCTCTCCACTGACAGCTCGGAACATACCACTTAGTCGAGCAGCTCGCCTCCCTTCTCCCAAGTCTTCCCAGCCCAAACTTTGCAACATTTTTTTAACGCTACTCTTTTGTCGGAAATCACCCAGAACAAATCGAGCTGTTTTCTTTGGATTTTTCCAGTTCCTGAATGAAGTAATCCCGGTAAGGGTCCCATACACTGAAACCATACTCAAGTTGGGGTCTCACCAGAGACAAATACGCTCTCTCCTTTACATCCTTACTACAACCCCTAAATACTCTCATAACCATGTGGAGAGATCTGTACCTTTATTTACAATCATATTTATGTGATTACCCCAAGATCTTTCCTACCTAGGTATTTACAATGAAACCCCAAAGGGAACTTTAACCCCATCAACGCAGTAATTAAAACTGAGAGGACTTTTCAAATGTGTGAAACTCGCAACTTGACTTTTAACCCCGTTTGTTATCATACAATTGCCTGCTGTCCATCTCACAACATTATCGAGGTTACACTGCAGCCGCTCACAATCTTGTAACATATTTATTACTCTGTACAGAATAACATCATCTGCAAAAAGCCTTATCTCTATTCTACTCCTTTACACATATCATTGATATATATAAGAAAATATAAAGGTCCAATAATACTGCCTTGAGGAATTCCCCTCTTAATTATTACAGGGTCAGATAAAGCTTCGCCTACTGTAATTCTCTGAGTTTTGTTTTCTAGAAATATAACCACCCATTCAGTCACTCTTTTTTTCTAGTCCAATTGCACTCATTTTTGCCACTAATCTACAATGATCCACCCTATCAAATGCCTTAGACAGGTCAATCGCGATATAGTCCAATTGACCTCCAGAATCCAGGATATCTGCTATACCTTGCTGGAATCCTACCAGTTGGGCTTCAGTGGAATAACCTTTCCTAAACACAAACTGCCTTCTATCAAACCAGTTATTAATTTTGCAAACATGTGTTATATAATCGGAGAGAATGCTTTCCCAAAGTTTACATACAATGTATGTCAAACAGACTGGCCTGTAATTTTCAGCTTTATTTCTATCACCCTGTCCTTTATATACAGGGACTACTACAGCAACTCTCTATTCATTTGGTAAAGTTCCTTCATGTAAATAAAAATCAAACAAGTACTTGAGATATGGTAATATATCCCAACCCATTGTCTTTAGTATATCCCTCGAAACCTGACCAATTCCAGCTGCTTTTCTAGTTTTCAACTTTTTTATCTTACTGTAAATGTCATTGCTGTCATAGGTAAATTTTAATACTTCTTTAGTATTAGTCACCTCCTCTATCTGGACATTATCCTTGTAACCAACAATCTTTACATACTGCTGACTGAATACTTCTGCCTTTTGAAGATCCTCGCAAACACACTCCCCTTCTTCATTACTTATTCCCGGAATGTCCCCCTTGGAACCTGTTTCTACCTTGAAGTACCTATACATACTCTTCCATTTTTCACTATAATTTGTGTGGCCATCAATTATGCTTGCCATCATGTTATCCTTAGCTATCTTCTTTGCTAAATTCAATTTCCTAATAAGTTCCTTCAATTTCTCCTTACTTCCCCAGCCATTTCTGTCTCTATTTCTCTCCAAGCTGCACCCCCTTCTTAGACTCTTAACTCCTCTGTTATAATATATTGGGTCTTTACCATTCCTTAGCACCTTTAAAGGTACAAACCTATTTTTACATTCCTCAACAATTGCTTTAAACCCATCCCAGAGTCTGTTTACATTTTTATTTACGTTTTCCACCGATCATAGTTACTTTTTAAAAACTCACTCATGCCTCTTTTATCAGCCATATGGTACTGCCTAACAGTCCTAATTTTAATCTCTTCCTTTCTTTCACATTTATTCTTAATTACCACAAAAACAGCTTCGTGATCACTGATACCATCTATTACTTCGGTTTCTCTATAGAGCTCATCTGGTTTTACTAGCACTACATCCAGAATATTCTTCCCTCTAGTTGGTTCCGTCACTTTCTGAATCAGGTGCCATTCCCATATTAACTTATTTGCCATTTGTTGGTCATGATTCCTGTCGTTCACATTACCTTCCCAATTAACATTTGGTAAATTGAGATCAGCCGCTACAATCACGTTCCTTTCCTTATCGTTTCCCACATAACTGAGTATCTTATCAAATAATTCCCTAACAAACCTGGCCACTCTGCATAGCTTTGCATCACACGCCATTGCAGCTAAATCACAGCTGGATATCTGCTACGTAGACATTTCAAAAGCTTTCGATTCTGTAGACCATACTCTGTTGCTCCATAAACTCTCCGAACGATTTAATATACATGGCAGTCTTCTGACCCTTCTTGCTGGCTTCCTACATAACCGTTGGCAGAGAGTGGTAATATCAGGCACTTCATCCTCATGGTTACCAGTCACCTCCGGTGTCCCACAAGGCAGTACTCTTGGCCCCTTGCTGTTTTCTTTGTTTATGGACGATCTGCCGTCCGAACTCAACGAAACAGCGAATACCCTACTCTTTGCTGACGACTGCAAGATATTTAGGGAGATCAGGAATCCAGCAGATGCAGCTCTGCTACAGTCCTCACTTAATGCCAGTAGTAGGGCTAGGCTGATTCTAAGCCAATTTCAAGGTCATCCGGTCTCCCGAGCCAATGAGAGGCCCCGGAGTGGGTCACGTGACTGCTCTTAGCGAATGGGAGAGCAGCGCAGCAGGGAATGCTGAGGATGGGGCGTGGTTTGGTGTTTCCCGCTATGCCGGTGAATGGGTGGGGGGGGGGGTGGGGGGGGGGTAGGGCGTTGGCTCCCGCCAAGACGCCATCTTGAGTCAAAGCTATGGTTGGGCGTTGGTTTCCCGCCAAGACACTATCTTGAGCTAAAGCTATGGTTGGGCGTTGACTGGCCGTTCCCGCCAAAACGCCATCTTGAGCTAAAGCTATGGTTGGGCGTTGACTGTCCGTTCCCGCCAAAACGCCATCTTGAGCTAAAGCTATGGTTGGGCGTTGGTTTCCCGCCAAGAATCCCATCTTGAGTCGAAGCTATAGTTGGGCGTTGACTGTTGGTTTCCTGCTAAGGCACTATCTTACTCCGGAACTATGTATGGGCGTTGGCTCCTACTAAGACGCTATCTTAAACTGAAGGGCGTTGGCTGTTCGTTCCTTAACAGGCTACTATAGAATAAAAACTATTAAAGTACATCTTCTTTATTGATCCAGGAATTGAAAGTGTTATTGAAACCGAGCCATTTAACGTACAGTTTATTACCACGTCTCCGAAGAACACGTTCTACTAAATAATGATTAGGGTATTTGGTTTTCTGTAACTCTTCAGCATAGAATCCTCCCTCGATGGGTTGTCCAGTAAGATCATGGAGTAAATAGGTGACTGGGTTGGTGAGTTTGATCTTGTTGACTTGAAAAATTTCTGTGCTCCAGTTAGGGGTGTATCCTTTAGCGAAGACGGATTTGTGTTTGCTGATGCGGACAAAATCACCTTTTTGAAAGCGATGACGCCGTGGGTCGGCTATTTTGATTACACGATGAATAGCATCTAAGCGGGGTGTATTCTTGGTAACAAGGCGAGGCTTTATGCTGATGGTACGATGAGGTGTATCGTTGTACCTGGACATTAGCTTAGGTAGGAGTTCGATCCAACGATAGGTGCCCTGAGCAGTAAATTCTTGCCACATGAGTGTTTTGAGTGTGCGATTGAATCGTTCTACTACACTTGCTTTGAGGTTGCTGTAGGTTGAATAATGGTGAATGCTAAGTGTCTTGAGATAAGAAGAAAACGTCTTGTTGTAAAACTCCTTACCTTGATCCGTTTGAAGAAGACGTGGGCAACGCTTTGACCGTTGAATGATACGCTGGAAAGCCTCTGTAACTAGTGAACCTGTCTTTGCGCGAACGGGTTCTGCAAAGGCGAATTTAGAGTACACATCAATAACAGTGAGCAGATACTTGTAGCCGTTATTGCTGCGGGCGTAAGGAATCATTTCAACAAGATCGGCTTGCCATAGATCATCTTTTCCGCGTGTGATAACACGTCTACGACGATAGGTGCGACGAGCTAGTTTATGTAACTCGCGAGCGATGCTAACCTTTATAGGTGAGATCTTGCTTCGAGGAGCCATTACTCGATAATACCTGCGTGACGTAATTCCTCTTCTATTTCTAGAATCTCTGCATCGTGTCCCGTATGACCAGCCTGTTGAGAGGCTTTTAATAGTTGTAAACGTTCTACAAGTCGGTTAGGATCGTTCCAGTACGTTACGTCTACGTATTGTGACAGGGGTTTGTAGGTATAACGGAGACCTCGTGCAGAAAGGTGTCGTGTAGGAAACAGTTTGGAAATAATTTCTCGATACTTGTAGCTTTTGTTAGCATTGACAGCTTCTGAACGCTCGTAATTACGTCGAAACGCTTCTGTAGCAAGAAGAATAGATTTATATTTCTGAAGATCGGCGTCAGAAATGATATCGGGGTCAGGTAGTCGTGAAAACAGAAGTTCGAGGAGACCTTTGGTAGGTTTGTAGGTTACATTCTTTACGACGAGACTGTTATCATCAATCTTGATTTCAGCATTACCGATACGAAAACGATCCTCCTCATAGCGAATACCATAGGTGGTGTCGGTTTTTTTTGTAAATAGTTTTTCTAAGTAGGGAGCGGTAAGTGGACCGTAGGTGCTTTGAAGAAA
Organism: Anabrus simplex; assembly: GCF_040414725.1. Classification (NCBI taxonomy): domain Eukaryota; kingdom Metazoa; phylum Arthropoda; class Insecta; order Orthoptera; family Tettigoniidae; genus Anabrus; species Anabrus simplex. The sequence goes on from NC_090266.1 coordinate 8,858,308, forward strand.
TTGCTTTAACTGACTATGGTATTCTGGTGTAGACAAGACGTCAGACAAGGTTATCTCTTGTTGTTTGGTAGGTGTTTCTGCAATAACGTCTGTAGGTATAAACTCAACCTGCTTAACCTTTTTTGGCGGTGTAAAGACATCGTCTTCTTCTTTATCCTGCACCTCCTCGAATTGAGATGTTTGTGTAGTAACAGAACTTGTGGATGCTTTTGGTGAAGATGTAGATTTTAACAGTTCTTGCAACGGTGTACCGAGTTGTGTTTTGAAAAATAAATCAGTGTCTGCTTGAAGACGTTTAAGTTCTTTAAATTTATGCCGAATATTGTTCCGTGCACGGATAATACGTTGCTTAACCGCTTTGTTGGATGTTGACATGATGTCGGATGCAGGTCGAGTGCGGTCTGCAGAACATACACGCATCCTTAAATACGTATAAAATGGTCGAACCCCTTGCGATACCGACCATGATCAACTTCGCTTTCTTTGTCGATAACTAAAAACCCGTAACGCTGTGATGACCAACATGTAGCGCACAGGCGTTTAAAATCGTTAAAAGTCATATCTGTATTAACATGATCGTCATACACGTGACGCATATTAAGTTCATCTTGACGGAAAAGCACAATCATATTAGCGTTGTCACGTATCAACTGCTTGGGTATACGGGAATAGGTTTGGCATAAATAAAAACAGTCTACATTTTTGTGTCGTCCCATACTAAAGTACGCTCGAATGACGTCGTGCTGTTCAGTAGCTACATCGTCAAAAATCATAAGAGAATCGGGAAGTACATCATCTGGTGACACGACTTGCTCACGTGCATGGAACGGAAAATAGCTCATACCTGCAAGATCCTGCATAACAAGTTGTAAAAAGACATACAGTGGTTGATAGAGTGACTTTGCAAAAATGTAAATATTTTGAAATCGTACCCCGTTAAGGGAGGTAATGAGGGTGAGTAGGAGGTTGGTCTTTCCACAGCCTGATGGCCCAGCGATAATGCATCGGATGGTAGAAGGAAACAATTTTCCATGACGACGTAGCGAGGTTGTATCAGAGCTAGGTAGGAGATGAGACAGTACGTTGCTTACAGGCAATGTGTCTTGTTGCTTAATAATCTTCATGTTGACTGATTAAAGAGGTAAAGAGGTAAATAATATATAGCCACGGACGAGTCACTGGTTTAGCAGTAACAGCATGGATGCGTTTGGAAGAACACGGTCTGCGAAAAGAAAACGTGTGTTACAGGCCGTTGAGGATCCTAAGCAAGACACTGATCCGGTGAACAAACGCTATGTTGATGCAGTTGCATTACCACGCACTACAGACCTAGATTACGATTTTAAAGGAAAGCGTTTAACTAATATACAAGATCCTACACACCCTTCAGATGCGTGTTCAAAGAAATATGTAGACTATTACCGTTTAAGACGAATAAAAGGAGAGTATGAAGCCCAAAAGAAACGAATCACGAACGTGGCTGATCCTGTAAATCCTCAAGATGTATGCACGAAAGCCTACCTGGAAGCAAATGCTGTAGTAACAACAAAAGACAATAACTATGACATGAAAGAGCGTCGAGTAATACGATTAGCTCCCCCAACAAACGACACGGACGCAGCTAGAAAGGATTATGTAGATAATAGAGTGAATAATTTACATCGATTAGTGCCAACTCTAACTGAGCAAGGCTATTCAGCAAACAATAAACGGCTGATACAAGTTGCTGATCCTGTTAATGAACAAGACGTATGTACAAAACATTACCTAGCTTTTGAATTGAGTAAACTCGGAACAATTCAATATGGTATAATATATATGAACAAGCTGAGACTAACTGACGCAGCTGATCCTAAAAATCCTTTAGATGTCGTTACTAAACAATACTTGGATAAAAGGCTTGCACTGCACGTGGAAAAAAGGGATGTAAGCGATTCCGGCCGCATTGAATTCAAACCAAAGAAACCTTAGAGTATTCAGCAGTAACAGGATAGATAAACGAATGAATAAAGAGGTAAGTATCAGTTGGTTAATGAGTGTTGACGAGTAAAGGTGTGCAAGATGGTGAAACAAAGTTATCCTAACGTCATGAAGAGGAAAACAAAGGCAGTAGGGTGGAAAGCAGCAGTAAAAGCAGCGCGGCAAGCCTATCGAGGAGAAACCAATCCACGGTTAGCTATTACCAAGGCACTACGAGCGGCAAAAGCAAGAGTTAGCCCTAGGAGCAAAACAGTGTTTCACAAGCGTGCACGAGTTATTCCTATACCGAAACGTGGAGGATTTTTACCAGCACTGTTTGCTGGACTAGCTGCATTAGGTTCTCTCCTTGGTGGAGCTAGTGCTGTAGCTAGGACTGTTAAAGCCGTCGAAGAAGCAAAACAGCAGTTGAAGGAGAGCGAACGTCACAATAGGACTATGGAGGCGATTGCATTACGAGGTAAAGGAGTACACATGAAGCTGGCCCCATACAAGAAAGGGTTGGGTATCTACATGTCACCAAAAAACGCCTACTGAAAGCACTGCCACGTCGAGCTCTAACCCATGAGGAAGTTGCTACGTTTGCTAAACAATTAAAAATTCCCTATTTTCGTGGCGTGTTTATGCGAGACCAGTTACCGACACACCCACGTAACTGTGAGAGTGCCGTGATTAATTTGGATGACAGTGATGGTTTGGGAACGCATTACGTAGCTTACGTTAAACGCGGAACTAAAGTGTGGTATTTCGACAGCTATGGAAATTTACCTCCACCGGTGGAGCTCGTTGAATACTTCGGAAGCAGTGCTGTTATCGTTTACAATACAAACCGTACACAAAAATGGAATACGCGCATATGTGGTCGACTATGCTTAAGGTTCCTATATGAATGGCAAACAGAAGAGGAGAGTTATCAGTGTTAGAGTGATGTCCGGTGTTGCAAGAACGTTTACTATACGTGGAGAAGGGCCTGAAACTACTGTGTACTTCAACCCGCCGATTGAACTTGGACATCGGCTACACGGACTTGGACTAGTTTCCTTTGAAGGCTACAATAAAATCTATAACGTGCGAGAGGGGTCGAACAAGTTTTATTACGACGATCACGTGCTAACCCTACCTCCAGGCACATACTCAGTAGATGATATTCGTGAACATATTGAAAATATTTTGATTCAACAGTTTGGTTTCGAGAGCTTTATTACTAAGAAGCGCAAGTTCTCTCTTACAGCAAGCAACGTTACACACAAGTGTGTTATCGAATCCTCGTTTAAGATCGACTTTAAATCACAACCCGACTCGATTGGGCCGTTGCTTGGATTTACCTCAAGAGAACTAGCACCGAACGTACGCTACGAGTCTGACCAACCGACGACACTGTTGGATGATCATCACGTGACTATTACCTGTAACATTATTACGGACGTGTACAGCAATCAACGACTTTCACACGCCCTGCATGACTTTGTTATTACAGAAGAAGGTGGCTACACTATACGGGAGAAGCCAGCTGTGGTGCTCTATCATCCCGTGACGGTAACACGCATCAGTGACATTACCCTTCGCCTTGTAAATAAACGCAATCAGCTTATTAATTTAGATCCACACACGCACGTCACCTATAAACTTCACCTCAAACCAGTATGAAGCAAATCTACAAAACACGGTGTGCATCGATGAAGCGCAGCACTTGTTTCCGTGGAGCCATCAAGTTAACACGTGTGCATAAAAAGATTCTCCTAGACTTAGGCTATACCCTACGAAAACAACATGGAAGATATGCTAGACATTATGAGCTCAGCAGTAACCCAGGAAGGCGTAGTGCGAAGTGAGCTTCATTCCTATCAGCCTTTTACGTTTGGACTTAATAACAATGATGAAATTCGCACGGTTATCAACCAGCAGGATGTATACACTTTACCGCATGAAAGTTACCTCTACATCGAAGGTCGCATAGAAAAGGCAGATGGAAGTGGTGCAAGCACTTCAAAACTAAATAACAACGCTCTTGCTTTTCTCTTTTCGGAGGCACGCTTTGAAGTGAATAATGTCGAAGTAGATAATACAAAGAATGTTGGCATTACAAGTGCAATGAAATCCTACCCTTCATTTGGCAGTGAAGAAATTAAACCGTTACGTACGGCAGGCTGGTGCCCTAATGCTACTAACGACTGGATGATTAATGCGGATGGTACGTTTACAGGAATTTTACCATTAAAACACATTCTAGGCTTCGCCGAAGATTATAAACGTATCATCATCAATGCAAAACAGGAACTGATTTTAATCCGTGATCGGAGTGATTACAATGCTCTTAAAGCAGCAGCCGCACCTCTAGATTCAAAAATTACACTACATCGTATTCTGTGGAGGATTCCTCAAGTAACATTATCCGATCGAGAAAAACTTCGACTGCTTAAAATTGTAGAAAATGATACTCCAATACCTATACGCTTTCGAAGTTGGGAACTGCATGAGTATCCTGTGCTACCGACAACAGACAAACACAGTTGGGCTGTAAAAACATCACGCTTCACAGAAAAACCTCTCTATATTATTTTTGGATTTCAGACAGATCGTAAGTTTAAACATGCAAAGGATTCTTCTCAGTTTGATCACTGCAAACTAAGAAACTTTCGACTTTACCTTAACGGAGTTACCTATCCCTACGAAAACATAGACATTAATTTTGATAAAAATAACTTTGGTGTGCTATACGACATGTTTTGTAAATTCCAATCATCCTACTACCAAAAAGAAGACTGTCCTCTATTTCAGCCTGAGGATTTCAAAAATCAAGCACCGCTTGTTGTGATGGATTGTTCATACCAGGAAGAGGCTATAAAAGAATCACCCGTTGATATTCGTCTAGAATTTGAAACGAGCGAAAATATTCCAGCTAACACAACAGCCTATTGCCTCATTATTCACGAGTCTGCTGTAACTTACCGCCCTCTATCAAATATCGTTACACGATTATAAATAAGAATGTAACTGATCTGTTGACATCAGTGTTTGTTTAAACATTGTAGAAGAGTACTGCTGAGAACATTAGATGCTATGGTAGATGAAAGTGCAAGATTAAGGTTAGAAGCGGAGCGTTTGAAGACATTTGAGAAGTGGCCTGTAAAATTCATTGCTCCTTCAAAATTAGCAGCAGCTGGTTTCTATTTTATTGGCACTAAAGACATTGTACGATGCTATTTTTGTGGAGTAGAATTAGGACATTGGGAAGAAGGTGATGATCCATTTCATGAGCATGAACGCTGGTCTCCGTCGTGTTCTTATGTTAAATCTGCAAACAAACAGGTAAAACAAAAGTGTAAATCCTGCTTACCTAACACCGAGTTCGATGCTATACTTGTTATTTACCTTTCGGTGGTGAGTGAAGCTATTGCAGCCTATTATAAACGTAAAAGCTTGCGTCATATGCCACAGCATCTAATTGCGTATTTACCTACTGGATTTTTGTCAACGTATGCCGCTTCTGATGTTAACGATGATTGGGATCTACTACCTACTCACAGTAAGATGACATCGGATGTAGCAGCATGCAGACGCTGTCAACGACACTTCAAGCACCGGGGTGAAAGTGGAGACGATTGGGATGGACCAAATCCAATGATAAAAGACTGTACACAATGTAAGAATGAATTTTTAAATGTATTTAAAAATTGTAAATAAATCAATTTGATGTTTCTTATTTTAAGTTTTAAGATGAATTTTAGAAAAAACCCTGTTTTACCCCTCAAACCTTTTTCTTACCTTTTCATCTCAAAACATCCTAAAACATTATTTAAGATAAAAATCATAATTTTAATGTATATGCTTATGTTTTGACGTATTTTTTCGATTTAAGCAGTTTTTCTCACACTCCTTCTCCCGAGCACTCCCGGGACACTTCCGGGCACTCCCGGGACACTTCCGGGCACTCCCGGGACACTTCCGGGCACTCCCGGGACACTCCCAGGACATTTCCGGGCACTTCTAGGACATTCCTAGGCACCTTGAGTTTAACGAGCTGCTGCTTGTTTATACAACGTTTTGCTAAACGGGCATAACTGCATACTACAAGTGCACAAAACTGATGACTATCCTGTCCTAAACGTTTACTGTGTTAATACACAGCTTCATTTAAACCGAGAAGGGCAGTCAGGCGTAAAACCTTTATTCATCTACCTCAAAACCCTAGTACAAGAGAAGAGCAGAGGAATGAGTTTAAAAACATAAAGTGTTATCCGCGCTGTACCTCTATCTTGGTAGTCTAGCAGCTAGTGTAACGTTACCTGACACAAAAAAAGGCTTAACTTCATGGGTTTGCTTGATTAAACGATAAGCTATGCTAATCTCGGCTAGAGGTCTGTAGTCGCCGATGAATGAGATGATCAACATGTACGTTAGATTTTGTACAGGTGCACTCGTGCGTACAAGTGCACTCATGCAGTTGAAGATATCCGTCAGGTGCACTCGTGCGTACAAGTGCACTCATGCAGTTGAAGATGTCCGTGAGATTTTGTACTCATGCAGTTGAAGATGTCCGTGAGATTTTGTACAGGTGCACTTGTGCGTACAAGTGCACTCATGCAGTTGCGTGTAGAGCTAACCGTGAATGTGTAATTATTAGAAAGTAGATGGTCTGCAGTATATATAAAGCGAACCTATAGCTGATTTACTAGTGTCCACAATCACTCTAAACGGAAGCACTTCTTTGGTAAGTAAAATCTGTTGATTTCCTATTCTAAAATAAATTATTAATGACTAAAACGGTTACACAGAAAGAGATATTGCAAAAGTAACATTAATATAAAATGTTTACAAGTTTATTTACATAACAAATTACATACTGTATAAGAAGTATAATATGATGATGTTCTCTCAAGATATCTTACAAACTGTCTAATTGATGGATTAATTCATCCAGTTCACATTTCTCTATGTCTATAAGTGATGGAGTTGCCTGTATACACATATAGTCGAAGCTAGGAAAGTCAGTTTTTTCATCATAACAAGCAGGAAATGTTACATTTTTTATGTGCTCCCACTTACAATACCATAATGCCTTTAAGCACACTGTGCACCAGTATTCACTTTTATAATTATATACTCTCTCTATAACCATACAGAATGGTAACACTAATGTTTCTGTAATAGGAACATAGTCATTCAAATTAAAAAGTGTACTAGCACACGACAAACAATAATACATATCATCTAGAATACAATTTAAATAAAATTTCGTTACTAATTCTGTGTTTTGCTTTGCTGTATCAGGTAACTGTGGATAAATAACATCATGGTTGTCTGAATCAATCACCTGTTTAAATAAATTATATGTAATATTATCATACAAAATCACACGTTTCACACCGGGATTTCCACAACGTTTTTTCACCTGTAGTGATGTAGAGCAGCTAGCTCTCTTTCGTTTATTGCAAGTTGTTGTTGATTCTGTCTGGGACTGTTCCCAGTCACTGATTCTCGTGCTGCAAAGAATACATTTAGCGTCAGGTCTAAATTACCGGTAATGTTTAGATACTTAAATGCAGCCCACCACCGTTCATTAGTTGAAGTACAAGCAGACATGATGCAGTTCGGTATTATGAGTGAACACTGACATGTACAACAATATATATGCTTCTTCGAAAACCACCGTGTTAATTTTATATGTTTATATTTGTCAGGAGAGACACAATCCACACAATAAAATACTTGAACTGTTGCATCAGTACATAGAAACTTATAATGAACATTTTCGTTAGTATGTTGCAGTACACTTTCTGAATATTCCTCTAAAGATTCATAACAATACAAATCAGTTCTTTCAGTAGCAATATTCCTTTGCATACAGAGTTTCCATGAAAATAAATTTTGAGTTATTTCTTTTAAAGGTATTCGTGAGTAAAAATACCTTCTACTTCCACTCGATGTTGTTGCTTCAGAGTTGAATTCAGCCATACTGCTTGAGAACTGTACAAGACCGTACTATGCTGGATCACTGATACTTCTATTGCTGTTGGTGTTTATTTTATATTATTCGTCAAGGGCGTTTAGGGCGTTGTTAAGGAAAAGTAAATAGTGAAAGTATGTTTTCAAGGTTTCTATTTTGTATATAAGATGGATCCGTAGACAGGCAAACCACAGTTCTTCACCGCCAGTACTACGAGCAGCTATACTTTACTACACCTAACTACCTGTGTAAGTACACAAAATGAATCCTATAGATCAACAGAAATATCAGCATGTGTTACTAACGAGAGACATGAAATATAATACTTTTAAAAAGATTCAAACATCATCGAAGTATCGTTTTTGCATTCCACCTGTGCCGGTGCCGCGACTAGGTCAAACACGACTTAGAACAGATTATTATATTGAAAAGGCGACACGCATTCCGCAATATATTTGTGTAAAATGTGTGTCACCAATACACCTGTTAAACAAAATTTCAGAGACTGAAGTTGGTTTCTATAACGACTTTCTGCAGCAACTGCTAGATTTGCAGTATTGGTGCAGTTGTTGCAAAGAAGGACTCTGGAGGTTTGAGTGGGACGATTTGCCCTGGTCATTGCTTCAAGTTCCACGGTCAGGTTCTACTAGAAATTCACCCGAAGAATACCTTCCTCCAATTTTACCTGGTCATATTAATGCTGCGCAGTACCTCAACTTAAAAAAGCAGATTGATAATATTATTCAATTTCGGAATGATATTTTCGCAAATGCCTTTCCAGTTTTATAACTAGTTCCTTATTGTGTGTCAACTACCTGATGATATAATTATATGTTTAAACCCGGTAGAAGTTGTAAAAGCATACAACAATTCGACACACCATGTCCTACGATGTCGGCATGTAAAAGATCTCTGATGACACATTTAGTGTTCATCCGACAAAATCAAAATGTCTGCACACATTAACTAAGACTATATTATGATTTTTTGTATTTAAAAAACTCTTTAGTAACCTGTTAGTCTACAAGGTTTTTTTGTGTATCAGGTATAAATATCGCTCGCTCTTGTACATCACTATCAGTTCCCTCTCTGATCTCGTCCGGTCAACTCAGGAGGTTCTCTACCAAAAGGTAAGTTGTATCAGCTGATTATTTATTATGCATGCTTAGTATAGTGATTACATCTTCTAAACATAACAACTGATTTCTTTTTTAAAAAATTTTAGTTTACCATGGATCCTCTAATCGAACTAAATAATCTTGGGCAATCTTCAGGGTTAGAAACAAAACGGCTGCGAGACTTGCCGGTAAATCAACCATTTCCAGTCACGTCCCTTCAAAAAATAAAAACTAAGTTTGGACCTCGGCTACTGTGCACGTGTGAAGAGTTTGTCGTTTTCCTGCCAGCGCGCTTTAACGACGTATCTGACGATTGTATCACAGCCATTAACAGTCGCAACATATGCCTAGAGTATCTTGGTGTACAGAACGGAGTTTGCTTGCTTCGCTTCAACGAGGGAACAATTGTTTGAGCAGCAGTGGCATACTGCAAGTATAAGATCTATTACTGTGTAAAACGTTTATTATTGTAATGCTACTAATAAAATTATAACTGTTCTAGTATACTGTTTATATATTTTTTTTAACATAGATTGTAGTGTAAGTTTTGGTGTATATAACGATTTATTACTATGGCATCTAGTAACTGGGAAGATATCAGCACTTGCTTTTCAACTCGTATTGCAAGCGGTGTTATAAAAAACCCCAACAATATCGTAGACCCTAAATATTTTTTACATTCTTGTTATAATGTATTTCTCAGTAAAGTGTTGGTATGGTTAGGGTTACATGCTGCTATCAAACTAAACGGAGAATTAGCTTGTAAGTTTGTGTTGTACAAAGACGAGAAAGAAGTGCACGAAACATTTTATTTGATTACAAAAATGAAGAAGCTCTTGCGATCTGATAATATTGCGGAATGGTTTCGCAAACACATCGTAGACGCGTTGCTCTCTAAATTTGATAAATTTCAGGAAGGGAGTAGCGGTAAATCCTTGCAAAGTATTTTACACCTTCAACTAAATGCTTGTCGGTACGATCCTCTAAATTCCGGTTCGCGGTACATCACACTTCCTATGTCTGTTAAAAATAAAAAAGCTGTCATCAATATTCAAAATGACGACGACTATTGTTTTCTATGGTGCATAGCTGCTGCGTTAAAGCCGGTTACTATACATCACAACAGACCAACACAATATGAAGATACGTTCAATCAATTACTCTACACCTTAAATTTTGCTGACGTCACCTTCCCTATGGATGTGTCAAACATTGCCAAATTCGAATTGAATAATCCAGACTTTTCGTTTTACGTGTTCAGTTTAGAAGGTGAACGTATTATAGGACCCCTGCATGCAGCTACTGATCGGAAGCAGCATCACATTCAACTCTTGTACATTTCTAACGAAGACAGCAGTCACTACTGTCTCATAACAAACCTTTCCCGCTTGCTAAGTTCACAACTTTCTAACAACTACAGGAAGAAGTACATATGTGAACGCTGTTTACAGTACTTCTCTTCACAAGCTAGGTTAGATAATCACATAGTTGATTGTGCGACTCAACCCGCTGTAAAACTCGTTTTCCCCGAAGGTGACGCAGCAAAGATGAAATTTCGTAATTATCACCGGCAGAATCCCGTTCCATTTGTCGTCTATGCTGATTTCGAATCCCTGACACTTCCTGTTGAACGGTGTCAGCCAGATCCCTCCAAGCCGTACACTGACTTCATTCAGAGACACAGTCCTTTTTCGGTAGCCTATCATGTTGTTTGCTCCTACGACACTTCGCTTTCATTTTTTAAGATGTTCCGGGGACCAAACTGCACCGCATGGTTGGTAAAGGAACTTGAAGATCTAGCTAACCGTGTCCATACAATTTTAGAAAACCCGGTTCCTATTGAAATGACATTAGATGATTTAGTTGCTCATGATGAAATCAATCAATGTCATATTTGTAAGCAAACTATTACTCCAACACAGATTAAGGTGAGAGACCACTGTCATTTTACAGGCCGTTACCGAGGACCGGCTCATCAGTCGTGCAACAGTACGTATCGAGCAGCAAAGTTCATTCCCTGTTTCTTTCACAATCTCTCCGGCTATGACTCGCACTTCATCATACGCGAGTTTGCTAATCTACAAAGTAGTCAATTTAATGTAATCGCTCAAAACCATGAGCGGTTCATTAGCTTTACAAGACGTGTAGGGGATATTAGCATTCGCTTTTTAGACTCTTACAAATTTATAAGTTCCTCTCTTGATGCACTCGTCAAGGGTCTTCCTAGCGATGAGTTACACTATATACGTCAGTATTTTCCTCATCCTGAACACTTTCAACTCTGTATTCGGAAAGGAATTTTCCCATACAGTTATGTTGACCATTGGTCAAGACTAGATGAACAACGATTACCTCCTCAGTCTGCCTTTTCTTGTGTTTTGAATGAAAGCAGTACTCCATCGCTAGATGATCAGCAGTCTGCATCATCGAGTACCACACATACCAGGGCTATCTCGGATGAGGAGTACACACACGCCTGTAACGTGTGGAACAAGTTCGGCATAAAATCACTAGGTGAGTATGCCGACTTGTATTTGAAAGTAGACACACTTCTACTTACGGATGTGTTTGAGAAGTTCCGTAAGATGTGTTTATCTATTTATCATTTAGATCCATGTCACTACTACACAAGTCCAGGTCTTTCGTGGGATGCCATGCTTTTTTACACGGGTATCGAATTAGATCTCCTTACCGATGTAGACATGCTCTTGTTCTTTGAACGTGGCATTCGAGGAGGACTAGTCTCTCTCGTTAGCAGACATGCTACAGCTAATAATCCGTACCTGGATAACTACGATCCGGAGAGAATCGATTCATACCTCATGTACTATGACGTAAATAATCTGTACGGATATGCTATGTCTCAGCCTCTACCATGCAAAGATTTTGCCTGGCTATCAAGGAGAGAGATTGATCGTTTTGACCTTCATGCCGCTGCTAAAGATCCTCACCAAGGATTCGTTCTTGAAATTGACGTATCATATCCATCCACATTACACGATGCTCATTCTGACTTGCCATTTTGTGTTGAGCAAATGATTCCCCCAAACAGTGAATCCAAGCACAAAAAGCTATTAGCCACACTGTACCCTAAGAAGCGGTACGTCATTCACATACAAAGTCTGCTTCAATGTTTAACTTACGGTCTACAATTAGTGCACATTCATCGCATCGTTAGGTTTACACAACAAGCATGGCTTAAACCCTACATGGACTTGAATACGGAACATCGTCAACGAGCTACTACTGATTTTGAAGTTAACTTTTTTAAACTCATGAATAACTGTGTATATGGTAAAAGTATGGAAAATGTCCGCAAGCATCGTGACATTCGTTTAGTCAACCAGTGGGAAGGCCGATACGGTGCACGTCAGTATATTTCGAAGCCTAATTTTCAAACTTACAAAGTCATTGATCGTGATCTCCTCACCGTTGAAATGAGTAAAACAGAACTGCTCTATACGAAACCCATTTATTTAGGTATGGTTATTCTTGATTACTCAAAATTAAAAATGTATGACTTTCATTACGGATTTGCAAAACAACACTTTGATGACGTCTCTCTACTCTACATGGACACGGACAGTTTCATTTACTGTATTCACAATACCAACGTCTACGATGTAATGCGAACCCATTCTAAACACTTTGACACATCCTCCTACGGTTCTGACAATCAATTTCGCATTCAGCCACTTAATAAAAAAGTAATAGGTCTCATGAAGGATGAATGTGGTACTAATCTCATGACGGAGTTTATTGGTTTAGCACCTAAAATGTATACCTATCAAACAGCTAATTCTCGTTCAGTAAGGAAAGCAAAGGGCGTTCGTTCTAGTGTAACAAAACACTTACAAGTAGATCATTACCGTAGAGTTCTCTACAATAAAAAGGAGGCTCTATGTAAGCAAATACGCATAATATCCCGCTCCCATCAAGTGTTTACGGTAGAACAAATGAAACGCTCTTTAGTTGCCTTCGATGACAAACGCCACTGGTCTGCTGATAATCTCACTAGTTTGCCATGGGGTTATGGTAGTTCCTAGTGTATTTCCTTGTTAATAATGATGTATCTATTTTATGTACTTTGTACACTATCATCTCTGTAAATAATGATGTATCTATTTTGTGATTATATACTTTGTATTATCTTCTTGTCAATATAAGATTTAAAAAGAATACTGTTTTATTTCTCTATTACAACAAACCTATCCTTTTCCTAAATACATTTTTTAGGATATAATTAAATAACAATTCTATGATGTTTTACAAAACAACTTTATTTTTGCAAGTGTACATGAAATTAACATTTAAAAAGTTTTTACATAGATTTTCTCATCTGCCTTCCTCTTCGACTCCTAATACCACCACCTATCATCAGTTTTCCTTTCATAGCACCAGCGACAACCAATGCAGCCATCTTCTCTGCAACCGATGCATTAGGTGACGTCACACGCTGCATAGCCTTACGCAGCAGAATCTCATCAGCGACACGTCGCAGTTCAGGTTTGTTGTCACGTTTACTAGCACGATAAGCCAAGTCATGTTCCTTGCAAGCAGCGTCCAACATATTAATACCAGGATCTCCACGTGCCAGGCGAACGTCTAGTCGAGTTCCAGGGCCACAGTATTGATAAGAGGGTAGATGAAGCTCGAAAGGAAGAAGATCAACTACTTTATCGATGAGCCCACGCCCAGCACGCTTCTTCACCATTGTCCCAACACAACTCGTCTTCTTTTTTCGCGCTTGCTGGGTTACTCTCTTCCTCTTCGCAGCCATGATAGGTGTTAACAAATGTAGTCGATTTACTTTTATGTCCGTGATACAGTTTGATTAGTTGACACGTACGACACTGCCTCACCGATGGTATCTTAGCTAAACTCACTTGATGGTGATGCTCATACACATTGCAAGGTTGAAGCTCCGATAAAACAGGATCTTGAGTCCAAGCACGTGGCGCCTGATCCCAGATCTCCTTTACAGCATTCGCAGCTACATACAGTAGAAATGCCTTAGGCAAAACATTCAACTCCTCCTCAGTAAATGTGTCCAGTTTCTTCTTACATGCGAAAAACTTTACAATTGCCTTTTCAATACTGTTTAAGTTACATCCAGTATCAGACAAAAATGAAATAGACATACTGAGGTCTTCACTGCACAGGTGTATCCTTCTCACTGCTCTTATTTACACTAAAACACGGTGTTTTACACATATTTCTCACCTCCCGGCATGCATTGCAGCATAACCAATCAAAAAGCAAGCACACATAAAGAAAGGATTTCCTAATCGTATCTACGTTGTGTTCTCTATTTTGAACAAGAGTTTGTAATGACGGACATCCCAGGTCATGTAGATCAACTAGTTCACAAGTTGATGATACGTACTTGCGCAGCCATTCTTTCTTTTCACAGCCTTTAACACACACTACGTCCGCTTCAGATAAACAAGCATTCATAATCATATCTAGGAAGTAATAAGGAATACCTTCTTCTTCCCACCGCAGTCCAAGATTCTTCCTAATCCATTGTGTTTGCCGTTTATCCTCATCAGTTTGCAACTGATAGGGAAACGGAGCATCAAAGACGAAACTGCTAACTTTTGGGGCCCACAACGTAGTGCAATCCAACACAGCCAGTTCCTTAAACACAAATCTGTTTCCATACACTTTAAAACCTTGGACGTCAACAATCAACGTTCCTGGCATGATAAAGCACACCACACTCTAGCACAGTATCATGTCAACTAAATCATCTTATTTAGAACTCACACCTAAATTCCAGAAGTTGTTACAGATCATCTCTATTAGTGCACTCTACTTTGCCACAGAGTAACCAATAGCAGAGCGGCAACAGTCAATTACAAAGTAAATCATAACTTCGACTGAAGATAGCGCCTTAGCAGCAACTGTCAGCCAACGCCCAACCATAGCTTTAGCTCAAGATGGCGTTTTGGCGGGAACGGACAGTCAACGCCCAACCATAGCTTTAGCTCAAGATAGTGTCTTGGCGGGAAACCAACGCCCAACCATAGCTTTGACTCAAGATGGCGTCTTGGCGGGAGCCAACGCCCTACACCCCCCCATTCTCCGGCATAGCGGGAAACACCAAACCACGCCCCATCCTCAGCATTCCCTGCTGCGCTGCTCTCCCATTCGCTAAGAGCAGTCACGTGACCCACTCCGGGGCCTCTCATTGGCTCGGGAGACCGGATGACCTTGAAATTGGCTTAGAATCAGCCTAGCCCTACTACTAATGCCCTCTCGAACTGGTGCCGTACTTGGAAACTTATCCCAATCCACAAATATTCAGCCACATGACCATAACACTGCGTAAATCGCCTCTACCGACATCATATTACCTACTCGACAAGCCCATCACCGTGGTTACGCAACAGCGTGACCTAGGTGTAATATTCGATACAAAATTACAATTTAAGACCCATGTAGAAACATATACAACAAAGGCTATGAAATTACTAGGCATTCTCTATCGCTTCACAGAAATTTCTGACCCCATTGCTCTTCGTCACTTCTTCCTCACGATCATTCAACCTCTCTTAAACTACTGCTCTCCGATCTTGACAACAGCCGCCCCCTCCAATACTAAGCAGTTAGGCAGAGCAGTGTCCTTCTTTGCTGCAATTGTAATGAACAGAAACCCTAAGCTCAGAAATCTTTCTACGCAGGAGGTATTAATGGCAATTAATGTGTCACCGCTGCACATAAGGCGAAAGGTAGCTGACCTGAGTTTCCTCCACGGGATCTTAAATGGACATTACCGCTCGGAACATCTTGTCTCACTCTTCTCTCTCCGCGTTCCTTCTCGCTCCACCAGAACCAAAGAACTTCTCCACATTCCCCACACTCAGCACTCAATACTTCAACGATCTTTCCTAATCCGCCTCCCAACACTCTTTAACAATATTAATAGGAGACAAGAGCTTGATATAGAATCAAATAAAAGTGTATTCGAGAGGTGTGTAAATAGTATCTTAAAGATAAGTTGATGTGAAGGGATTATACCGCCATCTTGACCCACGACGACTTGGCTATGAACATGGACATGGTTTTAGATCTGGACTGTTGTTATTAGTAGGATGTGTACCTGATCTTGTTATATTTTGTTATGTTTGTTATATTTTATTATGAAAGTTTACGTTTGTTAAATAGTCTGTTGACAGTGCAAGTGAAATTTGCTCAGTGTAGCTGTATCTTGCGCTTCGTGAATAAATAAATAAATTAATTAATAAATTAATTAATTCTGAATCAGCATCTGCACTACCCTTTCCTGGTCTGTATACTCCAAAGACATCAAGTTGCCTATTATCTTTGAAAATGAGCCTTACCCCTAGGATTTCGTGCTTGTCATCTCTAACTTTTTCGTAGCTTACAAATTTTTCTTTCACGAGAATTAATACTCCCCGTCCTACCATTCCTATCCTATCTCTACGATACACCCTCCAGTTCCGTGAGAAAATGTCTGTATCCATTATATCATTTCTCAGCCATTATTCAACTCATATTACAATATCTGGTAAATGTATATCTATTGAATTACTTAATTCTATTCCTTTCTTTACAATACTTCTACAGTATATACTACTACGGATATGGGATAAAGAGGATATTTCGCGTGTTGTAATAGATGCAAGAAATGGCTATTGTTACAACCGTCTAGAACTTATAATGTGCGGTACTTGTCGAGAGATGAGCGGACCATCCTAACTTCCGTCATCTGCCCCTATCTCCTCGCCAGTGAGAGCAGTTCCTAGCCCTTTTTTTTTTTGAAAAATTAGTCTAGTTCCAGAACTGAAGATGACGACTAGCATCTGGGGAAGGCGTAAGTGTTCTGCAAGAGGACTTACAAGTGAAGAAAGTCTGGCTTCAGCGCAGACCTATCGCGGGAGCCAGTAAAGGAGGTATAGCGGCAAAGCGTAAAGCCATAAGGAGGAACACAGTTCCCTGTATTTGTCCTTACGTAAGGGAAATATTGTGATGAAAATGAGGGGCAGAACTGGGCTAAGTGGTTCCATGAGGAATACCTGGAGATGGAATGTGACGAGTGTAGTTAATAAAACGTTTTCAGTATTTACGACTCAGAATGCTCTCATGTGATTAGTTTTGTTAGATTAATACTTTGTCTTCGTATATTACACACACTTTGGGCCAGTTTTATGTTATTTACATTTCCTAGTACAGTACAAGAGATTCCTAGTTGATAATTTAATAAAGGTACTTCCTTCGTACCGGTAGCATTTGTTCATGATCCATGCTTAATTATAATATACATTCAAAAGAACCACCTTCTTATAATCCAACATTAACATAATCATGTCTGTTACTCTAATTACCATTTATAACTTGTGACGATATACCCAACAAATATGCCCATATTACCTTAAGAGTTTGGCAAATATGGGCAGTTGCAGGGTTTGCTGCGAAGCTGCACCGTACGTAAACCACTATGGATTGGAGGCTGGTTCAAGCTTTAAAAGAATGGGAATGGTTGTAAGTTTTCAAGGATTTTTTACCAGGAAAATGGAAGTTGTTTTAGTGCTCCTTTTTTAAGGTACGCCTCGTGGTGCCCATATTTGCCAAGTTTACCACTTATTTCCATTCAGATGCAAATTGAATATTATCAAACAATGATTCACTACGGACAAAAGCACAAGCAAGCCCATTTGAAGTGTTATATCGTTAAAACTGTGAATTACTAAGATCTATGTCAAGGAATGGACGGCGAGCAGCAGACCTCTCTCCGGAGGCCACACAGAATCGTACTTGTTGAAGACTGTTTCATTCTTCTCGCCTCCTCGCTTCCGAATCGTGGAAACAATGATAGGAGGATGTACGGCGTGTCAGGGAAAGCATGTGTTGATGGGGTTCTAGTACCTGCATGTTAATATACGGAGTGACCAGACCAACGGCTAGTCCATTTCACTATGAATAGCAGGAATACCTAATCCTCGGCATAGATTCATATTAACGACGTTGTTAAGAAAGATTACAGATATTTTCACATGGTTATGGAATTATTCAAGGGTTGTAGTAAGGATGTAAAGGAGAGAGCATATATAGGTCTCCGGTAGGACCCTAATTAAGAGTATGGTTCCTGTGTATAGGACCCTCACCAGGACTACATGATACGAAAACAGGAAAAGATCCAAAAGAAAGCAACAACATTTGTTCTGGGTGATTTCTGACAAAGGAGTAATGTTACCAAAATATTGTAAAGTTTGGGCTGGAAAGACTTGGGAGTAAGGAGACAAGATGCTCCACTACGTAGTACGTTTCGAGCTGTCAGTGGTGATATGGCGTGTAATGACATTAATAGACTAACATACTTGAGCGGAGCTTTTAGAAGTAGGAAAGATCATAATATAAAGACAAAGTTGGAATTCAGGACGACAAATAGAGGCAAATATTCATTTATGGGACAAGGAGTAAGGGAATGCAATAAATGATCAAGGGAAATGTTCAAGAAATGAGTTCTTTAGAAACGTTTAAGAAGCAAATAACTGATAGGGAATCTGCTACCTGGGCGACAGTCCAAAATGCAGAGATTAAAGTCTGCAGCTGACACTGAAGTCTGGTGGATGCGAGAGGGGAGATGTTACCATCAATTCTTACATTTACATCCCAACGGCTTATTTAGTCTGACTTCTCTATACCTCATGTTCGGCTTTCACTAAGACCATGGTAACTTAACGACTACAACCGTCAAGGACTAAGACATTGTGGAAGCTAACTTATAGTAATCCTCCAAGTCGTACTGTACCTGTAATATGCAGCATGACGTAAGCTGAAGCAGACCAACGGCTGGATATACCATTACACTATGAATAGCAGGAATACCTTATCCTCGGCATTGGTCAAATTAGTTTAATGATACTAATAATAATATTCTACCTTCTGGAATAAATTATTAAAAAGCTGCTCACAAGATACACACACCAAATTAGGCGGCAGCACAGCACAATGGAATCGCGACGCAGAAGGGAAATTTGAACACACGTGGTTCGAGGTGTGTTAGAAGACCAGTCGTTAGGGTTGTGGTAGAATACGAGTGGATAGAACTACTTTACAAGACTATTGGTTAGAGCTGTAGTAGCAGGTCATTGGTTACAGATGTGGTAGAAGACGAATGGATGGAGCTGCCTAAAATGGCTAGTGGTTAGAGCTGTGGTAGCAGGTCATTTGTTAAAGACGTGGCAGAAGACGAGTGACTAGAGCTGCCTTACAACAATAGTGGTTAGAGCAGTGGCAGAAAGTCTGTGGTTTGTGCTTGTGGCAGGAAAAGGATGGTTAGAACTATGGCACCCCAAAATTGTGGTTAGATCTGTGGTAGAAGATGAGTTGTTAGAGCGGTAGAGAACAAGTAGTTGGAACAGTGGTTAGGGTCATGGTATAATACTAGTGCTTCGAGCTGTGATAGAATACTGGTGGTTACAGCAATTAGGGCTATTGTTTAAGATTAATGGTTACAGTTGCGGTTGAATGCTTGTGGTTAGAGCAGGCAGGGCCATGGTATTAGTGTCGAGCTTACAGCTGTGGTATGGTACTTGTGGTTAGAGTAGTCAGGGCCAAGGTATAAGTGTAATGGTAAGAGCTGCAGTAGAATACAGGTGGTTAGAGCTGTTAGGACCATGGTATGAGTGTAGAGATTAGAGCTGTGGTACGATGCTTGTGGTTAGAGCTGTTGGGGCGTTGGTATAAATGTAATGGTAAGAGCCGCAGTAGAATACTGGTAATTAGATTAGTCAGGGCCAAGGTGTAAGTGTAATGGTAAGAGCTGCAGTAGAATACTGCTGGTTAGAGCGTATAGGTACATGGTGTAATAGTAGTGATTAGAGCTGTGTTAGAACACTGGTGGTTAGTGCTGTTAGGGCCATGGTATAAGTGTAGTGGTTAGAGCTGTTGGTGCGAGGGAATAAGGGTAGTGGTTCGAGCTATGGTAGAACACTTGCAGTTATAGCTCTTAAGGCCATGGCATGAGAGTAGTGGTTAGAGCTGTATTAGGACGTTAGCTTAGAGATGTTGGGGCCATGGTATAAGTGTAATGGTAAGAGCTACAGTAGAATACTGGTGGTTAGAGCAGTCAGGGCCAAGGTATAAGTGTTATGGTAAGAGGTGCAGTAGAATACTGGTGGTTAGAGCTGTTAGGGCCATGGTATTAGTGTCGAGCTTAGAACTGTGGTACGATACTTGTGGTTAGAGTAGTCAGGGCCAAGGTATAAGTGTAATGGTAAGGGCTGCAGTAGAATACTGGTGGTTAGTGCTGCTAGGGCCATGGTATGATTGTAGAGCTTAGAATTGTGGTACGAATCTTGTGGTTAGAGCTGTTGGGGCCGTGGTATAAGTGTAATGGTTTGAGCTGTGGTAGAATACTGATGTTTAGAGCTCTTAGGGCATTGATATAAGAATAGTGGTTAGATTTGTATTAGAATACCGGTGGTTAGGGCCGTTAGGGTCATGGTTTAAGAGTAATTTACAGTTGTGGTAGAATACTGGTGGTTAGAGCTTTTAGGGCCATGGTATAACAGTAGTGGTTAGAGCTGTGGTAGAATACTAGTGGATAGAGTTGTTAGGGCCATGTCATAAGACTAGTGGTTAGATCTGAGGTAGAATACTGCTGGTTAGAGCTGTTGGTGCCAGGGAATAAGAGTAGTGGTTCAAGCTGTGGTAGAATACTTGCGGTTACAGCTCTCAGGGCCATGGAATGAGAGTAGTGGTTAGAGCTGTGTTAGGATACTGGAGCTTAGAGCTGTTAGGGCCATGATATGAGTGTAGTGGTTAGAGCTGTAGTACGATACTTGTGGTTAGAGCTATTGAAGCAAAGGTAAAAGTGCAATGGTTAGAGCTGCGGTAGAATGCTAGTAGTTACAGCAGTCATTTCCACTGTACCAGTAGAGTGGCTAGAGCTGTGGTAGAATATTAGTGATTAGAGCTGTTAGGTTATGATATAAGAGTAGTGGTTAGAGTTGAGATAGAATACTGTAGGTTAGAGATGTTAGGTCCATGGCATAAGAGAAGTGGTTAGAGCTGTGGTAGAATAATGCCCGTTAGACCTTCTAGGTCCATTTTATAAGAGTAGTGGTTGGAGTTGTGGTAGAATACTGGCGGTTAGAGATCTTAGGTCCATGATTAAAGGGGAATGGTTAGAGCTGTTACGCTTATAGCATATCCCTAACAGCTCTAATCACTAGTTTTCTACCAAAACTTTAACCACTACCCATATACCATGTCCTTAACATCTCTAACCACCAGTGCTCTACCACAGCCCTAATCACTACTCCTAAACCATGGTCCTAACAGCACTAACCACCAGTGCTCTACCACAGCTCTAACTACTACCTTTTCCTCTAACACAGCTCTAACAAATCACTTTCTACCACAGACCTAACTACAATACTGGGTACCACCGCTTTAGCAATTGCTCTTACGCTATATCCCTAACAGCACTAACCACCAGTGCTCTACCACTGCTCTGATCACTACTCTTAAACCATGGACATAGCAGCACTAACCACCAGTGCTCTACCACTGCTCTAATCACTACTCTTAAACCATGTCCCTAACAGCTCTAACCACCAGTGTTCTACCACTGCTCTGATCACTACTCTTAAACCATGGACATAGCAGCACTAACCACCAGTGCTCTACCACTGCTCTGATCACTACTCTTAAACCATGGACATAGCAGCACTAACCACCAGTGTTCTACCACTGCTCTGATCACTACTCTTAAACCATGGACATAGCAGCACTAACTGCCAGTGCTCTACCACTGCTCTGATCACTACTCTTAAACCATGGCCCTAACAGCTCTAACTGCCAGTGCTCTACCACTGCTCTGATCACTACTCTTAAACCATGGCCGTAACAGCTCTAACTGCCAGTGCTCTACCACTGCTCTGATCACTACTCTTAAACCATGGCCCTAACAGCTCTAACCACCAGTGTTCTACCACTGCTCTGATCACTACTCTTAAACCATGGACATAGCAGCACTAACCACCAGTGCTCTACCACAGCTCTGATCACTACTCTTAAACCATGGACATAGCAGCACTAACCACCAGTGCTCTACCACAGCTCTGATCACTACTCTTAAACCATGGACATAGCAGCACTAACCACCAGTGCTCTACCACTGCTCTGATCACTACTCTTAAACCATGGACATAGCAGCACTAACCACCAGTGTTCTACCACAGCTCTGATCACTACTCTTAAACCATGGACATAGCAGCACTAACCACCAGTGTTCTACCACTGCTCTGATCACTACTCTTAAACCATGGACATAGCAGCACTAACCACCAGTGCTCTACCACTGCTCTGATCACTACTCTTAAACCATGGACATAGCAGCACTAACCACCAGTGTTCTACCACAGCTCTGATCACTACTCTTAAACCATGGACATATCAGCACTAACCACCAGTGTTCTACCACTGCTCTGATCACTACTCTTAAACCATGGACATAGCAGCACTAACCACCAGTGTTCTACCACAGCTCTGATCACTACTCTTAAACCATGGACATAGCAGCACTAACCACCAGTGTTCTACCACTGCTCTGATCACTACTCTTAAACCATGGACATAGCAGCACTAACTGCCAGTGCTCTACCACTGCTCTGATCACTACTCTTAAACCATGGCCCTAACAGCTCTAACTGCCAGTGCTCTACCACTGCTCTGATCACTACTCTTAAACCATGGACATAGCAGCACTAACCACCAGTGCTCTACCACTGCTCTGATCACTACTCTTAAACCATGGCCCTAACAGCTCTAACTGCCAGTGCTCTACCACTGCTCTGATCACTACTCTTAAACCATGTCCCTAACAGCTCTAACCACCAGTGTTCTACCACTGCTCTGATCACTACTCTTAAACCATGGACATATCAGCACTAACCACCAGTGTTCTACCACTGCTCTGATCACTACTCTTAAACCATGGACATAGCAGCACTAACCACCAGTGTTCTACCACAGCTCTGATCACTACTCTTAAACCATGGACATAGCAGCACTAACCACCAGTGTTCTACCACTGCTCTGATCACTACTCTTAAACCATGGACATAGCAGCACTAACTGCCAGTGCTCTACCACTGCTCTGATCACTACTCTTAAACCATGGCCCTAACAGCTCTAACTGCCAGTGCTCTACCACTGCTCTGATCACTACTCTTAAACCATGGACATAGCAGCACTAACCACCAGTGCTCTACCACTGCTCTGATCACTACTCTTAAACCATGGCCCTAACAGCTCTAACTGCCAGTGCTCTACCACTGCTCTGATCACTACTCTTAAACCATGTCCCTAACAGCTCTAACCACCAGTGTTCTACCACTGCTCTGATCACTACTCTTAACCCATGGCCCTAACAGCTCTAACTGCCAGTGCTCTACCACTGCTCTGATCACTACTCTTAAACCATGGACATAGCAGCACTAACCACCAGTGCTCTAATACTGCTCTGATCACTACTCTTAAACCATGGACATAGCAGCACTAACCACCAGTGCTCTACCACAGCTCTGATCACTACTCTTAAACCATGTCCCTAACAGCTCTAACCACCAGTGTTCTACCACTGCTCTGATCACTACTCTTAAACCATGTCCCTAACAGCTCTAACCACCAGTGTTCTACCACTGCTCTGATCACTACTCTTAAACCATGGACATAGCAGCACTAACCACCAGTGCTCTACCACTGCTCTGATCACTACTCTTAAACCATGGCCCTAACAGCTCTAACTGCCAGTGCTCTACCACTGCTCTGATCACTACTCTTAAACCATGGCCCTAACAGCTCTAACTGCCAGTGCTCTACCACTGCTCTGATCACTACTCTTAAACCATGGCCCTAACAGCTCTAACTGCCAGTGCTCTACCACTGCTCTGATCACTACTCTTAAACCATGGCCCTAACAGCTCTAACTGCCAGTGTTCTACCACTGCTCTGATCACTATTCTTAAACCATGGCCCTAACAGCACTAACTGCCAGTGCTCTACCACTGCTCTGATCACTACTCTTAAACCATGGCCCTAACAGCTCTAACCACCAGTGCTCTACCACTGCTCTGATCACTACTCTTAAACCATGTCCCTAACAGCTCTAACCACCAGTGTTCTACCACTGCTCTGATCACTACTCTTAAACCATGGCCCTAACAGCTCTAACTGCCAGTGCTCTACCACTGCTCTGATCACTACTCTTAAACCATGGCCCTAACAGCTCTAACTGCCAGTGCTCTACCACTGCTCTGATCACTACTCTTAAACCATGGACATAGCAGCACTAACCACCAGTGCTCTACCACTGCTCTGATCACTACTCTTAAACCATGGCCCTAACAGCTCTAACTGCCAGTGCTCTACCACTGCTCTGATCACTACTCTTAAACCATGGACATAGCAGCACTAACTGCCAGTGCTCTACCACTGCTCTGATCACTACTCTTAAACCATGGACATAGCAGCACTAACCACCAGTGTTCTACCACTGCTCTGATCACTACTCTTAAACCATGGCCCTAACAGCTCTAACTGCCAGTGCTCTACCACTGCTCTGATCACTACTCTTAAACCATGGACATAGCAGCACTAACCACCAGTGCTCTACCACTGCTCTGATCACTACTCTTAAACCATGGCCCTAACAGCTCTAACTGCCAGTGCTCTACCACTGCTCTGATCACTACTCTTAAACCATGGACATAGCAGCACTAACTGCCAGTGCTCTACCACTGCTCTGATCACTACTCTTAAACCATGGACATAGCAGCACTAACTGCCAGTGCTCTACCACTGCTCTAATCACTACTCTTAAACCATGGCCCTAACAGCTCTAACTGCCAGTGCTCTACCACTGCTCTGATCACTACTCTTAAACCATGTCCCTAACAGCACTAACTGCCAGTGCTCTACCACTGCTCTGATCACTACTCTTAAACCATGGCCCTAACAGCTCTAACTGCCAGTGCTCTACCACTGCTCTGATCACTACTCTTAAACCATGGACATAGCAGCACTAACCACCAGTGCTCTACCACTGCTCTGATCACTACTCTTAAACCATGGACATAGCAGCACTAACTGCCAGTGCTCTACCACTGCTCTGATCACTACTCTTAAACCATGGCCCTAACAGCTCTAACCACCAGTGTTCTACCACTGCTCTGATCACTACTCTTAAACCATGGCCCTAACAGCACTAACTGCCAGTGCTCTACCACTGCTCTGATCACTACTCTTAAACCATGTCCCTAACAGCTCTAACCACCAGTGTTCTACCACTGCTCTGATCACTACTCTTAAACCATGGACATAGCAGCACTAACCACCAGTGCTCTACCACTGCTCTGATCACTACTCTTAAACCATGGACATAGCAGCACTAACCACCAGTGTTCTACCACTGCTCTGATCACTACTCTTAAACCATGGCCCTAACAGCACTAACTGCCAGTGCTCTACCACTGCTCTGATCACTACTCTTAAACCATGGACATAGCAGCACTAACCACCAGTGCTCTACCACTGCCCTGATCACTACTCTTAAACCATGGCCCTAACAGCACTAACTGCCAGTG
The DNA here is from genome assembly GCF_040414725.1 of Anabrus simplex. Lineage (NCBI taxonomy): Eukaryota > Metazoa > Arthropoda > Insecta > Orthoptera > Tettigoniidae > Anabrus > Anabrus simplex. The sequence goes on from NC_090266.1 coordinate 8,883,972, forward strand.
CTCTACCACTGCTCTGATCACTACTCTTAAACCATGGACATAGCAGCACTAACCACCAGTGTTCTACCACTGCTCTGATCACTACTCTTAAACCATGGACATAGCAGCACTAACCACCAGTGCTCTACCACTGCTCTGATCACTACTCTTAAACCATGTCCCTAACAGCTCTAACCACCAGTGTTCTACCACTGCTCTGATCACTACTCTTAAACCATGGACATAGCAGCACTAACCACCAGTGTTCTACCACTGCTCTGATCACTACTCTTAAACCATGGACATAGCAGCACTAACCACCAGTGCTCTACCACTGCTCTGATCACTACTCTTAAACCATGGACATAGCAGCACTAACCACCAGTGCTCTACCACTGCTCTGATCACTACTCTTAAACCATGGCCCTAACAGCTCTAACTGCCAGTGCTCTACCACTGCTCTGATCACTACTCTTAAACCATGGACATAGCAGCACTAACCACCAGTGCTCTACCACTGCTCTGATCACTACTCTTAAACCATGGCCCTAACAGCTCTAACTGCCAGTGCTCTACCACTGCTCTGATCACTACTCTTAAACCATGGACATAGCAGCACTAACCACCAGTGTTCTACCACTGCTCTGATCACTACTCTTAAACCATGGACATAGCAGCACTAACCACCAGTGTTCTACCACTGCTCTGATCACTACTCTTAAACCATGGCCCTAACAGCTCTAACCACCAGTGTTCTACCACTGCTCTGATCACTACTCTTAAACCATGGACATAGCAGCACTAACCACCAGTGTTCTACCACTGCTCTGATCACTACTCTTAAACCATGTCCCTAACAGCTCTAACCACCAGTGTTCTACCACTGCTCTGATCACTACTCTTAAACCATGGCCCTAACAGCTCTAACCACCAGTGTTCTACCACTGCTCTGATCACTACTCTTAAACCATGGCCCTAACAGCTCTAACTGCCAGTGCTCTACCACTGCTCTGATCACTACTCTTAAACCATGGCCCTAACAGCTCTAACTGCCAGTGCTCTACCACTGCTCTGATCACTACTCTTAAACCATGGACATAGCAGCACTAACCACCAGTGTTCTACCACTGCTCTGATCACTACTCTTAAACCATGGACATAGCAGCACTAACCACCAGTGTTCTACCACTGCTCTGATCACTACTCTTAAACCATGGCCCTAACAGCTCTAACCACCAGTGTTCTACCACTGCTCTGATCACTACTCTTAAACCATGGACATAGCAGCACTAACCACCAGTGTTCTACCACTGCTCTGATCACTACTCTTAAACCATGGCCCTAACAGCACTAACCACCAGTGCTCTACCACTGCTCTAATCACTACTCTTAAACCATGTCCCTAACAGCTCTAACCACCAGTGTTCTACCACTGCTCTGATCACTACTCTTAAACCATGGCCCTAACAGCTCTAACTGCCAGTGCTCTACCACTGCTCTGATCACTACTCTTAAACCATGGACATAGCAGCACTAACCACCAGTGCTCTACCACTGCTCTGATCACTACTCTTAAACCATGGCCCTAACAGCTCTAACTGCCAGTGCTCTACCACTGCTCTGATCACTACTCTTAAACCATGGACATAGCAGCACTAACCACCAGTGCTCTACCACTGCTCTGATCACTACTCTTAAACCATGGCCCTAACAGCTCTAACTGCCAGTGCTCTACCACTGCTCTGATCACTACTCTTAAACCATGGCCCTAACAGCTCTAACTGCCAGTGCTCTACCACTGCTCTGATCACTACTCTTAAACCATGGCCCTAACAGCTCTAACTGCCAGTGCTCTACCACTGCTCTGATCACTACTCTTAAACCATGGCCCTAACAGCTCTAACTGCCAGTGCTCTACCACTGCTCTGATCACTACTCTTAAACCATGGCCCTAACAGCTCTAACTGCCAGTGCTCTACCACTGCTCTGATCACTACTCTTAAACCATGTCCCTAACAGCACTAACCACCAGTGCTCTACCACTGCTCTGATCACTACTCTTAAACCATGGACATAGCAGCACTAACCACCAGTGCTCTACCACTGCTCTGATCACTACTCTTAAACCATGGACATAGCAGCACTAACCACCAGTGCTCTACCACTGCTCTGATCACTACTCTTAAACCATGGACATAGCAGCACTAACCACCAGTGCTCTACCACTGCTCTGATCACTACTCTTAAACCATGGACATAGCAGCACTAACCACCAGTGCTCTACCACTGCTCTGATCACTACTCTTAAACCATGTCCCTAACAGCTCTAACTGCCAGTGCTCTACCACTGCTCTGATCACTACTCTTAAACCATGGCCCTAACAGCACTAACCACCAGTGCTCTACCACTGCTCTAATCACTACTCTTAAACCATGGACATAGCAGCACTAACCACCAGTGCTCTACCACTGCTCTGATCACTACTCTTAAACCATGTCCCTAACAGCTCTAACTGCCAGTGCTCTACCACTGCTCTGATCACTACTCTTAAACCATGGACATAGCAGCACTAACCACCAGTGCTCTACCACTGCTCTGATCACTACTCTTAAACCATGTCCCTAACAGCTCTAACTGCCAGTGCTCTACCACTGCTCTGATCACTACTCTTAAACCATGTCCCTAACAGCACTAACCACCAGTGCTCTACCACTGCTCTGATCACTACTCTTAAACCATGGACATAGCAGCACTAACCACCAGTGCTCTACCACTGCTCTGATCACTACTCTTAAACCATGGACATAGCAGCACTAACCACCAGTGCTCTACCACTGCTCTGATCACTACTCTTAAACCATGGACATAGCAGCACTAACCACCAGTGCTCTACCACTGCTCTGATCACTACTCTTAAACCATGGACATAGCAGCACTAACCACCAGTGCTCTACCACTGCTCTGATCACTACTCTTAAACCATGTCCCTAACAGCTCTAACTGCCAGTGCTCTACCACTGCTCTGATCACTACTCTTAAACCATGGCCCTAACAGCACTAACCACCAGTGCTCTACCACTGCTCTAATCACTACTCTTAAACCATGGACATAGCAGCACTAACCACCAGTGCTCTACCACTGCTCTGATCACTACTCTTAAACCATGGACATAGCAGCACTAACTGCCAGTGCTCTACCACTGCTCTGATCACTACTCTTAAACCATGTCCCTAACAGCTCTAACTGCCAGTGCTCTACCACTGCTCTGATCACTACTCTTAAACCATGGCCCTAACAGCTCTAACTGCCAGTGTTCTACCACTGCTCTGATCACTACTCTTAAACCATGGCCCTAACAGCACTAACCACCAGTGCTCTACCACTGCTCTAATCACTACTCTTAAACCATGGACGTAGCAGCACTAACCACCAGTGCTCTACCACTGCTCTGATCACTACTCTTAAACCATGGACATAGCAGCACTAACCACCAGTGTTCTACCACAGCTCTGATCACTACTCTTAAACCATGGACATAGCAGCACTAACCACCAGTGCTCTACCACTGCTCTGATCACTACTCTTAAACCATGGCCCTAACAGCTCTAACTGCCAGTGCTCTACCACTGCTCTGATCACTACTCTTAAACCATGGCCCTAACAGCACTAACTGCCAGTGCTCTACCACTGCTCTGATCACTACTTTTAAACCATGGCCCTAACAGCTCTAACTGCCAGTGCTCTACCACTGCTCTGATCACTACTCTTAAACCATGGCCCTAACAGCACTAACCACCAGTGCTCTACCACTGCTCTGATCACTACTCTTAAACCATGGCCCTAACAGCTCTAACTGCCAGTGCTCTACCACTGCTCTGATCACTACTCTTAAACCATGGACATAGCAGCACTAACCACCAGTGCTCTACCACTGCTCTGATCACTACTCTTAAACCATGGCCCTAACAGCTCTAACTGCCAGTGCTCTACCACTGCTCTGATCACTACTCTTAAACCATGGACATAGCAGCACTAACTGCCAGTGCTCTACCACTGCTCTGATCACTACTCTTAAACCATGGCCCTAACAGCTCTAACTGCCAGTGCTCTACCACTGCTCTGATCACTACTCTTAAACCATGGCCCTAACAGCTCTAACTGCCAGTGCTCTACCACTGCTCTGATCACTACTCTTAAACCATGGACATAGCAGCACTAACCACCAGTGCTCTACCACAGCTCTGATCACTACTCTTAAACCATGGACATAGCAGCACTAACCACCAGTGTTCTACCACAGCTCCAACCACTATTATTATACAATGGCCACAAAGCACTAAACAGCAGTATTGTGCCACACCTCTAATCACTACTCCCTTACCACGAATCTAACAACTCTACCCGCCTGTAGTCCACCACAACTATAACCACTACTCCTATATCATGGCCCCAACAGCTCTAACCACCAGTATCGTACCACAGCTCTAACCAATACACTCATACCAAAACCAAAACACCTCTAACTATTACTCTCATACCATGGCATTAACAGCTCTAACCACTAATCTCATACCCTGGCCCTAAAGGCATTAACCAACACAATTCTACAAAAACTCTAATCACTACTCTCATATAATGGTCCGGCAGCTCTAACCACCAGTATTCTACCACAACTCTAATCACTACTCTCATATCGTGGTCCTAAATGCTATAACCACATGTAGTCTACCACAACACTAACCACTAATCATATACCCTGGCCCCAACAGCTCTAACCATTACTCTTATACCATGGCCCAAACTGCTCTAACCACTACTCCCACACCATGGCTCTAACATCTCTAACCATTACTCACATACCATGGCCCAAACCGCTCTAACTACTACTCTCCAACCATGGCCATAACAGTACTCTCATACCATGGCCCCAAAACCAACAACCACTAGCATTCTACCACAGCACTAACCACTACTCTCATACTGTGGCCCGACAGCTGTAACCACCATTCTCCTACCAAAATTCTAACCACTACTCTCATACCATGCTCTAACAGCTCCAACCACCCGTTTGTTACCACAACTCTAACCAATACCCTTATATGACGGCCCTAAAATATCTAACCACAAGTAGTCTACCACAGCCCTAAACGCTAATCTCATACCATGGCCCTATCCGCTCTAACCACCAGTATCCTACCATAGCTGTAACCAAATCCCTTACAGCTCTAACCATTCCACTTTTATCATGGACCTAAGATCTCTGACCGCCAGTATTCTACCACAACTCCAACCACTACTCTTATACCATGGACCTAGAAGCTCTACGAACATTATTATACACAGCTCTAACCACGTCTCTTATGTGATGGACCTAACAGCTCTAACCTACAGTATTCTACCACAACTCTAACCACTACTCTTATATCATGCCCTAAAAGCTCTAATCACTAGTATTCCACCACTGCTCTAGCGACTATACTTGTACAAAGGACCTGACTGCTATGACCATAGTATTCTACCGCAGCTCTAACCATTACACTTTTACCTTTGTTCCAATAGCTCTAACCACAAGTATCGTACTACAGCTCTAACCACTACACTCATATCATTGCCCTAACAGCTCTAAGCTCCAGTATTCTAATACAGTTCTAACCACTAATCTCATACCATGGCACTAAGAGCTCTAACCACAAGTATTCTACTACAACTCTAACCATTATTCTTATACCATGGACTTTACCGCTCTAACCACCTGTATCCTACCACAGCTCTAACCACTACTGTTATTCCCTGGCACCAACAGCTCTAACCACTGGCCTTGTACTACAGGTCAAACCCCCAGGCTTCAATAACAAACGTAAGTGCCAGTCTCCAGCCAAAGCTATAAACCATAGACCTTTTGCCGCAGCCCAAGTCATAGTCATTTCAGGTAGCTCTAACCACTTGTCTTCTACCAGAAATCTAACATCTGATCACCTATCACTGCACTAACCACCAGCGTCTGAAGTAGCTAGGAACTGTAACTTTTCTGCCACAGCTCTAAAAAAGGTCTTGTAAGACATCTAAAACCACTAGTTTCCCACCATCCACCGACCTTCCCCAATAGCCTTCACAATAAAACTTTTCAGAAAGCTACAATCATTACACTTCTATCACAACCATAAGCACTCACATCTGCCACAGGTCTAACCAGTAATCTTGTAAGAGAGCTCTTAACTCTAATCTTCTACAACAGCTCTAATCGATATTCTTATACCATGGCCCTAAAAACTCTAACCACCAGTAACCTACCACAGCTGTAACCACTACTCTTACACCACGGTCCTAACAGCTCTAACCACAGATATTCCAACACAACAGTAACCATTACGGTTTTACTTTGTCCCTAACAGCTCTATCACCAGAATTTTTCCACAACTCTAATCATTAGTCTTATACCTTGGCCCTAACGACTCTAGCCACCAGTATTCTACCACAGCTGTAACCACTACTGTTATACCATGGCCCTAACCGATCTAACCATAACTCTTATACTAGGGCCCTAACAGCTCTAAACACTACTCGCATACCATGGCCCCAAGAGGTTTAACCACTACTCTCATACGATGGCCCTAAAAGCATTAACCACCAGCATCCTACCACAACGCTAACCACTATTCTCATACCACGGCCCTAACAACTCTAACTACCAGTATCCTACCACAATTCTAACCCCTATTCTCATACCATAGTTCTAACAGCTCTACCACAAATCAAACCACAACTCTTATATTATGGGCCTAACAGATCTAACCACTACTCTCATACCATGGCGCTAACGCTCTCACCACCAGTATCCTACCACAGCTGTAACCACAACTCTTATAGCAGGGCTAACAGATCTAACCACTACTCCTTTTTCATGGCCCTAACAGTTCTAACCACTAGCCTCATACCATGGCCCTAATATCTCAGACCACTGGTATTCTACCATAACTCTAACCGCTACGCTTATACCATGTCCCTAACAACACTAGCCACCAGTATTCTACCACAACTCTAACTACTACGCTTATACCATAACCCTAACAGCTGTAACCACTAGTATTCTACCCAAACTCTAACCACTACCCTTAAGCCATGTCCTTAACATCTCTAACCACCAGTATTCTACCACAGCTGTAACCACTAATTTTATACCATGGCCCTAACGGCTCTAATCACTGGTCTTCTACCACAGCTCTAACTACTACCTTGTCCTCCACTACCTTGTCCAATCACTTTTATACCACGGCTCTAACAGCTCTAACCACCAGTATTCTACCACAACTCTAATCACTACTATCATGTCGTTGTCCTGAAAGCTATAACGGCATATAGCCTACCACAGCACTAACCAGTAATCTTATACCCTGGCCCTAACAGCCCTGACCATTACTCTTATACCATGGCCCAAACTGCTCTAACCACTACTCTCCAACCATGGCCCTAAGAGCTCTAACCACTACTCTCATACCATCGCTCTAACATCTCTAACCATTACTCACATACCATGGCCCAAACCGCCTTAACTGCTACTCTCCAACCATGGCCATAACAGTACTCTCATACCATGGCCCTAAAACCAATAACCAACAGCATTCTACCACAACTCTAACCACTACTCTCATACTATGGCCCGACAGCTGTAACCACCATTCTTCTACCAAAAGTCTAACTACTACTCTCATAACAAGGCTCCAACAGCTCCAATCACCAGTTTTCTGCCACAACTCTGACCACTACCCTTATATGACGGCCCTAAAATCTCTAACCAAAATTAGTCTACCACAGCCCTAAACGCTAATCTTAAACCATGTCCTTCGCAGCTCTAAACATTACTTTAATACCATGGCCCTAACCGCTCTAACCACCGGTATTCTACCATAGCTGTAACCACATCTCTTACAGCTGTTAATGCAGTAGTGTTTAGAGTTGTGGTAGAATACTGGTGGCTAGAGTTGTTAGGGACATGGTATAAGCGTAGTGGTTAGAGTGGTGGTAGAATACCAGTGGTCTGAGATATTAGGGGCATGGTATGAGAGTAGTGGTTAGAGCTGTTAGGCCCATGATATAAGTGTTGTGGTTAGAGTTGTGGTAGAATACTGGTCGCTAGAGCTGTTAGAACCATGGTATGAGAATAGGGGTTAGAATTGTGGTAGGATACTGGTAGTTAGAGTTGTTAGGGCCGTGGTATGAGAATAGTGGTTAGGGTTGTGGTAGCATGCTGGTGGTTAATGCTTTTAGGGCCATCATATGAGAGCAGTGGTTAAGCCCGTTAGGGCATGGTATGAGAGTAGTGTTTAGAACTGTTAGGGCCCTGGTATAAGAGTTATGGTTAGATCGGTTAGGGCCATGGTATAACAGTAGTGGTTACAGCTGTGGTAGAATACTGGTGACTAGAGTTGTTAGGGCCAAGGTATAAGACTAATGTTTAGAGTTGTGGAAAAATTCTGGTGATTAGAGCTGTTGGGGGCAAAGTAAAACCGTAATGGTTACTGTTGTGTTGGAATACCTGTGGTTAGAGCTGTTAGGACCGTGGTGTAAGAGTAGTGGTTACAGCTGTGGTAGGTTACTGGTGGTTAGAGTTGTTAGGGCCATGGTATAAGAATATCGATTAGAGCTGTTGTAGAAGAATAGAGTTAAGAGCTCTCTTACAAGATTACTGGTTAGACCTGTGGCAGATGTGAGTGCTTATGGTTGTGATAGAAGTGTAATGATTGTAGCTTTCTTAAAAGTTTTATTGTGAAGGCTATTGGGGAAGGTCGGTGGATGGTGGGAAACTAGTGGTTTTAGATGTCTTACAAGACCTTTTTTAGAGCTGTGATAGAAAATTTTTCAGTTCATAGCTGCGACAGACGCTGGTGGCTAGTGCAGTGATAGGTGAACAGATGTTAGATTTCTGGTAGAAGTCAAGTGGTTAGAGCTACCTGAAATGACTATGACTAGGGCTGTGGCAAAAATTCTATGGTTTATAGCTTTGGCTGGAGACTGGCATGTATGGTTTTTATTGAAGCCTTGTGGTTTGACCTGTAGTACTAGGCCAGTGGTTAGAGCTGTGAGAGAAAATATATGGTTTATTGCTCTGGTAGGATAATATTTGTTAGGGCTGTGGTAGAAGACAAGCAGTCAGAGCTGTGGCAGATCAACAATGGTTGGATTAGTGGTAGAAGACCAGTGAATTGTGATGTGGCAGGGGATTGATAGCTGGGGTGTGGTAGAAAACCAGTATTTATAGCTGTCTTCCAGGACCAGTGGTTAGAGCTGTGGTAGAAGTGCAGTATTCAGAACTGTGGTAGAAAGCCTCTGATTAGAGCTCTCTTACAAGTTTTGGTGGTTAAGGCTGTGTCACAGAGTTTATGGTTTATGGCTGTTACAAAACACTAGTTGTTGGGGCTGTGGTAGACCTGTATTTAAAGCTGTGTTAGAAGATCAGTGTTCGGAGTAATGGTAGAAGGCCAGAGTTTGGGCTGTGGTAAAAGACCAGTGGTTAGAGCTGTGGTAGAATACTAGTTGTGAGAGCTGTCGTAAAGGACCAGGAACTTCACGAAATCATTTTCATTTAACTATTGAAAAGAGATCTAAAAGCTCTGAGAAAATTGAAATATAGGAGTACAGTTCGTTGAGTTAGAAAATGGGGTTCATGTTGAATACATTCTTGCATTATTAAGACAGAATACATGCAAGACAACCGGCAGGGATGTGACGAGGACAGAAGTAGCCTGAATGAAAACTGATTTGATTTAAGATACCGAAAACCGATAAACGGATAACTTATCACGTTTCTCTACTGAGAAATTCACCCACCCTTCAAACGTTAACGGCAATGCTGTGTAAGGAATGAGCGAAGTGTAAGAAAATGAGTCAAAACGAAGTCCAGACATGGAATTGAAAGCACATAGAGAAACATGCACAGCACTAGGAATTGTTGGGTATAGCTTGGTGATTAGATTATCAAATGTTCGAACTTCCATACGGCTACGTTGTCCCAAGAAGTTAGTTTCATATTTCAACACCACGTGGCGGAATCGTCGCTTGGTCTGAACGAGTAACATTTGAACGCAATTTTGTTTAGGCACGACGTACTGTATTAGAAGGCGAAATATTGTTTGTGTGTGAATTGAGTGTTGTTATGAATTGCAGTAATAATCATCACGTCAGGCTGTTCTGTGTTAGGTTGTAAATCTTCGTGTATTAAAGGAGATGGTAGGCACATCAGGTCTGAGGTTTTTCAGCAGACGAATTTCAAGTTGAGAAATGTAGCTTTTGAGCAGGTCTGTTGAGATAGGTATGTTTTTTTATAAAGAACTTCGTGTGCGTGGCTTAGAAAACAGCGAAGCAAATGATATATTTACATTTAATATGAACAAGGTTTACGACGTTATGTATTTGAATTTGCCAAGTGGGGTGACTCCAAAATGATGGCAAGCATTAAAAGGCACTGAAAAAATTACACGATTATTATCCAACATAGTGATAACACTAATGCATCTACTGTAACTCTAGAATCACTGACATCCATTCGTCTTCTGAGTAAAAGTACGACTTAACGGCGAAATTAAAGCAAGACCCTGCTGAAAGATATTTTGGCATTATGGAGGTTTTCCTTTCTATTTGCTTTACGTCGCAGCGACACAGATAGGTCTTATGGCGACGATGGGATAGGAAAGGCCTGGGAATTTAAAGGAAGCGTCCGTGGCCTTAATTAAGGTACAGCCCCGGCATTTGCCTGGTGTGAAAATGGGAAACCACGGAAAACCATCTTCAGGGCTGCCGTTAGTGGAGCTCGAACCCACTATCTCCCGATTACTGGATACTGGCCGAACTTAAGCGACTGCAGCTATCGAGCTCGGTCATACGGAGGTTAATAATGATGACCTCTGCTGAATTTTCTTACAGTGTATATTTGTACCTATGAAAGGAATTCGCTTACAGTTGTCTGTTATCTTCCTTCACGCAACAGATAAGATCAATGCCACGAAATGTTTTTAAATGGCATTAGCTTTACATTTTAAGTGCACTTATTGACACTAGAGTGCAGCATCTGCCAGGCAGCACTTCTTGCTAGTCGCATGGCAATACATCCTGTTATGTTCATGAGAGATATGCCGTAACATGCTTGCAGACATGTGGATTAAATCATTTTGTGCAACAAATCTATATTGAGTGTTATTTACATTATATTTCATACGTGTGATTATTTTATACCCGAGTGATATGCACCTCATGCAGTCCAATCACAAGCATTTCACAGCAACACAAGAACATGAAAGACGTAGAAGAAAGGACGTACCGATAAATTAATATATTGAGGAACACTGACAAAAATTGAAAAGGCGTTTCACAACAAACTGTTTCTGGTCATCACCAACCCGCACCTTTAATTACCAGTCTATGATTTGTGTTAATTCACAGCTGTTTCTCACGTACCAGCACTTTGGCTTGGAATATGGCTGAATGATTTCTATGTTATATCAATGTAAGTGTTCCCAAAAGAGCATCCCTGGACTTAATACGAAGTCTAGAGTGTTTGCAGGCATCAGTTCGACTATTCAACACGCCAATGCAGAGTGTGGATTCGAGGATAGTGTTTGAAGTCATCAGTTCGACTACTAAACACGTCAATGTAGAGTGTGGATTCCAGGCATCGGTTGGACTGCCCAACACAAAAACGCAGAGTCTGGAGTCCAGGGTTCATCGTATCAGCACGGCTACAGGGCGAAGGATGCAGGGATAAATAATCTAGTATTATAAAGATCAGATCTTGCTTATCTTATTTCTTATCCCTTCCATTCCGAGATGGATGCGCAGCCACTAGAGAAGTCAGTAAAGCAAAGAGCTCATATTAAATCTCGAATAATAAGAATAAGCACATTCGTTGACACATTCTATAGTGATCACAACTTTCATGAAATCAGAGTGCGCTATAATAGATTACTTGATTTAGACAGCAATTATGGCATAATTCAGTCTCGGCTAGAAGTGGAAAATTGAACAACTGATCACACTAAAGATATGGAGCATATGGAAAACATCATATATTGTTTAAAAGCTAGAATGCAAGAATGATTATTCCCATCACAATCTCGCAGTGCAAGTAGTTCCAATCCAGATCATAGTGCCTTAAATGACAGTTCAAATTTAAGTTTAACCGCAGTTAAGTTACCTACAGCACATCCAGTGCGGACTATGAAGACTGGTTATCATTTTCAGATAATTTTAAAGCCATAGCTCATGACTGTTATTTTCGTGTTTTTCTTTGTGTACGGCAATCCTTTCGATACTTACGCATTTAACCAAACCCAGGATTTCATTTCTATTAAAGCATAGTAGGATAAAGTTATACCCTAAAGAAATAATCTTCTGTCTACGCGTTTAACTTCGTTGGTAATCCTTGAGTACGGTAGTTCTTGCGAATTTCAAACTTTTTGGCCCAATTGCAATTTTTATTTTTATTTGTGCTTAATAATAACCTATTGGGGTGGCCTAGGGAGCGGTGTTAAGCGAACAGGGAACTGGAAATCACGTAGGGATGACATAAAAATGTTAGTGCTCAATTGTAGAAGCATTGTAAACAAAGGAATCGAATTAAGTAATTTAATAGATATATACTTACCAAATATTGTAATAGGAGTTGAATCATGGCTAGAAATGATATATTGGATACAGACATTTTCTCAAGGAACTGGAGTGTGTATCATAGAGATAGGAATGGTAGGAGGGAGAGTATTCATTCTGGTGAAAGAAGAATTTGTAAGCTGCGAAAAAGTTACGGATGGAAAACATGAAATTCTGCGTATAAGGCTCTTCTGAAATAGGCAACTTGATATATTTGGAGTGTACAGTGATTCACAATTATTTGATAAGATAATCAGCTATGTTGGAAATGATGTGGAAAGGAATGTGATAGTAGCAGGTGATCTCAATTTACCAAATGTCAATTGGGAAGGTAATGCGAACGGCAGGAAGCATGGCAAACAAATGACAAATCAGTTAATATGAGAAGGGCAGCTGATTCAGAAAGTGATGGAACCAACTAGAGGGAAGAATATTTTGGATGTGGTGCTGATAAAACCAGATGAGCTCTATAGAGAAACTGAAGTAATAGACGGTATTAGTAATCACGAAGCTGTTTTTGTCATAGCTAAAAATAAATGTGAAAGAAAGGTATTAAAATTAGGACTATTAGCAGTACCATATGGCTGATAAAACAGGCATGAGAGAGTTTTTAAAAAGTAACTATGATCGCTGGAAAATGGTAAATAAAAATGTAAACAGACTCTGGGATGGGTTTAAAGCTATTGTTGCGGAATGTGAAAATAGGTTTGTTCCTTTAAAGGTGGTAAGGAATGGTAAGGATCCACTATATTATAACAGAGAATTGAAGAGATTAAGAAGGAGGTGCAGACTGGAAAGAAATAGAGTTAGAAATGGTTATAGAAGTAAGGACAAATTGAAGGAATTTACTAGGAAATTGAATATAGCAAAGAAGACATCTAAGGGTAACATGATGGCAAGCATAATTGGTGGCCATATAAATTTTAGTGAAAAGTGGAAGATTATGTATAGGTATTTTAATTAGTTAAAAATGAAGCCATGTTTTCCTGTGTTGACTTAGTTAAATGTAACAAAGGCTTTTCAGCCTGTCAAACACAGCAAATACAATGTAAATTAAAACACTATAAACATATCTGTAAAACACACACTAACATACAAAGAATGACATTTTTCGTTCTACAAGAACATCATCCTTGGTGAGAATGGACTTAACATCGGCAGTCTACATAAATACGTCAGTTTTTCATTATATTAATAATTGTATATATTTTATATTATGTCATTACTGTTTCATGTTATCACTAATCTCTCTATCATTGACAAGTTTACGCTACGTAAAAAATACTGTACATATATAAGCATGTTTTTAAGTGATTTGATAGAATCTGAGGATGTTCTTGTAGAACGAAACATGTCATTCTTTGTATGTTAGTGTGTGTTTTACAGATATGTTTATAGTGTTTTAATTTACATTGTATTTGCTGTGTGTTTGACAGACTGAAAAGCCTTTGTTACATTTAGGTATTTTAAGGCAGAAACAGGTTCAAAGAAGGACATTCCAGGAATCATTAATAAACAAGGGGAGTCTGTATGCGAGGATCTTCAAATGGCAGAAGTATTCAGTCAGCAGTATGTAAGGATTGTTGGTTACAAGGATAATGTCCAGATACGCGATGTAAGTAACACTAAAGAAGGATTAAAATTTACCTACGATAACAATGACATTTACAGTAAGATACAAAAGTTGAAAACTAGAAAAGCAGCTGGAATTGATAAGATTTCTGTGGATATATTAAAGGCAATGGGTTGGGATATAGTAGAATATCTGAAGTACTTATCTAATTATTATTTGGTTGAAGGAGCTATACCAAATTAATGGAGAGTTGCTATAGTAGCCCCTGTGTATAAAGGAGAGGGTGATAAACATAAAGCTGAAAATTACAGGCCAGTCAGTTTGACATGCATTGTATGTAAGCTTTGGGAAAGCATTCTTTCTGATTAAATTAGACATGTTTGCGAAATTAATAACTGGTTTGACAGAAGGCAGTTTGGGTTTACGAAAGGTTATTCCACTGAAGCTCAACTTGTAGGATTTCAGCAAAATATAGCAGATATCCTGGATTCAGGAGGCCAAATGGTCTGTATTGCGATTGATATATCTAAGGCATTTGATAGGGTAGATCATGGAAGACTACTGGCAAAAATGTGTGCAATTGGACTAGAAAAAAGAGTGACTGAATGGGTGGCTATATTTCTAGAAAATAGAACTCAGAGAATTAGAGTAGGCAAAGCTTTATCTGACCCTGTAATAATTAAGAGGAGAATTCCTTAAGGCAGTATTATTGGACTTTTATGTTTTCTTATATATATCAGTGATATGCTTAAAGGAATCGGAGATGAGGTTTTTCGCAGATGATGTTATTCCGTACAGAGTAATAAATAAGTTACAAGATTGTGAGCAACTGCAAAATGACCTCGGTAATGTTGTGAGATGATCAGTAGGCAATGGTATTGTGATAAACTGGGATAAAAGTCAGGTTGTGAGCTTCACAAATATGAAAAGTCCTTGCAGCTTTAATTATTGCATTGATGGGGTGAAAATTCCTTTTGGGGATCATTGTAAGTACCTAGGTGTTGACATAAGAAAAGATCTTCATTGGGGTAATCACATAAATATGATTGTTAATAAAGGGTACAGATATCTGCACATGGATATGAGGGTATTTAGGGGTTGTAGTAGGGATGTAAAGGAGAGGGCATATAAGTCTCTGGTAAGACCCCAACTAGAGTATGATTGCAGTGTATGGGACCCTCCCCAGGATTACTTGATTCGAGAACGGTAAAACATCTAAAGAAATGCAGCTCGATTTGTTCTGGGTGATTTCCGACAATAGAGTAGCGTTACAAATATGTTGCAAAGTTTGGGCTGGGAAGATTTGGGAGAAAGGAGACGAGCTGTTCTATTAAATGGTATGTTCCTATCTGTCAGAGGAGGGATGGCGTGGGAGGACATCAGTAGACGAATAAGTTTGAGTGGTGTCTTTAAAAGTAGGAAAGATCACAATATGAAGATAAAGTTGGAATTCAAGAGGACAAATTGGGGCAAATATTGTTTATAGGTAGGGGAGTTAGGGATTGAAATAACTTAACAAGGGAAATGTTCAATAATTTTCCAATTTCCTTGCGATCATTTAAGAAAAGGTTAGGAAAACAACAGATAGGGAATCTGCCACCTGGGCGACTGCCCTAAATGCAGATCAGTAGTGATTGATTGATTGATTTACAATGCAAGCTTAGGAGCAATTGAGAAGTTCCATTATTTGCAAGGAGCATTGCAAGACCAATCTAAGACCAATCCACTACTGAAACCAATTACAGTGTTGCATTGGACTTGCTCTGCAATGGATTAACAATAAAAGGTTAATTGTATCACCGCAGTGGCGTGCGGTAATATTTTTCAGAGGGGACTGTCTCTAAGGACGTTGACATGAAAATATCTGACAAAGACATAAACACATTACATTTTAAATAACCAAACGGTTACTTAGCAAATGTCAAAGGATAAATAAAGCTGTATCGCAATGCAATCCTCCTGTCTTCTTTAAGGGCAAATGTCTCTATTATCTGCAAAATAGAATCTGCTTTGTTTCTGACGTTTTGTCAGTAACATCTTTTCAGTTGATAATAGTGATAGTCTGGAGAGCCTATATTCACATGAGTGTTTCTAACGTAACATTTTACACGTTTCAGGCAGGAGAAAGTACGTTCTATTGTCGAGGGACTCACTGGAATAGTTAATACGAGGTAAAAGTGGATAAGCTACTTCGGTCAACTCTCTGCCTTTGGGGAACGTCCCAAACTGAGTCACTATCTTGCCACAAAACTCTGACAATCTGTACTTAGTCCCTAACTCGCTATTCAAATTTTCAGAATGAAATACAGTTTTCTAATTTCATTTAAGTGATTCGAGCAACATTCAGAACTGATACTGTAATTCGAAAAAATTCACCTCTTTTAAATCATGAAATGTAAATTCCATTTGAGAGACTACGGTATCAATGACGTCGTTATGAATACGCAGATATCTTGCGATTAGTTTTCCCCGCGGTGCTTTCTAAGAGGTTCATTCTCAGTACTTTCTTCTAGTGTTGCGTACATTGCATGAAAATTATGTCGATATTCTTGAATGCAGAAAATGGTCTCGTTTACTTCCTCTGTACAATACTTTCTGTGGATAATGTTGAATAACGTATCAGTGAGTTAAAAATACCGCTAAACAATTCCAGAAGAATAGAGAAGTCAAAATTTTTTAAAGATGCTAAATAACCTTTAGCAGAAACAAAAATGCCCGCTTCTCAGTTATCCGATTATTAAAAAATACCCTAAAATGTGATGATTTCTGTTTTAATTTCATATACTCTATTCACAGTCCTGGAGTCGTAGTTCTACCACGTTGTAGCCACTGTTGTAAATCAGTTTTTTTTTACTTCCGATGACCTTAATGCATGCATACGCTTTGAGGAATGAGAAAAACATTATAGAATACCATTCAATGCCTTAAAAATATATTTCTCTTTTTTCTTTTCTTTACGAAATTAAGTAACTGAGGCAATGAAGTTCATCCGATGTGGGGAATAATGTAGGAAACCTGATATGGGATTATTTTCTTCAGTGGAGCCTCTAGACCATTTAAGTGGCCAGAAAATGTTTACGCCCCGTCATACCCTTCAACTACGAACTAGCCCTCAAATGGTTTTGTAGTCTTGTTCATTTAACGCGATGTTTTCTGGCGTCAGTGACCTACAAATCTTTTCTGAATTTCACCCTCTTTTACATAACGAATTACAGTGGAAAGTTGAGTTAATTTTGCAACATCTCTAGTTTTATCAAGCATTACTGCAACGAAAAGTGCATCTTTGATTTCTTGTTTTATTGTGCTTATAATTGCGTGACCGAAACTTTCAGTAATGTCTTTTTGGATTCGATTTGTTGTGACTCTAAATACGTTTGCGTTTTTTTAATGTGTACTTCGATAGTGATAGCAAGAAATCAACAAAGTTTCCCAGATTAAGAGATTCCTTGTGCAGCTCTTGTTTTTCTAATAGCCAAGTTACATCAAATAATCGTTTCATTACTTCTCTGTTGGAATCAACTTCGGCATTATTCCTTGAAACATCCGTCCTGTATCGTTCACTTATCTAAAATTTATTTTTGACTTAACGAAATTTTTCCAACTCGTTTCTCCAGATAAATGCGACTGAGACTTTTTATGACGGATCAAGATTCCTTTATAAAAGTTACTGGTGTCTGAGAAAAGAGTACAATTCCATACTCCTCTATCTATTAAGAAAAGAACACAAGGCCAATTTTTTTTAATTAGCATGAAGTTAACCATTGAAGATTCTCTTGAAATTACGAACATATGCCTTCTGGGCCTACTTTGTATTATAAAATCATGCTTATCCTAAACATTCAAGTCCCCGAAGGAAATATTTAACAGACGATCCAAAATAAAACGTTCTGACCCTTGACAAGCGAATACAGGAGCCTCACTCTCCACAGCCGATGACGCAAAATGAGACAAGGGACTAGATTTTCGTAACGAGTTCCTTTCCTGTTCATTGCACACTACTGGTTGTTGTTGGAATTAGCTGATAATCCACTACAAATATTTAGCACTAAGGTATTCCTCTTGATGAGCACGGGACTATTAAATATGTCGGTGCTTATGGAACTTATATCTAGCAGAGAGGACCAGGAAATTAAACCTAGTCCCTTTCGCTTCAGCCAAGCGGCGGAGTGGACGAGTCTATATGTGCACGTGAAATAGCCCAGTGAGAGCACGCCTGATTTTCAGATAATTTTAAATCAATTGTTCATGATAATGCAAGATTAGGACCAATTGAGAAGTTTCATTATTTGTTAGGAGCATAGGAAGACCAAGCTAAGGCCTACCCACTACTGAAACCAATTACAATGTTGCATGGGACTTGGTCAGCAAAAGATTTCAGAATAAGGGTTAGGTTGGATTGTTTCTGGTAAGTTTCAACACCACAGCACAAATGACAACACGGTGGCATCATGTTTCATAAGAAGGGACACAAACCTTGATCATCAGCTACGTCACTTTTGGGAAAACGAGCAATTGAACACACAACCCAGAAGAGTGGAAAAGCAACAATGCCGGAAACATTTTAAGGACAACTCAAGAAGAGATAGTAACGGGAAGTTCATAGTCAGGCTTCCTCTAAAGAAGAATCATCAAGGATTTGGGAAGTCCCATGACCAAGCATCCGGAGATTCAACCAATTAGAGTACAAACTAATCAAGTATCCGGATTTACACAAATGTTATGTACAGTTCATGACGGAATATGAGTAACTACGGCACATGAAACAAGTACACACCACAAATGGTGACACATTTCTATTTACACATCATGCGGTGTTAAGAGAGGAGAGCACCACTACTGCGACTAGAGTTGTATTTGATGGATCAGCAAAATCCAGCACAGAAGTTTCACTCAACATCTCACTGGTAGGACCAACTGTAAGACAGAATCTGTACTCGATTGTACTGCGATTTAGAACACACAACATTTCATTCACAGCAGACAATACGAATATGTATAGGCAGGTCAGAATTCACAGAGATGACACAAAATTACAGCGACTAATATGGAGAAAAATCACCACAAGACCCACTGAAGACATATCATCTGTTAATTTTACGTTATCCACGTATCAGTAAACGAAGTTTATTAAATGATAAGTCGCATTTTACTTACAACCGATATTTATTGAAGCTACGTGAACAAAACATCTCCATAACAACATAAACATAGGAAGCCATTACTCACTCTTTCATGATGGCCACTGCTGCCAAACCCGTACATCCACACTTCTCCCACCATGCCATATTTTACATAGAAAACACAACATCCTCCCACCTTGACTTGGTGGTGAACAAATCAAAAACACATGTAAAATTTTATATACATACAAGTCAGAATAAATACAAAAATGAGGGGTAAATACAATGCAATGAAAACCTACTGAACAAGAAACTCAACAATTACAAATCTAATATTTCAGGCACCTTTATCTGCCTGTCACTCCTGGTAGTCCTTGGCACTCCTTCACTCTCAGAAAAATCCTAGGATTGGTCAGTTCTTCCTGATATCCTAACTTCTTCTACCCAGTCAGACGGATGTTGCAGTCCGAAACCGTACTAAACGAGTGACATTGTCTTTACCCGGCAAAATTTCAATAACTCGTCCCAAGGGCCAATCTATACGGTTGACATTATCGCTCCCTACAAGGACTATGTCTCCTCGTTTGATTTTGCTCTCTTCTTTCTTTACTTCAGACCTCAGGATTAAGAGACCTAAATACACTGACCTAAGTCTTTTAAGTAGATCTGCCAGTATTTTCTGTCGATATTTCAGCCTTCTGTTGAGAGACGTTTCTTCAATAAAATCACAATCCGGCATTTCAGTTTCTTTAACATCCTGGAAAAACATTGACGGGACAAGGGAAGAAATATATGTTACAGTTCTGGATTTCACAAGCGCTTCTGTGTCGCAGAGAACCGTAGACATTTATTCCACTTAGGACATTATAGAGAATCTGTTTCATCACACCAATCAACCGTTCCCATAATCCCCCACCAGGGGGCTGCAGGAGGAATAAACTTCCACTCAATTTTCCTAACACTACTGTACTGCACAATTCTATTCCACTAATTCCCTTTAAGTCTCAGAATTCCTTCATCATCCTTAAATACCTTTAAAGCAGTGAGGCATTTGTCATCCTCTGAGATCAACGACTCTTTTTGTGTCGGACTTATTACTACTTTTTTTGCCATACTGACCTCTTCACCTGATAATGCTCCCCTCATCGTTGATCCTGTTTTCTGTGAGTTATGGATGAACCTCCTCATCCACGTAATCATTCGTACGATTCTATCGTAGCTTGAAAAATAACTATAGTACCAGCTAAAACCATGACATTTGCATTGGATTTTGTGTGTCTCCTTGGGTGTATGACACCATTCACAGACAACCGATTCCTTCATATGACAGCTCACCACCTGTGTCGACTCGTCTATTTCTTGACGAATCACCTGTTCGTTCACAAATATCTCTCCCGAAGGCCAATCTCGTTGAGGTTCTTTCAGCCAATCTGCTCCCTCCCACCATTTCAAACTTAACAGTTTGTCTGCTCGGCACCCTCTCGAGATAAGATCTGCGGGATTCTGATGACCAGGCACGTGTTACCAGGATTCGGGAAGAGTCAGTCTTCGTATTTCCTGTAATCGGTTGTTAACAAACACTGTCAAATTGTCTTGCTTTTGGATCCAGGTCAAAACCCTGGAAGAATCTGTCCAGAAATAAAAGTCAACATCCTTCAATGTAAGCCCATCTCGCACAGATTTACATAATCTGGCTCCTATCACCGCAGCAATCAACTCCAATCGAGGAATGGAGACAGCTTTGTTAGGAGCTACTCGTGCTTTGGCAGCTACAAGACATACTTTCACTTCATCATTATTCTCTATTCTTATAAATACAACCGCTTCATTGCTATCCCACTGGCATCACAGAATGTGTGGATACATAATTTACTGTGCCTTCTTACATAAAAGAACCAACGCGGTATCCTTAAGTTCCTAAGAAGTGAAAGATGTTGGTACTACGTAAAAAATTCAATTTGAATACCAGCATCGGTCTCCTCGTCCCATGACACCCCATTCCTCCAACGTTTCTGCAACCATAGCCTAGGAATTAGTTATGCAGGACTCGCTATACCAATTGGGTCGAAGATCTTTTGAGCAACTGAAAGGATAGTAGGTTTTGTCACCTCATCTACTACAAAATTTCCCATCCGTTCTAA
This sequence comes from Anabrus simplex, assembly GCF_040414725.1. Classification (NCBI taxonomy): domain Eukaryota; kingdom Metazoa; phylum Arthropoda; class Insecta; order Orthoptera; family Tettigoniidae; genus Anabrus; species Anabrus simplex. The sequence continues at coordinate 8,905,423 of NC_090266.1, forward strand.
ATTTAAAGTCAGAGTATCCGAAACAGTGTCCCAAAACATTCTTAACACCCCAAATTTTACAGTGGAATTAAAACTGTAGTTATTGGACTGCCGTCCCCCTAAATTAAATTTCCGTCGCCATAAGACCTATCTGTGTCGGTGCGACGTAAAGCCCCTAGCAAAAAAAAAAAAAAAATTAAATTTCCAAAGTTTCATAGTATCATGGCTTCGCTGATGAACTGCTTTAATGCAGACTCACACTCAACACTGGTGACCACATTGTCAACATACAAGCTTTGTTTCAGTTTCAACATGATTCCATCGTTATAGAGAGGGCTTCGCATTGTTCCATTAATGTGATAATTGAGAACCACTCCCAAGATGAATGGGCTACATCTCAATCCAAAAGTACACCCGTTTGTGTCGAAAAACTTCAACCTTTTCTCGGTCTACTTTATCCCACAGGAAGAAGCGGATATTATCTCTGTCTTCTTTTCTAATACTAATATTCAGGAAAGCTTTTTCTATATCTTCTGTTACACCACACTTTCTTTCTCGAAATTTGAGCAAGACAGAGCGAATGAGTTCAATGCGATTAGGTCCACTTTCTAAACACTGATTGAGGGAGGGCGAGGTTGTCTTCCTGGCAGAGGCATCAAATACAGGACGAACCCCAGTGGTGCTGTTTTCCTTCACGACAGAGTAGATCATCTCCACCGAATCTATTTTTCAGGCTTTCTACAACTTTAATATAATTTTCACCGGTTGGTGGAAAACTCTCGACAACTTCCCTAGCACGAGAACATTCAACAGTAGCTTGCAATGGATACTGAAATTTATCCTCTGGTACAATGTCTGGGTCCTTATCTATTTTTCAAATTGTCCCCAGAACTGTAACCATTGTTTCACATTACCATCAAATTTCTGTAATTCCATCTTTGGGAGTTTGAATTTCCGCCTACTTGCGAGAGCAGCACCACTATTGATACTCGAATCATTAAGTGTGTTCACCGGGTGAGTTAATATTTCATTCGCACTTACCTCGGCGTCAAGGAACAGTCTCTGGTAGTCATCGGCCACACGGCTTCCATCTCCCAAGTCTTCCTGACCCGCCTCCATCTTCAAATTTAAGATCTTACCGTCCAGCGTCAGAAGATCTTAGTTCTGAAGCAAGGAAAAGGAGATTCTAATTCTCCTCCTTCTTTCTTCGAGGTCCAATACTTTCTCGTTCAGTTCGTCTTTGAGAATGTTCAATTGCCGTGTAAACCCTGAACGTTTCACCTTCCTCATTGTATTCCAGAGCCATGTTTCACAATGTCTTCCTTCCGCTCCGAACGCAATATTTAAATATCAGGACCAGTAAGTCCTGTCGCGGTCGCCACAATGTTAATTTTACGTTACCCGCGGATCAGTAAACGAAAGTTCTTAAATGATAAGTCGCATTTTATTTACAACCGATATTTATTCAATCTATGTGAACAAAACATCACCATAACAACATAAACATAGGACGCCATTACTCACACTCATCATGATGCGGCTTGGCCACTTGTCGTGAACGGCGTTTCGCGACGTGCCTTTCGCATGTAATAGAGTGAGGTGGAGTGTTCTCGAAGGAAGAGAACCAATATAAGCTTGTAACTTGTAAACAACAAGGCTTTTGACTGTAGGCCGAAGGCCATATCGTCCAGTGAACAGATAGTTAGTCGGCCAGGGAGAAACTGTTTAGACTTTGAGTTGAGCCGCGAGTACGCAGTAAAGTAATAGAAAGTCAGAGGGACAATAGGCTCTTGAATTGAGTGTGAGTCGTTAGTGAACGATCACAGGGTTTTCCACACCAGTAGTCAATTAGGTGTTGGAGTACAGTAATTAGTAATAAACCAGCATTCATTCTCATTGGGAGAGTTTCGTATCGCAGTCGAAGTACCGGGTTCCAGGGACAAGGACTTCAGCGCAGAAGAAAGAAATCTTCAGCCGCACGGGGTACAGTTTTGTCCCGTAGTTAAGTATTCAACCAGCGAATATACGAGTATATATTCTTGTCTGTAAATTAAAGACTCAGATTCACAGGAATAATTGAAAGGGATTTAAAGGTTTATTGGTGTCAGAAATGTATATGTTCTTTGTATATATGTGTATATTATTTCAAGGGTTTTAGAGTATAAGTGATATTCAAACTTATTTTGCCAATCTGACTATACGCTCCCAAAAATCCGAACACAAGTCCTCAGCCTGCCGAAACCCTTAGGGTCACGACAGGTGGACTTTAAAAATTTGGTGTGCATATGTGGCCTAATAATTAATTCGTGATAAATCACAAAAAATCTGGTGTTCATTTCTCGTGAATATATACGAGTGTAATTACGATCACCTTAAGTGTTGCTTGGTGATCGTAAATAAAAGCGTATTAAATTGTAATTGTGTCTGGTCATTGTTTCAGGTACATTGCGAGGAAAGCAACGGGAAAGGAAGGAGAGCGAGTCGCTTGGAGGGAGAACCAGCAGAGAAAGCAGAAAGCAGATTGTAGGAGCCATCGGGAACAGTCAATCCAGCTCGAATTCCAGTGATATATTTCGAGAGGTTGAGTGAAAAGCCAATTTATAATAGAAGGGTCAAATAGGAGTGCTAGTCCAACCCCTAGTAACGCAGATGTAATGCATGAAGCAAGCGGAAGTGTGCATGTCCGCTTTTTATCAGTGACAGAAGCTGTAGAACTCATAGGGGCTGAGTTTGACGGCCGACATAGAAACATGGGTCGATATAAAAGGAGCCTTAGAAGAATACTATTCTGAAAAACGAACAGTAGATTTTTATGCATGTCAGTTGTTTGCCGCAAGACAAGGTAAAACCTAGAATATAGTTCAGTGGGCACATAGAATCGACCGTATGGGAACTGGACTGCGGAACGCGATGGTGCAAGGCGAACCATTTGCTCGCCAGAGAACACCAAGCACGGGCGGTACGTAAGCTAGTAAAAACCAGTTTCGTACAGGGTGTTAGAGACGAAAGAATACAGTCTCTTATTAAGAGCAGGGACGCGCAAACCTTAGAACAAGCCGTCAATATCGCCAAGGAGGAAGAAACAGCAATAGTTTCCGCGCAAGCTAAACAGCAACTTATGGGTCAGGTTAGGAAACCCGCAGAAATTAGAACGAAAACATACACATACCCAAACAGACAATTACCGCGAACGACCGGGGAAGCATCCGATAAAGTAACGGGTAAAAGGCCTAATATTACAGTTATCTGCCACAATTGAAATTGTGAGGGGCATATATCTACAGATTGTAGAAAAAAGAAAGCTACCAAGAAAGGTCCACCTAGCTGCCAGTATTGTCAGAAGGTAGGACACGCAGAAAAAGATAATAAAAAGAAATCTAGGGAGAAAGAAGAGAATAGGTCACGCGAAATTATCATTTGTGCAATAATCCGATGCTATAATTGTGGCAGAACGGGACACAAGCAATCCCACTGCCGCGAAAAGCTGAAGCAATTAAGAGAAAGAAATTGCTTGATTTGTGGTCGGAAGGGTCATTTTCGAAGAACCATCGGGTTCAAAGAGCAAAAAGAGAATAGCACAAACGAGAACGGAAAATCCAAACCTCGGGAGTACGCGAGAAAGGGACATGAAAGTGATAAACAATACGTAGACGGGCCGAAAGAGTATGCGAAAGGAAAAGGTCCTCATGATAAAGGTTTAAACTAAAAAGACTCTGCCCTAACGGGCCTAAGGATGAGTCCCAGCGAATAAAAGGCCCTTGGAGGAGCGCAATCCAGAAATGGGCAGAAAAGTCGTGTAGTCCTCCGCGACAGATTAATAGAGACCAGACCATCATAGGAAAGGATCGATTATGAAGAGAGCATGATCGAACGGATTCGATACTGATACACGCCTTTTAAACTTTTAGTAGATACAGGGGCTGACATTGGCCTAATTCGGGTGAGAAGTATACCAAAGAAAGAGATCCATTATCTTAAACCGGTAGTAGAGGTCTCAGGTGTGACAGGGAAAACGTCACACACTAAGGGTGGATCATACTGCACTTAGAGGATTCTTCGCCTGAATTTTATATTGCCGGAGATGAACTTCGTCTTTCGTCAGATGGCCTCATAGATAGAGACTTTCTGCAAGAAAGCGTAATCCATTACAGAGATGGGTATGTAAAGATTTTCGATCGAAAATCCCCAATGGGCTTAAGTGTATGGGAAATATGTCAGATAAGTGTTACTAACAGGGATGATTTGAGTGCATTAGAAGGCACAATAGAAGTCGGAATGCGAGGTCAAGAGAACCTGCTTCCATTTCTGTTAGTTACCGGGAGCGATGTATCCCTCATAAAGATACAGGTGGTGCCAAGGGAAGCCATGATCGTTAGGAAACCTACCCTCAAATTAAAGGACGTAGGTTCAGAGAGAATCCGGACTATGGGCACTGTAGGACTTCCAATAGGAGAGTCAAATGCAGACTTTCACTAAGTGAGTGACGATGTACAGCTCAAGTATGACAGAATAATAGGCATAAATATACTTAAGAATAGTATAATAAATTTCATACCGAAGGGTGAGCAAAACCATATAACCATGCAAACCGCTCAGGTCCACACGATCTGTCTCTAACCCAGAACAGAGACTATTGTTGAGGTGGGAACGGACAAGAGAATGGCGGAAGCAGTAATTGAAAAGAAGGAAATTCTTCCAGGGGTATACATAGCCAGCTGTTTAACGAAGGCATATGATCACAAAGCATTAGTGAGCGAGCTTAATACAAGAGATACCGAGTAAACTTTGAAAGCCCAATACTCCATATACAAGAGATTGAACCCATGACAATCTCAGAGCGAACCGAACGAAAGAGAGTGAACCAAATAACCCAAGTAGAGCACGAGAATATGAAATCTCGAGAGCAAAGGGTGATAGACCAATTAAGGTTCGACCATTTGGCGCTCAAAGAGCAAGAAGAGTTGTATGCTATTTGTGCAGCATATAATGAACTTTTTCACTTAGAAGGGGATAAATTAACTTACACCGACGTGTTACAACACGAGATCTGTGTCAGGGAAAATCAGCCTCCAAATAGTGTGAGACCTTATAGATTACCTGAGGCTCACAAGGAGGATATTCAAAAGCAAATTGATAAGATGCTAGAGGACGAAATCATCGCACCTATTAAGAGCCGGTGGTATGCACCATTACTCATAGTCCCAAAGAAGATGGATGCTTCAGGGAAGCAAAAATATCGAATTTGCATTGATTTTCGTAAGCTTAACAAAGCGAAAATAGGGACAGTATGCCCGATACCTCTCATATCAGAGCTCTTAGATTATTTAGGAAAAGCACGGTACTTTTCTACCATGGACTTAGCATCAGGGTATCACCAGGTGTTAATAAGGCTAGATGACCTTGATAAGACGGCATTCTCAGCCTTAGGGCGGCATTACGAGTATTTACGCATGCCGATGGGCCTTAAGGACTCGCAGAGTACTTTTATGAGACTCATGACAACAGCGATGTCAGGCCTAAATGGTGTAAAATGCCCTGTTTACATGGGCGATATTTTGGTATTTGCTAGCTCTATTAAAGACCATAATCATAAATTATGGGAAGTATTTCAAACACTCAGGGAACACCGACTAAAATTACAGCCAGTTAAGTGCGAATTTTTTCGAACAGAGGTAGCATTCCTAGGGCCATGTAATTACCGAGCATGGAGTGCAGCCACATGAGCGAAAGGTTGAGGCAGTAAGGAATTTTCCTAGGCCTACAATTACAAAAGAGTTGAAGGGATTTCTAGGCTTAAATGGGTATTATCGGAGGTTCATTCTTGAGTATAGTTAGATCGCGAAATCTCTGTATTAAATCCTGAAAACAACGTCCCTTATGTATGGACAGACAAGCAGGAAACAGCTTTCAACATACTAAAACAAAATTTAACTGAGAAGCCCATATTACAATACCCATATTTTGAAAAGCCATTCATCCTTACTACGAATGCGAGTGACTAAGCTTTAGAAGCCATCCTATCACAGGGAGAATTAAGGAAAGAAATAACAGTGGCATATGCAAGTAGAACTCTGAATAAAGCAGAGAAAAACTGCTCAGTCACAGAGAAAGAGTTGCTTGCAATTGTATGAGGTTAAATTATGTTAGACCGTACCTATTCGGGCGGCATTTTTCAGTAGTGACGGGTCATAAGCCGCTGAAATGGATATTTACACTTCAAGACCCATCATCCAGGTTGATAAAGTTCAGATTATAGTTCGCTGAATATGACTTTAGGATAGTATACAAGACGGGCAAAAGGAACAAGAATGCTGATGCATTGAGCAGAATTCCCGCTGTACCCGAGAGAGCGGTGCAGGTTGTGAGTTCAGAGGGAACTATTTCCAAGGAGAAAGGTGAAACAGGTGAAACCGAAAAAGTAAATAATGAGCGGAATGATCTCGTGGATGCGAAAGCAGAGAGGTTAGGAAAAGAGGTACGAAACAAAGACTCCAACTCCTAGGACGCAATAGCAGAGGAGAATGAGTCCGAAGAAGAAATTGATACACCTGTTAAAGAGCGAAAAGACCTATCTGAGGAAGAAAAGTTGGCAATACTGCATGATGCACATACGTCTCTTGTAGGCGGACACCAAGGAATCACAAGAACATTAGCACCAATCAAGGATGTCATACAGTGGCCTAACATGAAGAAGGATATAGAAACATTTATCCGTTCTTGCCCTTCATGCCAGAAAAATAAAATTACAAGTCCAGAGGTTAGAGCACCTATGACTATAACAGACACACCTAGTCTGGTATTTGAGAAAGTAGCAGTCGGCGTCGTAGGACCCCTACCGGTTACAGAAAGACACCATAAATACATACTTACCTGTCAAGACCAATTTTCGAAATATTTAATTGCCAGTCCGTTGGTCAATCAGGAAGCTGGTGATGAACGTGATTAGTGTATTCGGAATACACAATAAAATTTTAACAGATATGGGAAGTAATTTTATGAGTCAAACTTTTAAGAGGCTATGTAAAATTCTGAGAATTCAAATGATCAATACAACGGCATTCAGGTCGCAATCTAACGGAAGTACTGAGCGATCATACCGCGTGATCATAGAATATTGAAGTCATTACGTATGTAAGGACCAGAATGATTGGGATGAATACTTACCCACAGCTACCTTCGTGTATAATACTTCCAAACATAGTAACACATGGATCATAACATATGAATTAATATTCCGGCGAAAGTCTATTATACCGTGAATTTTGCAGGGGAAACCAGAGCCCACTTATAACAAATATCAAGATGTAATCGAGGGTTTGGCCCGTAGATTACAGGAAAAACATGAGATCGCACGAAAAACCCTGATTCAGAGCAATGAACGAGAAAAACACAGATACGATAGAAAACAACGGGAAATATATTTCAGGCTGGCTACAAGGTACTACTAAGGGATGAAACCTTAAGACGAGGAAGGTCAAAGAAATTTGAACAACCGTACCGAGGACCTTATGAAATAGAACGAATTGATGGTGTAAACTGCTTGTTAAAAGTGAACAAGAAAGGAAAATTAATTAAAGTGCTCAAAAACCGATTGAAACTTTGTGTAAGAGGGTCGAAGTACGAATTAGAGGGTTGAGAATTGGCTCCAATTTAGGCCGCGGTCAGTTACACCCCAACGGTGCTTCGGAAATATCGATGATTGCTGATGGAGTTAATATGAAATACCCCGTCAATTCACGTCCTAAATTTCACGTGGTGTTAGAGATTCCAACCTGGTCAATCATGGGGCCAAGAAATGATTAGCACATTGCGTGTTATCTTGAAACATTTCAAAAATGTTGTGGTTAGTGAGAGCCCAACCTAGATGCCAATCTCACACACCCAGGGTCAGATCCCATAGAGTAGCAATGGAAGTGAACAGGGAAATATAATAATATAAAGTGTGCATACGACAAAGTGAACAGAAAAGCTCCAGCCTAGTTAAAAGTGAAAATGATGCCTAATAATAATAATAATAATAATAATAATAATAATAATAATAATAGAGAGTAGGTCTACTGAACAAGGAAATACAATATAAATACAATATTGGGAGAAACGAATGAATGATTGACTTCACCAACTCAAAGCTGACATAGCGGTACTCATTAGATAACGAGAGACGGTAGCCTCTGACAGCAGTAAACACAGCGAGGCTCTCCGCTACCGCTGATAAGAAAATGAGTCGAATGAACTTCGAACGAACTTGGCTTTCAGTAGCTGCGTATGCGGGAGCAAAATGACAAAACAACTCAACAGGGGTACACAAACTATGATAGTGATATGAAATATGGTGGTGGCTACGCTTAGCAAAACCACGTACAGGATACGAATCCCGACATGGAAAATATTCAATAGGGTAATACCATGTGCATACCGCATGATATGGTGAACATAACTTGCATTAGAAATGAGTTACTGTGAGTTACTGTGACAGTATTTAAAACATTTGTAAATTGCAAATTTTGCATAAATATAGTACTCCTACAGTACGGTACAACGGAAACATTTCTGTACAAGTCACCCGTAAGGAAACTAGAAGACAAACTACACTCAAGATTTATTGGATAATTTATGTAACAATCGTAGTACATTTATCGGAAAAAGTAGTTGGGTAGGAATAAATTTTCAGGTAACCCCTTATGATAAAACGCCAGGGATATATTTTTAAGGTGAGTGAAACGTGCAGTTATCAACTACTGAATGGAGATTAGTTACTTATGTTAATTTAAGTAAATTACCTGAGGCATACACCGTAATTAGGAAGAATATACACAAGACACAGGTGTTATGTTATCAATTACAGAGTGAATTAAATTTTACATGCCAACACGAAGTACAGATGGAAGCTACGGTACAGGAATTACGGGTCACTTTGAAACAGTTTACTAAATATACTGTGAAACGGGAAAAGAGAGGTTTATTTAATTTTATAGGCACATTATCGCAAAATTTGTTCGGAACGCTGGATAATGAGGATGCTGAGATGTATCAGAATAAAATTTCAGAATTAGAGAGAGAACAGCTCTCAACACTTAAACTTGCGAAGGAACAGCTTGTTGTCACACGATCTACACTACAGTCACTGAATTATACTTTGTACGATGTAACGGCTAAGGAGTTAAGATTAAATAAAAATTTAGAGCAAATAAAAGGGTTTTTGGGAAATGAAACAAGCCAGATGAAACGTGAGTTCACATGGTTAGATATTGATATTGCCATTAACCGACATTTGATAGGAGTAGAGGATCTCATTTCACAAATGTACGTTTAATATAAGGTGATATCATCCCGGATAATGTATGCACAATTAGGAATAATTCATATGCAAAACTTTAAGCCCTTCTGAGATTTTGAGAGCTTATAGGAAATCGCAAGATCAGTTTCCACAAGGGATGACCCTCCCATTAGAGTTAGATATGACTCGAGATTATTTGTTTTCAAGATTGCAACTGTAAATGCATTCATAAATAAGAACATGCTGGTATACGTAATTAATATGCCTCTGAGTGACAAGAAAAACTTTCAGTTGCATAAAATACTTCCTTTCCCTACGCTAATTAAAGATAGTGACTAATAAAGTAAATATTGTAAACGACTATGTTCATATCAGGGTAGAAAAATACTTTTTTTGTTATTGATTCAGAACAACAGTTATATGCATATTTAACTAAGGAACAAGTGAGAGACTGCAAACAGGTAGATGAAAGTCACAGAGTGTGTACAACTAATTGTGTGTTAAAATTGGTGCATGAACGAAAAGACTGTATTTTAATCTTGTTAAAAAGGGACAACAACAATACCAAGAGAGTGTAACAAAAACATAATTAAAGACAATCAGCTTGTATGGTTACCTGTAAGTGACAATAAATATTTATATTTCGCTCCAGATCTTACAGGTATAACCGTAGTTTGTGATGAAACACATAATATAAATTTGGTAAATGTTGGGATAATTACAATGTATCAACCTTGTACCATTTATGGACCAAATAGTAAGATACGGCCCACAGGTAGAGTTTAAACCATTTATAACAAGGATATAATCCTCGATGTTTTGTTAGAATACCAAAGCTGTGAATATCTTAATAGTGATATAAAATTACAAGATCTACCGGAATTAAAAGAGGTGCCATTGCACAATCTGCTCACACATATTGATGATGTAAGACACGCAGGTATCAGAATAGAGGATATGGATAATTTAATATTGGAAAAGGAAAAGTAATTATATACAAAACAATTACATGCTGATGTGAATGTATATAAAGTCATAGTGTGGACAATAGTGGCTTTAGTATTTTTGTTGACATGCTCTAAATGCTATACATGTTTTTCGGAAATATTTGAGAGAAAGCATTTGGATCATGCTACTCGTTGTTGCACGAAAATATGCTTTAAGCAGAAAATAATAAATGAGAATAGAGTTAAAGAAAGGTCATCAGATTATCGGGTAGTCGTCCTAGTATACGAGGTTGATAAGACATTAATGTAGTTGAGATTGAAGGTATAGCAACAGTACAAATAACCAGCAGCTTAAGATATAAAGAATAGGGTAGAGTTTAATGTAATAATGCCACACAGGGGAGATATTCCACATCCAAGGAAGGTGTAAGCAAACACAATTGTCTGACAGAAGAGTTTGCGTCAAGAGGACGCAAAGCACTTCATCCTAGGCGGGCGAGGTGTCGTAAACGGCGGTTCGCGACGCTCCTTTCGCATATAACAGAGCGAGCGAACGAACTCGAACGAGAATCGAATCCGCGACCTCCAAGGTATAAAGCCTGTGATATGGTTAGTAGCAGACATTTGAACACATGTATATATGAAAGAAAATTACATTAGAGTCTGTATATGTCTATAATTCATAAATCATAAATAACAGAAATAATAATAACGGGAATGATAGAATATTCCAAAGAAAGAAATAGAACATTCTATGTGGCGTAGAAACTTGTAATACAAGGGCTGTGTGACTCAGTGTTTTGAAAGATAAGTTTATAAGCTAAATGTGCATTTCTACTGGAAATGTACGATGTCACGTGTAAGGGACATAGGAACAGCTTCTCAGCGTTTCCAGAACACTGTGTGTAGTGCAACGTGACAAGGAAGTTCCATACTAAGGAACCAATCAGAGAACGGTGATGTTGTGACGTATACAAGTGACTAGTGGTAGTGATTTCTTGGTCAGGTGAAGTATTCTCGAAGGATGAGAACCAATATAAGCTGGTAACTTGTAAACAACAAGGCTTTTGACTCTCGGCTCTTGACGGAGGCTTTTTGATATTCAGTTCTCGAAGAAGGCTTTTGAATGTAGGCCGGAGGCCTTATAATCCAATGAACAGATAGTTAGTCGGCCAGGGAGAAACTGTTTAGACTTTGAGTTGAGCCACGAGTACGCAGTAATGTAATAGAAAGTCAGAGGGACAATAGGCTCTTGAATTGAGTGTGAGTCGCGAGTGAACGATCACAGGGTTTTCCACACCAGTAGTCAATTAGGTGTTGGAATACAGTAATTAGTAATAAACCAGCATTCATTCTCATTGGGAGAGTTTCGTATCGCAGTCGAAGTAACGGGTTCCAGGGACAAGGACTTCAGTGCAGAAGAAAGAAATCTTCAGCCGCACGGGGTACAGTTATATCCCGTAGTTAAGTATTCAAACAGTGAATATACGAGTATATATTCTTGTCTGTAAATTAAAGACTCAGACTCACAGGAATAATTGAAAGGGATTTAAAGGATTATTGGTGTCAGAAATGTATATGTTCTTTATATATATGTGTATATTATTTCAAAGGTTTTAGAATATAAGAGATATTCAAACTTCAATCAATCAATCAATACTGATCTGCATTTAGGGCAGTCGCCCAGGTGGCAGATTCCCTATCTGTTGCTTTCCTAGCCTTTTCCGAAATGATTTCAAAGAAATTGGAAATTTATGGAATATCTCCCTTGGTTAGTTATTCCAATCCCTAACTCCCCTTCCTATAAATGATATTTGCCCCAGTTTGTCCACTTGAATTCCAACTTTATCTTCATATTGTGATCTTTCCTACTTTTATAAACGCCATTCAAACCTATTCGTCTACTAATGTCATTCCACGCCATCTCTCCGCTGACAGCTCGGAACATACCACTTAGTCGAGCAGCTCTTCTTCTTTCTCTCAATTCTTCCCAACCCAAACATTGCAACATTTTTGTAACGCTACTCTTTTGTCGGAGATCACCCAGAACAAATCGAGCTGCTTTTCTTTAGATTTTTTCCAGTTCTTCAATCAGGTAATCCTGGTGAGGGTCCCATACACTGGAACCATACTTTAGTTGGGGTCTTACCAGAGACTTATATGCACTCTCCTTTACATCCTTACTACAACCCCTAAACACCCTCATAACCATGTGCAGAGATCGGTACCCTTTATTTACAATCCCATTTATGTGATTACCCCAGTGAAGACCTTTCCTTATATTAACACCTAGATACTTACAATGATCCCCAAAAGGAACTTTCACCCCATCAACGCAGTAATTAAAACTGAGAGGACTTTTCCTATTTGTGAAACTCACAACCTGACTTTTAGCCCCGTTTATCAACATACCATTGCCTGCTGTCCATCTCACAACATTTTCGAGGTCACGTTGCAGTTGCTCACAATCTTGTAACTTATTTATCACTCTATAGAGAATGACATCATCCGCAAAAAGCCTTACCTTCGATTCCACTCCTTTACTCATATCATTTATATATATAAGATAACATAAAGTTCCGATAACACTGCCCTGAGGAACTCCCCTGTCAACTATTACAGGGTCAGACAAAGCTTCACCTACTCTAACTTTCTGAGATCTATTTTCTAGAAATATAGCAACCCAGTCAGTCACTCTTTTGTAATGTCCAATTGCACTCATTTTTGCCAGTAGTCTCCCATGATCTACCCTATCAAATGTCAATCACGATACAGTCCATTTGACCTCCAGAATCCAAGATATCTGCTATATCTTGCTGGAATTATACAAGTTGAGTTTCAGTGGAATAACCTTTCCTAAAACCGAATTGCCTTCTATCGAACCAGTTATTAATTTCACAAACATGTCTAATATAATCGGAAAGAATGCCTTCCCAAAGCTTACATACAATGCATGTCAAACTTACTGGCCTGTAATTTTCAGCTTTATGTCTATCACCCTTTCCTTTATACACACGGGCTACTATAGCAACTCTCCATTCATCTGGTATAGCTCCTTCGACCAAACAATAATCAAATAAGTACTTCAGATATGGTACTATATTCCAACCCATTGTCTTTAGTATATTCCCAGAAATCTGATCAATTCCAGCCGCTTTTCTAGTTTTCAACTTTTGTATCTTATTGTAACTGTCATTGTTATCATATGTAAATTTTATTACTTCTTTGGCCTTAGTCTCTTCCTCTATCTCGACATTATCCTTGTAACCAACAATCTTTACATACTGCTGACTGAATACTTCTGCCTTTTGAAGATCCTCACATACACACTCCCCTTGTTCATTAATTATTCCTGGAATGTCCTTCTTGGAACCTGTTTCTGCCTTAAAATACCTATACATACCATTCCATTTTTCACTAAAATTTGTATGACTACAAATTATGCTTGCCACCATCTTATCCTTAGCTGCCTTCTTTGCTAGATTCAATTTTCTAGTAAGTTCCTTCAATTTCTCCTTACTTCCACAGCCATTTCTGACTCTATTTCTTTCCAGTCTGCACCTCCTTCTTAGTCTCTTTATTTCTCTATTATAATAAGGTGGGTCTTTACCATTCCTTACCACCCTTAAAGGTACAAACCTGTTTTCGCATTCCTCAACAATTTCTTTAAACCCATCCCAGAGCCTGTTTACATTTTTATTTACCGTTTTCCACCGATTGCCGAAATCCTTAGGGTCACGTTACACTGCTGCCAACGCCGTGCATCCACACTTCTCCTACCATAGCATATTTTACATTGAAAACACAACAGGTGGCATATGGCACTGGCTCAGCACCTGTCTTAATCAACTAGCTGAGGACGAAGTACACATTCATCCACGGGCATCACTTATCTTACAGAGGGATTTTTATGTAGATGAAGCATCATGTGGCGCATCAGATATAAATGAAGCATTACTGAGTAAAGGAGGGTTACCCATCTGCCGACAGGGAAATGAATTTGCCATTCCAGTTTGATCATTATAGCACTGTATAAGCTTTAGGACTGTCATGGCATCCAACTTCAGACCCGCTTTTAATTGCCAACGAACTTAAGCACATCTCACGACAAGATGAAACAACTAAACGCATAGCTACATCAGTTGTAGCATCCATATTCATTCGACCCCTTAGGATTGATAAGCCCTTTATTTATTTATTTATTTATTTATTTATTTATTTATGTATGCCTTTTTTCTAGTGGCGAATTCAGGGCTCGAGGTCCTCTCTTCGACTTAACCACATACTAATCTAAATCATAAATAAAATTCTGCGATATTTAAAATAGTTAAAACCAAACAAAAATTAAATAGAATTGAGAACAAATTTAAATACATTACTAAGTTAATAATAAAACTAATTAATAGTAAGAACTCTTAATAATGACTAATCCTCAGGTGCGCACACATTCATACTTCAGGCATTCAGTTAGCTGTGCTCAGCAGGTAGTCTCTGCAGGTGACCTTAAACCTTTGTAAAGAGCTAGTTTCTCTGACCTGAGCTGGCAGGGAATTCCATAATCTGGCGCCGGTCACTACAAACGATCTATTGTGCCCTTCAGGACTCTGAAGTTCCGGCCAGGTGAAAGCCGGTCTCGAACCCAGAGTACAGAAGTGAAAGAACTCTCACAAACGTGAGCTGGTGCACATAGTCTTACCTGAACACATATCTTCGCTCAGCCGGATAAGAGCGCTCTTCTCAGGGATAACATGGGGATAAGTGTGCAACAAAGGATAAAATACAAGGATATGTGACTAATCAGGTAAGAATTCGCTTAATTAAAATAAAAATTTCTAACAGAAAACATCGCTGCATTCAAAGTTTAACAAACAGGGATTTATTACATAAAATTGATTTTATTTACAAAAATAAGAGCTTATAAAATGCTTGGGTTAAGATAATGTTGAGCCAATGACAACCAGTTCACTGCCTTCACGAAAACAGCTGTGCTGTAACAAGCATGTTACAATTGTGTAAGTAACGACATCTAGAAAAACGGATATCTGCTGAAATACACATCTAACAGTAATTCCCATAAAATTTACTATGCCTCGTACCATCGAACCCCGGTGCAAACAAAAATCAACACATAATGTACAGTGTCCTGACTCGGTCACGAACCCTAGTCCCATGAAGAGTAAGGCGTATCATATTCATAAACAAACACTATAAAAAGAACCCAACCAACATATCCAAGGGTGTCAATATCAAACGGGCCAGTGTAAAAATAAACGTAGAGCAAATAGAACATTAAAAATCTCTCTCTCTGCTTTCAAAACATCAAGGCCGTATCTTCCTCTAAACACACTCGACAAGCTCCAGACGGCAATATGACCAATTCTCAAGACTGTGACGTCAGGCACAGCACCCTCACCCTCCGACCACTTCACACGCGACAGTCCACATAATTTACGAGCTCAGCTGGGCTGCAGGCTAAAAAATCTCGCCTTTCAAAAACACCTCACGTAATCTGCTGCTAAAAGCCCTCTTTTAAATATACCTGGGCTATCCGCCCTCATCTCAATATCACCCGCAATATCACAAATCTCACCTCCGCCTCTCATGGGCTCAACCTTGGTGCTACAAAAACACAAATCACTAATCGATAGTCACATGGCCATAATAGGCATCTCCAATACATCAAATACACTCTCTAACTGTGCGGGGCTTTCTCATATCAATACATACAGTTGGCTATATGCATAATGCTCATATCTCTCACATATTCGGACTTGCTCGCTCTATCAGTGAAGCTAGGTGGATTACGGGTTACATCCTGGTCACAACTATACACGTCTACGTCTGCAGAGACAAATGCCTGAACGCGACACAATAAAAAGTGCCTGCCTGTTAGACTAACCTACTATGACCAAAGGAGTTCGACCTGACCCATAAAGATAACACGTACGCTAATATAATACTATCAAAGAAAAAATAAACACACCAACAAGGAATCTACAAACAATCATCTACCCTAATGTACGGGGTTCGAGCTTGAGGCCTAGCTCTTTATTACCAAGAAATATTCCTACCCTAATTAATCTGTTGACTGACGGCCCCCCGATTCCTATCTAAATTTAAATGACATGCTTGAAACAGAATTGGAAAGCTCTGACCTTATGTTATTGATGACATGACGGAGCGGCCCTCCCTGTGGACCACTGAATTTACCACATCATGACAGACTGCGGCGCTTGCATCAGATACTATTGACCACTTGGAGACATTCTTTCTTGCGTGACTCCTTCGTACAGCTCCTTAGATAGTTGAAAGATGTCCCCTTCGACGTCGCGCTGATCAGGTGCTCCCAACGTTCCTGGATCGATGCCCGTTGTCGTGTTGGCTTCAGCTCCTGGTTGTGGCTTCCTTGCAATGATGATGTCCAAAACTCGTTCTGACTTGATGCTGGGGTAACTGAAAACAAATTCATTCATTACAGACTGTCCAAACTCGATGCCTGTTTCCACTACTATTGTGTCTCACACGTTACATTGACCAAGTCTTGTTCAGAATTTTAAACCTGGTACACAATAGTTTCTTCACTACTCTTAGTCACTGTTATTTCATCCCTTCACTCGGACAACATGTAGTTCTTGACTTACTATCCTGAGCCAATATTAATTCTAGCCTTTCGTCAGTTATACCTTGACCTCACAGAAATATGAAGCTACTAGTTCATCAGTCTCTTACAGGCAGTACCTCATCTCCCCATAGCATATCCTCACAGGTAAAATCAAGAGTTCAGCTGAATATTCAAGTTGATTACTTACTTCCTCGCAGTTACAGTAGTACTAGTAGTATGTGCAGCTCGAAGACAAAGCGTTGTTCTCAGTACCAACACGCAGTATGATGACTCGTTCTAGCAGCCTTCCGGTCAAAGAATGAGACTGATATGCCAGGCGGCCTTATTTTTATAATCCAGTTTAGCGTCATCACGCCGCTTGATCGCGTGCAGGATACGCGCGCCCGCGACTCGAAGTTTTCCCGCACAAAGTACGTCCAGTGCTCTATTTAACAAATGCATTTATTATTGCAGCCCTAATGCATATCAAAATTAAGCAGAAATTATGCAGGTTGCAATTCTTGTCTCAAATCCAATGCAACTCTTCCGTAACCAAAGATATTAATTTAATTCTTTTTCCCTCCTAATGTAGGTTTTGCCGGGATCTAGGAAGCGTCCCCAATCTTCATCAAGAGGCTTGGCTTGGGACATAACTCCCTTTAATGAGGTTCTGGAGATTTCTCATAATGACGCTCACTTCACACAAGAACGCTTCTTCTGGACTCTTTTATGAAATATACTCTAAGACAATGACTTCGTGGGTGGTCTTATATAATCCCAATATCCAATACTAAAATCAATATTCTTGGCCCATGAATAGTACGGTTCACTATTAATTTTATTTGTGCGGTGCACTGGAATAGAAAGTGAGGATCTGGAACGTGTATTTAAGTTGTGAAATGATGATAAAAAGGTGAATTTAGAAGAAATACACAGTGGCTGACTTTCCGCTAGTACCCTAAACACCATCGTTAAAATCTGTATCTGACGACGTTTATCAGGCTTCAGCCATGAGAGAGCCTTATATTATGGGGTAATATGAACATCGTACCCGATATTGTAAATAAATCGCAGGCCGGAATTCAGTGCTCGTTGAAGTTTAAATATTTCTTCTCTTGTCATATCGACTAGAACAACGTCACAATAATCAAGAATAGGGAGATCCAGTGTCTATATTAGTTTGGCCTTAAGCTCAAATGGAAATTCATCCCTTTGCCGTTTAAGAGGGTGAAGCGCTCCAAAAATCTTTTTACAGATCATTTTCGTGTGATCAGACCAATAAAGTGTTTCGTTCATAATTACGCCGAGATTTTTAACTGTTTTACTGTAGGGAATAATGTTACCATTCCGTAGGATGGACGGGATTGCAATATTGTTTGAGCAGTTCTGTAATTTTCGTGTTCCAATTATGATTGCCTGAGAATTTGTGGAGTTTAGTATAAGAGAATTTCGTTGTGCATATATACTGAGTCGTCGGAGGTCTTTGTTAATATCTTGTATTGTTTCATCTAAGTCTGAAGTCTTGCAGTGTCGATAAATCTGAAGATCGTCAGCATAGAGGTGGTGTGTGTTATTTCCTGTCACAGATGGTATGTCATTGATATAAATACAGAAAAGTAAGGGCCCTAGAATACTGCCTTGTGGGGCACCACTAAGTTTCGTTTTCCATTTAGAGACCTTGTCGTTTACTGTTACACGCTGTTGACGATTACTCATATAAGAACTAAAGAACTTAAGCGCAGCCAGGTCAAAATTTAGCAGTTCCATTTTCTTTATCATAGTCTGAATGTCTATAGTGTCAAAGGCGCTACTGAAGTCAAGAAGGATAAGTATAGTAAGCAGTCGTTTGTCCATAGCATTTCTAATGTCTTCAGTAACCTTCAAAAGTGCTGTCGCGGTACTGTGCCCCTTCTTAAATCCAGACTGCAAAGGGTCCAAACGAGCGTTTTTATTTAGGTACTCCAGAACCTGCTCGTATACTAAACGTTCGAAGTCATTAGAAAGCGCAGGGAGTATGGACACCGGACGATAGTCAGAGGGTGATTGTGGGTCTAAACTCTTAGGTACCGGTATAATATTGGCTGTTTTCCAGACAGTTTGGAAAGTTCCGTTTAGTAAACAATAATTCAGTATGTGCGTCAGTATAGGCAGAAGAGCACCCATAATGTTATGTAGAAAACCAATGGGAATATCATATACACCTGTGGCCTTTGATTGAATCGAGTACAAAGCCTTTTTAACCTGATTTTCTGTGACACTGTGAAATTTGAATGGTGAATTGGATGGAGGGGAGGGCGGTGAGTCGGTGCAGTTAACTGGGGTAGGTTGAATATTTATTCTACTAAAGTAATCGTTCAGTTCGTCAAGTGGAATGTCAGGAGTTGTCTGTCTCTGTCGATGTTTTCCTATTCCCAGAGCTCTAAGTTGGTCCCATGCAAGATTAGAATTTATGTTTTAGCTAAATTCCGGAAATATGCACATTTTTTATTTCTGATTAATTGCTTTGTGTGATTTCTTAAGATGTGGTAAGAATCGAAGTCTGTGTCATCTAGGGTTTGTTTATAATGTCGAAATAACGAGTCACGGTCGGCCATCATTCTCTTGGTTTCATCATCTAGCCATGGACAAGAAGGACGAGAAATCTTTATTCGATGTTTGGGGGCATATCTGTCATATAAGTTCTTTACCATCCCATTAAACAAGTTAACTTTAGCGTCAGTATCATTTAGACTCCGTATATCGTCCCACGGTAGTTGATAAGCGTCATATTTCAAGTAATCCAAGTTTAAGTCCTTCGTATTTCTGACAGTTATGTACTTGGGTTTGTATTTAGGCACTTTGAGGGAATACGATGGGTCGAAGTGGATGATACAGGGATTTAGTGATAGTGTACAAGATATTTTTGCAGGAATTATGGTTACAGAAACTTCACAGTAATGACCCACTGCCAGATCAGTTAGCATCCGACTGGGCAAAATTACAAATGTAGCTAGCACACATTGACAATATAGAAGTAGAACGTCATGTATTAATTGAGAGTGTTTTGACAAATATCCAAGTTCATGGATTTTCAGACGCTTCCGAGCGAGCCTATGATGCATGCATCTACCTTCGGTCGTTAAATCAGGAGGGTGAGGTATCAGTCAACTGATATGCTCTAAATCTCGTGTAACTCACGTTATACAAGTTACTCTTCCTCGTCTAGAACTTCTCGGTGCCATTACAAGCTTAGTTGGTACAAAATACAATTCCAGTTTTAAAGTTGGCCATTAATTAAACACCTTCGTGGACGGATTCGACCATTGTACTGTCATAGTTAGCATCATCAGCATCACGTTGGATGACATTTGTGGCAAATGGGGTGGCTCACGTACAACAATCAACCAACATCGCCAAATGGCATCATGTACTATCACAACATAACCCAGCTGATCTGATCCCTCGAGGTGCCAGACCAACAAATCCACAGAACTTGACAAACTGATGGTTAGGACCCGCATGGTTAACAAACAACATCTGAAGTAAACTGGCCATGTTTAGGAGAATTCGCTCACCATAACAGAGCAACGACAATTATTAGCAGTGACGCAATCTGAAACTAACATTCAGAAATTCTCATTAATAAGACTGGAACGAGTGTTAGCGTATTGTTACAGATTCGTGAATAAGTCGAAGCATTCCTATGACAAGAAAACGGGACTTTAAAATGTTCAAGAATTGTAATATAAAGTCTGCATTCGTATTGCACAGAATGCAACATTCTCAGAAGAGATCAAAAACTTGAAACGGGGAGGCGTCTTCTTTAAGAAGATCCAGATAAGGAATCTATGCCTATTCCTACACAACGATATTCTAAGAGTCGGGGGCAGGTTGAAGAATGCATGAATTCCGTTTTCATCCAAACAATGTTACCATCCAAACATTATCTCACAGAGCTCATCATAAGACAAGTACACCTTCAACAGTCCCACGCAGGACCTGGATTGTTATTAGCTTGTCTTCGTGAAAGATAGTAAATATGTTGGAAGATAGTCCGCCTACTCAATACTATTCATTTATTTACCTTTCACCTTAACATCTAGTACATGTTTCGAGAATATTATGCATTCTCTTCCTCAGCTAGTGGATTAAAATTCAGTATACAATAAGACCTGACTAAAATACGGGGGCCCCCATTAAAAATTCAAAACAATGAGTATGACAATGTGACACTTAAAAATTTTGGATAGTACAAACATAGAATTAAAATCCCATTTTGTCAAGTACAAATTAAAACACAATATAGTAATGTCTAATTAAATACAACGTCTTGTGATGATATGAATTCACAGTGTCCTTGAAGTTGCCTTGCGTAGTTCAAAAATGTTGAGTTAGGAATGAATGAAATTGCATTAAAACTTGAAGTCCTGCCGATATCCACCATTAATGGGTGTTAAAATGATGTCTATTTAAATTAAAATATTGGACACAGCGTCGTATAATGATGTGAATTTACGATGTCCTAGGAATTATAAAGATATAAGAGTCCTAACCGGCAGGAATGTGATAAGACATCATGTACACAAATGCATACGGTGTCACAGATTAAAAGCAGTAACAGCACAAACACATGGCCGACCTACCCAGCTCGACCATTGTGACCCTGCTCTGTTCCACCCCACCAACAGATAGAACAGAGTGAGAATAGCTTTGTTCATTTGCTTTCCTACTAAGACTGTTCACCTTGAGGTAGTAAGAAGTTTCAACAACGAAGCATTTCTAGCTGCTCTAAGGCGACCCATAGATATCAGCATATACAGCTATAATGCAACAACCTGGAGCTGACAAGTAACTACAAGATCTTCATCAGTTCATGTCAGCAAACAACTTCCAGGTAGAAATCACTAACAACATGAGTAATAAAGGTAGTAAATGCACTTTCATACCTCCACAATCTCCTCACTTCAGTGGAATCTGGGAAAGTATCATATGCGTAGAGTCGCTGGTAATACAGCCCTTACGTGTGAAGAAATATGCATTGTGGTTACACAAATTGAGAGATGCTTAAATTTCAAGGCCTCTCACATCTCTGTCTTCTGATCCCACAGATCCCAAAAGTTGAACACCAGAACATTTTCTTATTGGCAACAACATACCCAGAATCCTTGCGATAGTGCAACACTCTTGGTTCAGTCAGCAACCCAACCTGCAGTGGAACTTCATCCTGGGAGAGTTGGACTTGTCAGTTCAAGAGACCCATTATAAAACCTAGTCCGTTACCTCTTCAGGGTTTTAATTTATATTGTATTATGTTGCTTGTTATAACAAATTTACCATCATAGATTGTTTTTTTTTAGTGTAAATTATTAAGTCTCTTTTTATCTTTTTATTCTGGTCGATCAACAGGGGGGGATAATGATCATATGATATAAGGTTTATGTTTTAAGTTCACTTGTTGACATTAGAGTGTAACATCAGCCAGGCAGCACTTCTTGCTAGCCGCATGGCAACCTGGGAGTGAGATACTTCCGGTTATGTTTTTGAGAGACATGCCGTAACATGCTTACAGACATGCAGTCGCTTAAGAGCGTCCAGTATCCAGTATTCGGTAGATAGTAGGTTCGAACCCCATTGTCGGCAGCCCTGAAGATGGTTTTCCGTGGTTTCCCATTTTCACACCAGGCAAATGCTAGGGCTGTACTTTAATTAAGGCCACGGCCGCTTCCTTCCCACTCCTAGACCCTCCCTCTCCCATCGTCGCCATGAGACCTATCTGTGTCGGTGCGACGTAAAGCAACTAACAACAAAACAACCAAACCAACGGCCCTTTTCAGGGCCAAATAAACCAATATAAATGGTCCGTTATTGGACATTATAGATTTTTCAGCTAACTCATTCCTGGTTGCCAGCGTTTCGCCCCCGTGTGCTAGGCTGGGCTCATCATTTGGTACCTAGCACACCTACCAAGACACATGGCTAGTGCATACCGTGGAGGCCACTGCGTAGGCTAATTGTAGCCACCGGCAGTGCCAATGCACTATGACAGACTTTGTCTCATTACCAAAGATTGATGCCTGCCTCGCCATCAGATGATATAGATGTTGATTCCCATAGGGAACCTGAAACATTTGTTCCGAATGAGTAAATTTATAATACCAATATAAATGATCCGTTATTGGACATTATAAATTTTTCAGCTAACTCATTGCTGGTTGCCAGCGTTTCGCCCCCGTTTCTGTCATAGTGCATTGGCACTGCCGGTCGCTACAATTAGCCTACGCAGTGGCCTCCACGGTATGCACTGGCCAGCGTCTTAGTAGGTGTGCTAGGTACCAACTGATGAGCACAGCCTAGCACACGAGGGCGAAACGCTGGCAACAGGGAATGAGTTAGCTGAAAAATTTATAATGTCCAACAACGGACCATTTGTATTGGTATTATAAATTTACTCATTCGGAACAAATGTTTCAGGTTCCCTATGGGAATCAACATCTATATCAACCAAATAAACCAATCAGTCTGTGAAAAATACCGGTATAAAGTATACAACCTTGCCACATCCCAGGCAACTGGCTTAAAAAATACTTGCATGGGACTTCAACCTTCTAACCCTCGAGCACTGTCAACTATCACACATCCTAGCGCGCGTTGGCCATGCAACACTTGACCTACGACACCGACTTCCCAGTACCGTGCGTCCAACTCCTGTTTTAAAGTACAAATTCTGTACGGGTTCCTTCGTGGTACCCATAGTGAATTAATTGTGGCGCTCACGATTCCTGCTGTCTCTTTAGTTTAGGGAGAGGGACCGACGTCTTTCAGAATTGTGGTAAATACTGGATCGCAAGAGGCCGGTAAATACCTTGTTGACAAGTTCACTGATGATGATAAATATGCTTCAGAAGTTACGAAAGGCACACTAATTTCCACCAGTAAATCAAGTCTCCACATACACTTGTATTGCATGTCTCTGTACAAGGCTGAAACCGACTGGCTGCGTACGATGACGAGAAGCTTGGGAAAGTAAAAAATCTTGAAATTCAAATCCTTCAGGTGATAAAAGCAAGCGATGTACCATTCACATTTTATCACGTGGACGAGTGAGTTTCTACCACATAAAAGAAAGAGTAAATGGCATACGAGTGGACAATGAAAATTACGTCAAAAGGACTTGGAAACTGATAAGTCCCAGCATTGATAACTTATGATGACGGCGACCATGATGATGATGATGATGATGACGGTATGAGATTGTCAGATAGGTATGGAATATCGTGTCAGAACAGCATGAAAACATTGGAAGGTTGGTAATAAATTAACTGATATTATAGCAATTGATCTCATGTATTGCTGCAGAAGTTGCCTGTCGGTCTTAGAGACTCATGACATGTGTCTATAAAATAATTGAGCGTTACGAAGGCATTATGCTCCGCACACATTGTCACCGATTTCAGTAGTCTGTGGGAATAGCGTGATGAGATGAGTCAACAATCACACATAATTAGTGACACATTTCAACGAGAATTGTTCGCGGCGATTTCGTGCCATAATTTTGTAAATATTGACATAATTTATGAACTATTTTATGCATTATGTGGTGATGAAAGAAGTCCCGCGGACAAATTTGCCATTCAAAATTGCGACCGGGGTTCTGAAGCATACTGGCATATATCACTTCCCCCGCTTCTCAAATCCCATATACCAATAATACGTTCTAACAGCAGATAACAGAGAACAGTGAGCTGAGTAATTCATTGTCGTGACATTTATGACCCTCAACCATTGCAAAGCACCATCCATCATGAATGCAGCAAATAGTAAGGTTTCAATGAGGTTGGTGAATCATGGACTAGTTAATGTTCATCAAATACAATCTTTGAGATAAGCTAAAATTTAAACATCGAAGTCTGCATTTGTTGAACGACAAGATGTGTTCAATGAACAGTTAACGCATCTCACTGACACATTTCTTACATGAATGTTCCTCAAGCAGCTAGTCTTACTAACTCTTTCAACAAATTCCATATTTTTAATAATGTGATACACGAATAAAACCAAGGTGATATTCACCACAGAGCTATTAGGTGTCACAAACTCCCGACTGCAGCCGGTCTGTCCGATATTCCTATCCTGGCTGAGGTAGATGGTTCCCTCCGTCACTCGAGCCATAGGATGTATTCCGCGTTAGTTGACGGACAGGAGCTCATTCGGAATAACGAAACGAAATAGCAGGACGCATAGATGCTGCTTCATAAAATCTCCACGTCAATCGTAGCTGATGGTGATAATGACGGCGAGTATTATCATTATTAATGTGATTATTATTATTATTATTATTATTATTATTATTATTATTATTATTATTATTATTATTATTATTATTATTATTATTATTTAGTTTCCTGCGATTGAACCACTGTACCTACAAAAAACAGATTGTTGGATTGTTTGTTGCGATTGTTAATGGTCGGCTGTTGCATTCTCGTAGTTATAAAGTAGTTAAAACCTATTGGATTAGTTTATTTTTGTGTGTGTGTGATCAATTTAGTGCTAATTATATATTGGTATTTAGTGCTTGTTGGTAGAAATTCCGAGTAGCGATTTCAGAGATAATCACAATCATCGCCACTAGAATGCTAACAAGAAATCCTGTGGTTCTTAAAGGAGGCGACGTAAATGATCTCAGTAACTGGGTCCAATTACTATATGCTCTGTTATTAGACGAGTTCTTGATAAACGGCTTCGGAACTACATTGTGTTTCATGACAATCAGAGGGGTTTCACCAATACACCCGGTACTTACATAAATACCTCAATTTTGGAAGCCGTTTTACAGCACACTAGGCAAGAAAAGCACGATGCATGCATTATATTTCTCGCCGTTCGCAAAGCTTTTGATAACGTCGGACATGCGCACGTCCAGAGCACACTGGAGTCGGTCGGAGTGCTCGAAAAACTGACGAGGCTGCTAATTGCTCTACAAGAGGGGAACGTAACATAGATACAGACGCGAAAACAGGGAACAAAACCCATCAAAATTAATCGCGGTGTGCTTCAAGGCTCCCGTTTGTCACCGGCATCGCTACCAATCATATTGTGCAAGAACTATCTGATGACTCATTAGCAGGGAATTACGGTTACCCGATTGCAAACGAGGAGCCTAACCTCACTATAATGTGTTTCGCCGACGATACGGTAATATTTGGGAAAAACACTGAATCTTCTGCCGAACTAGCCAGGATCGCCATAGAAAGATTTAAGGAACTCGGCCTGGACATCAGCGCTTCAAAATTAGATTGTCTTTCTATCAAGAAAGGTCAGCTAACGGAGGAGAATATCATCAAAAATGACGAATGTGAAATTAAATCACAGTGCATCGGAAGTGCGATTCGCTACTTAGGTGTGAATTTCATCAATGAACTTAAACTGGATCCACAAGCCGTACTTGATAAGACATGAAACAAGATTTACACCCTTGTTAGCTGGCCACTGCTGCAATCTGACCAGAAATTTTCAATTTTAAGTAGTTCAACATCACCTACTCTGATTACCCACTCCAAGTTACGCCCCTAAACAAGATACCTCGAAATTTTCTATCAGGTGCGCATCAAATATTAAAGAATTATTACAACTATCAGCAGACGTTTCGGATCACGTGGTATACACCGAAAGGAAGTATAACGGCCTCGGTTTGTTTCGCGCCACTTGGGAGGCCAAACTACAGCATATTAACATCTGTAATAAATTATCGCTTGTAAATAACGGCTACATTAATGCAACTAGGAACTTGGAACAAGAACGTACAATTTGTTTGCAAGATCTAGGCATAGAAATGAATGATCGAGTTATGTCCAAAAGCAGCTATCTTCCCAATTTAAGGAAGGTCCGACAGATACTACGAGACAGAGAATTTCAGTCATGGACGAAGTTGCCGCACAAAGGAAAGGGCGTTGGACTCTTCCAGGAATACACGCCAGGGAACAAATGTGCGCAAATGTGTACAAATGTGTGCGCCGTTCGCTCCGTGCTGGGAAGCTCCTAGGCAACACCCTCTGTCGGCGTTGCCATAGAGAGCACGAAACTCTTGCCCATGTCCTGGAAGCCTGTCCTCGAGCGGAAGTATTGAGAAATTCCCGCCATCATACAATACGACACATGATCGCGACCTCGCTGACGGATCACGGTTTCACGGTGCACGAAGAGGTTTCTGCCCTAGCTACCTGAAGAAACAGAGGTATTGACATCATAGCCTTTCAACCAGCTAGCAAGCAAGGACTAATCTTAGATCACACAATACGCTTCGAGTCGCACGTTAGCCAGCCCGAAGAGGTGGATGCCAAAAAGAAATCACTTTACCAGCCAACTGTAAACTACTATAAAGATAAATATCACCTAAACAATATTTCCGACCATGGACTCATGGTCGGAGCTCGAAGCAAAATCCCTAAATTTATTGTACAGCTATGGGGTTCTCTCGGTCTCAGCCGGACACGACTTCACGACATCGCTATCGCCGCAATGCGAGGTTCAGTGACCATACTCCACAATCATCTGACTTATATAAAATTTGATGAATCATACATCATGCCATATCCCAAATTCATTGCAAATTTATTCCTGAGACTTGTGGTGGTTATTTCTATCTGGCCCACTAACAAACTCAACACTAACTTAGAAGACAAAATACTGTGTAGTAGACATACTTTGTCCACGTGGCAGCCTTCGCATGGGGAAGTTGTATTACTAAATTTGTTATTAAAAAGTAGTTCAGTTGGTGTTCACTAGATTACGTTTTCTAGGTTAAGTAGGCTAGCTAGGTATACGTTGTTTCGAATTTAGGTTCAGGAAATAATTATCTAACGATACTGATTTTTAAACATTTAAATGTCTGTAAGTTCGTTAGTATAATACAGATTGTCATAGGGAGTTCCAACTTCTGCAGCATTTACATTCGAACAGACAATAGATAACCGTTCAAACTATCATTTAAAGAAAGAAGTTAAAGATAATACACGGTAATTCACTGTTGAATTGCTCAACAGTCTTTGTATTGTTGACGATTGTTAGCTGCATTCTGACGAGATCAAAGCGTAGAGAGTAGCTGAAAAAAGAGTAATAAGAGAATCAGCTGATTACCGGTAATGTACTCCGATAATTTGCAGTTCCCTGTCCCCAGTTTACTTCGCACATTATTCATCGATTAAAAGTTAATAAGCAAATACCTATACCCCAATTTTTTGCAATTCAATTGCAATTGTTGTAGTTAACCTCATATTTAAGGACACTTTCATTCCCCGTCCAGGCTAGCTGTGCACGGTAGCCCTCTCCGTCTTCCAGCATTTAACCAATCCGCAGGTTTCATTTCAATTAGGATAAAATAGTAGGCCTACAAATAATAATCTGTATACGCATTTACCTCTGTTGGTAATCTTTGAGTAGTTCTTGCGAATTTCAAATTGTAATTTCCATTTCTGTTTGTGCTTAGTAATAACCTGTTGTAATTAAAACACATCTGAACGTAGCTTAAATTATTGTATTGTATTGCAGTATCTTATTAGAAATTATTATGCATATTCTATTACTTTGAAATATTTGAGCGGTATAGTAGAAGTATCAGTAAAAACTCTCTTTCAATTCTGTTGTAGTAATTAGAGTAGACTTTACTGCAGTTTGGAATTTTGTAATTCTTGTCTATTCCATTCGGTTTTCAGTAATCAACAACGGTTTTATCCTTTTATGGTGTTGTACGATAACAATTTAGTACAACTAAATAGTACTGTAGTATAATAGTAGCCCATATCAATCACTTTATTGTCGTGTGATCATTGGTGGTCTAATGTTTTAAGAGGCTAAGGGCTCTGTTCAGGATCAGAATTCAGGACAGGTGTCTGTTACAAATCGGTACAAGTCACTGCAGGTAGAACAACCGAGGAAGATGAGGAACAGGGAACTGTTGCTGAGAAGTGTGGAAGTAGGAGGAAGGGAAAACGTAGGAAAGGGGATGTAGTGTAGTGGAAAGGAAAAGACAGGTGGAACAGGGTCATGGGAGGGAGAAAAGTGAAGAGGTAGTAGCTTCTGCAGCAGTGAGAGAAGATAGGGCTGTCTAGGAGGGCAGGGGATCAAATGAGGTGGGTAGGGTTGAGGCTCCGGCCATGGGGGATTCCATCATTAGACATGTGGGGAAAGTGTGTGGAGGAAAGGGAACCAGGGTAGAGAGTTATCCAGGAATTGGTGAGGCAGATGTTGAGAAAAGTAGAAGAGAAGGAAGACGGAAAGGAGAAGGTGGTAGTGTTTCACGTTGTTACTAACAACGTAAGGAAAGCAGGTATAAGTACCAACATACTTGGGGATTTGTGGGATCTGGTAAATGCAGCACGGATGAGGTTTAATGAAGCGGAGATTGTTATCATTGGAATACCCTGTAGGAGGGATACTGACTGGAAGGTGATTGGAGATTTAAATGAGACTATGGAGTGGGTAGGTGGGAAACTGGGACTGAGATTTCTAGATCCTAATAGGGGGGTAGGAGACAGGGATCTGCGCCCAGAAAGCCTTCACTTAAACCGCAGTGGTACATATAAGTTAGGAAACTTGTTTAGAAGGGTAATAGGAAGGTATATTCAGGGAAAAGGGGTGGCCTAGGGAGCGGTGTTAAGCGAACAGGGAACTGAAAATCAAGTTGGGATGATATAAAAATGTTAGTGCTCAACTGTGGAAGCATTGTAAACAAAGGAACCGAATTAAGTAATTTAATAGATATATACTTAACAGATATTGTAATAGGAGTTGAATCATGGCTGAGAAACGATATAATGGATGCAGAGATATTCTCAGGGAACTGGAGGGTGTATCGTAGAGATAGGATAGGAATTGTAGGAGGGGGAGTATTCATTCTGGTGAAAGAAGAATTTGTAAGCTACGAAAAATGTAAAGATGAGACACATGAAATTCTAGGTGTAAGGCTCATTTCCAAAGATAATAGGCAACTTGATATATTTTGAGTGTACAGACCGGGAAAGGGTAGCACTGACGCGGATTCGGAATTATTTGATAGGATAGTCGGCTATATGGGAAACGACATGGAAAGAAATGTGATTGTAGCGGGAGATCTGAATTTGCCAGATGTTAATTATGAAGGAAATGAGAACGACAGGAAGCATGACCAACAAATGGCAAATAAGTTAATATGGGAAGGACAGTTGATTCAGAAAATGGTGGAACCAACCAGAGGGAAAAATATCCTGGATGTGGTGCTGATAAAACCAGATGAGCTCTATAGAGAAACCTAAGTAATAGATGGTATTAGTGATCACGAAGCTGTTTTTGTCGTAGTTAAAAATAAATGTGAAAGAAAGGAAAGTATTAAAATTAGGACTAGTAGGCAGCACCATATGGCTGATAAAACAGGCATGAGGAATTTTTAGAAAAGTAAATATGATCGGTGGAAAACGGTAAATAAAAATGTAAACAGACTCTGGGATGGGTTTAAAGAAATTGTTGAGGAATGTAAAAATAGGTTTGTACCTTTAAAGGTGGTAAGGAATGGTAAGGATCCACTATATTATAACAGAGAAATAAGAGACTAAGAAGGAGGTGCTGACTGGAAAGAAATAGAGTTAGAAATGGTTATGGAAGTAAGGAGAAAATGAAGGAACTTAATAGGAAATTGAATCTAGCAAAGAACTCAGCTAAGGATAACATGATGGCAAGCATAATTGGTGGTCATACAAATTTTATTGAAAAATGGAAGAGTATGTATGGGTACTTTAAGGCGGAAACAGGTTCAAAGAAGGACATTCCAGGAATCATTAATGAACAAACGGAGTGTGTATGTGAAGATCTTCAAAAGGAAGATATATTCAGTCAGCAGTATGTAAGGATTGTTGGTTACAAGGATAATGTCCAGATAGGGGATGTGAGTAACACTAAAGAAGTATTAAATTTTACCTATGATAACAATAACATTTACAGTAAGATACAAAAGTTGAAAACTAGAAAAGCAGCCGGAATTGATAAGATTTCTGGCGATGTAGTAAAGTCAATGGGTTGGGATATAGTACCATACCTAAAATACTTATTTGATTATTGTTCGGTTGAAGGAGCTATATCAAATGAATGCAAAGTTGCTATAGTAGCCCCTGTTTATAAAGGAAATGGTAATAGGCATAAAGCTGAAAATTACAGTCCAGTCAGTTTGACATGCATTGTATGTAAGCTTTGGGAATGCATTCTTTCTGATTATATTAGACATGTTTGTGAAATTAATAACTGGTTTGACAGAAGGCAGTAATTTTCAGCTTTATGTCTATCACCCTTTCCTTTATACACAGGGGTTACTATAGCAACTCTCCATTCATCTGGTATAGCTTCTCCGAGCAAACAATAATCAAATAAGTACTTCAGATATGGTACTATATCCCAACCCATTGTCTTTAGTGTATCCCCAGAAATGTTATCAATTCCAGCCGCTTTTCTAGTTTTCAACTTTTGTATCCTATTTTAGATGTCATTGTTATCACATGTAAATTTTAATATTCTTTAGCCTTAGTCTCCTCCATTATCTGGACATTATCCTTGACGGTGAAGTATGTAGAGGAAAGCGAAGTAGGGTAGAGTGTTATCCAGGAATTAGTTTAGAAAAGACGCTGAGGAAAGTAGAAGAGAATGAGGTAAAGGAGAATGTGGTAGTCCTTCACCTTGGTACTAACACCGTAAGACAATCAGGTATAAGTACCAACATAGTTGGAGGTGTGTGGGATCTGGTAAATGCAGCACGGGTGAAGTTTAACCGAATGAGTGGAATGCTGTGTAGGAGGGATACTGACTGGAAGGTGATTGGGAATTTAAATGAGACCATGCTGTGGGTATGTGGGAAAGTGGGAGTGAGATTTCTAGATCCTGATTGGTGGTAGAAGATACGGATCTGCGGTCAGATGGCCCTCATTTAAACTGCCGTGTTTTGTTTAAAATGGTTATGGGGAGGTGCAAGCTGGGTGGGCTACCTACCGGTGATAAGGTTACAGGGATCTGGAATTCAAGAAGGGCTGACATAAAAATGTTAGTGTTGAATTATAGAAGTATTGTAAGGTAAGGAATGGAATTAAGTAATTTAATAGATATATACGTACAATATATTGTAATAGGAGTTGAATCATAGCTGAGAAATAATATAATGTATGCAGAAATATTTTCACGGAACTGGAATGTGTATCGTAGAGATAGGATAGGAACGTTAGGTGGGGGACTATTCATTATGCTGCAAGAAAAATTTGTAAGCTACGACAAAGTTAAAGATGGCAAACATGAAATTCTAGGCGTAAGGCCCATCTCTGAAGATAATAGGCAACTTGATGTCTTTGGAGTGCACAGACAAGGAAACGGTAGGGCAGACTCTGATCAGCTTTGTGGGAAGAGATATGGAAAGGAACGTGATACTAGAGGGTTATCTCAATTTACAAAATGTCAATTGAGAAGGTCATGCGAACTACTAAAAGCACGTTAATATGGCCATTGCAGGTGATGGAAGAGTATGGTGCTAGTAAAACCGAAGTAATAGATGGTATTAGTGATCACGAAGCTCTTTTTGTCGTAGTTAGAAATAAATGTGGTAGAAAGGAAGGTATTAAAATTAGGACTATTAGGCATTACCATATTTTTCTCCGGGTACTCAGGTTTTTCCAGTCATCTTTCATTCCAGCAACTTACTCCACTATCATTTCATTTCATCTGTCAGTCATTAATCATTTACCCACAGGAGTGCGACAGGCCTCGGAAGCCGGCACAATTCCTATCCTCGCCGCAAGTTAGGGGCTTCATTCATCCCATCCCTGATCCGGTCTTTGACTGGAAAACAGGTTTTAGGTTTTCATTTTCAGGCAGTATCATATGGCCGATAAAACAGGCATGGGTTTTTTAAAAGAACTATGGTCGGTGGAAAACGGGAAATGACAATGTAAACAGACTCTGGGGTAGATTTAAAGCAATTATTAAGGAAAGTTAAAACAGGTTTGTACCTTTAAAGGTGGTAAGGCATCGTTAGGATCCATTATATTATAACAGGGAAGTAAAGAGTGTCAGAAGGAGGTGCAGGTTGAAAGAAATACACTTGGAAATGGATGTGGAAGTAAAGAGAAATTTAAGGAACGTACTAGAAAATTGAATCTAGAAAAGAAGTCAGCTAAGGATAACATGATGGCGGTCAAACAAACTTTTGTGATAAAGGGAAGGATAGAGCATGTATAAGAACTTGAGGACAGAAACAGGTTCCAAGAAATACATTCCGGGAATCAATAATGAACGAGGGAAGTGTGAATGTGAGTTTCTTCAAAAGGTAGAAGTATGCAGTCTGCAATTTGTAAGTATTGTTAAGTAGTATTAAAATTTACCTATGATAACAATGATATTTACAATAATAGCCTATACAAATGTTGAGAAGTAGAAAAGCGTCTTGAATTGGTAAGATTTCTGCGGATATACAGTACTAAAGACAATGGGTTGGGATATAGTACCATATCTGAAGTACTTACTTGAATATTTTTTGCATGCATACATTTTTTTGCTACTTGCTTTACGTCGCACCGACACAGATATGTCTTATGGCGACTTTTTGCATGAAGGAGCGATACGAAATGAATGGAGAGTTGCGATAGTAGCACCTGTGTATAAAGGGTAGGGTGATAGACATAAAGCTGAAAATTACAGTCCCGTCAGTTTGACATGCATTGTCTGTAGGCTTTGGGAAAACAATCTGTCTGTTTATATTAGACACGTTTGCGAAATTAATAAGTGGTTCGATAAAATCCAGTTCGGTTTTAGGGAAGGTAATTCCGCTGAAGTTCAACATGTAGGATTCCAACTAGATATAGTAGAAATCTTGGATTCAGGAGGTCAAATGGACTGTGTCGCGATTGACCTGTGGGAGCCATTTGTTAGGGTGGATCAATGGAGACAGCTAGCAAAAATGTCTGCTATTCGACTAGACAAAATGGTGACTGAATAGGTTGGTATATTTATAGAAAATACTGTAGATCTCAGATAATTAGAGTTGGCGAAGCCTTATCTTACGACCCTGTATTAATTATTCTTATATAATTATACACTGACTGACAGTGACAATGCAACACCAAGGAGGAGTGGTTCGAAAGGGATGAAAGTTGGAGAAAAAACAGAGACGGCACGGACGAATAATTGATGTTTATTTCAAACCGATATGCAGGTTACACAATGCGCACGGCATCGACTCAGTAGGATGTAGGACCACCGCGAGCGGCGATGCACGCAGAAACACGTCGAGGTACAGAGTCAATAAGAGTGCGGATGGTGTCCTGAGGGATGGTTCTCCATTCTCTGTCAACCATTTGCCACAGTTGGTCGTCCGTACGAGGCTGGGGCAGAGTTTGCAAACGGCGTCCAATGAGATCCCACACGTGTTCGATTGGTGAGAGATCCGGAGAGTACGCTGGCCACGGAAGCATCTGTACACCTCGTACAGCCTGTTGGGAGATGCGAGCAGTGTGTGGGTGGGCATTATCCTGCTGAAACAGAGCATTGGGCAGCCCCTGAAGGTACGGGAGTGCCACCGGCCGCAGCACATGCTGCACGTAGCGGTGGGCATTTAACGTGCCTTGAATACGCACTAGAGGTGACGTGGAATCATACGCAATAGCGCCCCAAACCATGATGCCGCGTTGTCTAGCGGTAGGGCGCTCCACACTTACTGCCGGATTTGACCTTTCTCCACGCCGACGCCACACTCGTCTGCGGTGACTATCACTGACAGAACAGAAGCGTGACTCATCGGAGAACACGACGTTCCGCCATTCCCTCATCCAAGTCGCTCTAGCCCGGCACCATGCCAGGCGTGCACGTCTATGCTGTGGAGTCAATGGTAGTCTTCTGAGCGGACGCCGGGAGTGCAGGCCTCCTTCAACCAATCGACGGGAAATTGTTCTGGTCGATATTGGAACAGCCAGGGTGTCTTGCACATGCTGAAGAATGGCGGTTGACGTGGCGTGCGGGGCTGCCACCGCTTGGCGGCGGATGCGCCGATCCTCGCGTGCTGACGTCACTCGGGCTGCGCCTGGACCCCTCGCACGTGCCACATGTCCCTGCGCCAACCATCTTCGCCACAGGCGCAGCACCGTGGACACATCCCTATGGGTATCGGCTGCGATTTGACGAAGCGACCAACCTGCCTTTCTCAGTCCGATCACCATACCCCTCGTAAAGTCGTCTGTCTGCTGGAAATGCCTCCGTTGACGGCGGCCTGGCATTCTTAGCTATACACGTGTCCTGTGGCACACGACAACACGTTCTACAATGACTGTCGGCTGAGAAATCACGGTACGAAGTGGGCCATTCGCCAACGCCGTGTCCCATTTATCGTTCGCTACGTGCGCAGCACAGCGGCGCATTTCACATCATGAGCATACCTCAGTGACGTCAGTCTACCCTGCAATTGGCATAAAGTTCTGACCACTCCTTCTTGGTGTTGCATTTGCTCTGTCAGTCAGTGTATATAAATGATATGAGTAAGGAAGTGGAAAGAGAGATATGGCTTTTTGCGGATTACCTTAATCTGTATAGAGTAATATATATGTTATAAGTTTGTGAGCAACTGCAAAATGACCTCGAAAATGTTGTGAAATGGACAGCAGGAAATGGTACGATCATAAACGGGGTTAAAAGTCAGGTTGTGAGTTGCACAAATACCGAAAGTCCTCTCAGTTTTATTTAGTGCGTTGATGCGAGGATCACAATAAGTACCTAGGCCTTAATATAAGAAATGATCTTCATTGGGGTAATCACATAATTGGGAGTGTAAATAAAGGGTACAGATCTCTGCACATGGTTATGGGAGAGTTTAGGAATTGTAGTATGAATGTAAAGGAGAGAGCATATAAGTCTCTGGTAATACCCCAAATAAAGTGTATGGAAACCTCATCAGGATTACTGTATTCAAGAACTGGAAAAATCCAAAGCAAAGCACCTCGATTTGTTCTAGATGATTTACGACAAAAGAGTAGCGTAACACAAAATGTTACGAAGTTTGGGCTGGGAAGATTTAAGAGAAAGGAGACGAACCTTTCGACGAAGTGGTATGTTCCGAGCTGTCAGTGGAGGGATGGCGTAGGACGGAATTGGCAGACGAATGTGTTTGAATGGTGTCTTCAATAGTAGGAAAGTTCACAATATGTAGATAAATTTGGAATTCAAGCGGACAAATAGGGGTTAATATTCGTTCATAGAAAGGGGTTTTAGAGATTTAATAACTTACCAAGGATGATGTTCAATAAATGTCCAATTTCTTTGAAATTATTTTAGAAAAGTCTAGGGAATCAATAGATAAGGGATATGCCATCCCGGCGACTGCCCTAAAAACAGATCGGTAATGATTGATTGACCAGCTTGTAGGTTTCCGGCACAATGGCTACCTAGCTGTGGAGCCTTCTTTATGAGTGCAGGCATAACCATATGTGCTTGTTACGAGTGCAGACTTAACTTCACGCTGACCACGCATTAACCTAACAAAACCGACTGCCGTTCCTTACATCACATCACCGGAGCCTCAGCTATGGGAGCTGCTCTACCTTATATCATATCCGGGGCAATGGCTACAAATAGCTGTGGTTGTTTTGACACCTGTCAAGCCACGTAGGGGCGTGTTCTGCTCTCTGGTCGGCGATTTAATGAACTAGGTAGGCACAGTTGCGGTTGTGCCAACCTCAGAGAGGAATTGCCTGCGTTTACAGACCCAAATTCAATGCCGATAATATTACAGACTTAACTGACATACTCAGTAAAATGGCGATTATACATGGGGACAGTTCTAGCAGCCACTTCTTCTTCTTCTTCCTTGTACTAGCTTGTAATCTTTTGACGAAAGAGCTACTAGGCAAGATGGCTTTTACATATTCTCTGTATGGATGGTTTGATGCTCTTTTATGAAAGAGCTTTCTTTTAAGTTGGTGTTTTAGTCGTTGATTTTATTTGGAGCGGTGTAATGTCGTGGTTATTAGCCTTGAGCTCTGAAATGTACGTAGAATTTATTTGATAACTTGTTTTACTGTAGTAACTGCAGTAGTGTGTTAAAATGATTAATACGTATGCGTTGCTTATCGGGGAGTAGTTTTGGGAGGCAAATTCAAGGCTTTGGAGCTGAGCTCCAAAATGGCGAATATAATGTACCTGGTTCGTATAGGACTTTGGTGGTGGTGTAAGGGACGAATGCGTATTTATTTCCATATAGGAATAATTTTGATGCAACTTAAGGGCATCGGAGCTGACCTCTAACGTGCCGGCAATTCATGGTTCGTATGGAACTAGGGAGCTGGTGTCATTCATAATATATGTGCATCGCTTATACGGGAACAACTTCGGAGGATGATCTCAAGAAGTCGGAGCTAGTACATTTTATGTATTATCAGACCTGTTTCGGATGCTATGGAACTTCTTTTGGGACTTGCTTTGAATATGATAGGACTTGTTTTGGACATGAACGGACAATCTTGGATGCTAAAATACGTCCTATAAGCGGTCTTTGTAGCGCTCTCGGGGAAGGGTTGTGATTAATGGCGTGAGTTATCGATTTCTTTAACATAATGCAGGGAGTTGCGGTAGCTTTGGGCTCGTAGGTGGATGCAAGGAAGCTTGTATGGACGTATTGTGTTTTCATTTTAAATACTTCATTCTTCGACCCAACTGAGAATCGGACATTCCGGTAGAGGAGGTGGAGACGAAGGCAGACGTTTAAGTAGAAATAGAAGTTGAGGACGAGGTAGAGGTAGGAGAGTGAGGTTGATGTGGAGGAAGGAGAGTTGAGGCATAGTGAAAGCTATAAATGAAGAATAAACACAAAATTGGGTACTTTCTAAGATCCTCTACCCTATATATTTTCAAATATATGCATAATGAGCAGAAACGTTATCTGAAGATGTAGAGCAAATAAAGCGAAACTTTTTAAGCACAAAACAGCTTTCTATGATGACCGGTTGAGGAGATATTCAATTTTTAATTTTGGGGTTCTTATCACCCCTAATCGATTTTGTACCTTAAACATAATTTAAAGTATAAACGGAAATGTCTATAACGTTCGAAATAATGTTTACCCCAAAACTTTGAAAAGAAGCAGGTTAGGGTACGTTCTTATGTATCACCGGATAGAGAATATTTTTTTATAAGTTCTAAGATAAAAATAAGAATTATAACTATCACACTGTTACTTGTTGCTTAATTTGACGGCTGTAAGGTTGGTTAGATCTTCAAAATTATTCTTATTCTCCATAATGGGTATGAAGACACGTAGAGAAGTAGACTGCAAAAATCTTCTACAATCCTGTACTGGGAAAGGCAGGAAATAAAAGTATTTCTTAATTAATTTACGTCGCGAATATTTTCTAAGTATTAGCGAGTGCAACTACAGCGTTCACGATGAGAAAGTCTCGCAGGAGCGAGTAGACAACCCGCCGCAACCCAGCATATGGACTAAGAGCCAGCTTGCGGTCAAGGGCAAATTGCGTCACACGATCTGGAAGTTTCAATAGAGAAAATTTTGCTAACCTAATTTTTGAACCAATCAAGATATCAAGACAGGAGTAACCGTACACATGGCATACCATCGACCATCCAAATTCATGGCTTTATTGATGCTTCTCAGAAGGCCTATAGTGCATGTGTATATGTGAAGGTCGAGTGACGACAGTGCTGCTCTGTATCAAATCAAATGCAGCACCGCCCTTCTCTTGACAGCACTACCCAAGGAAACATCAAGTGCTCACTTGAACTTGACAAGGTTCCAGCTGTCGACAAACCCTATATTAGTATTGTCATGGCTATCTTTCTGTCCTAAGAAATGGAAAACATTCGTCACCAACGGGGTTTCTGATATACAGGAAACTGCACCGATTACCAAGTGGCGTCATGTGCCGTCCAAGGACAATCCTACTGACTTCATATTAAGAGGACTACAAATGAAAATACTCATCAACAATACACTTTGATGGCATGGTCCTAAATGGTTGAGTCAAGATCCCTCGAGGTGGCCACAATCAAACTAATCTCTCCAAACAAAGAACTTCACTAACTCTTCTTACCGCCATGCACGATGATCTATTCATAACAAAATTTTCAAGATTACACAAACTACGAGGAGTATTTGCTAACTGTTTGTCGTAAACAATCCACGGTGCGAAATTTAGGTTCACCATCCGTATTAGAGTTGAACTCCGCCCTCAAATTATGCAAGAACTTGCGTCATCAAGAGAAATATCAAT
Organism: Anabrus simplex; assembly: GCF_040414725.1. NCBI lineage: Eukaryota > Metazoa > Arthropoda > Insecta > Orthoptera > Tettigoniidae > Anabrus > Anabrus simplex. Next base: position 8,944,477 of record NC_090266.1, read on the forward strand.
ATGAAGTTATAAACTCATATTAAGACATTTTATCCTATCACAATCTTCTTGTAGGCGGAATGCTGCATAACGCGCAAATTCGGAACAGTCAAAGCACCAGATCATTCTGCAACCAGATCATCATCTGACAAAAGTTAATCATCACGGCAGAACCCCTTCGACTACATCTTTCTGACACTCGCATCTAGGAGAGAAAAAGTTTTGATCCCACCAGCAAGACGAACCGCAAAGAAGCACATTCATTCCAGCTGAATGATGATACTGCCTAGCAATTAATGGGAAATGTGCCAAGGGGTAGACTATGCTGGCCCAATTTTCATAAAGGGTGGTGTGAGACCGAAAAAACTACACTGAAGGCACATATTAGAATATCCGTTTGCCTAGCTACCAAGGCTGTCCAGATAGAGCTCATATCTTCATTTCTCCCTGCTCTCTGTCGATTTTCTCTCGTAGGGGTTAACCTCCGAACATTGACTGGGATAACGGCAAGAATTTCATTGGAGCAGCTAAAGAAAGTAGTGTAGCAAGGGGGATTGAGAAACAACGGGTGCTGAATCTGCATTTTTCCACGAGGTCATTGACCCCTAGCAGTGTACCTATGCGAGTACTGACCCGAGGTCATTGAAACCTAGTTGAGTAGTAGTGCTGTATCGATTCACGGATTTCGCGTAAAAGAGCAAGCCTAAACTCACAGACGCCACCTTGGTGGGGCCTAACCTCACTTTCACGCCTAGATCCCCTTCCCGACGAGAACTTTGGATAAGGGAGCAAGCCTAACCTCACAGACGCCCTTTCCAACGTCAACAGTCGACATCTTGGAGGGGCCTAACCTCACTTTTACGACTAGATGCCCTTCCGACGCCATCTTGAGTAGTAGGGCAATGGAGATTCTCGCGACACCATCTTGAGTAGTAGGGCAACGGGGATTCGCGTAAGAGAGCAAGCCTAACCTCATGGAAGGGCCTAACCTCACTTTTAAGGCAGATTAACTTCCCGCCGCCATCTTGAGTAGTAGGGCAATGGGGATTCGCGTCTTTAGCCGACGCCACCTTGAGTAATAGGGTACTCGCATAAGAGAGCACGCCTAAACTGGAAGGGCCTAGCTACACAGAGCCTAGTTTTACGGTCATATACCATTCCGGCGCCGTTTTTCGGGCCTAACTACACGGTCGCCGTCTTGGGTCCAGTTTCACATGGAGATTCGCGTAAGAGAGCAAGCCTAATCTCATGCAAGGGCCTGACCTCACTTTAACGGCCAGTTGCCAATCCCGACGCCATCTTGAGTAGTGGTACAATGAGTATTTGCGGATTTTGCGGACGCCATCTTGAGTAATAGGGCAATGGGGATTCGCATAAGAGAGCATGCCTTACTTAATGGAGGGGCCTAGCTACACGGAGTCTAATTTTACTGTCAGGTGCCCTTCCAGCGCCATTGTGGAGGGGAGTAACAACACCGTTGCCATCTTGGATCCAGTTTACGGTCAGATGCCTTTCCCGTCGCCATTTTGATCGTCCCACCAGAGGGGGCACATGTGGCCTAACCTAGTTTTATGGCCAGATGCCCTACCCGACGTCATCTTGGATGGCCTACGTACACAGGGCCCAGTTTTATGGTAAGGTGCCCTTCCCGTCGCCATTTTGGTGGGGCACAACTACATACTGTCCAATTTTACGCTAGGATGGCCTTCTCGTCGCAGTTCTCGAGGGGCCTAACTACACAGAGCCCAGTTTAAGGGACAGATGCCTATCTTGTCGCCATTTTAGAGGGGTCTAACTACACAGGGCACAGTTGTGAGGACAACGTCATATTTGGAAGGGCCTTACTATACAGTCGCCATCTTGGGCTCAGGTTTACAGTCATATGGACATCTCTTGCCACAGACGATATTTGGAGGGGCCTAACTACACAGTCGCCAGTAGTATAAGTTACGGGTTCTGCGGGCTCCACCTCCTCGGGCCCTCCTCAGAGGCTTCTTCCTCCCGCGGCAAATTTGAATTTTGGCGGGAGATTTGAATTTTGGCACGTGATTTGAATATGTAAAAAAAGCCACGTGCTCTTTCACAGCTGTCATCCACCATCTTTAAACAACAACGCATCGCTAACATCATTGCTGCCATCTTAAGGGGGCTAAACCTCAGTGCTGCTATCTTTATGGCACTCAACACCACGGGCGGGAAATTTGGATCTTGAGATTTGAATTTTTAAACAAAGCCAAGTGTTTTTTTGACAGCCACGGGCTTCTTTGACAGCTGTCATGCGCCGTCATTAAACAACAACGCATCGCTAACCTCAGCACTGCCATCTTAACGTCACAAAACCTCAGTGCTTTCATCTTAACGGCACTAAATGTTATAGGCACGTGGTGGCGGGCAATTTTAAAAATTCTACGTGCTTTTCTGACAGCTGTCATCCGCCATCTTGCATCGCCAACCTCAGTGCTGCCCTCTTTATGGAAGTAAACTGGATGCCCTTCCTGACGGTAAAAGGTAATAAGTTACCAGGATTTGAATCGCGGTATCCATCATTTTATTTCAAACTCAATGTAAGTGTCTGACTTGTGTATGCAGGAAATAGGTAATGTGTATTTTTGCTGAGATAACGGGTCACTTCCGTTCACGTTTTCGCAAACCGTAGCAGAAACTCACAGTACTGCTCCCATTTGGTCTTACAACTTGAAAGAGACAACATGGATAGAAAAAGTTATGATTTATTATTTTTCCTCCTCCCTTTTTTTACATGTAAGCATCTTAGGTGTAGTATCTCGCAACATTCTTGTCCGTGTGTTCCGAAAAAGAGTGGCGTGTATGCGTATATCAGTGTTCTGGACGATAACCCGTGTATTTGCAATCACTGAGCGTCTTAGCAGAGTGGTATGTGTAACCGAGCGAGGTAGCTATGCAGTATGGTTTCTCCTTGTTTTTGATTTTCGCACAAGACAAGGCAAATCATTTGAAGTTTTATGTTTGATATATTCATATTATCGTTTACTAAGCGAGTTGGCTACGCAGTATGTGCACAGTGTGTTTCCGTAGTTTTTAATTTTCGTACTAGGCAAATCATTGATGATGTACTTTTGCTATATTTATATTATCGTTTTACTGAGCGATTTTGCTACGCGATATGTGCTCAATGTGTTTCCGTAGATTTTGATTTTCACAATAGGCAAATCATTGAAGTTGTACTTTTGCTATATACATATTATCGTTTGTTGCGCGAGTTGGCTACGCGATATGTGCACCGTGTGTTTCATTCGTTTTTGATTTTCTCACTAGGGAAATCATTGAAGTTGTACTTTTGCTATATACATATTATCCTTTACTGAGCGAGTTTGCCATGCGATATGCGCTCAGTGTGATTCCGTAGTTTTTTTATTTTCGCACTAAGCAAATCATTAATATTGTCAGGAAGGAGAACTGGAGTGGTAGCGATCAGTTGAAAATACCCGGTCAAGAAGGAGCACTGGATCAGTGATGATGAGTTGGTAAACGCTGTCAAAAAGGGCCACTGCACTGGTTGTGATCAGTTGAAAATACACGGTCAGGATGGAGCAGTAGAGATCACTTGTTAATACACTGGAGCAGTTGTGATCAGTTGATGATGCCCTGTTAAGGAGGAGCACTGGAGAAGTATGGGTCAGTTGTCAGGAAGGGGCACTCTACTGAATGACTTTGGCTTAATGCTGCTCAGTACACGTGGAACATTAGCTCAACAGATATTTCTGTACAAGGCATTTCTTCTTCTTCCATTATCCATAGGGCCTCTAAATATTAGTTCCTAATTAGCGTCGACCTCTATGATCTTAACAATTCAACATGGCGCCAACTGCTGCTGTTGTGTGAAACGCCTCTCCAGTAATCTCGTTAATTAGCAAGATTAACAGCCAACAAGTGCCATTTGTGACTTTCTCAGTGTAACTAAACTGTCATTGACCTGAAGCATCATTCAGTATGTCCGCGAAAGAAGCTATTCGTCGTGTAGCGTCTATTGAAGATGTTATGAAGGATTTCCAAGGCCGCCTGGAACACGTCGCAAGCTGCACCTGCCGCGCGGATGAGCTGCAGCGGCTAAAGGCTGAGTTCTCTCAGTTCCAAGAAAAGGTGCAAGACATAACAAAAAAACTGGAATTTACTGAACAGCGCCTCGAACAACAGGCCGAACTGCTTGATGAAGCTGAACAGTACAGCCGGCGGAACTGTTTAGTGCTGCATGGTATTCCAGAGGAGCCGGCAGAGAACGTTTACGATAAAGTTATCAACACGATGAAGGGCAAGTTAAATGTAGATATAACTATGTCTGATATAGATCGTTGCCATCGTTTAGGAGTGCTAAAACGAACCACAGCTCAAGTTGTTGCTACGGGTAAGCGCCCTATAATTATAAAGTTCGTGCGTTACCATGACCGGGACAGAGTTTGGAGGGCCAAGCGGCTGTTAAAAGGAACTGGCCTTCTACTGACTGAATCCCTGACAGGTATCAGAAAAACTATTCTAAACAGGGCACGTGATCACTTCGGACTCCGACGGGTGTGGACACAGGACGGCCGCATTGTTGTTTTGAAAGACAATGGACAGAAAATGTTTGTTAGCAGCATGGCACAATTAATAAGCCTTATGTGAGCGACGAGATTGACTAGGAAAAACAATGAGTGATATAATAGCGTATAATGTTTGTGTATGTGAATGTGATAGTGTGTGTGAGAGTGATTGTGTAAATATTTCTGGAGGTGCTTATGAAACAACTAGGGTGAGTAGTTTGAATTTTTCTGTTCACAATGGCTAACGTAAATGAGTCAATTATTTATACCGAACAGCATGTCCGTGATGTCATTGACCCTATCCCTCTTCATTGTCGTCCGCCTTCACCCTTACCTTCCCCTTCACCAGCTGTGGCAGGAGACATTCTTAAGGAAATGTTAGCTCCCCACTAGGGGCCTTATTTTTTGGTGAAATAAAACTGTTGATTTCGGTGTTAAAACTGACACTATTTCGGTAGGTATTTCGTGAAATAAATTGTTATAGCCTACTGATTGATGTTTCCTGCGAAATCTTCTTTGTAGTAGCGTATGGGGTAAATGTAACTAACTTTGTGATAAGGGGTTTTAAAGTAAACTCTTGTAATGTATCATTGTTATTAAATCTTAGAAAAACCTAATATGCAAATTGTTATAGAAATAAATATATAAATCACTGATACTTCGAAATGAAGTTAGGTTATCTGCCCTGTGATATACATTTATACATAGCCTACAATTTTTGACCGTGAATTACTTGTCTCCAAATTACAAATTAAGCATGGTTTCAACATGATCAGGATGCAGAGTTGTGCAACAGTCAGAAAGTGTCTTTGTGTAAGCAGAGAAGCTCCTCTCGCTGACCACAGACGTCTGAAACCATAAAGCTTGCAAACACTTGGATGCAAATTCACTGGTCTTTTATAAAACCTCCTAAAACTTTGCTAACACTGTCATCTTTCACTTCCTCAACGAGATGTGCTTTCATTGCATTTTGCAAAGTCATATAGCTCTGGAAGATATTCATGGATATACTCTTTTTTGACAGTCGGGGATGAGTAGGTCGGATGGTTAAAGCACTGGCTTTCTGACCTCAATTTGAAAGGTTCGATCCAGTCTCAGTCCGGTGGTATTTGAAGGAGTTCAAATACGTCAGCCTCGTGTCACTAGTTTACTGGCACGTAAAAGAACTCCTGCGGGACAACATTCCGGTATCTTGGCGTCTCCGGAAAATGTAAAAGTGGTTAGTGGGACATAAAAACAATAACATTATTACTACTCAAACAGGCGATTTATTTGCAATAGACCTACCAATACCGTCGTATTTTACAGTAAAGACAATATTATTTATCTTTCCTTTTATATTCATTCTCTTCCTTATGCCAGGATTATCCTATTTTTCTAGAGGCACGTTGGCTTGCATGAATGCTTTTTCTGTGTCTATTACAAATTGCTCTGTATAATATTTCAACCCACCATTACGATCTGTAAAGTATCGCCGATTGTTATTTGCCGCTTAGAATTATGTTCATTCGCTTAATTCTGATTCTCTGCAGTGTATATCGTACGTTTCAACTTTACGAATATTACCGGTACACTATTGATATATTAGAATATTTCTTGCAGCAACAAATACATAGAACCCCTCACTGTTGTATTCTCGAAAAACCTGTTGTGACTTCAGTTTTCTGCATTTTAATACTTAAATGTTGCACATTTGCCGATAAACGTTCGTATGTAACAAACTCTCATTGCGCACTGCTGTATCTACGACCGGTCTTGTATCTTGTTACGACCACAACGGTATTTGCTGTAATCGATGACAGATATTGATTTTTATCGACTGCCTTAGAGATCGCGTAACTGAATTCACATACTTTCGATACAAAGTGTGTACCGCTTTCTGTGCATTTGTGTGCAGAATATACAGCGCTATCGGGCAAATGAGAAGGAAACTACGATAGTCCAGTTCTCAGAAGCATTTAAACGTTTATTGGAGAGCTCTTCCGGTACCATTTCGCATTTTTCGCACTAAGTGGTATATAATTCGCGATTATTTGCGCAATTCGCGCAATAAATAAAAAATCGCGATATTTCGCGAGTTCATTTTGCTAAAATACGGTATTTTTAGTACCTGGGAAGTCATATACAGACAAGAAAGAAGATATAAAAAAACTCGTGCATATCGTTATTACCAAAAAATACGGCCCCTACTCCCCACCAACAATATTTTCAGTGTTGTCATATCAATGCACAATCGCTTCTTTGTCACTTTGACGAAATACAGGCTCTATTTAGTAACAGTAACTTGCATTGTATTTGTGTAACAGAGACATGGTTACAGCAGTCACTCAAATCTGATCTCGTAAAGCTGAATAACATGACGTTACATCGCCTAGATCGTTTAAATCGTGTAGGGGCGGTTGCGCTATATATTGCCGTAGCGACTTAAAAAGTAAAATAATTATGACCTCAGATCCTAAGACTCCATTTCGACCTGAATTCATGTTTGTTGAATTCTTGGTTAATAATCAAAAACTACTGATCGGAGTGGTATACAAGGCGCCGGACATACAACATATATCTGACCTAGAAGTGGCATTATCGAAGTTAACTCCGCTGTACGAAAACAATCATTCTTGGTGACTTCAATACTAATCTCCTAGTTACAAGTAACGAATCAACATACTTACAAAACCTATTCCATGGCTTGGATTACAATATACTAACACTAGACGCGACTAACCATGTTCACAGAATAAACCACACGTCTCACACACTGATTGACCTTATTATAACAAACAATCCGCAGAAAGTGGTAAAACATGGACAGCTTGCTGTACCAGGTATTTCGACCCACGATCTCATATACTTATGTTACTCTCTCAAGGCACCAAAGTATAAAACCAGGTACATAATGCGAAGAGACTTCAAGCATTTTAATACTGAGATAATACGAAATGAAGCATATCAATTGCCGTGGAATGACATTCTACTGACTAATGACATTGATGATAAGGTTGACAGACTGAACTCTTTAATATTAGGACTGTATGACAAACACGCTCCGAAGAAGCAAATTCGAGTTTCTCACCCTTCGTCTCCTTGGCTAACAAATGAAATTAAGTCGGTCATGGCAAATCGTGATGCTTGGTATAGGCGATTTAGGCGAACTGAAAGCACTAGTGATTTCGAAAATTACCGTATTCTCCGAAATCAAGTTAAGAAATTAATTCGTAACAGCAAGTATAAATATATTCAAGAGATAACAAACAGACGAAATTCAGCACTAATATGGAAACATTTGCATCAGATGGGTATAGGTCGCAGCCTGACCATGCAGACACCCAGTATACCACTTGATGATCTAAATTCTCATTTTACGAAAGCAGCATACACTAATAATGATATTACTGACAATAATGACTATGATGCTAACTATCCTAATAATGATAATAATAATAATAATAATAATCATCATCATCATCATCATCAACCAGTTGATGACCTAACTGATGATGATATTAACGCCATAAATGCTCATTCCCGAGTAAATCAAGTAAAATTCACTTTCAAAAAAGTTGGGGCGAACGATGTGAAGCGTGTAATTTACTCCCTCAAGTCTGATGCTCCGGGTAATGACGACATACCATTATCTTTCATAAAAAATATTATTGGTGCCATATTACCTATTCTGACGCATATATTTAATCATTGCCTTGTTCAGGGAGTATTCCCAACTGTGTGGAAGCACGGTATCGTCATTCCTATTCCTAAGAAGAATTCTCCTAGTTTACCATCAGATTATCGCCCTATATCAATTCTCCCACCCCTTTCCAAAGTACTAGAACGCTTGGTACACGAACATGTCCTCACTTACTTGACTAACTTCTCACTGCTTGACCCTTACCAATCGGGTTTCAAGAAAGGACACAGCACAACGACTGCCCTACTGAAAGTAACTGATGATATCCGACAGGCAATGGACACTCGACAAGTGACTGTGCTGGTTCTACTTGATTTTTCTAGTGCTTTTGATACTGTTGTTCCTCAACTGCTACTTTCAAAATTGGATTCATTAAATTTCAGCAAGACGGCAATAAACATTTTCAGTTCGTACCTCAAAAATCGCCGTCAGTGTGTCAAAGTAAATAATAGCAGATCTGAGTGGCTTAACAAACCCCTCGGTGTCCCCCAAGGGTCTGTACTTGGACCATTGCTGTTTGCAATTTACTTACACGATGTTGCCAAATCGATTACACATTGCAAGTATCATCTTTATGCTGATGATCTGCAGATCTACTACCACTCAAGAACTGATAAAATTCAGAGTGCTGTAGAAAAAGTTAATGCTGATTTAAGTCTCATAAGTAATTTTGCATTGAGTAACAATCTCAAAATTAATCCTCTTAAAACGCAAGCAATAATCATTGGTACTTCAAAAAACTTACACGTCTTAAAACAATACGAAATTCCTCCTGTAGCACTAAACAATACCATTATTCCATTTTGTGAAACAGTTATGAATCTTGGTGTGGCTATAAGCGAAACATTGAACTGGTCGCAACATGTGATGAAAGTGTGCCAAAAGGTATATCAAAGCCTGCATCCTCTGAAGCGGTTTAAAAATATATTTCCTTGGTCCTTGAAAATAAAGCTCATTCAATCACTCTTGTTTCCAATTCTCGAATACTGTGATACAGTTTTTATTGACATCAATAACGAGCAAAGCATGAGACTGCAACGTGCCCAAAATGCATGCATCAGGTATGCATTCGACATACAACCATACGCCCATGTATCCCCATTCTATACACAATTATCTTGGTTACGACTGAATGACAGACGTAGACTCCACGCAACTACTTTGGTGTATCAAGTGCTTTCTGAAAACACTCCTCCTTACCTATCCACCAGATTTCGCTACCTTAATTCCCTGCACCTGTTCAATACCCGGTCAGGCTGCACGCTAGAAATTCCTGTGCATCGAACCGCAACCTACAGCAGATCGTTCACAATCTCCGCCACGAGCTGGTGGAATGAACTCCCCAATGACATCAGGGAAGCTAAATCTAAGACAAAATTTAAAATCCTTTGCCAGCGTCATCTTTTAAGCACTTCCAGTCTTTCTTGAGTGTGAATGGGATGCATGAATGAAAGTGAATATGGTTGTTTATTGCAATGTGTTCCTGTATATAATTTAGTTATACTTTACTCACCTTAGTTTAGTTAGTGATACTTTAGTTGCTTTAGTTATACTTTAGGTTGTAAAGATTTCATATGTTTAAATTTTATGTAAAATATACATTGTATATACATGAAGTGGTTAAGTGTAAGAAAGGGCCGGGAGCCCTAACTTCGCCACAATAAAGACGCTTTAATAATAATAATAATAATAATATTTTCCTACCATGACTTTTCTTCATTTACGCCTAGATATATCTGCTCACCTCACAAAGCTGCAGGTTGTTCTTGTTGGGTCTTCTTGGATTTTTTCTCTCTCTTTACCTGGTAGTCCTAGAGTGGAGAGTCTGATTCTACCCAGTGCCTCACATTCGAAAAGCATGTGTTCAGCTGATTCCTCTGCTTCATTGCATTTCCTACATATATTGTCTCGTATTACTCCAATTCATTGTAGGTGTTTTTTTCAGATGGCAGTGTCCTGTCAACAGTCCTACTACCCATATTATATTTTCTCTCCTGAGTTTCAACAGTTCTTTAGTATGCTTCTTGTTTGTTCCTTTAATCAGTCCCTTTGCAAGCCTGCACAGTGGAGTATTTTTCCTGTTCTCCATTTATTTCTTTTGTACTCATTTTCCAATGTAGTGTCGGGCTTGTCCATAGGAAATCCCGAATACAGGTTATGGGTCTACAAAATGTGCTTCTTCTTCCTCTTTCCTGACCAGTTTATCTGCCTTTTCATTTCCTTCTATACCTGCATGTCCTGGTACCCATATTATTTTGACAATGTTGTACTTTGAGAACTTCACGAGGAGTGAATGGCAATACGAAACAATTCTGAATATTATCCAGACTGCCTCTAGTGCCCTAATGGCCGCTTGGCTGCCCATGAAAATGAAAATGTTCTTATTCCTATAGTTCATTTTCAGATTTTCTTCAAGACAGGTTGCGATAGCTATCACTTCCACTTGAAATGCTGTATTGTGTTTGCCCAGGCTTATCTGCAATCATCTCTCAGGCCTTCCCCCCTTGATCCCTACCTTTGTGCCATCCCCAATCTTTGAGCCATCAGTCCACCACACTATATCTTCTTTTTCAGTATTCCATTTATAGATACCCCGGTCTTCTTGTTTTTTATTATCTGGGTGTCAAACGGTTTTTCAAAATTTTACTTTGGTATCATCTGATCAGAAGGCATGTGTAGAACTACCTCTGTTATTACTCTGTTAATTTTACAGTGTCCTAGATTGGGTCATTGTGCATTCCAGCACTCTGATTGTGCCAATCTATATGAACTCATTCTAGCCTGTCATTTTATGAAAGTGTATAGTGATGGGAGGTCTAGTAAAATATTCAAAGCTTCTGTCAGCGTAGTTCTCATAGCCCCAGTTATGGCTATGCATGCCATTCTCAGTAGGCTATCCAATCTACTGCCGACTTTTCCTTGACTTACTTTCAGCCACCAGATGATTACAGCATAGGCCATCAGCGGTCTAATGATCGTTGTGTATATCCACATTACCATTGATCGTCTTAGGCCCCATGTCTTCCCAACGGCTCTTCTGATTGACTTATTAAAAATTTTCACCATTGCTTTCAGCATGAAGGAGGTTAAACATAATGGTCGGTATGCTTTGGCTTGGGAATAATTTACCTTTCCAGGCTTACGTACGAATACTGCTTTACCTTCAGACCATGATTTCGGCACATACCCTAAAGCTGGACTAGCTCTGAAAAGGTCCGTCAGGGCATTAACGAGTATCTCCCGTACTTGCTGTAGGAGTATCGGAAGTATCTCATCTGGCTCCAGAGCCTTTATAGGATGAAACGTGTGGATTGCCCATTTTACACGCTTGTGTTTTATTATTCTGTTGGCACAGTTCCAGTCTGCTCTTCGAGCTCCGGTCTCTGTTCCAACCGTTTCTTCTACTGTCATCTCCTCAGCCTCAGGAAAGTGACACGTCATTAGTATCTCCAGCGTGTCCCTCCCCGCCTGAGTAAATATGGGTTGCTTTCAGAACATTCTGGAGGCTTGCTGTTTCAGTGTGTGATTCCACTTTCTCGCAGAACAGTCTCGAAGAATTTCTTTTCACTTTCCGTATCTCTAGGTTATACTCAGTGAGTTTCCTATGATATACGTCTGACATACCATTTCTAGGTGATATTCTATACAACATCCTGACCTCTTTTTTCATTTTGGCTAATTTGTTGTTCCACCGCCTTACTTTCTTTGTTTTTTCTTTTCTTTGAGAGAACAGTTTTCATGGAATGAGCCTGTATTGGCCTCTTCCAATAGTTCCACTGCCTCATCCAATTCTTTCTGTCCTCCTACGTTAGTTGGAATTTTTTGTACAGCCTTGCCTAGAACTTCTCTGTATCTATCGCAGTTAGATTTTTGGGTCTCTGTACATCTCAATCCCACATAGTGTTGCATCTATTACAAATTGGATGTGCTGGTGGTCTGCCAGCACCTTCTGTCTTTAATAAAGTTTGCAATATGCGTAGTGCTTAGTGTAATGTCTATTACCTCCCTACGTTTTTTATTTATAAATGTAGGCTTGTTTCCTAAGTTTAGTATCATCAACTCAGTTCCAATAATAAACTCAAGTAAAGACTCACCCCTTTCATTGCAGTTCATGCTGCCCCATGCCGTGTGGTGTGAATTTGCTCTGCTCCAAGGACTGGGTGTTCGCCTTTACCCTTTTCATTGCAAATTAGGTTCTCAACTTATTCTGATGGGGGCAGATTAGTTGAGTCATATGGGAGGTATGCAGAGCCTATAGTTATTTATCTGGGTCCCTCCCAATTTCCAAGTTTAATCTTGGGCACGGTTAAGTCCCGTAAGCAGTGTTCCTGCAACATAAGACATTTTAATTTCCTGTTCACAAAAACACATGTTCTGGGTATTTCCGATGTTGTATCGTACATCAGATTACCTCCACATTCCTCTAGTCCTGCTACTCTGCCCTTGACTGCCCATGGCTCTTTAATAAGGGCCAAGTCAATAGCCTCGGACTTCAACTTCCTGGCGAAATTGGCCACAGCTTCTTTTTACGCTGAAGATTGGCCTGAAGGACCTTCAGCTCCATCTTTACGAACATTGGGTTTCGTTTTTCCCCTGATGACTTGAAACTTGATCTGCCCAAGTCCGAGATTATCCTAAAGTCTTCTCTTTTTGAGCTCTTCAAAGTCCCTTTCACCAAGGGCTAAAACGACTGTCCTTCCTGTCTTATCGATTGAAGTGGCATTCAGCACTCTCCACTCTTGTGTTAGAAGTTTGCTATCGTGCTGAGTTATTCTGATAGCAATCTGCTCTACTGGAGTTTTTGTTGCCATTTCTTGTTTTGAGTCGGCGGCAGCCTATCCAATTGCGAATTCTGTCTCCATTTTTTCTTCTCAGGCTTGCTTCCGGGCCAGGGGCGGACGGTTGGATGGACGACTGATGGGCGTGGTCTCTGCTACGGAAAGACTGAGATGGGGAAGGACAATGTCTGGCTGTATACCTCACCACGGATGGTGAGAACGATGCTCAGGACCCCAGAAGGGGCAAAAACCCTATGATTGATTGAAATATAGAGAACCAATTTCTAAAATTTGGACATCAAGGGAAGCCAAGATAATCTATCAGTAGAATGCCTTTTGCATCCCAGAAAACTGAAGCCATGACCTTTCCGGCCGAACGCACTGCCTTTGCTTTCTTTGGTGGTGATGAATCAGCATGTTTCCACTGCTTTGACTGCTGTTTTGTCTCTGGGGTATAGCAGTGGACCCAAGTTAAATCTGTAGTCATAAATCGGCGCAAGAAATCTTGTTGGTTGCACTGAAAACGGGCCAGACTTCGTTCGGACATTTGCAATCTGGTGTTTTTATTATCCAATGTCAAGAGCCGCGGCACCCATCATGCGGATAATTTTTTCATACCCAATTCTTCGGTTAAAATATAATATACCCGTTCAGAAGACATCCCTACAGCTTCAGCAATCTTCCGCACTTTCAGTCGACGATCCTCCATGACCATTTTATGCACTTTTGCGATACATTCTGGGGTCGTAACACTTTTTGGCCGTCCACTACGCGGATCATCATCCAAGCTCTCCCGACCAAATTTAAACTCGCTGGTCCACTTGGCAACAGTTGAAAATGAATGAGCAGAGTCCCCCAGTGTGTTTTAAAAGTCAGCATGAATTTCCTTTGCTTTCATACCATTCTTTACAAAGTCTTTAATCACTGTTCGAATCTCAGTTTTTCCATTGTCACAAATCACTACGCGGGAACAACAACAAAGAGTCGTCACTACCACACTCCAGCACTGACGCGCCACGTGTTCACTCACAACGGATGTGTGATTATTGCGCGGGAATCTCGTTGCTCTAGCACTGACATCTAGCGGTGATTCCGAGAACTTTTCAAACCGTCCTCGTATACTTAAGATTTTAGGAGTGGTACAAGAAGACTTATGTGCTCTAAAACTTGAAAATGAAAGCTTAAATGACAGAATAAAGAAACTGGAAGATAAAGGAGACATTGGAGAAGAAAGAACGCCGTGGACGGAAGTGACGCGTAGCCATTTTAGGCCTAATGTTAAACATATGGAAGAAACCATGTGCATCTTAAAACCGGGAAAAAACACTTTGCAGTACCGAAATAGATTTCAATCACTGCAACAAGTTCCAGAAGAAAACACATCAAGTTTTCCGAATAATTTTAAATCCAGTGGAGGTTACCTAGAGAAGAAGAAAACCAACCGACAGTCAAGATCACCAAAAATTCATCTCTACACAGACAATCAAGGGCGGGGTATGGCAGAAGGCATCAAGGATGAGCAGTAGAATCCAGAAACTGAGGTTTTAGGACTAATAAAACCAGGTGAAAAACTGAAGACGTACTTTCAAGTTCTGATCCTGTGTTAGAGAAGGACAATTATGTGGTGATTGTGAATGGTACAAATGACATTGCTGCAAATGAAGGTGAAGAACAAATTACGACCCTCAGAGAAAGATTTCCAAACTACCTGACTCAAAAGTAATTTTAGTTAATGTGCCACCCACGTATGACCTTCTAGAGGACTCGTGTGTGAACAAACATGTACATGATGTAAATATAAAAATCAAGAGATTATGTAAGAGTTTTAGAAATGTCTATGTAGTAGATACTTTAGGTCTTGGCAGGCAAATGTTCACTAGGCATGGGTTACATCTGAATGGTAATGGAAAAGCAACTCTCTGTAGACAAATTGCTACAATTATCAACAGAGATTTGCAAACTAATCTGCACTTAAGAAAACCCATACCACTAAATTGGCATATACAGGGAAACTTGCCAGAAAACCCATACCCTTAAATCAAGATCTATGTACAAGGATCTGGGTTCCAGGGAAATTCTCAACTTATGAGTCAAACGTTACCCAATTGCAACATTCAAGTTTTAGGGAGGAAGGGGGTCTGAGATTGCTCTTGGTAAACTGTCAGAGTGTAGTAAATAAACAAATAAAATTCGGTACATTGATGGAATCTTATGAGACTGATGTGGTGATAGGAGTGGAATCGTGGTTGAGAGAAGGGGTGGGTAATAGAGAAGTATTTCCAGAAGGTTATACAGTCTATTGTAGAGACCGAGGAGATAAAAAGGGAGGGGGTGTTTATTCTGGTGAAGGAAACTTATTGTTTACGTGAATGGTTTATCGCTGAAAGGGGTGAAATATTAGGGATAAAATTAGTTTGGGATAATGTGAAGGAGGTGGAAATTAAAGGAACATATTGGCCTGGAAGAGAGGAAAGAGACATGGAAATATTTGAGAAAATAATAGATTATACTCATTAAAACAATAATAATGATATGGTAATAATTGAGGGGGATCTAAACTTGCCTAAATTTGAATGGAATGGAGCTGCAAGTGAAGCCCATGAACAGAAACTGGCAAATAAGTTAACTTGGGAGGGAGGATTTACACAAGAACCGACTCATCTCAATAACTTTCTAGATGTATTCTTGGTTAAACCATAGGAAATTTATGATAAAACTGAGGTAATTGAAGGAATAAGTGACCATAAAGGTGTAATAATAAATGTAGGACTCGCAAAAAAATGCTTCATAAGAGGGTCACACAAGACAAGAAATTATACAGAAAAACTAAAGTTGATGAATTTGGGACTTACCTTCAATCACAATTCAGTTGTTGGATAAGTGAAGGGAGTAATGTGGATACATTTTGGGCTAAATTTAAAGGAATCATTTGAGGAGGAGAGAAGAGATTTGTACCTCTTAAGAAGGGTAAAATGAACTCAGACCCTGTTTATTATACAAGGGAAATAAGAAAATAAAAAATAAAATATAGAATAGTAAACAGGAAAATCATAGAGGGTAGGGAGAATAGAGAAACTAGAAAACAGCTAATGAGGGAACTGAATAGAGTGAAAAAGGAAGCAAAAGAGAAATATATGAATGGCATACTTCAAGAGGGTAATGACCACAAAGGGAAATGGAAAAAGCTGTATTCATATATTAGGAATCAAAAAGGAAAGAATCCAAATTCCTACAATGGAGGGAGAAGGGGGTGAACACTATTCAACAGATAGTGAGAAAGCAAATCTATTTAATAGGGAATTCAGAGATTCAGTTGAAGATCGTCAGGGGTTGGAAACCATAACAGAAGATGAAGAGGGAGAGACACAGAGGGAAACAGGTAACTTCTCATTCACAAATGAAGATATTTTCAGATAAATCCAACTGCTTCAGCAAGGAAAAGCAGCAGGAAGTGATCAAATTACTGGGGAGGTATTAAAGACAATGGGGTGGTATATAGTGCCTTATTTAAAATTTCTCTTTGACTATGTCATAAATAAGAGTGTAACACCAAAGGAATGGAAGGAATCTATAATAACACCAATTTATAAAGGAAAGGGTGATAAAAAGAAACCAGAGAACTACAGACCAACCAGCCTGACCAGTATAGTTTGTAAAATACTGGAGAGTTTAATAGCAAAGTACATCAGAGGGATATGTGATGATAAAAATTGGTTCATAAAGAGCCAGTATGATTTAGAAAAAATTCCTGTAAGGCATAACCGGTGGGATTTCAGCAGGACATATCAGATAATTTGGATTCAGGAGGTCAGTTAGATTGCATAGCCATAGGTCTTTCCAAAGCCTTTGATAAAGTGGAACATGGAATATTATTAAAGAAATTGGAGGAAATAGGATTGAACATAAGGGGTATACGTTGGATAAGAACATTTCTAAATTCAAGGGTTCAGAAAGTCAAACTAGGAAATAATATATCACTGAAAGAGAATGTTTGGCAGGGAATTGCATAGGATAGTATAATCGGTCCGTTATTTCTCTTAAAATACGCAAATGATTTAGGGAACAATATAACTTCAAAAATTATATTGTATTGAGATGCCATAAATATTTATAGGGAAATAAATAACATTGAGGATTGTTCAGAATTACAAAGGGATCTTGAGAGTATACAACAGTAGGTTGAAGAAAATAATATGAAGGTTAATGGAGGCAAATCAACTGTTACAACTTTTACAAACAGGAGCTTTAAAACTGAATTTAAATATACTTCGGATGAGGTAGTTATCCCTAAAGATGGCAAGTGCAAATACTTAGGTGTGAGATTTGAAAGTAATTTGCACTGGAAGGGTCATGTTGATGACATTGTTGGGAAAGCATACAGATGGTTACATGTCATAATGAGGCCACTTAAAGGATGCAACAAACAATTAAAAGAAAAAAGTTACTTAAGTATGGTTCGTCCATTACTGGAATATGCAAACAGTGTTTGGGATCCTCACCAAGAATACCTAATAAAAGAAATGGATAGTGTGCAGAGGAAAGCAGCAAGGTTTGTAACAGGGGATTTCAGGAAAAAGAGTAGTGTATCAGAAATTTTAAAGGAGCTTGGGTGGGAAACTTTAAGTAAGAGAAGGGAGAAAACTAGACTTATAGGATGATATAGAACCTATACAGGAGAAGAAGCATGGGGAGAAATCCATGACAGACTTCAGTTGGAAAATAATTATATCGGCAGGGCTGACCACAAGTATAATATGAGAAGGAATTTTAGCAGAAGCTGTGACGTGAATATGGCAACTAAATTTTTTTTGGCATAATGGAATTACAATATGAAAGCCTCTACGAGTAATTATTTATTTATCTGGCATGTCTACTTGTGAATCGAGACGTTATCTATCGTTCATTGTTTGGAACTGTTGCCTAGTTGTGGAATTTACCATGCTCGTTTGATTCAAAACTATATCTCCTATTGTTACGTATTTGCTGGATTTATCTGATTCGCTCGATTTTGATCGAGGGCCGTGCCGCTATGCACAGTGCGAACCTTAAATACTGGGAGCGACTGACTTCCGCCTTCTCTGTGTGATAGAGGAGCAGTCTGTCTGTTGTGTTGGAGCGTTCAGCCGCGCTCGTAACAAAACATCTTGGTGCAGTCGGAGACTGTTACTAAGGGCGAATTACGAGCCAGAATAAGTGTGAAGATGTCAGGGCTTCGCCCTTGATGTTTTGAATATGTATCAATGTGCTCCAATCCGTGTTTATGGTACTAGTGTAAGAAGAAACCCTTGTGTGTTTTAACAGTTACCGAAATGGCTAGCTCTAAATGTGTTGTAAGTCTTAATATTGGATAACTCTCCTCAAGTAAGTACTGGAAAGTCTATATTATGCAAGTAATCTCGTACTGCCAAGGAGCACATCTTTCGAAACTTTGGTTCCTTAATTAAAAAATGTAAACATCCGGAAGCAAATTCATTGTATCCGTTATGCAATAAATTCGTAAAAGTATGTAACTAAATTATGTAGGACTTCGGAATCGCTAGTTATGCATCTATGAGGTTGTATTTTGTGCGAGTTGTTTAATCTTACTGTGTTGTGGTTCGTACCTCTCTTGCCTACCCATTCTTTGTGATCTTTATTATTATTATTATTATTATTATTATTATTATTAGTAGTAGTAGTAGTAGTAGTAGTAGTAGTAGTATGATGTTATTTAATTTTGGTGTTGATTTTCCTCCCTAATTTTTTTTCTTCGTCGTTTGTATTTTCCTTCTAACCGATGCTGTTGCCTTTGCCGGTTAAGTATTTGGATGTGATCGTTATTGCATTGTTCAGTCTTTAATTTATGACACCATATGTACGTATCCTAGCGTAATCCAAAGCCCCCTTCTTTCTGAATTATCTAAGCTGTATGCTAACTCCTTAACGAAAGAAAATGTAATTTCTAACCTCTTTCATATATAATTATTTTTATTATTAATTTTAATAACGTAAAATCTGTGAAAAATTGAAATTTGCTGGTCGATATTTAACTAAATTAATGCCATTCTCTTTACGTTTTCTTGTCACATTCTCCTCATTGTTTGGGGTTCCTTGCCTTCGTTATCATTACGTAATGGTCATCCCTTTCTTATCTTATCTGATGGACACGTTATTAATTTTGGTGACTTTTATGTTAATAATAAGATGATGGCTTGGCGTCGGTAAATGTCACTTCTGGGGTGTGCTTCCGTGTTCTGTTGTTATGTGAGAACGTATATAGTATTTTTCCATTGTTATTTTTTATGTAGTTGGGATAGTTTTCCACCTTTGTTCTATTATAATTTAATCTGGTTTGGTTTATTTATTTAATTTTAATTCGCAGTTTGGATCCACTGATTTATTGTACGTGTGTTCTTGTGTGTGCCTTTGCGTGTGGTTTATTATTCGTTAGTAGTGTAGCAAATTTTATTTTAAACAGTAGTAATAATCGCGGGCCCGCATACTGATTATCCTCTGACTATTTTATATTTTTAAATGAATTTCCATGTAATAATTACCTAGAGTTTATCGTTCCATCATTTCCGGTTGCAACCAATATTTTACGTTTCTTAAAATAATTTAATCTTTCTGTACGTTAAGGTAACGTAATTGACAATTTTATTTAATGGTAGTAGTTGTGAGTTTTCCAACTTTGATTTTTTGAGGAAGCCTACGTTAATGTCAGCTTCATTTCATCTTAATTTAAATTTCATTTTAAATACTGTTTCTCCCTATAGTTTTAATTGCGTTTTGGTTTTTAAAAAAGAATATATATATATATATATATTTACCTGTTCTTATATTATACTGACTTTCAAACTTAACTTATTAAGTAAATATTCCTGATTTTAAATTTAATCTTGTCTGTTATTTAGTAGTTAGTAATATTGATCTGGCAACTTGTCAACGTTAATTTAAGACCCTGGTCTTTTTTCCTTCATGTTTTTGCCCTCCACGCTTCGTATTTTGATGTTTGTGCATTTGCATTGTTTTCTACTTGTTTGGTGTACTTCTTGGTAAGGTTGCAGAGCGACTGGGGTAAATTTGCATTCATTGGGAAGGGTGTGAAGGAGTGGAACAGTTTACTAGGGGTAGTGTTCGATCCTTTTTCCAAAATCTGTACAGATATTCAAAAAGAGAATAAACAACAACAGAAAAAATTAACGAAATGTTAGAGGGCATTCGACCAGTGCAGGTTATTGTAAATAAAAGTGCGTGTGTGAATGAATTAATACCATCCCCTGCTCTATGGAGTTTAGACAGCTGAAGTACGGGACTGCCTGTAGGGGTGAAGTACAGTGGGGACTTCGAGGGCCCTGGGACCGCTATGGTAGCTGTGAAGGACCTTCAGGAACTCTGAAAAGTGGTGACAAAAGCGGCTCTGGTCGAGACGCCACAGGTCGTTATGCAACTTAGGTTCCAAAAGGCGAAAAAAAAGTAAGTAAATAAATGCAACGTAAATTTTAATCTTATACCAGTTGTATAGTATTATTTGAAGTAATTCCACATACTGTATATGAGTTGACTATGTTTGTAAGTACAGGGGATATTATAAGTAGAATTTTGTAAACAATATAAAATTTTATAGATGAGCTGTGTGTTTAATATAAAAAAATGTTAGCGTAAATTGTATAATATTGTATTCTAGGAAAATTTTCTTCTTCTCTTGTTAATTTAAAATTTATTGCTTGACAATAATGTATTTTAGTGTACCATTTGCCACCGAGGTAGACATCTCATTTGCAAATAAAGAGATTTTGATTTTATTTTTGATTTTAACATTTTCAGACATCAGACTCCCCCCCCCAAAAAAAAGAAAGGATATGCATGCGATTGTTCGAATTATAGAGCAACAGTGATCCTTTCTCACGTTCGTAAAATTAAGGACAGAATTAGAAGGAAAATAAAACAATAATTTGATAACAATTAATATGGCTTTAGAATCCAGAAAGGAACTAGTGAGCCTATATTAGCATCACGTGAAATTCTTGAAAGAAGAATAGAACTCAACAGAAAAACTTATGTAGCACTTATTGACTTGGAGAAAGCCGTTGATAATGTTGAGTGGAAATTGCTTTCTCAAGTAATGAGGAGTATGAGACTTGATTGGAAAGACAGGCGTCTTATTCTCAACCCACAAAAGTTAGCATCAAGGCTGCCCACTGTCACCATGGCATTCAGGTGAACAGTATCCACTTTGTGGATGATATTGCTCTCTTAGCGAATTACGAAAAGGATATGAGTAAGATTCTAACAAATACTTATAAAAGTCTTAACTAAAAATAAATATAAAGAAAACAAAATTCTTGATAATAAACAAACTGAAGCCTTAGATAGAACAACTCAGTTGGGTAGTGAAAATATTTCTGTTAACAGATCCTTTTCATAAATTAAGAAAATTATGTCTCAGTGTTTGGAGTGTGCTACACTATGGGTGCGAAAGCTGGACACTAGGGAAACAGGAATAAACGAAACATTAGGCTGCTGAAATGTGGTTTCGAAAAATTACTAAAAGAATTTGGACAGACAGAAAAACAAACATCTTTGTCTTCAAGACCGTAAAAGAGGATCAATGTTTATTAAATACGATGAAGAAGACATGACTCTCTTCTCTAAAACATCATTGAAGGTCCAGGGTTCATTATTGATATTTTCGTAAAGATTCAAACAACGTTGATACGCTATGTAAATCTATCTATCATCGGAATTGATGGACGTCACCATCTGACGTATCAGGAAATAGCAAGAAAATGGACAGTTCTACAGTTTCAATCTTAGTTGATCCTTGTCACTATGGAAAACATCAATAACACATCATTTTAACCTTAATTAATGTCATTTATTCAAGAAAGTAAGAATTAATTGGATGAAAAAATATAATGTGAGAATTAGTGTTAAAATTTTTTTAATATTCATTCTTCTCACATGTAATAGTCATCTGTGCTCATATGGTCGGCAACAATTATTCAATTTGGCTTCCTGCCTTTCCTATCCCTAACTATTTTTACAATATATTACAACTGAAAGGGATTATTACTTATATTCAATAAAATGTTCATTGAGAAAATATATAAACTGCATCTTGACATGGTAAATTGTTGGTATTATCGACCCGAAGAATCATTCTGTACATTGGTTTCCAGTGTTTCCTTTGTTTAGTATATTTCGTAGCATTACAATGTAAGCTTCTGGAAAAGATAAGTTTCTCACTAGATAGCATAAATCTGCTTCTATTCAAGTTATGTTAACCATAATTATACTTTATATTGCCCCCTTTATTCCCGAAGAGTCGTGGAGAGTTCGCTGTCAGGCTTTGCTTATTTTAAAAGGGCAGGGAAGGCTTAAGGACTGAAAATTGAAAAACAAACATTTAAAACAATAGGTTTGACGTTTATTACAACTAGCATTTCATATAACACAAATAACAAAATTTAACAATTTAATCTTGCTGGTGTTGGTTGCGATTTCTTCTCCAAAGGTTGTCTGATACACTACAACTTCCTTCTCCAACCACAACGAAGCCTGAATTTTACTGCAATGTAAATAAAATAACAATTAGCCCATATCTGGCTTTTAAAAAATAAAAATCATTGTGGGAGAACCTCCTCCTAACATCGATTGGATTATCAGCAAATAAAAAAATTAAATAACAATAAGCTATCCAATATTATCTTAAACTATCCTAGGCTATCGCGATAGTATTTACCTTTACACAAAAAACAAATTCATACATTTTTAATTAATGAAGAAAATTAATTGCTAATGGCGTCATTAAGCTTTGCAAATATCATTAGAAATATTTCTTCTTTATTTATAATTTCCATGCGTATTATTTCGTCTTTCTGGTGTGAATTCCACTGAAGTACACTCTTGAAAATATTTCCATTAACGTAATTTCACTTAATCATGTCTATTCAAAACTGCTTTGAATAATGTATAACATTAACTAATTTACGTTACTCGTCGCATTAAAAATGAATTTTACAAGATTTACAATTTTTGTACTTTGCTCATACGATTTTGAAATAATACGCACCTGTTCATTCTCAACTGGTACGTTAATGTAAACTTTACGTAAAATTAAAATAAAATTTATTAAAGGTGTCCTATCAAAATAAGTCACCACAATCAAGGCTAAAATAACCTGGGGCCAAAATTATGAACACGTGGCCAGGTCAGAACCACATGTCAATAAATGACAGAAAAATGTCACAAACTATTGCACTCATTCCACACTCATACAAATGATACACGATTATTATTTACATATTTACAAATCGGATTCTGGATTTTAAATTTAAGTTTTTATATTTATTTCCTATCCATGGAATATTCAGATGACGGTATCTGATAAATCGTTGCACTCGACACTCATAGAAATGTGATTGAATCTGGGCAATCACTTGGAAAGAAAATAGCAGAGTTATCACAACGTTGATCATCTAGAAAATCAATATTCAGAAGAATTGGACGACAAATACCACGCACATAAATATTGGTTAGACGTTAATGTCATCGGATATGTGGCTCATGAGTCGCGATGAACTATTATTACTCCTAAATCTCATCCGCATTATTTAACACGGGCTCCAAATTCACAGAAGGCATGGTTCTCTAGACACATGCTTCACCAAATGAAATTACACAATTACTAACTCATAATCCACTAATAGAGCACATATCAAACATAACACAATAATAGCATATAACAATACCCTCATGACCTTCAACTTTATTATTATTATTATTATTATTATTATTATTATTATTATTATTATTATTAGTGCTGAATATTAATTCAGCCAAAAATCTGAATTCGTCACTGAAACTGATGACACTACCTTGCATAAATCCATTGAAATGCGTAAGGTGGATTATACTCTGAAATTTAACATATCAGATACGACGTAATTTTGTCCCACACGAGTTCATACATTTAAAATTAATCTCACATAAAATTATATTTTACCGGAGAGGTCTAGGATTTTTAAATATCATTCTAAGCATTCGGAGGGACATTTAGAAAAATATTATAAGACATTCACTGACTAACCACGCTAATAGAATCGAACAAATCTTTCACACACAATGTAACAACACTACCATTACGCCTTAAGAAAGACGAATGGAAATAATGCCAAAAGGCTCTAATCTAACAGAAACACTACCATCAATGAATACGATCGTACTACTTCTACAAAGTTGAACATAGAAATTATTATAAAAATTTACTTAATTTTCTGATGAAATTGGAACTCGCCGCCGATGAAGGAATCTGCTTACATGGTGATCTGCTTACATGGTGATCTGTTTAATGGTAATCTGCTTACATGGTGATCTGTTTAATGGTGATCTGCTTACATGGTGATCTGTTTAATGGTGATCTGCTTACATGGTGATCTGTTTAATGGTGATCTGCTTACATGGTGATCTGCTTACATGGTGATCTGTTTAATGGTAATCTGCTTACATGGTGATCTGCTTACATGGTGAGTAGTATAATAGGCGGATTCGGCCGCCACCACCACCAAGGGCTCCCAGAAGCCTCCTCCACCACCACCACAGCCAGAGGCCTCTCAGAGGCCTCCTCCACCACCACCAGAGCCAGAGTGTCCTCCCAGAGGCCTTCTCCACCACCACCAGAGCCAGAGGCCTCCCAGAGGTCTCCTCCACCACCCGCGGGAAATTTGAATTTGTAAACAAAGCCACATGCTTTTTGACAGCTATCATCGATAACAACGCATCGCTAACCTCACTGCTGCCATCTTGACGGGCCTAAACCTCACTAGTACCAACTTAACCTAACTAGCGCGAGATTTGAATTGGTAAACAAATCCACGTGTTTTTGACAGGCACGTGCTTTTTGACAGACAACAACGCCTCGCTAACCTCAGTACTGCCATCTTGACGGGCCTAAACCTCAGTAGTACCAACTTAACCTAACTAGCGCGAGATTTCAATTTGTAAACAAATCCACGTGTTTTTTGACAGCCACGTGCTTTTTGACAGACAACAACGCATCGCTAACCTCAGTACTGCCATCTTGACGGGCCTAAACCTCAGTAGTACCAACTTAACCTAACTAGCGTGAGATAAACAAATCCACGTGTTTTTTGACAGCCACGTGCTTTTTTGACAGCTGTCATCCGCCATCTTTAATCCAGAGAGCACCATGCTGCCCTCTTTATCGTAGTAGATGTAAATTCGTCACCTGTCATCCGCAGTGCTGCCATCTTAACGGGCCTAAACCTTAGTGCTACCAACTTAACCTCACTAGCGCGAGATAAACAAATCCACGTGCTTTTCTGACAACTGTCATCCGCCATCTTCAATCTATAGAGCACCGTGCTACCCTCTTTAGCTACTTACCTTTGAAATGTGCTGGCGGATAATTTGAAAAATGCTTTTTGACAGCAGCCACCTTTGAGCACCGTGCTGCCCTCTTTAGCCAGATACCTGTGGTGGCAGACAATTCTACGTGACAGCAGCCATCTCTGAGCACAGTGCTGCCCTCCTTGTGGCGGCGGGAAATTCCACGTGCTCTTGTTTGGAAACAAATTCACGTGCTATTTTCTGACAGCTGTCATCCGCCATCTTGCATCACAAACCTCAGTGCTACACTCTTTAACTAGATACCTTTGAAATGTGGTGGCGGCAAATTCTACATGCTCTTGTTTGGAAACAAACCTATGCGCTTTTTTGACAGCTATCATCCGCCATCTTTAATCCAGAGAGCACCGTGCTGCCCTCTTTAGCTACTTATCTTTGAAATGTGGTGGCGGCAAATTCTACGTGCTCTTGTTTGGAAACAAACCCATGTGCTTTTCTGTCAGCTGTCATCCACCATCTTTAATCCAGAGAGAACAGTGCTGCACTCTTTAGTAGAAATGTGGTGGCGGCAAATTCCACGTGCTCTTGTTTGGAAACAAACTCATGTGCTTTTCTGACAGCTGTCATCCACCATCTTTAATCCAGAGAGAACAGTGCTGCACTCTTTAGTTGAAATGTGGTGGTGGCAAATTCCACGTGCTCTTGTTTGGAAACAAACCCATGTGCTTTTCTGACAGCTGTCATCCACCATCTTTAATCCAGAGAGAACAGTGCCGCACTCTTAAGTTGAAATGTGGTGGCGGCAAATTCCACGTGCTCTTGTTTGGAAACAAATTCTACGCGCTCTTCAGCTGTCATCCACCATCTTTAATCAAGAGAGAACAGTGCTGCCCTCTTTGTGGTGGCGGATAATTTGAAAAATTCTTTTCGACAAGCAGCCATCTTTAATCCAGAGAGAACAGTGCTGCCCTCTTTAGCTACTTACATTTGAGGCGGTTAATTTGAAAAATTCTTTTCGACAAGCAGCCATCTCTAATCCAGAGAGAACAGTGCTGCCCTCTTTAGCTACTTACCTTTGAGGCGGTTAATTTGAAAAATTCTATTTAACAAGCTGCCATCTTTAATGAAAAGAGCATCGTGGTGCTATCTTGCGGGTAAATTTTACGTCACAGCTCTCATCCACCATCTTGCATTGCTAACCTTAGTGCTGCCCTCGTTAGCTACTTACCTTTGGAAAAAAATCTATTTGACAAGCTGTCACCCGCCATCTTGCATCGCAAACCTCAGTGCTGCACTCTCTAGTTGAAATGTGGTGGCGGATAATTAGAAAAAATCTTTTTGACAAGCAGCCATCTTTAATCAACAGAGCAACGTGCTGCCTTCTTTAGCTACCGCCTTCTTACATCGCTTACCTCGCTGCTGCACTCTTTAGTTGAAATGTGGTGGCGGTAAATCCGAACAAGTTTAATCACGCATCGGGAAAGCTAGAGAAAGCACGTGCTGCAGTGATGACGTCATCATGCATGTTTAGACTTGTCCGTTTTCTTAAGAGTAAGTCGGTGAAAAGCAATGCAATAAGTATGCATCATAAAAACAAGAGTTTGCATGTGCTGCAGTGATGACGTTATTATGCATGTTTAAACCCGTTCGTTGACTAAAACCTTTAGTCTTCGAGAAACAGTGATTGAGAGTGGAGTGCAAACATGACGAAAACATTAATAGTTGATGTGCAAGGCTTTAAAGTAAACGGAAACAAATTTGTGTTTAAAGAGGTGGCTGTGTTAGATTGCAGTGTGTTGTGGGCACCAAAACTTGTTAGTTTAGTATTTAGTCCACCGTTCCCTTACTGTTTGCAAACAGATGAAGATAAAAAGCAGACTCAGTGGATTGAAAACAATTTAGGTTTGAAGTGGGAAGAAAAAGGAATACCGTATCGTTTTCTACCTTTAATGATGAATTCACATTTGTCAAGAGCTGATCTTGTTCTTTTAAAGGGTTGTGAAAAGAAAGAATGGTTGCGTGATTTTGTACCATCATCATGTGAAGTTATCGACATGCATGAATTGGGGTGCCCATCATTTAAAACTCTTCCGAAAGAGCATAATAGAGAAACAAGTAAACAGTCTTTACAACATGTATGCATGCTCTTTGATTGGTTGTGTTGCAGTGCATGCATTACCAAAGGCATTTTTGGTTAATGTAGCTGCGAATGCTGTTAAGAAGATTTGGGATAAGGTGCCTCGTGAGTGGACTCAAGATCCTGTTTTGTCAGAGCTTCAAACGTGTAGTTTACATCATGAACACGTGAGTTTAGGTAGAAGACCTTCTGTGAGACAGTGTCGTACATGTCAACTAATTAAACTGTATCACGGACCTAAAACTAACGAGTTGTCTTCGCTTATAAACACTTATCATGGCTGTGGAGAGAGTAAACAAGGAAAAGGTGAAGAAACGGGCTGGGAAAAAGATGAGAAAGCATATTGGGCGTGGACTCATCAATAGAGTGATTGATCTTCTTTTCTTCGTGCTTCATCTCCCCTGCGGCCCTAGAACACGTTCGCCTGACACGTAGTTACATGCTGCCTGCATAGAGTATGTCGTGTAGCTGTTAAAATCTGCTTCGTAAAGTTATGCCGTGTGTGTGTGTTATTACCTAGTGCTTTAGAAGATAGCAGCACTTGTCGTTGTTGGTGCAATAAAACGAACACTGAGTAACAAAGACCGTAAAATAAACAATGGATAAAAATGTGTATATAGTCTAAAATAAATATGAATTGTCAAAACATATTACAGGTGTTGTTTAATCCTACAGCATGTCCTAGTGACTTAGAAGAAAGGAAACGTAGAGGATTAAAAGAAAACACACATAAGATTTAAAGTATATCCTCTTTATTAATCCATGAATTAAAGCTGTTATTAAAACCAAGCCATTTAACATACAGTTTATTGCCACGATGTCGAATAACACGTTCAACTAAATAGTGATCAGGATATTTTGTTTTCTGCAGTTCTTCGATGTAGAATCCTCCTTCAATAGGCTGTCCTCTGAGATCGCGAAGTAAATACGTAACTGGATTAGTAAGCTTAACACTTCTGATTTGAAAAATTTCAGTGCTCCAGTTAGGTGTGTATCCTTTTGCAAAGATAGACTTGTGTTTGCTGATGCGAACAAAATCACCTTCTTTAAAGCGATGGCGACGTGGATCAGCTGTTTTAATTACAAGATGAATAGCATTTATACGAGGTGTATTCTTTGTAACAAGACGTGGCTTTGTTCCGATAGTGCGATGAGGTGTATCGTTGTAGGTAGATAAAAGTCTAGGTAGCAGATCAATCCAACGATATGAACCTTGTGCTGTAAATTCTCGCCACATCATTGCTTTGAGTGTATGATTAAAGCGTTCTACAACACTTGCCATGAGATTGCTGTTGGATGGCAAGTAACTTGAGGTAAGAAGGAAAATTCTTGTTGTAAAACTCTTTACCTTAATCAGTTTGAAGAATCCTTGGGCAGCATTTCGATTCTTCAACAATGTGTTTAAATGCTTCTTTAAATTGAGCTGCTGTTTTAGAACGCATGGGTTGTGCAAAAGCAAACTTCGAGTACACATCGATAACAGTAAGTAGATACTTATACCCCTTATGACTAGACGCATATGGAAACATTTATACTAAGTCTGCTGCCAGAGATCATCTTTTCCTCGTGTAATAACGCGTCTGCGACAGTAGGTGCGACGTGCTGGTTTATGTAACTCATGTGCGATGTTTACCTTTACAGGTGAGATCTTCTCTTGACGAGCCTTTACAAAATAATACCGGCATAACGTAGTTCTATTTCTAGAATTTCTGATCCGTGATCTGTGTGACCAGCATCCTGCGATGATGTTAAAAGTTGTAATCGTTCAACGAGTAAGTTTTGGTCATTCCAGTATCTTACATCCACATACGGCAACAAAGGCTTGTAGATAACATCAAGACTACGTGCAGTCGGAAGCAGCTTAGAAATAAACTCACGATACTTGTAACTCTTATTTGCATTTACAGCTTCTGTTCTCTTGTAATTACGTCGTGTTGCGTCAGTAGCAAAAAGTATTGCTTTATATATTTTAAGATCACCTTGAAAATTATATCCTTGTGAAGTATTCGTGAGAAAGGAGTTCTAAGCGTCCTTTCGTAGGTTTATAGGTAACACCTTTTACAATGAGTTTGTTGTTATTAACCTTAACATTTGAATTTCCTATCCGGAAACAGTCATCTTCATAGCGAATACCGTAGGTAGTGTCAGTTTGTCCTGTAAAACGTTTTTCTATATAAGGTGCAAAGAGAGATCCACAGGTATCTTGAATAAAAGTTCTAAACTGATTGCGATACTCTGGTGTAATCATAACCTCAGACAAAGATGGTAGATTTTGCGTCGATGTAGTAGGTGTTTCAGCAATAACATCTGTAGTTAAAAATTCAACACGCTTAGATGGTGATGTATCATTAAGTTCTTTTTCTTCTTCCTTATCTTCCTCTTCTTGATATATATCCTGCTTCTCCTCTTCCTTATCTTGTTCATGCTTTTCTTCTTCATGCTTCTCTTTATGATATGATATTTGCATGGAAGCAAAACTTGAAGTAGACTGCGGTAATGAAGTAGAATTAAAAGTTTCTTCTAGTGGTGTACTTAGTTGTGTTTTTAAAAATAAATCCGTGTCTGCTTGAATACGTTTAAGCTCCTTAAATTTCCGTCGAATATTGTTTCGAGCTTGGATGATATGTTTTGTGATCTCCTTGCTAGATGTTAACATGATGGTGGTTTTTAATCAAGTAGTTACTGTAATTCTGTGTTAATGCATATAAAATGATCGAAACCCATGCGATATCGTCCATGCTGTACATCACTTTCTTTATCAATAACTAAAAAGCTGTAACGGTGTAATGACCAACATTTAGCACACATACGTTTAAAGTCATCGAATGTCATATCAGTGTTAACATGATCGTTATACACATGTCGCATGTTGCGCTCATCTTGCCGAAAAAGCACAATAACATTTGCGTTGTCGCGTATCAACTGCTTAGGCACACGAGAATAGGTTTGGCACAAATAGATGCAATCAACATATTTATGCCGCCCCATACTAAAGAATGCACGAATACCGTTTTGCTGTTCTGTTGCGACATCATCAAAGATCATAAGAGAATTAGGAAGCACATCGTCTGGTGATGGTACTTGCTCATGCGAATTAAATTTAAAATATATTATTCCATCTTTATCTAGATTGTGCAACACAGTTTGTAGAATAGTATATAGCGGCTGATAGAGTGACTTTGCGAAAACGTAAATATTCTCGAAGCGTACACCATTTACAGAAGTAATAAGTGTGAGTAAAAGATTTGTTTTCCCGCATCCCGACGGGCCTGATATCATACATCGAACAGTAAAAGGAAACAACGTTCCATGACGTTTTCCTGTAGTTGTACTAGAACTAGGTAAGAGATGTGGTACAATGTCGGTAACAGGTAGCGTGTCTTGCTGCTTTATAATCTTCATGATAACTGAATCATAAAGTACGTAATAGTAATATATATTAAACGAAACAAGAGGTAACGGTTAGTTTATGATTTGCTCTTGACTAGTAAAGTCGTGTCCAGCATGGTGAAACAAAGATATCCAAACGACATGAAGAAGAAGAAGAAAGTAAAAACTGTTGGATGGAAAGATGTTAATAAGGCTGCGCAAAAAGCTATTCGAGGGGAATACAATCCTCGTGTAGCTGTTACTAAGACATTCCGCGCAGCAAGAGCGAGGATCTGTCCAAAGTGCGGAGTAATATTTAGTAAACGTGCACGAATTATTCCTGTACCAAAACGAGGAGGATTTCTTCCTGCGCTGTTTGCTGGCTTAGCAGCTTTAGGGTCAATGCTAGGTGGTGCTAGTGCTGTAGCGAGAACTGTCAAAGCTGTAGAAGAAGCGAAACAACAGTTGAAAGTGAGTGAACGTCATAACAAGACGATGGAGGCAATTGCGTTACGAGGCAAAGGTGTGAACATGAAGCTAGCGCCATACAAGAAAGGGCTTGGTATCTACATTTCTCCAAAAAAAACGTCTACTGAATGCACCACATCGAGCTCTAACGCATGATGAAGTTATACGTTTGCTAAACAAATAGGAATTCATTATTTTCGAGGAGTGTATATGCGCGATCAACTACCAGCGCGCCCACGTTAACGTGAAAGTGCCGTAATTAACTTAGACGACAGTCGTGGACCTGGAACTCATTACGTTGCTTATGTGAAACGTAAATCTAAAGTATGGTATTTTGATAGCTATGGAGACTTACCTCCTCCTTTTCAGCTCGTACGTTATTACGGAAGCAGTGCAGACATTGTTTGCAATAAAAAACGTGTGCAAAACTTTAATACACGCATGTGCGGACGATTATGTCTTATGTTCTTATATCAAACCCAGACAGTAGAGAAAGTGCATTAGTGTCTACGTGATGACGAACAGTGAAAGAACGTTTGCTGTACGTGGAGAAGGACCTGAAACAACCGTCTATTTTAATCCACCAATCGAACTTGGTTATCAGCCGCATAGTCTTGGACTGGTATCGTTTGAAAGCTACAATAAAATCTATAATGTGCGTGATGGTGTAAACAAGTTCTATTACGATGAGTATGTGCTAACACTACCTTCAGGTAGTTATACAGTAGACGATATTCATGACTATATTGAAAGTACTTTAATTGATCAGTTTGGGGAAGATAGTTTTAGTAATCATAATTACAAGTTCTCTATCACTATAAGCAACATTACACATAAATGTGTTATTGAATCATCATTTAAGATTGACTTCAAATCACAACCTGATTCGATTGGACCACTGCTTGGATTTTCATCGAGGGAGCTCCTACCGAACGTACGTTACGAGTCTGATCAACCTATAAAACTCTTCGATGATTATAATGTGAACATTACTTGTAATATTATTACAGACTTGAATAGTAATCTACAACCTTCACACGTCCTGCACAGAGGAACGTGGATATACTATTTGTGAGAAACCAGCAGTATTTCTTTATCATCCTGTGTCTGTAAAACACATTAGCAACATTACTCTTAGACTTGTAAATAAACATAATCAGCTTATTCATTTAAATCAGCACGCGTACGTAGCTTAGAAACTACATCTTAAACCAGTATGAAAACCATCTATAAAACACGGTGTACATTCCGAAGACATACTACATGTGTGCAGAGACTCATCGAGTTAACAGATACCCATAAGCAGATACTCCAAGATTTAGGATATACACTACTACAACAGAATGGAAGAAATGCTAGACATTACGAATACAGTAGAAAGTCGTGAAGGTGTAGTACGAAGTGAGCTTCATTCTTATGAACCTTTTACGTTTGGATTAAATAACAATGATGAAATTCATTTTATTATTAATCAACAAGATGTTTACACCTTACCACACGAAAGCTACCTCTATATTGAAGGACGACTAGAAAAGTCTGATGAAAGTGGACCAAGCACTTCACAACTAAACAACCATGCTCTAGCTTTTCTCTTTTCTGAAGCGCGATATGAAGTAAATAATGTTGAAATAGATCGAACGAAGAATGTTGGTATTACAAGTGCAATGAAACTCTACCCTTCTTTCTGTGATGAAGAAAGTAATCTTTTGCGGATGGCTGGATGGTGTCCAAAAGCTACTAACAACTGGATGATTAATGAGGATGGAACTTTTACGGGTATGTTATCACTGAAACATATTTTTGGATTCGCAGAAGACTTTACACGTATTATAATCAACGCAAAACAAGAGCTTATTCTAATCCGTGATCGAAGTGATTACAATTCTCTTAAAGCAGTAGAAACACCTGTAGAATCGAAAATAACACTGCATCGTATACTGTGGCGGATTCCACATGTAACCTTATCTGATCGTGAAAAACTTCGATTGCTCAAGATTGTAGAAAATGATACACCATTACCTATACGTTTTAGAAGTTGGGAGCTGCATGAATATCCTGTGTTACCACCTACAAACAAGCATAGCTGGGCTGTTAAAACATCACGTTTTACTGAGAAGCCCTTGTACATTATTTTTGGATTTCAAACTAATCGTAAATTCAATCACGAAAAAGATAGGTCACTGTTTGATCACTGTAAATTAAGACACGTTAGACTATATCTCAACGCAATTACGTATCCCTACGAAAACATCGACATTAACTTTGAGAAAAATAAGTTTGGGATGCTCTATGACATGTTTTGTAAATTTCAATCATCGTATTATCAGAAAGAAGATCGTCCGCTATTTACACCTCAAGAATTTAAAAATAAAGCACCGATTGTAGTTATAGACTGCTCTTATCATGAAGAATCTATAAAAGAATCTCCAGTTGATATTCGTTTAGAATTTGAAACATCTGAAATCATTCCTGCTAACACAGCAGCCTATTGTCTTATTATTAATATGAGTGATGTTACTTACCATCCGCTAACGAATATTGTTACGAGACTATAAATAAGAATAGATCTTTATCATTTTCATTAGTGTGTGCTTCGACATCGTACGCTATGGAACAAAACTGTAAATGTGCATGCTGTTTGCATGCTCATACGCAACATCTTATTTATGTTTCACGAGTGAGTGAGGCTATTAAGATGTTCTATAAACGTAGATCGTCGATGCCGAAACATCTTATTCAATACTTACCACCAGGATTTTTATATACGTACGCTGCCTCTTACGTACATAATTTTTGGGACATCCTTCCTCTACACAGTAAGATGTCGATCGAAGTAGCTTTATGCAGAACTTGTGATCGACATTACAAGCATCGAGGAGAAAATGGTGATGATGATTGGGATGGACCAAATCCGAGGATTGAACACTGTACACAGTGTATGAATGAACTTTCTCTAGTACCTCATGATGATGATGATGATTCCGAAAAGGAATAACAACAAGGTAAGAAGTATATGATCTTCTCTGTAAAGCATAACATACTTAGTATAATATATTTCTAAATGTTTTGTTTAATTTGAATGTTGCAGGCGGCATTTCAGAAGCATACGTTGTTAAGAAGCACACCAACCTTGTCAGCAGCAAAATCGAACACTGTTGTAGTACATTTGTAAATAAATATTTGATCGCATTCAAAAATGTTGTACTTATTGCATTGCTTTTCACCGACTTACCCTTAAGAAAAACGATCAGGTCTAAACATGCATAATGACGTCATCACTGCAGCACGTGCTTACTCTTGCTCCCCCGATGTGTGATTAAATTTGTTCGAATTTACCGCCACCACATTCCTTTACACCGACTTACTCTTAAGAAAACGCACAAGTCTAAACATGCATGATGACGTCATCACTGCAGCACGTGCTTACTCTAGCTTTCTCGATGCGTGATTAAACTTGTTCGAATTTACCGCCACCACATTTCAACTAAAGTGTGCAGCAGCGAGGTAAGCGATGTAAGAAGGCGGTAGCTAAAGAAGGCAGCACGGTGCTCTGTTGATTAAAGATGGCTGCTTGTCAAAAAGATTTTTTTCTAATTATCCGCCACCACATTTCAACTAAAGAGTGCAGCACTGAGGTTTGCGATGCAAGATGGCGGGTGACAGCTTGTCAAATAGACTTTTTTTTTCAAAGGTAAGTAGCTAAAGAGGGCAGCACTAAAGTTAGCAATGCAAGGTGGTGGATGACAGCTGTGACGTAAAATTTACCCGCAAGATAGCACCACGATGCTCTTTTCATTAAAGATGGCAGCTTGTTAAATAGAATTTTTCAAATTAACCGCCTCAAAGGTAAGTAGCTAAAGAGTGCAGCGCTGTTCTCTCTGGATTAAAGATGGCTGCTTGTCGAAAAGAATTTTTCAAATTAACCGCCTCAAAGGTAATTAGCTAAAGAGGGCAGCACTGTTCTCTCTGGATTAAAGATGGCTGCTTGTCGAAAAGAATTTTTCAAATTATCCGCCACCACAAAGAGGGCAGCACGGTGCTCTCTTGATTAAAGATGGTGGATGACAGCTGAAGAGCGCGTAGAATTTGTTTCCAAACAAGAGCACGTGGAATTTGCCGCCACCACATTTCAACTAAAGAGTGCGGCACTGTTCTCTCTGGATTAAAGATGGTGGATGACAGCTGTCAGAAAAGCACATGGGTTTGTTTCCAAACAGGAGCACGTGGAATTTACCACCACCACATTTCAACTAAAGAGTGCAGCACTGTTCTCTCTGGATTAAAGATGGTGGATGACAGCTGTCAGAAAAGCACATGAGTTTGTTTCCAAACAAGAGCACGTGGAATTTGCCGCCACCACATTTCTACTAAAGAGTGCAGCACTGTTCTCTCTGGATTAAAGATGGTGGATGACAGCTGACAGAAAAGCACATGGGTTTGTTTCCAAACAAGAGCACGTAGAATTTGCCGCCACCACATTTCAAAGGTAAGTATTTAAAGAGGGCAGCACGGTGCTCTCTGGATTAAAGATGGCGGATGATAGCTGTCAAAAAATGCATAGGTTTGTTTCCAAACAAGAGCATGTAGAATTTGCCGCCACCACATTTCAAAGGTATCTAGCTAAAGAGTGTAGCACAGAGGTTTGTGATGCAAGATGACGGATGACAACTGTCAGAAAATAGCACGTGAATTTGTTTCCAAACAAGAGCACGTGGAATTTCCCGCCGCCACAAAGAGGGCAGCACTGTGCTCAGAGATGGCTGCTGTCACGTAGAATTGTCTGCCACCACAGGTATCTAGCTAAAGAGGGCAGCACGGTGCTCAAAGGTGGCTGCTGTCAAAAAGCATTTTTCAAATTATCCGCCAGCACATTTCAAAGGTAAGTAGCTAAAGAGGGTAGCACAGTGCTCTATAGATTGAAGATGGCGGACGACAGCTGTTAGAAAAGCACGTGGATTTGTTTATCTCGCGCTAGTGAGGTTAAGTTGGTAGCACTAAGGTTTAGGCCCGTTAAGATGGCAGCACTGCGGATGACAGGTGAAGAATTTACATCTACTACGATAAAGAGGGCATCACGGTGCTCTCTGGATTAAAGATGGCGGATGACAGCTGTCAAAAAAGCACGTGGCTGTCAAAAAACATGTGGATTTGTTTATCTCACGCTAGTTAGGTTAAGTTGGTACTACTGAGGTTTAGGCCCGTCAAGATGGCAGTACTGAGGTTAGCGATGCGTTGTTATCTGTCAAAAAGCACGTGGCTGTCAAAAAACCCGTGGATTTGTTTACAAATTGAAATCTCGCGCTAGTTAGGTTAAGTTGGTACTACTGAGGTTTAGGCCCGTCAAGATGGCAGTACTGAGGTTAGCGATGCGTTGTTGTCTGTCAAAAAGCACGTGCCTGTCAAAAACACGTGGATTTGTTTACCAATTCAAATCTCGCGCTAGTTAGGTTAAGTTGGTACTAGTGAGGTTTAGGCCCGTCAAGATGGCAGCAGTGAGGTTAGCAATGCGTTGTTATCGATGATAGCTGTTAAAAAGCACGTGGCTTTGTTTACAAATTCAAATTTCCCGCGGGTGGTGGAGGAGACCTCTGGGAGGCTTCTGGCTGTGGTGGTGGTGGAGGAGGCCTCTGGGAGGCCTCTGGCTGTGGTGGTGGTGGAGGAGGCCTCTGGGAGCCCGTGGTGGTGGTGGTGGCGGCCTAATCCGCCTATTATACTACTATGGTGATCTGCTTACATGGTGATCTGCTTACATCGTAATCTGCTTACATGGTGATCTGCTTACATGGTGATCTGCTTACATGGTGATCTGTTTTATGGTAATCTGCTTATATGGTGATCTGCTTACATGGTGATCTTTTTAATGGTAATCTGCTTACATGGTGATCTGCTTACATGGTGATCTGTTTAATGGTAATTTGCTTACATGGTGATCTGTTTAATGGTGATCTGTTTAATGGTAATCTGCTTACATGGTGATCTCTTTAATGGTAATCTGCGTCCAGTCATTATCTTCCGCTCGTCAGATGGTGCCTACATTTTTAACACTGCATGTTGACAGCAAAGTCCATTTCCAAATTCACGTCGATCGCTCTTCCAGAAGATGGCGGAGATAATTGAGTATGTACAGGTCCTCTTCTTTCTTGCCTCGATGAGAGCTGAAACTGACACAAAAGTTTTAGAATGTGATCACACACACGAAATTATCGTAGAATAATACGTAACTTGTCCTAGAAAATCTGCTTCACTCAGTGAACCTCGCATAGAAAGTCACGTCGAAGTAAAAGCAAAACACGCATTTACACTTGGAGGTGTGGCCTCACATTGCCTCGTATTTGGACATCGTACTTTCACAATGCGAGTAAGCACTACTTCGAGAACATTCGCCACGTGCTATCAATTGGAGCGGCCTTGAGAAACTCCTGGCTGGTCACATGACTACGACGAGCCGGTCGATTGAAAAATTAGTACACTGTCCAAACTACCTGTTCAAATCTGTTCTTTGCACGAAGACACGACTGGGTCAAAATAAACTTATAACATATTACACACAATGAAAGAATGATATCAATTCCTTTTTTTACATAAATATATATCAATTGCCTTATGTGCAAGTTATTCTAATTATCTTGCCTAAGGAAAATCATTTTTGAAGACACAATACAGTACCTGCTCTCAATTATACGTATGATAAAGTATGTCATAAATTGACACATTGGAACTAAAATGGACGCAGTTGCCACGAGGCGAATACAATAGAATAGAATACAATAGAACAGAACAGAATAGAATAGAATAGAATAGAATAGAATAGAATAGAATAGAATAGAATAGAATATATTTTATTTATCCTGGCAAAGTTAGGGATGTACTCCCACTTAATAATAACTACTGATGACAATAATATGATAATATGAACAATAATAACAGTAATAGTATTAACGAAAGTAATCACACTTACAAAAATCATATCATCTATATAATACAAATCGTACGTAGAGTAAATCAAAAATATATGAATAATGAGTACTAAAACTACTACTTAAGAGAAAGTTTGGAAAATACATACGTTTCTACAGTACACCGAAATATCGCCTTCAATTGAGAGGTGAAGAGAAGGATTACTAAGAAGAAGAAAGTGATGAAGGAAAAGAAGGAAGATCTGTGAAAGGAAGAGGGAAATAATGATAAAGAGGCGGTAGCAGGAGGTGTTTTCAGGTCATAACTTGATGATTCATGCATGTTTACCTAGTATTTCGACACAGGCATGTTTAAGAGCTGAGCTGCTGGACATATTCTCACGTCCACTGGTAAGAGATTCCATTGTCGGGCTGCGGTAACGGTGAATGATTTCGTGTACAGGAAGGGATAAACACATGGTGCTGCAGGATCGGATATTTTTGTTATGGTCTGTGGAGAGGAGCTTTATGCGATCACGGAGATAGGCTGGTTTTAAGAATATTATGCTAAAATCAAAGAGTATGAAGTGTGCATCGTTCTTGCAGGCGAAGCCACCTGACCCGTGTGTAAGACGGTGTGACATGGTCAGCGAAACGAAGTCCACAGATAAATCTTACACAAACATTCTGAGCACACTATAATTTCCTTCCCCAGTCTACTCCTAGGTTGTTGTAAACTATATCGCAATAATCAAAATGAGGTAATGCAAGTGTTTCAACAAGAATTTTCTTTAGTTTAATAGGGAAAGTGAATATGAATTTACTGAGACAGTGTAGCGTTCTGTATATTCTTCTACACACAGATACAGTTTGGGCAGACCAGTACAGATGTTCGTCAAATATTATACCAAGATTTCTTACATTTTGGCTATACTGTATGGGAGTACCACTTATGGACAACTGTGGTAACGCTGTTCGACTAAGTTTGCAAAGTAATTTAGGGTAACCAATAATTATT
Organism: Anabrus simplex; assembly: GCF_040414725.1. Lineage (NCBI taxonomy): Eukaryota > Metazoa > Arthropoda > Insecta > Orthoptera > Tettigoniidae > Anabrus > Anabrus simplex. Next base: position 8,983,708 of record NC_090266.1, read on the forward strand.
GCCTGGGATTTAGATGGGTTTCATTTTAATCCGTGATTTCTGGCCCATATATCTATGGTCATCAAGTCTTCATTCAGGTGACGTGTTTCTGAGTGAAGCTTTTCGGGTTTGCGGTGTATATACCTGTAGGTCATCCGCGTATAAGTGGTATTTACAGTGTCTTAATCCGGAAGCTATGCCATTTATATACAAAGAGAAAAAGAGATACGGCACATAAATACAATCATCGATATCGGGAAAGTGATATATATATAGCGTAACCGAAACGAGAAATATGAAGGCGGCGGTTACAACATTATTACTACTACTTCTCGTTAATACTGAAAGAAGCAAGGTACCTATCGTGGTAAAATAATCGAGTAACACGAGCAGCATATTGAGATTTGAAGAAAAGCAACACAATATTGGGGAAAAGTAGATATAAGGTATAGCATACTACGCCGAAACACGCAAAATAAAGGCAAATAAATTAAAGTGGCATATTGATAAGGAGATTGCAAGAAGGATTACGTCACAGCAGCAAATTACATTCATAGCAATTAGTAGTATCAACGTATCAAATAGAAATCGTAACAGACAATTGAATTTTAGGCAGACACATTGGTGATCTACAAGAAAAATCAGACTTGAATCTTAAAGAAACGTCACATTTTCACAAACATTTATGTTAGAAGGCAGTGAAGTTCCTAAAATGATGAAACAGACTCTGTATGTATGTTTTGTTACATTTGCGCAAGAATACCCGTCAACATGAGCTAGGAAGACCCTGGCCCGATGTCCGGAGAAGACTTGCCTGAGATGACGGAGAGGGAAGCATGACCTGCGCCACAGCATAATATTAATAATATAATATAATATTAAATGCCAATAACCTTTGATTGTTATCATTTATTATAATAGAATATCTAGTAAAGAAAGAAAATGAAGTATCTTTGTAAAAAAAAACATCTTCAGATAAAATTAGTACTATGTTGAATCAATTCTATGGGTTGGTATATAGTACTACATGTGAAATAATTATTTGATTATTGTTTGGATGGGGGAGCTATACCAAATGAATGGAGAGTTGCTATATTAGCCCCTGTGTATAAAGGAAAGGGTGATAGACATACATACATACATACATACATACATACATACATACATACATACATACATACATACATACATACATACATACAAACAAACATACTGCGCCCTGGTGGGGGTGTGATAAGCGTCATGCAATTGTAATTATTTCTGGAGGAATATATATTTCATTTTCAGAATAAAGATTATCTTACTGTACATACAGTAAGAGCAGGCCAGGCCGAGATGGTATGGTGAAACATACACAGACTATTGTCTCCACTGAGATTAACAAACACAATGAACGGCAGAATTAGAATTCTCAGAAATTGTGACGAAGGGGGAAAGAGAAAGGCACGAGTTGTTGACAAGTTGCGGAAAGTTTTCATAGCCTCGGGCAGAATAGGTAGTGGCAACAGCGCAAAGAGCTGGGTGGAGATTTCTGAGAAATGATGGCAGGGTATCTCCATGTACTAGCGGGAGTTGAACGCGGGGTTGGCACTGGAAGAAAAAAATATGAGCCTTCCCGGTCCCGTGGTTTATGTGGACCAATAGAAAATTTCATCGACCAGTCGCAGGTACGCCAACTTCGTATTGTAAGAAGCACAAGCTCAAACGAGGAGAAGACGTGATCTAATGCGCAAAAGGGGTGGGGGAACTAACCTAACTGTACAATATATAACACGCTGAGTGGTAAAACATCCTACTCACACAGTATATACGTCTCGAGCCATGAACAAACTCATGAGCATAACAAACAAATGCGGATAGGAGCCACACAAACAAAATATGTAAATGGCAATATATACATTCAAAGAAAAAACATGATATATTTTCCAGGGTTCACCAAGGAAAGCATGCGGCATTCACACAACTCGCATCCACTTAAAGCCTCAACTAAAATGAAAGGAAACATAATAAGACGTTAAGCAACACTTCCTATTCAACACAGGTTCCTGAAAATAATTAACAGACACAAAGACTATTAAAAATGACAGAGTAGGCTTTACCTTTCAACACCTATTTCAACGTTGTAGCCTGGAAGATATGACATGACACAAATATTCCTCCGCGGTTATACCATAAAAGAAAATCCGAAACAAACATCGCCACGACCGTAGAGACATGGACAGAAACAATAACATCACTAAGCATAGGCCGCTCAAATAAAACTCTCCTCGGTAGACATCACCCTCGCCAACACACGGCGGAATGACTCAAAGTGAAGATCGACGTCTCCCAAAATAAAGCAGCAATACCCAAACCACAGGGTCCAACCCTTTACACACGCTGCTCAACAGTCAATCCGAGGCAAGTCACACAATCAAGAAAATGCAGGCCCTTCAGATGAGGAACGCGTCCTCTTACTCAAAATCACACAAATAATATCTCGTGCCCTAAAGTTGCGTAAAACTGAAGAAATATGAAGAACATCGTCTAACATTCGCTCGCATGAAAAGAAACAAGACCGCGCTGGTCACAAATCACTCGAACACAAAGTAAACATGAATAATAAAGTGGCCCCACTCTGTAATGAATATGATGAACTGAAACTAAGAAATTGCCACATTGACAATCGGTCATGTCTGAACATCGGAAAGTTACTGAAATATCTCAATCCAACATCACGAGAAACTCATATGGAGGATAATAATAATAATAATAATAATAATAATAATAATAATAATAATAATAATAATAATAAGATATTAAACTGATAATGATAATGATTATGATAACAATGATACATTTGACAGAAATGTTATTCTAATATTCGGAACTAGAAATACGAAACTGCGTTCGTGGAACTCGTAATTCAATAATTAACTTACCACCTAGATATACAAAATAGTCGTGAAGATGACGCTAACAACTTCGTGGATCTACACTCCATCGTCTTACACACTCTCATTCACATATCATGCAATAAATCCCAGAACACGTGACGGCATGTTTCCGTACACTTTGAGCTCCCAGTAATAATACTTTAATCTAGTCCTCCCTGACTTTAATTTGAATCCTTATTTACAATTCCAATTAAGCCCCGAGACGTACACTGCGTCTCAAACATCAAAGCAAACAACTCAAAATTATGTCAGGCTAAAATAAGAAACTGACTCGTAAATAAATTACGCTAACCACTCAGCTGAAGAAATCAGAATAAAATGTAAGAAAGCAAGCTGCGACCTCATGCAAACGGTCCACATTTATGTTACAATTATATTTACATTAACAAGCTTCCTATCATTTACTTTAAATGGGACGTAGTCCTTCCAAACAAAGCTACATCTACAGAAATTAAATATCAAACTAACCTATCTCCTTTTGCAACATTAAACACTTTCACACTCACATAATTACATTAAAATACTGTACTCATCTGCAATGTTGACTAATGGCCGCTCGTCCTCGGGAGACAGCCGATCCCAGCCCGCCATTTCGATGATAATGCTGCCTTTAGAAAAGATTTGGATCAGTCCTTTTGAATCCATAGAGGGGTAGAAAGGTAATGCCGTATGTCCGTTGCTGCTTCTGCTTCTGGATGTCGTCTAAAACATCCCCTCGTTCATGATGTAGAAACTAGGTCAAGATGAACCGGCCAGTTACTAGAATACTACAGCCGGGGGGTAAATTCCACCGACCTTGAAACCAGTTCCAATTCGGTCGCGGAACCGCTTGTCTTATCTACACCAGTAACTAGGTCAAATATTTCCCATATTTTACACGGCTGAACTGAAAATGGTAAAGTGTATGCCCTCAGAAAACGATTTACACAGGCAGGCTACTATGCACTTGGAAATAATTAAATGGAACTGTTCTCTCCCTTTGGTAATCGTAAGTTAAATGCCATTCTCCCAGTATTAGAAAACTTGAGTGTATCAAATGTAGACTGAGCGTCTTCCAACAAAATCTTACGAGTCCCCACACGATCACTCGCGTAAATAAGAACTTCTTCTTACGATGTTACCTGCACAGAATCTCACCGAATAATAGGGTAACTAACTGACGCGGTCAAGGTTTCTATTAACTCGTCCTCGAAGACGCCGTCGTATCCTCGATTGGGGCCACATCTCTTCTAGACCAATGCCTCGCCATATCGCCGGTGGCTCTATCGTTTCATTGGCTCGACGCATCGCGTACCTGATGCACGCTTACTTCAAACATTTCTTATAAGCGACCCTAGCCTCTCGCCCGGGCATTCGAAATGATGTCCGTTGGAATTCTATTGTTCCCATGTTCGGCTTTGTGTGCGTCATGTCCAAATTCCGCCTTCCAAACTTAGCTGGTGAGCAAACAAATCCGAGCTCCAAGCTCCCTGCAGAAATTGCAACATGGGCTGCTGAATGTAGATGTTTCCTGCCGGTATTAGCACTTAATAAAATGAAATATTCTCTGTAGATTCGAATAAAGGACTGATTAATTAAATGAGCACTTCAATAAGGGCTCAACTGTTAAGCAGTACCATATGGCTGATAAAAGAGGCATCAAGGAGATTTTAAAAATTAACTATGAACGGTGGAAAACGGTAAATAAAAATGTAAACAGACCCTGGGATGGCTTTAAAGCAATTGTTGAGGAATGTAAAAATAGGTTTGTACCTTTAACGGTGGTAAGGAATGGTAAAGATTCACTATATTATAACAGGGAAGTAATGAGACTAAGAAGGAGGTGCAGGTTGGAAAGAAACAGAGTTATAAATGGCTGTGGAAGTAAGGAGAAATTGAAGGATCTTACTAGGAAATTGAATCTAGCAAAGAAGTCAGCTAAGGATAACATGATGGCAAGCATAATTGGTGGCCACACTAATTTTAGTGAAAAATGGAAGAGTATGTATAGGTACTTTAAGGCAGAAACAGGTTCCAAGAAGGACATTCCAGGAATCATTAATGAACAAGGGGAGTGTGTATACGAGGATCTTCAAAAGGCAGAAGTATTCAGTCAGCAGTATGTAAACATTGTTGGTTACAAGGATAATGTCCAGATAGAGGAGGTGACTAATGCTAAAGAAGTATTAAAATTTACCTATGACAACAACGACATTTACAGTAAGATACAAACGTTGAAAACTAGAAAAGCAGCTGGAATTGATAAGGTTTCGGGGATATACTAAAGACAATGGGTTGGGATATAGTACCATATCTGAAGTACTTGTTTGATTTTTGTTTGCATGAAGGAACTTTACCAAATGAATGGAGAGTTGCTATATTAGCCCCTGTATATAAAGGAAGGGGTGATGGGCATCAAGCTGAAAATTACAGGCCAGTCAGTTTGACATGCATTGTATGTAACCTTTGGGAAAGCATTCTTTCTGATTATATAAGACATGTTTGGAAAATTAATAAATGGCTTGACAGAAGGCAGTTTGGGTTTAGGAAAGTTTATTCCACTAAAAACCAACTTGTAGGATTCCAGCAAGATAAAGCAGATATCCTTGATTCAGGAGGTCAATTGGACTGTATTGCGATTGACTTATCTAAGGCATTTGATAGGGTAGATCGTGGGAGAATACTGGCAAAAATGAGTGCAATTGGACTTGACAAAAGAGTGACTGAATGGGTGGCTCTGTTTCAAGAAAACAGAACTCAGAGAATTAGAGTAGGTGAAGCTTTACCTGTCCCTGTAAAAATTAAGAGGGGAATTCCTGATGGCAGTATTATTGGACCTTTATGTTTTCTTATATATATCAATGATATGTGTAAAGAAGTGGAATCAGAGATAAGGCTTTTCGCAGATGATGTTATTCTGTACAGAGTAATAAATAAGTTACAAGATTGTGAGCAAATGCATAACGACCTCGATAATGTTGTGAGATGGACAGTAGGCAATGGTATGTTGATAAACGGGGATAAAAGTAAGGTTGTGAGGTTCACAAATAGGAAAAGTCCTCTCAGTTTTAATTACTGCGTTGATGGGGTGAAAGTTCCCTTTGGAGATCATTGTAAATACCTCGGTATAAATATAAGGAAAGATATTCATTGGGGTAATCACATAAATATGATTGTAAATATAGGGTACAGATCTCTGCACATGGTTATGAGAGTATTTAGGGGTTGTAGTAAGGATGTAAAGGAGAGAGCATATTTGTCTCTTGTGAGACCTCAACTTGAGTATGGTTCCAGTGTATGGGACCCTTACCAGGATTACTTGATTCAGGAACTGGAAAAAATCCAAAGAGAAGCAGCTCGATTTGTTGTGGGCGATTTCTGACAAAAGAGTAGCGTTACAAAAATGTTGCAAAGTTTGGGCTGGGAAGACTTGGGAGATAGGAGACGAGCTGCTCGACTAAGTGGTATGTTCCGAGGTGTCAGTTCAGAGATGGCGTGGGAGGACATCCGTAGACGAAGAAGTTTGGATGGTGTCTATAAAAGTAGGAAAGATCACAATATGAAGATAAAGTTGGAATTCAAGAGGACAAATTTGGGCAAATATTCGTTTATAGGAATGGGAGTTAGGGATTGGAATAACTTACCAAGGGAGATGTTCAATAAATTTCCAATTTCTTTGCAATCATTTAAGGAAAGGCTAGGAAAACAACAGATAGGGAATCTGCCACCTGGGCGACTGCCCTAAATGCAGATGAGTATTGATTGATTGATTGATTGATTGATTGATTGATTGATTGATTGATTGATTGATTGATAACTCCAGTCCCGGAAATTAAGTACCTAGAAATTTCTCAAGGACTCGTTACGAAAATTAACAATAAATTTGTAGACAATATTATCTTAAATGATCTAAACACAGAATAAATTATTGAAATTATTCAATAAATTATTAAAAAATATTTTGAACAACACCTTTTCAATTGTTAATACAACATAAGCAAGAAAAGACCTATGTTAATTTGGCAAAACCAGCTCTAGGAAGTAGAATAAAGTGTAAATTTTAAATTCCCAAAAATCTCAATGATGGTGTATTCAAGTTTAGTAGCGACATAAAAATTAACAACACGCTTGCCTTTTCTACAGACATCACTACACCTACTATAGTGGTGGTATTCGGCAATAGCCTCTTTGAACATTGAAGAATCGCCATCAGTGTAGTAATTGGTGTGTATAGTGTATGTTGTGTATACTTGTTTAATCTGTTTAGCATTGAATACTTTTGGAAGTTCATCTATTTCATAGTCGATGTTGAAATTTCCTAATTCATCCAAGACGTTAAACAATGCCATTTATGTAGAAAAAATGAACTAAGTTTCAAAAAATTCAAATTTAGTATATTCGTGTTCAGTATTGAAACCTAAATCAATAATGTGCGGTAGTTTCTCTTCGCATTGAGTTACTGCATCTTCAAATTTTGAAAATTGAATTATGTCAGAGTTTTCGATATGAAAGGTGTAAGCCATAAATACAGTATCATTACTGAAGAACACTTTTGCTTGTTCACTTAAATGATAGTTTACATTGAATTTTTTTATTTATTTCAAGATAGTGTACAACACCATTTATATATCTAAAAATTAGGCGACACTGTTTTCTAACTGAGCTGCAACATTTCTCAATTATTTAAAATTTCTGTAAAGGAAGAAGACTGCTTCGGACAATATACGCCAAACAACGCGAGATCAAATTTTCTTGCTTTCACTAACGAACTTGTCTTGTCTCAAAAGAAATGTAGCGAAATGCTGGAGGTAAACCGGGAAAACTTGTTGAAATTATTCAGTGACGCTTAGGCCTAGAATTACACTAATCACATTCTGTTAAAAATGCGTCATAAACATGTCACCCTAAGACGAATTCAGAGCCGTATGGATGGCCACATGACAACATGTAACTCTTGGATAAACAGACGTAACGTTTTTGAAATCTTGACGCAATCCGCAATGCGCTGAGGACGAGTATTTTTTATCGTTGTCGAATTATCGAGGTCGAAAATCCAGAACCATTTTTCATGAAATAGGTACATCAGTTGGTTGACGATTAAAAATGTGTTTACATTCAAATCGCACAGTTTAGGCTCAGTCTTTGGTGACTCGGGTCCGGTGTATTGTTTTCTGGTTCATCACAGAGTTTGGATAGCGAGAATATCATCTTGGTGTACGCGTACATGGTGGCATCTGGATTATTTGAATGTGCTATTCCCAGAGCACGTCCAATTTCGTGTAGCAAAACAGCATAAAGATTAGTTTGAGCTTGTGGTGTATTGGGATCCTTGTTCAAGTACCAACTTTCGTCTTGATCGATCTGAATTTCAATCGGTGAATTAAAGTTATTTGGGTAATTTGCGTGAGTCAATATTCCTCCTTTACCATCAAATCTACAAGAATATTGGCCGCCAATTTTATGATATCAATGTGGATTTCCTCCCTTGTTAGAAATAACAATATCTCGATTCCGTTATATCATTTTCAAACTGTAGATCACAATGTTGCTGCCATGCTTCGAAAGCAGCTTGAGCTATTCCTAGTACTTGTTGATTGGCTAAAGCATAATGCCATATTATATTTTTATTGTTCCACTTGTACTTTCTCGTACTGTAATAGATTTCATCGTCCGGAACACCACATCTCGGACTTCTGATTAATTCGAATGTTGCTTGGTCTAATGTTCCAGTCACTTCGAGACTGTAGTACTCTTGGAATAATTTTAGAGCTTGTTGATAAGTCGTTACATTTACTTCTGAAATTGTTTCATCAACAGCTGATAGATAACCAAATTGATGTAAATAATTTATGGTAGTTAGAGTTTGATTTTGATTGGTTAGTATTGGACAGTCATCCAAAACTGTGATCATGGCTGTAACAAGAATTAGTCTGTTCATTTATGTAAGCGAAAATTGTAAATATCTAAGGGTCCCTTTTACAGTACACATCTTCTTCTTCTTCATCCATCCCTACATCCAGGAAAACTTCAAGTATTTGTCACTTAATTCTTTTCTACACTCGTACGATAGCTTTTGCCTTTCTGAAATAGCACACCAATCAACTTATCTTCTGATAATGTTTGGTACTCGGAAATAACAGACCAATCATCTTTATCTTGGAACTCACGTATGAAATCTTCTGAAAGTTTTTGATTTACAGAAATATATACCCAATCAACTTTATCCTGAAACTCTCGAATAAAAGACTCTGAGACTTTTTGATTTTCTGAAATTATCATCCAATTCACTTTGTCTTGATTCTCGCGTATGTAATTTTCTGATAATTCCCCGAACTCAGAATTAGCATCCCAATCACGGGTCTTCGATCTCTTTATTTTAACGTAGCCAGCTCTTCCTCTTTTCATTTATATATTCAAAAATTATGAAACTATAACACAGTCTTTTGGTACCAAGGTATTGTGCGAACTATCGAACCCAAGCCACTTGACATAAATTTGATCTCCTTTCTTACGTAGCACTTTTTCAACCAAGTAGTTTTTAGGAAGATTTGTTTTCTGTAGTTCTTGCTCGTAGAAAGTACCTTTAATTTCTTCGCCTGAAGTAAGTAGTAGGGTGGATTCGTTGCATCCTTTTTCAAAAAGTCCTTTTATTTTGCGCACACGTACGTAGTCACCTATTTTACATTTTGGTTTTGTGTGTACAGTAGTGTCAGAATACAAATGATCACACACAACTTCTTGGTTCTTTTAACTTACATCGACTGGTTTCTTTTTAATCATGTGGTGTAGTGTGTGATTGTACTCGTGTACTAATTTTGATAGCATATCGACCCACTTATAATTTACCTGCAGAGAAAACTGCTTCCACATTTTTTCCTTCAGTGTTCTATTAAATCGCTCTACAACAGCCGCTTTGATGGTTGTATACGTAGAGTAGTGATTAATGTTGAATTTCTTCGTACGTCCTTGTTGTAAAATTCCTTACCCTTGTCCGTCTGCATATTTGAGGTGATCTATTCGCTGTTTTAAATATGTGCTCTAGCGCGTCTCTAACACATTTACCTGATTTATCTTTAAGTGGAATAGCCCATGCAAACATGGAAAGCACATCGATGATCGTCAATAAATATTGTTAGCCTTTGATTGGCTAATGTAGCGGAACCCGTTGATAAACGCGATGTAGTCACCAAAGAATATTTAGAAAAACAGTTGGCATCTTCAAGTGCAAGTAAAGGGGCTCGTGATCTGAGAGATTATTTCACTAAATATGAAATAGAGATCGTGCTTCGAGATTACACTACAATATCTCCTTTAACTAATGAAATTCATAATCTAACGAGAAAATTACTAGATAGTGATAGAATTGTACTTGAAAGAGATCTCGTGAAGAAAACTAACATCATGAAGTATTACCTTCTATATGATATCTATTCGAGCAGTAGATCGACTTACGGGTTGCCACAATGGACAAAGCGAAGCATGTCAGGATAGAGAATGTTTTTATCTCCTAGAAATATAGCGATGATACGGTTTTTTTTAATTATGGAGGTCCGAACAGGTGAGTTTTCAGGATGTGTACAGATCCACGTATGGTGGTGGTAACTATTCTTTCAATGCAGTTCATAGGCAGGTCGAACTTCTTCCAGAATTCTATGAACAAGGCAGGTATTGTGCCACGAGCACCAATCATTAGGCCGATAATCTCTCAGCTGGCATTAATTTTTGTAGAACGGAATGGTGGGCGCGTATTTGTTCTGCTTTTCAAGATGAGCTTCAGTAGACTGGCCGACATGGTGCTCGAATCGGATGGTTGGATCGATAATGAAGCCTTTCTTGTCGTTATCTTTAAAGGCAATTATGTCAATTCGTCTTATGCTCCCTGTCGTAGACAAACCGTGGACTTCTTCATATACACGGAAGTTTTTGCTACGGAGTTCTTCTGCAATCAGTGATCTTATCTTGTGGTGACGTGAGTTTCTCAGTACTTCGCCGTTGGAGCAAGAACCCAGAACGTGAGCCAGTGTTTATTTCTCTCTGTCGCATCTGCGACAGAGGTTTCCGTCCTGAGTTCTGCCCGGAATAGTTCGTACTGCAGAAGCATTCGATGTCATCTTGATTGCCTCTCGCCATTCGCTACAAGAAAGTCCCTGGTGATGCCTAATCCAATTATTGGCCGCAGTGTACTCTTTATACAACTCTACACCGATCCCCTTCTGAGGCAAAGAGCACCAAGTTGCCTTTAACGACTTCTTAGTTCTTGGCGGATTTTTCTTGGATTTGGAAGGTCACTGCCTTTATTGGAGAATCGGTTAATATCTGTGATGTTGAGGGCCTGTAGACAATGCGTCGTTTCGGATGTCAGATCACGCATCTTTAAAACGTAGGTATTGCTGGCTCGGCGAAGAGCGTTGCACGCACTTATTTGTTGCAGGTGTACTTCCCAGGTTGCTTTGAAAAGTCCGAGGCCTTTGAATCTTAAATCAGAATACAGAGCACTATCGCGTGAATCCGCGGGTAATTGCAAAATTTCCTTTAGGGAGCTCTTTACCATTTTTCGGCGGTTTTCAGGAAGCTAAGCGGTACTTGTCTAATTTCAGCGGTCTGAAAACATACACGAGAGTAGGGCTGACTGCTTTGTTCAAAACAATGAACTTTTGATCTGCCTTTAACAAAGGTGAAGCTGTAAGCGCATCTAACTTCTTGTGCAAGGTTTTTAAAGAAGTGTTCGCACCAAAGGTGAGTGTTTCGTTAAAAGTGACACCAAGATATCGAATTTCTTCTCCTTCTTTAATAGTACTGTAACGATCACTCACCTATTTTCGGCTACCGTCATCCATCTATGTTCATATACTCACCGATACTTCATTCATCTATCCGGCCTTGGACTTTCTCTGCTGCCTCGCCGTGCATCCGTCCTGGTGAACTGCTGACTACACACTGAGTCTCCTCTGGGTTACGTCATCCGCTACGTCAGTGTCCGATATTTCTCGACGTTTTGTGTACTTTTTCCGGAACTTTCTGCAGCGGTATAAAGGCTTCCCCCACATACTCGGTCTTCAGTCCAGCACTGATTCCGAGTGTGGTTGGAGGGTCGTCTGAGGACTTCCCAGTATTTGCTGGGAAGCTCCACTTCTTTTATTTGCTGTATTGGGTGAGCAACAGAGTATTTATTTTATAATTACCACTATTATTCTTCTCCTATGGATTTTGGAGTTATCTTCATTGCTGTGGCCGGTTTTCTTTTAAGCCTCATATGAGTGATATTTTTTCTTAACAAATGAACATCGAGTAATATGCAATTTCAAGAGTTGGTGAGTGATTGAACTTGTGGCCTGGACGGTACAACTTATCACATAAAACTGTTCCTGCATTTGGCAATGTTTATACTCAGGCGACTCCCATTATTGTGATCACCGTCCTTGGTCCTTCCCGTGCCTTTCTTCTCTCTTTGTTTACCTTTTTGGAAATCTGTGTCCATATTCTCCGAGGCTTATAGGTTACCATGTTCATTTGATTAGTCACGTATTATAACTTGTAAATGGTCTAGGGATTCTATTCTAATGTACGTCATTCACGATGAGTGTTTTCTTTTGTGTGTCAAGTTACAAAATTTTGAGTTGTAAAATTTAAAATTGATTTCCTTTGTAGAAACAATATACTGTTTTGATTAACCTTTTCTTCTTATTATTATTACATCCACTAACCTCCAATTGGTCCCAGCTCTTTTCTCCTTGAACGTCTTGTCAAAGAATCTTAATCAACCAATACGTTGTTGCTATAAATCGTCACAAAATGGTAGCAGAGCGTGGATTCGATCCACGGACCTCTGGGTTAAGGGCCCAGCACGCTTCCACGCTTCCCGCCGGCCAGGAATCCGAAGGATTCCGGAAGTCAAGATGGACCCGACGAATGGCGACGGGCGAAGAGGAAGGAAGAAAAAGAGGAGCTGGAACAAAAGCAGACTCGGCAAGAAACAAAGTTTAAATAAACAAATAATAAAGGCACAAGGAAGGTAGGGGGGTATTAAAAATTACAATAAACAAACACAATAAGGACTAGGGTATTTTTTTACATAATATATAAAAAATAAAACAAAAGACGGGGAACATTCCCTAATGTTCACCAAGATGGGAGAGTCCAGTTGACCCGGGTGGGGTTGAAGGGTCACTGGGTAGAGCAAAAGAGAAAAGAAAAAGAAAGAAATTACTGAAAATACTGTTTCAACTGCGAAACATGGGCCTTTTTAACAATGGAAGGATCATTTGCATCCTGTAATAATACAGAAACCGGAGTAGAGAAGCGAATGATTGAAAAAGGGCCTGTCCAACGAGGGCAAAGTTTAGCAGATATATGATCACTCGCGGAACTTTGAGGATGGTTCTTTAACAGTACTTTATCTAAAAGTTTAAGTTTTGATGGATGGTTCCCACGGTCGTGAACCCGTCGATGGACTTCCCGTGCCAGGTGCAATTTAGTTAAGGCCCATTTCCACTCCGCTTGAGTGACTTGATTAGGGGGGCAAAGGAGCAAAGAAGGTAGATCCCATGTTAAATCTAAAGGAGTTTGCAAATCTCTACCCAAAAACAATTTCGCCGGGGAAAAAGAGGTGTAGTTTTTGATGGCAGAATTAAGTGCTAGCGCAAAGGCAGGTAATTCAGAATCCCAATGGCGTTGATCTTCGGAATGAAAAATGGACAATAGAACTTTCAAATTTCTATGATATCGTTCGACGAGATTGGCTTGAGGATGGTAGGGGGAGGTAAAGACCTTGTTAATACCATTCATAAAGCAAAAGTTGTAAAAGGAGTGTGAGGTAAAAATGGTAGCGTTATCCGAAACTAGGTATTTCGGTAGACCAATAATAGGGATAATTTGGTCATTCAAAAGCCGAATAATAGTCTCAGCAGAAAGCGTACGCAACGGACGCAAAATCAAAAATTTAGAGAAACCACCAAGCAGAGTAAAAATATATGCATTTAGTGATAGGTCCGACAACATCAATATAATACCTCTCAGCAGGATAAGTAGAAGGTGTGGCGGAATGAGCACCAAAGGACAATGCGTTCTGGGGTTTGTGTTTTTGGCATAAAGTACAAGATTTAACCCAAGTAAAGACATCCTTACGCATACTGGGCCAAGGAATTGAGATGCCAACCGAGAATAAGTTTTAGCGCGCCCAAAGTGTCCCCCTGTAGGAGACCCATGATAATACTGAAACAGCATCGAACGTAAAGGGGAAGGAATAACTACTCTAGGGGTTGATTTAGGAGTTGGTTTAAAAACCAGCAATTCATTATGGATCCGAAAAGGTCCATCATAGTTAGTAGCAGAAAGAGAAATCTTAATATCTTTACAGTAAGAATCGGTAGATTGATGCTGATGACAAGAGTCAAAAGATAATGGAAAATCAATAAGAGAAGAAATCGCATTGATTTCATAAGAAGGAAGATGATCTAAAGTTGAAGGGGGAGATTGGTCAAAAAGGCGAGAAAGAGCATCAGCGACTGAATTTTGATAACCTGAAACGAATTTTACAGAAAACTTAAAACGAGAAAGGCGGAGCAGCCATCGACCGGTCCTGCCTATTTTAGGGGCGTTGTTCAGTAACCAGGATAAGGCCTGATTATCAGTTTGAACAAGAAATTGCCGATGGTCAAGGTATTCCGAAAAATGCTCAATAGTGAGGATTAACGCTAATGCTTCCCTTTCATAAACAGAATACCTACGTTCAGTAGGCGAGAGCAAGCGACTAAAATAAGCAATAGGAAGAAGTTTACCGTCTCGGTTTTGATTTAAGACTCCTCCAACAGCAACGTCAGAGGCGTCCGTAAAAACTTCAAAGGGTGAATCAAAGTCAGGTATTTGAAGAACAGGGGCTTTGGTTAAGGCAGATTTGAGAGAAATAAATGCAGTTTGTTGCTGTTCTCCCCAGTGAAATTTCATGCCTTTTCGTTTAAGTAAATTAAGTGGCTCAGATATGTGAGAATAGTGAGGGATAAATTTACTATAAAAACCAACCATACCTAAGAATGTTCGCAAGTGCTTCAAAGTTTTCGGTGGAGGAATACGATCAACTGCAGAAACCCGATCCGAATCAACAGAAATGCCATTATTGGACAGAATATGGCCCAAAAATGTAATGGAAGTCTGAGCTAAAATAATTTTAGAAGGATTGACGGTAAGATTAACAGAACGTAAACGAGAGAGTACTTCACGAAGATGTTTAATATGAGTGTCAAAATCAGGACTATAAATCAAAAGATCATCCACATATGGAAATAGATACTGATATTTTATATCAGAAAAAAGATTGTCAACAAATCTTTGCATGATTTGTGAGCCAAGGTTTAATCCGAAAGGTACTTTAGTGAATTGATACAGCCCGGTAGGTGTAATAAAAGCAGTATATTTAGAGCTACTATCATCTAAGGGTATTTGATTATAGGCCGAATTGAAATCTAAAAGGGAAAAATACTGTGCATTGGAAAAATGTTGAGACGCAGTTTGAACTTTAGGCCTGGGGTAAGCATCGTAGAGGATCTTAGAATTAATTTTACGATAATCAACTACAAAACTAAAGGACCCGTCAGGTTTATCAACAATGAACGCGGGAGAGGCATAGTCCGAAGTGGAAGGTACGATGGTATTATCAACCAGCATTTTCTCTACAAGTTGATTAAGAATTTTCATTCTGGGCGGACTCAAATGATACGGGGGAGATCGAACAGGCGTGGTATCAGTGAGATCAATATGAGCTTGAAAATTGGAAACGGTTCCAAGTTTTGAGGTTACAACATCAGAAAACTCAACTAACAAATTATCAAGTTGGGCAGACTGAGAACGATTACAATACACATAGTCCTTACGAACCGAAGGAAGATGTGAAAGAGGGAAATCAGAACAATTCACTAATGGAATCCTAATATCCGAAAAGGTGAAACGAATAGAGGAAGAAAAGGAATCAAGTACCAAACCAGTATGACGAAAAAAATCATATCCTAGAATTAATGGATATGATAAATTTTCTACAACATTAAAAGAATAGGTCCACGAAAAATGTTGAATTTTTAAGTTGAGCTTGACTTGCCCAAGGGTCTGAAGTAGATTATTTGATGCAGAAGTACAACGAAGGGAAGACTGAGAAAGTTGAAGATGAGAAAAAATAGTCTGAAGAGATTGGAAAAGTTCTAAACTAATTAACGAAGTCGTTGAAAAAGAATCTAAAAGTGCAATAGTAGGAATATTGTGGAGCAAGACTACAATATGTGAAGTTCTGGGTAATGAGCAAAAAATGTGAGAATGATATTTTACGCTCGGTTTAGTGCAAGAAGATCGAAAAGGTTGCCGAGTGGTAAAGGTGTCGTGATGAAAAGCATGTATTTGATTAGGCAGATTTGCCCCTTGAACGCGTCCACTGCCTACGGACGGGGGTTGGGGGCGTTTCCCGAGATGGGGGAGGCACAAAATTTAGCTATATGTCCTGTACCTCTACAGCGGTAACAAATAATAGGTTTACTGACTGTAACAGAACGAGATATTGGTAATGATAATGACACCGGGAGAGTGGTAGTAGCAGAAGGTAAGACTGGTGGTGGTACACGAGCATAGTAGGAAATATCTGCATACGAGTAAGTCGTATGAGCTTGTGCTGCGGTATACAATTGTAGCAAAGAGGTAGGGGGAGAATGTATCTGAAGAAGTTGTCGGAAAGAAGGCACAGCATAAAATGTAACAATTGAAATTAAGTCCGATGGATTATTAGCGATATTAAGGACATCACTAAAAGTAAGAAGTGAGTCTAAATAATCGTGTACAGGTTCGTCAGAACGTTGATGACAGCGGACAAATTCCAAACTCAATGTATGACGTACCTCATAAGGTAGAAAGTAATTACGGAGACATGTGCGAAATTGAGCCCAATCCTGAAAATGTGCCATATTTTCAAGCCAAAAATTCGTTAAATGTCCAGTAGTTTTAGACGTTAATAAACTAATGAGTTGAGAAAATGGGGCAAGGTTAATTTTAAGAAATTTACGGACAAAAAATAGCCATATAGTTAAATTTCGAGGATTTGTATCAGTTAAAGGAGACACTTGTGTTAATGACTGTTTAATAATCTCTAAATTTAATGTGGAAATGAGTGGATTTGGAGAAATAGGCGATGAGGTGTGTGGCCTAGAAGATTCAGGATGTAAATGATAAGTGGTACTTTGAAGTTTTGGTTTTAGGTCTTGATCAAATAAGTCTGAAGTGTTAGAATGCGAAGACGAACAAATGGTGGATGAAGGTTCTGAGGGCGAAGTGTCATCAAAAGTAATTAAATCCGCACAAGGTGGATTAGGTAGAGACCGGGAAATCGGGGGTAAATATAAAGAATTATCAGAAGAATTTAATGGAAAATTATCGGAAAAAGTTGCCATGTTGAAAAAGAGAGCACAGTAACAAAGAGTAAAAAAAGAGAAAAATTGAAAAAAGATAACAGTAAATAAATCAGGTGAGTTACTCTGCTACCATTTTGTGACGATTTATAGCAACAACGTATTGGTTGATTAAGATTCTTTGACAAGACGTTCAAGGAGAAAAGAGCTGGGACCAATTGGAGGTTAGTGGATGTAATAATAATAAGAAGAAAAGGTTAATCAAAACAGTATATTGTTTCTACAAAGGAAATCAATTTTAAATTTTACAACTCAAAATTTTGTAACTTGACACACAAAAGAAAACACTCATCGTGAATGACGTACATTAGAATAGAATCCCTAGACCATTTACAAGTTATAATACGTGACTAATCAAATGAACATGGTAACCTATAAGCCTCGGAGAATATGGACACAGATTTCCAAAAAGGTAAACAAAGAGAGAAGAAAGGCACGGGAAGGACCAAGGACGGGGATCACAATAATGGGAGTCGCCTGAGTATAAACATTGCCAAATGCAGGAACAGTTTTATGTGATAAGTTGTACCGTCCAGGCCACAAGTTCAATCACTCACCAACTCTTGAAATTGCATATTACTCGATGTTCAGTTGTTAAGGAAAAATATCACTCATATGAGGCTTAAAAGAAAACCGGCCACAGCAATGAAGATAACTCCAAAATCCATAGGAGAAGAATAATAGTGGTAATTATAAAATAAATACTCTGTTGCTCACCCAATACAGCAAATAAAAGAAGTGGAGCTTCCCAGCAAATACTGGGAAGTCCTCAGACGACCCTCCAACCACACTCGGAATCAGTGCTGGACTGAAGACCGAGTATGTGGGGGAAGCCTTTATACCGCTGCAGAAAGTTCCGGAAAAAGTACACAAAACGTCGAGAAATATCGGACACTGACGTAGCGGATGACGTAACCCAGAGGAGACTCAGTGTGTAGTCAGCAGTTCACCAGGACGGATGCACGGCGAGGCAGCAGAGAAAGTCCAAGGCCGGATAGATGAATGAAGTATCGGCGAGTATATGAACATAGATGGATGACGGTAGCCGAAAATAGGTGAGTGAAATTGGAGCGCATATGCCAGCACATTTGTTGGCATATTAAGAAAGTTTTTGATGTTTTCGTTACTCATAAAGAAAACAGGGAAAAAGAAAATGTAATCGATGTTAGTAAGTCATTTGAGTTCAATCCGGTGATGAAATAGTTTTCAAGGTGAATGAAGGAATTAAAGCAATGCCCATCCATGTGCATGTCATCATGTTTGGAGAACTAACCATTGATCATCCTTTAAAATCTGAAACTGTACATCCTGACGAATGAGTCATGTAGATGACGTCACATTTTATTTTCTATAAATGGATAAAATTGAAAGCTATCAGTAGCATTCATTCCCACTGAATGAAAAAACTAAAAATAACCTTATGGTGCCAAACAAAGACCCCGAAATAGAAGCGCACGAATTTTCTGATATTGTTGGTAAAAGAAACTTCGAAATAGACGTCACCAATTACTATCAGTTTATAGAATTTGATCAGCCTCTATTTATGTTTGTTGCTTTCCAAACCAACAGAAAGGGAAATCAACTGCTCGAATCATCGCGGTTCGACCTTGTCCAGCTACAAAACATATGTGTGAAATACGGTAGAGATGAAATATTTCCAGAGGAATCTTGGAATCTTGACTCTCCAAAACAATTCTAAAAGCTTACGATCCGTTTACAGATTTCAAGAGAATTACGCAACTAAACTCAGACGTAGACATCAGTCCTCGTTAATATATTCAATCGTATCCTATTTATATCATCAACATGAGTAAGCGTAGAAATGTTGTAACTGCTGCGAAAACAGATATGAAGTTGTGCGCTACATTTAATACTGCTACACCCGCCAACACACGGATGTATGTCAATATGTACGGAAAGAAGAATCTCATCTCTGACGCTTAACATAAACTACTTACAGAGAAGATTTAAACAGCACAAATGAATAAACTACAAAGCATTCTTGAGTTAATTACTGTATGTTTTGCTTCTTTGGTTGAGTTCATTAGAAGATGCAAGAAAGAAAATCATTCTAAGTAAGAATTTTTAAATTTAATGTTCAACAAATATTCGTCAATTTAATGTCTTCGTTCCACCAGTTGGTGCATTTGCAATAATACCTAAATTGCTTTTCCATGTACGCTTCAAGTTTCTTTTCCTTTGTAGTTGTTCAAATGGATTCATGGCTAAAAGTTCTGCCTACAGTTTGTCATTCCTATTCAACTTGTCATTAATTTTTATATTGTGTTCAATGTTCAAGAGCTCGGCTACTTTTTCTACAATAATTTATAGGGTAGAGCCTTGTCTTTGTAGTTGCTGTTAAAGACCTCAAACACCTCTTTCATTTTTTTATACTGTCGAGGCTCGGAAATTTCTTTGCGTGAAATAAGTCAACTAAAATATTGTGCATTCTCTTCTTTCGGTATGCAAAGTGGTTGTGTGGATTTTCACATCTGGAGAACAAAAATAACAACTGTAGCCAAGTTTACTCCAAGTCGTTCATGTCTCAGCTTCTTCTTCCGGTTCAACAAATATTTCGTTAGCGAAATGAAAAGGAAAACTAGAACAGATGAGATTTATTAATATTCGTTCCGATTCAGCTTGGTACATCATTTTAATTGGCGCTCTTTGGCTATTTCTCTCACCTCATTCGTTTTCAACCTGTGCAAACTTGCCATTTATTAAATATTATTTTTCTACTATTTTTTTAACCATCAACATCATTCGGTGTCCGATCAGCATTTCCAAAATATAGCACCTCCGATGGTCTTGTTGTTCGTCTCGATCAGGTCCTGTGTAGTGCAGGGATGTTCCAGTAGAGGACAGATGAGCAGGTGGTTCGGATCTTGTGTTACACCACACTCGCAGGATGCATCTCGATCAGCTGGAAGTATGGCCCATTTTTGCATGTTGGTCTTGCAGAGAGGTACGCCCACCCTAAGACGATTAAGTGATCTCCAAATAGGGTAGGACAGGTCATTTTCTGGAGCTAGCTCTTCCTTTGCAGGAGTATCAGACGGCAGCATGCTCTTCCACCTGGTGATGCGGTTAGACTCCAGTGGTTGAGTCCTGGCTCTTTCTCGACTTCAGCCTGGTGATCATGCAGTGGGTGGCGAGAATTGTTAGTCTGCTTCGTCCTCTCCGCATCAGCAGCAACAGCCCTTGTTTAATTTTCTACTAGAAAAATAATTATAAGTCGTGTGCAATTCGTCTCCCTGAGAGGAAAAATTTAGAAAAAATAAAATACAATAATCTATGGCTATAGCGTTTTCCCATATAAAACATGGGGTTTTGGAATTTAGGGCATAATCGGCAGTACTATACTACTAACATGTGATGGGGTGAGGGGGAAAAACCAAGTCATCTCTGTACAGTCCATGAAGGCCCACCAAGGGGTGGAAAGTAAAGGCTTCCACTATCATTAATCGATGGTGTAGAATGGTTAGTTCTACGCCCGGCCGCCTTTGCCCCCAGGATTTATCCTGGTACTCATTTTTGAGCAGACTGAATGAACCTCAGGGAATGTGCCCTCCAGAAGTGGAAATCTCATTTCTTAACGGGGATTCGAACCCACTCCTTTCCGGGCGAACCGACCACGCCCTTACCACCTCACCAGGCAGGGTGAGGTTAAACACGTCCATCCCCTAGTTCC
This sequence comes from Anabrus simplex, assembly GCF_040414725.1. Taxonomy (NCBI): domain Eukaryota; kingdom Metazoa; phylum Arthropoda; class Insecta; order Orthoptera; family Tettigoniidae; genus Anabrus; species Anabrus simplex. Next base: position 9,004,731 of record NC_090266.1, read on the forward strand.
GGGTCGCGCTCGCCTTCAGATCCTGGCTCAGTCCCGTGGTATTTGGAGGTGCTCGAATACGTCAGTCTCGTGTCGGTAGATTTACAGGTACGTAAAGGAACTCCTGAGGGATTAAATTCCAGCACTTCGAGGTCTCCGAATACCGAAAAACCTAAAGCCAATAGCAGTATTAAATGAATTACTATTACCACCTAATTTTTAAATTGAAGTAACAAAATATTTCTTGTTTAATTATTTACAAAATTATGTAAACGATGACTGGTTTTACTATAACCATTTTAATTTGGTTGATAAGGTTCCATACCCCTTCACTTCTTGACTCATCGCTGCGAATCGATAGCATGCCTGAGAAGCCCCGGCAACATTGAAATTTGAAAAAAAATTATATTTACGAATCTAAGTTCTGAATATATCTTAAACTATGTCTGTTTTCTGTGCAAAGAAGCTGTTGCTGTTCACTACTTACGGTGAGATCCACTTGTCTCGTTTCCTTCAGAGTTGTCAGTCACTGCAAAGGTTCACGTGCACACTGTCTACACATTAGTAGTCTGGTGTGGAGGGGTAGCAGCCTACGTAGACAAAAAGCCTAACGTTAGATGCTTTGAAACGTTCCGTGGTTATAGCCTCACTTACTTGAGAGAGGTAAATAAGTCTCGCTGTTAGGAAAATAGGTTGCACATTCAGAGTTTTCTTTGTTATCAATACGATAGTTAAGTTTTAACTAAAAATGTCATTTCAGAAACACCTACTACATCAAAACAAGAGCTACCTTCGTTGTCTGAAGTTATAATTACGCTAGAGCATCGAGATCAGTTAAAAACACCAATTGTTCCCCCTTTGCTCCTTACATAGAAAAACACTTTATAGGACACACCAACAATAACTACGGTATTCCCTATGAAGATGAAAGTGTAGATTCCGAGCTGTCAGCGGAGAGATGGCGTGGAATAAGTTTGAGTGGCGTCTTTAAAAGTAGGAAATATCACTATATGAAGATAAAGTTGGAATTCAAGAGGACAAATTGGGGCAAATATTCATTTATAGGAAGGGGAGTTAGGGTTTGGAAGAACTTACCAAGGGAGACGTTCAATAAATTTCCAATTTCTTTGAAATCATTTAGGAAAAGGCTAGGAAAACAACAGACAAGGAATCTGCCACCTGGGCGACTGCCCTAAATGCAGATCAGTGATTGATTGATTGATTGATTGATTGATTGATTGATTGATTGATTGATTGATTGATTGATTGATTGATTGATTGATTGATTGATTGATTGATTGATTGATTGATTGATTGATTGATTGATTGATTGATTGATTGATTGATTGATTGATTGATTGATTGATTGATTGATTGATTGATTGATTGATTGATTGATTGATTGATTGATTGATTGATTGATTGATTGAAACAATGCAATTGGTTCAGGTAGTATACACCATGAAATGAACCGCACAAAGCATTTCCCTCTCTCCTGAAAAATGATTTTGTTGCTTGCATCTTTATTCCGCGAAGATCTTCAATTACTTTATTGATGAGCCCATGCCCAGCATGCTTCCTCACTTTCTCATTGCACGTCTCTCTGTCTGCTTGCCTGCTCTTTTCGCAACCATGGCGAAGTCAGCTCGTTAGTTACCGTTTAATCAGTCGACACTGTCTCTTTGAGGGTCTCTTAGATAAACTTACTTGTTTATGATGTAGTCCTCAAGTTTAAAGCTCCGACAGAACAGGGACTTGTGTCCACTCAGGGGGTATTTTCTCTCAAATTTTATTTACAGCATTCGCATCTAAATTGAATAGAATGCTTTCAGTGAAAGTGTTTAGTGTCTTATTGCAAGCTCAAAACTTTACAATAGCATTGCACTTAGTATCAGTCCGGAATGACATGATGTCTTTACTCTGCAAATGTTGTTTTCTCACTGATGTGTTCTGAACGTTACAATTTGTAAATGTCGCACTTTTTCGGCGTGCAGTTCTGCACAACCAATCAAAGAATATACACACAAGGGGTAAGGAGCGTCTGATCATTCCCGTACTATTCCTCTGGCGAAAAGTTTGAAATAATGGGCACCTGATTTATGCAGATCGATAAATTAACATTTTGACGGTAGATACTCACGCAGCCATTACTTCTTTTCACAATACTTCACAAACGCTTGGTCTGCTCCTAACAAATAAGCTATCATAATTATAGACAGAATGCGATAAAGAATATAGTTTTCTTCCCACAGCAGTCCAAAATTATTTCTGATCCATTGCGTCTGCTTTTTATCTTCATATTTTTGCAAATAATGAGGGAATAAATACCGAACTCATGAATTTTGGTGCCCACAACATAGCGCAATTCAACGCAGCTACCTTTGTAAACACGAATGTATTTCCTATCAGTGTCTTTGTCATAAAGAAATAAGAAGCATGAACCTCTATAGCGCAATATCTTATCGACAAAGTACAATATTCCCACTCATAACATATATAAAACTTGATAGCGAATAGCGAGTAAGTCTAAATATGCATAATCATGTCCAAGTGACCACTGCATGTCAAAACAGCGTGACCTTAGTATAAAACATGTTCAGTCCCGCTATCGTGTCCCACGCATTAAAAGAAGCTCTAGATTAAAATTTCGAGTCTGATGTCCAACTCCACCTCATTTCCAATTTTACCTTCTCTTCCACCTCAACTTCCACCTCCACATCCGCATCCATCTCAACAGCCGCAGCCACCCGTACTGAAACTCAACCTCTTCCTCCGCCTCCACCTCAAACTCAGCATCCGCACAGCCTCCAAACCTGCTCTACCTTCATCTGTATCTACCTTCATATCAACGACCACCTCCTACTTCTCCTCCGAGTCCTTAGTCCTTTAGCCCCTTAGAACCACTTAACCCTTCAGTGCTCTTTAGCCTACTCCCATAACAACAATGTATATTCGCAGTAGCTCAACTCCGAGGTCTTGAATACTGCTGAGGAGCCACCTTGGCTAGTAGCCCGGGCATCAGTTTCCAAAACAAAGGCCGATGAAACAAATAGGTTCTAAGTTACAAGTTGTGAGCTTTAAAGTGAGGCCTAATAAGAATAGTGTATATTAGCCCTTGCCTCAGTTCCGAATACTTAGGCCGGAAAAAAGGCACTAATTTAAAATTAGTGAGCCCTGGGGTATACTTTAGGCCCAGTGTAGAGCAGCAGTCTTGAAAATAGTCATTGCGTCAGTTCCCGAAACTTAGGCAGATTAATTTTATAGATCCTAAATACAAAGTATGATCCCTTCAGGTAGCTCTTTAAAGTTAGGCCCATAATAATAGTGTATAGCCAGCATCCTGCCTACTTTGGTTAAGCCTAGTAGGTTAAGCTTGCAATCTTAGGCATCATAATCACGTCTGTTGAGTTAAAGCCACTGTGTTGTTGAATCCGAGCCTGTAAGGTTAAGCCTGGAACGTAGCCATTGATGGGTTATGATGTCACATGAGATGAAGCATGCATTCTTAAACATCAGCCCCCATTAAGGTCGAAACCTGTTCTAAGCCTCCACACGTAGTCAGCCACGACCACTTTTCAAATCGCCCTGTTTGTGACGTAATTGCCACGTCCCTTAATCAAATTTTCTGAGCTTGTGACGTCATAGCTATGCCCTGTGACGTTACACGCTCAAAGGTCAGTTCAAAGCAAACCGCACGTCACGTGAGGTTAACGCCCTTTTAACTTTAAGCCCGCACACGTAGCCAGCGTCATGTGAGGACTTTATAAATTTCCCTCCCTGTATAACGTACCTACCAAGACTGGTCTAGAATCGGCATAGATATCCCACTGAGATTGTTCCAGAATCAACGTAAGTGCCTAATGTCGGTTTTTACAATATTCAAACTACGATAGCTAATAAAGTACTTGTACATTTACATTATAATTTCTTCTAGTTTTATTTTATTGCCCCTAGCTGTTGGTCCATTTGAAAATGTAACTTTCTGAAATAATACGTATTCCAATCTGTGTGTGGTCTACAATTACACCTCATTTATATTAAAACTGCACATCGAGAGCAGCGTCCAATCAGAAATATTTGGGGTGCAAGCTTCAGTTGATTCGCCCTGTATAGCAATTTGCATACTTTGTTTACACATATAACTGCATTGGCAGTCATACAGACCTTAATGGTATATTCTAATTTTGCTGTAATGCGTGTGACTTTCATACATAAATTAATAATAATGAAACAACCCTCACTTACCGCCTGAAGCAAGGGGAAACATCACTGTGCATCAGTCCATTACCTGAAACGAAACCAATTTCCAGTCAGTACAAACCATGGTGAGGTAAAAACTTCTGCGTTTCTGGCTGCCAACGTTTCCAATTGAGCTGAGAACTCACATTTGTCTTTCTCACTAGTACTCTAGTAGTCACTTTTCATCTTTCACACCCTGAAGTGATCGAGGGATTTCCGGTAAGGTTCTTGATTGGAACACACATCAGAGAGAGTGTACCGTTTAAAAATGATCGTTGCTGCACTTTGTGGACGGATGACCAAGCCTCGCACACGTCCACGTTTAAATCTGCGTGAGGGCATTAACACACACTTCATTTACGTACACACCACAATTACACGCTTTTTATGGATCTTTAGCGGTTTCATTTTGCGGCAAAAATGTTTTAGTGGAAGGTTCTTTATTTCGCGAAGAATATTATTCCTGAGTTACGCAGAGCGATTTTGAAATCCAGAATGGTAAAGACAGAGTCACCTTGTGCTCTATGAACTGAGCGACAGCTGGAAGCCAATGACCTTTCCTCACTTGACGGATTCCATACAGGGAGGAGGTATAAGGTAGGGGGTCGTATAATGGAAATATAAACTTCTAGACCGTTGAGGACTACGACGGAAGTAACCTTAAAGCTTTACACCTAATTAGTAGTGCAATACGCGTTATAAAACAATGGGAGCTGAATCGGAATTTTCCCACGAGGTCATTCACTCCTGGCAAGGTCATTAACCCATGACGTCACGGCCACGTGCTATTGTTTCCAAACAAGACCACGTGCTCGTGAAATCTGTCATCTTGACAGCTGTCATCTTGACAGACCCTAACCTCACTTTCATGTTTTCGGATGGAATTTTGAATATGTGTGCATTGCTAACCTCACTGCTGCCATCTTGACAGGACCTAAATCCGTGCTCTTGCTTTGGCGCTCCATTTTGAACGATCCTTAAATCACTGCTGTCATCTTGACAGGTCCTAACTACGTGCTCGTGTTGGGAGCGGTATTTTGAAAGACTCTAACGTCACAGCTGTGCAGGCGCAGAATTTAGGAAAAAAACGACTTTGGGCCTAACTATACAGAACATAGTTTTACGGCCAGATGCCCTACCCGACACAACTTTGAGCGGCCTAACCTCAGAGTACGCTAGATTTAAGGCTAGCTGCCCTTCTGGACACCATCTTGCCGGATACCCCTTCCCCGACACCATCTTGGAGGGGCCTAAACTCATAGGGTTCTAGTTTAAAGGCTAGATGCCATTCCCGACGCCATCTTGCCAGATGTCCTTCTTGATACCATCTTCTAGTGGTCAAACCTCACAGAGTCCTACCTTTAAGGATAGTTACACTTCCCGACGCCATATTTCCAGACGCCCTTCTCGACACCATCCTGGAGTGGTCAAACATCACAGAGTCCTAAATTTAAGGCTAGATGCCCTTCCTGACACCATCTTAGAGAAGTAGTATAATAGGACAGTTCGGCCGCCGCCTCCGATTCCGGCTCTCGGGAGAGGCCTCCGATTCCCGCGGGAAATTTGAATTTTGGCGGGAAATTTGAATTTTGGCGCGAGATTTGAATTTGTAAACAAAGCCACGTGCGTTTTGACAGCTGTCATCGACAACAACGCATCGCTATCCTCACTACTGCCATCTTGACGGGCTTAAACCTCAGTGGTACCAACTTAACCTAACTAGCGCGAGATTTGAATTGGTAAACAAAGCCACGTGCTTTTTGACGGACACGTGCTTTTCGACAGACAACAACGCATCGCTAACCTCAGTACTGCCATCTTGACGGGCCTAAACCTCAGTGGTATCTACTTAACCTCACTAGCGCGAGATTTGAATTTGTAAACAAATCCACGTGCTTTTTGACAGGTGTCATCCACCATCTTTAAACTACAGAGCACCGTGCTGCCCTCTTTATCGCAGTAGCTGCAAATTCGTCACCTGTCATCCGCAGTGCTGCTATCTTGGCGGGCCTAAACCTTAGTGCTACCAACTTAACCTCACTAGCGCGAGATTTGAATCGGTAAACAAATCCACGTGCTTTTTTGACAGCTGTCATCAGCCATCTTCAATCTAGAGAGCACCGTGCTGCCCTCTTTAGCTAGATACCTTTGAAATGTGGTGGCAGGCTATTCCACATGACAGCAGCCATCTTTAATCAAAAGAGCACCGTGCTGCCCTCTTTCCGGCGGTGGCAAATTCCACGTACTCTTGTTTGGAAACAAACTCGCGTGCTTTTTTCTGACAGTTGTCATCCGCCATCTTGCATCACAAACCTCAGTGCTGCACTCTTTAGCTAGATACCTTTGAAATGTGGTGGCGGCAATTTGAAAAATTCAATGTGCTCTTGTTTGGAAACAAAGCCACGTGCTTTTTTGACAGCTGTCACCCGCCATCTTGATCAATAGAGCACTGTGCTGCTATCATGCGGGCAATTTCGTCAGCTGTCATCCGCCATCTGTAATCCACAGGGCACCGTGCTTCCCTCTATGTTGTAGCGGGCAATTTGAAAAGTTCTGTTAGCTGTCATCCGCCATCTTTAATCAAGAGAGCACCGTGCTGCCATCTTTAGCTAGATACCTTTGAAATGTGGTGGCGGCAAATTGAAAAATTCCACGTGCTCTTGTTTAGTAAACAAACTCACGCGCTTTTTGTCAGCTGTCATCCGCCATCTTACATCGCAAACCTCAGTGCTACACTCTTTAGGTACATACTTTTGAAATATGGTGGCGGAAAATTTAAAAAGAAAAATTCTACAGCAGCCATCTCTCGACGCTAATTGCACAAGATGGTGGCTATACATGACTCCTTAAAGGTGCTTATGCAAGATGGCCGCTATACATAGGTTCTTATGAGACACCCTTGGGATGCTTGCGCAAGATGGCGGTTATACAAGGCTCCTTATGAGACACCCTAGGGATGCTTAAGCAAGATGGCGGTTGCTCTTATGAGGTGGCTTAAGGGACCTTGCACAAGATGACTAGAGACGCCCTAAGGATGCTTGCGCAAGATGGCGGACGCAAGATGGCGGCTATACACGACTCCTTATGAGACCCCTTAAGGGTGCTTGCGCAAGATGGCTGCTGCTCTTATGAAGAAAGCTAGCTTAGAGGCTAACGTGTCGTGCTAGTTCGATTCATTAAATTTGGGGCTTAAATGCAAAATGTTAAATATATCTAAAACGGTGCATCGTAGAGCAAAAAGGACAAAATGTTTCTGCCCAATACCTCGGTTCGCAGTATGAGGAATATGATAGCATAAGAAAAACATAGTCTAATGATGAGATCAACGGTTCGGTTCCTACTTAGGCCCTTCGGCATTCGCTCTGTTTTAGCTTGTATTGAAGCAAGTCTTCGAAACATGATGAGGTCTAGCTACGGTAGAGAGTATAACGTGCCGTGCAGGTTCGATTCATTAAACTTGGGGCTTAAATGCAAAATGTTAAATATCTCGAAAACGGTGTACCGTAGAGCAAAACGGACAAAATGTTTCTACCTAATACCTAGGTTTGCAGTATCAGGAACAAGAAAAACATAGTCTAATTATGAGATCGACGGTTCGATTCCTACTTAGGCCCTTTGGCATTGGCAGCTATCTAATTCTACAAGATGGAGCCTATACATAGCTTCTTATGAGACAGCTTAAGAGCGCTTACACAAGATGGCTGCTGCTCTTACAGTATGAGACGCCCTAGGGTTGCTTGTGCAAGGTAGCAGCGACAAGACGGTGACTATACACAGCTCCTTATGATACGGCCTAGAGGTGCTCACACAAGATGGTGGCTGCTCTGATGAAGAAAGCTAGCTTTGCATCGTGCAGGTATCTTTACAGCACTAAACCTCATACCGTTGAAATGTGGTGGCGGGTAATTTGAAAAATTCTACGTGCTTTTCTCTTAACAGCAGCTATCTTTAAACAATAGCGGCTATACATAAGCTGTTAAGGCCTTCTCTTATGTCAAGGCATAGCTCTATCGAACAAGTTTAAACTTGCATCGGGATAGCTAGAGTAAGCACGTGCTGCAGTGATGACGTCATTATGCATGTTTAGACTTGCAAATCACTAAAGAAATATAACAAGACTTGAATCGAACACTGCACTCTATGCTGTTAACTTTATCATGTGATCGGAACATTGATTGAAGTGTTTAGAACACTAAATAAGTGATCAAGACTAAAATAGAACACTGTACTCGATACAACATGTGTTTAGAACATGTCAGGGGATACCTTTGTTCTAAGAAGATTAGATTAACGCACATTCCTTGTAGGGATAATAGGCTAAAGAGCTAATGGGCAAAAGGGCAAAAGGGCTAATGGGCTAAAGGGCTAAAGGGCTAATGGGCTAAAGGGCTAAAGGGCTAGGGTGCCTCTCCTCTCTTTATCCGGGCTTGAGACCGGCCCTACAACTAGAGGCGGAGTTAACACCCTAAGGAAGGGAGAATGTTGGGAAATAATCTATACGAATATAGCTACTCGATCGACTATATACTACAGATGGATGATTTAGGTGAGGATAAGCTCTTACTTAATAATACGTACACGACGTAATTCATGCTCTATTTCAAAAATATCTTCTTTTTACTGTGTGTAACCAGCATCATGATAGGCTCTTAGCAGTTGTAATAATAATAATAATAATAATAATAATAATAATAATAATAATAATAATAATAGCATGCGGTCTCGGAAAGGAACAAGAGAGTTTGGCAACATTTTACGGTTTTTACATTTTTTCAATAACACAGCGACACAAATATGATAATTACTTTAATATAATTCTCAGTACAGTATGGAAGTAAGTGAAAGTGTGCTGTACTTGCATACGTCAAACATCTGGTCTACCTACACGGTCTCGTTCGAGGCTTCACGCAGAGCATACATCTACATACAAAATTCTCATTCCCCCTCCCTTTTCACATGTAGGTACCTCAGGTGAACAAAATTAAATTCTAAAAATGTGAATGAAAAATTCAACTCGTGTTTTTGCAATATCTAGGTGAATGAAGTGTGCGGTTTGCTATATCTACTGCGCGTGTATGTGTGTAAGGGCTAGCTCACAGCATTTGCTTGTGGCACAAATATTTTTTCTATGTAACAATCAATTCCGTATTTTTACGTTAGAGAGTGCAAGCAAATTAAATGTGTGCGTGTGTGTGTAACACTAGAGAAAATGAGAAGTGGTTTACAGCGCTGTTGTTATCTTACACATTGTTTTCTACTACAGTACACAGTTTCAGTGTCCGATTCCATGCATATAATTTTGTTATTTATTTATTTATTGTGTTATGTGTTTGTGCCACGAATCATGTTTAGACAGCTCGCGAAATAAGGATTAAGGTAGTCTGAGTCTTTTTATGCCAACACTAAACAAAGAGATCAGGGTTCGAATCCCATGTCTGTAATAGAGACCTTTTTTATGTTACGGTGACGATGTGTTGCATGTAATAGAGATTTTTTATTTTGGCAATTAACAGAGAAACTGGGTTCGAATCCATGACTGTAATAGAGAGATGTTTTCTTTATTCTCTTACAGTGACTATGTGTTTGTGAGCTTGCGAAATAAGGAAAGAGCTAGTTTGCCGTTCAGTTTTAGTGTTCGAATCCATGTATATTTGTAATTTATAAGTAAGGTAAGATAACAACAGACTGTGTAAGTTCTGAACACAAAAATGTTGCCATCTTGCTCTTAGTGGAGGACACAGCACAATGCATATCCGGTCCTCTGTAACACGATTGGATCTGTAAAGATTGCTTGTGCTCTGTTCGATAAGGAGAGGGCGGTAACGCTATGACGTCCCCGGATGGAGACATAAAGCCAACAGGTTTGATTGTCGACATGTTTAGTCTTGTTCAGGAGGGGAGGTCACGCGTCCCATGGAGGCGTAATGCCTTGCGCAAAATGGTGACTCTCACAAGATGACGTCGGGAAGGGCACCTCGCTGTGTAAGTTCGGACCCTTCCAATATGGCATCGGGAAGGGGAGGGGATCCGGCAATATGGTGTTGGGAAGGGGCATCTTTCCACGCTGTAAGGTTAGATCCCTCTAGGATGGTGTCGGGAAGGGCATGTCGAGAAGAACAGCTAGCCTTAAAACTCGGATCCTCTCAGGTTAGGCCCCTCTAAGATAGTGTCGGGAAGGATCATGTCCAGAAAAACTATGGTCCTCTGAAGTTAGGATTCTCCGTGATGGTATCGGGAAGTGCATCTAGCCTTAAAACTAGGACTCTGTGATGTTTGAACACTCCGAGATGGTGTCGAGAAGGGCATTTGGCAAGATGGCGTCGGTAAGGGCATCTAGCCTTAAAACTACGAACCCGTGTGGTTTGACCACTCCAAGAGGGTGTCGAGAAGGGCATCTGGCAATTTGGTGTCGGGAAGGGCATCTGGCCTTTAAACTAGAGTTTAGGCTCCTCCAAGATGGTGTCGGGGTAGGGCTCTAATTTGGTGTCGGGAAGGGCATCTGACCGTAAAACTAGTTTCTGTGTAGTCAGGCCCCCAGTCGTTCTCTTTTCCAAATTCTGCGCCTGCAGTTGTTCAAGTCCCCGTCAGGATAACAGCTGTGAGGTTAGGTTCTTTCAAAATTCCGCGACAATCACGAGCACGTGTTTAGGACTGTCAAGATGACAGCAGTGAGGTTAGCCATGCACACTTATTGAAAATGCACGCCAAAGTAGTGCACGTGGTTTTGACCTGTCAAGATGACAGAGGTGAGGTTAGGATCGTTAAAAATTCTGCGCCAAAACAAGTGTACGGTGTTAGGACCTGTCAAGATGGCAGCAGTGAGGTTAGCCATACGCACTTTATTCAAAATTCCGCGCGAAACACGAAAGTGAGGTTAGCGTCTGTCAAGATGACGGTTGTCACGAGCACGTGGTCTTGTTTGGAAACAATAGAACGTGGCGGTGACGTCATGGTCACGTGACCTGATGTTATGGGGCGAATGACCTTACCAGCGGTAAATTACCTCGTGGGAAAATGCTGATTCAGCTCCCATTGTTTTAGAACCGGAATTCTTCTACTACTCACCTAGTCCTATACGTAAACGTTCCACTCGAAATGTGCATTTTCAGCATTCGTAGAAATATGCTCTGTATTATTTAATCTTATATATTTACATTTTCTGGTGAACCTAACCATAGACTTCCATCTTCCAGTTCCTAAAAGAAGTGCTGTGGGCATCTACGAAATTCCATTGGTATTAGCCTTCTCAACTTCGAACCCCCGTAGTACTCGAGTTTCTGTACGTATTACAAACACGAAAGTTTTGTTCCTCCTATAGGTTGACTAGCCTCTCCACGAGAAAACCACGCAGTACCTAATTTCGGATCTCTCACCGGATCTGCTCTATGCCATTCTGTAATTACAGGTATTGAAATGCAGACACACGCTGCATAGCCTTACGAAGCACATTTTATTAGCTACTAGTACCCTTTCAGGTTTGTTTCCACGATAATCAATCACCTTCTTGAAGATACCGCACCCAGCATGCTACTTCAAATTCCCCCAGCACGTTCCTGCATCTTTCAGCGTCTGCTGTCCCGCTCTCGTTACAGCCAGAATAAGTGTTTCTAATGAAGTCAACTCGTTATTTTCAGCTTCGTGGTACAGTGTAATGAGTTGACATATGCGACACTCTCACTGAAGGTCTCCTAGCTAAACTCAATTGTTGATGATGTAGACGATATATATGATACTCTGAGAGAACAGAAATTATCTCAGATACACGTTCAAACCTTGTCGAGTAAAATTGCTTAATTTATTTTATTTTTGCAAGCATAAAACTTTACGATCGCCATTTCAACAGCGCTACACTTAGTATCAGATGAAAATGACATGATGCCCTTACTCTACAAGTGCTTCTCTCCCACAGATGAGATTTTAACACCGCAAAATTACCTCCCGGCATGCAATGTTGCACAACAAATCAAAGAACGCACACACTGCGTTTCGGCACTTTGCAATTAGAAAATCGCTTGTAACGATGGACATCCTAATTACTGGAAGTCGATAAGTTTACATGTGGATGGTAGATACTCGAGCACCCATTCTTTAAATTCATAGCCCTTTATAAACATTAAATATGCTCCAAACAAGTAAGCCCTCATGGTCAAAGCAAGAAAGATATAAGGAATAACTTTCCCCGATCGCAAGTCCATATTCTCTTCTCTTAAATCCATTGTATTTGCTTTTTATCCTCATCTGTTGCAAACAGTAAGGGAAAGGTGCGCTAAATTCTAAAAACACGACTTTTGAAGACGACAGCACAGAGCAATCTAACACAGCTACTTCTTGTTTAAGCCTTCACCTCTCTAGCACAGTATTCCATCAACTTGGTGAAAGTTCTTATCATATTTAAAGACATAATCTTGCGACGAAGAGACCGTTATAGCAAATAAGGTCAAACATGCACAATCTTGTCCACGGGATCATCGCACATCGAAACCTGTGATAGTAGCAAGAATTTAATAACCCACCTCCTGTCACCTTGATGTCAAGTAAGTAATAACCTCTTTTAGAAAGAAAGTTGTGTGAAGGTTTTCAGTTGTAAGGACGAGGGTTTAATCTCCGACTGTCGTAAAATCCTCAGTAAGCTACCAGAAGTCTCTAGAATTCAAATCTCTATGTCCGACGGTTACAGTCAGAATCACCTAAATCGAACGTAGAATAGCATTTAAAGGTCATCTAATAGGATAGCGCAGCAGGGAAGTTCGCTCTGTGCGTTAAGAAACCCGTGAGCAGATAAGTCGCAAGTGCTTTACTAACACAAATATAAGGAGAAGGAGGAGAAGCAACATGAATCGAACTCTTAAACTCGAATTTTAAAAGCGTACACTACTTAAGCCGGGAGTTGAACAAAACCTCGTAAGTTGAAAGTTCTTCGAGGACACGAACTAGTGTCTGCGAGGTTAAGCACGAGAGTCGGAACTTATGCTTGACAGGTTAATGAACAAAAACAGAGAGGGGCGTCTAACCGAAAATCTGAATACGTCATCTATGATTCCAAACAGAGAAAAGTAACCATCCACAAAACAATGGCTCTTTCATAAACCCGTAACAGAGAAGAACATCCAGCTCTACAACGTTAAGCACAATACGCGTAACATTATAAACTGAGAAGGGAGGCTGACTGTAAATCTTTCATTCATCAACACAAATTGGGAATAGAAGACGATTCATACTTTATTATTTGGCCCCGTGCCAGCTCTCCAGAGTTAGTCACATAAGAGCTATTAATTGTAGCATTCTTGCATAGCATTAGCTCAGATCCGAGACGTGGATGTAACGCTAGCTCAGCTCCGAGATCAAGAGGTAGCCCTGTGTCAAATCCATGGAGTTAGCTTCAAAAGGGCAATATATAGAGTCCACCTTGGATAGCATTACCTAAGGTTCGACACGTGGATGTAACGCTAGCTCAGCTCCGAGATCAAGCGGCAGCCCTGTGTTAGATCCCTGGAGTTAGCTTCAAAAAGGCAATATATTGAGTCCATACTGGATAGCATTAGCTCAGGTCCGAGACTTGGAAGTAACCTTAGCACATTTCCGAGCCCTTGAGGTAGCCTTCACTCAGTGCCAGGTCCCTCTCGAGTTACCACCATAAGAACAATATAGAGCAGCTTTTGTTCGATAGCACAAGCTCAGCTTCGCAACCCGGAGGTAACCCAAACTCAACTACAAGAAGTGGAGGTATCCTGAACTCATCTCCGAGGTACGGAATTAACTCTGTGCCAGGTACCTAAATTTAGTCTCATGAGATATATTACCTAATAGTGCATGCACAGGCAGGTCAGTAACCATTTATATTTTATTGTTTTGAGAAGTGTGCTGACCGCGCCCAGCCAAAAAAATTGCCAACTGCCGGCCAGTGAGAAATCATTCCGTAGGCTCTGGCAATCGGCGGCTGGCACAAGTTGCACTCTTTTTCTCGCTCATATAAAGATAGAGTGCTCCTGCCTCACGTGCGCCTTCCTCTCTCCACCTCCCTCCTCGCGCTGGGTGTTAAACAGAAGAAGACAGTCTTGGTGGAAAAGAAGAAAACAGAAGCACTTGATAAAAAAAGTCATTGGAAACACATGCTGAAATAAATACGATTGTGTAATACAGTGGAATTGTTGCCTGATTTTTTAACTTGGTACGGTAATCCTACTGTACAACAGGTCCTAACTTAACTAGTAACAATCATGGTCTAGGATATAGTAGAGAGGAGAGGTTCTCTAATAAAATTCAACAAACGTTTTAAACTACATCCTCCTTCTTATTTAATGAACTGGAAATGTTACTGAAACCAAGCTATTTGATCTACAGTTTATTACCACGACAACGCATAACATGTAGTATTAAACAGTGATCAGGATTTTTTTAAGCTCTTCGATATAGAATCCTCCTTCGATAGGCTGTCCTGAAAGATCGTGAAGTAAATACGTACATGGATTAGTAAGCCTAACACTGTTGATTTGAAAAATTTCTATGCACCAGTTAGGGGTGTGACCGTTTAAGAGGACAGACATGTGTTTGCAGATGCGAAAAATGTCACCTTTCTGAAATCGTTGGCGTCGTGGATGAGCTGTCTTCATCACATGATTAATAACATCTATGCGTGTTGTACTCTTAGTAAGAAGACGCAGATTTGTGCCTATGGTGCGATTAGGATTACTGTTATAGGCGGACACAAGTTTAGTAACGAGATCAATCCAGCGGTAAGAGACTTGAGCTGAAAATACTCGCAACATCTTTCTTTAGCGTGCAATTAATGCATTCTACAACGATTACTTTCAGACTGCTGCGTGTAGAATAATGATGAATGCCGAGTGCCTTGAAATTAGAAGAAAATCGTTGCTATAAAACTCTTTACTTTTATCTGTTTGTAGAAGATGTGGGCAGCGTTTTGATTGTTGAACAATACGTTTGAAGGCCCCTTTGACATGAGCTGCTGTCTTAGATCTCACGGGTTGGACAAAAGCAAATTTAGAGTGCACATCGTCGGTGGTAAATAGATACTTATACCCATTATTGCCATAGATCACGTGTGACGACAAGTCTGCGACGGTAGCTTTGATAACCTATTTCTAGAACATCTGATTTCTGACCTTGTGAGGCTCTCAGAAGTTGCAAAAGTTCTCCTAATGGTGACAGTACATGTGAAATACTCTTCTGTCCTCTTGTAGCGTCAATAGCAAAAATAATAAGTTATATCACATTCTTGTCAGGAATCCCTTAGAAGAGGAGTTCCAAGAGTCCTTTAATAGGTTTAAAGTTAAATATTTTACGAAATGGCATTTGGCATAAATCTTTAAGTCAGCATTATCTATACAAAACAATAGCAAATGCCGCAGGTTCCGTCGGTTTGTCCTGCGAAGAGTTTTTCTATGTAAGGAGCAAAGAGTGAACCATAAGTGTTTTGAATACTAGATCACGATATTCTGGTGAAATCATAACCTCAGACAAGGAAGGTAGAACTTGTTTTGAAGTGGTAGGTGTCTCTGCAGTCCTAAACTTAGATAGTAAGGAATCGTTAAGATTTTCTTCCTCTCCTTTCTCTTCCTCCTCCTCGTCTTCTTCTCCCTCATCCCGCTTCTCCTTATGGTGGGATGTTGACATGGTAACAGAATATTTCGATGATGGACTTGAATAAAAATCTATTTTATTGGTGTACCGAGTGCTGTTTTTGAAAAGAAGTCAATATCTCCTTAAACACGTTTAAACTCTTTAAATTTGAATCGAATATTTTTTCGCGTGTATGATGCCTTGTGCAATCTCATTGCTTGATGTTAACTTGATG
Organism: Anabrus simplex; assembly: GCF_040414725.1. NCBI lineage: Eukaryota > Metazoa > Arthropoda > Insecta > Orthoptera > Tettigoniidae > Anabrus > Anabrus simplex. The sequence continues at coordinate 9,020,764 of NC_090266.1, forward strand.
TCGTTTCCAGATCAAGTGCAGTATGTAACCGCTATGTTAATGATTATAAAATTAACAAACTCATTGCGATACCATCCATAATGAACATCACAAGCCGTAATGTCGCAATGAGCAACATGTTGCACACAGACGTTTAAAGCCATTGAATGTTATATCAGTGTTAACATGATCGCCATGTTGCGCTCACCTTGTCGAAACAGCACGCGTCAACTGCTTAGCACACGGTCATCGGTTTGAAATAAATGAAAAGCAGTATACATATTTATGACTCACCATACTAAATTATACAAGAAAACGTCTTGCTGTTCTGTAGTGACGTTATCAAAGAACATAATAGAATTGGGAAGCACATCATCTGGCGGCAGTACCTCAAACCAACTTTGACCGGATCCTATATGACAAGTTGTAGAATACCAACGCGGTTGGTTGAGTGACTTCACACGAAAATATTAACATTCTGGAAGTGTATGCCATTTGATGAGAGAGTAAGTGCGGGTTAAAGACTTGACTTGCCGTAATTAGTATAAGTCAGGGGTTCGAGCACCACAGCCACCATACGCTCTCGGGAGAGGCTTCCACCTCATTGACTACATGTTAACCTTACATCCGCTATCTTGGAGGGGCTTAACCTTAATTTTTAAGCGTAAGAGAGCTAGCCTAACCTCATGAAGGAGCCTAACCTTAATTTTACGACCGGATGCCCTTCCAGACGCCAAGTGCACAAGATGGCGCTATACACAGCTCCTTGTGAGACACACTAAGGGCGCTTGCGCAAGATGGTGGCCGCAAGATGGCTTCTATACATAGGCTCTTATGAGACTCCCTAGGGACGCTTGAGCAAGATGGCGGCTATCTAATTCTACAAGATGGCGACTATACATAGCTTCTGATGAGATGGCCTAGGGGTGCTCGCACAAGATGGCTGCTATACTTAGAATTTATGGGACACCCTAGGGACGCTTGTGCAAGGTGGCGGCTATACATGGGCTTTTATGAAGAAAGCTAGCTTAGAGGCTACTGCACAAGATGGCTTCTGCTATTATGAAGATCCTTATGCATGCGGTGGAGGGCAATTTGAAATTCCACGTGCTCTTGTTTGTAAACAAAGCCACATGCTTTTTAACAGCTGTCAGCGACCATCTTTAATCAACAGGGCATCGTGCTGCCATCTTTAGCTACTACCTTTGAAATGTGGTGGCGGGCAATTTGAAAAAATCCAGGTGCTTTCTTGACAGTGGCCATCATTAAACAACAGAACATCGTGCTGCCATCTTTAGCTACTATCTTTGAAATGTGGTGGCGGGCAATATGCAAAATTCCACGTGCTTTCTTGACAGCGGCCATCTTTAATCAACAGAGCGTCGTGCTACCATCTTTACCTACTACCTTTGAAATGTTGTAGCGGGCAATTTGAAAAATTCTACGTGCTTTTTGACAGCTGTCAGCCACCATCTTTAACTACATGCACATGGCTTTCTGCTATTTTGGTACGGAATTTAAAACCAAGATGTCGTTTTCAACACTCAGACTTTGTTGACATACTTACGAAGCTGCTGTTGCCTACATCAAGTATTCAGAACATGTGAGAGAGATACTTTTTTTAATAGATTCGAACAGACTAGAATCGAACAACAGGTGTTCAGGACATGTTTACTGCTTAGCAAGAGATATTTCACTTAGAGAACTTATTTTTAAACCAAGCTGCTGTTTTCAACACCCTAAGACTTTGTTCACATACTTACGAAGCTGCTGCTGTGAACACAGTTTAGAAAATTAGAAAGCCAATTACCAACGTGATTATGGTTAACCCACGCATTTGTCGCCAAAGGGCATTACAGTCTGAAGTTTGAGGCTGAAACTAACTAGACATGATCCAGGGACTTCGGTGCTGAGAGCTGACGGGGAGATTGAGTCTGAACTACTGCGGAGCTAAATTTAGGACGTACACAGAGATTACATCGGGTATCGTTAGCGGGCACTTTTCAAGTTGTAAATAGCGAGTTCATTGTTTTTACAAGTTCGCGACACAAAGGAACTTATCTTGATACTGAATACCTAATGTAGTGCAGGAATTTAGTTCTTTACATTCGCTACTCCTGCAGGCATAACGTTGCATTGACTACGCATTAACCTTCCAGGACTTGACATGGTACTAGGATGATGGTGTAAGGCGTGAAGGGGCACAAGATGGCGGCTATACACAGGCTCTTATGAAGAAAGCTAGCTTAGAGGCTACTGCACAAGATGGCGGCTGCTCTTATGAGACGGCTTAGAGGCTACTACACAAGATGGCGGCTGCTCTTGTGGGACGGCTTAGAGGCTACTACACAAGATGGCGGCTGCTCTTATGAGACGGCTTAAGGGCGCTTAAGGCTCTTATGAAGAAAGCTAGCTTAGAGGCTACTGCACAAGAAGGCGGCTGCTCTTATGAGACGGCTTAAGGGCGCTTGCGCAAGATGGCGACTATACACAGGCTCTTATGAAGAAAGCTAGCTTAGAGGCTACTGCACAAGAAGGCGGCTGCTCTTATGAGACGGCTTAGAGGCTACTACACAAGATGGCGGCTGCTCTTATGAGAAGGCTTAAGGGTGCTTGCGCAAGATGACGACTGCTCTTATGAGACGGTTTAAGGGCGCTTGCGCAAAATGGCGGCTATACACAGGCTCTTATGAAGAAAGCTAGCTTAGAGGCTACTGCACAAGAAGGCGGCTGCTCTTATGAGACGGCTTAAGGGTGCTTGAGCAAGATGGCGACTGCTCTTATGAGACGGCTTAGAGGCTACTACACAAGATGGCGGCTGCTCTTATGAGAAGGCTTAAGGCCGCTTGCGCAAGATGGCGACTATACACAGGCTATTATGAGACGGCTTAAGAGCGCTTGCGCAAGATGGCGACTGCTCTTATGAGACGGCTTAAGGGCGCTTGCGCAAGACGGCGACTGCTCTTATGAGACGGCTTTAGGGTGCTTGCGCAAGATGGCGACTGCTCTTATGAGACGGCTTAAGGGCGCTTGCCCAAGGTGGCGGCTATACACAGGCTCTTATGAGGCTAACACCTAGAGCGTGGGTCAGAGCATGATCGCAGATATGCATAGGCTCTTATGGAGAAACCCGGCACAGGGGTAACATAGGAATTAAGGTGACGGCCTAAATCTGATTGGGCAAGATGGCGGCCGCGTACAACTTACTAGTGCTAGGGAACTTGAAGCAAGATCGTCACTATACATTGGTTGTATCAGACTAACTTTGGACTAGGAGCTAATGGCGATACATTGTTCTTATATGACCAACTCTACAGAGCTGCCTCAGGGGCTCACAACTTGTAACTTCTCACCTATTAGTTTGATCAGCTTAGCATTCGAGAAATGAGACAAGGGCTACTATGCAAGATGACTGCTATACTCTATTCGTATAGGCCTTAAATAGAGGGTCACCTCAGGGGCTCACAACTTGTAACTTATAAACTATTAGTTTGATCAGCCTGAAATTCGAGGAATGAGGCAAGGGTTATTATGCAAGATAACTGCTATACTCTATTTGTATAGAGCAGATGGTGACTGCTCCTATGGAGCAAGCTGGCTGAGGAGGCCTACTGCACAAGATGGTGTCTATACGCAGGCTCTTATGAAGAAACCTAGCTTATAGGCTACAGCACAATATGATGGCTATACACAGGCTCTTAGGAAGAAACCTAGCTTAGAGGATACAGCACAATATGGTGGCTATACACAGGCTATTATGAAGAAACCTAGCTTAGAGGATACAGCACAAGATGGTGGCTATACACAGGCTCTTATGAAGAAACCTAGCTTAGAGGATACAGCACAATATGGTGGCTATACACAGGCTCTTAGGAAGAAACCTAGCTTAGAGGATACAGCACAATATGGTGGCTATACACAGGCTCTTATGAAGAAACCTAGCTTAGAGGATACAGCACAAGATGGCGGCTATACATAAGCTGTTATGACCTTCTCCTCTTCCTCGTTTATCAAGGCATAGCTTTATATCTCTATCGAACAAGTTTAAACAGGCATTCTACTCCGCAAGTTGGTGGCTATACACAGGCTTTTATGAAGAGACCTAGCTTAGAGGATACAGCACAATATGGTGGCTATAAACAGGCTCTTATGAAGAAACCTAGCTTAGGGGATACAGCACAATACGGTGGCTATACACAGGCTCTTATAAAGAAACCTAGCTTAGAGGATACAGCACAAGATGGCGGCTATACATAAGCTGTTATGACCTTCTCCTCTTCCTCGTTTATCGAGGCATAGCTTTATATCACTATCGAACAAGTTTAAACATGCATTGCGAAGGCTAGAGTGAGCATCTGCTATTAACCTGCGACGATGACGTCATCATACTTATACATGTTTAGCCTCGTTCGTTTTCTCAGCCTTAATAGATAGAATGAGTAGGTGTAAGGAGGCAAAGGAATGCAATAAGTACAACATTTTGAATGTAATAAAAATGCATTTACAATGTACTCCAACAGTTTTCGTTTTGCTGCTGACAAGGTTGCTATGCTTCTTGACAGCTTTCTGCGAAGGGGTAGCATTCTTCCGAAATTGTAATACCTCCTGAAACATTGATGTATCAAGACAAGTTACAATTAGCACACACTAGAATTGATTGTAGATCAAGACGACACATGTTGGCTATCAGTGTTCAGAACAGAAAAACTTGAAACGCAAAACATTACAAGATTAATCTCTCTGTTGATACAATCAATTTCTTATGCAATCAGCGCGCACACATAGAATTGCAAATGTTGTATATCTCTATCCGACATACTTCTTCTTAATCACTACAGATAAAATGATTTTTCTACTTTGCAGAGAGGATACATTTGTCTCAAGAGGATAAATTTTGCGGGATTGGAAAACATGCAACCGAAAAAAATCTGTATAGGTTTCGAACACTCATTTAGTTACAATAGAAGAAAAAAACATAGATCCAAACCCTGTTCTCTTATCGCAAACACGGAAAGTGAAATTAAACAGAACCCTAGTGCTATAAGAAATACACTGCTTACATTTAAGCCCACCAGCAGTCGAATAAGTTATCGCATAAACATGACACATAAAATATAGGTTCGGAAACATATTATTTCAATCCGTTGGCATGGCTTACAAGCATGTAGCTCATGCGGAAAGTAAAATCAAACAGAACGCTTAATGCTATAAGAAATACGCTGCTTACATTTAAGTCCCTAGCAGTCCAATGTGTTCAGAACCGAAGAAGTTCATTCTACACATAACAAGGAATGGAACTTACAGGTCACATCTTATTAGAATTACCTAATAAAGAATAAAATCCCCGACCTATTAGTAGTGCACTGAGTTGCGTTTTTCTAATAGAAATCAGTATCTGCCTGATAGATTTCTAGTGTTTGGAACACTGAACTTTTCAAGATGGCAGCAGTGAGGTTAGCGATGTTCTGTTGTTGTTGGATTTTATATTCCGCGTTACGACGTGCATATGAGGTTTAGTGCCGTAAAGATGACAGGAGTGAGGTTACGATGCTCTATTTCCCTTAAGAGTGAGGTTAGGGTTCGTCAAAATGACAGCTGTCAAAAATGCACGTGGCTTTGTTTACAAACAAGAGCACGTGGTCGTGATGTCACGGTCTAGTGGTATGCTACGTCAGTACGCCAAGTTCAAAATTCACGCCTACGTGGTTAGAACTCGTTAACAGCACGAAGATTTTAAATTCACACAATAGTAATAATAGAAGAAGAAGAAGAAGAAGAAGAAGAAGAAGAAGAAGAAGAAGAAGGACCATGAGGAGAAGAAAGCGAAGAGGACTGTCGCACTACGAGCTCGTTTCATACAAATATTTCTAAATCTTCCTCTGACACCCTGAGGAAGGAAGTTCCATTTAAGGCTGGCCACACCAGTGAAGGAATTGTTGTAGCTTGAGGATTTATGCTTAGGAATAGCGAGCAATGTCGAGCTCAGCGCTCTGGTGTTTTTTATCATGGTCTTCAGAAAGGCTATGAAAACGTTCATACAGATAAGTTGGGGATTGTAATGTAAGGATTCGGTGCAAAGAAGTCAGGGTATGCAGCTTGCGTCTGTTTTCAAGACGTAGCCATCCGAGGTCGACGTAAGACTAGGTAACATGATCTGAAAATTTCAGATTACATATAAATCTAACACAGGCATTCTCTGCACGTTGAAGTTTATCTCGAAGCTCGGTTTTCACATCTTTGTAAACAACGTCACAATGATCGAATATTGGAAGAACGAGGGTTTCAACTAGTTTCTTCTTTAAACTTAACGGAAAAATAAATCTGAAATAGTTTAATGTGTGCAACATGGCAAAAACTCGTCTACTCACATATATTATCTGATCCGTCCACGAGAGGTGCTGGTTAATGGCTACTCCGAGATTTTTTACGCTCATGCAAAAGGGACAAGCTTGATTTTGAAGTCGTACGTCAGGGATGGACATGCGGTAATTACTGGAAATAAGTCTTGGGTTCTCTCCTGCGAACCATGTGACCTTGCCGCGGTGGGGAGGCTTGCGTGTCCCAATGAAGCAGATAGCCGAGCCGCAGGTGCAACCATAACGGGTATGTGTTGAGAGACCAGACTAAGGAATGGTTCATCGAAAAAGGGTAGTAGCCTTTTGGAAGTTGCAAGGGCGGCAGTCTAGATAATTGACTGACATGGCCTTGTAATAATACTCAACATGGCTTAGCTGTATTGATACTGCTACACGGCTGAAAGCAACGGAAAACTACAGTCGTAACTAACTCCCGAGGACATGCAGCTCTCTCTGTATGAATGATGTACTGATGATGGCTTCCTCCCGGGTAAAATATTCCGGGGGTAAACTAGTCCCCCATTCGGATCTCCGGGTGGGGACTACACGAGAGGGGGCGATCATCAGGAAGATGCATACTGACATTCTGCGAGTCGGAGCGTGGAATGTTAGAAGTTTGAATCGTTGTGGTAGGTTAGAGAATCTGAAAAGGGAGATGGATAGACTAATGTTAAATGTGGATGGTATAAGCGAAGTACGTTGTCAGGAAGAACAGGATTTTTGGTCAGGCAACTTCCGAATTATCAACACAAAATCAAACAGGGGAAATGCAGGAGTGGGTTTAATAATGCATAAGAAAATAGGGCAGCGAGTAAACTACTACGACCAGCATAGTGAAACAATTATTGTCGTCAAGATAGACACCAAACAATGCCCAACACAATAGTGCAGGTATATATGCCTACTCGTTCAGCGGATGATGAGGAAATCGAAAGAATATACGAATAGATTAAGATTTAATATAATACGTAAAAGGTGACGAGAATATAATTGTGATGGGAGACTGGAATGCAGTGGTAGGCCAGGGAAGAGATGGTAATACAGTAGAAGAATTTGGATTGGAACAAAGGAACGAAAGAGGAACTCGACTGGTTGAATTCTGCACTGATCATAATTTAGTCCTTGCCAATACCTGGCTCAAACACCACAAACGACGGCTGTATATGTGGATGAGACCTGGAGACACTGGAAGGTATCAAATAGATTTCATTATGATTAGGCAGAGATTCAGAAACCAGGTGTTGGATTGCAAAACTTTCCCAGGAGTAGACGTGGACTCTGACCACAACCTGTTTGTCACGAAATGCCATCTGAAGCTGAAGAAATTGAAGAAAGGAAAGAATGCCAAAATATGGGATCTAGACAAGTTGAAAGAAAAGAGTGTGAGGGATTGTTTCAAGGAACATGTTGCACAAGAGCTAAATGAAAAGGCTGAAGAATAGAGGAAGCGTGGATAGTCATGAAAAAAGAAGTCAGTAGGGCTACTGAAGAAATGTTAGGTAGGAAGAAAAGATAACTAAGAATCAGTGGAAAACTCAGGAGATACTAGACCTGATTGATGAACGACGAAAATACAAGAATGCTAGAAATGAAGAGGACAGAAAAGGATACAGGCGACTAAATAATGAAGTGGATAGAAAATGCAAGGTAGCTAAGGAAGAATGGCTGAAGGAGAAGTGCAAGGATGTCGAAGGCTGTATGGTCCTGGGAAAGGTAGATGCTGCATACAGGAAAATCAAGGAAACTTTGGAGAAAGGAAATCTAGGTGTATGAATATTAAGAGCTCAGATGGAAAGCCACTTCTAGGGAAAGAAGACAAAACAGAAAGATGGTAGGAACATATCCAACAATGTATCAAGGTACAGATATAGATAATTTGGTTCTGGAACAAAAAGAGGCTGTTGATGCTGATAAAATGGGAGACCCAACTTTGGGGTCAGAGTGTGACAGAGCTGTGAGTGACCTAAATAGGAACAAGGCACCTGGAATTGATGACATTCCCTCTGAATTACTGACTGCCTTAGGAGAAACCAGCATGGCAATGTTATTCCATTTAGTGTGTAAGATGTATGAGACAGGAGAAGTCCCATCCGATTTTTGTCAGAATGTTGTTATACCTATTCCCAAGAAACCTGGTGATGACAGGTGTGAACACTACCACACCATTAGTTTAGTATCTCATACCTGCAAAATTTTAACACAAAAAATGGTTCATAGTGTGGGTTACTGTAGTCACGTCCTAGTTCGCGGACCATGGGCAAAGGCTGAGTGGCTTAGTAAGTGGTCCAGAGTCGGAATACCAGTTGCTATGGAATGTGAGTGGGCATCTCGGACATATTCTGAGTCGTGGCCCTCCTTGTGCTCAGGCGGCTAGGACTATACAATTCATCGGAGGTCCATAACCCATTAGAGGAGAGATCCTCAATTGGACTATGTGCAAGTAGGGTAGCATCCTGCTTCATGAATTTACCGAGCTCAGAACATTTTAAGCAAGCCTCGGAACTATGGGAGTAACGGAGTCCCACTCCCATTTGACAGGCGAGGGACTCCTTGGAATCAACTTGGCGAACGAAATGAAATTCGATGGGGAGCTATCAATATTAATGAGGCTAATGGAAGAAAGAAAATAGAACTGGCAGAGTCAGGGGAAATAAGGAGGAAGAGATAGGAGATTATAAGGTGTACTTTACGGGTGTTAGCAAGGGAAGGGCAAAGTGTGGGGAAGGGCTGTTTATCAGGAATTACATTGCACGCAACATAGTTTCTGATAGACACGTAAATGAGCGAATGATGTGGGTAGATTTGTCAGTTGGAGGAATTAGGACGATAATTGTCTCCGTGTATTCACCATGTGAGGGAGCAGACGAGGATGAAGTTGACAAATTTTATGAAGCATTGAGTGACATCGTGGTCAGGGTCAACAGCAAGGATAGAATAGTGCTAATGGGCGATTTCAATGCGAGAGTTGGGAACAGACTGAAGGATACGAAAGGGTGATTGGTAAATTTGTGGAAGATATGGAAGCTAATGGGAATGGGAATCGTTTGCTGGACTTCTGTGCTAGTACGGGTTTAGCTGTTACGAATACATTCTTCAAGCATAAGGCTATTCACCGCTACACATGGGAGGCTAGGGGTACCAGATCCATAATATACTATATCTTAACTGACTTCGAATTCAGGAAATCTGTTAGGAATGCACGAGTTTTCCGGGGATTTTTCGATGATACAGACCACTGTCTGATCTGTAGAGAAATAAGTATCTCTCGGCCTAGGGTAGAGAAAGTGAAATCTGTCTGCAAACGAATAAGGGTGTAAAATCTCCAGGACGAGGAAATTAGACAGAAGTACATGGATATGATTAGTGGGAAGTTTCGAACAGTGGACAGTAAGCAGGTTCAGGTTATAGAAAGTGAATGGGTGGCATACAGCGATGCTGTAGTAGAAACAGCAAGGGAATGCCTAGGAACAACTGTGTGTAAAGATGGGAAAAGGCGAACATATTGGTGGAATTATGAAGTGAGAGCAGCTTGTAAACGTGAAAAGAAGGCTTATCAGAAATGGCTCTAAACAAGCGCCGAGGCAGACAGGGATTTGTACGTAGATGAAAGAAACAGAGCGAAACAAATAGTTGTTGAATCCAAAAAGAAGTCGTGGGAAGGTTTGGTAATAACCTGGAAAGGCTAGGTCAAGCAGCAGGGAAGCCTATCTGGACAGTAACAAAGAATCTTAGGAAGGGAGGGAAAAAGGAAATGAACAGTGTTTTGAGTAATTCAGGTGAACTCATAATAGATCCCAGAGAATCACTGGAGAGGTGGAGGGAATACTTTGAACATCTTCTCAGCGTAAAAGGAAATCATACTGGTGGTGTTGCGAACAGCCAAGCTGTCATAAAGCAGCAGGAATAGATGAAATTAGACCTGAAATGGTGAAGTATAGTGGGATGGCAGGGATTAAATGGCTTCATAGTGTAGTAAGATTAGCATGGAGTTTTGTTTAGGTACCATTGGATTGGACAAAAGCAGTAATTGCACCTATCTATATGCAAGGGAACAGGAAGGATTGCAACAACTATCGAGGTATCGCATTGACTACTAGACCAGGCAACGTATTCACTGGCATCTTGGAAGGGAGTGTGCGATCAGTCGTTGAGAGGAAGCTGGATGAAAACCAGTGTGGTTTCAGACCGCAGAGAGGATGTCAGGATCAGATTTTCAGTATGCGCCAGGTAATTGAACAATGGTACGAGAGGAATAGGCAGTTGTGTTTATGTTTCGTAGATCTAGAGAAACATATGGCAGGGTACGGAGGGAATAGATGTTCGCTAAACTTGGGGACTATGGAATTAAAGGTAGATTATTAAAATCAATCAAGGGTATTTATGTTGACAATTTGGCTACAGTGAGAGTTGATGGTAGAATGAGTTCTTGGTTCAGGGTACTTACAGGGGTTAGACAATGCTGTAATCTTTCGCCTTTGCTGTTCGTAGTTTACATGGATCAACTGCTGAAAGGTATAAAATGGCAGGGAAATTAGGTGGAAATGTAGTAAGCAGTTTGGCCTATGCTGACGGCTTGGTCTTAATGGCAGATTGTGCCGAAAGCCTGCAGTCTAATATCTTGGAACTTGAAAATAAGTGCAATGGGTATGGTATGAAAATTAGCCCCTCGAAGACTAAATTGGTGTTATTAGGTAAGAGATTCAACAGAACTGAATGTCAGATTGGTGATACAAAGCTAGACAAGTCGATAATTTCAATTACTTAGGTTGTGTGTTCTCCCAGGATGGTAATATTGTCAGTGAGATTGAATCAAGGTGTCGTAAAGCTAATGCAGTGAGCTCGCAGAGATCAATAGTGATCTGTAAGAAGGATGTCAGCTCCCGGGCGAAACTATATTTACATCGGTCTGTTTTCAGACCAACTTTGCTTTACTGGAGCGAAGGCTGGGTGGACTCTGGATATCTTATTCATAAGTTAGAAGTAACAGACATGAAAGTAGCAAGAATAATTGCTGTTCAAACAGGTGGGAACAATGGCAGGAGGGTACTCGGAATGAAGAGATAAACGGTCATTTAGAAATGAACTCGTTGGATGAAGCTGTACGCATAAACCGGCTTCGGTGGTGGAGTCATGTGTGGTGAATGGAGGAGGATAGGTTATCTAGGAGAATAATGGACTCTGTTATAGAGGGTAAGAGGAGCAGGGGTAGGCGAAGACGACGATGGTTAGACTCTGTTCCTAAATATTTAAAGATAAAAGGTATAGAACTAAATCAGGTCACAACACTAATTGCAGATCGAGAATTGTGGTGACGTATAGTAAATTCACAGAGGCTTACAGACTGAACGCTGAGAGGTATAACAGTCTCTAATGATAATGTATGTATGTATATTATTTACAGAAGAAAGGAAGAACACGTTGAAGCTGAGTTGGGAGAAGATCAATTTGGCTTCAAAAGGAATGTAGGAACACGTGAAGCAATCCTGACTCTACGTCTGATCTTAGAGGCTCGAATCAAGAAGGACAAGCCCACGTACATGGCATTCATAGATCTAGAAAAGGCATTCGATAATGTTGATTGGACCATCTATTTAAGATTCTGAAGGTGATTGGGATCAGATACCGAGAACGTAGAATTATCTACAAAATTTATAAAAATCAGTCTGCTGTGATAAGAATCGAGGGCTTCGAAAAAGAAGCAGCAATTCAGAAAGGAGTGAGGCTAGGCTGCAGTTTGACCCCCTCCTTTCAGTGTTTACATAGAACAGGCAGTAAGGGAAATCAATAAGGAATTTGGAAAGGGAATCACAATCCAAATAGAGGAAATAAAAACCTTGAGATTTGCCGATGATATTCTTATTTTATCTGAGACTGCAGAAGATCTCGAGAAGATGCAGAATGGTATGGATGAAGTCTTGTGTGAGGAGTACCCGATGAAAATAAATAAGATCAAAACAAAAGTAATGGAGTGTAGTCGAATGAAGGCATTTGATGCAGGATATTTAAATTACGAAATGAAGTCATAAAGGAAGTAGATGAATATTGTTACTTGGGTAGTAAAATAACTAAGGATGGCAGAAGTAAGGAGGACATAAAATGCAGATTAGCAGAGGCAAGGAAGAGCTTTCTTAAGAAAAGAAATTTGCTCACTTCAAACATTGATATAGCAATTAGAAAGATGTTTTTGAAGACTTTCGTGTGGAGCGTGGCGTTTTATGGAAGTGAAACATGGACGATAACTAGCTCATAAAGAAAGAGAATAGAAGCTTTTGAAATGTGGTGTTACAGAAGAATTCTGAAGGTGAGATGGATAGATCCAATCACAAATGAAGAGATACTGAATCGAGTCGGTGAGAGGAGATCGATTTGGCTAAATTTGTCGAGAAGAAGAGATAGAATGATACGACACATCTTAAGACACCCAGGACTTGTTCAGTTGGTTTTTGAAGGAAGTGTAGTTTGTAGGAACGGTAGGGGTAGACCCAGGTATGAATATGACAAGCAGATTAGAGCAGATGTAGGATACAGTTGTTACGTTGAAATGAAAAGTTAGCAGAGTATAGGGTCGCATGGAGGGCTGCATCAAACCAGTCTATGGACTGATGACTCATACATGCAAGTTTTGGATTGGCAATTACTATGGTTTGGGATTTTTTTGGGTTCAAAATAAGTCCATGCTGAGAAGACCATTGACTTATGGCCTTTAGATCCATGTTAATTTGCTCGATTCCTGTCGAAACGTCCGTTGGTTTTGCATGGATGTACATTTGTACGTCGTCAGCATAGATGTTACGTTTACAGTGTGTCAGCTGTTTAGCTAGGTCGTTGATATAGACAGAAAATAGCAAAGGAGCGAGGGTTGACTCTTGTGGGACACCTCTTTTCACATATTGCCACGAAGAAAATGTACCTTGATTGATGACACGTTGTTGACGTTCGTGTAAATAAGCTCCCAACCATCTCAGAGTGCTGTAGGAGAACCCTAGGTGATAAAGTTTGGATAGGAGTAACTCATGGTCTACAGAGTCAAATGCTTTGCTGAAGTCCAATAATACTAGAATTGTCAGTTTTTGCTCATCACTGGCCTGTCTTATATCGTCAGTCACGCTTAGTAAGGCAGTACAGATACTGTGATTGCGTCGGAAACCTGACTGGTGTGGGTCTAATATGTCGTGGTCGTTGAGATAGTTGGTGATTTGATTATGCACAATGTGTTCGAGTCCCTTGGCTACTATTGACAGTATATTTATAGGTCTGTAGTCACTGTTTAGTCTAGGAGATTTTGTCTTCGGTAAAGGATGTACCAGGGCCATTTTCATGACGGTACACTATTTTGAAGGGAGAAGTTGTATATGAATGTCAATACTGGAATAATAGCGTCGATAATTTTTTTTAGCATTATAATACATATATTGTCCACCCCTGTGGATTTAGTTTTACTTCACATGATAGCCACTTTCACTTGAAGGGGTGAGACATAACTAAAATAAAATTTGTCTCTCCCTACGGGTGGTGTGTTGTAATTTGCACACAAAAGATTTTCTTTTGCTTCTTCGTTTAATTGTACATGGGAGGATACGAAGTGATTATTCAATTCATCAAGAGAAACTTCCAAATCGTCTATCTTGTCCGTTTTATTTAGTCCAAAATGGCGGATTGGCTTCCATAAAGTAGCGGGTCTTACGTCAGGTTTTATAAGGTCATGGGCGTACTGTAGTCGAGCATTTCTTACTGTCTGAATCGTTTTATTACTTTGACGTTTGTAATAGATGAAGTTTTCCGCTGTCGGGTAATGTTTATATATCCTATGAGCTGCATCCCGCTTAGCCATCATTGCTCTAATATCATCATTTAGCCACGGGGAGAGTCTTTTACAGACGTGTCCTGTTCGTAGAGGGGGTGTTTGTCAAAAATATATAGTATCATGTTATTGAAAGTTGTGACCATGTCGTCAATATTAGTTTTATGAGTTATCTCCTGCCACGGCATCGAAAAAGCGTCTTCCAATAATTTTTCGTTGTTAATACGGCTATAGTCTCGGTAAGTCACGTACTTTGGTTTATGTTTGGGGCATCGCAGTGCGTAAGACATAAAGATGATGTCATGGGCTGACAGTCCGGGAGCAGATGTCTGGCCGTGATGTAATAATCTGTCAGGGTTGTTCGTTACTATTAGGTCCAGTAGTGTGTGTGAAGTTTTAGTGTGGTGAGTGGGAGAAAGTGGAAGGACCGCCATGCTGCATGCCTGAAACGTATTCAATAGATGGGTGGCTTCGGAAGAATCTGGATCTAGAAGGTTTGTGTTGATGTCTCCCATCATTATAAAATGTTCGTACATAGGTAACAGTCTGTTAATATCAGTCTCTAAGTCATTCAGACGGCGAGGTTTAGGCGGTTTGTATACTACACCTACCAAGCATTTCACAGTAGCGACCTGTATCTCTATGAACATGTACTCAGGTTTACGCTCGTACTGTTGAGGCGACTGACAGATAATTTGAGGTTTCAAGCGCGAAGAGACAAAAGCACAGACCCCACCGCCCCCTTTGCCAAGTCTGTCATTCCTCAGAAGGCAGTAGCCAGGTAATTCCAGATTCTTAGCCTGATGTTTGACTTTCTACCAACTTTCACTGCATAAGATGATATCAAAGGACAGTGGAATGAAAATCGCGTTTAGTTCATCTATACGAGTTTGAGAAACTAAACTCTGGGCATTAAGGTGACATATGTGAAGTGCGCTTTTATGTCTATTTAGGGCTGACTGGAGAATGCGTGTTGTATCTTCAAGGGGTGGGGTTCAGGTCAATGGACTAGCAGGTAGACAGGTTGAAGGGATGAGTAGGGAAGGGGAAGTGTGACAAGGAAAAGTATTGCTATGGTTAGAGGGATTGCTGCTGTTAGTGGTAAGCATTGCCAATTGCTAAACTAGAAGTAGAACACAGCATGCGAATACATCCAATGAATAATCAGCAATTTACGTATGTTAGATAGCTAAATTTTCTATTATAATAATAATAATAATAATAATAATAATAATAATAATAATAATAATAATAATAACGTGCAACAGCAGATTAGGCGTATATAATAACTTGTGTTGGAGCTTATTCAACGTAGTGTTGATGTTAGATCTATGTAGACGTAAATACGGGGCCTGGCTTAAATTAGAACCAGTTAGGTAAATGATTAAGGAGTAAGTCGATCGACAGGTGGTAGGATAAGAAGACAGATAAGCTAATAGATATTTAGATAATAAATACGGTAAATGGATGGAGAGGTAGATAGACAGATGATAGTGCACCCGCTCACTTCCTGAGTCCCAGACTAGCATTTATCTCAGGGGTGATCAGTTCGAAAACGATAAAAAAAGTTTTATATAAAGAAAATCAAATTATACATCGGCGCATCAAATGAACACAGGGATGAACGGGGCATGCAAATTAAGGTAACGGGGGACGACTCATTCATGGATACAAATTTTTGACTCCACAATAGGACTGGGAAGTGGCAACTTAAATTCCATGGGCATAATTGACTAACTACAATAAAAAGATATGGAAACAGTTTATTATTGAAATTGCAATGAGGAGCAATTTATTCACTTATTTGCATACTACACATGATGACAATTATTACATTGGGACACTTCCATCCTGAAAAACAAATGACATACTACTTGGATTTACCTCACTACTCTGGTAGTGTAAAACATTTGGTGAATTCGCCCCAATTGGTTACTGGGGGTCGAATTCACATCCGTATGAGTGGACGTTTCACCGCTGGAGATCTTCTTTCGGAGACGAAGGCACGCCAGTAACTTTTCACCGTCATCTCCTCGTTCCGTTTGGACATGAGACACTTCCGGTATGTACATTCTGGTGAGCCGGACACCCACCGTGGAAATGTTATCGCCTCGAAAAACGGGAATTTATAGTACGGACAAACTCTAGCCTGTTATTTCCAGATTCACAAACACGCCAGGTAGAGTTCATTAACTCAAAGCCTATTTTAATATTTACGCTTGTCAATACGACACGACGTACGGAAAGGTTCATTACTATGCTCTGACAATGAAGACATGTGCCGTCCGTGGGTTATCTTCGCACCTACCGCTAACAATCTCCCCCGTGAAAACCCAACATCTGGTTCTGAGCATTTCGACACAGGACGACTGTCCCTATCATATCCTCCTATGATTATTAAATAATATAATTATCATTCTTTATCTGATCATTATCATATTCTGTGACTACCATCAATTAATTTATTATTATCATTAATTTCAATTATAATCCTATATTTGATTATTATTGTACCGGGCGGTACACCTCCGCGCCGCTAATTTAAAAATTGCGCCAGTTGAAACTCTCCTACTGGAGGAAGCCTGAACTTTAACTACAGTGCTAATTCTCAAGTTTTTCAGAAGATGTCACTACTTGTAAATTTTGAAGTTCTGAACTGGGTCGTTTTCGATGTATTTTTGTTTTGTCTGTAGTAAGAAGTGCGAACATTCTCTTCTGGATGGCACTACTGAAGGACTACAATGGTGCACCCTAGTGCGAAGTGAAAGAACTGTTTTTTGGAGAAATTTGGTGTTCAAAAGTTTGTTCTTTGTTAAATTTCTTTCAGTCATTGTTTATGTTGGCAATATTAACCCCTTCTTTACGTCAGGTTTGAATTTAACCAATCCCGAATTTCTTTAATTAATTTATGACCAATCAGGTGTATCTTCTTCAACTGGGATATGTTGCTTAACCCTAGCCAATAAAATTCTTGTGGGAGGGTGTTCTCATTCTTGAAACGCCTCGAACTTTCCGCGAGAGTATATAAACTGCTGATTCTCGGGTCTCCGCGCCACCTCAGTAACATCTTTCAGTGTGTAAAGTACGTAGCAGGGGGCGGGAAGCGCCTCTTTCTTCGGGCAGCAGTTCAACCACAAGGTAATGGCCTTTTAATAACTTCTTTTCTTGCTAGCTCAGCAGTTTAACTCTCGGGGCAGGTCCGAAGCCTTTTACCATGTAACCTCCCTCTAAAATGTAAAGACACTTGGTATCTATTCTATCTTTTTAAACTACAAATTGGGATAGAGAGTGCTTAACCCTCTCGAGCTCCCACTCATATTGCTTTGAGGTGAACTTATTTTCACAACCGTTTCTTCCCTTCTAATGTAACGTAAATTGTTTTTCTTATATAAGTCACCTCTTTAGGATGGGATTAGCCCTTGCATTAACGGCCTAGTGCCAAGTAGGTTTTAAACAAAATGTATTAGGAGTGCAGCTTCGCCTCCTCTCAATTTGGTATTGTCGAGGCCATGTAATATTTCTGTTTCTTCACTTCATAGGCCTCTGTAGGTTGGGTATCTTTTTACCCCTGTGTCTGTGTCCTTGGAGGACAGCTTGAAAGTAGAATTTGGTGTGGCCTTGGATAGGCTTGAACTTAAGAGCGGGTTGCTCTTTCTTAAAATCTGTTTCTGGATGCCTCGAGGAGGCTCTACTGTGTAATTGGGAGCAAGAGCTCCTGGGCATGATTGGGGTCTACTGCCCCTTGGTTGAATCTTGTATACCATAAGGTTGAGCTTATTGCTCAAGAATTATGTGCCTGGCTCTCGGAGCCCAAATCCTGTAATCTTTGTAATTGTACATTTTCGAATTGTGTTTCGGCTACTGAGTACCTGTTCTATTTGTTATTTCTTGATCTTTCAAAGAAAATATAACCTTGTTAAATTTTATCTTAACTTTAATTTCGTATTTTGAGACCCGTTCACCCCCGCACCTTCTTTCACCTCTGCTGTTCCACAGATACCTCGGAATAATTATCATTTGTCATCCGGGGTGATTATATGCCAACCCTTGCCGACGTTTCAAACGAAGGGTCGTTCTTTCTCGTAATTTATCCGCACAATTTAATGATCAGCTTCCTAATTATTATTATTATTATTATTATTATTATTATTATTATTATTATTATTATTATTATTATTATTATATTCGTAACAATGAATCATCGCCCTTTATATATCTTAACTTCCTTTCATCATAATTATTATTCTCAAAATACTATTGCAAGTTCTTCATCTTCTGCCTCTTCAACTTTTCATTATTATTATTATTATTATTATTATTATTATTATTATTATTATTATTATTATTATTATTATTATTATTATTATTATTATTATTATTATTATTATTTCACGTTTACACTACCGTTAGCGATATTTATGGTTAAATGCATAAACCTTTACAATTTCAGTCTACTTTGGCACTAAGCAATTGGTTTAAGACAAGATTCACTTGGAGTATGATTATTATTATTATTATTATTATTATTATTATTATTATTATTATTATTGTTACGGAGTTTTCCGTGGTAGTTAGAGGTGAAAGAAGGTGCGGGGGGGTGAACAGGTCTCAGGCTACGAAATTAAAGTGAATTTAAAATTTAACAAGGTTATATTTTCTTAGCAAAAAACAAGAAATAACAATAATGGCAGGTACAGAGTAGCAAAACCACTAATCGAGAATGTACAATTACAGGATTTGGGGCTCCGAGAGCCAGACACACAATTCTTGAGCAATTAGCCCAACTTTACGATATACAGAATTCAACAAAGGGGCAGAAGACCCCAATCATGCCCAGGAGCACTTGCTCCCAATTACATACTAAAGCCTCCTCGAGGCGCGCAGAAACAAACTTCAAAAGAGCGATCTGCTCTCAAAGGTTAAGCCTATCAAAAGCCACACCAAACTCCACCTTCAAGTTGTCCTCTAAGGACATAAACACAGGGGTAAAGATACCCAACCTACTGAGGCCTATTAAGTCAGAAAATTTAATTACATGGCCTCTAAAATACCAAATTCAGAGGAGGCGAACTTGCGCTCCTAATACACTTTGTTTAAAACCTACTTGGCACTAGGCCGTTAATGCAAGGGCTAATCCCATACTAAAGAGGTGACTTTTAGAAGGAAACAATTTACATTACGTTAAGGAAGAAACGGTTGTGAAAATAAGTTCGCCTCACTGCAATATGAGAGGGAGCTCGAGAGGGTTAAGCACTCTCTATCCCAATATGAAGCTTAAAAGATAGAATAAATACAAAGATTCTTTACATTTTAGGGAAAGTTACATGGTGGAAAAGCTTCGGACCCGCCCCGAGAGTTAAACTGCTGAGCTAGCAAGAAAAGAAGTTATTAATCCGCCATTACCTTGTTGTTGAACTGCTGCCCGAAGGAAGAGGCGCTTCCCGCCCCTGCTATGTACTTTACACACTGAAAGATGGTACTGAAGTGGCGCAGAGACCCTAAAATCAGCAGTTTATATACTCTCGCAGAAAGTTCGAGGCATTTCAGGAAGGAAAACACCCGCCCACAAACATTTTTTTGGTGGATAAAGAAAACCCCTACACAAGATGAAGAAGAAACACATTATTGGAGGAAAATTAATTGAAGAAATTCGGGATTGGCTAAATTCAAAACAAGGGGAAAGAAAGGGTTAATATTGCCAACTTAAACAATGACTGAAAGAAATTTAGCAAAGAACAAACTTTTGAAATTAAATTTTCTCCAAAACAACAGTTCTTTCACTTCGCACTAGGGTGCACCGTTGTAGTTATTCAGTAGTGTCCTCTAGAAGAGAATGTTCACACTTCTTACTACAAGCAAAACAAAAATACGTCGAAAACAACACAGTTCATAAACTTCAAAATTTCCAAGTAGTGACATCTTCAGGATAACTTGAAAATTAACACATAAGACAAAGTTCAGACTTCTTCCAGTAGGGGGGTTTCAACTGGCGCAAGGTTTGAATTAGCGGCGTGGATGTGTACCGCCCGGTACAGACCTCCCCCCCCCCCAAAAAGTCGCTCCAGGGTTGACACATGAAATTCGTTAAAAACAAGGTCCAAATTATGATGTTGATATGGAGATTAATTGCAGAAGTATAAAAATTTTCTAAATTTATTCTGATCCAGTTTCAAAATTCTTGTAGTAACTGTTGAAATAATGTCTTTATGTTTGTAGAAGTTGAATTCAGAAGGAAAATATTAGTTTTTGAAGTTGAGGAAAAAAAATCTTCTAAGTCCACCAGATATTGCTGTTGAATTCCCAAGTGTAGTAATTGCTGATAGTAAATGTCCATGTAGTTGATTAAATATTTCGATGTTGATTAAGTTGGATGGCCTGACCGGCCGTTGCAGCTTGTGTCCGAAGGCGGCCGCTCGGACCCCTCAAGTACCCTGAGATACCGCTCGCCTGCACTATGAGAGGAGCAGTGGTGTTGAAGCACGCCGCGCCCGCGGTGAACATGCAGGTCGCGGGCCAGTTACAGGTTGTGCGCCGCACATCAGCCTTGGCCGGGAGGAGGGCTCCGGATCGCCGTGCACATGTCGTCCTCGCTGGAGTAGAGGGGGCCCTTCCTCTATCCCAGTCACGGCACGGCGCCGCGCGGCTGCGGGGGCACTGAAACATTAAAGCTAGGCGGCAGAATTTTGTTGGACCATCATCATTTTTTTTGAGGGCACAGGCTTTGTGGAGAGGTTGAGGGGCCAGCGGCGTGCAGATATCCATGGCATTTTATAAGACACTCTGTGTGTGGAGCAGGAGACGGGAGCGTGGTAATGGCCGTGGCAAGGACAGGATGGCAGTTCAACTGATCGGGGGAGGTTTACAAAAAATAATTACGCTTAGAGGAAACAGATTGCAAGGGCAGAAGGCCTAAAAGTGAAACCTCTCAGAGAAAAAAAATATAACCTTCCTATTTCTTTCAAAATAATATGAAGCAAGTTAACACAGAAATTACACAGGTTTCACCTGTGACAGGTGAACCCTAAATATCCTCTCGGTGGCTGGATTACTTAATAACAACGTAACCGGCGTAAGGAAATCGAGAATGATACACGGCCCATGAAATCTGGGGGCAAGCTTGCCCGCGGGAACAAAGTTCTTGACAATCACCTGGTCACCTACCTTCAAATTGGTGGGTCTCCGTCCACGATCATATCTTTCCGTAACCTTTTCATGAGACACCTTAAGATTGGCTTTAGCTTTCTTCCAAAGATCTTTGATATTATCCGGATCTATTGTCTCGGGTAGAATGTCACTCAGAGACCAGAGGTTAGAGAGCGGCGTGTTGGGAACGAACTTGAACATCAAAGAAGCTGGAGTAAACTTGTGAGATTCATGGAGCGCCGAATTCAAAGCAAAAGCTAACCAATGCAGGGACGTGTCCCACCTAGAATGATCTTCATGATGATAGGCAATAAGCGCGGACCTGAGATTACGATTAACCCGTTCAGCCAGAGATGGTTGAGGGTAATAAGCAGAAGTCGTCACATGAGAGATGGACAAGTCAAAACAGAATTTACGAAAAAGATTTGATGTAAACGCCTTAGCATTATCAGACACAATATATTGGCACGGACCAAGAGAAGCAAAAATAGAATTTAGGCAAGTAATGGTGGACTGAGCGGTAGCCAGCTTAGTCGGAAATAACCAGGAAAATCTTGTAAAACCATCTACGCATACAAAGATGAACTTGTTGGCATTTCCCTTTGACTGGGGGAAGGGTCCTACATAATCAATATACAGGCGATCCATGGGGCGCGACGCTTGATGCGAAGACAGAAGGCCTACCTTGGTGGACATGGTTGGTTTACTAAGCAAACAAGATTTACAAGCTTTTACTAGCTCACGGATTTCACCGTCCATACCCTTCCAGATGAACCTTTCACGAATCTTTTCACGAGTTTTAAAGATGCCTAGATGCCCCCTAATGGGGTCTCATGATAGTACTTGAAGATCATAGGTACAAGAACAGCTGGAACGACAACCTTCATCATCTTATCATGCCTTGATGGGCAACATAAAACACCATTCCTCAGAACATAAGGGACGACATGTTCCCCAGAAGAAAGGGTTTCCATTATCGGAGCCAGCGTCGGATCTTCACGTTGGTATTTCTCGATATCCCTAAAGAGCATGGGAGCATCTGTTAAGATGGCATTAACATCAGATAGCATGGACTCGGGAGGTGAAGAACTATCGACCGGATCATGGGTCTCGACCTCGTTGGAAAACATACGGCTGAGTCCATCAGCAACAACATTTTCGGTACCTCGGATATGCCTGACATCGAATTGGAAGGCAGAAATACGGATGGCCCAACGGGCTATACGACCAGTAGGACGCGGCCTACCTAAGACCCAGCTTAAGGCTTGATTATCTGTCTCCAGGTCGAATTTGACATGTTCCAGATAGAGACGGAACTTTTCTAAGGCAAATAAGTCTGCCAAACCTTCGAGCTCATAGATGGAATACTTGGCTTCTTGAGCCGATAGAGTCCTAGATGCATAGGCGATGGGTCGCCTCCCTAGTTCAGTCTCTTGAAGAAGGACTGCAGCTACTGCTGACGACGACGCGTCAGTTTGGACGATGAATTTCTTTGAGAAATCAGGCATAGCAAGGACAGGGGCATTACAGAGAGCTAATTTAAGATCTTCAAAAGCGGCTTGTTGAGAAGGTCCCCACTCGAATTTGATGCCTTTCCTACGAAGAAGGTTTAAGGGCGCCGCTCTATTAGCGAAGTTAGGAATAAACTTCCTGAAGAAATTCACCATACCAATGAACCTGGCGATACCTTTTATGTCCTTGGGAGGTTTAAAATCACGGATGGCCTGTGTTCTAGAATGCTCGACGGCAACACCATCAGGTGACACAATATGCCCTAGGAATGACATAGAGGGCTTCGCAAAGGCAACCTCGGACAACTTAACAGTTAACCCAGCCTTACGAAGGCGATTAAGAACTTCTTGCAGATGATCTAGATGTTCCTCAAAAGTCTCCGAAAATACGACGACATCATCCAAGTAGTGATACAAGTACTCAAATTTGATGTCGGAGAAGACCCTACCTAGCAGCCTAGTGAGTACAGCTGCTCCCGTGGGGAGCCCGAAAGGCACGCGGTTGTATTCATACAAATTCCAATCCGTGGCAAACGCTGTAAGATGTTTAGACTCTTCCGCTAGGGGAATTTGATTGTAGGGCTGATTCAAATCCAATATGGTGAAGAACTTGGCCTTACGGAACCATGAAAAACAAGAGTGAAGGTCGGGAAGGGGCACAGATTGTAACACCACCTTCCGATTGAGAGCCCTATAATCAATGACAGGCCTGAAGCCCCCTTGGGGTTTCGGGACTAGAAAAATAGGCGAAGAATACGCCGACTTAGAGGGCCTAATAATACCATCCTTCAACATCTGATCGATGATTTCTTTCAGAGCCTTCATTTTAGGTGGAGATAGCCTATAAGGTGGAAAACGGACAGGAATCGAATCCTTGACCTCAATTTTGTATCCGATAAGGTCAGTAACACCAAGAGTATCAGAGAAGACCTCTGGAAACGACTGACACAACTTACGAATACTATCAGCCTGCTCCTCAGGTAGATGTCTAAGGTCTAACAACATCTCATCCTGGGTAGGCGAAATAGATGAACATGACGCAGAATTACATTTTAACAAAGGGATTTTACAATTGGAAGCAAATTTGAATGTGCACGACCTACTCTGAAGATCGAGCACAAAACCAGTGTGAGAAATAAAGTCGGCTCCCAATATGATGGGGCAAGACAAGCGCTTAGCCACAAACAATTTTATTTTCCATGTAAATTTAAAAATACGAATTTTGACATTTACAGAACCGAGAATTTCTAATGGAGATGAATTAGCCGAAACATATTGAACAGGAGATGAACCATAGTCAGGTAGTTTACAAACCGATTTCAATTTTGAATACCATTGATCCGAAATAATTGAACAAACACTGCCTGAATCTAATAGAGCTGTTATAGGCTCATTATTTAACTCAATTTTAAGAAAAGGAACAGGTGCGGGGGTATCTGCCACAATCCTAAGACACTCTTTGGGGCATTCAAAAGATGAATTTGAAGACTGAACGTTCCCTGAATTTACGACCTGTTTGCCAGGGCTGAGCCTTGGGAAGCAGAATTAGCCGACTCAGCCGAAGACGCTAGTCACTTATTATTAGTGACATTGGTGGAAGTTGCACCAGAAGTTGAGCAGGAGGGGGTGCTATTTGAATTTGGGCAATTCTTGGCGATATGTGAGAAGGCCCCACATTTAAAACAGCGTTGTGATGAGCCAGCTCCACTATTTGCCCTACTAGATTTGATCAATGGACACTTGTTCCGAAGATGGTCAAGCGACCCGCAAGCGTAACATTTACGAGGTGTGACTGATCGGCGAGGTGGAGGCCGAGTATTACTAAAAGAAGGCGGGGGTTCTTTCGCGACACGCAAAGAATCGGCGTATCTAACTCCTTCCGCTGAGACGGCCAATGCTTCAAGTTCAGAGAAGGTTTGCGGGCACGCCGCGAAACACAAATATGACCTATAGGATGGTGAAATTCCTTCTACAATAGCCTGTACAATCTGATCTTCAGGAAAATGAAGAGTAAACACCCTAGTATAAAACTTAATGTCTTGTATGAAATCAGCCAGATTTTCATCCAATCTCTGCACTCGATAATAGTACTTCTGAATCAGAGATGACCTCGCGCGAGCAGGAATAAAATTTGCAAGCAAATGTGCGTGAAAATCTTCAATAGATGACTGTTCAGCTATGGCTCTTACTATTTTGTCTGAGAGAATACCTATTGCATAGGGATAGATGATTTGAAAAATCTGACATGGAGAAAGAGAAAAAACAAGGGCATGATCCTGAAATTCAACTAAAAACCTTAAGAAAGAAATAACTTCACTGGTAGTGTTAACCGAAAACTTCGAGATACCTCTGAGCAACATTGCCAATGGATGAGGCAAGCTGCTGAACCCAGGTGATATAGTAGGTAAAGGTTTCAGTGGCAAAGAAGTTAATTCAGAACGTACATTATTCAACGATGCACGGCGTTCAGGCTCGTTGTCCAATGGGGCAGAGATCGTTTGAGCTCCAACGGTTATCCTATTAACTTCTCCCTTAGGAGGCTCTTCCTCGCTACCTACATTCACCGTGGTGGGTTGATCGATTTTGGGAGTAACTTCCCCAGTTAACAATTGGGTAACCTTACTGGATAATTCAGAAATACTTTCAAGCAACGTACTAGCTTCCTTCCTCTGAACGTCATTCAACTTCAGAGACAACAGATCGTTAACTCTATTTGAAAAATGAAATAGCCTGGCTTGCACACGCTTAATTTGATTAGGAGAAGGATCATTTTCGTCAAAAAAACTAACTACAGATGCTAGCCCAGTAGTATTCTCGGTGATCGTGGAAAGAGAGTCGTCAATTTCTTTCTCTCCCAAAGTGGGGATGGAAATGGGCAAATCAAGGGACTCCCTAAGCTTGTTTGTGTCTACTGCAACCGTGCCTCCAGATTGCACATTTCTAATAGTCAATTCATAGATCAACTCCTCCTTGCGCAAATAGTTGAGATGGAGAACATCGCGAGGGCCGGGCATGATGACAGAACAATTTTGAAGAAGGAAAAATCAAAATTTCCAGCAACAGAGAAAATTGTTAGAGTTCGAATCAAAACAATGTTTAGCCGTCAAAAGGGGCTAAATTGAGACCCATTCAACCACGCTCTGCTACCACTTGTTACGGAGTTTTCCGTGGTAGTTAGAGGTGAAAGAAGGTGCGGGGGTGAACAGGTCTCAGGCTACGAAATTAAAGTGAATTTAAAATTTAACAAGGTTATATTTTCTTAGCAAAAAACAAGAAATAACAATAATGGCAGGTACAGAGTAGCAAAACCACTAATCGAGAATGTACAATTACAGGATTTGGGGCTCCGAGAGCCAGACACACAATTCTTGAGCAATTAGCCCAACTTTACGATATACAGAATTCAACAAAGGGGCAGAAGACCCTAATCATGCCCAGGAGCACATGATCCCAATTACATCCTAAAGCCTCCTCGAGGCGCGCAGAAACAAACTTCAAAAGAGCGATCTGCTCTCAAAGGTTAAGCCTTTCAAAGGCCACACCAAACTCCACCTTCAAGTTGTCCTCTAAGGACATAAACACAGGGGCAAAGATACCCAAACTACTGAGGCCTATTAAGTGAGAAAATTTAATTACATTGCCTCTAAAATACCAAATTGAGAGGAGGCGAACTTGCGCTCCTAATACACTTTGTTTAAAACCTACTTGGCACTAGGCCGTTAATGCAAGGGCTAATCCCATACTAAAGAGGTGACTTTTAGAAGGAAACAATTTACATTACGTTAAGGAAGAAACGGTTGTGAAAATAAGTTCACCTCATTGCAATATGAGAGGGAGCTCGAGAGGGTTAAGCACTCTCTATCCCAATATGAAGCTTAAAAGATAGAATAAATACAAAGATTCTTTACATTTTAGGGAAAGTTACATGGCGGAAAAGCTTCGGACCCGCCCCGAGAGTTAAACTGCTAAGCTAGCAAGAAAAGAAGTTATTAATCGGCCATTACCTTGTTGTTGAACTGCTGCCCGAAGGAAGAGGCGCTTCCCGGCCCCTGCTATGTACTTTACACACTGAACGATGGTACTGAAGTGGCGCAGAGACCCTAAAATCAGCAGTTTATATACTCTCGCAGAACGTTCGAGGCGTTTCAGGAAGGAAAACACCCGCCCACAAACATTTTTTGGTGGATAAAGAAAACCCCTACACAAGATGAAGTAGAAACACATTATTGGTGGAAAATTAATTAAAGAAATTCGGGATTGGCTAAATTCAAAACAAGGGGAAAGAAAGGGTTAATATTGCCAACTTAAACAATGACTGAAAGAAATTTAGCAAAGAACAAACTTTTGAAATTAAATTTTCTCCAAAAAAACAGTTATTTCACTTCGCACTAGGGTGCACCGTTGTAGTTCTTCAGTAGTGTCCTCTAGAAGAGAATGTTCACACTTCTTACTACAAGCAAAACAAAAATACGTCGAAAACAACACAGTTCATAAACTTCAAAATTTCCAAGTAGTGACATCTTCAGGATAACTTGAAAATTAACACATAAGACAAAGTTCAGACTTCTTTCAGTAGGGGGGTTTCAACTGGCGCAAGGTTTGAATTAGCGGCGTGGAGGTGTACCGCCCGGTACAATTATTATTATTACACTGACTGACAGAGCAAATGCAACACCAAGAAGGAGTGGTTCGAAAGGGATGAAAGTTGGGAAAAAAACAGAGACGGCACGGACGAATAATTGATGTTTATTTCAAACCGATATGCAGGTTACACAATGCGCACGGCATCGACTCAGTAGGGTGTAGGACCACTGCGAGCGGCGATGCACGCAGAAACACGTCGAGGTACAGAGTCAATAAGAGTGCGGATGGTGTCCTGAGGGATGGTTCTCCATTCTCTGTCAACCATTTGCCACAGTTGGTCGTCCGTACGAGGCTGGGGCAGAGTTTGCAAACGGCGTCCAATGAGATCCCACACGTGTTCGATTGGTGAGAGATCCGGAGAGTACGCTGGCCACGGAAGCATCTGTACACCTCGTAGAGCCTGTTGGGAGATGCGAGCAGTGTGTGGGCGGGCATTATCCTGCTGAAACAGAGCATTGGGCAGCCCCTGAAGGTACGGGAGTGCCACCGGCCGCAGCACATGCTGCACGTAGCGGTGGGCATTTAACGTGCCTTGAATACGCACTAGAGGTGACGTGGAATCATACGCAATAGCGCCCCAAACCATGATGCCGCCTTGTCTAGCGGTAGGGCGCTCCACACTTACTGCCGGATTTGACCTTTCTCCACGCCGACGCCACACTCGTCTGCGGTGACTATCACGGACAGAACAGAAGCGTGACTCATCGGAGAACACGACGTTCCGCCATTCCCTCATCCAAGTGGCTCTAGCCCGGCACCATGCCAGGCGTGCACGTCTATGCTGTGGAGTCAATGGTAGTCTTCTGAGCGGACGCCGGGAGTGCAGGCCTCCTTCAACCAATCGATGGGAAATTGTTCTGGTCGATATTGGAACAGCCAGGGTGTCTTGCACATGCTGAAGAATGGCGGTTGACGTGGCGTGCGGGGCTGCCACCGCTTGGCGGCGGATGCGCCGATCCTCGCGTGCTGACGTCACTCGGGCTGCGCCTGGACCCCTCGCACGTGCCACATGTCCCTGCGCCAACCATCTTCGCCACAGGCGCTGCACCGTGGACACATCCCTATGGGTAACGGCTGCGATTTGACGAAGCGACCAACCTGCCCTTCTCAGCCCGATCACCATACCCCTCGTAAAGTCGTCTGTCTGCTGGAAATGCCTCCGTTGACGGCGGCCTGGCATTCTTAGCTATACACGTGTCCTGTGGCACACGACAACACGTTCTACAATGACTGTCGGCTGAGAAATCACGGTACGAAGTGGGCCATTCGCCAACGCCGTGTCCCATTTATCGTTCGCTACGTGCGCAGCACAGCGGCGCATTTCACATCATGAGCATACCTCAGTGACGTCAGTCTACCCTGCAATTGGCATAAAGTTCTGACCACTCCTTCTTGGTGTTGCAGTTGCTCTGTCAGTCAGTGTATTATTAGTATTAGTATTGTTATTATTATTATTATTATTATTAAAAATGGAAAGATGATATTTTAATTTCCACTCTTTAGAATTTAGTCACATATGTTAAATCCTGTTATGAACCACTAAGATCTGCTTTATATCGGTCGGGAGAACACGGTATTTCGGACCGTACCTTCAGTTTCGTACCGCCGCAAATTTATATGGGGACACACGTCCTCCCAAGACACATCTCACAACCTATGGCACATCGCGGCTGGGCAAATACCTCCAATGCCGGCGATTGCTAAACTATTCCTTCCAATTTGAAGTCCATTTCCTTTTATTGGAACTCTTCAAACATTTAATCCGTAAATTAATCCTCGGTGCGTGGATTCTGCCACTAATAACACCGGAATATGCATTTTATATCATCTTAGGCCTTGAGATTCATCTATTTCATCATTACAAACAATACGGCTCAATTTATTTCACGCCGGATATTCGTCCTTCATGACTTCCAGCTCTAAATATGGGCTCAAACCACTCTGGGCTTTTAACGTATGACCATTCTAATTCACGTGCCTCTATCGCTTTTAAACAAATTTTAATGGTTAAATTCCAGTCCAAACGTGAAATCAAAAATTTACGTAAAATCAAACTGATTACGCGAATGAAAGTCTTTAACGCTACATGTCATCTCCCCATTGATTATTATTTGCACTAGCTAACTCACGAAGCACTGTCATTATTATTATTATACTTTAACTTGCAAACGCACAAAATATTATTATTATTATTATTAATTTACTTTCCTTTGCCAACTCACAAACATTATTATTATTTCTTTCTCGCAAACACACCGAGCATTATTATTATTATATAGAACTTACGAACGCCCATAGCAGATGGAACACTATTATTATTAGTAGTAGTAGAAATCGTGATTATCGTAACCCGTAATCAACCTTGCTATAATACTTCAACTTATCGCTCTTATTATTTTCATCAAAAAAATAAAAATAAAAAAGTAGCTTCTTTTTTATTCTTCTTCTCCTACTTCAGATATTCTCATTATTATTATTATTATTATTATTATTATTATTATTATTATTATTATTATTATTATTAGTTAAAAATCTCAAATTTTTAATTTCAACTCCCAACATCATTATTATGTCCAAAATATAAAAAAGTAAATTCCTCTTCTCCAAATATATTTTTTATTTTTATTATTATTATTATTTTAATGACCTTCCGTACGCAACACAAATTTGACATCCTCTGGCACTTTCATAATCTGGCTGTTTGGTAGAAAATACTCCTAACTAACATACAAATAATCACCGCAGTGATTGAAATCAAATAAATGGGTTAGCACAAAAAGGAATTTAACACTTGAAATGAACTTAGGTCAAAGTATTACAAACAGCATGCATTAATTGAAAGAATTATATCCCATATTTACATTATATACAACAAACATATACTCAAATTAATTAATCTAACCCATTATTACGTTAATATAAATTAGTTCGTACGTCTAACAAAAAATAAAATCATGGACTCGGGAGGCGGACCATGTTAAGTAACCATAATTAATCTACACTGGACCCCGTTTAGTCGCGATAACATCCCCAAATATTAAATTTGTGTACTCATTCCTATGTAGAATTCCATTGTCTCTTAGCGGGAGATAGGCCTCACGGCCCCATGGTGATTTACTCGTCCATCATGTCACACAATATAAAATGAACACAGCAAAACACTTCTGTGCGATTACCCATGATTAACACCTTATTAAATAATTTACACTATTTTATACAAGAAGACTAATTAAAAAAACACTTATAGGTGCGCCTAGACCCCTGACACTCGCACAATATATTCTTCATATAAGCCCGAAACACACGTCGTGACACATTAGGACGAAGTGTCGTTCATTTGAACCGGCGCGTATCGCGGCTTCAACCGGCACTTCCTGGTATATTTCTAAGCCGTCTTGATAATCGCCTAGCTCCTATAGTTCCCTGCTCGGATAGTTATTCACCGTCTATCTTGAGCTATTTACTTCAGGCTCCGCACACTGCCTTCCAAAGGTACTATCAGCGTTCCGTTAGTTATTTATTATTTAATCACATGACATTTATTAAATTCAACCGACAGTTGTACTGATTATTTACACTCGGTACTATGGATAATCTCACTGTTCGTCTTCATTCTCCTAACAACTCACGCACTTTCAGCTCTAACTGTCTTCGAATGCGTCCCGAAGTACTGACTTACAGAGTCAACGTGTCAGAGTCTCAACTAATTCATGCGACTGACACGACTGGTGACCGATAACAACTGGTGACTGGTAAGAACTGATTGATGTGAGGTCCCACTACTGGTTATTTATGGACGACATGGTTTCCCGCCGGGGTCATCCGCGGTCATCTCCTAGGGAGGGGGGTTGGTTATCCTAAATTGGCATATGCAGGTGGATTTTGATCCCTTGCTTTATCCTACTTAATAAACTGGCGATACACATTCATGTGTCGTATTCTGAACTCATATCGTTCGGTGATCATGGAAATATCACTTAATTCCTGTCCTCCACATTTCGCGCGCTATCAGCGTCCCTGATGGCGTGCTCATCTTGACCAATGGCGAGATAGCGTGGGTCATTTCCACGAATTCATTACTTTAATTTATTACGATTACAATTTATCTACATGGGAATGATATCCCAAAATCCACTCTATTCAATTATGTGGTTGAAACAATTTAATTATTGTTATCGGAGAAGCTAACTGGAGTTCACTCTGAGTTTTCCTTATGTTGGTTTATCTGCGGGCCTATGATAAATTTTTCTATTGGTCAACACCGCATCGGTTAGTTTAAAATCTCTTCCTTGCAACATGACAACACAAAATGCCTTGAGGCAGTGGAAAATAATGGTACGTCATATTCTTGGTATTGGTGCTGCCCCTGCTTGCCATTGTTCCGAAATATCTACTCTTTCACTTCCTTGTAGTCATTATTCTGTTGTTGTGAGCTCTAGATTTAATCCTCTTAGATTCTGACCAAGAAACATTCTCCCCTTAATGTCAAGCTTAACTGTGTCGACGGACAGTCGCGATATGTCTAGCTTATGTTGAAATCCTCCCGTCCACACAAAACTGACACTGTATTCCATTTAATATTCCTATATATCTATATTTATCTTACAAAAATCAAATCATGAAACTAGGGCCTATCTCATTCGGGTACAATAGATAGTTAAATATATGGATAGATAGATAGATAGATAGATAGATAGATAGATAGATAGATAGATAGATAGATAGATAGATAGATAGATAGATAGATAGATAGATAGAATTTATTAAGCTAAATAAAAAGCTTCTCGACTGTGACTTACGGTAATGGATGGGAGTGGACTCACATTGTCAAGTGATAAAGCAGCACTGCAACATAAGCTTATGCCATAGGAAGTACTTTTAACTGGCAAACTCTTAATTTTAACCCGTCCGCCTTCTTGATTATGATGTCTCCTGAATCAGTCCAAGTGCTTGAAAGTCCAAAACGCTGGATTGCTGTCTTCAATATGGACATTATGATAGCCGTAAGGTCTTCACGGATTGTTGTAGATGACCTTTTCAGTTTCCTTTTCTTCGTGAAAACGTCCTGCCGTGAGCGATAAGACAAAAATTTCACTAGGATAGGTCGTATTTTTCCTGGAGATCGAGGTCCTACTCTGTGACACCTATCGATGCCATTAAGTCTCACATCTGCACCTACTGCTTTGCACACGTTGAGCACTAGTTCATCGCAGTTTTCATTCGAACATTCAGGAATGCCGAAAATTCTTACACTATTTCTCCTGCTATATTGCTCCAATGAATCACACTTAGCGTCCATATGCTCCTTCAGTTTGTGGATTTCCGCCTCCTTCTTATCAAGTTTTTCAGGTTAACTCTGACAATGCTTCGATATTAAATTTTAAACTTTTTCAAGTTCTTTTATGACCACTTCTGTTATGCGGGTCGAAATGGCCTGCACATTTTTTTCAAGGAAGCTGTCCGAGTTAATGAAGTCGTCGAGCGCGCACTTCACGTTGGCAGCACTGGTAATGGCTGGGCTTCCACCTCCGTTGTTTCGGCGACCCATTTTCTTTACAATGCGAATTTGGAAGGAAAAGAAGATCAATACCAACAAAACGTGTGTATGTAGCACCTCCACAACTTTCACTGCTGTATAACACCTACAAATCACTTGATTACTGTGGAGCCTCACTCACTCACGCATCACTGAAGAACATGTCCTCCATGTCCCATAGAATAATACCAGCTATTATTCTTGCCTCGTTCAGGCCCATTACATTTCGTTAGGGCCTTACGTTACCAGCAGGCCTAGCAACGTGCTTTGCTAATAATGTCCGAACTCGGTTACAATTTGTAGGTGTTATCACCATGGCCCCATTAACTATGCCTTTCTATATTGCGTCTGGTAGCCGCATGCTGTTTAGTACGTACCTCAAGGCATTATTATTATTATTATTATTATTATTATTATTATTATTATTATTATTATTATTATTATTATTATTATTATATCGATAGGATTGTGGAAACATCACGTCTATTACTGTTAGGGAAACAGTGTAATTCGAAAGCGACCATTTCACAAGTAGCGGTGTCGGGATCAGTCACGCAGAACAATATCTGCCAGAGGGGTAGTGCGCGTTAGGTGGAACAGCTACATCTGAGCCCGCGTAAAAATTACATGTAGTATGTAAATGACAAGTAGATGTTATGTTAGCATCTCGAAAGTGATCGTCTATTGTTTGAGTCCTATGGCAGGTCATTTGTTTCAACTGTGTATTTCTTATTTTTCTTTCCTTCTTAATCTGCTTACACTCCAGGATTGTTTTTTTCCCTCGGACTCACCGAGGGATCCCACCTCTACCGCCTCAAGGGCAGTGTCTTGGAGCGTGAGACATTCGGTCGGGGGATACAACTGGAGAGAATGACCAGTTCCTCTCCCAGGCGGCCTCACCTGCTACGCTGAACAGGGGCCTAGGTGGGGGATGGAAAGATTGGAAGGGAAAGACAAGGAAGAGAGAACGAAGCGGCCGTGGCCTTCAGTTAGGTACCATCCCGGCATTTGCATGGAGGAGAATTGGGAAACCACGGAAAACCATTTCCAGGATGGCTGAGATGGAAATCGAACCCACCTCTACTCAGTTGACCACCCGAGGCTGAGTGGACCCCGTTCCAACCCACGTCTCAGAGCCGGGAATCGAACCCGGGCCTCCGGGAGTGACAGCCAATCACACTAACCACAACACCACATAGGCGGTTCTTATTTTTCTAACCACGTATTTGTTGTATTCAGCGCTACAAAACGTTGTAAATGTAGGATCCATGTGTCTTACTGTATGTAATGTCCGATGGAGATTAGCAAATAAAACATGCGCCTCAACCCACTGCACCAACTGTACAGCACGACTACCGTGTGCTGAGAGATGGTAGGTAGTTACAGTGTTGCCAGATTGCCATTCTTCAACGTCCTCTTTCTGCCGGATATACTCGCAGGACGAACATTTGTGAGGGAGATTTTTTTTATTGCTGGCATATTAGGAGTCGCGCTGCGAACCCCGACTGCGCAAATTTCGCTTCACCCTGTATATATATTGTATATAGTCTAGTTTTCATCGTCCTACTTAATAAAGGACAGTGGTTTTGTACTTCCAGTAGCAGGCGACGCTATCCGGTGGAAGAAGCATCAGTACAGCAGACTACACATCCAGCCCAGCAGTGGGACAGCATTGAAGATAAAATGCAAGCTGAACATTAATTCAAACGGCACTTCAAGAGAGTTCAGTACCAGCAGACCAAGGCACTGAGATGCTCGAGGATGCAGAATCCGTAAGTATGAGTGGGCCTTAAGTAACAGTAGTAGAAGGGCATCGCCTGATTGGACGAGAGTTTGATGGCAGTCATCTCAGATAGATTACATGAGTTTGTAACGAATTTAGATACTATAGTTCGCATGATTAGAAATTAGGATCAAGGATTATGTTTTACATATTTAATAACAAAGATTGCGGGCAAGGCCGGAGATAAATTATTGGTCAGACTTAATATAATTCATTGGGAGAAATCTAAATAGGCATTAACCGAACACCATGGACATCAGGGGACATTAGATTAGTACATATGTCAAATGTTGCAGACGGCGTATTATCCGCGAAAAAACAGTTGCGAACTGAGCACACGAGCTAGAGACATTATCAGCCTCTTTTCGAGAGGCAATCGTCGAAGGCGAGTTGGAAGAAGATCGCGACGCGCAGCTGAAATTTACCAGGAACATCTTTGTAGCCAGTTTCGTGGAATGGTTAGCCAATCCTCGAATACAAGCCAGAGTACAGTCATATAGGACAATCACTTCTGAAAAGGTGGCGCCCTTGCACGACAGGAAGAAGCGGTGATATCGTCAAAGAAGGCACGGGAATGCAATCATAACTCAGGGTTTGGCAACAGAAGGCCAGAACAGGAGTAAAGAGCAGCATCAGAGTGGCATATCAAGCCAACATAAGCTAGTTTTAGGGTGGTCTGCTACAATTGTAATAAACAAGGCCACATAGCAAAGAACTTTAGGAACACAGGAACACAGAAGGCTCACACCATACGGACAAATACACAAATACAGGAGGCACAACAACGACGCTAAAATGTCGCTATTATGGGAAGCCAGGGCACATTGAACGTGACTGTAGGAAGAAACAGAGAGATAAAGAAACTGAGGTACGCGAGGCAGTGCGCATGATTCGAACAGGCCAAACAAACAGGGCAGGTGATAACAGAACGTGTTATCATTGCAGCCGGAAAGAGCACATACAGGTGGAGTGTCGACAAGGTGCACGCACCCCGGTGATGCGAACGGATAGCCGTAGGTGCTATTCGTGTGGCCAACATAGCCATCTTCAAAAAACTCCCGGATAGTCCAAGAACAGCGCACGTGCAATAGGGACATGAAAGGCCAAGCTCGAGGTGATTGCATAGGAGGCAGGGCCGTAAAATGCCGAACCCAATGCAAGAATTGTGACAGGTGGTCACACCGAACTCAGGACTGTTGGTTCGGAGCGGGGCGATAGTAAGCACGCCACAGGGGCAACGGCACGGCAAACTAGAAGGGGCAAGTAGGAAGGAGACAGCTGCAGTGGCCGGCAGATCAGAAGCCGCCAAGAGTCTCGATGTGGAAGGCACAGTGCTAATTCAGGTTGCGAACCATGGAAGGTTACTGAGATTCATCATAGGTACTGGGTCCGATGTCAGCTTAGTGAAGAGGCAACCGGTACCCAAGGATAGCCAGATTGTCAGGGGAAAAACAACTGAATTAACGGGTGTAAGTAAAGGGAGAATTTACACCCAGGGTACTGTGCGTTTCGCTATTGGAAATACAAGTCACACAATTCATGTCGTAGGGAGTGACTTCCAATTAACACAAGATGGTATAGTTGGACGAGACCCCCTGACAGATGGCGGAATTGATTATAAAGAGGGCCATGTCACCATTAAAGGGCGATAATATCCTATGGGGGCGCGGGAGACGAAGCTAATCCGTCTCGAACCACGGAACCAAAAGGTCGTTGTCATTGAAGTAGACCGAAATCTACTGGTGGGAATTATTGAAATGGAAGAGGTGGCACCAGTGGTATACCTCGCAGAGTACCTGACCATATCTGAGCAAAATGAAGCGGTGCTTAGCATGACGAATACCACTGAACAAGAGGTGAATTTACGCAGTCCGCGAGTGCACATACAGGTGGAGTGGCAAACGGAGAACCGGCCACACGGAAGCCCGATCGCAGAGGGTAATAGACTGTCTGCGAGCAGATCAGTGGATCAAGAAGGGATACACGCAATCTTTGCCGAGTACAATGATATCTTCCATCCTGAGGGAGATAAAATGGCATTCACTAACTTATTGCAGCATGAGATCCCTACTACCCCAGGATCAACCTCCGATTAATGTACGACCATATAGGTTTCCCGAAGCACGAAAAGGGGAATATAAGCCCAGATAGATCAGATGATAATTAATCAGATAATTACACCTAGCGTATCTGGCTGGAATGCCCCTTTACTTTTAGTGCCAAAGAAATTAGACGCTTCAGATAACAGAAATGAAGAGTGGTAATCGACTTCAGAAAATTAAATGAGGGGATGATAGGGACCAATTGTCCCCTCCATCTTATTTCGGAACTATTAGATGCCCTTGGCAAAGCGAGATATTTCTCGACTCTCGATCTCGCGAGTGGTTATTACGGAGCGTTATTGAAAACTGAAGACAGGCCTCAGACAGCATTCTCTGCGCTAGGACGCAAATAGGAGTTGAAGAAGATGCTGATGTGGTTGAAAGACTCTCCGGCCACGTTTATCCGGCTGATAAATGCTGTACTTACTGGATTAACAAATATCAAGTGTTTGTGCGACCTGGATGACATCTTAGTATACGGTAGCTCAATTCATCAGCACAATGCGAAGTTAAGGGATGTATTCCAAAGGCTGAGAGAGAACACGTTGAAACTCCAGACGGATAAGTTTGAGTTCCTACGAACCGATGTAGCGTTCCTGGGACATGTGATCACAGACGATTGTGACTTGTCAGACCCACGCAAGGTACAGGCCGTTACGGACTTGCCAAGGCCGACCACTAGCCGCCAGATCAAGCAGTTCTCTGGGCTGAGTGGATACTATTGGAAATTCATCCCTAAATATAGTGAAATCGCGAAGCCACTACATCAATTGAAGGATTGGATGCAAGAACCGGGCAGCTCCACTTTTCGTCAAAATGGACATTTTCATATATATATTGAATGTAAACAAATAGGCGCACATTTCTATGCAAGAACCATGCAGATCCAATGACTTCCATTGGCGGTACAAAGGAAAAGGAGCCACATGGAGACAGCATTCATCATCATTTTAATGCAAGCAATACGCAGCTCCAGAAGCCATCTGGTTCTTCTATCGATTTTAGTTCAGTGCATCGTCACTGGTGCCGCCACAGCTCAGTAGCAAAGTTTTCTGACTTCATGGCTATTCATTAGATATTACTGCCATGGTTTCTGTGTATCTTGTTTATTTTAACGGTATTTTATTGTTCTAACAGTACAAACAGGGTCGCATTCTACTCTACCGCAATCAGGAATTGTAAACTTTCGCGAGATATAACATTTCGTCATTTTAAATAGACTGCGATCTCCACATGACAATACTTGTAAATATTCATGAAATAATAACATTTCGTCATTTTGAATAGACTGTGATCTACGTGCGAAAACACTTGCAAATATTCTGAAACTGTGCTTCTATAAGCAGCGATTTCCAGAGCCATATTCATCAAGTGTTATTTAGAAAAGATTCTAGGGACAATTTCCATATTCTGAAGTGAAGGAAACTTAATTTAAATTAAATAATCTTCTCATTTTCCAGACTTTGTACGTGTGCACTTGACACGATACTGTGTTCGTCGTCTGATTCATAAATCTCAAATACGTTAGATAGGACTCTCAATAATCATTACTAGACAGTTGAACATTTTCGTGTTTTAAAATTCAACAAAAATGCGTTAAAGCCTGACGAATGCCATTATAATCATGTCTACCTGTCAACGTTGGACTGAAGGCGTGGTTTCAACGCGGGACATCAGACGTGGTCTCAACGAGAAAGTTGAACGTGGTACCATGGGTGATGACATCACGATACCAGCTGCCAAGGACGTTAACATTCTGTTCGCTGAACCGCATACCTTCACAATCCAGTCCTGAGTTCCAGATTACAGGTCATATGAGTGTTTTTCAGACTCTTTTTAAAATTTCACGAGACTAACTTTTCATTGGTGGAATATTAGAACCAGTGATTCTGGGTGGCAGTTCAACAAACAATTTATTGACTCTAACTGGGAATCTTAATATTCTAGCAGTATTATGACAGTGTATGAACTGCAATTCGTAAAGAAACAATAGGCCGAACTTTGTAAGATGAATTATTTTGCGATATTTTGCGAGGATTTAAGTGTTAAACATTTAAAGAGACTCTAGAGGAGACTTCCACAATTTCAAGTGTTAAATATTTAGAAAACATTCTAGGGACAGTTTCCATATTCTCAAGTGAAGTAAACTTAATTTCAATTAAATAACCTTTTCTCTTTCCATAATCCAAACGAGTTTAAGAAAGTACTTCAAGAACATTAACATACATCCGTCAAAATTAATTTGATATTGAAACTTCAAGACGAAAGTGAGTCCGTTTGATCAAGCAAATAATAGGGAAAATACAAGTATAACTCAATGAAGTGAATAAATTTTGTCTTAGAAAAGAAATCAACTAGTATTTCGATCAGCGTATACCTCTCTCTTAACATTATCCATAAGGACCGTTCACCCCTTTGTTGAATCACATGCACTTATTCCTTATTCCTTATTACTTATCTCTTTCCGGTACAATACTGAATGGACATTGGTTACCTAAGTGACCTTGAATCAATTGAACGGTGTACTTTCGAATGTCAAAAGGCACATACAGTGGGCTCAATTAGTATGTACACTGCTAGAAAGAAAGTCTAATTCAACGTGTCAGCAAGATGTTAAATTACTAAGTGCACAGTTACAAAGGATTAAGGAATCGAAAGAAGTAATTACTCGGATTACTAACCCGAGAAGGGAAATTAAAACCAATAGGCGAAAGCGAGGATTGATTAACGCAGTATATTCCATTGCAAAGGCATTGGTTGGAACATGAAGTCAGGATGATGCGGAGAAATACGAGTCAAAAATCAGTGAATTAGAACAAGAGCAACTCTCTATCAAGAAAATTGTAAAATCTACATTGCAATCTATGAACAGCACCATTTATGATGTCACCGCTAACGAACAGGGATTAAATCAGAACATTGCAGAAATTATATCTTATCTTGTCAATGGCACGCACCAAATTACAGAAGAAATTAAGCAAACCGAATCGGAAAATACAGTAAATAAAATTTGATGGAGATTGAAGGCCTTCTCATACAACTGTATGAGCATTACAATGCTGTATTATCAGGTGTAATGAATGCACAGGTAGGATTCATTCAAGTGCAGATAATTTCACCAGAAGATATCATTAAGGGTTATAAGGAAGCTCAGAGAGATTTCCCTAAAGGATTAGCTTTGCCATTTGATTTTGATCAGCATACGGTTACTTGATCTACAAGGTAGCCACGGTGGAAGTGTTCGCAAATAAGAATTACTTAGTGTATATTATAAGCACACTCCACTCTTTACAGATAGAGTGGTCCCATTCGCCACATATATGAAAAACAACCCACACCATTTTCTTTATATTCATGAGAAAAAGTATTATCTCCTTATTGACAAGGAAAATTAACGTATGTTCAATTGGATAAGGATCAGGTAAAGCAGTGTAAAATAGTAACACTCAGTTGGAAACTGTGCCATTAGAACGGTTATGCAATAAAGCTGTTCAGTGGAGTTAATCGGATTGCAGACTGAGCCATTTATTTGATTTCCCCTCCCCCTTATACTATTTACTATGTCTATATTAATGGTTTTCAACTTATTTTATGCACTACTGTGTTATTTCGCCCCTTTGAGTTGTGCCCTTGGGCCAATTATAATAAAGTATTCCTAAATTATGTCCCAGGGTAAAGGAGCCTTTTCCGCCCTGAGAGAGGCCTGCCCTGTACTTGTCTCCCTCCCTTGCCCCTGCGGATGCGCCGTGCTCTTTCCACGCAGCCTGTGTGTGCCGCTTTGCGTCACGTGGTCTTGCGTCATAGCTACTCTTGGCGAGGCCGTGCGGGCTCGCTGGGAGTAGGCATTCTTGTTCTTGCCTTGCTCTCTCTCACTTGAGCACTTCACGGACCCTTCTTCGAACCCAGGACCTCTAGGGGTATGGGAGGTAAGAATCTAAGACTTGCTTAAACTTACAGATGATGGGCGGACATTCCTTCGATTGTAAGCCACTGGATGGACGCTGAATGTTTTTAAGGCATTATAAATGCCGGGTTCCTTGGAAATTGTAAAGTTATGTGTGAACCCTTGGGTCTGTTTACTGCAGCTTTACTGCAGCTTAAGTTATTGGGAGTTCGTGCCCTTGGTAGTTGTAAATATATACACTGACTGACAGTGACAATGCAACACCAAGGAGGAGTGGTTCGAAAGGGATGAAAGTTGGGGAAAAAACAGAGACGGCACGGACGAATAATTGATGTTTATTTCTAACCGATATGCAGGTTACACAATTCGCACGGCATCGACTCAGTAGGATGTAGGACCACCGCGAGGGGCGATGCACGCAGAAACACGTCGAGGTACAGAGTCAATAAGAGTGCGGATGGTGTCCTGAGGGATGGTTCTCCATTCTCTGTCAACCATTTGCCACAGTTGGTCGTCCGTACGAGGCTGGGGCAGAGTTTGCAAACGGCGTCCAATGAGATCCCACACGTGTTCGATTGGTGAGAGATCCGGAGAGTACGCTGGCCACGGAAGCATCTGTACACCTCGTAGAGCCTGTTGGGAGATGCGAGCAGTGTGTGGGCGGGCATTATCCTGCTGAAACAGAGCATTGGGCAGCCCCTGAAGGTACGGGGAGTGCCACCGGCCGCAGCACATACTGCATGTAGCGGTGGGCATTTAACGTGCCTTGAATACGCACTAGAGGTGACGTGGAATCATACGCAATAGCGCCCCAAACCATGATGCCGCCTTGTCTAGCGGTAGGGCGCTCCACACTTACTGCCGGATTTGACCTTTCTCCACGCCGACGCCACACTCGTCTGCGGTGACTATCACTGACAGAAGAGAAGTGTGACTCATCGGAGAACACGACGTTCCGCCATTCCCTCATCCAAGTCGCTCTAGCCCGGCACCATGCCAGGCGTGCACGTCTATGCTGTGGAGTCAATGGTAGTCTTCTGAGCGGACGCCGGGAGTGCAGGCCTCCTTCAACCAATCGACGGGAAATTGTTCTGGTCGATATTGGAACAGCCAGGGTGTCTTGCGCATGCTGAAGAATGGCGGTTGACGTGACGTGCGGGGCTGCCACCGCTTGGCGGCGGATGCGCCGATCCTCGCGTGCTGACGTCACTCGGGCTGCGCCTGGCCCCTCGCACGTGCCACATGTCCCTGCGCCAACCATCTTCGCCACAGGCGCTGCACCGTGGACACATCCCTATGGGTATCGGCTGCGATTTGACGAAGCGACCAACCTGCCCTTCTCAGCCCGATCACCATACCCCTCGTAAAGTCGTCTGTCTGCTGGAAATGCCTCCGTTGACGGCGGCCTGGCATTCTTAGCTACACACGTGTCCTGTGGCACACGACAACACGTTCTACAATGACTGTCGGCTGAGAAATCACGGTACGAAGTGGGCCATTCGCCAACGCCGTGTCCCATTTATCGTTCGCTACGTGCGCAGCACAGCGGCGCATTTCACATCATGAGCATACCTCAGTGACGTCAGTCTACCCTGCAATTGGCATAAAGTTCTGACCACTCCTTCTTGGTGTTGCATTTGCTCTGTCAGTCAGTGTATATATATGTTGAACGAGGCATTCAACTTCCCTAGGTGTCTTAGGCACTCAGAAGCGTCTTTTAATGAAAGTATACTGTACTATTGTATGTTATGTTAGGGGTATTTGCCCTCCCCCTTGAGTCACTTGAAGTGGCGTATTGTTAATAAGCCTTATCCAGAATTAGCTATTACACTTTAGTCCTCTGGTGTTAAACTGCGAACAGGGCTGGATCCCTGTGAATTAGTGTAGGGCACGTATCAACGTAACCTTAGTGATGTTGATATTAAAACAGTTAAAACTTCTCTACTCTTTTCGGTGTTTATCTATTTGGTTCAATAAACTTTGTTAAGCTGATTTCCTACGGGTATCAGTGTTCTTGCCCTCTGGGTGGTTTCCTATCGTCGCAAAGTCCAGATCCTATGGAGTCCGCACCTTCTGATAGTTTGCCAGTGATAATTATCGGTACACAGACAACTGTGACAAAAGAGTACTCCCTGTACAACAGCTTGTATGGACACACATTAGGGAAAATAAGTATATATATGTATATCCCCAGGAGAAACAAAGGTAACATGTATGTGCAAGGATTCCACCAGTGATAAGAGGTTAGCAGGCACTGATATTCCTGTGTTAAATACAATCTGCACAATAAATGGCCCGCATAGCAAAATACAAGGTGTAGGTGAAATAAACACTACGCAGAGTAAGGATTTTTATCAGAAGTAACACTTGCTTATGACTGATGTGAATAGGTAGGTAATTAATTCAAATTAGAACAGATGCCTAAAATGAATAAGTTCTCGTTGAATAACATTTTGAATCACATTGATGATTTAAAGTGGGCCACCCATGAGACAGATGACGTGGAGGAAATAGTAAAACAGAAAGAAGAACACATACATAGACAGTAGATGTATCAACACGTTAATGTGTATAAATATATTGTTTGGGTTGCTTTTAATATCACAAGTTTAATTTTGGGATTTTATTGCCGTAATTATTGCTGTCCAAAAGTAGGGTTTCCAGCGAAGAGATGTTTCGATGGTGCACGGGCGTATTGCCCGAATATTTGCATAAGACAAACAGTCCAACAGTCTAATAGTCCACTATTCCAAAATCCCAGGCGGATCCGAGGACGTTCGGAGATGTTTGAGGAAATCACGGAATTACACTCCAGGCCTACTGGGGGCCACCCTAGTACGCCTGTGAGAATCATAGAAGCAGCAGAAATAAATACAAGTATTATCCAGATTAGAGCACAACTTTGTTCTTCACCACAGAATCGCAGATCCCTGCGCACAGGCGACAGTAGCTTATGAACAGTACAGGACAGAAATGGACGCAACTTTGAGTTGCGTCCATTTCTTCCCTGAGGGAGGAGATTTCGTGTATACCGATCTCCTCAAGGGTCCAACCGGTGGATTGTCAGATAAGCGGCAGCAAGGACTCGATCCCAGAGTATCGGGACAGGAACAACCCTGTATAGGAATATTAATTTGTAATAAGGGATACCCTGTAATGGCATACAGTTTGCTTCACATGTTCACGAGCACGGATGTTTAAGTAGACCGTACAAGTGTATGTCGCTTCGATTGGCAAAGGGATCAAAGCCAGTATCCTCAGTGCAGGGATTATCTATCCAAGACAGAGAAACAAAAGTGCAGAGTAAGAGATGGAGATGTCAGTGTCCAAAGTATAATCTTGAAGGCAGCACTTAGCAGGTTAAATGGCTCGGAAACGCCCAAAACACAGTCCATAAGATAGTGGGAAGGGATTGACATCTG
The DNA here is from genome assembly GCF_040414725.1 of Anabrus simplex. Lineage (NCBI taxonomy): Eukaryota > Metazoa > Arthropoda > Insecta > Orthoptera > Tettigoniidae > Anabrus > Anabrus simplex. The sequence continues at coordinate 9,064,945 of NC_090266.1, forward strand.
CTTTCATGTGGGTGAATAAAAACAAAAATCCAAGATGGCAGAGCGGACTCTCGACAGTGAACTGGACAGTGAGCAAGATCCCGTCAGGCCTAAATAGTGAATGTTTGTATATATATTGTATACAGTCTAGTTCATCGTCCTACTTAATAAAGCACATACATTTTGTACTTCACGTTCTTATTTCGGGAGTTCCGGGGCCACGAACCCACCTAATTACCTCCCTACAGTTCATCAACTTTACCGGTCGGTGACCAACCACAAAAAGGAAAGTAGGTCGTTGTTGACGTCGAGTACAGAATGGTGAAACAAACGTATCCCAGCGTTATGAAGAAGAAAACTAAGACCGCATGGTGGGAAGAAGTTGTAACGGCAGCGCGAATTGCTATTCGAGGAAAATACAATCCACATGTTGCCATCACTAAAGCAATGCGCACTGGTAGAACGAGAGTACAGCGAAATTTAGCAATCGTACATGAATAATTCCAGAACCGAAACGAGGTGGACTCTTTCGGCGCTGACTGCTGGTCTAGTACCTTTAGAATATCTGCTGGACGGCACTCGTGCTGTAGCAAGAAATATAAATGCTGTAGGATTGATAAAGCAGCAGTTTAAAGTGATAGAATGCCATAATAAGACAATGGAAATATTTGCATTTCCGATAAAACGTACACATGAAGCTACCGCCATAAAAAAGGGCTTGGTATCTACATATCACCAAAAACATCTACTGAATGCACTGCCACATCGAGCACTAACACATGAAGAAGTTCCTACGTTTGCTACACAACCGGAAATTCAAGATTTTCGAGGTGTTTTTGTACGAAATAAGCTACCAGAATGCCCACGTGAACGTGAGGGTGCTGTAATCAACTCAGACGACAGTCATGGTCCTGGAACTCATTACGTTGCCTACGTAAAACTTAAATCTGAATTATGGTATTTCGATAGTTGTGGCGACTCTCCTCCTCCATCTGAGCTCATGCGCTATTTCCGAAGCCGTGCATACGTTGTTTATAATAAAAGTGGAGAAGCATATGAAACAACTGTCTAATTTAATCCATCGATGGAATTCAATCATCGGCCTCAGAATCTTGGACTAGTATCGTTTGAAGCCTGCAATACATTCTATAACGTGAGAGATGGGAAAAGATGAGTAAGTGCCAACGCTACTGTCAGGCACTTGTTCAGTAGACGATATTCATGTCTATATTCAAAAATTGACTCAACTGAGTAGTTGGATGATGAGAGCTTTAGTAATAATAATTATAAATTCTCCCTTAATTTAAACAACATCACGCATACATCAGTTACTGAATATTCTTTCAAGATTGATGTTAAATCGCAACCTGATTCGATAGGATCGTTGCTCGTATTTTCATCACGAGAACTAACACCAAACGCACGTCATGAGACTGATCCATCCATAACAAACTTCGAAAGCACGATTTCTTAATATAATTACAGACGTGTATAGTAATCAACAACCTTCGAACGACTTCAACATTACAGAAGAAGGTAGTTATAGAATTAGTGAAAAATCGTAAGCAGAGATTTACCATCCTGTGACTGTTAAACGCATCGATAACATAAATTATGCACAACTACAACAATGAGCACAGTATCAACTGCTTACCCAGCTTTTATCCAGAACTTGATAATTTATACCAATCCCTTACTCCTCGTCTATTTTCTTCAATCCATCCTAAGGCCATACCTACTTTTAAAAGCTCCACTCAAGCTTAAACCTTTCTCACCCCACGCCAACACTCCACTGACATAAAAATACTAGAATATATCAGAATCAAGACCTTCGACATACGATGTGGCCCATCTTCAACAAATTGTTGTTAACTGTAGTTTACTTCCCATCAATGATCTGTACTTCGCGCTATCGCCTAGGTGGCAGATACCATAACCTATCAATTTTTCAGCTAGCTTTTTCTTAAAAGGTTTCGAAGAACTTAGAAATTTGCCGAACACTGCCCTTGATTATTTACGCCAAACCTTCATTCCTCATCTTACAAATGAATATTTGCCCCAATTTGCCCGCTTGAAATTCAAATTTATCTTATTTTCTACTTTGAAAACTCCGCTCTAGCATCTTCGTCTACTAATGTAATTCTACGCAATCTCTCCGTTGACAGCTCAAAACATGCCTCATAGTCGAGCATCTTGTTTCATTACTTCCAAGTCTTCCCAACCCAAAGTTTGCAACATTTTTGTAACACTACTCCTTTTCTCGAAATCATCTAAAACAAATCATGTAGCTTTTCTATGAATTTTTCCAGTTCGGGTACCAAGTAGTGTTACCGGAAACTTGAACGCCCTCTTTTTATATCTTTACTACTACCCCTAAATACTGCCATACTGCCATAACTAAAAGACTGCAAATTACCGGAATATAGTAATCAGCTGATTTTGTATTTATTTACACAACTACTACGCGCCTGTAGCAAAAATCGTCAACAATCCAAAAACGGTATTGTGTTGACGATTGTTGCTACAGACACATGGTAGTTGTGTAAATATATACAAAATCAGCTGATGACTATATTCCGATAATTTGTAGTCTTATAGTTCCCTGCATACTTTGTATATAATTTCCACCTTCGTTTATTCATCGAGTAAAAGTTAATTATCAAATTCCTATATTCCAATAATATTGCTGTTCAAGCCCCCAGAAACTATTGTAGACGACCTCTTATTTTTCAGCATCCCGCGTAGAAGGAAAATCATAGTAATCCACCAGCGATAATAATTCATATAACCACATTTCAACTGAGAACTGTAGTGTAGATACAGTGTACTTAGATAGTACCGTATCTTGCCTACTATACTCGTGTGTATCTTTCGTGTGCATCCATTAGAACATAGTACTAATAATAACCTGTCTAATCATTTAGCTTTGTTCGTAATCCTTGAGTACAGCAGTTCTTGAAAATTTCAACCTTGCAATTTTCATTTCTGTTTCTGCTTACTAGTGACATACGGTACTGATATTGTAATTAGGATACGCCTGACCATAGTTTAAACGTATTGTAGTGTACTGTACAGTAGTATACCAGTAATAACTTATTAGAATTTAGCGTGCTTATTATATTATTGTAAAATATTTTTGTAGTACCAGTATAGTAGAGGTATTCGTAGAAACTTACTAAAATTCTATTGTTGTAATTCGAATAGGCTTAATTCCAGTATTGTAGTATTTTAGGTAATTAATATACATTACCTTATTGTCGTGTGATCTTTAAGTACTATCCCAGACAATATACCCCTCCCTTCATTTTTTCACATAAGTTATTTTATTTTTCATTTTATTCTGATTTTTTCGTAAAGAATGGCTAAGGAGTGCAAGTGTAGGGACTGTGGTTGTGGCATTGAGGGGTATGAGGAGGGAGTTGGAGAGTTTAAGGGAGATAATTTTGATTCTCACAGAAGACAGGAAGGAAGATAGGCCTCCCAGAAACAATTACAGTAGGTGTACAAGAGGGAGAGGAAGGAAAGGGGTGAGTTGTAGAAGACAGGTGGACTAATGTTCTGAGGGGAAGGAGACTGCAGGCTATGGGCTCTCTTCAGGGTCATAATTGAGGATAGGTGTCTGTTCGAAATCGGTACGAGCCACTTCAGGTAGAGCAACAGAGGGAAGATGAGGAGCAGGGAATTGTTGCTGAGATGTGTGGAAGTAGGAGGAAGGAAAAAGGTAGGAAATGGAAATGTAGAGTAGAGGATAGGAAACGACAGGTGGAACAGGGTCATGGAAAGGAGAAGAGGGAGGAGGAAATAGCTTCTGCAGCTATCAGGAAAGATAGGGCTGACCAGGATGGGAGGGGTCCAAATAAGGTGGTCATGGGGGACTCCATCGTTAGTCATGTGGGGGACGTGTATGGAGGAAAGAGAATCAGGGTAGAGTTTTATCCAGGAATTAGGTTGAGGCAGATGTTGAGCAAAGTAGAAGAGAGCGAGGAGGAGAAGGAGAAGGTGGTAGTGTTTCCCGTTGGTACCAACAACGTAAGGCAAGCTGATATAAGTACCAACATAGTTGGGGATGTGTGCGATCTGGTGAATGCAGCACGGGTGAGGTTTAAGGAAGCGGAGATTTTTATCAGCGGAATTCTGTGTAGGAGGGATACTGACTGGAGGGTGATCGGGAATTTACATGAAACTATGGAGTGGGTATGTGGGAAACTGGGAGGGAAATTTCTAAATCCTAATGTGTGGGTAGGAGATAGGGGTCTGCCCTCAAATGGCCTTCCACAAACCGCAGTAAGACGTATAAGTTAGGAAATTTGTTTGGAAAGGTAATAGGGAGGTACATTCAGGGAAACGGTGTTGTCTAAGGAGCGGTGAAGTGGGTACAGAGATCTGGAAGTCAAGTAGGGATGACATAAAAATGTTAGTGTTGGATTGTAGAAGTGTTGTAAAGAAAGGAATAGAATTAAGTAATATAATAGATAAATATTTACCAGATATTGTAATAGGAGTTTAATCATGGCTGAGTAATGAAATAATGGATGCAGAAATTTTCTCACAGTACTGGAGGTGTATCGTAGAGAGATAGGATAAGCATGGTGGGAGGGGGAGTGTTAATTCTGGTGAAAGGAGAATTTGTGAGTTACGAACAAGTTAAAGATGAGAAAAATGAAATTCTAGGGTAAGGCTCATTTCTAAAGTTAATAGGCAACTTGATGTCTTTGGAGTGTACAGGCCAGGAAAGTGTAGCGCTGACACGGATTCAATATTATTTCATAAGATAATCAGCTATGTGGGAAACGACATCGAAGGAATTTATGAAATGTCAATTGGGAAGGAAATGCGAACGATAGGAAGCATGACCAACAAATGGAAAATTAGCCAATATGGCAACGACAGCTGATTCAGAAAGTGATGGGACCAACTAGAGGGGAAAATATCCTGGATGTGGTGCTGGTAAAGTGAGCTCTACAGAGAAACCGAAGTAATAGATGACATTAGCGATCATGACGCTGTTTTTGTCGTAGTTAAAAGAAAATGTGTTAGAAAGGAAGGTCTTAAAAGTAGGACTATTAGGCAGTACCATATGGCTGATAAAGCTGGCAAGAGGCAGTTTAAAAAAGGGACTATGATCGGTGGAAAACGGTAAATAAAAATGTAAACAAAACCCTGAGATGGGTTTAAAGCCATTGTTGAGGAGTGTAAAAACAGGTTTGTACCTTTAAAGGTGGTGAGAAATGGTAAAAACCCACCTTAATATAATAGAAATTTAAAGAGACTAAGAAGGAGATGCAAATTGGAAAGAAATAGATATGGCTGTGGAAGTAAGGAGAAATTGAAGGAACTTACTAGAAAATTGAATCTAGCAAAGAAGGCAGCTAAGGATAACATGATGGCGAGCAGAATTGGCAGTCATACAAATTTTAGTGATAAATGGAATGGTATGTATAGGCATTTTAAGGCAGAAACAGGTTCCAATAAAGACATTCCAGGAATAATTAATGAACAAGGGGAGTGTGTTTGTGAGGATCTTCAAAAGGCAGAAGTATTCAGTCAGCAGTATGTAAAGATTGTTGGTTACAAGGATAATGTCCAGATAGAGGAGGAGACTACTGCTAAAGAAGTATTAAAATTTACATATGATTACAATGACATTTCCAATAAGATACAAAATTTGAAAACTAGAAAAGCAACTGGAATTGATAAGATTTCTGGGGATATAATAAAGACAATGGGTTGGGATATAGTACCATATCTGAAGTAGTTACTTGATTATTGTTTGGTTGAAGGAGCTATACCGAATGAATGGAGAGTTGCTATAGTAGCCCCTATGTATAAAGGAAAGGGTGTTAGACATAAAGCTGAAAATTACAGGCCAGTAAGTTTGACATGCATTGTATGTAAGCTTTGGGAAAGCATTCTTTCTGATTATATTAGACATGTTTGCGAAATTAATAACTGGTTTGACAGAAGGCAGTTCGGGTTTAGGAAAGGTTGTTCGACTGAAGCTCAGCTTGTAGGATTTCAGCAACATATATCAGATATCTTGGATTCAGGAGCTCAAATGGGCTGTTTTGAGACTGACCTGTCTAAAGCATTTGTTAGGGTGGATCATGGGAGATTACTGTCAAAATTGAGTGCAATTGGACTAGACAAAATGGTGACTGAATGGGTTGCTATATTTCTAGAAAATAGATCTCAGAGAATTAGAGTAGGCAAAACTTTATCTGACCCTGTGATAATTCAGAGGGGAATTCCTGAGGACAGTATAATTGGACCTTTAAATTTTCTTATATATATATATATGATATGAGTAAATAAGTGGAATCAGAGGTAAGGCTTTTTGCAGGTGATATTTTTCTGTATAGAGTAATAAATAAGTTACAAGATTGTGAGCAACTGCCAAAGGACCTCGATAATGTTGTGAGATGGACAGCAGGTAATGGTATGTTGATAAACGGGGTTAAAAGTCAGGTTGTGAGTTTCACAAATAGGAAAAGTCTTCTCAGTTTTACTTACTGCGTTGACGGGGTGAAAATTCCTTTTGGAGATCATTGTAAGTATCTAGGTGTTAATATAAGGAAAGATCTTCATTGGGGTAATCACATAAATGGGATTGTAAATAAAGGGTACAGATCTCGGCATATTTATGGGGGTGTTGAGGGGTTGTAGTAAGGATGTAAAGTAGAGGGCATATAAGTCTCTGGTAAGACCCCAACTAGAGTATAGTTCCAGTTTATGGGACCCTCACCAGGATTACCTGATTCAGGAACTTGAAGAAATACAAGGAAATGCACCTCGATTTGTTCTGTGTGATTTCGGACAAAAGAGTAGCGTTACAAGAATGTTGCAAAGTTTGGGATGGGAAGAATTGTGGAAAAGAAGACGAGCTGCTCGACTAAGTGGTATTTTCCGAGCTGTGAGCGGAGATATGGCGTGGAATGACATTAGTAGACGAATAAGTTTGAGTGGCGTCTTTTAAAGTAGGAAAAATCACAATATGAAGATTCAGATGAAATTCAAGAGTACAAATTGGGGCAAATATTTATTTATAGGAAGGGGAATTATGGATTGGAATAACTTAGCAAGGGAAATGTTAAATAAATTTCCAATTTCTTTGAAATCATTTAAGAAAGTGCTAGGAAAACAACAGATAGGGAATCTGCAACCTGGGCAACTGCTCTAAATGTACATCAGTATTGATTGATTGATTGATTGATTGATTGATTGATTGATTGATTGATTGAGTGGTTGATTGATTGATTGATTGATTGATTGATTGATTGATTGATTGATTGATTGATTGATTGATTGATTGATTGATTGATTGATTGATTGATTGATTGATTGATTGATTGATTGATTGATTGATTGATTGATTGATTGATTGATTGATTGATTGATTGATTGATTGATTGATTGATTGATTGATTGATTGATTGATCATCATGTGCTTACAGTGTTTCCCATGAGGCAGTATTAAACCATCAACTAAGAGGACTTTTAATTTTGACTCTTCATCCCATCTCACAACATAGTTTAAGTCCCCCTGCAGTCGCTCAACTCATCTATTGCTTTATAGAGTATAAATTCAACCTCAAATAGCCTTTCCGCGATGCAAATATTTACTCATATTAAGATCCAATAATAGTGCACTTCGAGACCCGCCTCTTAATCATTACAGGACAAGACAATACTTCACCTACTCTAATTCTCTTACTTCCATTAAACCACTCTTTTGTCTTATCCAATAGCACTCATTTTCGTCAGTAAACCCTTTCAAAAGCCATGGACAGGTCAATAGCTATACAGTAAAATTTGACCTTCTGAAAATAAAATATCTGGTATAACTTGCTGGAATCCTACATATTGAGCTTCAATGGAATAACCTTTCGTATACCTGAGCTACCTTCTATCAAACGCAAACGTGTCCAATATAATCAGAAATAATGTTTCCCAGAGCTTACAAATAACACATGTCAAGCTTTCACTTGTACATGGGGGCCACTTTTCAACTCTCCATTCATTTGGTATCGCTCCTTCATGCAAATAGTTGTCTTCAGATATAACAGTGTATCCAACACACAGCCTTTCTACCTTTTGTATCTTTTGTCTTTATTAACATAGGTAAACTTCTCTATTTCGCCATTATTAATCGCCTCCTCTCTCAGGACATTATCTTTATATCCACTTACCTTTACACATTACTGACGAGTTCTGTAAGTCATGGCTTATACACTACGTTTGTTCTTAATGATCCCTATAGTGTCCATCCTTTAACGTCTTAAAGTATCTATAAATATTATTTCTTATCAACATTTTATGTTTGGTCTCAATAACAATAATGAAATTCCATCATCATCATCATCATCATCATCATCATCCAGCAAGATGTATACGCGCTATCTCATGAAAGCTACCGCTTTATCGAAGGAGAAAGTTGAAGAAACTAATCACTTACCGAATGAATGTTCTTGGCTTCGCTGAAGATTATAGATGTAAGATAAACAACGCGAAAGGAGACAGTTAATTACGTTCCCTGGTCGAAGAGATTACAATGGTCTCAGAACAGCAGAAGATCCAGTAGACTCGAAAATCACTCTTCAACGTATCTTGTGGAAGATTCCGCACATAACATTATTTAATCGAAAAACATACATCAGTTTTTCATGATTTTAGAAATTGATGCACCGTTACGCATACGTTGAGAGCTACGTGAGAGTCCTCTGTTACCACCTGGGTTGTAAACCATCGCGTTTCACTGAGAAACCTCTGTAGATTTCAAACGGATCGTTGGCAGCCATCTCAGTCTGGTTACTGGACTCATCGATGTTTCAAAACATAAGTACGTGTTAACATTCTGACTGAATGCAAAATATCGCTCCATTAAGAACGGCGAGCGTAAAGAATCGTACATCACATACAAACAAATTTAAATGTATCAAACGAATACATGGACTAGGCTTATGTTCCACATGACAATGCAGCAAGCAATAAATACAGTATTCATTCAACATTGTTCTATGGCACGGAAAATGATCCTGCAGTAGACACAAATGTCATAAATGAAATGCATATCAGTATTCAGAAATAGTAAACGATATATTGGGGCTGAAAATAGATACCCTGAGAAGAGAGTATATACAGTAATTCCCTGGTAAGATCCTAACTAGAGTATGGTTCCAGGGTGCTGGACCTTCACCAGGATTACTTGATTCAAGACCTTGAAAAGATCCAAAGAAAAGGCAGCTCGATTTGATCTAGATGATTTCCGACAAAAGAGAGCCTTTACAAAAATGTTGCAAAGTTTAGGCTGGGAAGACTTGGGAGAAAGGAGATGAGATCAATCAATCAATCAATCAATCAATCAATCAATCAATCAATCAATCAATCAATCAATCAATCAATCAATCAATCAATCAATCAATCAATCAATCAATCACTAATGATCTGCATTTAGGGCACTCGCCCAGGTGGCAGATAACCTATCTCTTGTTTTCCTAGCCTATTCTTAAATGATTGCAAAGAAATTGAAAATTTATTGAACATCTCCTTTGGTAAGTTATTCCAATCCCTAAGTCCACTTCCTATAAACGAATACTTATCCCAATTTGTCCCCTTGAATTCCAACGTTATCATATTGTGATCATTCCTACTACTACCTGCTACCTGAGCATCCATCCATCCATCCATCCATCCATCCATCCATCCATCCATCCATCCATCCATCCATCCATCCATCCATCCATCCATCCATCCATCCATCCATCCATCCATCCATCCATCCGGAGAAAATGCGAGCGAAGTAAGTTAACATTACTGTCTTTCAGTCCATGGTAGCCTCAAACCTATCAGCGTCCTACTGGCTACCGAGTCATGCTGGATTAAACAGGTATTGTTTATTTAACTATATATATTGTACCGGGAAAAGTAGAAGGGAAAAGGACATGAGACTCAACAAAGTGGTGTACAGTTCTTAGGAGCAGGTACAGAGAAATGTATTCGCAACGCGAAATAATAGATGGTACTTTTAAAATTTTAAGTTTATTCAACTGGTAAATAGCATGAATAATTCCCCTATTATTTCGAATTTGAAAATAGAAAATGAAATTTAAAGATCTTATGTTGAATATGATGTTGCCTGATTCCAGCAATATCATAAATTTTCGGTGAATGTTCGTAATTAATGAAATCCAGAAATAATAAATCCTTTCATCAAGTTCATGTAGTTCATCTTCAGAAGATAACGTAAAATATTGTATAAAAATAAGCATCACTTGACTTTGATAATGAATAACACTATAGTCTCTTTAAAATAATTATCCCTTCAAAATTCCTACTGTCTCTTTGTAAAGTTTGCACTGCAAAATATGAAAGAACGTAAAGTTAAATTTCTCGCAAAGTCTAGCGTGGTGTCTTATTTTATAACTATTGTTCAACGCATGAAATATTAAGTGAGTTACGTGACTACTACTGAGTAATGATAGTTCATCAAAATGAAGAAATCACTTCATAATCTCTGTCTTAAAGTTCGATTTTTTAGAAAACATTTATTCTGTTGAAGGATTGTTGGTAAAGGCACTTATAGCACCTGATTAACCTTTAAACTAGAACTGAAAAATGCGGTTCACCGTACAGGATCCTTTTACTACTCTGTAACCGACGTCGTGATGTCCACCATCTCCCACGTCGACTTGAACATCTGGTTGATACGGTGAAAAGGGCATTCTGTCATGGTTTTTTGTGTCACTTATGAATTTCTCGAACTGACTGTATAGGTTAAAAGTGTCGAATTGGCACGTTTCTACTAAGTGCAAAAGGTTACGCCTCAAGCAAAATTATTACGGCATAAATAATTAGAAGCACAGTTTATACTGTTTATACACGTAAATCAAAGGTTTGTTCAATGTATGACGAATGATTGTATTCTATATGAATACTAGTTCGAATGACTATCATGGTACGAATTGTAAAATATAGTTCACTAGCGACACAAATCTGGTTTAGTTCAAACTCTCTTAAATAATCGTCGCACACGAATTAAAGAGATATTATGGATTATTTCTATGAAATAAAGTTCGTGATCACCTAAATTGTCGTAAAATAGCCTTAATGTTTACTGAGCTATTCACTATGACCGTTCGATGGAAGTCACGTTTGAATGTAAGCACAAGAATAAGTTAAGTGAAGTTGTACACTTTCTAGCACAAAATTTCTTAGTTTTTGAATCACAGAAAAATTAAAGGTTTTGAATAGCACAGTAAAATGTTTAAGTTCGTCTCGAAGCCATGGAAATTTTCTGATTTCCTCAGTGAACAGTGTGGGAAGCAAATGATCTTCAGTGAATAGTATAATAAGCAAGTGATCCTCAGTGAATAGTAATAAGCAAGTGATACCCAGTGAATAGTGTAATAAGAAAGTAATCCTCAGTGAATAGCTCCCCTCCCCAAACGCAGACCGTTCAAACTATAACCACCCCTTCCCAAACCACTGCTGGCTGCCCCAGCGACATTCTTCCTGTACCTCCAAGCTCTCTGCAGGTAGGCCACGTGAACACACAGAGCCTTCTTTCCCATGTCACTGAATTCTCAGACATATTCTCTAACAACAATTTCCATGCCATATTAATATCCGAGTCGTGGTTGAAACCAAGTATCCCGTCTTCACTAGTACATATGGAGGGTTACACGCTGATAAGACACGATAGAGTAGGAAAAGGTGGGGGAGGCGTAGGGATATATCTGCGCAAAGATATGAAATTCAAAGAATTACTCAAAAAACAAAGTGAATTTCACAACGGGCCGGAGTTCCTATTTATTGAATTACAAATTCGCAGTGTTAAGTGTTTACTGGGTGTTGTGTATCGTGCACCGAAGACGAGATATATCGAAGACCTGGAGGAAGCACTACAGGACCTATTACCCAGGTATGAGCATGCTATTTTAATGGGCGACCTTAATTCTGACATGATAAAATGTGACTCTGCTGAATCTAGACAACTCAAAAGCATACTTACCTCACTCAGTATAACGATCCTTCCCCTAAATCCTACACACTACACAGCTACTTCCCATACACTACTGGATTTAATTATTACAAACAATACTGATAGAATGCAGACTTACGGACAACAGAAAGCTTCCGGACGTTCCCAACATGACTTTATTTACGCACCTTACTCACTGAAATGTCCCAAATATAAGCCTAAATTAAATTCCTATCGAGACTTCAAAAGCCTAAACGAAGAGGCGTTCATTGAGGACGCACTTAAAACACCGTGGCACAATATACAGCTCGTACATGACATTAACGACAAAATAACCTTGTTTAACAAACTACTTTTAGGACTGTATGACAAACATACGGACAGCACGAGTGAAACGAAAACCACCACCTTGGCTGACGCAAGACATACGGTTAAAAATGGAGGAAATAAATGCAGCTTACAAACATTATAGAAAAATATCCAACCGCAGACAATTTCGAAAAGTACAAAAAATTGCGTAACACAACAACTCAGACCATCAGGAATGCTAAGATACGCCACACACATGAAATCTTAAAAACAACAGTTCTGGCAAAGTTTGGAAAATTCTTCGGAACATTGGTTTGACAAAAAATAAAACCGACTAAAACAACACTGACTTGCCATTAGACGAATTAAATAATTTTCTCTGCTCACAAAATTCACATACAGACGAACGAACTAAAAGGGAAACAATCGACAGACTTCATACGAAAACAAAACACGATGGAGAAGAATTTTATTTTTCACATGTAACTGTTAATGACGTCAGAGACGCAGTTCATGAAATAAAGTCAGAGGCTACAGGATGTGACGGAATAAATTTGACATTAATTAAAAAACTCACTGAAATTGTTCTCCCAACAATTACACACATAATAAATACCTCACTCATGACAGGAATCTTTCCCAATATATGGAAAAGTGCCATCATACGACCGATAAGAAAAATCGATAATCCAACAAAACCCGAAGACTTTCGACCAATTTGCATACTTCCTTGTCTTAGTAAAATATTAGAAAAGGTCGTTCATAAGCAGATAACAAATTACCTTAACAAACACAATTTACTCGACAAATACCAGTCAGGATTTAGACCTAACCACAGCACAACCACAGCACTACTTAAAGTTACAAATGACATTCAAGCAGGCATGGACAACGGACAAATGACTATCCTTGTACTTTTATACCTAAGTAAAGCATTGGACTGTGTGGACAGGGAAATATTATTAGCTAAGCTGCAGACACAAAAATGTTCTTTAAGCGCACTGACGTGGCTGCACTCTTATTTAATTGGGCGGCAGCAGTGCGTTTCAGCAGGTACGAAAGTATCACACTGGCAACAAACTGAAGTTGGCGTAGTTCAGGGCAGTGTTCTAGCGCCACTGCTATTTTCACTGTACTTAAATGACCTACCAGAACATATAAAAACGTGCAAATACCATTTCTACGCAGACGATATTCAACTTTATATACAAATAAACCCGAACGACATCCAACTAGACATTAACAAACTAAAAGATGACCTGGAAAATATAAAAGACTGGATTAAAAATAATTCTCTTAAAGTCAATTCATTCAAATCGCAAGCAATCATAATTGGATCCAAAAGTAATCATACCAAACTGAAAAGTGTTAAAATTCTCCAATCCTATTCCACGCAACACCAATACAAATAAACGAAACTGTAAAAACCCTTGGCCTCATTTTTGATAAGTACTTAAACTGGACGTAGCACACGACGAAAATATGCCAACGAGTATTATTTTCTTTGCACTCTCTTAAACGTTTACGGGATCTCCTTCCTCTAAATACAAGAAAGTTACTTGTTCAAAGCTTAATTCTACCCATCTTCGATTATGGTGACGTAATATACAACAACCTAAACACCACACTTAACGCTAAACTTCAGGGGGGCCTATAATACATGCATCCGTTTTGTATGAAATATGCCCAGGTATTGTCATGTATCACATTGTCTTGAACAGCTGTCGTGGTTATATTTGGCGGAGAGAAGAAACCTTCACTCTGTTTCGCTTGTTCACAACATTCTCCGTACAGACACACCAAGTTATCTGAGAATGGATCTTAAATGTTTGTCATCTCCAAACAGTATACCTACAAGGTCAGAAACCTCTTCCCTGCTGAGCTTAACAATTTACCACATGACCGGGTACGGCAACTCATTCATACCTGCAACCATACGTTCTTGGAATTCCCTTCCGGCTGTAATTAGAGACATACATAGTAGAAATGTATTTAAAGAAACATGTTATAAATGGTACATAGACTTAAGAAATTAGTATTTAATGTTTTTTTCAATTGTGTCTCTCAGAAAATTACCTTTGGTTTATAACTATTATTTAAGTTTAATTTCATAATCAATTATATGTAACTAGAAATCCTAATACTCTGTAGTTTGTACAATGTAGTACATATGAGATGGTTTGGCATAACAGCAGGCTTAATAGCTTGAGCCACGTAAAATAAAACAAGTCAATTTTGAATAAATGAATAAATAAATAAGAAACAAGTGATCCTCAGTGAATAGTGTAAGAAATTAGTGATCCTCAGTGAATAGTGTAAGAAATTAGTGATCCTCAGTGAATAGTGTGAGGAGCAAGTGATCCTCAGTGAATAGTGTAAGAAATTAGTGATCCTCAGTGAATAGTGCGAGAAATTAGTGATCCTCAGTGAATAGTGTAAGGAGCAAGTGATCCTCAGTGAATAGAGTAAGAAATTAGTGATCCTCAGTGAATAGTGTAAGAAATTAGTGATCCTCAGTGAATAGTGTGAGAAATTAGTGATCCTAAGTGAATAGTGTAAGGAGCAAGTGACCCTCAGTGAATAGAGTAAGAAATTAGTGATCCTCAATGAATAGTGTAAGAAATTAGTGATCCTCAGTGAATAGTGTGAGGAGCAAGTGATCCTCAGTGAATAGTGTGAGAAATTAGTGATCCTCAGTGAATAGTGTAAGAAATTAGTGATCCTCAGTGAATAGTGTGAGGAGCAAGTGATCCTCAGTGAATAGTGTGAGGAGCAAGTGATCCTCAGTGAATAGTGTGAGAAATTAGTGATCCTCAGTGAATAGTGTGAGGAGCAAGTGATCCTCAGTGAATAGTGTAAGAAATTAGTGATCCTCAGTGAATAGTGTGAGGAGCAAGTGATCCTCAGTGAATAGTGTGAGAAATTAGTGATCCTCAGTGAATAGTGTAAGAAATTAGTGATCCTCAGTGAATAGTGTGAGGAGCAAGTGATCCTCAGTGAATAGTGTGAGAAATTAGTGATCCTCAGTGAATAGTGTGAGAAATTAGTGATCCTCAGTGAATAGTGTAAGAAATTACTGATCCTCAGTGAATAGTGTGAGAAATTAGTGATCCTCAGTGAATAGTGTGAGAAATTAGTGATCCTCAGTGAATAGTGTGAGAAATTAGTGATCCTCAGTGAATAGTGTAAGAAATTAGTGATCCTCAGTGAATAGTGTGAGCAATTAGTGATCCTCAGTGAATAGTGTACGAAATTAGTGATCCTCAGTGAATAGTGTGAGGAGCAAGTGATCCTCAGTGAATAGTGTAAGAAATTAGTGATCCCCAGTGAATAGTGTAAGAAATTAGTGATCCTCAGTGAATAGTGTAAGAAATTAGTGATCCTCAGTGAATAGTGTAAGAAATTAGTGATCCTCAGTGAATAGTGTGAGAAATTAGTGATCCTCAGTGAACAGTGTAAGGAGCAAGTGATCCTCAGTGAATAGTGTAACAAATTAGTGATCCTCAGTGAATAGTGTAAGAAATTTGTGATCCTCAGTGAATAGTGTGAGGAGCAAGTGATCCTCAGTGAATAGTGTAAGAAATTAGTGATCCTCAGTGAATAGTGTGAGAAATTAGTGATCCTCAGTGAATAGTGTGAGAAATTAGTGATCCTCAGTGAATAGTGTGAGAAATTAGTGATCCTCAGTGAATAGTGTAAGAAATTAGTGATCCTCAGTGAATAGTGTGAGAAATTAGTGATCCTCAGTGAATAGTGTAAGAAATTAGTGATCCTCAGTGAATAGTGTGAGAAAAAAGTGATCCTCAGTAAATAGTGTGAGAAATTAGTGATCCTCAGTGAATAGTGTAAGAAATTAGTGATCCTCAGTGAATAGTGTAAGAAATTAGTGATCCTCAGTGAATAGTGTGAGGAGCAAGTGATCCTCAGTGAATAGTGTGAGGAGCAAGTGATCCTCAGTGAATAGTGTAAGAAATTAGTGATCCTCAGCGAATAGTGTAAGAAATTAGTGATCCTCAGTGAATAGTGTGAGGAGCAAGTGATCCTCAGTGAATAGTGTGAGAAATTAGTGATCCTCAGTGAATAGTGTCAGAAATTAGTGATCCTCAGTGAATAGTGTGAGAAATTAGTGATCCTCAGTGAATAGTGTAAGAAATTAGTGATCCTCAGTGAATAGTGTGAGAAATTAGTGATCCTCAGTGAATAGTGTAAGAAATTAGTGATCCTCAGTGAATAGTGTGAGGAGCAAGTGATCCTCAGTGAAAATAGTGTGAGGAGCAAGTGATCCTCAGTGAATAGTGTGAGGAGCAAGTGATCCTCAGTGAATAGTGTAAGAAATTAGTGATCCTCAGCGAATAGTGTAAGAAATTAGTGATCCTCAGTGAATAGTGTGAGGAGCAAGTGATCCTCAGTGAATAGTCTGAGGAGCAAGTGATCCTCAGTGAATAGCGTGAGGAGCAAGTGATCCTCAGTGAATAGTGTAAGAAATTAGTGATCCTCAGTGAATAGTGTAAGAAATTAGTGATCCTCAGTGAATAGTGTGAGAAATTAGTGATCCTCAGTGAATAGTGTAAGAAATTAGTGATCCTCAGTGAATAGTGTGAGGAGCAAGTGATCCTCAGTGAATAGTGTAAGAAATTAGTGATCCTCAGTGAATAGTGTAAGAAATTAGTGGTCCTCAGTGAATAGTGTGAGAAATTAGTGATCCTCAGTGAATAGTGTGAGAAATTAGTGATCCTCAGTGAATAGTGTGAGAAAATAGTGATCCTTAGTGAATAGTGTAAGAAATTAGTGATCCTCAGTGAATAGTGTGATAAATTAGTGATCCTCAGTGAATAGTGTGAGGAGCAAGTGATCCTCAGTGAATAGTGTAAGAAATTAGTGATCCTCAGTGAATAGTGTAAGAAATTAGTGATCCTCAGTGAATAGTGTAAGAAATTAGTGAACCTCAGTGAATAGTGTAAGAAATTAGTGATCCTCAGTGAATAGTGTGAGGAGCAAGTGATCCTCAGTGAATAGTGTAAGAAATTAGTGATCCTCAGTGAATAGTGTGAGAAATTAGTGATCCTCAGTGAATAGTGTGAGAAATTAGTGATCCTCAGTGAATAGTGTAAGAAATTAGTGATCCTCAGTGAATAGTGTGAGGAGCAAGTGATCCTCAGTGAATAGTGTAAGAAATTAGTGATCCTCAGTGAATAGTGTGAGAAATTAGTGATCCTCAGTGAATAGTGTGAGAAATTAGTGATCCTCAGTGAATAGTGTGAGAAATTAGTGATCCTCAGTGAATAGTGTGAGAAATTAGTGATCCTCAGTGAATAGTGTTAGGAGCAAGTGATCCTCAGTGAATAGTGTGAGGAGCAAGTGATCCTCAGTGAATAGTGTAAGAAATTAGTGATCCTCAGTGAATAGTGTAAGAAATTAGTGATCCTCAGTGAATAGTGTGAGAAATTAGTGATCCTCAGTGAATAGTGTGAGAAATTAGTGATCCTCAGTGAATAGAGTGAGGAGCAAATGATCCTCAGTGACTAGTGTAAGAAATTAGTGATCCTCAGTGAATAGTGTAAGAAATTAGTGATCCTCAGTGAACAGTGTAAGGAGCAAGTGATCCTCAGTGAATAGTGTAAGAAATTAGTGATCCTCAGTGAATAGTGTGAGAAATTATTGATCCTCAGTTAATAGTGTGAGGAGCAAGTGATCCTCAGTGAATAGTGTGAGGAGCAAGTGATCCTCAGTGAATAGTGTAAGAAATTAGTGATCCTCAGTGAACAGTGTAAGGAGCAAGTGATCCTCAGTGAATAGTGTGAGAAATTAGTGATCCTCAGTGAATAGTGTGAGAAATTAGTGATCCTCAGTGAATAGTGTGAGGAGCAAGTGATCCTCAGTGAATAGTGTAAAAAATAAGTGATCCTCAGTGAATAGTGTAAGAAATTAGTGATCCTCAGTGAATAGTGTAAGAAATTAGTGATCCTCAGTGAATAGTGTAAGAAATTAGTGATCCTCAGTGAATAGTGTGAGAAATTAGTGATCCTCAGTGAATAGTGTGAGAAATTAGTGATCCTCAGTGAATAGTGTGAGAAATTAGTGATCCTCAGTGAATAGTGTAAGAAATTAGTGATCCTCAGTGAATAGTGTGAGAAATTAGTGATCATCAGTGAATAGTGTGAGAAATTAGTGATCCTCAGTGAATAGTGTAAGAAATTAGTGATCCTCAGTGAATAGTGTGAGAAATTATTGATCCTCAGTTAATAGTGTGAGGAGCAAGTGATCCTCAGTGAATAGTGTAAGAAATTAGTGATCCTCAGTGAATAGTGTGAGGAGCAAGTGATCCTCAGTGAATAGTGTGAGGAGCAAGTGATCCTCAGTGAATAGTGTGAGGAGCAAGTGATCCTCAGTGAATAGTGTAAGAAATTAGTGATCCTCAGCGAATAGTGTAAGAAATTAGTGATCCTCAGTGAATAGTGTAAGAAATTAGTGATCCTTAGTGAATAGTGTAAGAAATTAGTGATTTCAGTGAATAGTGTAAGAAATTAGTGATCCTCAGTGAATAGTGTAAGAAATTAGTGATCCTCAGTGAATAGTGTGAGAAATTAGTGATCCTCAGTGAATAGTGTAAGAAATTAGTGATCCTCAGTGAATAGTGTAAGAAATTAGTGATCCTCAGTGAATAGTGTGAGAAATTAGTGATCCTCAGTGAATAGTGTGAGAAATTAGTGATCCTCAGTGAATAGTGTGAGAAATTAGTGATCCTCAGTGAATAGTGTAAGAAATTAGTGATCCTCAGTGAATAGTGTGAGAAATTAGTGATCATCAGTGAATAGTGTGAGAAATTAGTGATCCTCAGTGAATAGTGTAAGAAATTAGTGATCCTCAGTGAATAGTGTGAGAAATTATTGATCCTCAGTTAATAGTGTGAGGAGCAAGTGATCCTCAGTGAATAGTGTAAGAAATTAGTGATCCTCAGTGAATAGTGTGAGGAGCAAGTGATCCTCAGTGAATAGTGTGAGGAGCAAGTGATCCTCAGTGAATAGTGTGAGGAGCAAGTGATCCTCAGTGAATAGTGTAAGAAATTAGTGATCCTCAGCGAATAGTGTAAGAAATTAGTGATCCTCAGTGAATAGTGTAAGAAATTAGTGATCCTCAGTGAATAGTGTGAGATATTAGTGATCCTCAGTGAATAGTGTGAGAAATTAGTGATCCTCAGTGAATAGTGTAAGAAATTAGTGATCCTCAGTGAATATTGTGAGGAGCAAGTGATCCTCAGTGAATAGTGTAAGAAATTAGTGATCCTCAGTGAATAGTGTGAGAAATTAGTGATCCTCAGTGAATAGTGTGAGAAATTAGTGATCCTCAGTGAATAGTGTGAGAAATTAGTGATCCTCAGTGAATAGTGTGAGAAATTAGTGATCCTCAGTGAATAGTGTTAGGAGCAAGTGATCCTCAGTGAATAGTGTAAGAAATTAGTGATCCTCAGTGAATAGTGTAAGAAATTAGTGATCCTCAGTGAATAGTGTGAGGAGCAAGTGATCCTCAGTGAATAGTGTGAGGAGCAAGTGATCCTCAGTGAATAGTGTGAGGAGCAAGTGATCCTCAGTGAATAGTGTAAGAAATTAGTGATCCTCAGCGAATAGTGTAAGAAATTAGTGATCCTCAGTGAATAGTGTAAGAAATTAGTGATCCTCAGTGAATAGTGTGAGATATTAGTGATCCTCAGTGAATAGTGTGAGAAATTAGTGATCCTCAGTGAATAGTGTAAGAAATTAGTGATCCTCAGTGAATAGTGTGAGGAGCAAGTGATCCTCAGTGAATAGTGTAAGAAATTAGTGATCCTCAGTGAATAGTGTGAGAAATTAGTGATCCTCAGTGAATAGTGTGAGAAATTAGTGATCCTCAGTGAATAGTGTGAGAAATTAGTGATCCTCAGTGAATAGTGTGAGAAATTAGTGATCCTCAGTGAATAGTGTTAGGAGCAAGTGATCCTCAGTGAATAGTGTAAGAAATTAGTGATCCTCAGTGAATAGTGTAAGAAATTAGTGATCCTCAGTGAATAGTGTGAGAAATTAGTGATCCTCAGTGAATAGTGTGAGAAATTAGTGATCCTCAGTGAATAGTGTGAGAAATTAGTGATCCTCAGTGAATAGTGTTAGGAGCAAGTGATCCTCAGTGAATAGTGTGAGGAGCAAGTGATCCTCAGTGAATAGAGTAAGAAATTAGTGATCCTCAGTGAATAGTGTAAGAAATTAGTGATCCTCAGTGAATAGTGTGAGAAATTAGTGATCCTCAGTGAACAGTGTGAGAAATTAGTGATCCTCAGTGAATAGTGTAAGAAATTAGTGATCCTCAGTGAATAGAGTGAGGAGCAAATGATCCTCAGTGAATGGTGTAAGAAATTAGTGATCCTCAGTGAATAGTGTAAGAAATTAGTGATCCTCAGTGAACAGTGTAAGGAGCAAGTGATCCTCAGTGAATAGTGTAAGAAATTAGTGATCCTCAGTGAATAGTGTGAGAAATTATTGATCCTCAGTTAATAGTGTGAGGAGCAAGTGATCCTCAGTGAATAGTGTGAGAAATTAGTGATCCTCAGTGAATAGTGTGAGAAATTAGTGATCCTCAGTGAATAGTGTGAGGAGCAAGTGATCCTCAGTGAATAGTGTAAGAAATAAGTGATCCTCAGTGAATAGTGTAAGAAATTAGTGATCCTCAGTGAATAGTGTAAGAAATTAGTTATCCTCAGTGAATAGTGTGAGGAGCAAATGATCCTCAGTGAATAGAGTATGAAATTAGTGATCCTCAGTGAATAGTGTAAGAAATTAGTGATCCTCAGTGAATAGTGTAAAAAATTAGTGATCTTAGTGAATAGTGTAAGAAATTAGTGATCCTCAGTGAATAGTGTAAGAAATTAGTGATCCTCAGTGAATAGTGTAAGAAATTAGTGATCCTCAGTGAATAGTGTAAGAAATTAGTGATCCTCAGTGAATAGTGTGAGAAATTAGTGATCCTCAGTGAATAGTGTGAGAAATTAGTGATCCTCAGTGAATAGTGTGAGAAATTAGTGATCCTCAGTGAATAGTGTAAGAAATTAGTGATCCTCAGTGAATAGTGTGAGAAATTAGTGATCATCAGTGAATAGTGTGAGAAATTAGTGATCCTCAGTGAATAGTGTAAGAAATTAGTGATCCTCAGTGAATAGTGTGAGGAGCAAGTAATCCTCAGTGAATAGTGTAAGAAATTAGTGATCCTCAGTGAATAGTGTAAGAAATTAGTGATAATCAGTGAATAGTGTAAGCCATTAGTGATCCTCAGTGAATAGTGTAAGAAATTAGTGATCCTCAGTGAATAGTGTGAGAAATTAGTGATCCTCAGTGAATAGTGTGAGGAGCAAGTGATCCTCAGTGAATAGTGTGAGAAATTAGAGATCCTCAGTGAATAGTGTGAGAAATTAGTGATCCTCAGTGAATAGCGTGAGAAATTAGTGATCCTCAGTGAATAGTGTTAGGAGCAAGTGATCCTCAGTGAATAGTGTGAGGAGCAAGTGATCCTCAGTGAATAGTGTGAGGAGCAAGTGATCCTCAGTGAATAGTGTAAGAAATTAGTGATCCTCAGTGAATAGTGTAAGAAATTAGTGATCCTCAGTGAATAGTGTGAGAAATTAGTGATCCTCAGTGAATAGTGTAAGAAATTAGTGATCCTCGGTGAATAGTGTAAGAAATTAGTGATCCTCAGTGAATAGTGTAAGAAATTAGTGATCCTCAGTGAATAGTGTAAGAAATTAGTGATCCTCAGTGAACAGTGTGAGGAGCAAGTGATCCTCAGTGAATAGTGTAAGAAATTAGTGATCCTCAGTGAATAGTGTAAGAAATTAGTGATCCTCAGTGAATACTGTGAGAAATTAGTGATCCTCAGTGAATAGTGTAAGAAATTAGTGATCCTCAGTGAATAGTGTAAGAAATAAGTGATCCTCAGTGAATAGTGTAAGAAATTAGTGATCCTCAGTGAATAGTGTAAGAAATAAGTGATCCTCAGTGAATAGTGTGAGAAATTAGTGATCCTCAGTGAATAGTGTAAGAAATTAGTGATCCTCAGTGAATAGAGTGAGGAGCAAATGATCCTCAGTGAATAGTGTGAGGAGCAAGTGATCCTCAGTGAATAGTGTGAGGAGCAAGTGATCCTCAGTGAATAGTGTAAGAAATTAGTGATCCTCAGTGAATAGTGTAAGAAATTAGTGATCCTCAGTGAATAGTGTGAGAAATTAGTGATCCTCAGTGAATAGTGTAAGAAATTAGTGATCCTCGGTGAATAGTGTAAGAAATTAGTGATCCTCAGTGAATAGTGTAAGAAATTAGAGATCCTCAGAAAATAGTGTAAGAAATTAGTGATCCTCAGTGAATAGTGTGAGGAGCAAGTGATCCTCAGTGAATAGTGTAAGAAATTAGTGATCCTCAGTGAATAGTGTAAGAAATTAGTGATCCTCAGTGAATACTGTGAGAAATTAGTGATCCTCAGTGAATAGTGTAAGAAATTAGTGATCCTCAGTGAATAGTGTAAGAAATAAGTGATCCTCAGTGAATAGTGTAAGAAATTAGTGATCCTCAGTGAATAGTGTGAGAAATTAGTGATCCTCAGTGAATAGTGTAAGAAATTAGTGATCCTCAGTGAATAGAGTGAGGAGCAAATGATCCTCAGTGAATAGTGTGAGGAGCAAGTGATCCTCAGTGAATAGTGTAAGAAATTAGTGATCCTCAGTGAATAGTGTAACAAATTAGTGATCCTCAGTGAATAGTGTAAGAAATTAGTGATCCTCAGTGAATAGTGTAAGAAATTAGTGATCCTCAGTGAATAGTGTAAGAAATTAGTGATTCTCAGTGAATAGTGTAAGAAATTAGTGATCCTCAGTGAATAGTGTTAGAAATTAGTGATCCTCAGTGAATAGTGTGAGGAGCAAGTGATCCTCAGTGAATAGTGTAAGAAATTAGTGATCCTCAGTGAATAGTGTGAGGAGCAAATGATCCTCAGTGAATAGTGTAAGAAATTAGTGATCCTCAGTGAATAGTGTGAGGAGCAAGTGATCCTCAGTGAATAGTGTAAGAAATTAGTGATCCTCAGTGAATAGTTTAAGAAATTAGTGATCCTCAGTGAATAGTGTAAGAAATTAGTGATCATCATGAATAGTGTAAGAAATTAGTGATCGTCAGTGAATAGTGTGAGAAATTAGTGATCCTCAGTGAATAGTGTAAGAAATTAGTGATCCTCAGTGAATAGTGTAAGAAATTAGTGATCCTCATTGAATAGTGTAAGAAATTAGTGATCCTCAGTGAATAGTGTGAGGAGCAAGTGATCCTCAGTGAATAGTGTGAGAAATTAGTGATCCTCAGTGAATAGTGCAAGAAATTCGTGATCCTCAGTGAATAGTGTAAGAAATTAGTGATCCTCAGTGAATAGTGTGAGGAGCAAGTGATCCTCAGTGAATAGTGTGAGAAATTAGTGATCCTCAGTGAATAGTGTAAGAAAATAGTGATCCTCAGTGAATAGTGTAAGAAATTAGTGATCCTCAGTGAATAGTGAGAGGAGCAAGTGATCCTCAGTGAATAGTGTGAGAAATTAGTGATCCTCAGTGAATAGTGTAAGAAATTAGTGATCCTCAGTGAATAGTGTAAGAAATTAGTGATCCTCAGTGAATAGTGTGAGGAGCAAGTGATCCTCAGTGAATAGTGTAAGCAATTAGTGATCCTCAGTGAATAGTGTAAGAAATTAGTGATCCTCAGTGAATACTGTGAGAAATTAGTGATCCTCAGTGAATAGTGTAAGAAATTAGTGATCCTCAGTGAACAGTGTAAGGAGCAAGTGATCCTCAGTGAATAGTGTAAGAAATTAGTGATCCTCAATGAATAGTGTAAGAAATTAGTGATCCTCAGTGAATAGTGTAAGAAATAAGTGATCCTCAGTGAATAGTGTGAGAAATTAGTGATCCTCAGTGAATAGTGTGAGAAATTAGTGATCCTCAGTGAATAGTGTTAGGAGCAAGTGATCCTCAGTGAATAGTGTGAGGAGCAAGTGATCCTCAGTGAATAGTGTAAGAAATTAGTGATCCTCAGTGAATAGTGTAAGAAATTAGTGATCCTCAGTGAATAGTGTGAGAAATTAGCGATCCTCAGTGAATAGTGTAAGAAATTAGTGATCCTCGGTGAATAGTGTAAGAAATTAGTGATCCTCAGTGAATAGTGTAAGAAATTAGTGATCCTCAGTGAATAGTGTGAGGAGCAAGTGATCCTCAGTGAATAGTGTAAGAAATTAGTGATCCTCAGTGAATAGTGTAAGAAATTAGTGATCCTCAGTGAATACTGTGAGAAATTAGTGATCCTCAGTGAATAGTGTAAGAAATTAGTGATCCTCAGTGAACAGTGTAAGGAGCAAGTGATCCTCAGTGAATAGTGTAAGAAATTAGTGATCCTCAATGAATAGTGTAAGAAATTAGTGATCCTCAGTGAATAGTGTAAGAAATAAGTGATCCTCAGTGAATAGTGTAAGAAATTAGTGATCCTCAGTGAATAGTGTAAGAAATTAGTGATCCTCAGTGAATAGTGTGAGAAATTAGTGATCCTCAGTGAATAGTGTAAGAAATTAGTGATCCTCAGTGAATAGAGTGAGAAATTAGTGATCATCAGTGAATAGTGTGAGAAATTAGTGATCCTCAGTGAATAGTGTAAGAAATTAGTGATCCTCAGTGAATAGTGTGAGGAGCAAGTGATCCTCAGTGAATAGTGTAAGAAATTAGTGATCTCAGTGAATAGTGTGAGAAATTAGTGATCCTCAGTGAATAGTGTGAGAAATTAGTGATCCTCAGTGAATAGTGTAAGAAATTAGTGATCCTCAGTGAATAGTGTAAGAAATTAGTGATCCTCAGTGAATAGTGTGAGAAATTAGTGATCCTCAGTGAATAGTGTGAGAAATTAGTGATCTTCAGTGAATAGTGTGAGAAATTAGTGATCCTCAGTGAATAGTGTGAGAAATTAGTGATCATCAGTGAATAGTGTGAGAAATTAGTGATCCTCAGTGAATAGTGTAAGAAATTAGTGATCCTCAGTGAATAGTGTAAGAAATTAGTGATCCTCAGTGAATAGTGTGAGGAGCAAGTGATCCTCAGTGAATAGTGTAAGACATTAGTGATCCTCAGTGAATAGTGTAAGAAATTAGTGATCCTCAGTGAATAGTGTAAGAAATTAGTGATCCTCAGTGAATAGTGTAAGAAATTAGTGATCCTCAGTGAATAGTGTGAGGAGCAAGTGATCCTCAGTGAATAGTGTAAGAAATTAGTGATCCTCAGTGAATAGTGTAAGAAATTAGTGATCCTCAGTGAATAGTGTGAGAAATTAGTGATCCTCAGTGAACAGTGTAAGGAGCAAGTGATCCTCAGTGAATAGTGTGAGAAATTAGTGATCCTCAGTGAATAGTGTAAGAAATTAGTGATCCTCAGTGAATAGTGTAAGAAATTAGTGATCCTCAGTGAATAGTGTGAGAAATTAGTGATCCTCAGTGAATAGTGTAAGAAATTAGTGATCCTCAGTGAATAGTGTGAGAAATTAGTGATCCTCAGTGAATAGTGTGAGAAATTAGTGATCCTCAGTGAACAGTGTAAGGAGCAAGTGATCCTCAGTGAATAGTGTAAGAAATTAGTGATCCTCAGTGAATAGTGTAAGAAATTAGTGATCCTCAGTGAATAGTGTAAGACATTAGTGATCCTCAGTGAATAGTGTAAGAAATTAGTGATCCTGAGTGAATAGTGTGAGAAATTAGTGATCCTCAGTGAACAGTGTAAGGAGCAAGTGATCCTCAGTGAATAGTGTAAGAAATTCGTGATCCTCAGTGAATAGTGTAAGAAATTAGTGATCCTCAGTGAATAGTGTGAGAAATTAGTGATCCTCAGTGAATAGTGTAAGACATTAGTGATCCTCAGTGAATAGTGTAAGACATTAGTGATCCTCAGTGAATAGTGTAAGACATTAGTGATCCTCAGTGAATAGTGTAAGAAATTAGTGATCCTCAGTGAATAGTGTGAGAAATTAGTGATCCTCAGTGAACAGTGTAAGGAGCAAGTGATCCTCAGTGAATAGTGTAAGAAATTAGTGATCCTCAGTGAATAGTGTAAGAAATTAGTGATCCTCAGTGAATAGTGTGAGAAATTAGTGATCCTCAGTGAACAGTGTAAGGAGCAAGTGATCCTCAGTGAATAGTGTAAGAAATTAGTGATCCTCAGTGAATAGTGTAAGACATTAGTGATCCTCAGTGAATAGTGTAAGAAATTAGTGATCCTCAGTGAATAGTGTGAGAATTTAGTGATCCTCTGTGAACAGTGTAAGGAGCAAGTGATCCTCAGTGAATAGTGTAAGAAATTAGTGATCCTCAGTGAATAGTGTAAGAAATTAGTGATCCTCAGTGAATAGTGTGAGAAATTAGTGATCCTCAGTGAACAGTGTAAGGAGCAAGTGATCCTCAGTGAATAGTGTGAGGAGCAAGTGATCCTCAGTGAATAGTGTGAGAAATTAGTGATCCTCAGTGAATAGTGTAAGACATTAGTGATCCTCAGTGAATAGTTTAAGAAATTAGTGATCCTCAGTGAATAGTGTGAGAAATTAGTGATCCTCAGTGAATAGTGTGAGAAATTAGTGATCCTCAGTGAATAGTGTGAGAAATTAGTGATCCTCAGTGAATAGTGGGAGGAGCAAGTGATCCTCAGTGAATAGTGTAAGAAATTAGTGATCCTCAGTGAATAGTGTAAGACATTAGTGATCCTCAGTGAATAGTGTAAGAAATTAGTGATCCTCAGTGAATAGTGTGAGAAATTAGTGATCCTCAGTGAACAGTGTAAGGAGCAAGTGATCCTCAGTGAATAGTGTAAGAAATTAGTGATCCTCAGTGAATAGTGTAAGACATTAGTGATCCTCAGTGAATAGTGTAAGACATTAGTGATCCTCAGTGAATAGTGTAAGAAATTAGTGATCCTCAGTGAATAGTGTGAGAAATTAGTGATCCTCAGTGAACAGTGTAAGGAGCAAGTGATCCTCAGTGAATAGTGTAAGAAATTAGTGATCCTCAGTGAATAGTGTAAGACATTAGTGATCCTCAGTGAATAGTGTAAGAAATTAGTGATCCTCAGTGAATAGTGTGAGAAATTAGTGATCCTCAGTGAACAGTGTAAGGAGCAAGTGATCCTCAGTGAATAGTGTAAGAAATTAGTGATCCTCAGTGAATAGTGTGAGAAATTAGTGATCCTCAGTGAATAGTGTGAGGAGCAAGTGATCCTCAGTGAATAGTGTAAGAAATTAGTGATCCTCAGTGAATAGTGTAAGAAATTAGTGATCCTCAGTGAATAGTGTGAGAAATTAGTGATCCTCAGTGAACAGTGTAAGGAGCAAGTGATCCTCAGTGAATAGTGTGAGGAGCAAGTGATCCTCAGTGAATAGTGTGAGAAATTAGTGATCCTCAGTGAATAGTGTAAGAAATTAGTGATCCTCAGTGAATAGAGTGAGGAGCAAATGATCCTCAGTGAATAGTGTGAGGAGCAAGTGATCCTCAGTGAATAGTGTGAGGAGCAAGTGATCCTCAGTGAATAGTGTAAGAAATTAGTGATCCTCAGTGAATAGTGTAAGAAATTAGTGATCCTCAGTGAATAGTGTGAGAAATTAGTGATCCTCAGTGAATAGTGTAAGAAATTAGTGATCCTCGGTGAATAGTGTAAGAAATTAGTGATCCTCAGTGAATAGTGTAAGAAATTAGAGATCCTCAGAAAATAGTGTAAGAAATTAGTGATCCTCAGTGAATAGTGTGAGGAGCAAGTGATCCTCAGTGAATAGTGTAAGAAATTAGTGATCCTCAGTGAATAGTGTAAGAAATTAGTGATCCTCAGTGAATACTGTGAGAAATTAGTGATCCTCAGTGAATAGTGTAAGAAATTAGTGATCCTCAGTGAATAGTGTAAGAAATAAGTGATCCTCAGTGAATAGTGTAAGAAATTAGTGATCCTCAGTGAATAGTGTGAGAAATTAGTGATCCTCAGTGAATAGTGTAAGAAATTAGTGATCCTCAGTGAATAGAGTGAGGAGCAAATGATCCTCAGTGAATAGTGTGAGGAGCAAGTGATCCTCAGTGAATAGTGTAAGAAATTAGTGATCCTCAGTGAATAGTGTAACAAATTAGTGATCCTCAGTGAATAGTGTAAGAAATTAGTGATCCTCAGTGAATAGTGTAAGAAATTAGTGATCCTCAGTGAATAGTGTAAGAAATTAGTGATTCTCAGTGAATAGTGTAAGAAATTAGTGATCCTCAGTGAATAGTGTTAGAAATTAGTGATCCTCAGTGAATAGTGTGAGGAGCAAGTGATCCTCAGTGAATAGTGTAAGAAATTAGTGATCCTCAGTGAATAGTGTGAGGAGCAAGTGATCCTCAGTGAATAGTGTAAGAAATTAGTGATCATCATGAATAGTGTAAGAAATTAGTGATCATCATGAATAGTGTAAGAAATTAGTGATCGTCAGTGAATAGTGTGAGAAATTAGTGATCCTCAGTGAATAGTGTGAGAAATTAGTGATCCTCAGTGAATAGTGTGAGAAATTAGTGATCCTCAGTGAATAGTGTAAGAAATTAGTGATCTTCAGTGAATAGTGTGAGGAGCAAGTGATCCTCAGTGAATAGTGTAAGAAATTAGTGATCTTCAGTGAATAGTGTAAGAAATTAGTGGTCCTCAGTGAATAGTGTGAGAAATTAGTGATCCTCAGTGAATAGTGTGAGAAATTAGTGATCCTCAGTGAATAGTGTGAGAAATTAGTGATCCACAGTGAATAGTGTTAGGAGCAAGTGATCCTCAGTGAATAGTGTGAGGAGCAAGTGATCCTCAGTGAATAGTGTAAGAAATTAGTGATCCTCAGTGAATAGTGTAAGAAATTAGTGATCCTCAGTGAATAGTGTGAGAAATTAGTGATCCTCAGTGAATAGTGTAAGAAATTAGTGATCCTCGGTGAATAGTGTAAGAAATTAGTGATCCTCAGTGAATAGTGTAAGAAATTAGTGATCCTCAGTGAATAGTGTAAGAAATTAGTGATCCTCAGTGAATAGTGTGAGGAGCAAGTGATCCTCAGTGAATAGTGTAAGAAAATAGTGATCCTCAGTGAATAGTGTAAGAAATTAGTGATCCTTAGTGAATACTGTGAGAAATTAGTGATCCTCAGTGAATAGTGTAAGAAATTAGTGATCCTCAGTGAATAGTGTAAGAAATAAGTGATCCTCAGTGAATAGTGTAAGAAATTAGTGATCCTCAGTGAATAGTGTAAGGAATTAGTGATCCTCAGTGAATAGTGTGAGAAATTAGTGATCCTCAGTGAATAGAGTGAGGAGCAAATGATCCTCAGTGAATAGTGTGAGGAGCAAGTGATCCTCAGTGAATAGTGAAAGAAATTAGTGATCCTCAGTGAATAGTGTAATAAGCAAGTGATTCTCAGTGATAACAGAGGCCCCGTGACTATGATCACGATATCAACAATCACATAATAACTGAAGCCCCGCGACTATGATCATGATATCAACAATCACATATTAACTGCAGCCCCGTGGCTATGATCGCGATGTCAACAATCACATAATAATTGAAGCGCCGTGGTTTTGAACACGATATCAACAATCACATAATACCTGAAACCCTGTCGCAATGATCACGATATCAACAATCTCATAATAAGTGAAGCCCCGTGACTACGATCACGATATCAACAATCACATAGTACCTGAAGCCCTGTGGCTATGATCACGATATCAACAATCACATAATACCTGAAAACCTGTGGCCATGAACACGATATCAACAATCACATAATACCTGAAACCCTGTCGCAATGATCACGATATCAACAATCACATAATAAGTGAAGCCCCGTGACTACGATCACGATATCAACAACCACATAATACCTGAAACCCTGTCCCAATGATCACGATATCAACAATCACATAATAACTGGAGCCCCATGACTATGTTCACGATAACAACAATGACATTTTAAATAAAGCCCCGTGACTATGATCACGGTATCAACAATCACATAATAACTGAAGCCTCGTGACTATGTTCACGATATCAACAATGACATAATAAGTGAAGCTCCGTGACTATGAGCACGATATCAACATTCACATAATAACCGAAGCCCCGTGACTATGAACACGATATCTACAATCACATAATAACTGCAGCCCCGTGGCTATGATCACGATGTCAACAATCACATAACAAGTGAAGCCCCGTGACTATGATCACGATATCAACAATCACATTGTAACTGAAGCCCCGCCACTATGATCACGATATCAACAATCACATTGTAACTGAAGCCCCGTGACTATGATCACGATATATACATTCACATAATAAATGAAGCCCCGTGACTATGTTCACGATATCTACAATCACTTAATAACTGAAGCCTCGTGGCTTCGATGACATAATAAATGGAGCCCCGTGACTATGTTCACGATATTTACAATCACATAATAACTGAAGCCCCGTGACTATGATCACGATATCTACATTCACATAATAAATGAAGCCCCGTGACTATGTTCACGATATCTACAATCACATAATAACTGAAGCCCCGTGGCTTCGATCACATAATGAATGAAGCCCCGTGACTATGTTCACGATATCTACAATCACATAATAACTGAAGCCCCGCCACTATGAGCACGATATCAACAATCATATAACTGAAGGCGCGTGGCTAAGATCAAGATATCAACAATCACGTAATAAGTGAACCCCGCCACTATTAGCACGATATCAACAATCACATAATAACTGAAGCCCCGTGACTATGATCAAGATATCAACAATCACGTAATAAGTGAAGCCCCGCCACTATGTTCACCTTATCTACAATCACATAATGACTGATGCCCCGTGGCTATGATGACGATATCAGCAATCACATAATACCTGAAACCCTGTGGCTATGACCACGATATCAACAATCACATAATAACTGAAGCCCTGTGGCTATGATCACGATATCAACAATCACATAATAACTGAAGTCCCGTGGCTAAGATCACGATATCAACAATCACATAATAACTGAAGACCCGCGACTATGATCATGATATCAACAATCACATAATAACTGAAGCCCCGCGACTATGATCATGATATCAACAATCACATAATAAGTGAAGCGCCGTGACTATGATCACGATATCAACATTCACATAATAACTGAAGCCCCGTGGCTTTGATCATGATATCAACAATGACATAATAACTGAAGCCCAGCGACTATGATCTTGATACCAACAATCACATAATAACTGAAGCCCCGTGACTATGATCACGATATCAACAATCACATAATAAGTGAAGGCCCGTGACTACGATCACGATATCAACAATCACATAGTAACTGATGCCCCGTGGCTAGGATCACGATAACAACAATCACATAATAAGTGAAGCCGTGTGACTATGATCACGATATCAACAATCACATAATAACTCAAGCCCCGTGACTACGTTCACGACATCTAAAATCACATAATAGCTGAAGCCCCGTGACTTCCATCACATAAAAACTGAAGAACGTGACTATGTTCACGATATCAACAATGACATAATAACTGAAGCCCCGTGACTATGTTCACGATATAAACAATCACATAATATTTGAAGCACTGAGATTATGATCACGATATCAACAATCACACTGTAACTGAAGCATTGTGGCTGTGATCACGATATCAACAATCACATAATAACTGAAGCAGTGTGACTATGATCACGATATCAACAATCACTTAATAACTGAAGCCGTGTGACTACGATCACGATATCAACAATCACATAACTGAAGCCCTGTGGCTATAATCACGATATCAACAATCACATAATAACTGAAGCCCCGTGACTATGATCACGATATCAACAATCACATAATAACTGAAGCCCCGTGACTATGATCACGATATCAACATTCACATAATAATTGAAGCCCCGTGGCTTTGATCATGATATCAGCAATGACATAATAACTGAAACCCCGCGACTATGATCTTGATATCAACAATCACATAATAACTGAAGCCCCGTGACTACGATCACGATATCAACAATCACATAATAACTGAAGCCCCGTGACTATGATCACGATATCAGCAATCACATAATAAGTGAAGCCCCGTGACTACGATCACGATATCAACAATCACATAATAACTGAAGCCCCGTGACTATGATCACGATATCAACAATCACATAATAACTGAAGCCCCGTGACTATGTTCACGATATCAACAATCACATAATAACTGAAGCCCCGTGACTATGATCACGATATGAACAATCACATAATAACTGAAGCCCCGTGACTATGTTCACGATATCAACAATCACATAATAACTGAAGCCCCGTGACTATGATCACGATATATACATTTACATAATAAATGAAGCCCCGTGACTATGTTCACCATATCTACAATCACATAATAAATGAAGCCCCGTGACTATGTTCACGATATCTACAATCACATAATGACTGAAGCCTCGTGGCTTCGATGACAAAATAAATGGAGCCCCGTGACTATGTTCACGATATTTACAATCACATAATAACTGAAGCCCCGTGACTATGATCACGATATCTACATTCACATAATAAATGAAGCCCCGTGACTATATTCACGATATCTACAATCACATATTAACTGAAGCCTCGTGGCTTCGATCACATAATATCTGAAGCCTCGTGACTACGATCACGATATCTACATTCACATAATAAGTGAAGCCCCGTGGCTTCGATCACTTAATTACTGAAGCCCCGTTTCTATGAACACGATGTCAACAATCACAGAATAAGTGAAGCCCCGTGACTATGTTCACGATATCTACAATCACATAATAACTGAAGCCTCGTGGCTTCGATGACATAATAAATGGAGCCCCGCGACTATGTTCACGATATTTACAATCACATAATAACTGAAGCCCCGTGACTATGATCACGATATCTACATTCACATAATAAATGAAGCCCCGTGACTATGTTCACGATATCTACAATCACATAATAACTGAAGCCCCGTGGCTTCGATCACATAATGAATGAAGCCCCGTGACTATGATCACGATATCTACAATCGCATAATAACTGAAGCCCCGCAACTATGAGCACGATATCAACAATCATATAATAACTGAAGCCCCGTGGCTATGAGCACGATATCAACAATCATATAATAACTGAAGCCCCGTGGCTATGATCAAGATATCAACAATCACGTAATAAGTGAAGCCCCGCCACTATGTTCACGATATCTACAATCACATAATGACTGATGCCCCGTCGCTATGATGACGATATCAGCAATCACATAATACCTGAAACCCTGTGGCTATGACCACGATATCAACAATCACATAATAACTGAAGCCCTGTGGCTATGATCACGATATCTACATTCACATAATAACTGAAGCCCCGCGACTATGATCATGATATCAACAATCACATAATAACTGAAGCCCCGCGACTATGATCATGATATCAACAATCACATAATAACTGATGCCCCGTGACCATGATCACGATATCAACAATCACATAATAAGTGAAGCCCCGTGACTACGATCACGATATCAACATTCACATAATAATTGAAGCCCCGTGGCTTTGATCATGATATCAACAATGACATAATAACTGAAGCCCCGCGACTATGATCTTGATATCAACAATCACATAATAACTGAAGCCCCGTGACTATGATCACGATATCAACAATCACATAATAACTGAAGCTCCGTGATTATGATCACCATATCAACAATCACATAATAAGTGAAGCCCCGTGTCTACGATCACGATATCAACAATCACATAGTAACTGATGCCCCGTGGCTAGGATCACGATAACAACAATCACATAATAAGTGAAGCCGTGTGACTATGATCACGATATCAACAATCACATAATAACTCAAGCCCCGTGACTATGTTCACGACATCTAAAATCACATAATAGCTGAAGCCCCGTGACTTCCATCACATAAAAACTGAAGAACGTGACTATGTTCACGATATCAACAATGACATAATAACTGAAGCCCCGTGACTATGTTCACGATATAAACAATCACATAATATTTGAAGCACTGAGATTATGATCACGATATCAACAATCACACTGTAAATGAAGCATTGGGGCTGTGATCACGATATCAACAATCACGTAATAACTGAAGCAGTGTGACTATGATCACGATATCAACAATCACATAATAACTGAAGCCGTGTGACTACGATCACGATATCAACAATCACATAACTGAAGCCCTGTGGCTATAATCACGATATCAACAATCACATAATAACTGAAGCCTCGTGACTATGATCACGATATCAACAATCACATAATAACTGAAGCCCCGTGACTATGATCACGATATCAACATTCACATAATAATTGAAGCGCCGTGGCTTTGAGCATGATATCAACAATGACATAATAACTGAAGCTCCGCGACTATGATCTTGATATCAACAATCACATAATAACTGAAGCCCCGTGACTCTGTTCACGATATCAACAACCACATAATAAGTGAAGCCCCGTGACTATGTTCACGATATCAACAATCACATAATAACAGAAGCCCCGTGACTATGTTCACGACATCTAAAATAACATAATAGCTGAAGCCCCGTGACTTCCATCACATAAAAACTGAAGAACGTGACTATGTTCACGATATCAACAATGACATAATAACTGAAGCCCCGTGACTATGTTCACGATATCTGCAATCTCATAATAAGTGAAGCCCCGTAGCTATGATCACGATGTCAACAATCACATAATAACAGAAGCCCCGTGACTATGTTCACGATATCAACAATCTCATAATAAGTGAAGCCCCGTAGCTATGATCACGATATCAACAATCACATAATAACTGATGCCCCGTGGCTAGGATCACGATATCTACAATCACATAATAAGTGAAGCCCCGTGACTATGTTCACGATATCAACAATCACATAATAACAAAAACCCTGTGACTATGTTCACGATATCAACAATCACATAATAACTGAAGCCCCGTGACTCTGTTCACGATATCAACAACCACATAATAAGTGAAGCCCCGTGACTATGTTCACGATATCAACAATCACATAATAACAAAAACCCTGTGACTATGTTCACGATATCAACAATCACATAATAACTCGAGCCCCGTGACTATGTTCACGACATCTAAAATCACATAATAACTGAAGCCCCGTGATTTCCATAACATAAAATCTGAAGCCCCGTGACTATGTTCGCGATATCAACAATGACATAATAACTGAAGCCCCGTGACTATGTTCACGATATCTACAATCACATAATAACTGAAGCCCCGTGGCTTCGATCACATAATAACTGAAGCCCCGTGACTATGATCACGACATCAACAATCACATAATAACTGAAGTACCGTGGCTGTGATCACGATATTACAATCACATAATAACTGAAGCCCCGTGACTATGATTATGATATCAACAATCACATAATAACTGAAGCCCCGTGACTATGTTCATGATATCAACAATCACATAATAACTCAAGCCCCGTGACTATGTTCACGACATCTAAAATCACATAATAACTGAAGCCCCATGACTTCGATCACATAAAAACTGAAGCCCCGTGACTATGTTCACGATATCAACAATGACATAATAACTGAAGCCCCGTGACTATGTTCACGATATCTACAATCACATAATAACTGAGGCCCCGTGGCTTCGATCACATAATAACTGAAGCCCCACGACCATGATCACTATATCAACAATGACATATTAACTGAAGCCCCGTGACTATGTTCACGATATCTACAATCACATAATAACTGAGGCCCAGTGGCTTCGATCACATAATAACCGAAGCCCCGTGACTATGTTCACGATATCTACAATCACATAATACCTGAAGCCCCGTGGCTTCGATCACATAATAACTGAAGCCCCGTGGCTGTGATCACGATATCAACAATCACATGATAACTGAAGCCCCGTGACTATGATCACAATATCTACAATCACATAATAACTGAAGCCCCGTGGCTTCGATCACATAATAACGGAAGCCCCGTGACTATGTTCACGATATCAACAATCACATAATAACTGAAGCCCCGTGACTATGTTGACGATATCAACAATGAGATAATAACTGAAGCCCCGTGACTACGATCACGATATCAACAATCACATAATACCTGAAGCCCCGTGACTACGATCACGATATCA
Organism: Anabrus simplex; assembly: GCF_040414725.1. Taxonomy (NCBI): domain Eukaryota; kingdom Metazoa; phylum Arthropoda; class Insecta; order Orthoptera; family Tettigoniidae; genus Anabrus; species Anabrus simplex. The sequence continues at coordinate 9,101,545 of NC_090266.1, forward strand.
ACAATCACATAATAACTGAAGCCCCGTGACTATGTTCACGATATCAACAATCACATAAAAACTGAAGCCCCGTGGCTTCGATCACATAATAACTGAAGCCCCGTGACTATGATCACGATATCAACAATCACATAAAAACTGAAGCCCCGTGACTATGATCACGATATCAACAATGACATCATAACTGAAGCCCCGTGACTATGTTCACGATATCTACAATCACATAATAATTGAAGCCCCGTGGCTTCGGTCACATAATAACTGAAGCCCCGTGACTTTGTTGACGATATCAACAATGACATAATAACTGAAGCCCCGTGACTATGATCACGATATCAACAATCACATAATAACTGAAGCCCCGTGGCTTCGATCACATAATAACTGAAGCCCCGTGACTAGGATCACGATATCAACAATCACATAAAAACTGAAGCCCCGTGACTATGATCACGATATCAACAATGACGTAATAACTGAAGCCCCGTGACTATGTTCACGATATCTACAATCACATAATAACTGAAGCCCCGTGGCTTCGATCACATAATAACTGAAGCCCCGTGACTATGTTGACGATATCAACAATGAGATAATAACTGAAGCCCCGTGACTATGATCACGATATCAACAATCACATAATAACTGAAGCCCCGTGACTATGATCGCGATATCAACAATCACATAATAACTGAAGCCCCGTGACCATGATCACGATATCAACAATCACATAATAGCTGAAGCCCCGTGGCTTTGATCATGTGAAAGTATATGCCTGTTGTTTTAATATACTATCAATCTACCAAGTGGCAGTTAGGGCATCACTGGTAATGACAACCGCGTAGCCTTGACACACCACTTATTCCATTGTTTGGTGGTGTCTTGCAGTGACGGCGTATGTCAGTCACTGCACCTACTAGAGTTATGGGGTTGGAACGAGTGTTGAACATCTTCGGCACCTTGGCGTCTCTGTAAACCAGAAAATCTGTCGTTGCCGATGGAATGATTTAAGTTATCATTTATTTATTTATTTATTTATTTTTTTGCTAATGAACTTAGCACATTTCGGCAACGCAAGGTTTGGAAGGAAGTAGCCATGCGCTTAATTATTGTACTGTCGCAGCATTTGCTTGGTTTTAGGCCTGTCCACCGACCATGTCCAGAATGCAATTATGCGTTACGCACAGCTAACACATTGCGCGTAACGTTAATGGCTTGTACCAATGCTGTAGAGGGAGCCCGTTTCCTCCCTCCAAGCAGGGACAGTGTCCTAGTTTTAGTGTAGCAGGCGATACGTGGGATCGATCGTCACATTCAACTTGAGCATTAGATACTCGTTCTGTATCACGGGCCTTGAAGCTTCAGGAAGCTCACATGTTCTCTACATACGATTTAAATGTCAATGATACACAGAAAATGACAATTCGCCATCAAGTTAGACACTTAAGTATATGTTTACCTCGTAACGAATGCTGTCAGTCACTTCACCCACCGAGCGCCCGGCGCGGTCCGCGAGTTGCCGGAGACTGGCGTCCAGGGCACGACCTGGCGACGGCACGCACGCGCGGCGCCGGCGCCTGCGGAGTCACCCAGCGGCGGCCGCGCTCATCAATGCACATTATTCACAGGCACCTTCGATTCCAGTCCAATAACATGAATGCGACACCCCTATATCTCCATTTAAATTCCAATGATATGTAGCAGTCTATTATTATTATTATTATTATTATTATTATTATTATTATTATTATTATTATTATTATTATTATTATTATTATTATTATGTCCTCTTATTTCGGAGAGCGCGTTGTTGGTTGACTCTGTCCTTCCAGTTGCTAGTTCTGAACACTTCGCTGCTCTTCACGTTTATTCTTCTGATTTGTAAATGTAGAAACCTTTTTGTGAGTCTATTATTATCGAACGTCTCCTCCGTACATTCTGTGAGGTCAGCAGTTCGCCTTTTGATCCAAATTCCATTTCCTTGTCTGGGACAGAAAATGTTTCTCAGAATTTTACATTCTTGGCTTTCAATATCTGCTCTTCCAGCACTTCTGTAATGTTTCTCATGTCAGTGTACTACGTAAATGTCCTCTGAAATTTTGAGGCTCTTTCTGTATTGGCCAAACTGTCTAATCCCGAAGGAAGGATTATATCTCCAAGCTATTTAAAAAAGGTGCCTGTGAAATTGTCACATATGCCGTTTCAAATTTATCTGTATTGCTCTCCTGCTGAAAATTGTGCATATACATGGTTTTCTCGAATGATATCTGAAGGCCTACCTGTGATGCTATTCCATAAAGTCTCGATAGCATACCTTGTTCTTAGTGATGATAGTTAGGTTATCTGCGAAAGCCAGGAACTTCACTTTGACCTTCTTCCCACCAGTCCCTATGGTTATGCCACACTCTGAAAACCAAGTTAAACTGAAGGCAAGAGAGCCCAGCTCCTTGACGAACACTTGTGTGTACTTCAAAAGAATCAGACATTTCCCCAAAAATCTTACCTTAAATTTTGTGTTTGTGAGGGTCTGACGTATCAGTTGTCTGGTCTTCCTGTCCATTCGAAAAATGACTCTCTATCCCCAGAGTCATACGCTTTCTTCAGGTCCACAATGGTGCTTCAAAATCACCTTCACATTATTATTATTATTATTATTATTATTATTATTATTATTATTATTATTATTATTATTATTATTATTATTATTATTATTATTATTATTATTATTATTACAGTGGCTTGGTGGATTAGCAGAGGTGAAAGAAGGTGCCAGGATGAACGGGTCTAACTACAGAATCAGAGTTAATTTTAAAATTTCAAATCAGGTTATATTTTTGAACTTTAACAATCAATCAACGACAAAATCTTAACAACATTTACTTTGCGAATAACAATTTGTAAACAAGACTGGAAAGATCCAAGATTCCAGAACTTTAACTCTCTCGGGCTACACGCCAATAGTTTTACAAAAGCACAATTTGTTCAAAGGGGCAGAAAACCCCTACCACATGGAGCAGCACTTGCTCCCAACTTTTAACCTCAAGCCTCCCAGAGGACTTCTTACAACACCAGAAAAGAGCAGACGCGCTCTCAGTTTTTCAAGCATATTTATGGCAATGTCAGACATTACAATAAATTGCCACCAAGGCACAACTTACAACAAATGAAACAGGGATATCTCGTACCCAACCTACTGGGCCATAGCAGAAAATAACAGGTTAAGTAATTGGCCCGCAACACCAAGTTGAATGGAGGCGTGTACATGCACTCCTACATGAAACTTCTTAAAACCTAAAAGGCACTAGGCCGATGAAACAGGGGCTATTCCCAAACTATGGAGGTGACCCGTATAAGGAAGAAATTTAAACATTAAGGAAGAGAAGAAAATCGGTTACCAAAACGTAGTCACCTCAAATGAAAATGAAGGGGAGCTCGAGAGGGTACAACACTCTCTATCCCCGATTTACAGTTAAAGATATTTACATAAGCCGGCAAAACGTAAGTTACATGGTAAAAGTTTCAGACCTTTCCCGCGGGTTAAACTGCTGAGCTAGCAAGAAATAAAGATGTTAAACGGCCATTACCTTACTGAAGAGCTGCTGCCTGATGAAAGAGGCGCTTCCCGCCTCCTGCTACACGTCCATACACTAGGTTAGATGTTGATGAAGTGGCCAGGAGACGTGAAAATCAGCAGTTTTATACCCTTGGGGAGAGTTCGAGACCTTTCATGAAAAAAACAGGCACACCCACTTAATTTTATTGATTCGCTTAGAGTTACACACCAAAATCGAAGAAGAAACCTGTGATTGGTAGAAAATTAATTACAGAAATCCTTGATTGGTTAAAATCAAAGCAGGCGGTAAGATAGGATAAATATTGCCAACCCAAAAATGAATGCACTAAATTTAGTAAAGAACAAACCTGCGAATACAAAATTTCTTCAAATAAAGTTCCTTCACTTCGCACCAGGGTGCATGATCACAGTCTTTTGCAGATGCATCTATGAAAGAATGTCCAAACTTCTTGATAAATAGTAAACAAAAACACGTCAAAATTCACACAGTGACATCTTCAGAAGAAAGGTTTAAGTAGGTCAAGTTTTAAGTTCAGAGTTTCTCCTGTAGACGAGGATTTATTGGCGCAAGATTTAAAGGTGTGGCGTAGGGGTGTACCGCCCGGTACAATTATTATTATTATTATTATTATTATTATTATTATTATTATTATTATTATTTGTTTTTTATTTATTTTTTGATTCGTTGTGCACAACTGTGCAGCGCGTTTGAACTTATTTTGCACAATGTTTCTTCTTCTTTTCTTCCCAATATCTCTTCGTTTTTTCACTGTGTTCCTTTCTGCGTGTTTCTGTCCAGCCTGTATTTTTCTTGTTGGTTTCTCTGCAAATTTATGTTTGTTTACTAAGCTTCTAAATTGCATTCTATCTTGAATGGTTTCGTCCTCAACACCCATTTCTTGTAGATCTTCATGAATTTCTGCTAATTGTTGCTGATTTTCAGGGTTATTATTATTATTATTATTATTATTATTATTATTATTATTATTATTATTATTATTATTATTATTATTATTATTATAGGATTAAAGTGGCATTAAGCGTGAGATTGTGTCACACACACTTGTCCATATTACAAAGGCAATAGCTGAGTTCCCACACATTTTTCAGTTTCAACCAACGCATGTGGAACGTAGCACACCTTGAGCAGTGGCCGCTCAGGAGCCAAGCTTTGTATTCGGGTGATGATGAAGTTCTCTCCTGAGAATTTTCACATTCAGGTACATGCCGCAAGAATTGAAGGGCTTCGTGGAAACGGGGGTATCCCTCCTTTTGGTGAAAATTGAGGTAAGTGCATATTATGTGAGCTGGGTCCATCTGGCATATGTTTATTGAACTATCAGAGTGCAGGATTGCTCCATGTCAGTACTAAAGAGGAGAATATAAAAGGCCTTACAGACCAGTCTCACACTTCCGAGTGGAATAAGGAGGTATCCCAAATCTCTCTGATGCCTGGGTTCCGACTGGCTAAATGATTACCTAATCAACCAATGGGAGACCAGGTTGCAAACCTCGGCTTATAATCAATATGGCTCATGCTGAAAGTAGTGGTTTGTTTATAAATGAAGAAAATATAGAAATTAAAAGCAAAAAAGAGGAAGAGAAATCCAGAAAAATGGGAAGATAATAGCAGGGAGAAGGTACGTAACGATGGAGAAGAATATATTGCACGCGGAGGGGAGGTTATACCTGCTAAAGTGTGTACCAGTATCCAGTGCTGTAATACAGAATGGTGTGGGTACAAGGATATTGCAGAAGACAGGAAGAAAGAACATTTTAATGCTTTTTATAAATTAGGAAATCGAAATATTCAAAATGCCTATCTTTTGGGTGTTTGGCCAGAGTATATGGCAGGACGTTGAGCGGATGAAATATTTAGTTTTGCTTCAAATTATCCCCAAAATTAGAGGAAACATGAAACACCTGATTGTTTATAGTGATTCTTGTGTGGGACAAAATAACGTGTGTGTGTGTGGATCTACATGATTGAAATGGGCTGGTTTGAGAGCATAGGACATACACATTTGCCTTGGGATGCAGATTTTGGCATCATTGAAAAGTTAAAGCGACGTTCCCAATACGCTCCTCAAGAATGGGCGAAAAAGAAACCGTTCACTGTAGTGGAAATGCAGAAAGAGGATTTTGTTAGTTTAACGCCATTAACAAAGAAGCTAACAAAAAGAAACAAAACCCCTTCTGGCATAAGCGTGGACTTCCGAGAGGCATCTGTTATGAGGTTCCAGGAAGGGCATAAAGTGCATGTACGGTTCACATACAGTGATATAGGCCAATATACTACCATAAGTCTGCAGACGGGTAAGGAAAGGGCACAGAAAACGACATTGTTCTGGAACCAAAGTATCCTAATGGTAGGCCCATCAAAGCGTGATATAATATCCATGTTGAAGTTTGTGCCTCCCGTACTACATGGCTATTATCAGACCTTGAAATCAGACAATGAAAATGAAATAGAAGAAACCAATGAGCTTGATGTTTTTTATGGTGTTTAATGTTCATGAGGTTGTATTTGAAAATCTGTGTTTAATATCATCTACATCTCAGTAGTCAAGTGAACGTTTTTTACAATAAAAATCAACGTATTCTGCCCCACATTTGCAGGAAGTTAATACAGTACCTACATCACTCAATCCTTAAAACATTGTCTGATTCTTATTGTTTTGATAAAGTTACAGGCAATCTAATAAAATGCTAAATATCTCAAATATCTCAACAGTACACTTTGGAGGGATACCCCCTATTTTCAATTCCTAGTCGTAGACCAATTTCATTTAGCATCCGTTATTTCGTCTTGATCCTCTCGTTGTCAGGAAGTGCCCGAGAGTAATGTTGCGTGATCCACTTCCCACCCATCCCCGCCGGGGTTGCCTGTGTCAAGAAATAAAGGAGAGTGAACCTGCAGCGGGGTTTCTCTACAATACCTAGAGCCAACCATAACTTGGAATGCATTTGAGAGAGATCCAGCAGTCAGATGAATCGTAATCAATAAGATTTTACTTCACAGAGGGTATTATTGACTGAGTAATGCCGTTTAAGTATTTGTTGGAGAAGGTCCAGCAGTACTGCTTGTTAGCTTCCATGTCAGAAGAGCTTTTAGTGCTGCTTGGTGGCAAAGTATTCTAGAAGCTCTGAGACTTTAATTGTCCTAAAAAACATGAGGGCTTCATTGTGAAAGTTTCGAGAAAAATGTAATTGAGTGCTGCCCACAAGTTTTGTCCTGTGGCCTACTATGTCTGTCATCAGGTAATGACAGCGGGAGAAAATATAAGGGAGCCGATATTGTTAACAGTGCGATACTGTCTGTAGGGTGATCGGGGATGGAGTGGATATGTGGAAAATTTGGCGTGAGATTTGTAGATCCTAATGAGTGGGTACGGGACGGGGATATCCACTGAGTTGGACGTTGTTTATAGGTTGGTACATTGTGGGAAACAGGGTGGACTAGAGTACAAGAAGATGGAAGCCCAGTGAAGGTGACATAAAATTGTTAGCGTGTTGTAAACAAGGGAAGAGAATTAAGTAGGTATAGAGCATGTTGGCCAGATATTGTAACAGGACAAGAAACATGGATGGGAAACGATATTACAGGTGTCGAAATTTTCTCTCGCACTGGATTGTTTATGGAAGGCAAAAGGGGGAGGTCGAGTATTCATACTGATGAAAGAAATAGTAAGCTATGAAGAAGTTAAAAATCAGAAATGTAGATTTCTCTGTATAAGGAGCATCTATAAAGATAACAGGCAACTTGAAATTTTGGGGGTGTATACACATGGAAGAGGTGATCCTGACGAAAAATTATTACTTAAAACAATCAATTATGCGATAAAGGACAAAGGAAGGCACGTTATTGTAATAGATAATCTCTATTTATCAAATTTTAACAACGAAGGTAATGCGAATGGCATAAAGCTGGGCCAAAAAGAACATATTTTAACTTGGGAAGGACAGCTGAATCAGCTCCTAGATGGAAGATTATTTATTTATTTATTTATTTATTTATTTATTTATTTATTTATTTATTTATTTATTTATTTATTTATTTATTTATTTATTTATTTATTTATTTATTTATTTATTTATTTACTTATTTATTTATTTATATAATTCGCTGGGGCCATCAAGGACCACGTTAAGTCTTGTTGCATTTGACACTGAACTTGGGCTTCTTTAGAGCCCAAATTTCCCTCATTCTTTGTGAGTGGGCCTGCTTACGCTCGTCTGTCCAAGGGGCACCGTGTCTTCTCTTCGGTTGCTCGTCTCGGTTTAGCCCGTTCGTCAATATTTTCTTGCGGAAGAGATCTCTGTTAAGGGCGTCTTCAGCTGAGATACGTAGCATTTGCAGGTCTTCTTTGGTATTTCTAAACCAGGGAATTGTGGTTTTGGGGTTTTAATAAAAAAAGTGAAAGATTTCTTTAGTTAACTTTCTTCCGTCCATTCCTTCAGATGACCGTAAAATCGTGCCCGTCTTTTTCTGATTGTGTCGGTAATTTTCTCTATTTTGCTGTACACTTCCTTCTTGGATCTCTTTTGATGGATTCCATTTCTGTACTTTGATCCCAAGATTCCCCTCACAATTTTGCGTTCTCTTTTCTCCAGTTCTTGAAGGAGTCCTTTGTTGGCATTTAGAGACAGGGTTTCGGCTGCATATAGAACTACTGGCTTCAGAACTGTTTCATAGTGTCGTATCTTGGTGTTTTGGGAAAGGCATTTTTTGTTGTAGATTGTGCGGGATGTTTGGTAGGCTATTTCCAGTTTGCGTAGTCGCTCCTGAAGTGCTTCTTTGTCCAGTCCATTTTTCGTGATGATCTCACCCAGGTATTTAAATTTGTCTACTCGGGTGATGTCCCCGTATTTTGTATGGAGTTTTGGTGGAGCCTCTTTGATGTTAGTCATTACTTCTGTTTTCTCAAACGATATCTGCAAACCAGTTTGTTCGGCAATGTCCTTTAAAATTTCAACTTGAGCTCTAGCGGTTTCTATGTCGTTTGAGAGAACAGCAATATCATCGGCAAATGCTAAGCAGTCTGTTGCGATCCCCTTGGATTTGGTTCCTATTCTCAGTGGACTGTAGTTGATTTCCTGTGATCTCACCCGCCAGGTTCTGATGATCTTTTCAAGAACACAGTTGAAGAGTATCGGGGATAGCCCATCACCTTGTCGGACTCCTGTTTTGATGTCAAAGGAATGAGAGAGACATCCGTGGAACTTCACCTTGGATTTTGTATCGGTAAGGTGGCTCTAATTAATGCCACCAGTTTCAAATCAACTCCAAATTCATTTAAGATGTTTAGCAGGACTTCCCGGTCAATGGAGTCGTACGCTTTCTTAAAGTCCACAAAGACAGACACATACTGCTTGGACCTTAGTGTACAATATCTGATGATGGTTTTGAGATTTTGGATCTGTTCAGCTGTTGAGCGACCTTTTCTGAATCCTCCTTGGTATTCACCTATTTGATGTTCGACTTGTGCTTCCAAACCTTCCAGGATGGCAAGTGATAGAATTTTGTAAGTCACGGGTAGCAAAGATATTCGTCTGTAGTTGTTTATGTTCTTCATGCTGCCTTTCTTTGTGTAATGGATGGATTAAAGCTATTTTCCAATCTTCGGGTAGGGTCTCCTTGTTCCAAATTTCTTCAATTTGCTTTTGCAAGATATCAAGTGATTCCTCTGGGTCTTCCCCCGGCGCTTTGTTATTTTTGAGACGGGCAATGTGGCGCTTGATTTCATCTCTGTCGGGTGGTCTGGATTCTGGGTACCTGAGTAAGGGTTCCTTGGTCTCAATGGCGCTTTGCGGTTTAGAGCAATTAAGTAAATTCTTGAAGTAATCTGCCAGAATGCTGCAATTTTCTTCATTTGACGTCGCCAGTGTGCCGTCCTTTCGCTCAAAGCATAGAGATGGTGGCTTATAGGCAGTGAGTTTGCGTTTGAAGGCTCTGTAGTACTCTCTGCTTTCATTCTTCCTAAAGTTTTGTTCTATCTTTTCAATGAGAGATTTTTCGTATTTACATTTCTCAGTTCTGAACACCCTAGCTGCTTGGGCACGTTGGGGTTTTTAGGCTTCCCAATCATTTTCTGATTTCGTAGAGTAGTACTGTTTCCATGCATTGAGTCTTTCTTGGAGGACTGATTCCCAGGTACCATTCCACCAGGCATGCTTTTTGCCTCTCTTGATTTCTGCAACGTCTTTGGCGGCCTCAACAAGGAGACTTTTGGCGTTGTTAAAGTCACAGTCATTTGGTCTAGCCTTCTCCTGGAACTCCTCGACCCTTTGCCGAAGTTTATCATTGTCGAAGCGTGTGATCTGTTTGGTTGTCTTCCTTGTGTTTGCGGGAATTGGTTTGAATTTGATAAGAGACATATAATGATCTGAGGCCACATTGATGCCTTTCTTTACCTTGACATTCATAATCTCAGGGCTGTTTCTCCTGGAGATTGCAACATGATCAATTTGGAACTCTCCGAGAGCTGGGACGGGAGAACGCCAAGTCATTTGCTTTCTGGGTAGATGGCGAAAGTGGGTCGACATGATCTGCAGGTTGTGATTTTCGCAAATGGACACCAGTCTTTTGCCGTTGGGATTGGTTCTTTTGTGAGCAGGGTAATTTCCTATAACTTTCTTGTACTTCTGTTCACGACCTAGTTGGGCATTGAAGTCACCCAAAAGAAGCTTGACATGGTGTTTGGGGATTTTGTTTAATTGTTCATCCAGTAGGTCCCAGAAATTATCAACGTCGTCTGGATCAGACTTGTTCTTATCGTTTGTAGGAGCATGTGCGTTAACTAGGGCGTAGGTTTTGTTCGCGCATTTAATTGTGAGTATAGACAATCTGTCATTCACAGGTTCGAAACTTGCAACCGATTTAAGGATTTTGGTTCTAACAGCAAACGCGGTTCCAAGCATCACAGCTCCATTGAGGATTCCCCTTTGCGCTTTGCTCTTGAAAAATGGGTAGCCTTCGGATTCAAAAATCTCTTCATCTGGGTACCTTGTTTCCTGTAGGGACATTATGGATATCTGATTTTCGTGAAGAGCTTTGGTGAGGGTTTTCAGCTTGCCAGTTTGTGTAAGTGAATTTATGTTGAAAGTTGCTAGAAAGGTTTTAGACTTTGGCCTGAGTTTTTGACTTTTCGTGGTACACCGAGACGCTCCGACTCGTCTCTTGCATGATGTTGAGTCTCCCCCAGAATCCGAACGAGACTCGTGCGCCGTGGCGTTCACGACGAGGGATTTATCCGAGGATTTACCCCCTGGGGTATGTTTCTTGAAATGTTGTGCCATCATGCTTTTTGACTTGACTTTGCTTTGGACGGGTACCAATCCTTTTACAACTAGGGTTGTTAGCCCTAGAGGTTGCCTCAAGGTGTTTTCTGGCTTCTGGTCATTTACCAGTCTTCGCCGTAACCCTGGCAAGGGACCAGTTTTTTCACGGTGGTATTTTATTTCCCTACTATCCTCTGACTCTGCTGGCGGCAGAGCCAGCGAGCTTCCCCAATTCCAATGGGACGCGCCCGATGGAGGTAACCGGTAAATCCCCACACGGGTTTATTTATTTATTTATTTATTTATTTATTTATTTATTTATTTATTTATTTATTTATTTATTTATTTATTTATTTATTTATTTATTTATTTATTTATTTATTTATTTATTTATTTATTTATTTATTTATTTATTTATTTAGCCCTAGGGTAGATAAAGTGAAATGGGTCAGCAAACGAATAAGGGTAGAAAATCTGCAGGACGAGGAAATTAGACAGAAGTACATGGATATGATTAGTGAGAAGTTTCGAACAGTAGACAGTAAGCAGGTTCAGGATATAGAAACAGAATGGGTGGCATACAGGGATGCTGTAGTAGAAACAGCAAGGGAATGCCTAGGAACCACTGTGTGTAAAGAAGGGAAAAGGCGAACATCTTGGTGGAATGATGAAGTGAGAGCAGCCTGTAAACGTAAAAAGAAGGCTTATCAGAAATGGCTCCAAACAAGGGCCGAGGCAGACAGGGATTTGTACGTAGATGAAATGAACAGAGCGAAAAAAATAGTTGTTGAATCCAAAAAAAAGTCATGGGAATATTTTGGTAATAACCTGGAAAGGCTAGGTCAAGCAGCAGGGAAACCTTTCTGGACATAATAAAGGGAGGGAAAAAGGAAATGAACAGTGTTTTGAGTAATTCAGGTGAACTCATAATAGATCCCAGGGAATCACTGGAGAGGTGGAGGGAATATTTTGAACATCTTCTCAATGTAAAAGGAAATCATCATGGTGGTGTTGCGAACAGCCAAGCTCATGGGGAGGAGGAAAATGATGTTGGTGAAATTTTGCTTGAGGAAGTGGAAAGGATGGTAAAAGAGCTCCATTCACATAAGGCAGCAGGAATAGATGAAATTAGACCCGAAATGGTGAAGTATAGTGGGAAGGCAGGGATGAAATGGCTTCATAGAGTAGTAAAATTAGCATGGAGTGTTGTTAAGGTACCTTCAGATTGGACAAAAGCAGTAATTGCACCTATCTATAAGCAAGGGAACAGGAAGGATTGCAACAACTATCGAGGTATCTCATTGATTAGTATACCAGGCAAAGTATTCACAGGCATCTTGGAAGGGAGGGTGCGATCAGTCGTTGAGAGGAAGTTGGATGAAAACCAGTGTGGTTTCAAACCACAGAGAGGCTGTCAGGATCAGATTTTCAGTATGCGCCAGGTAAGTGAAAAATGCTACGAAAGGAATAGGCAGTTGTGTTTATGTTTCGTAGATCTACAGAAAGCATATCACAGGGCACCGAGGGAAAAGATGTTCACTATACTGTGGGACTATGGAATTAAAGGTAGATTATTAAAATCAAACAAACGCATTTACGTTCACAATTGGGCTTCAGTGAGAATTGATGGTAGAATGAGTTCTTGGTTCAGGGTACTTACAGGAGTTAGACAAGGCTGTAATCTTTCACCTTTGCTGTTCGTAGTTTACATGGATCATCTGCTGATAGGTATAAAATGGCAGGGAGGGATTCAGTTAGGTGGAAATGTAGTAAGCAGTTTGGCCTATGCTGTCGACTTGGTCTTAATGGCAGACTGTGCCGAAAGCCTGCAGTCTAATATCTTGGAACTTGAAAATAGGTGCAATGAGTATGGTATGAAAATTAGCCTCTCGAAGACTAAATTGATGTCAGTAGGTACGAAATTCAGCAGAATTGAATGTCAGATTGATGATACAAAGCTAGAACAGGTTGATAATTTTAAGTATTTAGGTTGTATGTTCTCCCAGGATGGTAATATAGTAAATGAGATTGAATCTAGGTGTAGTAAGGCTAACGCAGTTAGCTTTCAGTTGCGATCACAGTATTCTGTAAGAAGGAAGTCAGCTCCCAGACGAAACTATAATTACATCGGTATGTTTTCGGACCAATTCTGCTTTAGAGGAGCGAAAGCTGGGTGGACTCAGGATATCTTATTCATAAGTTAGAATTAACAGACATGAAAGTAAAAATCAATCAATACTGATCTGCATTTAGGGCAGTCGCTCAGGTGGCAGGTTCCCTATCTGTTACTTTCCTAGCCTTTTCCTAAATGATTTCAAAGAAATTGGTAATTTATTGAACGTCTCCCTTGGTAAGTTATTCCGATCCCTAACTCCCCTTCCCATAAATGAATATTTGCCCCAGTTTGCCCTCTTGAATTCCAACTTTATCTTCATATAGTGATCTTTCCTACTTTTATAAACGCCGCTCAAACTTATTCGTCTACTAATGTCATTCCACGCCATCTCTCCGCTGACAGCTCGGAACATACCACTTAGACGAGCAGCTCTTCTTCTTTCTCTCAATTCTTCCCAACCCAAACTTTGCAACATTTTTGTAACGCTACTCTTTTGTCGGAAATCACCCAGAACAAATCGAGCTGCTTTTCTTTGGATTTTTTCCAATTCTTGAATCAGGTAATCCTGGTGAGGGTCCCATACACTGGAATCATACACTAGTTCGGGTCCTACCAGAGACTTATATGCCCTCTCCTTTACATCATTACTACAACCCCTAAACACCCTCATAACCATGTGCAGAGATCTGTACCCTTTATTTACACTGACCGACAGAGCAAATGCAACACCAAGAAGGAGTGGTCAGAACTCTATGCCAATTGCAGGGTAGACTGACGTCACTGAGGTATGCTCATGATGTGAAATGCGCCGCTGTGCTGCGCACGTAGCGATCGATAAATGGGACACGGCGTTGGCGAATGGCCCACTTCGTACCGTGATTTCTCAGCCGACAGTCATTGTAGAACGTGTTGTCGTGTGCCACAGGACACGTGTATAGCTAAGAATGCCAGGCCGCCGTCAACGGAGGCATTTCCAGCAGACAGACGACTTTACGAGGGGTATGGTGATCGCGCTGAGAAGGGCAGGTTGGTCGCTTCGTCAAATCGCAGCCGATACCCATAGGGATGTGTCCACGGTGCAGCGCCTGTGGCGAAGATGGTTGGCGCAGGGACATGTGGCACGTGCGAGGGGTCCAGGCGCAGCCCGAGTGACGTCAGCACGCGAGGATCGGCGCATCCGCCGCCAAGCGGTGGCAGCCCCGCACGCCACGTCAACCGCCATTCGTCAGCATGTGCAAGACACCCTGGCTGTTCCAATATCGACCAGAACAATTTCCCGTCGATTGGTTGAAGGAGGCCTGCACTCCCGGCGTCCGCTCAGAAGACTACCATTGACTCTACAGCGTAGACGTGCACGCCTGGCATGGTGCCGGGCTAGAGCGACTTGGATGAGGGAATGGCGGAACGTCGTGTTCTCCGATGAGTCACGCTTCTCTTCTGTCAGTGATAGTCACCGCAGACGAGTGTGGCGTCGGCGTGGAGAAATTTCAAATCCGGCAGTAACTGTGGAGCGCCCTACCACTAGACAACGCGGCATCATGGTTTGGGGCGCTATTGTGTATGATTCCACGTCACCTCTAGTGCGTATTCAAGGCACGTTAAATGCCCACCGCTACGTGCAGCATGTGCTGCGGCCGGTGGCACTCCCCGTACCTTCAGGGGCTGCCCAATGCTCTGTTTCAGCAGGATAATGCCCGCCCATACACTGTTCGCATCTCCCAACAGGCTCTACGAGGTGTACAGATGCTTCCATGGCCAGCGTACTCTCCGGATCTCTCACCAATCGAACACGTGTGGGATCTCATTGGACGCCGTTTGCAAACTCTGCCCCAGCCTCGTACGGACGTCCAACTGTGGCAAATGGTTGACAGAGAATGGAGAACCATCCCTCTGGACACCATCCGAACTCTTATTGACTCTGTACCTCGACGTTTTTCTGCGTGCATCGCCGCTCGCGGTGGTCCTACATCCTACTGAGTCGATGCCGTGCGCATTGTGTAACCTGCATATCGGTTTGAAATAAACATCAATTATTCGTCCGTGCCGTCTCTGTTTTTTCCCCAACTTGCATCCCTTTCGAACCACTCCTCCTTGGTGTTGCATTGTCACTGTCAGTCAGTGTACAATCCCATTTATGTGATTACCACAATGAATATTTTTCCTTATATTAACACCTAGATACTTACAATGATCCCCAAAAGGAACTTTCACCTCATCAACGCAGTAATAAAAACTGAGAGGACTTTTCCTATTTGTGAAACTCACAACCAGACTTTTAAACAAGTGTATCAACATACCATTGCCTGCTGTCCATCTCACAACATTATCGAGGTCACGCTACAGTTGCTCAGAATCTTGTAAATTATTTATTACTATATACAGAATAACATCACCCGCAAAAAGCCTTACCTCCGATTCCACTCCTTTACTCATATCATTTATATATATAAGAAAACATAAAGGTCCGAAAATACTGCCTTGAGGGATTCCCCTCTTAATTATTACAGGGTCAGATAAAGCTTCACCTACTCTAATTCTCTGAGTTCTATTTTCTAGAAATATAGCAGCCCATTCAGTCACTCTTTTGTCTAGTCCAATTGCACTCATTTTTGCCAGTAGTCTCCCATGATCCACCTTATCAAATGCTTTAGACAGGTCAATCGCGATACAGTCCATTTGACCTCCTGAATCCAAACTATCTGCTATATCTTGCTGGAATCCTACAAGTTGAGCTTCAGTGGAATAACCTTTCCTAAAACCGAACTGCCTTCTATCGAACCAGTGACTAATTTCACAAACATGTCTAATATAATCAGAAAGAATGCCTTCCCAAAGCTTACATACAACGCATGTCAAACTTACTGGCCTGTAATTTTCAGCTTTATGTCTATCACCCTTTCCTTTATACACAGGGGTACAATAGCAACTCTCCATTCATCTGGTATAGCTCACCCAACCAAACAATAAACAAACAAGTACCTCAGATATGGTACTCTATCCCAACCCATTGTCTTTAGTATATCCCCTGAAATCTGATTAATTCCAGCCGCTTTTCTAGTTTTCAACGTTTGTATCTTATTGTAAATGTCATTGTTATCGTATGTAAATTTTAATACTTCATTGGCCTTAGTCTCCTCCTCTATCTCGACATTTTCCTTGTAACCAACAATCTTTACATACTGCTGACTGAATACTTCTGCCTTTTGAAGATCCTCATATACACACTCCCCTTGTTCATTAATCATTCCTTTTTGGAACCTGTTTCTGCCTTAAAATACCTATACATACCCTTCCATTTTTCACTAAAATTTCTATGACTGCCAATCATGCTTACCAACATGTTATCCTTAGCTGCCTCCTTTGCTAGTTTCAATTTCCTAGTAAGTTCCTTCAATTTCTCCTTATTTATTTATTTATTTATTTATTTATTTATTTATTTATTTATTTATTTATTTATTTATTTATTTATTTATTTATTTATTTATTTATTTATTTATTTATTTATTTATTTATTTATTTATGCCTTTGTATGTGGCGAAGTTGGGGCACACGACATACTGTACATTGTTAGCCTATAACTTATTGTAATTGTTATTTTCAATGATTAATATTATCTATCTACATCTCCTAGCTCTAAATCATACTTGCTCTCATACACACAAATATGAAAACCAGAGGAACTGGATATATATATTAGACTGCAGTATTTCGGTACAATCTGCCATTTACGGAGAGTCGTCATCAGGCTGCTTGCTACATCCCTGCCACTTTATACCTTCCAGCAGATGATCCACGTAAACTACGAACAGCAAAGGTGAAAGCCTTGTCTAACCCCTGTAAGTATCCTAAACCAAGAAGTCATTTTACCATCAATTCTCACTGAATCCCAATTGTCAACTTTCATTGATTTAAATAATCAGAACGCCTAGTGCTATGAGAAATACATTGGTTACATTTAAGCCCCTAGCAGTCGAACAAATTGTCGGATAAACATGTAACTTGAAATTCTGGTTCGGAAATATACTATTTGAAGCAGTTGTGGCATGGGGTTTAAGCATTTAGCTCATGCGGAAAGTGAAAAAAACCTCACCGTTGCCATCTTGACGGTGCTAAACCTCACTTTTGCCACCTTAGGCATGTGGTGGCGGGCAAATTAAAATCAACGTAATCTTAACTCGGTATAATATTCCTCTTTAAGCCACGACATGCAGTCGACGCACACCGCTGTGTCATTAGTAATTTAACACATATTTCCGCCAGCTCGCTGCATTCAAATATTTACTTTGAATATACTGTGTGTTAAATGCAGATCTGTTCTTTTCCCTTTCAATATGTAATTAATGTTAATATCAGGTAAGTGTATGCGTTTCTACTGTGCAGTGCTAACAATTTACACGCCAACGCGTGTAGTTTTACGATGCACAGTGATAGTAGGCAGCGATTATTTTTACAGTGTATTCACATATTACTGCATGTAGCTATCAACTTGGAGCGGGCAGGTTCGAACCGCACTCTGAAGATGCGTTTCCGTAGTTCCTAATTTTCCCACCATTCAAATAATAGAAATTGTATCTTAGGTGTAATCAACTTTAGACTATAAGGTAGGCGACGTGTTACCCTCCGGATCGTAAGATAGTCGGTTCAAACCGTAATGTTCATCGTGGTAGTAGTGATTACTGTTTCAAAATAAATGTAACGCTTAATTCTATATTTCATAGATCAATTTTTAACATTGTGAGTTCTAAACATCTGTTGTAAGTGTCGATACCGTCACATTTCCAATCCCTCTCACAACTCATTTTTATCTGCATTATAGTAGTGATTATTGATTTAAGATGAAGTACACTTCTATTCCTCTCCCTTGCAAACAACGTTTCAATCGTATAACTTTTTAGAGTGTTAGAACAGGGTTTGAATCCATAATTTTTCTCTTTAACACAATATGATGTAGGACAAAGGTATCCTATGCTAAACAGTACAATAATTTAATCTATAGAGTAGTATGATTTTTTATTCTGTTACGGTAAATAAATCAATATACAGACTTTTTCTCTGTTGCATGTGTTCGAATCCCGCAAAATAGATCTCCTTAGATCGAAGTTATCCCCTGCTATGTAGTAATTAAGAAGAAGTACAACATTAGCGCGCTGATGGTAAAGAGAGATAAATCTCATAATGTTTTGCGTTATAAAGTTTTCTGTTCTAAACACTAACTGAAAACATGTTTCGTCTTGTTCTACAATCAATTCTAGTGTGTGCTAATTGTAACTTGTCTTGTCGAATAAAAACACACAGCAAGGTAGCGTTAAAAGGTTTCTCCGTTCTCAACACTTCTTGTCAGCATGTTTTGTTATGTCGGATAAAGGCATACAACGTTAGCTTGTTCTACAAACAATTCTAGAATGTCCTAATTGTAACAGGATTGAACTTGTCTTGTCGAATAGTAACATACAGCACAGTAACTATTGTGTTATAAGTTCTTTTCTGTTCAATAGTGGACAGAAAGTGAAAGGTAGCAAAGGAAGAACGGCTGAAGGAGAAATGCAAGGATGTCGAAGGTTGTATGGTCCTGGGAAAGTTAGATGCAGCATACAGGAAAATTAAGGAAACCTTAGGAGAAAGGAAATCTAGGTGTATGCATATTAAGAGCCCAGATGGAAAGCCACTTCTAGGGAAAGAACACAAATCAGAAGGATGGCAGAAAAATATCCAACAGTTGTATCAAGGTAAAAACGTAGATACTTTTTTTCTGGAACATTAAGAGGCTCTTGATGCTGATGAAATGAGAGACCCAATTATTAAGTCAGAGTTTGATAGAGCTGTGAGTGGCCTAAATAGGGACAAGGCACCTGGAAATGATGACATTCCCTCGGAATTACTGACTGCCTAGGAGAGACCAGCATGACAAAGTTATTCCATTTAGTGTGTAAGATGAAGAAGTCCCATACCATTTTCGGAAGAATGTTGTTATACCTATTCCCAAGAAAGCCGCTGCTGACAAGTTTGAAAGCTACCGCACCATTAGTTTAGTATCTCATGCCTGCCAAATTTTAACACGTAATATTTACAGAAGAATGGAAAGCAAGTTGAAGCAGAGTTGGGAGAATATCAATTTGGCTTCAGAAGAAATATAGGAACACGTGAAGCAATCCTGACTTTACGTCTGATCGGATTAAGAAGGACAAGCCCACGTACATGGCATTCGCAGATCTAGGAAAGGCTTTCGATAATGTTGATTGGACCAAGTTATTTATGATCCTGAAGGTGATTGGGATCAGATACCGAGAACGAAGAATTATCTACAATCTATATAAAAATAACTCAGCAGTGATAAGAATCCGGGGCTTGGAAAAAGAAGCATCAATCCAGAAAGGAGTGGGGCAAGCCTGCAGTTTGTCCCCCCTCCTTTTCAATGTTTACATAGGACAGGCAGTAAAGGAAATCAAAGAGGAATTTGGAAGGGGAATCACAATCAAAGGATAGAAAATCAAAACCTTGATATTTGCCGATGATGTTGTTATTTTATCTGAGACTGCAGGAGATCTTGAGAAGCTGCTGAAGGGTATGGACGAAGTCTTGGGTAAGGAGCACAAGATGAAAACAAATAAGACGAAAACAAAAGTAATGGACTGCAGTCGAATGAAGGCAAATGATGCAGGAAATATTAGGTTAGAAAATGAAGTCGTCAAGGAAGTAGATGGATATTGATACTTGGGTAGTAAAATAACTAACCATGGCAGAAGTAAGGAGGACATAAAATGCAGACTAGCACAAGAAAGGAAGAGCTTTCTTAAGAAAAGAAATTTGCTCACTTCAAACATTGATATCTGAATTAGAAGGATGTTTTTGAAGACTTTCGTGTGAAGCGTGGCATTTGAATGGAAGTGAAACGTGGACGATAACTAGCTCAGAAAGAAAGAGTATAGAAGCTTTTGAAATGTGGTGTTACAGAAGAATGCTGAAGGTGAGATGGATAGATCGAATCACGTATGAAGAGATATGGAATCGAATTGGCGAGAAGAGATCGATTTGGCTAAATTTGACGAGAAGAAGAGATAGAATGATAGAACACATCTTAAGACACCCAGCACTTGTTCAGTTGGTTTTTGAAGGAAGTGTAGGTGGTAAGAACTGTAGGGGTAGACCAAGGTATGAATATGACAAGCAGATTAGAGCAGATGTAGGATGCAAGAGTTACATAGAAATGAAGAGGTTAGCACAGGGTAGGGTGGCATGGAGGGCTGCAACAAACCAGTCTATGGACTGATGACTCAAACAACAACAATCAACATGATTTCTCTTGCCCTCTTACGTCCTGTCGCAGGAAGAGTAGGAGGAGGCTATAAGAGCCTATGTATAGCCAAGAAAAGAGACCTTTTGCCCCCTTTGCTGTGCGGATGAGGAGGAGGGCGGCTGTGTCCCATGACATTTTGCCCTTTTGCTGTACGAATAACGAGGAGGAGGAGGAGGAGGAAGAGGAGGGCAGCTGTGTGCCTTGCCCTTTTGCCTTTTCGCTTTACGCATGAGGAAGAGGAGGGCGGCTGTGTCCCGTCATAGAAGGAAAAGACCATAAGAGCCTATCTATAGCCGCAATCTTGCCTAGTAGCCCCTGGGCTAGCTTTTTCTATAGGTGATCTATTTAATTTCGCTCCTGCATGAGCTACAAGCTTATAACTTATGCCAACAGATTGAAATAATATGTTTCTGAACCGATATTTCATGTTACACGTCATGCGATAATTTGTCGACTGCTAGGGGCTTAAATGTAAGCAAAGTATTTCTTATAACGCTACGCGAACTGTTTATTTCACTTTCCGCATGAGCTAAATACTTATAACCTAAGCCAACAGATTCAAATTGTATATTTATGAACCGTAATTTCAAGTTACATGTATATCTTTTTTTTTTTTTTTTTTGCTAGGGGCTTTACGTCGCACCGACACAGATAGGTCTTATGGCGACGATGGGATAGGAAAGGCCTAGGAGTTGGAAGGAAGCGGCCGTGGCCTTAATTAAGGTACAGCCCCAGCATTTGCCTGGAGTGAAAATGGGAAACCACGGAAAACCATCTTCAGGGCTGCCGATAGTGGGATTCGAACCTACTATCTCCCGGATGCAAGCTCACAGCCGCGCGCCTCTACGCGCACGGCCAACTCGCCCGGTACATGTATATCCGATAATTTGTTCGACTGCTAGGGGCTTTGATGTAACCAATGTATTTCTTATAGCACTAGGCGTTCTGTTTAATTTCTCTTTCCGCATGAGCTACATGCTTATAACCCATTCCAACAGATTCAAATAGTATTTTTCCGAGCCGAAAATATATGTTACATGTTTATCCGATAATTTGTTCGACTGTTAGGGGCTTAAATGTAAGCAATGTATTTCTTAAGGCATTAGGCGTTCTGTTTAATTTCACTTTCCGCATGAGCTACATGCTTGTAATCCATGCCAACAGATTCAAATAGTATATTTCCAAACCGAAATTTCAGGTAACATGTTTATCCGATTTGTTCGACTGCTAGAGACTTAAATGTAGCCAATGTATTTCTTATGGCACTAGGCGTTCTGATAAGAGCCAATGTATAGTCGAGCCTATGTATAGCCGTTATCTTACACAATCGCCCATAGCCGTCATCTTTTTCCGTAAGAACCCATGTATAGCCGCCATCCTGCACAATCGCCATTGGCCGGCATCATACTCCATAAGAACCCGTGTATAGCCGCCATCTTGTACAATCACTCATAGCCCGCATCTTTCTCCATAAGAAGCCGTGTATTGCCGCCATCATGTGCGATCGCCCATTACCACCATATTTCTCCATAAGAAGCCGTGTACAGCCGCTATCTTGCGCAAGCGCCCCTAGGCCGTCTCATAAAAGCTTATGTATAGCCGCAATCTTGTGCAGGCGCACCTGAGCCGTCTCATAAGGTCAGCCGCAATCTTGCGCATGCGCCCTTAAGCCGAATCATAAGTGCCTATGTATAGTCCCCCTACTTGCGCAAGCGTCTCTAGGCCAACTCACAGGGAGCTGTGTACAGCGGCCATCATGTGCAATTGGCATCGGGAAGGGCTTCTTGCCGTAAAATTACGGCCCTATGTAGTTAGATTCCTCCACGTGTGGTTGCTTATGTCAATCTGCATTGCCCTACTACTTAAAACAACGTCGGGAGAATCATCATTGTCCTCTTACTCAAAATAGATTCGGGAATGGTATCCCGCCGTAAAACTATGTCCTGTAAGGTTAAGCCCCTCCAAGATAACGACTGTCCCTGTCGAAAATGGCATCTAGCCGTAAAACTAAGGTTGGCCCCTCCATAAGGTTAGGCTCGCTCTCATATGCAATATTCGTAAATCGTCATTGCTCACCTACTATTCTAGGGGTCAATGACCTTGCATTGGAACCGGCATAGATACACTACTAGACCTCGACTGCTGACTCAGCAAAAAATATGCTGACGCTATGGTTTTTCAATTCTCATTGCCCTACCACAATTGGACCATTATGTTTTCTTATACGAAGTACGTCCAGAAAGTAAGATCTGTTTGGTAATAAAACTAACTTGTGTACAGATACAGAAAAATTATTTATTGCACAAAATTCTACAACTCTTGAACTACTTTTCCACATAACTGCATTTGTCATAGCGGCGCACAAGTTTTTGTATACCTTCTTCATAGAAGTTTGCCGCCTGTGTCTTCAAGCAGTTGGAAACATTTTCTTTCAGCTCTTCGTCACTGTTGGAGTGTTGAGCGCAAAGGAAAGACTTGAGATGTAAGAACAGATGAAAGTCGCTAGGAGCGAGGTCAGGGCTGTACAGAGGATGGTCAAACACGTCCCAGTCAAATCCCTGTAGGAGGTTTTTCGTCACATTTGCAGTGTGTGGTCGTGCGTTGTCGTGAAGGAAAACAACACCTTTTGACAGCAATCCTCGGCGCTTATTCTGTATTGCGCGGCGCAATTTCCTAAGTGTCTCGCAATAAACATCTACTTTCATTGTTTGACCACGCGGTAAGAAATCAATGAGTAAGATGCCTTTGCAGTCCCAGAACACTGTGCACATCATTTTTCTAGGTGTCAAGATTTGTTTCGGCTTAACCGTTGCTGGGGATGAAGTGTGCCTCCATTCCATTGATTGCCGCTTACTTTCAGGGGTGTCGCAAGAAACCCAAGTTTCATCTCCTGTGACTATCTGTGTCAGAAATTCTTCGCCGCCTTCATCATAACGGGTCAAAAACTGAAGTCCACTCCCCATCAGTTTTGTTTTGTGTTGCTCAGTAAGAATCTTTGGTACCCAACGTGAGCAAAGTTTACGAAATTTCAGTTTTTCGGTAACAATTTCATGAATTAGTGATCGTGAGATTTGGGGAAATTCCATAGCGAGAGCACTAATTGTAAACTTGCGGTTTTCCCGGATCTTGTCATCAATCGCGTGAACCAGTTCTTCTGTAACCAAAGATGGACGCCCACTTCGTTCTTCATCGTGCACGTCACTACGTCCTTCATTGAACTGTCGGACCCACCTTCTCACCATTGAATCACTCATCGCATTTTGTCCGCAAACGTCTTAAATTTGCCGATAAATTTCAATTGGTTTCACTTTCCTAGCATTCGGAAAACGAATCACAAATCTGATTTCACAAGCGGCGGGATTTTCAATCAACACCGACATTGTAAACAAGCACAACAAAGCGTACGTAGCTGACAGCGATCTCAAATTGGCACACGCTTCTTCTCCTTGATACAGAGCGTCTACCGTGTATGTGCGTAACTGCGATCGCAACGCTGAAGAGGAGATAAATTGAATGGAACTTACTTTCTGGAGGTGCCTCTTACAGTATGTACCAATGATATATGCAAAGAAGTGGAATCAGAGATAAGGTTGTTTGCAGATAATGTTATTCTGTACAGAGTAATATATAAGTTACAAGTTTGTGAGCAACTGCAAAATGACATCGATAATGTTGTGAGATGGACAGTAGGCAATAGTATCATGATACGCGGGGCTAAAAGTCAGGTTGTGAGTTTCACAAATAGGAAAATTTCTCTCAGTTTTAATTGCTGCGTTGATGGGGTGAGGCTAAAGGGCTAGAGGTTACGATGGAACATAGCAGTATATCACGATAGAACATAGTAGTATATCAAGTCTCTGTAGACTCAGTCTGAGTAACTCAGAATGCTGAGCGCTAGTCGTTTGAGCCTTGAACACGGCCCGGTCATAAGCCTAAAAGGCTAGATGTTACGATAGAACATAGCATTATATCAAGTCTCTGTGGACTAACTCAGTCTGAGTAGCTCAGAATGCTGAGCGCCAGTCGTTTGAGCCTTGAACGCGGCCCGGTCATAAGCCTAAAAGGCTAGATGTTACGATAGAACATAGCAGTATATCAAGTCTCTGTAGACTAACTCAGTCTGAGTAGCTCAGAATGCTGAGCGCTAGTCGTTTGAGCCTTGAACGCGGCCCGGTCATAAGCCTAAAAGGCTAGAGTGCACGATAGAACATAGCAGTATATCAAGTCTCTGTAGACTAACTCAGTCTGAGAGGCTCAGAGTGCTGAGTGCTATTCGTTTCAGCCTTTAACACGGCCCGGCCATAAGCCTAAAAGGCTAGAGTGCACGATAGAACGTAGCAGTATATCAATTCTCTGTAGACTAACTCAATCTGAGTAGCTCAGAATGTTAAGCGCTTGTCGTTCGAGCCTTTAACACGGCCCGGTCATAAGCCTAAAAGGCTAGAGTGCACGATAGAACATAGCAGTATATCAAGTCTCTGTAGACTAACTCAGTCTGAGTAGGTCAGGCGGCTGAGCTGTGAGATAGTTTTCCGTGGTTTCCTAACCCCTACCTATGTTGGTGCGACGTCGCCTTATAAAGAATAATCATCACTGAAAATATTTACAGGAATGGGATAAACATGTTGAGCCTCCTAATATGAGTGAGTATTATCGTTATATTAGCCAACGGATTCTCTCAATTAGCTTAAATACGTGTTCGAAAAAATATCACTCATAATTAATTCGCTCGAAATGTGATAAAATGGTCACAATGCCATACGGTTCACATAGCAAGTTTCCTCAACTTAAATTCATTTAAGAGCTCATCGCCACTTTTACAGCCTAAAGCTACTTCCGATCCTCACTTACTCACAATTCTCATTATTTTTAGTTCAGTGTTTAATATTCTCCTCATTAAATGGATAACCATTTATTTCTACGTGGAATTCTTAAGTACATGAAATTTTACCATTAACTCATTTCACAACATAAGGTTGGATTCAATCAAGAAAGTTAACCAATTAATTATTTAATTAATGGTCGATGTTTCTTAATTATCATTGCACTGTGTTAAGGACATCTCCGTGTCCGTCCTTTCACATCTGTTCTCACACTTCAGTTCCGCGCAATCAACTGTTCCATGATGAGTTTTTTTAGTGTTGATGAACTGTTAAAGACAGCTATAATCTTGGATAAAGAGGAGAAAGGGAGGAAGAAACAGTGGGTTCATCCTTCATGGAAACGCGGGGGTAAGGAAGGAGAGATTTCTACTCTATCACCCTGAGGTCCAGAACATTTCTCTTTTGGTCAAATGTCATAAAAGTGTATACTTGTTTAACGGGAGACAGCATACCACACCAAGGTCAATGAATTCCCCCCCCCCCAAAAATGGAACACCAACAAAAGGTCAATTATTATTTTATTTTTAAAATATTTCTTTTAGGGGATATTCCATTTTTAAAGAGTGTCTCAGGAGGCCCGAAGGACGACGACGTAAAGGATACACTATATTTGCTTTTAATTACTTGAAAATTTAAATAAATGAAATTGTTGATAAATTTTTAATAGCCCTGACTTTGTAGGTTGGGACAGAAAGTGCCTTGCCGCGCCAAGTCGGTGCCTATGTACAGACAGACTGATTTGCTTAATCTTAAAAGCAAAAGATGTTAGTTACCTGCCTTCAGCTTCCACTTTCTCGCCATACATGCTTCTTCAAACCACTATCCATATATTTCGAATCAGCTAAATTATATAGAAAAGAGTGTGCCTTCACTAATTCAATCAGCAGTTCGGCCTTCATTTTGGGAGGTAAAGAACAGTTTCAAACGTACACAGGTAACCTCAGTACTCGAAGAAAGCAGAGAAGCAGGAAGGCGGGAAGAGAGAAATCACGTCCGTGGAAACAAGAAAATATCGTTGGCGAGCGAATACGTACTGACGGCACGGATCACGGAGAAGCACTGAAAGTCACGGCGAATGACGTCAATGGAAGTGTTGGAATTCATCCCTTCGTTTACATGGCGACGATATTTTATTTTCACGGAAGATGCCGTCACGTCCCGGAGATGTGTGAATCGACCTTAAAACAGGGCCTTGGAATTTCAATCAATGCAATATCCTAGCATAGGTGGTATTTTCCAAATTCCCTGACGTTGCACAAAGCATAGTAAACACGCCCTCCTTCCTTCAAATGAAACTGCAGGCAATGGCTTTATCGCATTTCACTACGTGTTGTTTGCAAATCACGCAACTAGCATGTGATGTAGAAAACGAGCCGAAGGGTGACATCGAGCAAGCCCGCTGATCGAAGTTGTCCAGTGCGAAAGGCAGGCATTGCTTCTGATATATGGCGGGGTTGGCTTGACGCCAGCAGGACGACATAGGACACATTAACGTCGAGTTGGTATTCCTCTTTCCCACATGTAGCATTATTTCATTTTGAAGTCAGTGGCCATTCTAACTGCACCAGGGGTACACCTTTCCCGGCCAGTTAAACTGCGCCATCTACGTAAACAAACTTGAACTGGTGCACTATGAGATAATTTGACCTTCAACTGTTAAATGTCTCTAACATCGGTTTTATCGCTCTCTCTAGCGGAATGAACTCAAATTATTATTCTAAGTAGTGTATATTTTTGCAGTTGGCAAACGTTGTTTTTGAGGATTGTTTTGTTTATGTATCAAAGTTGTCAACAATTCAGCTGGTTTCTTCTTCAATAGCAATCAACCTATCAGATACGTGTAAATATTTTCTCCAGCCAATTCAAATTTTTGTTGTGTACGGCAATCCAGCCCATTAGTAATGAGTTCTGGAAGCTTCCTCCTAAAAGTACTATAAAGCAGGTCTGAATTGCTCCAGTGTGAGCAGGGTGAATTGACGTGAATCAGGAGGTATGGGCGCGACCTGCGTGAGGAAGACCCATCGACTCAAGGTAATGGCAGAATTTTCATAGAACTGTGATAGCTCCTGCGAATAGTTTGAGAGGCAAGTTTCAACTTCTTTTATTTACAGTAATGTCAATTTCTAAATTTGGTGGCTTTAATGTAGACTTTTCGGCAAGTATGTTCTGGGAAATACGTCATTTAAGGGAGCAAGGAGTGATTGTTGGGGTGACTAAAGTCTCAAACCTCTAAATTTCTTTATAATTATTTCTCATTTAGTCACCGCTGTGTAGTATAGGATTAGCCTCCGTTTCTTTGGGCCTCAAGCCCACTTAGGATTTTAACTATTTCTAAAACGAGTCTCGCCTCCTTTCATTTTGTTCATGGCCGGTTACAGCCATCATTTTTCCTTTGTCATTAAGGCAACCAAGCCCCTGTGTAGTCAGTAAGTCTTTCTGGTGTTAGTTCACTTTGGGAACAGTAAATTATATAAATTTTTGAGCAATAGATAAGCCCACATCGGGACAACTGCATGTAATGGAGGACAACTTATGTGCAGCGATGCCTCTGCGAGGCTGGAATATATTTGGAGCGCAGACTCCCCTTTAGTGCAAATGATAGGAGCAAATCGTGTCCTTGTAAACGTTGTACCTGCCAAGAACAATGTACGTCTTTTCCGGGTAATTTTCTCAAGTTTTGTACTTGATCTTCGGACATCCCTGTCCACTATATTGACAGAGCTGACGAACTCATTATATAGTTGTTAATCATTCAGATTTTATATTTCTCCAATTTTAAACTCTAAAAACGGAAAGAAAGAAAATTTCAAAATTTGTTGTTTTAAATTCTGCTATAGTTAATTCCTTGTTTGTCCACCCATTCACCCCAGGCGCTTCTTATCCCTCTGTGATCCACGGAAACTCCCGCAACAAGTGCTAGCAGAGCGTGGTTGAATGGGCCTGGACAAAGCCCCTTCTGACGATTTTCTCTAAAATTTGGATTTGAACACTAGAAATTTTTCGGTTTTCTGATTTTTCAAAATTTTGTCAAAATTTCTTTCATTATGTCCGGCCCTAGAGAGGTTCTTGCTCCCTGGTATTTGTGCAAGGAAGAGATAATTTATGAATTAGCTATTAGAAAGGTTCAGTCTTGTGACACGGTTGTGACAGATGCATCTAGAGTCAAAGATTCTTTACAGTTATATATTTGTATTCCTGTTTATGAAGAGAAGGAAGTTGGTGAGGATTTATCCATGATCACAACCAACATTGCTGATCTTGCATTTCTTGTGAGTTTTTGAAGGAGGTGAGCCCTCCGGTAACCAAATTAAAAGTGTTCAGGTTAGACTATTTCATTTTTATAATAGAGTGGGCAAGAAGTACTGTGTCTTCTGGTATGGGCTGGAATAAATTTGTTACCTTCATTGACCTGTCTCAGTCTTATCCTTGGCTTTGACAATATGAAAGTGGGTGAGATATGAGTGATGCTAGTAATACCATTCCTTATGCAGCCAGTCCCTGCTATGAATGGTGTGAAAATGTCGCTCATTGGGGCGGTTGGTACACGCATTTCAGTGGGCTTGGCAGACTGATATGCAATATCAACTTCTGGCCCTGTGAGGAAAGCAATCGGAAACTATCTCACTCCTCGTTTCCCTAGTACGCCTCTTCAGTGACACCTAGGCCACCTATGACAGCTGTTGGTGGTCCTGTTGAGGATCCAACCAGCCTCGGGCTGAATACCCAACAAACAAACAAACAAACAAACAAACAAACAAACAAATAAGCAAACAAACAAACAAACATACATACATACATACATACATACATACAATACAGTGGGAGATCTGTTGACTCAAAAGCTTAACGAAGATAATTCCAGTATGGCAAACTCCTTGGGTCAACATATTTCCGAGCTGTCCAGTAAGGATTTGTTAGTGGGAAGAGTGACTATGTTGCCCCATTAACTATGAATACATATGAGGACAAGTATACGTCTTCTGATTGTCGAGCGACAACATGCTTCTGCCGCATCTGAACAGATTGCTAAATCCGTTGGCAATCCACAACATCTCTCACCATTTTTCATAATTAATACCGTTTTCGAACCTCCTCCACTGCCGGCTGCCTCTACGGTAATATCCTCAGGCCTTAGCAGCTTACCCCATCCTTCAGCCATGTTGATTAAAGGGATTTCCAGATTTTCTGGTAACTTCACTAATGACGTCATCGCTTTCTTAAAATTTGTTTTAGAATTCCAGGACCATGCTTTGGAATTTGCCCTGTCTCACTCTCAAATATTACAAATAATCAACCCCTACACTGTTGGTGTATTATCAGACGAAATAGTTAAAGAGAAATTCCATTGAGGTTTTCCATGCTCACTTGTTGGCTAACTTTGTTCCTGCAAGAGCCCTGTCGTCATTAATGCAGACATTTTATTTCAGAGTGCAAAGGCTAGACGAAAATCTATCTGACTTCACTCAGGATATTAAGCTCTATACCAGGGTTTTTACCTTGCACCATTCCGAATGTCAAATTGTACACACTATCGTTGAAGGGATTACGCCCTCTTATGGATCACATTTGTATTTTGCTTCAAATGTGGATCGTTTACACACCTGGCTAAGAATTGTAATTTACAAAATTATACCTTCTTGTTCTACCTCTAGCAACAATTACAGCAACAGAATTTGACTAGAGTCCTCTTCCCAGTCTGTCTCTCCAGGATCAGCCCAGATCCAATCTGACGATATCATTGTATTTTCAAAGGGGTTACTCAAAATGGAAATGAAAAATGAACTTGTTATATTGCCCTCTTAGATTCAGGAGTATGGTGTCCATTATTTCTGAAGATTGGTATTCTGAGTTAAAATACTGTTGTACATTTTCTGAATATGTTTCTTCTTCTGTAAAACGAGTTTCGGCTAACTCATCCCCGTTAGAAATTTCAGGATTTATCCATGCGAAAATGGGTAATTCAAAATTTACCTGGAAATTTAAGTTATTTATTGCTAAAACTTTGTCATGCCCTGTACATTACGGGCCGATTTCATGTCTCACTCCGGTCTGGAGTTATATTTTCAATAGAAGTAATGCACATTCGATGTCCAATTCTGCTTCATGTTCGCCTCTTCATATTGAGATGGCGTTAGACCTGATGATCAGGCTAACTGCATTCTTAAATTATGTCGGTCATATTTCGACGTGTTTTCGGAAAATCTTGGGGTGACTGACTTAATTGAATATAAGATAGAGGTTACGGATTCGATTCCCGTAAGATTTCCTCCTTATAGGCTGTCGCCGCTGAAGGCCCTCAAGGAAATTATAGACAAGATGTTGAGTGATGGTATCATTAGACCCTCCAAGTCGGCGTATTCCTCGCTAATTTGTTGGTGCCAAAACCACAAGGAGGATTCAGGCTACTAGTTGATTACAGGGCGTTGAATCCTAAGATTGTTCTACAATCAGTAACCCTTCCCGACTTGCATTCATGTTTTTCTTGATTTCGTAAGGCTAAATTCTTCATCTTCACCATCTTAGATCTAAATCAAGCCTATAATCAGATACCTCTGGCGGAAGAATCGAAATATCTGACCGCTTTCGCTACTGGCTGGAACCTTTACGAATACAACCACGTACCTTTCGAGCTCCCCACGGACGCAACGTTTCTTACTAGCCTGCTAGATAGGGTCTTCTCGGATATTAAATTTGAATATCTTTACCAATATTTAGATGATGTTGTTATTTCTTATGATAAACTCGAAGAACTTTTATCTAATCTAGAGGAAGCACTAAAACGCCTTCGTAACGCAGGTTTGGCGGTCAAACCGTCAAATGAATCTTTTTCTATACCATCTATGTCTTTCTTGGGGCATATTGTTTCACCTGATGGAGTTTCGGTAGATAATTCGAGAAATCAAGCCGTACGTAATTTTAGGCTTCCCAAAGATGTTAAAGGGGTTGCTAGATTCATCGGCATGGCAAATTTCTTTAGAAAATTCATCCCCAACTTTGCTAATCGGGCGGCACCCCGGAATCTTATTCGCAGGAAAGGTGTCAAATTCGAATGAGGTCCTTCTCAGTAGGCCACTTTCGGCGAATTCAAAATTGCTCTCTACAACGCCCCTGTCTTGGCTATACCGGATTTTGCTATCAAATTTATTGTACAGACCGACACGTGTTCATCCGCTGTTCTTCTGCAGGAATCTGAACGCGGAAAGTGGCCCATCTCCTATGTGTCTCGGACCTTGTTACCTCAAGAGTCCTAATACTTTATATACTAGTTAGAGGTAATGGCCGTACCCTTTGCCTTAGAAAAATTCCGCATTTACCTAGAGCATGTTAAATTTGAATTGGAGTATTAGCTAAGCTCCGTCGTACCGGGAGCATTGCCCACTGGGCTCTTAGAATTTCAGTTTTCCAGTTTCACGTGCGACACATTTGAGGATCTGAGAATGTGATACTAATACTGTTGACTCGGAGGAAAGTCCTCCACCTTCTGGTATAAGTACCATTCTTACGGATTCCCCTTTGCTATATCATGACATAGCGAAATACCAACGTGAAGATCCGGTGAAGGCTCCCATTATGGTAACCCTTTATTCTGGGGAACATGTTATCCCTTATGTTTCGAGGATTAGGGTCCTGTGTAGCCTCTTAAGGCACGATCAAAAGATGGAAGTTGTTGTTCCAGCAGTCCTAGTACCTATGATTTTCAATATTACCATGAGACCCCATTAGCTGGACGTCTGGGCATCTTTAAGAGAGAAGATAAGGGAACTGTTTATCTGGAAGAGTATGGACGGCGAAATTAAAGAACTAGTTAAAGCTTGTAAAACTTGTTTGATTAGCAAGCTCACGTTTTCTACAAAAGTAGGGTTATTGTCATTACACCAAGCCTCTCGCCCTAAGGAGCGATTTTATTTGTCTTGTGTTGTTTATTGTTGTGTCCAGTCTATTTTTCTGTGTTGTAATGTAGTCCTTTGTTGGTTAACGGGGAGACTTTGGCCCGATGGCCAATTTTGGGGAGGGAGGGTATGTCCTTATCCTTTGCTCATGGGTACGGACCCATATTATTAGGATTTGTGTTGTTTTCGATGGATAATGTAGACGCAGTCCTGAGCAAGTGTTTTATATATGTGTGTCCGAGTGATCGGAATGTACATATGTAAATCAAGCCAGTCACTAGTGTATCGGATATTACTTTCGCATCTCATGAACGGTTTGAGTTCGAGCCTTCGGGCAACTACGGACTTAACGGGGCATTCAAAATAATGAAATAACGTAACCCATACGTATTCCATGTAACATGATATCTTAATTCTCGGGTTCGTTACCCGTTTATAATTTGTAAACGTTTGTACAAAATGACAAATCATGTAAATGTGCGTTCCACATTCTTTGACCAATTCAATGGTCGGTTCTTCATTTTGTTTGTTTTTTGTTATTTAGTATGATTTTGATTCATGTGTTAGCTTAATAAATCATACCCGATAACCTGCGTCCTCATTCGCTAGTTTTATATGTAAGCAATTCCTGTCCATATACTTTTGTGCACATTAGTAAATAGAGAATGTATTGCCCCCACCCGAACGTACCACGCACTTGTACCCTGAGCTAGGCCGAATTTAAGACAGGATACGGTACAATGTAACCTTAATATAAGATGGTTGTGCTACCAAAATACTTTAGAAGCAGTCAGCTATCACCACCATGGCAAAATGAAGGATCTTACCCATCGAGCAGAGAAAGGGCGTGCTCCGTTGTATGTCCGTGTGTTATACATCATCTCGTTCACATCTTTTTCAAGAACTACTTAAGTAGTTTCAACACTCATCCCTTCGCCCAGGGTAGTTTACTGGCGATTCAAGCGTGCTCTGAAATGGCTCTATTCATTTCCGACTTCGACATACATCCAATTACCAGCTTCATCCAAAAAGAAAACTGCAATTTTTGCCAGGATACGTGAGAGTACAACCAGTTCTTTATCCAAAGCCAAGAAAAATCTCCGCGGGAAATTACATACGTTTACTTACTTTAACCAATCACACGTTCTACATCAAGAAGTAAGGAGCTCTTCTTTATGTTTTTATTTTAGTATCAATTGTTTCATCTGCAGGTTAAATCGACAAATAATTGTCATAATTGACATTTTGTGTAAAATCTGCTATGCGAATTCTAATTTCATGAAATACATGCCATGTGCTTACATCACATTGTATTTCATAATATCCAGACGTGTTAATATATTATTTGTTATTTTTCAATTCTTGTTTAATTCACCCCACTTATCCTGCTCAATTAACGATTTCCCCAGAGTATTTGATGCCCCATCTTAACTCCAGATAGTCTTTTGTGTCTCCTGAAAAGTTTTTTTTGCACATAGTAGAAATTGCATTTACACCGGCGATCTGTGGCCCAGTGGCTACCACGGGGTCCACTTAGCCTTGGCAGGTCACCTGACGAGAGGGGGTTCGATTCCTACTTCAGCCATCCTCGAAGTGGTTTCCCAAATCCCCTCCAAGCAAATGTAGTATGATACTTTACTTAACGCCACGGTCGCTTCCTTCCCTCTTTCATATCTACCCCTTCCATCACCCCTTACCAGGTACCTCTTCATCATAGCAGGTGAGGTATTTGTCTTCCTCTCGCGTTGTATCCCGACCGATACTCTCACGCTGATTCCGAGGGAAAAACCACTCTGGACCGTTTCACCTGCAGGCCTACTTTAGTTAGGTTTTCAACATACTACACTATATTACGTGCTAGATGCTGGCCAACGAAACATACAGCCTACTTTCAACAGACGCCAAGAATAACTATCCCCTTGGTAAATTCGTTTAACCGCAGTAGTTTCAACGTGGCACTGTGGCGCAAGGGATAAGGCGTCTGAATACGGATCAGAAGACTTCAGGTTCGAATCCTGGCAGGGTTGGCTAATTTTTCTCAACATCAGCAGAGAAGGAAAGACAGTGTAAATCACTTAATAGTAATGGTAGTGGTTAGTGTGATTAGCTGTCACACACGGAGGCCCGGAATCGATTCTTGGCTCTGCCACGAAGTTTAAAAAGTTGTCAGCTGTGAAGAGGGGGCTTCGTTACACAAAGTGCTTTTCCGTGGTTTCACCACTTCTCCTGCAGGCAAATGCCGGGATGGTACCGCTTCCTTGTTTGTTCATTTCTTCCAATCTTAGCATCCCTCCACAAGGTCTTTGGGGCTGGGCGAGACGCTGGTCACCTTTATCAGCTGCATACTTCCGACCTAACGTCTTACGCTCCAGGACACTGCCCTTGAGGCGGTAGAGGTGGTATCCTCCACTGAGTCGCTGGAGGGTTACTTATGTAAGTAATAACATGTGTGACACGCAAGCTGTGATGTGATGGCCATGACGAGGCGACTATTACAGGCGAAATACTGAAATGTACCTATGATAATAATGATATTTGCAAAATGATACCAAAAGTTGAAGGCTAGGAAGGCAACTGGCATTGATATGATATATTAAAGGCTATGGATTGGAACATAGTGCCTTATCTGAAGTACTCATTTTATTAGGGTTTGCATGAAAGAGTGATACCAAATGAATGGAGTATAAGGAGCAGGGTGACATGTGACATTCTCTCCAATTAGACTAGATTATATTATGTAAAACTATTGGGAGATATTTTAGCTTTGGGAGGTCCAATAGACTGTACAGCTATTGACCTATCCAAGGATTTTGATAGGGTAGATCATGGGCGATTACTGACGAAAATGAGGGCAAGGCAGAATAGTGATTGAATATCTGTCTAAATTTCTTGTTATCAGAACTCAAAAAATTAGAATACGGGGAGCGGTATCTGACCCTGTAATGATTAGGAGAGGGGTCCCGCAGCGCAGTATTATTGGACCTTTATATGTTTTGTACATAAAACCTGAGCCAATAAAGTTCGGTGAATATCCTGTACTATCTACTACCCCCACCATGCTACCATAACACATCAACACACACGACACCTACCTCACTTACCTCTCTTCGTGGACTACAACAGTTCGGAGCTTGGCCCGTGCGTAGACAAAAGGGGAGCAAAAGGACGGAAAGGCAAGAACCCCCATGAATCAAAAGAAAATGGGGTTTATTACCAACACTTACAATATTAAAATGAAAGCAAAAATCGGAAGCTGCATTAAGAATCACTTACATAACTGCAGAAAATTAGAACATCTAGTAGGATCTCGTTCAATGTTTGTTACACGGCGACAGTGCACAATATCGCAGTATTCACTTCCGTACTACCACATACAAATACAAACTCGTTTCAGAAGAATAATGCGACGTGGAATACGTTATCGAAGGAATCAGGAAATGGATAATGCAGTCGCACACATCCACAGTGCTCCAAAATGAGCGTCCACTTGATGCTAGCGCCTCACAACAACAAAGCCAAAGCACAACCTCTCAGAGGAGCAGGAGCAAATGAACAAGAAGATGTTGCCACAGTTACAAAAACAAAAGCTAATCGCCGACAATGGAGCAGATAACTGCCTACAAATGTAAAATAGAACACCACACACGGCCCAAACCGGCCAACTAAAACGAAAACAGAAAAGAAAAAGAAATAAAAATTAAAATTTCGAGATACGGAGAGTAATATAAATACACATGCAGACAGCACAAGCACGCACACACACGTATGAACTAGAAGAGAGACCAATATAAAATCGACCCAGACCAGGCCTGTGTATCGAGGCACGCGATGTGTACTTACGCGCAGGATAGCGACAGATATCATGGATTCACGAGCTTGGTTCGAACACCACAGATACAATACTGGACCGCCGCAAAATTAGAAAGCTGATCCAAATATAATCGTAGCAATAATAACATTCGTCGACCCACTACCCGGGACATCCAAATTGCCTCACATGGATGAACATGGATTGAACCCCGTAGCGTCAAATCATACAATATACCAATGCTCAGCCATGATTCAAAACGATGAGGAAACAGAAATGCATGGACTCAAGACCCATAAACACACAGGCCCAAATAAACAAATAGGTAAATATCCCTCCCGCGCGTGTGCACACAAACAAAGAAAGAAAAAATTAAAACACACACCAAATTAATTAACTAAGAGCCTGCAATTACATAGAACCGTTCTTGTAACTATACCTGGGAGCCGAGCGTTGAAACATCTTCAATCCCAGTTCGTTCATCAATTTCGATCCCTCCATTGTTGGTATCACGAGCAGACCAAATTAACAATCGGAGAGCGAGAGACAGAGCGCCATCATCAATGAGAAACAATAAGTTTCACGTCACATTCGGGTAATGTTATCGCCAACAGCGACACCGACAGTCAAGGAGAAGTAGGAACAATGCACTGCTGAGATGGGCGATATATGTCCTGGAAACTTTGCAAGAAGGCTTCCTTTCGGACGGTGTTCAAAGCCGCGTCACTTTTCATGGGAATAGGCTCTGCCCTTTTTCCGACGAGGGGATCCCGGAGAACGCCATTCCACGCTTTGCCGTTTCGTTTCAGGGTCGTACCTGAGACTGCAGGTTTCATCCTCAATGATAATACAGTTCAAAAAATTTGGCGTTTCGACTAAATCCTGTGAAGCCACTAAACGCGCCTGCTTCTGATCATCAGTCAAGTGATGTGGCACAAGACGAGAACACGTTTACCTCATCGCTAACGTCTAGGTAATGATTCACGGTTAATCTGCAGTTCATCCGCTATCATGCGCACAGTTAATCGCCGATCGTTCGTGATTATTGTCCTCACTTTCTCAATATTTTCGTCACTGCCAGCGGCCCCCGGACTTGCGCTACAGGGGTTGTCAGAAACACTTTCCCGGCCTCCTCGAAAACAGGCGAACCAGCCGTACACACACTTCAAGGACAGTGCATGATATTCATAAACACGTACCAGCATCGCATGCGTTTCTTTCGTTGTCTTGCCAAGCTTAAAACAAAACTGTACATTGATCTTGTACCATGAATTACTCTCCCTCGCCGTTCATTTTCCTTTTTTCAACCTTATCTGTGTATATTCTTGCATTATTTGTGTAAGTGTAATTCCTCTGTTCTTTAATAAATTGTATTTTGCCCCTTCCCCATTTTGACCCCAGAGAAAAGGGAAGTTTTCTTCCGCCCTGGATAAGCTGGAGCTAATACAAAACAAATGCATTCGAGCAGCGGCTAGACTCCCGTACGACACGCCAATTCGCCATCTACGCTCTATTGCGAAAGTCAGCTCGATAAGGCAACACATACGAAAACTAACACTCCGAATGTACAAGAAGTCATGGGGTAGTAAGGTCAACCCACTTGTCAGTGGAATCGGACGCTATGACGTCGACCTATACACAAGATACCCCACGCCGAAACACATTCTGTTCAGCCACAGGGTTAGGAGGCCGGGGGGCCAAAACCGCCCTCGCTCCTGTATATATGTACATACCTGATCACCTATATCCTAGATTAAGCTATACTACTATTATTGTGCTATGTTATGTTTTTGTTATGTTATGTTACAGACCTAGCCACCACCGGTAATCAAGCGAGGGAGGATTGAGATAAGAAATACATCATGACGAAGGCAACTCAGCCATAATAAGGGACGACCCAATCCACCCCCGCCCCCGGCCAGCGACAAGGGAGTGGACAGATAACCCACCACTGATAATATCACTTAATTTACGATGCACTTGTTTCACAGGACACGAGAGCGGAAGAGAGCTGCCCGCACTCTAAAGTTTTAAATGTATATATGTACAAATTGTTGCAGAGACAAGTGTGTTCCAACAACACCGCATAGAGGGACATCGACAGGCGGAAGAAGATAGCCCCTTGCATTACGTAAGGCTTGGCTTTAATTCCCCCTTTCCAAAAGGAGGCTTGGCACCAGGGACTGCTGGCTGCTGGGCAATGGGACGAACCTGTGGCCCAGAGCCCAGACGTTAGCAGACCCGAGCCGCACCAGGCAGTGACAAGGACTGATCCCCTTAATAACAGAAAATGGCAAGGAAATGGTTATGTTTGCATGAGACATATTCCTAACTAACACAAACTCTGGTCTATCTCCAGCCCACATCCTTGCCGGTGCTATCAAAAGAAGTCAGGTTTTAGATGTAGGCTCTTTCTTCTTTCTGCCTATGTGGTTTCTCCCTGACCCTTCAATACCATACTTCAACACCATATACCTAACACAATCTCGCCTGGTAACGTATCTGACATGGAAACAGGCAGATACACCTTGTATCACTTCCCACTCTACCCAGCTATCTCTTTTCTACTTAGAAATTAATAGCATGTCGGAGGCCATGTAGATTGAGTCGATGGTCACGGCGGGGGAGCGGGCTACGGGGCCCCCCGTAAAAAAAACTGACTGTCGTAGCGAGAGGACGTACGTGCCTGTCGCTCCGCTGTCTCTCTCCTTTCACCGAGACCTTCAGAGACTTTCGAGAAATTACACTAACTGTCCCAGCCGGTTACCGCTTATCGGTACCTAGGGTTAGATAGGGAATCTGTAGGCCAGGGACCCGCTTAATAACGGATCATCCCGCGTCTACTAGCTCGCTTTCGAATGTCCACACATGAACACACACGGGACCAGGCTCATTCTTTCAAAAAGAGCAACCTTTCGAAAGAGCAATTTGTCAATGAGCCTGGTACCATACAGACACACGACGATCACCGAGAGCTGACGGAGAGTGAGGAGTTGCCGTTATCACGGCACTCTGACCACTCTATGGCCGTCAATTCATCAGCGGAGGGCAAAGCGCTGAAATCACGGCGCCGCCACTCGCCAACCACCCCTATCGGCAATGTATTATTCAGTAATAATGTATTGAACGTGTCATCAGGGTTCAACGCTACAAGCGCGCATAGTGTCTCACTATCGGCCCTCGCTCAGGTCAATGACCCGGACGAGCGGGAGCTGGTGGTGACTCAGCGGCAAACCTGCTCCGAGAGCAGGAAACGACAAGCGTTTGAGGAGCTGGGAGCAGATTACACACCTGACTACCAGCAAGTAAACCTAACGACGGACGTTTACCTGACGGGGTGCGGTTTGCACAACTATGCGTGCACCACTACTACCACCACCACGACATCTCCAATTACCACCCCATCAGTACAGACCAGCTCGCACATACCAGTGCAGCCGCTCCCCACTCAGTCGGCCAGCCGCAGGGCTGACCCCCGAAATAAGAGCAGGCGATGCCTGGGAGCCGAGCTGGGGTTCGTGACGTTGTGCTCGGTCGAACGGGAACCGGAGCTAGACCCCGATGTGCCCGAACCCGAGCACGGGAAGGAACAGTCACATGGCACCGCTGAGCCAGTGACTGTGGAGCAACACCTACACAAACTGGAGGCTACCTCTCCCCGTAACATGAACCGAACACTCACACCCAACCCAGTGGCCAGCCAGCCGGACGCCGGAAAAGCGGGACCCAGTTCCGCCAACCTGAGCGCAAAGGCATCAGCGTACAGGGGAGGGAGGAGGAAGAAGAAGCGGACTCGGCGAATGGCGCCAATCAAAGTCCAACCCCACCCTGGCGAGAGGGAAACTCAGACTCGGAGTCGGACGAGAGGCCCCACTGGTGATTGACCTTGCAGGCGCGTCCCGGGAAGCCGAATCTGAGAGCTCCGGGGGAGAGAGACTCAGCCAGCACAGGGTGACCGAACCCGAGGTCCCAGCCACCCAGCCGGGAAACCAGGGTGACGGCTTCAGGGACGCAAAAGGGAGGAAGAGCGGGAAGGGGAAAGGGAAATTAGCCCAGCGCCTGAGCCGCAAGGCCCAGGCAGGCGGGAGAAATAAGCCAAGTACCCGAGTCGATAGTAGCACCGAAACATCTATCGGCTCAACCCAACCCCAGCTCACCACACACAAGAGGCAGACTCGTCAAAGCCCACCTCCACCACCACAACAAAAGAAACCGATCACCCGTAAGGGGTCAACCCCCACCCATTACGGTTTATACTACCAACACGAAGACACTTGAAACGGAGCTCCTCAAAAGGCTGCCGCATGACCAGAGAAAGTACTACTTCTCCAGGCCGAGAGTTGATGCGCACGAAGCGATCCGCCTCCACATGCAAAGCTTTGAGAGCTACGAATCTGCTGTCTGAGTGCTAAAAGGGCTAAATATTAATGTTGTAAAAGTATTGCCCAACAGCACTATGTAGCGGTTCGTAGTGAGGACCCCCATTAACGGAAGTAATGCGGACGAAATCCAGCTTGCATTGAAAGCACAGGATATCTCCGCATTCTCCGTGGTGCGGATGCGAGCAGGGAATAGGCCAGCCAAGGGCAACCTATTCCTAGTTGCCGTGGCGGACACCCCAGACGCGTACAATCTGCGGAAAATGCGGATGCTCGCGAACATGCTGGTGTCGGTCGAGCCGTACCGCCACCAATGTGGAGTGTGTCAGAGGCATGGTCATCCAGGGACGGGGTGCCGGCTGGAGCCCAGATGCCGCAGATGCGCCGCCTCCCACTTGTCCCGCGACTGCCCCCACGGCAACGACCACGCATACTTTAAGTGCGCTCACTGCGGAGGAAAACACGCGGCCAATTTTAAAGACTGTCCTAGCCGCAAGGACTACGAAGCCGCTCATCAAGGCGAAGGGCCAAAGGGTAACAAGCGTGGCAACCCTAAGGCCCAAGCAGACCCCTCAGGTACAGTCGCTTCACGAAAGAAGAAAACTGGCCCATATGGCAAAAAGCACCCTTCAGGTTCCGCCGGCCCGTCAGGCATAAAGAGCCAAAAGCAAGGTCCTTCAGATAACCAGCGCCCATCAGGCTGAGGCATATTAAATTTTAAAACTTTACGGACGAAGGGTGAACTCAACACCGGGCCCTCAGCCCAATCAGCCCCCACCACCGTCCAAATTAAGTTCGCAAATAATAATAATAATAATAATAATAATAATAATAATAATAATAATAATAATAATAATAATAATAATTGTACCGGGCGGTACACCTCCACGCCGCTAATTTAAAATTTGCGCCAGTTGAAACTCCTCTGCTGGAGGAAGTCTGAACTTTATATACGCTATTAATTCGCTACTTTCTCAGAAGATGTCACCACGTGGAAAATTTTGAGTTTTTGAACTGTGTCATTTTTGATGTGTTTTTGTTTCGCTTGAAGTAAGAAGTATGAACTTTCTCTTCTAGAGGACACTACTGAAGATCAACAATAGTGCACCCTAGTGCGAAGTCAAAGAACTATTTTGTTGGAGAAATTTTTATTTCAAATGTTTGTCCTTGCTAAAAAAAATTTCAGTCATTGGTTAAGTTGGCAATATTAACCCCTCCTTTCCCCTTGTTTTAAATCTAGCCTATCCCGAATTTCTTAAATTAATTTTCCACCAATTATGTGTTTCTTCTTAGTATTGTGTAGGGGCTTTATTGATGAACCAATAAAATCCTAGTGGGAGGGTGTTCTCATTCCCCTAACGCCTAGAACCTTCCGCGAGAGTATATAAACTGCTGATTTTAGGGTCTCCGGGCCACTTCTGTTCCATCTTTCAGTGTATTAAGTACATAGCAGGAGG
The DNA here is from genome assembly GCF_040414725.1 of Anabrus simplex. Lineage (NCBI taxonomy): Eukaryota > Metazoa > Arthropoda > Insecta > Orthoptera > Tettigoniidae > Anabrus > Anabrus simplex. The sequence continues at coordinate 9,143,227 of NC_090266.1, forward strand.
CGGGAAGCGCCTCTTTCCTCGGCAGCGGTCAACAACAAGGTAATGGCCAATTAATAACTTTTTTCATGGCTAGCTCAGCAGTTTAACTCTCGGGGCGGGTTCTAAGCGTTCCACCATGTAACCTTTTCCTAAATGTAACTACTCTTTCATATATTCTCTTTTAAAGCTACATACTGGGATAGAGAGTGCTAACCCTCTCGAGCTCCCACTCATATTGTTTTGAGGTGAACTTATTTTTCTCAACCTATTCTTCGTTAACGTCAAACAAATTGTTCTCTTCTTAAGTCACCTCTTTAGTATGGGATTAGCCCTTGTATTAACGGCCTAGTGCCAAGTAGGTCTTAATCAAAGTGTATTAGGAGTGCAAGTTCGCCTCCTCTCAAGTTGTTACCTTAGAGGTCATTTAATTAACCTTCTTTTCATTTTATAGACCTCAGTAGATTGGGTATTCTACCCCTGTGTTTAGGTCCGTTGAGGACAACTTGAAGGTGGAGTTTGGTGTGGCCTGGGAGAGGCTTAAATTTGAGAGCGAGTGGCTCTTTTGAAAATTGAGTGTTGTACGCCTCGTGGAGGCTTTTCTGTGTAATTTGGAGCAAGGGCTCCTAGGCATGAATGGGGTTTTCTGCCCCTCTGTTGAAACTTGTGTTTGGGGTAAAACTGGGCTGATTGCCCTAGCATTGTGGAGTCAGGGCGCGAAGCCCAAATCTTGTAAATATTGTAACTACCCTTTGGACTTGCTACTTTGTACCTGCCATGCTTGTTATTTCTTTGTTTTAAAAAAGAAAATATAACCTTGTTAAATTTTAAATTAATTTTACTTTAGTAGCTTGAGACCTGTTCACCACCCCGCACCTTCTTTCACGCATAACTACCACAAAAACTCGGTAACAATAATAATAATAATAAAAAGAAGGCCCAGCCCCATGCAAAGAACCCAAGGCAGGTTAAGTCCACGCCAGCACCTCCCGAACTGCTAGAGGGCCCGCCCCAGGCCAGCCCCACCCCCCGCAGAGAACCGGCCGATAGTCAGCCGGAATCCGCACCAAAACCCCTCTCGCCCCCCCCCGCCACCCCTCACCGCAACAATCACACCAACTACACAGGAACAGGCACAAAAGCCAGCGGGGAACATGGCAGTAAAGGCGTTCAGGGAAAGGATAGAAGAAATCCTGAAAACCTTCTTTCCGAACCTGAACCTCTCGGTAGCCATAACCACTGGGGTTATGATGGCCAACATGCTCCTCTACCCCTCGCTAAGGGACCTGGCTAATGCAATCTCCTTACTCCTAACCCCGGATGGCTGAACAACCCAACGAAGATAATAATAATAATACTAATATTAATAATAATAATAATAATAATAATAACAACACGCAGGAGCTTCGAGTTCTAATATGGAACTGCCAGGGCGTCAGGTCTAGGAAATATTAACTCGAACCCTTCCTAGCCGCGAACACCATACACGTAGCTCTCATAACAGAAACCTTCCTCCCACCTGGGAAGAAGTTCACCATAAGACGCTACAAACTACACAGAAGCGACAAGGCTAATAGAGTCGGAGGGGTGGCAGTTCTGGTAAGGAAGGACATTAAACACATGGAAATAGACTTACCAGAGCTGGACGAGCTGGAGGCCTGCGGAATTGCCATGCCAGTGAGTGGAACACTCGTCAATGTCATATCGGCATGCTCCAGACCTAAAAACCTTAAATCACAAGACATTGAATCGGTACTAAGGCTAAATCGAAACACGATCCTAGGAGGAGACCTAAACTCGAAACACGCCAGCTGGGGATGTCTGAAACCTAACGCAGACGGCACAAGGCTGTACAAACACATGCTATCCCAGGACTATGTTGTAACAGCCCCCAGTGAACCCACGTTCCTACAGCCAAACGATCAGGTCGACGATATATTGGACATAGCCCTACTGCGAAACATTCCTCAAAGACACAGCATTAAGTCACAAACGACCTAGGGTCGAGGCATCAACCGGTAATATTTACACTGGAAGCGAACCCGGAGGAATATGAGAATAACCCCAAGCGCCGACTCAACTATAAAGCAGCCAAATGGGGTAAATTCGAAAGAAAACTCGATTCACTCCTACAGGGAACTGAGGACATACAAATAGTAAACCCAGCCCAAACGGATGAATCCCTAGAAACACTCATAATGCGATCAAGGCAGTCACAACTGCGAGCATCTCGGTACACAAACCTAGACAAAACACTAACATCGAATTACCGGCCCTCATTAAAGATCTAATACGCCAGCGCAACAGACACAAGCGCAACTGGGCCCGATACCACCGCGATGAAGACCGGATACGTAAAAATGAACTCAGAATAGAAATCGAAACCGAAATAATGGAGTATAGGTCTCGGATCTGGAATAACAAACTGAGTACGTTTGACACAAATACCAGACCGGTGTGGAACCTAGCGAGATATTTCACGCGAGAACCACACGTGATCCCAACAATTAAGAGTAGTATAATACAGGGATTCTGCCGCCACCATCTCCTCCGGCTCCCAGAGGCCTCCTCCACCACCACCACAGCCAGAGGCCTCCCAGAGGCCTCCTCCACCACCACCACAGCCAGAGGCCTCCCAGAAATCTCCTCCACCACCCGCGGGAAATTTGAATTTGTAAACAAAGCCACGTGCTTTTTGACAGCTATCATCGACAACAACGCATCGCTAACCTCACTGCTGCCATCTTGACGGGCCTAAACCTCAGTAGTACCAACTTAACCTAACTAGCGCGAGATTTGAATTGGTAAACAAATCCACGTATTTATTGACAGCCCCGTGCTTTTTGACAGACAACAACGCATCGCTAACCTCAGTACTGCCATCTTGACAGGCCTAAACCTGAGTAGTACCAAGTTAACCTAACTAGCGCGAGATTTGAATTTGTAAACAAATCCACGTGTTTTTTGGGAGACACGTGCTTTTAGACAGCTGTCATCCGCCATCTTTAAAACACAGAGCACCGTGCTGCCCTCTTGATCGTAGTAGCTGCAAATTCGTCACCTGTCATCCGCAGTGCTGCCATCTTAACGGGCTTAAACCTCAGTGCTACCAACTTAACCTCACTAGCGCGAGATAAACAAATCCACGTGCTTTTTTGACAGCTGTCTTCCGCCATCTTTAATCCATAGAGCAGAGTGCTGCCCTCTTTAGCTACTTACCTTTGAAATGTGGTTGCGGATAATTTGAAAAATGCTTTTTGACAGCAGCCATCTTTAATCCAGCGAGCACCGTGCTGCCCTCTTTAGCTAGATACCTTTGAATTCCACGTGACAGCAGCCATCGTTAATCAAGAGAGCACCGTGCTGCCCTCTTTGTGGCAGTGGCAAATTCCACGTGCTCTTGTTTGGAAACAAACTCGCGTGCTTTTTTCTGACAGCTGTCACCCGCCATCTTGCATCACAAACCTCAGTGCTGCACTCTTTAGCTAGATACCTTCAAAATGTGGTGGCGGCAAATTGAAAAATTCTATGTGCTCTTGTTTGTAAACATAGCCACGTGTTTTTTGACAGCTGTCATCCACCATCTTTAATTAATAGAGCACTGTGCTGCTATCATGCGGGCAATTTCGTCAGTTGTCATCCGCCATCTTTAATCCACAGAGCACCGTGCTGCCCTCTTTATGACATGTAGTAGCGGGCAATTTGAAAAGTTCTGTTAGCTGTTATCCGCCATCTTTAATCAAGAGAGTACCGTGCTGCCATATTTAGCTAGATACTTTTGAAATGTGGTAGCGGCAAATTGCACGTGCTCTTGTTTGGAAACAAAGCCACGTGCTTTTCTCTGACAGCTGTCATCCGCCATATTTAATCAATAGAGCACTGTGCTGCTATCATGCGGGCAATTTCGTCAGCTGTCATCCGCCATCTTTAATCTACAGAGCACCGTGCTGCCCTCTGTAGTAGCGGGCAATTTGAAAAGTTCTGTTAGCTGTCATCCGCCATCTTTAATCAAGAGAGCACCGTGCTGCCATCTTTAGCTAGATACCTTTGAAATGTGGTGGCGGCAAATTCCACGTGCTCTTGTTTAGTAAACAAACTCACGCGCTTTCTTTGTCAGCTGTCATCCGCCATCTTACATCGCAAACCTCATTGCTACACTCTTTAGGTACATACCTTTGAAATATGGTGGCGGATAATTTAAAAGAAAAATTCTACAGCAGCCATCTCTCGACACTAATTGCACAAGATGGTGGCTATACATGACTCCTTAAAGGTGCTTATGCAAGATGGCTGCTATACATAGGTTCTTATGAGACTCCCTTGGGATGCTTGCGCAAGATAGCGGTTATACAAGGCTCCTTATGAGACGCCCTAAGGATGCTTGCTCAAGATGGCGGACGCAAGATGGCGGCTATACACGACTCCTTATGAGACGCCTTAAGGATGCTTGCGCAAGATGGCTGCTGCTCTTATGAAGAAAGCTAGCTTAGAGGCTAACGTGTCGTGCTAGTTCGATTCATTAAATTTGGGGCTTAAATGCAAAATGTTAAATATCTCGAAAACGGTGCATCGTAGAGAAAAACGGACAAAAGTTTTCTACCCAATACCTCGGTTCGCAGTATGGGGAACATATCATAAGAAAAAACATAGTCTATTGATGAGATCAACGGTTCGGTTCCTACATAGGCAGTTTGGCATTCGCTCTGTTTTAGCTTGTATTGAAGCAAGTCTTCGTAACATGATCAGGTCTAGCTATGGTAGAGAGTATAACGTGCCGTGCAGGTTCGATTCATTAAATTTGGGGCTTAAATGCAAAATGTTAAATATCTAGAAAACGGTGCATCGTAGAGCAAAACGGATAAAATTTTTCCACCTGATACCTAGGTTTGCAGTATCAGGAACATGATAGCATAAGAAAAACATAGTCTAATGATGAGATCGACGGTGCGATCCCTACTTAGGCCCTTTGGCATTTCCAGCTATCTAATTCTACAAGATGACGGCTATACATAGCTTCTTATGAGACAGCTTAAGAGCGCTTGCACAAGATGGCTGCTGCTCTTATGACACACCCTAGGGGTGCTTGCGCAAGGTAGCAGCGACAAGACGGTGACTATACACAGCTCCTTATGATACGGCCTAGAGGTGCTCACACAAGATAGTGGCTGCTCTGATGAAGAAAGCTAGCTTTGCATCGTGCAGGTATCTTTACAGCACTAAACCTCATACCTTTGAAATATGGTGGCGGGTAATTTGAAAAATTCTACGTGCTTTTCTCTTAACAGCAGCTATCTTTAAACAATAGCGGCTATACATAAGCTGTTAAGGCCTCCTCTTATGTCAAGGCATAGCTCTATCAAACAAGTTTAAACCTGCATCGGGATAGCTAGAGTAAGCACGTGCTGCAGTGATGACGTCATTATGCATGTTTAGACTTGCAAATCACTAAAGAAACATAACAAGACTAGAATCGAACACTGCACTCTATGCCGTTAACTTTATCACGTGATCGGAACATTGATTGAAATGTTTAGAACACTAAATAAGTGAACAAGACTAAAATAGAACACTGTACTCGATACAACATGTGTTTAGAACATGTCAGGGGATACATTTGTTCCAAGAAGATTAGGTTACCGCACATTCCTTGTAGGTCTAATAGGCTAAAGGGCTAATGGGCAAAAGGGCTAAAGGGCCCCCCCGTGAAAAAAAGAAAATCTTGTAAGGAGTTCCTCAGAGCCCTTGACTGGCCGAAAGCAGCGGCTCATTCCGTTTTGCTTCATCTACAGGCGTTCTTCAACTTTCTTTTGTGCTAAGGGAGAGAGTTTATTTATCCTTGAAAATGTAATATTCTCGGTAATTGTTCTAGGAGAGGCTACAAGCCTTGTTTATTGAAAAGAATAAGGTTCTTGAAAGACATGTTAATGTATGAGATAAGCTGTTTTCAATCTAGTCTGTTATACTGGGATTTGATAACGTTGGTTACAAGGCTGAGCCCCTGATGTGTTGTATAATTAAAATTTTCGGGCAGATTGGGCAGTCAGTAGTATTTTACCCTTATGGAAGTTAATTTGTATATGGCCAAACGCCTCTAAAATTTTTAAATATTGCTTGAGAACTGTCTTGTGATATTGGAGTGAAAATGTATTCGAGGAACACCCCACTCACGTTATGGACACTTTGAATAGTATAGGGGCAGGTCGCCGGTTGTAAGCAATGTTTGTCCTTGTTGGGATGCATTACATTAATAAATACCTAGCATAGCAGATGGCCTCAGTTTGAGCTAACGTTTCTATCGACCTTATTGCATGACTGGTAAATGGCTCAGATCTTAAAGCCCACGCCTTTCTTACTTCCACTTCCGCTGCCAATTCATGGTGAAGCATTCAGGTAGCAGAGTTTTTTATTGAGCTCCTACCAAGTTTTTCGGGCGCTTTCGAGCGCGGGCGCCCTCCTTCGTTTACGGTGTTCGTTATCCTCTTTGGTGGCCGGGGGTATTTGCATTATGGCTACACGAGACTTGGCCTACCTTGGATCTCTTCGAAAAGAGGAGCTTTTATACGAATTATTAATTCGTAATTTAGAGTCAAAAGGGACAAAAGAGACAAAAGGATGAGCTCTTAGGCAAAGTCATCGTAGTGATGAGGTTGCTATTTCGGCGTCCCTTATTCAAGCCATTTTCTCAGTAGCGTCCCTCCTTCAGCTGAAACGAGTACAAGGGTTTCTAACCCATTACGTTCATCGGACGGAAGTCTTACTTTCCTAAGAATTAAAACAGGAATTGTTAAGTCAAGTTGGAGCTTTACAGGACAAGTCAGCCCAACTTTTAGGAAAGGTTGAGGCATGGTTGACCGCAGTTTCCAGTAAATCGAAACCTGTCGTTCCCTCTGTCAATCGGATTGAGGAGGAATCGAATAAGGGTATTTGTAATCTTGTGTCTGATGGGCAGCAAGACTCGCAGGAGTCGCAGCCATATTCCGTACTGTCCCCTTCAAAAGTGGAAATAATTTATTAAGGCATGTTACCTGCGTAACAGTTTTTCCCCCTTGGGAAATATTTTTGAACTAGCCTAATGGCTGTGGAAGAACTGTGTTCTTAGAAGGGGTTCGCCTCTTCGTTATTTCTTCTTTTCAAAGCTTATAACTGACTGTATGCACGTCCTATCGGTGCCTGACTGTATTCTCCTGCACTCTAGTGGCGTAGGTATGTACTACCTCGCGAGCTACGGTACCACTCAGGCGCTTGCCCTCTGCGCACATGTGATCGTTGGGGCCGGCACTGCGGAATCTCGGGAAGTCGCCATTGCTGTTTGGTGAAAGGAAGATATGGACGTGTGTGGCTTCTCTCTCCCTAAGGAGATAATTTCACCGAAAATGTTCGAGCCTGGCTAAGGTTACATACGCGGGGCTTTTGCCCTGGGGATTTCTGCAAGTTTTTCTGGTTTATTTTTCCTCGTCTGTAATTTGCATGTTATGTTTTTTTTTAGGTAAGTAAGTAGCTTATGCTACCGAAGCTGTCCTCACAACTTTCATCTGGAAGAGACTGTAAGTGTTGTTACAACTAAACCTTTACTGATTTTTGGTGAAAGACCTGAAAATTCTCCTATGTGCAGAAAGTGCGCGCGGCACCATGTAACTGGCGTCATCTAAAAAACTAAGTTTTGCCTTGTGGAATTTTAAATTTTTGGCTTGTTAATTTGAAATTATAGCATGTGTAATTATGTCTGTTAAATTGGGGCTTGCGTACTGTGTGAAAGTAAGTTTTGGATTCTTCAAAAATGTAATTGGGTAACCTAGCGTTTATTTATGACTTTTCTAGGCCTAAAAGTTTTGTGCTAAAAAGCTATTATTTAACCTGAATAATTTAACAAGCGAGTCGCTTCAGGGATGTGGGTGTTACGTGTACAGTATGTCCCGGTTTTCTTTTCTTTTTTCTCGCTTCTCTGGTTAATTTTATTTTTATTTAACTTAGTTTCATTCTTCCCTTTTGGGTTTTGGGTTATTTTCTGCGTCAGTTTTCTTGGTCCTTTGTTAGTTTTCGCCTATTGTTGTTTGCGGCCTGTGATTGGCCCCTTCCCTTGACCGATTGTTGGTCGTTGCCATGGGAATGCTAATGTTGTTGATGTTGTTGTGATGGGATTGATGATTTGTATTTGATGTGCCGATGATGAATTCTACCTTCTCCGCGGATTTCCTAGGTCCATTTAATTTTTCTTTGTGATTTTAAATTTACCTTCTGCTCATTTTTCCTCCCGGTGTTTCGGTGCTTATTATTATTATTATTTTCATTTCTTGAAAAGTGCACGTAATACCTATCCATCCTTGCAGGGGGTCGTTTGACACATCCTAAAAAGGGGTTTTCAGTATCTATATCAAAAACTGTTTCTGTCAAGGTTGTTTCTCACGGTTGAAAGGATGTTTAAAAAAAACTTTTGTACTGTACCAAGAAAACCTTTGGTTGTAAGAAAACTTGAGTTCATGAGGGGTTTCATAAATCTACATTATCTTGCTAAGTCTTTCGAACCTAATAATTATTCTCTTTATAAACGGTCGACCGTAGGGTTTTGATTTGAGTTTAAATATTTTTAAATTTTTAATTTTATTATTTTCCAGCGAGGATATTCCTTCCTATTTGTTTATCACTTAATTATCCTGATTAAATATCTTGTTCCCCAAGGTGTTGGTGTTTTTCTTTAAAAGGGGTGATAATTTGATATGACCAGGTGTATTTTATCCGCTCCTTTGGGGGCCCTGTTTTATTTTCTCATGGTAAGTGCCTTTTTTCTTTAATTTGTCTTTGTCTAGCACGTTTCCACGTATCTGAACCGTGCCTCTGGTACACGGTCAGACCCTTGGTGCTGTCACTTGGGGTAATTATGCCTTTTATTGCTCTAAGTGTAACAGTTCGTGGCAGCAGAGCTTTAGTTAATTGATTTGTGTGCCTCTTACTTGGATCTACCTGTAGGTCTGTTGCATCCTCATTAAATTTATTTTGGCACTGTGTACTATACGCCTTGTCTCCCTTTCATTAAGTTTTCTATTTTGTTTGTGCCAACCACCTGAGTTTTTTTTTGCATTGTCACTTTAAAAGACCTGGTCATTGGGGAACTTTGAATTATTTGAGGTTTCAAAGAGTGTAAAAAACTGAAACTTGTAAAGTATCTTACTGTGAAAGGAACGCTTTTATTTGGATTAATTATTTTTGATTTATTGTTTCATGTACATCAACTATGGCGAGGGCTGTGCTGTTCCCATTCCAACTCAGGAAATCAGAGCTAGTTTATGAGCTCACTATCAGGGGTATCAATCCTGCTAATACTGTTGCCGAGTGCGCTGCTTTGCTGACATCGCATGTCCAGGTTCCTATTAATCTTGATTCTGTAAAGATGTGCTGCAACTTTGGTGAGTCCTTAAATTTAATTACTGACTGCCTCACTGAGATAGAGGTTGTCAGACAAGAATTCATTGAAACTTCCCCCACTAAGGGGCAGATTAACAGACTTAAGGCTAGGGTGTGGCATTATTTAGGCCGCATCCAAGATTTGATTACTATGTGTCCCCAACCTAGTCTTGTTTCTGAAAGCACTAAGCTGTTAACTATTGCTTCTAGCATTTCTGCTGAACTGGATATTATGCTAGCAAGTAAGGATATGGAGAAATTATCAGTTGTTGAGAGGGAAACCTCATTACCTTCTAGTCATGCTGATGCCTCACTTAACAATCAACCTTCATGTTGTGCTGCCTCCCCAGTTCTTGAAAATTTGTTAGCCCGTTTAAATTGTGCTCCCTCTCACTCTTCACTGAAGGATCTGTTCAACGGAGTTAAAAATTTCTCCGTCAATTCTATTGAAGAAAGTACCAGGTTTCTGAGGTTCCTGGTAGAAATGACAGAGTCAGGTAGCGTGTATTCTGTTGATGACTTGGGAATTTTCCGAGCCCTATTCTCTCATTGTGAGGGAATTTTGAAACGTGAAATTTCTGAAGCAATTTCAAATAATTTAACCATTATGGAATTTCATGAACTCGTATTGTCTAAATGTATTCCTTCATTGGCATTGCAGAGTTTGATTCCTCAGTATTGCTTTCGGACTCAATTGCTCCATGAAAACCTTTTGAACTATGTACTAGACTTGCAGTTTTATTGCAAGGTATTTAGAATTTCGGTGCCAGAAGAGGAAATGGTGGCCCGTATTTTGAAAGGTATTTCCCCTGCCTATCGTTCATACCTCTCCCTCACAAAGAGTCCGACTAATTTTCTTGAATTGGAAGCTGCGTGTACCTTTGCTGAAGATGTAAAGCACGGAGATGCTGCAAGACCTATCTGCCATCCTCCTCCTACTGTGAACCCTGTTTTGCCTCAAACTAGGGATAGTGGGTCTTCTAAAAAATGTTATAATTGCGGGTCACGTGATCACCTTAGGAACGCTTGCCCCTCAGTCAAGCGTGGCTCTGGTCCTTGTTGTTATTTGTGTGGCTCGAGGCAGCACCTTAAAAATAATTGCCCTACTTCGTTCCGAAAACGCAGTCAATGACTAAGGCCTAAAGGTAATTCTGGCGAATCGCCTGCGCCAGAATTTTTTGTGGATTCTGAAAAGGTTATTTGCCCGCGGGCATGCAATAAGATTTCTGCTTTGGTTGAGTCTAAAGGTACCTTCGCGAAAGTGGAACTGAATAATGAACCCATTGTTGCTCTTATGGACTCGGGTAGCGTCGTCACCTTAATTGATGCTAATTGGTATGATGAAATGAGGTCCCCTTGTAAACTGCCTGAGTTGAAAAAGGTCAATGTTGCATGTGTCACGGCTAATAAGCATAATATGAAAATTTTAGGGTCCGTTGATGTGAAATTGCGTATTCGTAATTTTACTTGGAAGGTTCTTTGCTTGGTAACTCCAAAGCTAGCGTGTAGCATGATTTTAGGTACGGACTTCTTGTCAAGAACTGGTTTAATTTTGGACCTCCAGGCTAGGAAATTTCACTTTAAATTTTCTCCAAATTGTAAATTCGATATTATTGATGCTCCTTTGGGTACCTTCAGTGTTTCTTGTGTAGGTGGGGCGCTACCTAGGGAGAACAACGAAATAGATCAGTTGGATCTTAGTCATCTGGATTATCAGCAGGCTAATAGTGTGCGTGACTTGTGCCATCAATTTCCCGATGTCTTCACTAGCAAGTTAGGAGTTACTGATGTTCTTGAGTATCAGATTGAGCTATCTGATAACACCCCTGTTAGATCTCCTCCTTACCGTCTTTCACCACCTAAGATGTTAGAACTCAAAAAGATTATTGATCAGATGCTTGCCGATGGGGTCATCAGACCGTCCACTTCTCCCTATGCATCTCCTGTTTTCCTAGTACCTAAACCCTCTGGGGGCTATCGTGCTGTAATTGACTACAGGGCTTTGAACCGCAAGATCATCTTGCAATCTATCCCTTTACCGGATTTGCACACCTGTTTTGGGTGGTTCTCAGGAGCCAAGTTTTTCACTGTGTTAGATCTCAATCAGGCGTATTACCAAGTCCCGTTGTCTAAGTCATCTATTCCACTGACTGCTTTCATTACTGATTGGAACCTTTACGAATTTCTGAGACTTCCGTTCGGGATCTCTTGTGGTGCGGCCGTTCTTACGAGGCTGTTAGATTCTATACTTTCGGGTATTAAATTCAAGTTCGTTTTTCATTACCTGGACGACCTGGTAATTTTCTCAAATTCCTTTGAAGAACATGTTGAACACGTTAGAGAAGTCCTGCATCGCTTGAGAAAAGCTGGACTAACTGTTAAGTTGTCTAAGGTAGCGTTTGCTAAGCCGAGTATGTCCTTCCTTGGACATGTGGTTTCCTCTGATGGTGTCTCCATCGACCACTCTAGGACTCAGGCTATTAGGGACTTTCAACCCCCTAAAGATGTCAAAGGCATCGCACGTTTCGTGGGCATGGTGAACTTCTTCAGGAAGTTCATTCCAAATTTTGCAGAGATAGCAGCTCCTCTAAATCATCTCAGACGTAAGGATGTCAAGTTCATCTGGGGCCCCTCCCAGCAAGAAGCCTTTGAGACCCTGAAGCTTGCCTTGTCAAATGCTCCTGTGTTGGCTATACCCGACTTTAGTAAACGCTTTATTGTACAAACCGATGCCTCTGGAAAAGCAGTTGCTGGTGTACTCTTACAGGAATATGAGGATGGTCGTAGACCGGTTGCCTATGTGTCTAGGATCCTCAATGATCTGGAGAGTAAGTACTCCATCTATGAATTAGAATGTTTGGCCGTGCTGTTTGCTCTTGAAAAATTCAGACCTTTCATTGAACATGTAAATTTTGATCTGGAAACAGATAATCAGGCTCTGTCGTGGGTCTTGAACCGTCCCAAAAGAACGGGCAGAATCACTAGATGGGCGCTTAGGATCTCAGCCTTCAGTTTTCAAGTAAAGCATATTAGGGGGTCGGAAAATGTCATCGCTGACAGCCTTAGTAGAATGTTTGACGGGAGTTTTGGTCTTGATGAAAAATCTAAGGCTGAAGAATATGATGAAACTAATATTGCTAGTGTGGGTGCCATTCTTTCGGACCTACCTCTGTTGTACCATGAGTATGCAGATCATCAAAAGGCTGATCCTGATTTGAGAGAAATCATCGACAAAATTAGTGATGGTATTGTGGTTAAACCTTATTCTTTGGTGAAGGGTGTCTTATGCTGTAAAGGTCGAAGGGACACTAATTTCAAAATTGTTGTACCCAAGGTTTTAGTGCCAATCATCTTCAAGTACTATCACTCTTGTCCCATTGGTGGCCATTTAGGCACCTTTAAAACTAGGCAGAAAATTAGACAGTTCTTCGTTTGGAAAAGAATGGATGGTGATATCCGAAACATGATTAGGTCCTGTAAAATTTGTTCTATCAGCAAACCTAGTTTGAACAACCGTGTAGGTCTATTATCTTCTTCACAAGCTTCTCGCCCTATGGAACGGTTATTCATCGATTTCGTTGGTCCGCTCCCTCGCTCTACCTTGGGAAACACTCATATCTTCGTTGCTATTGATGCGTTTTCTAGATTCTCTTGGATTTTCCCCACTAGATCTACGACTGCTCGTGCGACTATAAGTTGCCTTAATTCTATCTTCGCATCCTTCGGCCCCCCCAAGTTTCTGGTTTCTGATAATGCCAGTGCTTTCACTGGTCACTTGTTTAAGAAGTACCTTTTTGAGCTGAGCATTTCCCATGTCACCACTACCCCATACTATCCTAACCCTTCTTATGCCGAGAGGATGAACAGGAATCTCAAATCTGCTCTAATTGCATATCATCACAATAACCAATCCAAGTGGGACTCTTGCCTGCACTGGTTGGCTCATGCTTTCAATTCTGCCACACACGAAACTCATGGTAAAACCCCCATGTCACTTATGTTCTGCTACACCCCGTACTCTCCTATTTCCAATGTTCTGGGCATTGATGATCTTCTTCCAGACTTGTCTAAACCAAATGACGTTCAGAAAATCTGGGATGAAGCAAAGAAGAAGTTGTCAGTATCCTATGAGAAAGGCAGGGTTAAGTATAACAAGGGTAGAAAGTCACCTAGGTTGAAGGTTGGAGATCAAGTTTTTGTCAAGACCTATCCCATTAGCAAGGCTATTAACAAGTTTTCTGCCAAACTTGCTCCTCGGTATCATGGTCCCTGTACTATTTTACAGTTTTTATCTCCGGTGTCGGTACTGGTGAGTGACCCCATCGCCAAGAGGATTAGACGGGTTCATTTGTCCCAGTTAAAAACAGGTTAACGCATGTTTGGACTTGCGGATGAGAGCTACCTTTCAGTGAGCAAATTTGATTGGTCTCCGTGGGTTATTATGTAATTATTCTGGTCTTGTGTGAATTTAATCATGTGATATTTTTCTCCCTTTTCTCGTGTGCTGTATTTATTTTGAGGAGTTTTGGTGTTGCTTGTCGTACTTAAACTTCTTTCCCTGTCAACCATGGTTGCTTAGTTGGGTGAGAATTTTTACCACGTGTTTAAGCTTTGGTACCTTATCTGCTGCTTTCACGCCTCCGGTGATTCTTGGCATGACCATGTAGTACTTTCTAGCGTGTATTTGTTCTAAACATTGTATTTTGAAAAGGTAATTGCGGTTGCGGGAAATGTGTGTACTTTCTCTTGCTCTATTGGCACCCAATTTCTTAATTGTTAAAATCTAACTACTCTTTGGGTCTGGGTGCAGGTCTCTCCGTCTATCATAATTCGATTATATCCTGATCATTTGCGTTTGCAAAATTTCGATAATAAATTTATTTATTGGCTCTTGTACTGCTGTTGCCTTGGTTTGGTACTCATTTGAAAAAATTCTGGGCAATTTCTGCTCTGTGCGTTGTTGTTAATCCGGTAGGAAATTTGTTAGTCTCCTAACCCCTATTTATCTTGCCCTGTCTTTGTCTTTGGTCCTAGATCTTGTTATCTGTTTCCTTGCGGGTAATATTTCGGTTATCTATTCCTATTGTGGTTTGTTAGGTGTGCTTTGTTGAAACGAATTAGCTTTTGGTTTCCTTGTTGGTGTAAGTTGACTAGGATCTGGATATACCCGGTGTTATGGTCCTGTTGGTTATGTTTTGGATTGGATGTGGGTAATGGCAATGGCGGAACTCTGTCAGTTGGAATTGGTGGTGGTTGGTTGTTTGTCTCTACGGCATGGACTTCACAGTCTTCACTGCCTTCTATCTCCGATTTCTGGTGACACGATTCCCTAGGTTGCGAGTGCTCTGATGTCCTTCTCTGGAGCATTTCTGTTATCTGTTGTGAATTCCCGGTTTACTGAGTTATCCGTTCCTAATCATTCTTGTACCGATGGTTTTCTGGTAAAAGTAAAAAAAAAATACCCTGCCCCGGCTAACCTACTTTGGGTAATTTTTTTTTTGGGTTTTCCTTCCTGGTTGTGGCAGTTAACTAGGTGGTTTCTTAAAGTATTTCTGCTTGCAAGTGGTATTAATTCTAACCTCTTCTGAAGTCTTTACTTCCCTGGTTTTAGTCTCTAATGTGGTGTATTATTCTTGTAGTATGTTATTTAAACGAGTTGTAGCTCCATGTCGTCCTGCCCAGTCTATTTGTTATTGTGGTGTTTTGCATGTGTTGCACTAATGGATCCTGAACCTGAGGAGTGCGGTCTCCTTTCGTGCCTTGTAGGTTTTGGTTTCGGTCCTGTCTTAGTAATGTTGTAAACGGTACCGTGGTTTGGTTTTAGGTTTGCCTTGTGAGGTAGAATGACGGCTTCACGACATGTTGTTGAGGGAAGTTGCTGTTTTCCTCCCTTTTAGCTAACGCATGTCCGTTGTGGTCCATTTTGTTGTATTGTTGTCGTGTAGTATTGGTTACTTATTATGGCGCTTCGGTATGGGCGGTGTTGCCTTTAATTTACCCTGTGTCCCGGTAGATTGGGAAATAAACCCTGGCATGGATTTACTACTCTCTGTAGGTGTGTCTGATCTGCTTGCATATAATGTGTGATTTCTGTATCACCTGGTCTATTTTTAATTTTAATTCTCTGCATACCCTAGTAATCTGTCGTCATCATGCAATTATCCTATACTATAATGTTCTTCTCGAAATAACCTGCCAGCCTATTGGTCCTTTTCCTTCTGGAGTGTTTGAAAACCTTGGCTATCGTTCATCATCTTGTCGTCCTACGGTGCTCCAGTTGAGTATGGGATCAGCTGGTGCTTCATAGGCGGCACTGAAACCTTCCCACTATCTGGTGATGTGTTGGTTTGGTGGTGTTTCTTATTTCTCTGTTATTTGGAGTGTTTTCTAGTTACCTGGTTCGTGACCTACCTTTCATGTCTTATTTCCCTCGTACTATTGTTGGCGAGCTACCTGTGACTGAGTGGCCACAGCGTGAGTCTCGGATATCACCCTGTTCTAGTCTGGATTTGTCCGAGGTTTCGGGTGGATAGCCGGTAGGGAATCTTGTCAGATCTGTGCTCCCATATTCAAAAGCGTTGGCTTGATTGAGGTGCTTTATCGAACCTTTTAATTGATTGAGTCGCCCTTGGTTAAGGTATATGTTTGTATGTGCAGTAAAATTGTGAGAAATGTGTTTCTAGATTGGGTAACACTCCTATTTCCTTTCGGCCAATTTCTGTCCCGTTTCATCATGGTGTTAAAGATTGTGTTTCATAACCTCTGCTACCCTCCTATTACTCTTTGCTTGGTGTTGTTTTGGCTCGTTGCTGATGACCAATTATACGCGTACCCTCCATCTGAAAGATCTTGAAGTCTCCAACCGCAGCCTGTACATTCATCTTGTCTTGAGTAATTATTTACTGTAACCCATGTATTTTGATTCTTACCTAGTATCCTATTTCTGGGAGTTTCTCTTAATGGTAATAAAAAAAATAAGGGGTAAACTATATCCAATCCTGCTTCTTGTTTATTTGGGTCTTGCATGGAATGTATAAGTGGCTTTAAAATTGATTTATTGCTAAATTTATTTCTTGTCCTTGGGCATGTACTTAAAGGGTTTAGTCTTGTTAATTGGCTCACTGATTGGTGGTTCTATTCCGTTTTAAATTTAATTTTAGGGAGGTTGTAAGCTTAATTAACTTGTAGTTCTGTGTAACGTTTTTCAACATCCTTTTCCTTGGTCTGGGTCTTGGTTTCGTTATATTATGTATGGACGGGAGTTTCTCTTAGCTTTTCTGTTATTGCAATTACTCTGCACCCTTGAGTTGGTGCTTGTCTGTAAGTTTTTCTTTCTATGTAATGTTGCCTCCTGGTTTCTGTTTGTCAATGGTGACGTTATTGTGTAGCCATCCTGGTAGGATTGGTTGCATGCATTGAAAGGTGTTTTGTGGAGATAACTATCTTGGTTTCCTAGGTTATTATTTTCCTTGTGTATTGAAAATTGTATCCTTGCCTATATATTTTTGTTGGCATGATGCCTTAAATGTAATGTAATTTTGTTTTTGGGTATGGATTGTTTAAATAATTATCGTATTCTGTTCCTGTGCCATACCGTAATCTTAAGTCATGTTAATCTAGTTTAAGGTTAGGTTAAGTATTTTCCGGTTGGACCTTGTGATTGTGTTTTACGCTCACCAATGTTGTTTTCTCTCTCTCCCCTTTCTGGGCGTTTTTCCTTTTTGGGGTTGTCGTTACCATCCAAACCAAAGGGTGGAAACCAAATGAAGGCGTTTCTTATCTAACGCAAGTCCTATAATATTACAAAGTTAACAAACATGTAGTAATTTAAGTCTAGGTATGTGATCTGGTGCAGTTAAGACCTAGAAGGTCTAAAGTTCTGAAAGCAAATAGTTATGAACTTTACCTAAAGGTGTGTATGTACCACAAGGTAGCGTAACCTCCGATCAGATGACGCATACGAACTTGCGGAAGATAATAGTTCGCATTAAAGTTTAGCAAGAAATCTAGAGAATAAGTGTTCCCTGTGATCTGGACCATTAATAATTTGCCTGCGACTTGGGTGTTGCACAGTTTGGTGCATGGAACTTCATTATTATTGAAAGTGGCTAGACATTTGGTGTCGTGTAAGTGAACTGTACTGTTTCTTTAATTTAAATCACATGTGTTTGGGTTCTTAGTGACTGTTGGACTCGTTCTGCTGGTGGTGCATAAACTGAGGTTGGCGATTGGTGGTCATTTTCACATTCGGACTATTCTACCAAAAACTTTGTTTGCTTCAAGACCACCGCCTGATGATGGTAAACATGTGCTGGACATGTCAAGTTTCGGGGAGGGAGACTGTTACCTGCGTAACAGTTTTTCCCCCTTGGGAAATATTTTTGAACTAGCCTAATGGCTGTGGAAAAACTGTGTTCTTAGAAGGGGTTCGCCTCTTCGTTATTTCTTCTTTTCAAAGCTTATAACTGACTGTATGCACGTCCTATCGGTGCCTGACTGTATTCTCCTGCACTCTAGTGGCGTAGGTATGTACTACCTCGCGAGCTACGGTACCACTCAGGCGCTTGCCCTCTGCGCACATGTGATCGTTGGGGCCGGCACTGCGGAATCTCGGGAAGTCGCCATTGCTGTTTGGTGAAAGGAAGAGATGGACGTGTGTGGCTTCTCTCTCCCTAAGGAGATAATTTCACCGAAAATGTTCGAGCCTGGCTAAGGTTACATACGCGGGGCTTTTGCCCTGGGGATTTCTGCAAGTTTTTCTGGTTTATTTTTCCTCGTCTGGAATTTGCATGTTATGTTTTTTTTAGGTAAGTAAGTAGCTTATGCTACCGAAGCTGTCCTCACAACTTTCATCTGGAAGAGACTGTAAGTGTTGTTACAACTAAACCTTTACTGATTTTTGGTGAAAGACCTGAAAATTTTCCTATGTGCAGAAAGTGCGCGCGGCACCATGTAACTGGCGTCATCTAAAAAACTAAGTTTTGCCTTGTGGAATTTTAAATTTTTGGCTTGTTAATTTGAAATTATAGCATGTGTAATTATGTCTGTTAAATTGGGGCTTGCGTACTGTGTGAAAGTAAGTTTTGGATTCTTCAAAAATGTAATTGGGTAACCTAGCGTTTATTTATGACTTTTCTAGGCCTAAAAGTTTTGTGCTAAAAAGCTATTATTTAACCTGAATAATTTAACAAGCGAGTCGCTTCAGGGATGTGGGTGTTACGTGTACAGTATGTCCCGGTTTTCTTTTCTTTTTCTCGCTTCTCTGGTTAATTTTATTTTTATTTAACTTAGTTTCATTCTTCCCTTTTGTGTTTTGGGTTATTTTCTGCGTCAGTTTTCTTGGTCCTTTGTTAGTTTTCGCCTATTGTTGTTTGCGGCCTGTGATTGGCCCCTTCCCTTGACCGATTGTTGGTCGTTGCCATGGGAATGCTAATGTTGTTGATGTTGTTGTGATGGGATTGATGATTTGTATTTGATGTGCCGATGATGAATTCTACCTTCTCCGCGGATTTCCTAGGTCCATTTAATTTTTCTTTGTGATTTTAAATTTACCTTCTGCTCATTTTTCCTCCCGGTGTTTCGGTGATTATTATTATTATTATTTTCATTTCTTGAAAAGTGCACGTAATACCTATCCATCCTTGCAGGGGGTCGTTTGACACATCCTAAAAAGGGGTTTTCAGTATCTATATCAAAAACTGTTTCTGTCAAGGTTGTTTCTCACGGTTGAAAGGATGTTAAAAAAAAACTTTTGTACTGTACCAAGAAAACCTTTGGTTGTAAGAAAACTTGAGTTCATGAGGGGTTTCATAAATCTACATTATCTTGCTAAGTCTTTCAAGAACCTAATAATTATTCTCTTTATAAACGGTCGACCGTAGGGTTTTGATTTGAGTTTAAATATTTTTAAATTTTTAATTTTATTATTTTCCAGCGAGGATATTCCTTCCTATTTGTTTATCACTTAATTATCCTGATTAAATATCTTGTTCCCCAAGGTGTTGGTGTTTTTATTTAAAAGGGGTGATAATTTGATATGACCAGGTGTATTTTATCCGCTCCTTTGGGGGCCCTGTTTTATTTTCTCATGGTAAGTGCCTTTTTTCTTTAATTTGTCTTTGTCTAGCACGTTTCCACGTATCTGAACCGTGCCTCTGGTACACGGTCAGACCCTTGGTGCTGTCACTTGGGGTAATTATGCCTTTTATTGCTCTAAGTGTAACAGGCAGAATGATTTATTTCATCAGTGAGTTGAAACATTATTTCGATCGCCAGGAGGGTGAGATTTTACACTCCCGTGCTAGCGTGAACAAGCCGCCTGCGAACCGGTTTCCCCAACCTACCAAGAGAACGAGGAAGCAGGGTGAAATTCCTGTAAGGTGTCCTTCAGACACATGTGTGTGTGCCACGTGATCGGGCGGGCAGCGTGATTACGATCGATCAATAATTGCAAGGTCGCGTGATGTGAAACTAGGACAGCCAATAAAAATGACAACCTTCACAGGAATGCAACAGATCCACCAATCAGATATAATCAAGAGGCACACCTCCGTCTTAAGACAGTGAATTTATGGTAATTCCAAAGGAAATTTTATAGAGGGTTTTTACTTCTGAACACTTGATTTGAGCGTTACTCTGAATGCAGCTACGGTCGAGACTGAACGTCGTTTGCTTTACTGGGAGACTTTGCATTAGAGAAGGTACTGAGGACTGAATAAACTGCAATTCAGGCATTTGAAAAACTTCTCTACGATTTATTTATGACTGTCATAAGATAAGTGTCCATCTCCAAATTATTAAACATCGCGTGTGTATCCTGGACTATTGCTAAGACTTTTATTAGTTTCAGCTTTTCTACGAGAACTCAGAAGAAGGAAGGTCGTTGGTTCGAGCTCGCTTCAAGATGGCTATCCCTTTCCGAGATGAATCCTACTGTTTCCTGTGCACCTTCATCTCCCCCATGAGTCACTAATTATGTAAGGCGTCGGACATGGGCAAGACTTTGTTCGATGAAAGGTGACGTGACCACGTACTAGGTCATCAGCCAGAATCCAGTTAACACCAGCCACATGAGTATTCTTTAAGAATTCATCTTTCTATCTTTCTGTAAAATGTCTGTAAAACGTAGCCTTACCTTATTCATTTAGATTTTCTATTAGTTTAGCAGTAGTTTGACTTTTCATTCTTCTTTCCTCGGTGGGAGGTAGTTTGTGCTCTGGAATGAATGTGCATTCGGTTCTATTAGTTAGAGATAAGAGTGAATGTCATCGAGAGAGACCTCAACTGTCCTAAAAATTTAAGACGGCAGGAGAAAAAATGTAAATGACCTCTGCGTTAATCTTGAATGATTTCGAAATAGTTTGAAAATTAATTGAGACAGATTAGGACAGTGTTCTAGTATTTTTCCAAGTGTCAAATTTCATTCTACGATTATACGACATTTCTGTGGACTTTAGTTCGTTTAGAGTCATCTGAATAATTTCGTACAATAGCTTTGCAAGTGTGATAAGGCACGGTCAATAAATATAATAATAATAATGAGTAAAAATAATTAAACCTAATTACGGGCTAAAATTTGAATAAAGTCATGGGTTTAATGTTGGTTTGTTCTTGGAAAGAATTATCGTGTGCTCACTTTATGTAAAGTAGGCCTGGAACATGGCATCCTCCGGACGGAGTAATGATGAATTATACGTATATTTTACTGTGCTATTAATTTGATTATGACTTGCAGATGGACATTATATTTTGTGTGATAATTTATGCATCCATTAGAGTCATGTTTGGAAGAAATGTGTCACTGGACATGATTTCTTCGAGCTTGAGTGCAGATTAATCGAGAGCCACGATATAGTAGGAGAATAAGAATAAATGCCGCAACTCATGTACCGTAAGCGCGTATTCTAATATTTTGACCTGTGCTGTAGGTATTTTACTTGCTTATTTTGAATGATTTCTGTTTAAAGGATTCCCTTGAACATCGTTGTACAATTAATTTCTGCATAAAAGTGATAACCTCAACTCTATCACGTCCTAGATCGATACCTGGAATATACATGATATTGTCACCTAGAGAATGATTTCCCTAATTTGGAATAAATCCAAAATTTAATAATAATGGGTTAGTGTTCGTGTAAATAATATTGTAATACTGTCGTGTACCTATGTGTGAATGTGTGATGTGGGATTTGATTATATTCTGTGTTTTGTGAATTTTCTTGAATGGTTTTATGATGATGTTCTCCACTGCGCACGTCAAATTTTGACCGATTTACGTTATTTTCGCGTGTCCGTGATTTGATGAATTATGAATCTTTAGAAGATTTTATTATAATTTAAGGTAAATTAGGATCTATTTCACTAAAATAAATTGAATAAGAGAAGGCAACGTCCGTGGATTGATGTCACGAGGCTGAATTTTTAGTTATTGTACAGTCACGTATTGCATAATTACGAGTAACGTTTAGGTTGATATGAGATCAAATGAGAATTAATAAGAATTAATATTTTAATTTAAGCAATTTAATTATCATTATTGGAGAGAGTGATACCAGATAGTATTTTGATTTTCAATCCAGTTTATAGTAAATTAATGATCCCTATTATTATTATTACAGACAAGAACATTCGTTGAGCTTTAATTTGATCAAGATTCCTTATAGACGATAGCACGAGGAGAAGAGATTTTCAAGAATTAGTCCCAGATTTTGTAAATTTAATTGTTTATTGGAAGAGTGATAGTTTTTAATAAATGTATAAACCTATTTTAGCTTCATTTCTTTTGTCGCTAGTCCTTCATCTATTCCTGCCTTTAAAATTTTCTGCACAGCCGATAAGCGAATGGTCTACCTCTGAGACTCTCGCTCACCGGCGAGCTGAGCCCGGCATGATGGGGGCAGGTTTTGATTTGGCGGCCAACGTGGTTAGGCCCGATTTATTGGCTGTACCAATAAAAGGACTCGATCTTGTAGTCCAGAATTTGGACTAAAACAAGATGCGGCGACAAATAAAAAAATTTCCAGGTTATTATTGAGACATTTATTAGCCCAAAATTTTGTGGCGAACTACACTCATGTTAACGTTTAGGAAGGGCCTTGTTGTTTAATTATAAACAAAATCAGGATGATAGTTGTCAAAATTTTTTTAAGCGGCTATTTTCCGCATAATTTGGACTTAGGCTGTAGGATTGTATTTTGCGACGTTAATCTTCTCTGAAGGCTGTGACTTCAATCCACGTGTGACTGATGAATTGGATTCTGGTACGTGGCCATGGAACTTAGTCCTCCCATGTCTGAATTGCCGTTTATTTCAAAGGAAAATAAGTACCGTAACGATGGAGGATTTACGCAGACTCCTAGACGGAGTAGTGTCAGACTTACAAAATAATTTAAAACGGGAAATGAATGAGAACCAAACTAAATTAGAGCAAAAACTTAGTGAAAATATTGAATTATTAGAGCAAAAACCTAGTGAAAATAGTATGTCGTTAGAGCCAAAACTTAGTGAAAATAGTGAGTTATTAAAACAGGAACTTAAGGATGAACTTACCGAAAATCAGAATAAGTTAAAACAGGAACTTAAGGATGAACTTACCGAAAATCAGAACAAGTTAAAACGGGAACTCAAAGACACTATTGAGGAAATTCAAATCAAGACCGAAGAAAATATTGAAAAGTTGCACATGGACGTTAAATTATTTAACGGGAAGTTAGCTTCAGTTCAAAGTGAATTGGTATCCGTGAAGCAAAATTTTTTAATTTAAAGGGAGAAATCCAGGCCGGAATCGATAACTCCATGTCAGCTATGTCCAAAGAATTTAGTAGAGGCTAGCTAAAGTACAAACTGGAATATTGCACGGATTAGGCAAGTATAAGGACGAGGTGCAAGATAAATTTCAAGCAATTGAGGAGAAAATCGATGATAATGCCCAGGACTTAACAGCAACCAAAGCCGCGTGGGCTACAAAATTCACAAAAAATTTTTGAAACCATGCAACAAGTAGAAAAGGGCGTTATTGCTGAAATAAAGGTAGCCCAAGTCACAAACTCAGTGCGACTTGAATATTTTTACGAAGCGATTGAGGAGACACAACAGAGTTTAAAAACTATGAAAACCTCAATAGATAAAGAAATAGGAGAGGTCAAAGCTAGTTCGGAATCATATAAACAAGAACTACAGAATGGAATCCAGGAACTCACTAAAGAGTTACAGTTGCTTAAGTTGCAGGGCGAAAGCCATAATATTGCGACCAACACTTTGTTAGAGAGGCAAGGTAAATTAGAGAAGAAGGTGTCCGGAGAAATCCTATCTTCAGCTCCGAAGCATGACGACCGAATGACTACCAATAACCATGTAAATGTCACCAATCCAGCTCCAGGATATAATAGCGGAGGAGAAAGTCAGGTCAAACGCAGATAGTAAACATAATTCGAATGCAAGAAGACCATCCAAAAAAAATTAATAACGTGAAAGGGGTAACTCCCAGGAGCTTCATTAATGAACTACAGGAATATTTTCGTGACAATAAGATCCCTGAAGAGCGCCAACTGCGAGTGACGGAAGGATATCTGGAGAATTCTGTATTGACGTGGTTTACAGCATTCCGATATTCGTTCGACGATTTTGAAGGATTCAAGAGGGCTTTCTTAGAAAAATATTGGAACACAGACATTCAACATAACCTCAAGACAGAGTTGTATGCTAAGAGGTATGCTCTATCCACACCAACACGATTTTCTGATTTTTTCTCCAGCCAGCTACGTAAATTACGGGAGCTAGACACGCCTCCAACGGAAGGTGAGTTAATAAAAGTTATTACCAGGCAACTTGCAGCAGAGACGCAACGAATTATGATCGCTTCAAATGTACAAACAGCAATTCAAGCTGAGGCCATATTACGACAACTTGACATGACATCTAAAGAACCACGGTCAAGAACAACAAGTGTTCCAAGCCAATGTCACCAGACCTGAAGAAAGGAACATTGTTAACCAAGGGAGAAATTGGGGTAGAAATGTTGAAGGAAGACCACCCAGAGACCGATCTCCGAGACCAGGACGCCGAGATGAGGAAGAATGGAATTATTCCAGACGTAATGTCCGAAGAAGACCATACGAGAACAACCGGGACAGATGGAGAAGAGAGCCAGAGAATAGAAGACCTGAGAGACGGAAGAGAATCTGGAGGGAGGAAGATAGAGAGAAGTATCTGCGTGAACTCCAGCAGTCCAGCCAAGAGCGTAAGAAAAGGCATCGGGCTATACATGATCAGGACGTTAACCCTGATATCGTTGGAGCGGAGAGCTTGGAGTACCAGAGAACAAAGCAAAGGGAAGATAAAGGACATCCTGAAGATGATGGGTACAATCAAGGTGCCATAAAAAAACCCTGAATTAGAAGGAGATAGTCTCGACACTAACCCTTATATTAATGGTGAAACGCAGGAATGGAGTGTTGTTCAGATAGATTCCTGGATGACAAGATCATATGACCTACTGGAAGAAAATCAGGAGTCGAACACAAACTACCTAAAAACACTACCTATAATTTTGGCTAGGGTATGTGGCATAAGAGTGAAATGTTTAGTTGATACTGGATCTACAATTAATGTCATCTCAACTTCTTTCCTAAATGATTTAAAGGACAGACATGATATCCCGATTATACCAGTATCTCACATTAAAATAAAAGGAATTATCCCGGATAAGACTGTGGCATGCAAACTACAGACACGGTTGGACGTTGAAATCGGAAATACTAAATTTCAGAACGTATTCTTGGCTATGTCAAATATAAAATTTAACATCATTCTAGGAGTTGACTTTTTGACATCTTACCATGCCAATATTGATCTAAATTTCAACCTGATTCTTTTTCGATTGGATGAAACATTTGAAACGGCCATGGATAATCCAGCCGATATAGCTGATCAGAGTGTGTTTCTCATTAATAACGCCTCGACATCGTGGGAATCCGAAGACCAGGAGGCCACAGAAGAGGTAAACCAGGCCCTGAATAATATCATAGAAGAGGGCGATGATGCAACACACCCGTATGACCTCATAAACTCTAAGGTTAACCAAGCTTTAGGAATGGAAGAAGAGAGAGGCCGACTCCGAGAGTTATTGTTAAAGTATAAATAACTGTTTGATGATAAACCAGGCCAGATCCCTGACTTTAAATATTCTCTGTTAGCCACAGATTGGACTCCGTTTAAAAGGAAGCCTTATCCGATCCCTGAGAAATTTCACTCTCGTGTAGGAAAAATTATTGCAGAAATGGAGAGAGACGGGATATAAGTGAGGATCCAACCTACCGCCGTGCCTCAACCCAAGTAAATTTACAAGATGAGATCTGTGAAGAATGCCGTGAGATGCAAGGAAAGGTAATGGATCAAGTTCGACTGCTTGGTGCTGCACTTGAAGCAGATAACGCGAGGCTTCGTGCCGGAACGGAACCCTAGATCAAGGTTAAAACTGAGTGACACATGATTACCACTTAAATATTCAGGGAACATGTTAATTGGAGATTTCCTGTAATAATGATTCCATCTTCTGATCAAATCATTATTTAACCAAGGGAGAATATGTTCCCTACAAAAGTGGAAATAATTTATTAAGGGAGAATGATTTATTTCATCAGTGAGTTGAAACATTATTTCGATCGCCAGGAGGGTGATATTTTACACTCCCGTGCTAGCGTGAACAAGCCGCCTGCGAACCGGTTTCCCCGACCTACCAAGAGAACGAGGAAGCAGGGTGAAATTCCTGTTAGGTGTCCTTCAGACACATGTGTGTGTGCCACGTGATCGGGTGGGCAGCGTGATTACAATCGATCAATAATTGCAAGGTCGTGTGACGTGAAACTAGGGCAGCCAATAAAAATGACAACCTTCACAGGAATGCAACAGATCCACCAATCAGATATAATCAAGAGGCACACCTCCGTCTTAAGACAGTGAATTTATGGTAATTCCAAAGGAAATTTTATAGAGGGTTTTTACTTCTGAACACTTGATTTGAGCGTTACTCTGAATGCAGCTACGGTCGAGACTGGACGTCGTTTGCTTTACTGGGAGATTTTGCATTAGAGAATGCACTGAGGACTGAATAAACTGCAATTCAGGCATTTGAAAAACTTCTCTACGATTTATTTATGACTGTCATAAGATAAGTGTCCATCTCCAAATTATTAAACATCGCGTGTGTATCCTGGACTATTGCTAAGACTTTTATTAGTTTCAGCTTTTCTACGAGAACTCAGAAGAAAGAAGGTCGTTGGTTCGAGCTCGCTTCAAGATGGCTATCCCTTTCCGAGATGAATCCTACTGTTTCCTGTGCACCTTCATCTCCTCCATGAGTCACTAATTATGTAAGGCGCCGACATGGGCAAGACTTTGTTCGATGGAAGGTGACGTGACCACGTACTAGGTCATCAGCCAGAATCCAGTTAACACCAGCCACATGAGTATTCTTTAAGAATTCATTTTTCTATCTTTCTGTAATATGTCTGTAAAACGAGACCTTACCTTATTCATTTAGATTTTCTATTAGTTTAGCAGTAGTTTGACTTTTCATTCTTCTTTCCTCGGTGGGAGGTAGTTTGTGCTCTGGAATGAATGTGTATTCGGTTCTATTAGTTAGAGATAAGAGTGAATGTCATCGAGAGAGACCTCAACTGTCCTAAAAATTTAAGACGGCAGGAGAAATAAAAGTAAATGACCTCTGCGTTAATCTTGAATGATTTCGAAATAGTTTGAAAATTAATTGAGACAGATTAGGACAGTGTTCTAGTATTTTTCTAAGTGTCAAATTTCATTCTACGATTATACGACATTTCTGTGGACTTTAGTTCGTTTAGAGTCATCTGAATAATTTCGTACAATAGCTTTGCAAGTGTGATAAGGCACGGTCAATAAATATAATAATAATAATGAGTAAAAATAATTAAACCTAATTACGGGCTAAAATTTGAATAAAGTCATGGGTTTAATGTTGGTTTGTTCTTGGAAAGAATTATCGTGTGCTCACTTTATGTAAAGTAGGCCTGGAACATGGCATCCTCCGGACGGAGTAATGATGAATTATACGTATATTTTACTGTGCTATTAATTTGATTATGACTTGCAGATGGACATTATATTTTGTGTGATAATTTATGCATCCATTAGAGTCATGTTTGGAAGAAATGTGTCACTGGACATGATTTCTTCGAGCTTGAGTGCAGATTAATCGAGAGCCACGATATAGTAGGAGAATAAGAATAAATGCCGCAACTCATGTACCGTAAGCGCGTATTCTAATATTTTGACCTGTGCTGTAGGTATTTTACTTGCTTATTTTGAATGATTTCTGTTTAAAGGATTCCCTTGAACATCGTTGTATAATTAATTTCTGCATAAAAGTGATAACCTCAACTCTATCACATCCTAGATCGATACCTGGAATATACATGATATTGTCATCTAGAGAATGATTTCCCTAATTTGGAATAAATCCAAAATTGAATAATAATGGGTTAGTGTTCGTGTAAATAATATTGTAATACTGTCGTGTACCTATGTGTGAATGTGTGATGTGGGATTTGATTATATTCTGTGTTTTGTGAATTTTCTTGAATGGTTTTATGATGATGTTCTCCACTGCGCACGTCAAATTTTGACCGATTTACGTTATTTTCGCGTGTCCGTGATTTGATGAATTATGAATTTTTAGAAGATTTTATTATAATTTAAGGTAGATTGGGATCTAATTCACTAAAATAAATTGAATAAGAGAAGGCAACGTCCGTGGATTGATGTCACGAGGCTGAATTTTTAGTTATTGTACAGTCACTTATTGCATAATAACGAGTAACGTTTAGGTTGATATGAGATCAAAGAAGAATTAATTGTGAGAAGTTCAGTCACTTAATAATTATAAAAATGAATTGATTCATGAAAGGAAGGTCTAAGGAAGACTTATTAATCACAATTTCTTGCATTAAACATTTTTCAATAATTTTAATAAGGGAAAGAAAATGATCATTTTCTTGTAGAATTAAGTGAGATCCAGAAGGAATATTTTAATTTAAGCAATTTAATTATAATTATTGGAGAGAGTGATACCAGGTAGTATTTTGATTTTCAATCCAGTTTATAGTAAATTAATGATCCCTATTATTATTATTACAGACAAGAACACTCGTTGAGCTTTAATTTGATCAAGATTCCTTATAGACGATAGCACGAGGAGAAGAGATTTTCAAGAATTAGTCCCAGATTTTGTAAATTTAATTGTTTATTGGAAGAGTGATAGTTTTTAATAAATGTATAAACCAATTTTAGCTTCTTTTCTTTTGTCGCTAGTCCTTCATCTATTCCTGCCTTTAAAATTTTCTGCACAGCCGATAAGCGAATGGTCTACCTCTGAGACACTCGCTCACCGGCGAGCTGAGTCCGGCATGATGGGGGCAGTACCTATGGTTCCCCTCCAGGCTAATTCCTCGATTCAACAATCAACCTTGCCCTCTTTGAATTTACCTTTTTCTATCATCCCTCATCCATTAAATATTATGTTGGTAAATATTCCTTGTTATTCGGTAAATTCCGCTGATGATGAAGTCGCATTCTTCGGATTTTTTGTTGAAGTTCAACATCATGTCCTAGTGTTCGGACTAACTCACGTTCAAATATTATAAATTCTTTATCCACATACTACAGGAGTGCTTTCCGATAAAATAATTAATGCTATTTCTGAACAGTTGTCACTTCAGCAGTTTCACGCCCATTTGCTCACCTACCCATTTTATTCCGGCTAGGGCTCTCAACTCTTTAGTGCTGAGATTTTACTTCAGGGTTCAACGCTCGGATGAGCCTTTAACTGAATTTATTTCTGATGTCATATTTTACGCCAGGGTGTTTGCGTTATATTATACTGAGAAGGAGATCATTCTTACGATCGTAGAGGGCATTTTCCAATGATACCGCTCATAGTTGGAAGCGATGGGGGTATCTGCTGAAGGTGTTCGCCACGCGGACTCGCTTCGTGTTACAAGTTTGCCCCGTGTTGATCCTAATGTGAGAAAGTGTTATAGCTGTGGTCCCCCGATCATTTGCGCAGGGTTTTAGTGCGAGTTCTAGGGTAGAGGTTCCGTCTAGAACTATGTTTTCGGTGCGGTCATGTCGTGGCTCCAAATATTACCTGACTGCAGCGAGAGGTAGTTGAGCCCAATGGTGTTAAATTATCTTCCCCTGTTGACCAAAATAAATCTTTTTCTTTCCGTGAATCTTCTCCCATCTGTCCTGTGGGCTGTTCAGGGATATCCATGGCAGTTAAGGGTTTGATTCCCTTGGTTGAGGAGGAAATAAATAATGAGCCACTCTTCGCCCTTCTTGATGCTGGCAGTGTAGTGTCATTTATTAGTGAAAGATGGTTTGCCTTGCATAAATCCGCCTGAAAACTTCCCTATTTGTCTCCGGTTTCGCTTTCCTTTGTTTCAGCTAATTTTTCCAGAATCGCGGTTTGGGTGTGGTAAAGTGCAAAATCCGTGATCCAATTTCACTTGGAAATTTCCTTTGTACGTAGCGAGTAAGTTACCGCATTCTGCTACTCTCGGTTCGAATTTTTCGTTCATTCTAGATTGGTTTTGGATATACAGGTACGCTCCTACTGGTTCAAGTTTTGTCAAACTACTAAAATCCCTTTACATATTCATAGTTCTGCTTCAGTGTTGTTGGCATCACCGCATCAGGACGAAGTGGTGTCGCATCTTAGCCATTTGACTGAGGACCAGGCGCAGTGTACTGGGGAGTTGTGCGAGACATACCCGGATGTGTTTACTGAGAATTTGGGGATGTCGATTATCTTAGAGTATAAGATAGAGGTTACGGATTCGGTTTCCATCAGGTTTCCACCTTACCGCTTATCTCTTCCTGAAATGCAGGCGTTAATGGAGAACATTAACAAAATGCTTGAGGAAGAGTTAATCCCACCCTCTACCTCGGCTTTCTCTTCCCCAGGGAGGTTATAGGCCTGTGCTGGTTTACAGGGCTCTCAATCGTAAGGTGGTCCTGCAGTCGGTTCCGCTCCCGGATTTACGTACGTGTTTCTCATGGTTTAAGAGTGCTAGGTACTTCATCGTGTTAGATCTCAATCATACATATTACCAGATTCTGCTCGCGGAAGTCTTGTCATCTAACGGCCTTTGCGACGGACTGGAACCTTTATGAACTTTGCCGCCTTCCCTTCGTCATTTACGTGGGCGCTGCCGACCTTACTAGTCTCCTTGATCTGCTGTTCTCTGATATTAAGTTTAACTATTTCTATCACTATCTTGATGACGTGGTCAACTATTCTAAGACGTTCGAACATCATCTCCAGCACCTCAATGAAGTATTGTCACGTCTTAGTAAAGCCGGGTTGGCCGTAAAACTATCTAAGGTGTCATTTGCCAAGCTCATAATGTCCTTGTAGGGCATATTGTGCCTTCAAGTGGCGTCTCGGTCAATCAGTCCCGGACTCAGGCCATTCGGGATTTTCCTCCTCCGCAGGACGTTAAAAGTGTTGCCCGCTTTGTCAGAATGGTTAAATTCTTCCGAAAATTTGTTCCTAACATTGCCAGGCGCGCGGCGCCTCTTTACGCACTCCGGCGCAAGGAAGTAAGGATTCAGTGGGGGCTTCTCAGCAGACTGCTTTCGACGGCCATCCCGGATTTCACAAAGACATTTATTGTTCAAACCGACGCTTCTTCGTCAGCCTTCGCAGCCGTCTTGCTCCAGGATTCTGAGTTGGGGAGACGCCCTAATGCTTATGCTTCGCACGCTCTTACCCGTTTTGTGGTCTTTTCCACCCTCAAAACCATGTGCAGAGATCTGTACCCTTTATTTACAATCCCATTTATGTGATTACCCCAATGAAGATCTTTCCATATATAAACACCTAGATACTTACAATGATCCCAAAAAGGAACTTTCAACCCATCAAAGCAATAATTAAAACTGAGAGGACTCTTCCTATTTGTGAAACTCACAACCTGACTTTTAACCCCGTTTATCATCATACCATTGTCCACCGTCCATCTTACAACACTACAGAAGTCACCCTGCAGCCGCTCACAATCTTGTAACTTATTTATTACTCTGTACAGAATAACATCATCTGCAAACAGCCTTATCACTGATTCCACTTCTTTACACATATCATTGATACATATAAGATAAGATAAGATAAGATAAGATAACTCTTTATTGCCACCCTAGTTTGCACCAACGGTTACAGGCAATAAAGAACATAAAATACACATGAACCCAAAAAAACCAAACAAAACAATATAAACCAAACAAAACAATATAAACTAACATACTATTATATATAATGTAAAGCTCTAACTATATACACTAAAATTATTAACTATGAACCCAAAAAACCACACAAAATAATATAAACCAAACAAAACAATTTACTACCTACTCTACTTATTTAGTGGTGTCCGTGCCGGCGGAATCCAGCCTATCACTGCACCAACTTGTCTAAAACTATTGAGATGACTCTGGTATGCGAGGAACACCTCCGCATGTTAGGGTATCCCCTACCTTAATTCTAATGTACTAACCCATATCTACTCTCTACAGCTAACTAAACATAAAGAAAAAGAAACTTTGGCTGCACGCGACATTCCCTGTGAGGAGAGACCCATCCCACCCAGCACCGCTATCAGCCACTCCTCCCGGGTTAGATATTACCCCCACCTATAACTCGTACTTCTCTCCTCATTTTACGTGGCGAATCGTAGAGGCGGTTGCCGGTCCATCATACGATCCGTCACGCATTTATCTACTGCTCCGCCTATAATCGTGTCGTCTTACTTCATTCCTGCCACCATCTTGATCATTCATACATATAACAAAACATAAAGGTCCATTAATACTGCCTTGAGGAATTCCCCACTTAATTATTACAGGATCAGATAAAGCTTGGCCTACTCTAATTCTCTGAGTTCCATTTTCTAGAAATGTAGCCACCCATTAAGTCACTCTTTTTTCTAGTCCAATTGCACTCATTTTTGCCAGTAGTCTCGCAAGATCTACCCTATCAAATGCTTTAGACAGGTCAATCGCAATACAGTCCATTTGGCCTCCTGAATCCAGGATATCTGATATATCTTGCTGAAATCCTACAAGCTGAGCTTCAGTCGAACAACCTTTCCAAAACCCGTACTGCCTTCTGTCAAACCAGTTATTAATTTCGCAAACATGTCTAATATAATCAGAAAGAATGCTTTCCCAAAGCTTACATACAATGCATATCAAACCGACTGCCTGTAATTTTCAGCTTTATGTCTATCACCTTTTCCTTTATACACAGGGGCTACTATAGCAACTCTCCTTTCATTTGGTATAGCTCCTTCAACCAAACACTAATCAAATAAGTATTTCAGATATGGTACTATAGTATATCCCCAGAAATCTTATCAATTCCAGCTGCTTTTCAAGTTTTCAAATGCTGTATCTTACTGTAAATGTCATTGTTATCATAGGTAAATTTTAATGCTTCTTTAATGTTGTTCACATCCCCTATCTGGACATTATCCTTGTAAACAACAATATTTACATACTGCTGACTGAACACTTCTGCCTTTTGAAGATCCCCGCATACACACTCCCCTTGTTCATAATGATTCCTGGAATGTCCTTCTTTGAACCTGTTTCTGCCTGAAAGTACCTATACATACCCTTGCATTTTTCACTAAAATTTGTATGACTACCAATTATGCTTGCCATCATGTTATCCATAGCTGACTTATTTGCTAGATTCAATTTCCTAGTAAGTTCCTTTAATTTCTCCTTACTTCCGTAACCATTTCTAACTCTATTTCTTTCCAGTCTGCACCTCCTTTCCAGTCTCTTTAATTCTCTGTTATAATATAGTGGATCCTTACCATTCCCTACCACCCTTAAAGGTACAAACCTGTTTTCACATTCCTCAACAATTGCTTTAAACCCATCCCAGAGTCGGTTCAAATTTTTATTTGCCGTTTTCCACCGATATTAGTTACTTTTTAAAAACTCCCTCATGCCCGTTTTATCAGCCATATGGTACTGCCTAATATTCCTAATTTTAATACCTTCTTTTCTTGTTAGGGGTTGTAGAATTTAAAAAAATAGAGCACGACTAAGTAGTATTGTAGTGTAGTCGTATATTAATTACCTTATTGTTGTGTACTATCCCAGACAATGTATCCCGTCGTTCATTTATTTTTTGCAAATAAGTTATTATATTTTTAATTTATTTTTTTTCCCCGTAAAGAATGGCTAAGGAGCGCGAGTGTACTTATTGTTGGTGTGGTGAGGCATTGGGGGGTATGAGGGAGGAGTTTGAAAGTTTGAGGGAGATAATTAGGATTCTCACAGAAGACAGGAAGGAAGATAGGACTCCCTCAAACAATGTACAGGTTACAGTAGGTGTACAAGAGGGAGGGGAAGGAAAGGGAGGAGTTGTAGAAGACAGGTGGTCTAATGTTCTAAGGGGAAGGAGATTGCAGGTTAAGGACTCTATTCAGGATCAGAATTAAGGGCAGGTGTCTGTGCGAAATCGGTACGAGTCACTCCAGGTAGAACAACAGAGGAAAGATGAGGGACAGGGAACTGTTGCTGAGATGCGTGGAAGTAGGAGGAAGGGAAAAGGTAGGAAAGGGAAATGTAGAGTAGAGGATAGGAAAAGACAGGTTGAACAGGGTCATGGGAAGGAGAAAAGGGAGGAGGAAGTAGCATCTGCAGCAGTGAGAGAAGATAGGGCTGACCAGGAGGGGAGGGGGTCAGATGAGGTGGGGAGGGTTGAGGCTCTGGTCATGGGGGATTCCATCGTTAGACACGTGGGGAAAGTGTGTGGAGGAAGAGGAACCAGGGTAGAATGTTATCCAGGAATTAGGTTGAGGCAGATGTTGAGGAAAGTATAAGAGAGGGAGGAGGGGAAGGAGAAGTTGGTAGTGTTTCACGTTGGTACCAACAACGTAAGGCAAGCTGATATAAGTACCAACATAGTTGGAGATGTGTGGGATCTGCTAAATGCAGCACGGGTGAAGTTTAAGAAAGCGGAGACTGTTATTAGTGGAATAATGTGTAGGAGGGACACTGACTGGAGGGTGATTGAGGATTTAAATGAGACTATGGAGTGAGTATGTGGGAAACTGGGAGTGAAATTTCTGGATCCTAATGGGTGGGTAGGAGATAGGGATCTGCGCTCAGATGGCCTTCATTTAAACCGCAGTGGTACATATAAGTTAGGAAATTTGTTTGGAAGGGTAATAGGGAGGTACATTCAGGGAAACGGGATGGCCTAGGGAGCGGTGATAAGGGAACAGGGAACTGGAAATCAAGTAGGGATGACATAAAATTGTTAGTGTTGAACTGTAGAAGTATTGTAAAGAAAGGAATAGAATTAAGTAATTTAATAGATATATATTTACCAGATATTGTAATAGGAGTTGAATCATGGCTGAGAAATGATATAATGGATGCAGAAATTTTCTCACGGCACTGGAGTGTGCATCGTAGAGATAGGATAGGAATGGTGGGAGGGGGAGTGTTCATTCTGGTGAAAGAAGAATTTGTAAGCTACGAAAAAGTTAAAGATGAGACACATGAAATTCTAGGTGTAAGGCTCATTTCTAAAGATAATAGGCAGCTTGATATATTTGGAGTGTACAGATCGGGAAAGGGTAGCACTGACGCGGTTTCAGAATTAATTGATAGGATAGTCAGCTATGTTGGAAACGACATGGAAAGAAATGTGATTGTAGCGGGAGATCTGAATTTGCCAGATGTCAATTGGGAAGGAAATGGGAACGACAGGAAGCATGACCAACAAATGGCAAATATGTTAATATGGGAAGGACAGCTGATTCATAAAGTGATGGAACCAACAAGAGGGAAAATATCCTGGATGTGGTGCTGATAAAACCAGATGAGCTCAATAGGGAAACTGAAGTAATAGATGGTATTAGTGATCATGAAGCTGTTTTTGTGGTAGTTAAAAGTAAATGTGATAGAAAGGAAGGTCTTAAATGTAGGACTGTTAGGCAGTACCATATGGCTGATAAAGCAGGCATGAGGCAGTTTCTAAAAAGTAATTATGATCGCTGGAAAACGGTAAATAAAAATGTAAACAGACTCTGGAATGGGTTTAAAGAAATTGTTGAGGAATGCGAAAACAGGTTTGTACCTTTAAGGGTGGTAAGGTATTGTAAAGACCCACCTTATTATAATAGAGAAATAAAGAGACTAAGAAGGAGGTGCAGGCTGCAAAGAAATAGAGTTAGAAATGGCTGTGGAAGTAAGGAGAAATTAAAGGAACTTACTAGAAAATTGAATCTAGCAAAGAGGGCAGCAAAGGATAACATGACGGCAAGCATAATTGGCAGTCATACAAATTTCAGTGAAAAATGGAAGGGTATGTATAGGTATTTTAAAGCAGAAACAGGTTCCAAGAAGGACATTCCAGGAATAATTATTGAACAAGGGGAGTGTGTATGTGAAGATCTTCAAAAGGCAGCAGTATTCAGACAACAGTATGTAAAGATTGTTGGTTTCAAGGAGAATGTCGAGATAGAGGAGGAGACTAAGGCCAAAGAAGTAATAAAATTTACATATGATAACAATGACATTTACAGTAAGATACAAAAGTTGAAAACTAGAAAAGCGGCTGGAATTGATCAGATTTCTGGGGATATACTAAAGACAATGGGTTGGAATATAGTACCATATCTGAAGTACTTATTTGATTAACGTTTGGTCGGAGGAGCTATACCAGATGAATGGAGAGTTGCTATAGTAGCCTCTGTGTATAAAGGAAAGGGTGATAGACATAAAGCTGAAAATTACAGGCCAGTAAGTTTGACATGCATTGTATGTAAGCTTTGGGAAGGCATTCTTTCTGATTATATTAGACATGTTTGTAAAATTAATAACTGGTTCGATAGAAGGCAGTTCGGTTTTAGGAAGGGTTATTCCACTGAAGCTCAACTTGTAGGATTCCAGCAAGATATAGCAGATATCTTGGATTCTGGAGGTCAAATGGATTGTATCGCGATTGACCTGTCTAAAGCATTTGATAGGGTGGATCATGGGAGACTACTGGCAAAAATGAGTGCAATTGGACTAGACAAAAGAGTGACTGAATGGGTTGCTATATTTCTAGAAAATAGATCTCAGAGAGTTAGAGTAGGTGAAGATTTGTCTGAACCTGTAATAGTTGAGAGGGGAGTTCCTCAGGGCAGTGTTATCGGACCTTTATGTTTTCTTATATATATAAATGATATTAGTAAAGGAGTGGAATCGGAGGTAAGGCTGTTTGCGGATGATGTCATTCTCTATAGAGTGATAAATAAGTTACAAGATTGTGAGCAACTGCAACGTGACGTCGAAAATGTTGTGAGATGGACAGCAGGCAATGGTATGTTGATAAACGGTGTTAAAAGTCAGGTTGTGTGTTTCACAAATAGGAAAAGCCCCTCAGTTTTAATTACTGCGTTGATGGAGTGAAAGTTCCTTTTGGGGATCATTGTAAGTATCTATGTGTTAATATAAGGAAAGATCTTCATTGGGGTAATCACATAAATGGGATTGTAAATAAAGGGTACAGATCTCTGCACATGGTTATGAGGGTGTTTAGGGGTTGTAGTAAGGATGTAAAGGAGAGAGGCATATAAGGCTATGGTAAGACCCCAACTAGAGTATGGTTCCAGTGTATGGGACCCTCACCAGGATTACCTGATTCAAGAACTTGAAAAAATCCAAAGAAAAGCAGCTCGATTTGTTCTGAGTGATTTCCGACAAAAGAGTAGCGTTACAAAAATGTTGCAATGTTTGGGTTGGGAAGATTTGAGAGAAAGAAGAAGAGCTGCTCGACTAAGTGGTATGTTCCGATCTGTCAGCGGAGAGGTAGCGTGGAATGACATTAGTAGACGAATAAGTTTGAAAGGCGTTTATAAAAGTAGGAAAGATCACAATATGAAGATAAAGTTGGAATTCAAGAGGAGAAACTGGGGCAAATATTTATTTATAGTAAGGGGAGTTAGGGATTGGAATAACTTACCAAGGGAGATGTTCAATAAATTTCCAATTTATTTGAAATCATTTCGGAAAAGGCTAGAAAAGCAACAGATAGGGAATCTGCCACCTGGGCGACTGCCCTAAATGCAGATCAGTATTGATTGATTGATTGATTGATTGATTGATTGATTGATTGATTGATTGATTGATTGATTGATTGATTGATTGATTGATTGATTGATTGATTGATTGATTTCACATTTATTTTTAACTACGACAAAAACAGCTTCGTGATCATTAATACCATCCATTACTTCGGTTTCTCTATAGAACTCATCTGGTTTCATCAGCATCACATCCAAAATATTCTTCCCTCTAGTTGGTTCCATCACTTTCTGAATCAGGTGCCCTTCCCATATTAACTAATCTGCCATTTGTTGGTCAGGCTTCCTGTTGTTCGCATTACCGTCCTAATTGACATTTGGTAAATTGAGATCACCTGCTACAACTACATTCCTTTCCACATCATTTCCAACATAGCTGATTATCTTATTAAATAATTCCGAATCCGCATCAGTGCTACCCTTTCCCGATCTGTACACTCCAACGACATCAATTTGCCTATTATCCTTAGAGAAGAGTCTTACACCCGGAATTTCATGTTTTTCACCCCTAAATTTTTCGTAGCTTACAAATTCCTCTTTAACCAGAACGAATACACCCCCTCCTACCATTCCTATCGTATCTCTACGATACACACTCCAGTTCCGTGAGAATAGCTCTGCATCCATTATATCATTTCTCAGCCATGATTCAACTCCTGTTACAATATCTGGTAAGTATATATCTATTATATTACTTAACTGGATTCCTTTGTTTACAATGCTTCTACAGTTGAGCACTAACATTTTATGTCATCCCTACTTGATTTCCAGTTCCCTGTTCGCTTAACACCGCTCCCTAGGCCACCACGTTCCTCTGAATGTACCTGCCTATAACCCTTAAACAAGTTTCCTGACTTATATGTACCACTGCGGTTTAATTGAAAACAGAGATAATCATGAATTTAAGGGTTTTTTTTGTCGTTCAGTCCATAACAACACCAAGCCAAGAGAAAATCGCTGAACAAAATTTAATGAAAATGGCTCAATCATTCAATCAATACTGATCTGCATTTAGGGCAGTCGCCCAGGTGGCAGATTCCCTATCTGTTGCTTTCCTAGCCTTTTCCTAAATGATTTCAAAGAAATTGGAAATTTATTGAACATCTCGCTTGGTAATATATTCCAATCCCTAACTCCATTTCCTATAAATAAATATTTGCCCCAGTTTGTCCTCTTGAATTCCAACTATATCTTACTATACTATACTATACTATACTATACTATACTATACCCCAACCCATTGTCTGTAGTATATCCCCAGAAATCTGATCAATTCCACCCGCCTTTCTAGTTTTCAACTTTTGTATCTTATTGTAAGTGTCATTCTTATCATATGTAACTTATATTACTTCTTTGGCCTTAGTCTCCTCCTCTATCTCGACATTATCCTTGTAACCAACAATCTTTACATACTGCTGACTGAATACTTCTGCCTTTTGAAGATCCTCATAAACACACTCCCCTTGTTCATTAATTATTCCTGGAATGTCCTTCTTGGAACCGGTTTCTGCCTTAAAATACCTATACATACCCTTCCACTATTCACTAAAATTCGTATGACAGCCAATTATGCTTGCCATCATGTTATCCTTAGCTGCTTTCTTTGCTAGATTCAATTTTCTAGTCCCTTCAATTTCTCCTTACTTCCACAGCTATTTCTAACTCTATTTCTTTCCAGTCTGCACCTCTTTCTTAGTCTCTTTATTTCTCTATTATAACAACGTGGGTCTTTACCACATCTTACCAACCTTAATGGTACAAACCTGTTTTCGCATTCCTCAACAATTTCTTTAAACCCATCCCAGAGTCTGTTTACATTTTTATTTACCGTTTTCCACCGATCATAGTTACTTTTTAGAAACTGGCTCATGCCTGCTTTATCAGCCATATGGTACTGCCTAACAGTCCTAATTTTAAGACCTTCCCTTCTATCACATTTATTTTTAACTACCACAAAAACAGCTTCATGATCACTAATACCATCTATTACTTCAGTTTCCCTATAGAGCTCATCTGGTTTTATCAGAACAACATCCAAAATATTTTTCCCTCTGGTTGATTCCATCACTTTCTGAATCAGCTGTCCTTCCCATATTAACTTATTTGCCATTTGCTGGTCATGCTTCCTGTCGTTCGCATTTCCTTCCCAATTGAAATCTGGCAAATTCAGATCTCATGCTACAACTACATTTCTTTCCATGTTGTTTCCCACATAGCTGACTATCCCATCAAATAATTCCGAATCCGCGTCATTGCTACCCTTTCCCGATCTGTACACTCCAAATATATCAAGCTGCCTATTATCTTTAGAAATGAGCCTTACACCTAGAATTTCATGTGTCTCATCTTTAACTTTTTCGTAGCTTACAAGTTCTTCTTTCACCAGAATGAACACTCCCCCTCCCACAATTCCTATCCTATCTCTACGATACACACTCCAGTGCCGTGAGAAAATTTCTGCATCCATAATATAATTTCTCAGCCATGATTCAACTCCTATTACAATATCTGGTAAATATATGTCTATTAAATTACTTAATTCTATTCCTTTCCTTACAATACTTTTACAGTTCAACACTAACAATTTTATGTCATCCCTACTTGATTTCCAGTTCCCTGTTCCCTTATCACCGCTCCCTAGGCCATCCCGTTTCCCTGAATGTACCTCCCTATTACCCTTCCAAACAAATTTCCTAACTAATGAAGGCCATCTGGGCGCAGATCTCTGTCTCCCACCCACCAATTAGGATCTAGAAATCTCTCTCCCAGTTTCCCACATACCCACTCCATAGTCTCATTTAAATCCCCAATCACCCTCCAGTCAGTATCCCTCCTACACTGTATTCCACTAATAACAATCTCCGCTTTCTTAAACTTCACCCGTGCTGCATTTACCAGATCCCACACATCCCCAACTATGTTGGTACTTATACCTGCTTGCCTTACGTTGTTGGTACCAACGTGAAACTCTACCACCTTCTCCTTTCCCTCTTCCTTCTCTTCTACTTTCCTCAACATCTGCCTCACCCTAATTCCTGGATAACACTCTACCCTGGTACCCTTTCCTCCACACACTTTCCCCACATGTCAAACGATGGAATCCCCCATGACCAGAGCCTCAACGCTACCCACCTCATTTGATCCCCTCCCCTCCTGCTCAGCCCTATCTTCACTCACTGCTGCAGAAGCTACTTCCTCCTCACTTTTCACCCTCCCATGACCCTGTTCCACCTGTCTTTTCCTTTCCACTACACTGCATTTTCCTTTCCTACCTTTTCCCTTCCTCCTACTTCCACATATCTCAGCAACAGTTCCCTGTTCCTCATCTTCCCTCGGTTGTTCTACCTGCAGTGACTCGTACCGACTTCTAACAGACACCTGTCCTGAATTCTGATCCTGAATAGAGCCCTTAGCCTGCAATCTTCTTCCCTTTAAAACATTAGACCACCTGTCTTCTACAATTCCCCCATTTCCTTACCATCCCTCCTTTACACCTACTGTATCCTGTACATTATTTCAGGGATGCCTACTTTCCTTCCTGTCCTCTGAGAGAATCCTAATTATCTCCCTCAAACTCTCCAACCCCTCCCTCATTCTGCTTAATGCCTGGCCACACCCACAGTTCCTAGAGTTGCACTGCTTAGCCATTATTTACGGAATAATGGGAATTAAAGGAAAAATAAAATAACGTATTCTGTGCAAATAAAAATGAAAGGAAAGAAATGTTTTCTAGGATAGTTCACAAAAGTCACACAACAACAGCGTAATTAATATAAGCTACTACTATACTACATTACTACCGGTACTTAGTTGTACGAATTTTTTTCTACAACACCCTAACAGAATGAAAATTGCTTTTAATTACTGAAAACCGAAAGTAATACACAAGAATCAGCTGGGGTGCGGTTTTTCCTATCGGTTTACTAGCTCCTGTATTTGGAGAGTTATATCTCCCTTTGTCCGTATGTTTTTATTTGCTCTCTGAGCCCTCCTGGAGCCATACCTTGCCTTCCTCCTCCACACCCAGTGCGCTGACCTGGGTCGTGTTCTTCCATCTCGACCTATCGACCTTATCGGCTTTTGTGAGTCAAAACTGCTGGCCTTAAATGTTTGTGCTGCAGCATTATGGAGGTTCCACCTTCGCCCTTCGCTCCTTGAGAATGGCTCCTCATGGCCGTTCCTCTTCATGCACTATGCGTACCAGCATGATGAAAGTAAATTTACAAATTTAGAAAAAAAATCAGCGAATCAGAAAATTCTCAGAGTTCGTCCCGAATGCTATGTTCAGCAGTCAAATAGGACTTAATTGAGACCCATTCAACTACGCTCTGCTACCACTTGTTACGGGGTTACCCGTGGACCAGAAAGAGGTTAAAGAAGGTGCTGGGGTGAATGGGTCTATTTACCACATCAAAATTGAATTAAAACTTTAACAAAGGTTATATTTCTTTAGAATTTCAAAACTGAACAAATAACAAGGTAACAGGTACAATTAGCGATCTTGAAACAAGACTTGGAAAAGTCCAAGATTCAGAACTTCAACAATTTCGGGCTTCAAGCCACTAGTTTTACAATTCCTGAGCTCCCAGCTCAAATTTACAATTCAGAACAATTCAGAAATCCCAAAATTCAAGAGCATTTGCTCCCTAAATACAATATCAAGCCTTCCAGAGGCACTCTTTACCATTACAAAACCTTGGAAAGAGCTAACAGGCTCTCAATTTCTTATAGCCCGCCCAAGGCCAAATTATATCAAAATCTAGCCTCCCAAG
Source organism: Anabrus simplex (assembly GCF_040414725.1). Taxonomy (NCBI): domain Eukaryota; kingdom Metazoa; phylum Arthropoda; class Insecta; order Orthoptera; family Tettigoniidae; genus Anabrus; species Anabrus simplex. The sequence continues at coordinate 9,185,564 of NC_090266.1, forward strand.
GAACAAATAACAAATGGGAAAAATCTTACACACGGGTATCTAGTACCCAACCTACTGGGCCTTTGCGAAAAAAGAACAGGTTAAATAAACGACCCGAGCACCAACTGAATGGAGGAGTACAGTGCACTCCCAGATAATGAAAAATTAAATCTTACAGTTCTCTCGGCCGATGAAACAGGGGATATTCCCAAACATTTTTTGCTAGTTGCTTTACGTTGCACCTACACAGATAGGTCTTATGGCGACGATGGGACAGGAAAGGGCTAGGAGTGGGAAGGAAGCGGCCGTGGCCTTAATCAAGGTACAGCCCCAGCATTTGCCAGTTATATTCGTGTTTTTCTTCGTGTACGGCAATCCTTTCGATACTTAAGCATTTAACCAAACGCAGTGTAGTGTAGTGTAGATACATTGTAGTATATATATAGTACATTTAGATAGTGCCGTATCTTGCCTGCTATATTCGTGTGTTATTTTTCGTGTTATCTATTAGACCGTAATACTAATAATAATTTGTCTAAGCATTTAGCTTCGTTGGTAATCTTTGAGTACAGTAGTTCTTGCAAATTTCATTTCTGTTGTGCTTAGTTTAGTGACATACGGTACGGTACCGGTATCGTAATTAGGATACGTCTGAAAGTATTTTAAAATTACTGTAGTGTACTGTACAGTAGTATACGAGTAATATCCTATTAGAATTTAGTGTGATTATTTTATTATTGTAAAATATTTGTGTAGTACTGGTGTAGTAAAGGTTGTAACTGTCCAGGCTTCTCCAGCCCTACTATTTTAATATAATATCATTTTACGCGATATCATTTAATATCAAGTTTATCCGCCATCGGCAATTATTCATAATAACATATTTATTCAACGTCAATCATTTGTAATCAAGGCCTTTTGGAATCATATTGTATATATGATAACATCGTTTAATTATTTAAATTATTATATTTTGTAGGATAGGAATTCATTATGTTGTAAATACGGTCAATATGTTGAGGCATAGTTGTTTTCATTTCATCTCATATTTGTGTATACGGAAAGTTATTCTTAAAGCTGGGATTTTGCGTGACTCATGGGTTTGGCGAAGGCAGTAAACAGTGACCCGCGCGCGAGGCTTGCATACCAGCAGAGTACATCATCGGCACGCCTACTGGACTCGACAAGAAAGAAGAGAAGGGGAGATGATAATGCGATCTACGAATCAGATGTTTCGTTATATAGAGATCTGAGATCAAGCTGTTACCAAGAGTGGGGAAGCCCGGTGATATTATCAAGTGTGGAGCGAGATACTTACGGAGACTCCATCACTACTACTTCTACTGTGAACATGTACTTTGAACGACGTGATTTGATTTTTGAAACAGTGTGTGGTCGCTCCGCGACATAGTTATTTTTGTACAATGTGTTGTCGCTTCGATACAGTACTTAGGTGCGGTAATGTTAGCGGATCTGCGTGAGACCAAACAAGCTTACGGCTTGTGTTATTTTCAGTAAATCTTCTGGACGAAGAACTATGTTTAGTTCAAGTCTACGGAATTTGGTACAAGTCTGTACCGTATAAATAGTATAGCTCAGTTGGATTGAGATTTCTACTAATATGGAAAAATTCATATCTCTGAATTTTCTCCTCATACAATCAACGCTGATCAATTTTTACAAGTGTAGGGCCAATGTCTAATTTAAAGGCTAGGCAAGCAGGGAGTGTTAGTCCAGATAGCCCGTACCATATCAGAGAAGGAAGGAAGGATGCCCATGCAGCAAATTCTACATCGAGAAGAAGAGAGCGAGTAACTACGGAAACCAGATGACTTCAACGGAAGCTGCAATTGGTGAGCTACAATTAGATAAAGCAAGCAATTAGTAAATTCAGTAAAGTAAATTCTAAATTCCTCCACGCTTTAAGGAACTTTACCGATTCATCTCATTTTTTTTGTATAATAAATTCATTTGTATTTTATATTGCGTTAATTTTATTTCTTAAGCGATACTTAATGGTTAATTATTTAAAATCCTACCCCTGTGATTTAAGTATAAGTCTCTATGCTAGTAAATATAAATTTTGGTTTACAGTTTTGTTTAAAACTGTAACTCTAGCGCCCAAACATCACATAGAGAAATGGGAAACCATGGAATGTTAATTGTTTCTATTTGCGTGGCAATTTGCGGCAAGCCACAAAGAGTTTATTTGATATTCATGTGTCCCAAGATAATAACTTTCACCTCACCAAGTGTTTTGATGAGGGGTCAAACAGTTACAAGGTATCCGTAGAAACTCTTACTAAAATACTGTTGTTGTAATTAGAATAGGCTTAATTGCAGTTTGGAATTGTGTAGTTCTTGTGTAGGCTATTACTTTCGATATTCAGTAATTAACAGCAGTTTTTATCATGTCAGGTGTTGTAGGATAAAAAAATAGAGCACGACATAGTAGTATTGTAGTGTGGTCGAATATTAATTACCTTATTGTTGTGTACTATCCCAGACAATATATCCCTCCGTTCATTTATTTTTTGCAAATAAGTTATATTATTTTTAATTTCATTTTCTCCCCGTAAAGAAGGGCCAAGGAGCGCGAGTGTACTCACTGTGGGCGTGGCGAGGCATTGAGGGGTATGAGGGAGGAGGTGGAAAGTTTGAGGGAGATAATTAGGATTCTCACAGAAGACAGGAAGGAAGATAGGACTCCCTCAAACAATGTACAGGTTACAGTAGGTGTACAAGAGGGAGGGGAAGGAAAGGAGGGAGTTGTAGAAGACAGGTGGTCTAATGTTCGAAGGGGAAGGAGATTACAGGCTAAGGGCTCTATTCAGGATCATAATTCAGGACAGGTGTCTGTGCGAAATCGGTACGAGTCACTCCAGGTAGAACAACAGAGGGGAGGTAAGGGACAGGGAACTGTTGCTGAGATGTGTGGAAGTAGGAGGAAGCGAAAAGGTAGGAAAGGGAAATGTAGAGTAGAGGATAGGAAAAGACAGCTAGAATAGGGTCATGGGAAGGAGAAAAGGGAGGAGGAAGTAGCTTCTGCAGTTATCAGGAAAGATAGGGCTGAGCAGGAGGGGAGGGGATCAAATGAGGTGGGCAGGGTTGAGGCTCTGGTCATGGGGGATTCCATCGTTATACACGTGGGGAAAGTGTGTGGAGGAAAGGGAACCAGGATAGAGTGTTATCCAGGAATTAGGTTGAGGCAGATGTTGAGGAAAGTAGAAGAGAGGGAGGAGGGGAAGGAGAAGGTGGTAGTGTTTCACGTTGGTACCAACAACGTAAGGCAAGCTGATATAAGTACCAACATAGTTGGAGATGTGTGGGATCTGGTAAATACAGCACGGGTGAAGTTTAAGAAAGCGGAGATTGTTATTAGTGGAATACTGTGTAGAAGGGATATTGACTGGAGGGTGATAGGAGATTTAAATGAGACTATGGAGTGGGTATGTGGAAAACTGGGAGTGAAATTTCTAGATCCTAATGGGTGGGTAGGAGGTAGGGATCTGCGCTCAGCTGGCCTTCATTTAAACCGCAGTGGTACGGGTAAGTTAGGAAATTTGTTTGGAAGGGTAATAGGGAGGTACATTCAGGGAAACGGGATGGCCTAGGGAGCGGTGATAAGGGAACAGGGAACTGGAAATCAAGTAGGGATGACATAAAATTGTTAGTGTTGAACTGTAAAAGTATTGTAAGGAAAGGAATAGAATTAAGTAATTTAATAGACATATATTTACCAGATATTGTAATAGGAGTTGAATCATGGCTGAGAAATTATATTATGGATGCAGAAATTTTCTCACGGCACTGGAGTGTGTATCGTAGAGATAGGATAGGAATTGTGGGAGGGGGAGTGTTCATTCTGGTGAAAGAAGAATTTGTAAGCTACGAAAAAGTTAAAGATGAGACACATGAAATTCTAGGTGTAAGGCTCATTTCTAAAGATAATAGGCAACTTGATATATTTGGAGTGTACAGATCGGGAAAGGGTAGCAATGACGCGGATTCGGAATTATTTGATGGGATAGTCAGCTATGTGGGAAACGACATGGAAAGAAATGTAGTTGTAGCAGGAGATCTAAATTTGCCAGATTTCATTTGGGAAGGAAATGCGAATGACAGGAAGCATGACCAACAAATGGCAAATAAGTTAATATGGGAAGGACAGCTGATTCAGAAAGTGATGGAACCAACCAGAGGGAAAAATATCCTGGATGTGGTGCTGATAAAACCAGATGAGCTCAATAGGGAAACTGAAGTAATAGATGGTATTAGTGATCATGAAGCTGTTTTTGTGGTAGTTAAAAATAAATGTGATAGAAAGGAAGGTCTTAAAAGTAGGACTGATAGGCAGTACCATATGGCTGACAAAGCAGGCATGAGGCAGTTTCTAAAAAGTAATTATGATCGGTGGAAAACGGTAAATAAAAATGTAAACAGACTCTGGGATGGGTTTAAAGAAATTGCTGAGGAATGCGAAAACAGGTTTGTACCATTAATGGTGGTAAGGAATGGTAAAGACCCACCTTATTATAATAGAGAAATAAAGAGACTAAGAAGGAGGTGCAGACTGGAAAGAAATAGATTTAGAAATGGCTGTGGAAATAAAGAGAAATTGAAGGAACTTACTACAAAATTGAATCTAGCAAAGAAGGCAGCTAAGGATAACATGATGGCAAGCATAATTGGCAGTCATACGAATTTTAGTGAAAAATGGAAGGGTATGTATAGGTATTTTAAGGCAGAAACAGGTTCCAAGAAGGACATTCCAGGAATAATTAATGAGCAAGGGGAGTGTGTATGTGAGGATCTTCAAAAGGCAGAAGTATTCAGTCAGCAGTATGTAAAGATTGTTGGTTACAAGGATAATGTCGAGATAGAGGAGGAGACTAAGGCCAAAGAAGTAATAAAATTTACATATGGTAACAATGACATTTACAGTAAGATACAAAAGTTGAAAACTAGAAAAGGGGCTGGAATTGATAAGATTTCTGGGGATATACTAACGACAATGGGTTGGCGTATAGTACCATATCTGAAGTACTTATTTGATTATTGTTTGGTCGGAGGAGCTATACCAGATGAATGGAGAGTTGCTATAGTAGCCCCTGTGTATAAAGGAAAGGGTGATAGACATAAAGCTGAAAATTACAGGCCAGTAAGTTTGACATGCATTGTATGTAAGCTTTGGGAAGGCATTCTTTCTGATTATATTAGACATGCTTGTGAATTTAGTAACTGGTTCGATAGAAGGCAATTCGGTTTTAGGAAACGTTAATCCACTGAATCTCAACTTGTAGGATTCCAGCAAGGTATAGCAGATATCTTGGATTCTGGAGGTCAAATGGACTGCATCGCGATTGACCTGTCTAAAGCATTTGATAAGCTGGATCATGAGAGACTACTGGCAAAAATGAGTGCAATTGGACTAGACAAAAGAGTGACTGAATGGGTTGCTATATTTCTAGAAAATAGATCTCAGAGAATTAGAGTAGGTAAAGCTTTATCTGACACTGTAATAATTAACAGGCGAATTCCTCAAGGCAGTATTATTGGACCTTTATGTTTTCTTATATAAATAAAGGATATGAGTAAAGGAGTGGAATCGGAGGTAAGGCTTTTTGCGGATGAAGTTATTCTCTATAGAGTAATAAATAAGTTACAAGATTGTGAGCAACTGCAACGTGACTTCGAAAATGTTGTGAGATGGACAGCAGGCAATGGTATGTTGATAAACGGGTTTAAAAGTCAGGTTGTGTGTTTCACAAATAGGAAAAGTCCTCTCAGTTTTAATTACTGCTTTGATGGGGTGAAAATTCCCTTTGGGGATCACTGTAAGTATCTAGGTGTTAATATAAGGAAAGATCTTCATTGGGGTAATCACATAAATGGGATTGTAAATAAAGCGTACAGGTCTCTGCACATGGTTATGAGGGTGTTTAGGGGTTGTAGTAAGGATGTAAAGGAGAGGGCATATAAGTCTCTGGTAAGACCCCAACTAGAGTATGGTTCCAGTGTATGGGACCCTCACCAGGATTACCTGATTCAAGAACTGGAAAAAATCCAAAGAAAAGCAGCTCGATTTGTTCTGGGTGACTTCCGTCAATAGAGTAGCGTTACAAAAATGTTGCAACGTTTGGGTTGGGAAGAATTGAGATAAAGAAGAAGAGCTGCTCGACTAAGTGGTATGTTCCGAGCTGTCAGCGGAGAAATGGCGTGGAGTGACATTAGTAGACGAATAAGTCTGAATGGCTTTTATAACAGTAGGAAAGATCACAATATGAAGATATAGTTGGAATTAAAGAGGACAAACTGGGGCAAATATTCATGTATAGGAAGGGGAGTTAGGGATTGGAATAACTTACCAAGGGAGATGTTCTATAAATTTCCAATTTCTTTGAAATCATTTAGGAAAAGGCTAGGAAAGTAACAGATAAGGAATCTGCCACCTGGGCGACTGCCCTAAATGCAGATCAGTATTGATTGATTGATTGATTGATTGATTGATTGATTGATTGATTGATTGATTGATTGATTGATTGATTGATTGATTGATTGATTGATTGATTGATTGATTGATTGATTGATTGATTGATTGATTGATTGATTGATTGATTTGCCTGGTGTGAAAATGGGAAACCACGGAAAACCATTTTCAGGGCTGCCGACAGTGGGGTTCGAACGTACTATCTCCCGAATACGGGATACTGGCCGCACTTAACCGACTGCAGCTATCGAGCTCAGTTATTCCCAAACTACTGTGGTGGCTAGAATGGCATTAACTTTAACACATTACAGGAGAACACAGTTACGAAAACGTAGTCACCTAAAACCAAGATGAAGGGGAGTTCGAGAGGGTAACTGACTCTCTATCTCCGAATTACAATTAAAGATTTTATGAAGTTTTTATATTAGCCGAAAGAAAAGTTACATTTTAGAAAAGTATTGTAACATAATTAAAAATTCGGACCTCCCCCTCGGATTAATTAGCGGATACAGCAAGACAGATAAATTTTATGTAGCCATTACTTTATAGATGTCCTGCTGGCTGAAGAAAGAGGCGCCCCGCCTCCTGCCTTAACACACACACACTTAGTAAGACGGTGATCAATTGACAAGGAAACATGAAAATCCGCAGTTTATATACCCCCCAGGGAAGGTTCGAGAGGATTCTGGGCTAATCCGTACACATCATCTCAATTTTATTGGTTAAGTTCTAAAGTAACACTCAAAATCGAACAAGAAACCTGCGATAGGTTGAAAATTAATTACAGAAATGTTTTATTGGCTAGATTCAAAACTGGTTGAAAGAAAAAGAAGTGTTGCGAAGCCAAAAATAAATGAACATAGATTCAGTTATGGAACACCTAGGAATATGAAACTACTTTAAGTTATAAGTTCTTCCACCTTGCACCAGAGTGAATGATCAGAGTTTTTTGGTAGTGACATCTGTGGAAAAATGTCCAAGTTTCTTGATATATAACAAAGAAACGAAGAGAAATTCAATTAGTTTAGAAAACTTCACAATAACACAATTCCTCAAGATTTTAGTAGTGACATCTTCTGATTAAAGTTCTAACTTCATGTGGTATCAATTTCACCTTTTGACCGACAGAGGAGTTCATTAAGGCGCTTATTTTGAATGCGCGCGTAGCTCCCGGTACAATATCAAATATTACCTCAGAAAAGTTAGTGTTTATAATTTCAAGAGTATGTTCATTAATTAAGTTCCGATCTTTTAATTCCTTGCCTGTCATACTGTTGTCTACTCCTAGCATTCTCTTTCTTCAAAGCTGCAATTTGCTGTTTTTTATTTCAAGTCTTTTGCTTAACATTTTATTTGTTTTGTGGGGCTTTCTGCGCTAAAATTATTGTGCTCAGATGAAATGCACTGTGCAACAGTACTGACTGAACTGCTACATGGACTGGGATCTCTGGTGTTATTCTGTTGACTTGACCCTCCTTAATAAATTAACTGACATAAATTAAATTAATTTAAAAAATCAATCGAATTGTCCGTAGTATGGGCGCCAGAGTTCTCCAGAATGGATCCCTCGAATTTTGATAAAGCATGATAGTAATTCTTTCTCTCCCAGGGCTGCGTACTGGTACATCGGCTTCAGACCTTACCTAACCTTCCGAAAACTGCACCTAGGCTCATCACTAATTCTAAAATAACTAACTATATTCTCAATAAAAACCGTGCATGAGCACCTCATCAACACACCAAGATATACATATAATACACACACGAAATATTACTGGAAGACTCCATATTTACAACGACAACAATGAAAACAGTGGGTAAACGAAAGCGAGAACTAAGCCACCATTTTTGCTTAGCACGTTGAGCAATGTACATATATGTACCCTTCACTGTCTCTGTATCAACACGACTTGTAGATTCTCATAATTTTTTTACAACCTGCCAAAAGATCACTTGAGCAACACACGCTTGTTGTTCTAAAAGGTAAATTCTGGAAAGTCTGAGATATAGCACCTCACAGCTTTCAGCAATGTATAATACCAAGCCACCACAAGTGCTACAATACTTAGTGTCTAAGCGCCCCACAATTGTAGGTCAGCCACGTTCCACAAACATAAAAATACTATATTCCACAAACGTCCAGTCCAATATAGTGCAGCAGTGTCACTCCAGATCACACAAGCTTATATAGACCTCCCTCTCAGATGATACATCTAGATTGATCCTGGCCAGCAAATTATTATTAAATTCCTTAGTCAAGACCACGCCATGATCTTCTTCCAGTGTCACAAGGCAATCACAAGATCAACAAACTCTTGGGTGTTTACATGAGCCATCGGAAGTTTTCGACTACAATAACAAGTCCACCTCATCAGCCTTTGGGTGTTTGCTCAAGTGAATATATCTTTAAAACAAATGTTAGAGTCAGTGAACACAGCATTATGAGGCACAGTATCTGTGTGATATAACACAGTAAGTGCTAATTATGAGAATCACCGAGCTTGATAGCTGCAGTCGCTTAAGTGCGGCCAGTATCCAGTATTCGGGAGATAGTAGGTTCGAACCCCACTGCCGGCAGCCCTGAAGATCGTTTTCCGTGGTTTCATATTTCACACCAAGCAAATTCTGGGGCTGTACCTTAATTAAGGCCACGGCCGCTTCCTTCCCATCCCTGATTTATGATAGCAATGATTTTCCCCAGTCGTTGTACAAAACAAATTACTCACATCACATATGGAGACCTTCCAGCTTACAGTGTTAAGAATAAGCGTACAAATGAATAATAATAATAATAATAATAATAATAATAATAATAATAAATCAAATATAATATCTCTCACTTCTAAATACAGTGCGAGGGTGTGATATATGTACTATCACAAAACCACCATGAGGCTCATCCTGTGCCATATTTTCTCTACAACAATTTATTTTAGCCGAATGGTCATAAAGTTACGTGATTGATTTGTACTAATTTTTACCATATTCAACCAGTGAATTAGTTGATTCATGGCACTGGTTTAGGTGATACAGTTCACCAGAATTTCCGCACAAGGCAACCACACGTTGGTCATTTTGTTCATATCGCACATGATGAACCACAGGTGAACACCTGTTGGTTGCTTTTAAAAAGGTGATGATTTTGAATACCGAATATGATATGTTTTACGATTTACTTAATAATTTCTTCATTCACGTCTTATGATAGAAGGCTTGTATTGCCAATCTTGTCAGAGCGCTGTGTTTTGTCTAAATGCGATCTAACATGGCATCTGTGGAGTCGTATCCAGGTGAAGCTTCTCTCATTTTCCTTGTCTTGGTTTGAGGAGTACCTCTTCTGGGTGGATGATGGCACCTGTAGTTCGAATTCTTTTGCTTATCTTGAAACAGTCATTTTTGAGATTCCTAAATCACTTTTTAAATTCGGGATTTCACATGTTCTATTGTGTTAGAGTCGCCTACTGCTAACTTATCCAAAATCAGTTCTAAACGGGTAAATTTTGGTGTTTTTATCGAAGGTGCTTTTACCCCATATTTGCTCTAATATCCCACAGTAGGCTACCTATTAGCCATTCACATCGGATCTTCAGTTGTGGAGCTATGATCCCAAATGTGAGCGCATGTTCCATTACAAAAGACAGGTGTTAACATACTTAGAGTAAATGGGATATTTATGTGATTAGCTTTTTATTATGAGTGTAACAACTGAATTATTAGAGTCAAATGAGGCATTGTGAGTTTAGTCCTAGGAACTGGACTCCCAATGAGAACAGTTTTCATTCCTCGCCCTGAGGGCTGAGGCGGGCAGGAGATGCGCGGTGGTGGGGGAATATGTTTATATATAGAGGGAGATGAGTGTTTGTGGACTTTGCTTTATTTATTTCTGATTCCCTTCCATGGAGGGCTGTTACATGAATTCCCATATAGATTTGTTACAATGTATAATTCCTTGTTTGAATATTTTCGACATATGTACATAGTTACAACATAGATACATTGCTTCCCTTTTTAATACGGAAGGGGCTTGGTGTTGTCTATCTTACATATTTGTTAATTTTACATGTTTGTTATTATATACAGTTATTTACTCTTTTACACTTACATATATCCAAATTTGTTTCCGTATAAAGAGCATGGTGATTTACAACTGTGTCATGTAATTAGTGATTGTTGAAAAAACTTGGGGAAGAAGCTGCCTTGTACACATACGTACATCTCTGCTGTTGAGTAGGTTGTGTTGTAATGTGGGCCAGTGGTGTTGATGAGGGTTGCTATAGTATATTGCAGTGAATATTCAGTGGTACAGAGATGAAAGGATGAGGGGGTATTGCTGTTACTGGGGAGGATTCACCCCGGTATAGCCTTAACTAGGGGGCGGTCGGTCTGTGGGCTCGGAGAGGGTGTGGAAGTAATGGATTGGTGAGGGGATTCGGAGTGGAGATTTCAGCGGGGTCTGCAGGAGTTCGACGACGACAGGGTTGTTCCGGTCTAGGGACTGCTGTAGAAAGCGGTGGAAGAGAATGGAGATGTATGTACCGGTTGTGAAAGCGGGGTGGTAGACGGAGGGCTAACCGCACAAGGTGCCGTTCCATGGAGAGGAGAGGGAGAGAAAGGTTTCGGTTGTGGTTGAATACAGCTGCCCATGCTGGATGACCGTATGTTACAGCAGGTCTGATGAAGGACGAGCTGAGGGTTCGTTCCAGCTAGTTTTCGGTTGGACTTGGATTTGAGAATAAGGAAATGGGGCTGAAAGGTGAAGTGTTGGTCAATGGTTAGGCCTAGATATTTTAGTGGGGGTTTCGTGGGGATAGGGGTTCTCGGAGCGTTAGTTGGAGGCGGACGGGATCACAGGAAAGTTGCAGCGCCTCTTACAAGGTCGGAGGAGGATTGATTGGGTTTTGGTTGGGTTGCGTTTTAAGTGCCATCGGTCACACCAAGACAAAAATGATGTGAGAAAAAGTTGGATAAGTTTATTAATTGATTGGGCGGAGGGAAGCGTGTCATCGGCGAAGTGTAGGAGAGGTTGAGGCATACCTGCGACAAGCAGCATGAATAGTAGGGCGATAATGGTGATCCTTGGAGAACTTTATTGTCATGGGGAAAGTCTTGGATTGGTGTCCTTGGACAGAGATGTGAGCTGACCGATCTCGTATGTATGCGGAGAAAAATCTGACATAGAAAATTGGGAGGGTAAACTGCTGAAGTTTGAATATGAGGGCAGGGCGCCATACGAAATCCATTGTTTGTTAAAATCGAAGATTATGGTAAGTGTTGGCCAACCCACATTGAAATTGTTGGTAGCGACTTGGATGAGATGGAGGAGTTGGTGGTGGGCGGAAAGACGAGGATGAAAGCCACATTGGGATTTGGAGAGGAGGTGGTGCGACTGGATAGCGATGGCAGACCAGGATCCTGTCGAGAATTTTGGCCAATATGATAATAGGGCAGAGAATTCTGTAGGATTCTGCTTCTGTGGTGTCCTTGCTGGTTTTGGGGAATAGGAGCATGTTGGCTTTTCCAGGGAGTGGCGTAAAAGCCTGTGGTGAGGATGAAATTGTAGAGTAGGGCTAGGATACCTGATACCTGATGTCGATACCTGATTCTGTCTGGGCCGAGGGCTGTGCCTCGCGTTTTGCATAGGTCGTCTGGTATGTATGCCTCGGTTATGGGGCTGTGTAGATGGCGTGTTGACAACGTATGGGTTGAGAATGGGGTGAGCTGAGGAGAGGTTTGTGTGGATTTGTACAGTTCGGAGTCAGGATAATCAAAATCTATATATATGATGTTGGTGAATCTCTTCTGGAAGTGGTTGGCAAGTATCTCCAGTTTTCCGGTGGTATTACTTGGGGACTTTCCTTCGAGGATGATAGGATAATTAGGAGAGCTGTTTTGACCTGAAAGGGAGCATAGTCGCCGCGAGAATTGAGTTGGATGGCATGAAGTGAATTCAGGGATGTGCAAGTGTTTGCCCAGGTTCGTCATTTGAGGGGTGACAGGTAGTTTTCAATGGTTCGGATTGTTTGCCGGTAAAGCGTAGGAAGTAGCGATCTCGGGTCCTGGAGTATTTACGGAGGTAATATTGGGAGATTTTCTGGATGTAAAGCAAGCGCGGCGGCAGTCGGAGATTGGAGGGGGAGTACATGGTTGTGGGTATGTGGGATTCAGCTGATTCGGTTATGAGGTTTTTTATAAATTCAGCATAGGTGTTGAGGGATTTGGCATCTGAGAGGAAAGGTGGAGACTAGTCCAGGGATGTGGTAGTTTGTTTTCGGTAGGCTCGCCAATTGGCTTTTGAGAAGTTGGGCGTAGGAGTGGGTGGAGGTTGGGCGGGACGAGGGTTATGAGTGGGTATCTGAAGAAGTATACGTAGATAGAAAACGTTTAGCAAGTGAGTGAGGGAATTGTGAGCGATAATGGCATCTGAGGTTATTTGCGAAGTTGGTCTAGAATGTCCGGGGAGTCGATGTGGTTCAGGAAGGTGTGAAGGTTTTGGATTTCTCGATTAGTTCGACTGTGGAGATTCAGATTGGCCAGTAAAAGAAAGTGGCGGAAGGTGTTGTATAGCTGGGCCATGAATTCCATGGTAAGAGGATGTGTCAGTCTGGTGTAGATTGTGGTGAGATTGAGGATTCTTGGGCCGAAGAAGACCGTGGCTATGACGGATTCCGGGAAGGAGAGTGGATATGGGGTATGGTGTAGTCTTACTGGGAGGGAAGGGCGGATGGCGATGGCTGCTTCTCTGGCCCGATATTATGTGGATGATCAGAACAGTGGAGGGCGAAGCCAGGTAGGCGGGCCGGTTGGTGAGGACGGAGCATAGTTTCGTTCAGGAGGAGTGTGTGGATAGGATGTTGAAAGGTTAGGGTGTGTAGATGGAGGCGTCTGGTATGTAATAATAATAATAATGTTATTTGTTTTACGTCCCGCTAACTACTCTTTTACGGTTTTCGGGGACGCCGAGGTGCCGGAATTTAGTCCCACAGGAGTTCTTTTACGTGCCAGTAAATCTACCGACACGAGGCTGACGTATTTGAGCACCTTCAAATACCACCGGACTGAGCCAGGATCGAACCTGCCAAATTGGGGTCAGAAGGCCAGCGCCTTAACCGTCTGAGCCACTCAGCCCGGCGCGTCTGGTATGGAAAGTGTTGATGGTTAGGAAACGGATGGAAATGGGAGAGGAGTCCCGGGTACGTGTCTGACTTTGGGCCAAAATTCAAACAAGAGTTTCCATGCGATTCAATTAGAAGTGAGTATTTAGGCCGGCATGAGTGGTTTGGAAGTGTAGGTTCAGTGCTCGGTTGGCTGCTGCTTGGAGGTGAGAAAGGATAAGGGGGCAGTGGTTTGTGTAGATGTCCATGTGGGAAATGGTGATGAATCTTACTATATCTTCAACGATGGATGTGGGAAAAATAGGGTTGGTTGGAGTAGTGGGGGGGGGTTAACGGTGCGGATGGAGGCAACGACATCGGGACAGTTTTCTAAAGGACAGGTCGGGCTTTACATAGACGGGAGTAAGATGATGATGATGATGGTGCTTGTTGTCTAAAGGGGCCTAAAATCTACGTCATCGGCCCCGACGGGGGCAAGTAGGATGGGTCTGGCCGCATGTGTTACACTGGGGTGGAGCTTGGGTGTTGGGGCATTTATTGATGTAGTGGGGTTTCCTGCAGTGTCCAGAGATTAGACGCTCAGCATTGCATTGATGGAAACTGTGTTGATTGTAGGTGAGGCACCGTTCGCATCGTAGCGATTCTGGTGGTGGAGCACGTGAGGGTTGATGGTAGATGGAGACACCCAATTTGAGAAAGACGAGGAAAGGACATTTTCTCAGTATGTATACTCAGTGAACATAATACACCTTAAGTACGAGTGTTAATATTCAGCATTCGATACATTTCGCATTTTGAAGTTATCAATGAAGTAGAACTTTTCCGTGTCATTACATAAATTTTATACACCAAAGATAGTGCAATCTGTCCAGTGAATTTGTTCATTTCACTTGCAATAATGGATAATTCATTGCACCACGCCTATCCGCTCTGGACGGTGGAAATTTATCTGTGGGTTTTCTCAGTATCCCCTCCTGTTAGGTAGCAAAAAGGTGAAAGGTGTGATAATTGATGATCATTGTAAACTGTTATGTGTTTAGTCTGCAAGCCTCTGTAAATTATCTAGGCGCTTTCATTGGCCTGTATTCCTAACTAGCCCTGTGATTTCGTTCACTTCCAAACTTCTTATCATTACATTATACAAAACTGAGGCTAAATAATATCACCACCTACCGAACTCGATAGCTGCAGTCGCTTAAGTGCGGCCAGTATCCAGTAATCGGGAGATAGTAGGTTCGAACCCCACTGTCGACAGCCCTGAAGACAGTTTTCCGTGGTTTCCCATTTTCACACCAGTCAAATGCTGGGGCTGTACCTTAATTAAGGCTACGGCCGCTTCCTTCGCATTCCTAGTCCTTTCGTATCCCATCGTCACCGTAAGTCATATCTGTGTCGGTGCGACGTAAAGCAAATAGCAAAAAGGAATGTCACCTGGGTCTCCCTCTACTTCTCTTACCCTCCATGTCCAAGTCCGTTATTCTCCTAAGTATCCTATCCTCTCCTCCAACAGCCTCACGTGACAGATGCCTGATTTTGTGAACGGGTTCACCATGTAAGTTCATTCATCGTATTTCTTGTCCGGAGCCTTTGACAGTGTAAATCATGGAAGTCATCCGCCTCTCTGGTGTAGTGGTCAACTGAGTGGAGGAGGTGTTCCATTCCACTTCTCCCCCTGGCATATGAGGGGATGTACCTATCTCAAGGCCACAGCAGCTTCCTACGCCATTCCTTGCTCATCTTTTCTAATCATTCCATCCTGCACAAGGCCCTTCTTCAGCATAGCAGGTGAGGCCACTGGTCCTCTACCCCCGTTGTAACCCCGACCAATTGTCTCAATTGCCTAATAAACTTCCGCTTCCAATTACAGCAAGGGCATCTCACCTCCTCCCTGATCCCGAATCAATGACAGAATATATTACTGTAACCAAGTTTCGGCGACGACTTTATGGTATGGGGTTGTTTCACTTACAGTGGAGTTGCTAGATTGGAACACTGCCATTCCATCCTATGTCGACAGCAACGTGGGTTTGTCCTCCAACAAGACAATGACCCCAAACACACGTATCGCTTTTACATGAATTATCTGGAAAAAAAAATATAATTGTTTTTAATCGAATGCCCCCCCCCCACTACCCCCGGACTTAGATCCGATTCAGATGCTGTAAGAGGAGGTGGATCGGTAAATCCTAAGAGTGTCCTTCTTCATCGGAAAAACTGTGGAACATCTGGCAAAGTATACCTGCATCAGTGTTAGAAAAACTTGTTCTGAGAAAAGCGAGGATTCTTTGATGAGAAAAGAGTCTCACCTGTGGGAGTGTATTTCTTGCTCAGATGTAGTGTAAAAGCGTAGTTTTATTGTAAAATATTAGTTTTAGAATATCTATTTATCAATTCCTTCCATAGGTACGTTCTTTTCTTCTAATTTCAGTCCATTCTTTAACAGTTCAGTGCTTGTCCGGGAATGTATGTCCTATTCATAAGTTGGAAGTAACAGACATGAAAGTAGCGAGAATTATCGCTGGTACAAAAAGGCGGGAACAATGGCAGGAAGTAAGGGTTAAGTTTGGAATGAACTCACTTGATGTAGCTAGTAGTATAATACAGGGTTTCTGCCGCCACCAACTCCTCCGGCTCCCAGAGGCCTCCTCCACCACCACCACCACCACAGCCAGAGGCCTCCCAGAGGTCTCCTCCACCACCACCACAGCCAGAGGCCTCCCAGAGGCCTCCTCCACCACCACCACAGCCAGAGGCCTCCCAGAGGTCTCCACCACCACCCGCGGGAAATTTGAATTTGTAAACAAAGCCACGTGCTTTTTGACAGCTATCATCGACAACAACGCATCCCTAACCTCACTACTGCCATCTTGACGGGCCTAAACCTCAGCAGTACCAACTTAACCTAACTAGCGCGAGATTTGAATTGGTAAACAAATCCACGTGTTTTTTGCCAGCCACGTGCTTTTTGACAGACAACAACGCATCGCTAACCTCAGTACTGCCATCTTGACAGGCCTAAACCTCAGTAGTAGAAATTTAACCTAACTAGCGTGATATAAACAAATCCACGTGCTTTTTTGACAGCTGTCATCCGCCATCTTTAAACTACAGAGCACCGTGCTGCCCTCTTTATCGCAGTAGCTGCAAATTCGTCACGTGTCATCGGCAGTGCTGCCATCTTGGCGGGCCTAAACCTTAGTGCCACCAACTTAACCTCACTAGCGCGAGATTTGAATCGGTAAACAAATCCACGTGCTTTTTTGACAGCTGTCATCCGCCATCTTTAAACCACAGAGCACTGTGCTGCCCTCTTTATCGCAGTAGCTGCAAATTCGTCACCTGTCATCCGCAGTGCTGCCATCTTAACGGGCCTAAACCTTAGTGTTACCAACTTAACCTCACTAGCGCGAGATTAGAATCGGTAAACAAATCCACGTGCCTTTTTGACAGCTGTCATCCGCCATCTTTAATCTATAGAGCACAGTGCTGCCCTCTTTAGCTACTTACCTTTGAAATGTGGTGGCGGATAATTTAAAAATGCTTTCTGACAGCAGCCATCTTTAATCTAGAGAGCACCGTGCTGCCCTCTTTAGCTAGATACCTTTGAAATGTGGTGGCAGGCAATTCCACATGACAGCAGCCATTTTTAATCAAGAGAGCACCGTGCTGCCCTCTATGTGGTGGCGGCAATTTGAAAAATTCTACATGCTCTTGTTTGGAAACAAACTCACGCGCTTTTTTGACAGCCGTCATCCGCCATCTTTAATCAACAGAGCACAGTGCTGCCCTCTTTAACTAGATACCTTTGAAATGTGGTGGCGGCAAATTCCACGTGCTCTTGTTTGGAAACAAAGCAATGTGCTTTTTTGACAGCTGTCATCCGCCATCTTTAAAGTACAGAGCACCGTTCTGCCCTCTTTATCGCAGTAGCTGCAAATTCGTCACCTGTCATCCGCAGTGCTGCCATCTTAACGGGCCTAAACCTTAGTGCTACCAACTTAACCTTACTAGCGCGAGATTTGATTCGGTAAACAAATCCACGTGCTTTCTTGACAGCTGTCATCCACCATCTGTAATCCATAGAGCACAGTGGTGCCCTCTTTGGCTACTTAACTTTGAAATGTGGTTGCAGATAATTTGAAAAATGCTTTTTGATAGCAGCCACCTTTAATCCAGAGAGCACCGTGCTGCCCTCTTTAGCTAGATACCTGTGGTGGCAGGCAATTCCACGTGACAGCAGCCATCTTTAATCAAGAGGGCACCGTGCTGCCCTCTTTGTGGCGGTGGCAAATTCCACGTGCTTTACAAATTCACGTGCTTTTTTCTGACAGCTGTCATCCGCCATCTTGCTGGAGGAAATGACTCCTGTGCTGGGGAAAGACGGTCCACATCGGAAAACAATTTTCCGCTGGTACAAAGAGTTCCAGAGGGGAAATTTTGGGGTTGAAGACGATCCTAGTTCTGGGCGACCGTCTGAATCAGTGACTGAGGAAAACATTGAAGCTGTGATGAAAATGTTGCAGCAAGAGAGGCGGTTGACATATCGGCAGGTAGAAGAGACTCTCCACATCCCTGCACCAGCTATTGATTAAATTCTACACGGCCATCTCCATGTTAGAAAGGTTTGTTCCCTTTGGGTGCCCCATTCACTTTCAGAGAAACAAAGGGTACATCGAGTGAAATGGTGCCGAAAAATGCTAAAACAGTTTGAAAATGGGACTTCGCGTAATGTCAATAGCATCGTTACAGGTGACGAAACTTGGCTTTATTATTACGATGTCCCAACAAAATCCCAGAACAAGGTGTGGCTGTTTGAAGATGAGGGTACTCCTGTGACTGTGCGAAAGTCAAGGTCATTGAAGAAAAGGATGATTGTAGTATTCTTTACTAAACGGGGCATCCTGACTCGGATTGTGCTAGAAACACAAAGGACAGTTACTGCGAAGTGATACAATGAGACTTGTCTGCTTCAGGTCATCCAGGCTCTCAAGCAGCTCCGTCCAACGTCACGGCTCAACACTTGGCTCTTGCATCACGACAATGCTCCAGCACATCGTGCTAATGTAACGATGGATTTTCTTGCCAGATCAGGGTTGACTGTGCTTGATCACCCTCCATACAGTCGTGATCTTGCCCCATGTGACTTCGCACTCTTCCCAGAAATGAAGATGAAGCTAAAAGGGCGGCGTTTTGCATCCGACGAGGAGCTTCTGGCAGCATAGGATCAAGAGTGTGAAAATGTAACCGAAGAAAAGTGGCAGAGTTGGTTCAGTGACTGGTTTCGACGTACAGAGAAGTGCACTGAGTGCAGTGGAAATTATTTTGAAAAAAACCAAAGCGTTCACTCACATTGAAAAACTTTCCTAATGCCCTTTGTACTTCAAATGGGGAGCAAAAATGTGCTTACTAAACATGTATTGAATGATATCACGGTAATCATATTTACTGAATAACAAAAAAAAAATACATTTATCACAAAATGTTATAACGCAGTCACATTGTATGACGTGAATGGTGAATGTATCTTGAAATTAGTTACAGTAGTGTCTTCAAAAGTGTGAAAATGCAAAATAAGATTTGTGGACAGCAAAGCAAGCAAAGGAACAGAAAGCCTGAAAATCGGGCAACATTGACCCAAACGATAACTGAGAGTTAACGCGCGCGATCAGTGGAAAATGTTGGCCTTCAAGAAGTAGAATTCCAGGTTTACATTTAATTAAGGTTATCCGCCAGTCGAATATCCTCTCGGATACCGGAGCATCCCCCGAATGGATCCTTAATCGAACCAAATTAACTATCAGTTGCTCTGGATAGGTTGCGAAATATTATTTGAAATATGGTGTTTATTACAAGTTAACAGCAATTATTACAATCTGAAATAAAATTCCACCACGTGTTGTCATCTAGTGACACCCTTAAGTTATAGACGAATCCCGATGAAGAAATATGCATCAC
This sequence comes from Anabrus simplex, assembly GCF_040414725.1. Classification (NCBI taxonomy): domain Eukaryota; kingdom Metazoa; phylum Arthropoda; class Insecta; order Orthoptera; family Tettigoniidae; genus Anabrus; species Anabrus simplex. The sequence continues at coordinate 9,205,100 of NC_090266.1, forward strand.
CTCAAACAGATGTTCAGAATGAACCAACAACAGTTGATCCGTGGAGATCTTACGTTACATCGTTCTGAAGGAACAAAACTGCGAAAGGCAGGGAAGCATTAATTCACTACGCGCTTAGAAGAATCGCTAAACACTGAAGTTAAATAAAAGTTATGAAAAATGAAATGGCGTATGGCTTTTAGTGCCGGGAGTGTCCGAGGACAAGTTCGGCTCGCCAGATGCAGGTCTTTTATTTGAATCCCGTAGGCGACCTGCGCGTCGTGTTGAGAAAGACTACACATACACCAAGCCCCCGTGCCAACGAAATTAACCAATTGTGGTTAAAAATTCCCGACCCTGCCGGGAATCGAGCCTGGGACCCCTGTGACCAAAAGCCAGCACGCTAACCATTTAGCCATGGTGTCGGACAATAAGTGATAAATCACCCAAAAAGTCTTCTTACTAAACCAACTTTCAGGTTATGAAACAGTTACGTCGTTAAATTAGTTAATGTACAGTTCCATAATATCGTCGCTCGACCGGTAAAAGGTTGTATTCCACAAAGCTCTTCCTATCAATTATTCTCCTTAAGAATGGTCACGCCTCCCAGCCACGTATGGATATGCAGTCCATCAGAACAAATTTTGTTGTGTTCATTTTCCTATGCCCATGTGTAAAGGAAAATGAACCTTACAGTATCGTACTGTAGGAATATACGTTTGCATTACGTATTTACGCACTCCTAGTGTACAATGCATGTAAGGTTCATTTTCGTTTAATCGTCGAGATAGGAAAACGAACACAACGGACATTGTTCTGATGGACTGCGTATCCATATGTGGCTGGGAGGCGTGACCAGTCTTAAGGAGAATAATGGGTAGGAAGAGTATTGTGGGATACAACGTTTTACCGGTGAAGCGACGATATAGAAAAGAAACAACATGAAGTCTTCCCAATTCTACATAACTGCAACTACAATTCATTGGCTTACTTCTAAAACCACGCATCTCCCAATGCACTTCCAATCCATTATTTCTCTTAAGACTGGTGACGCCTCCCAGCCACATAAGGATATGCATCCATTCGGCGTGATTGGCAGCATATCAAAGACCAAACAATTTTCGACCTCGGATGAATCGAAGTTCAAAGGAATATAACATCACCTCGAACATGCTCCAAGTTCGTTCTTTTCTTTATTGCCATACCATGATTCTGTATTTTCATCCACCACGCCTTCACCAAATGAAATCTAAAGCAACCTTTTTTTACCTCGTTGACAGCATTGTGAACAGTCTTTTCAATATCTGCTATCGCAGGGGTAGCCTCCAAAGAAAAGTCTTTAAATGCGAAAAATCACTTCTGGTAGGTACGTCATTTTTGTAGACAAAGCACTAAAGGGATGTAGGCTACCTAGTATCCACTGAAATGACAATGCACGGTAGGAACGTAAGAAGTGCTTAGGACAATACTCAAAAGTGCCATCAACATGCTAACATACCAAAATCATGGATAGGGTTCTAGTATCATGTAGGCCCTGTTCTAGCTCGGCCAATTGCAGCAGCTCACCGTTGCATCGATTCCACAAGTGGAAGAAATGCCTGTGGAGAAATTCTGACCCATGCCGTTTGGATAGCTATACAAAGCTTCCTGCTGTTTGTAGGTACAGGGTTTTGAGTGTGAATGGATCTCACCACCACGTTCCAGAAATGCTCGACAGTGTTCATATCAGGCGAGCGAGGAAGTTAGAGCAGTCGTTGAAACTCTTCAGAACGCTCCTCGAACCTATTCCGAACAACTTGCGCCCGATGACACGGTGCATTCTCCTGCTGGAATATTTCGTCGTTGTAGGGGTTGGCCTAAATGTAGTCCATGAGGAGCTTCAAGTGGTCACCAAGTACTTCCATGTAGCAATCAATGATCAATGACCATTAAGGTGGATCAGCGGATCCAGCCCATGACACGTGAACACACCCCACACATCATTATGGAGCTACCACCAGCCTGTATGGTGGCTTATTAACAACTGGGGTCTAAGGTGTCATGGGGCTCTCGCCCTATATGGATCCTACCATCAGCTCAGAACAACTGGAACAGTGACTCCTCGGACCAAGCTACATGCCGCCAGTCCTCCAGGGTCCAATTAACAACGTCAAGCGCCCAGGTGAGTCGCAGGCCCCGGCGTCGTGTTGTGAACAGCGGCACTCTGGTAGGTCTACTGCTCCCATATCCTACTGATGTTGAAATGAAATGTCGTATGGCTTTTAGTGCCGGGAGTGTCCGAGGACATGTTCGGCTTGTCAGGTGCAGGTCTTTTGATTTGACACCCGTAGGCGACCTGCGCATCGTGATGAGGATGAAATGATGATGAAGACGACACATACACCCAGCCCCCGTGCCAGAGAAATTAACCAATGTTGGTTAAAATTCCCTACCCTGCCGGGAATCGAACCCGGGGCCCCTGTGACCAAAGGCCAGCACGCTAACCATTTAGCCATGCTGCCGGACACCCTACAGATGTTAAGAGAACGCTACACTAACCTGCTGCATTGAATGTGGATATGATTTTTGAGAGTGTGCCTTGTCTGTTACCACGGACAATTCTAGCCAGACGCCGTTAATCGCGGTTATTAAGCATCAGTGATCAGCCGCTGCGCTGTTCACCGTGGGACGTAATGCCTTTCATGGTATTCCCGATACACACGTGACAACGTTGATCAAGGAATGTTAAATATCCGCAGAAATTTAACAATAGAATGTTCCATTCATCTCGCTCCCACTAACATGCACTTCTGAAAACCGTCAAAGTATTTAGTGAGACGTAAAAGCAATAACATTATTATTACTATCATGCCCCGTTCGAAAGTTGATTTTTCAAATCGCCTCGCCACAGCCAGCACAGACAGACACTCCCAAGATAGCGGATCGCGCATCATACAGGTGTGGGCACTTCCAAGAATTCAAGGTACATTAGCGTCACCGACTATTACCCTTAAGTACAGCTATCCCATGAGTTTTGTCATATCATTGAAGACTGTCATACTTTGTTTATGTAGGCAATCAGATATCGTCGTTGCTACGCCAAAACCGCGAATATGACAATGCTCTTCACATCCATGATTTCCTTAAGACTGATCTCGCCTCCCGGCCACATATTGATATGCAGTCCATCAGAACAGTTTTCGTTGAGTTCATTTTGCTATGCGCGTGTGTAAATGAAAATGAACCGTAAATTACATCATATTCTAGGAGTGGATAAATACGTCATCCAAACATACATTCTTTTTTTTTTGCTTTACGTCGCATCGACACAGATAGGTCTTATGGCGACGATGGGATAGGAAAGGCCTAGGAATTGGAAGGAAGAAGATGCATTCTTACAGTACGGTGGAGTAAGGTTCATTTTCCTACACACACGCGCATAGGAAAATTAAATGAACGAAAATTGTTTTGATGGACTGCATATCAATATGTGGCTAGGATAGGAAGAGTATTGACACATTCGCGGCTTTGGCACAGCAGCGACGATAATACGGGATAATTTTCTACCTCATTCAAAATAATAAAGTCTTCATTTTTCTGAGTTTTGATATTCAAATCAGTAATAGCAGCTTGAACTTCATTAATTTTTTCTCTTGGCACAAGTAGCAACACATTCTCCACTGCAGCAAAAACGCGTTTTCTTATGATGTTAATATCTTGTACGTGAAGATTATTTTGTGCTTCAAGGAAACAGGAGCGAATTCATTTTAGAGGTCACCCGCTTATATCTTCAGTAGATTTCCTCTTAGCATATGCTGTTATCTGAAGGCGAACTATAGAATTTCCTAAGTATTATTCATGGTTATGAACATCGACACTTGCCGTTACAGTTTGCCCACGAGATTCTCCTATAAAAAAAGATGAAATGCATGTATGTACTTACAATATGTAGAATTCCAACAGTGAAGGAGCTCACCAATATTTTTAAAAGATGATTTGCAATGCCGTTTCACACATTGCCATTTTATCTCCCAAAAATAGGCCTATTAACTTTATAATTTACCATAAGAATTGTTTTGTCCCGCTGCCTAAACTTTTCAATCAGTTGCGACTGTTGGGTTGCCCACTGTACTGATACAAGCAATATATAAAACACTACCAAGGCTACCAATAACGACAGGACATCGCAATCTTTCGCAGGGTTGCCAGTAGTCCATGCACGAGAATTGCTTTACGCCATGAAGATTTCTGTCATTCAAGTAGCCGATGCATATGGGAGGACCGACGCCCACAGTGTGCAATTTTCCCAAACAAGCTGGGGAAAAGTAATGTTTACTTCTTGACCTGGCCGAAAGGTGTTCTGAGTTACGTTTCTACTGTACAAGGAATGTTGGGATGCATTACTGTTAGATCTTCGCCAGCTATTTTGTTACGACTAGATACCATAAACAAAGCTCAACTGTTTTTCTCACTTGCTGTCGTTCTTCAATTGCGGTGAAGTTAGCCTTGTTAACAGACCCGCAAGAAGAAATGAGTGATTTTCGTATATGACAGGCATAGAAATACATAGTAGATGCATCTATTTTTGCATGAAGTGAAAATCTGTCGTCGACAGTAGCTTGACCCCCGTAAAGAAGATTACATTGTAATATGTCAACGTAATATTATTCTTTCCGTAACGCTACGTACAAATGAAAAATCAACAGCCTGTTTCCAGTCATCTGACCAGGTCAGGAATAGAATGAATGAAGCCCCATCTAGTGGCGAGGATATGAAATTTGCCGGCTGTCGAAGCCTGTCACACTCCTCTGGGGTAATAATAAAATGACAGATGAAATGAAATGATATTAGAGTGTGTTGCTGGAATGAAAGATGACAGGAAAAACCGGAGTACCCGAAGAAAAACCTGTCCTGCCTCCGCTTTGTCCAGCACAAATCTCACATGGAGTGACCGGGATTTGAACCACGGTATCCAGCGGTGATAGGCCAGCGCGCTGCCGCCTGAGCCACGGAGGATTCCTACGTACAAACATGGTTATAAAAGTCCATTCGACCCTGTCATAACCATATATGACTGTATCCGTGAAATTCTAAACTTTTGAAGTATGCATTATTTTTGTGCTTATTTGCACGAAGAACTGAAATCAGTTTTTTCAGTGGCACCGCATAGGCTATCCATGATGCATTTTTTCAAGTGTGGTACCGGAGCAGCGTGGTACCGGAGCAGCGTGGTATCAAGGAAATATGACATCTTACGTCATTTCAGTGGGGGACCGACAACTTTGACCGACCAAAAATGCGATTTTTCAATTTAATCTTTCATATAACATTGAACTTTTCTCTCTATAACAGTGCAAAATTTGTGTTAATATCTCAATCACTTCGGAGTCATGACCTAAAATGTGAAGCTCTGTCACCCTTTATGGGTAAGTTTGTTGCTCGTTTCCCGTATTCTTTTTGTTTTTCAGAACCTTTTCCCTGATAACTCTGGAATTTTTTAAGATATTAGGATAAAATTTTGTATGCATGTATATTTCACAGAGAGGATGAAGATACACTAGAATCATTCAGATATCTTCATTGGTTAAGTTTAAAAAGTGTTTTCAATTCCATCAGAATAAAATTCGTTGTCTTCATTTCTTTCTTTCTTTCTTTCTTTCTTTCTTAATCTGCTTACCCTCCAGGGTTGGTTTTTCCCGTCGGACTCAGCGAGGGATCCCACCTCTACCGCCTCAAGGGCAGTGTCCTGGAACTTCAGACTCTGGGTCGGGGGATAAAACTGCGGAGGATGACCAGTACCTCACCCAGGCGGCCTCACCTGCCATGCTGAACAGGGGTCTTGTGGGGGGTGGGAAGTTTGGAAAGGACAGACAGGGAAGAGGGAAGGAAGCGGCTGTGGCCTTAAGTTAGGTACCATCCCGGCATTTGCCTGGAGGAGAAGTGGGAAACCACGGAAACCACTTCCAGGATGGCTGAGGTTGGAACCGAACCCACCTCTACTCAGCTGACCTCCCGAGGCTGAGTGGACCCCGTTACAGCCCTCGTACCACTTTCCAAATTTCGTGGCAGTGCCGCGAATCGAACCCGGGCCTCTGAGGGTGGCAGCTAATCACACTAACCACTACACCACAGAGGCGTGTGTTCATTTTCCTACGCTAATGTGTACAGGAAATGGACTTTACCATACCGTATTTTAGTTAGTATTACGATTTGAATGAATACTGATCTGCATTTAGGGCAGTCGCCCAGGTGGCAGATTCCCTATCTGTTGCTTTCCTAGCATTTTCCTAAATGATTTCAAAGAAATTGGAAATTTATTGAACGTCTCCCTTGGTTATTCCAATCCCTAACTACCCTTCCTATAAATGAATATTTGCCCCAGTTTGTCCTCTTGAATTCCAACTTCATCTTCATATTGTGATCTTTCCTACTTTTATAAACGCCACTCAAACTTATTCGTCTACTAATGTCATTCCACGCCATCTCTCCGCTGACAGCTCGGAACATACCACTTAGTCGAGCAGCTCTTCTTCTTTATCTCAATTCTTCCCAACCCAAACTTTGCAACATTTTTGTAACGCTACTCTTTTGTCGGAAATCACCCAGAACAAATCGACCTGCTTTTCTTTGGATTTTTTCCAGTTCTTGAATCAGGTAATCCTGGTGAGGGTCACATACACTGGAACCATACTCTAGTTGGGGTCTTACCAGAGACTTATATGCCCTCACCTTTACATCCTTACTACAACCCCTAAACACCCTCATAACCATGTGCAGAGATCTGTACCCTTTATTTAAAATCCCATTTATGTGATTACCCCAATGAAGATCTTTCCGTATATTAACACCCAGATACCTACAATGATCCCCAAAAGGAACTTTCACCCCATCAACGCAGTAATTAAAACTGAGAGGACTTTTCCTATTCGTGGAACTCACAACCTGACTTTTAACCCCGTTTATCAACATACCATTGCCTGCTGTCCATCTCACAACATTTTCGAGGTCACGTTGCAGTTGCTCACAATCTTGTAACTTATTTATCACTCTCTAGAGAATAACATCATCCGCAAAAAGCCTTACCTCCGATTCCACTCCTTTACATATATCATTTATATGTATAAGAAAACATAAAGGTCCGATAACACTGCCCTGAGGAACTCCCCTCTCAACTATTACAGGGTCAGATAAAGCTTCACCTACTCTAATTCTCTGATATCTATTGTCTAGAAATATAGCAACCCATTCGGTCACTTTTTTTTCTAGTCCAATTGCACTCATTTTTGCCAGTAGTCTCCCATGATCCACCCTATCAAATGCTTTAGACAGGTCAATCGCGATACAGTCCATTTGACCTCCAGAATCCAAGATATCTGCTATATCTTGCTGGAATCCTACAAGTTGAGCTCCAGTGGAATAACCTTTCCCAAAACCGAACTGCCTTCTATCGGACCAGTTATTAATTTCACAAACATGTCTAATATAATCAGAAAGAATACCTTCCCAAAGCTTACATGCAATGCATGTCAAACTTACTGGCCTGTAATTTTCAGCTTTATGTCCATCACCCTTTCCTTTATACACAGGGGCTACAATAGCAACTCTCCATTCATCTGGTATAGCTCCTCCGACCAAACAATAATCAAATAAGTACTTCAGATATGGTACTATATCCCAACCCATTGTCTTTAGTATATCCCCAGAAATCTTATCAATTCCTGCCGCTTTTATAGTTTTCAACTTTTGTATCTTACTGTAAATGTCATTGTTATCATATGTAAATTTTATTACTTCTTTGGCCTTAGTCTCCTCCTCTACCTCGACATTATCCTTGTAACCAACAATCTTTACATACTGCTGACTGAATACTTCTGTCTTTTGAAGATCCTCACATACACACTCTCCCTGTTCATTAATTATTCCTGGAATGTCCTTCTTGGAAACTGTTTCTGCCTCAAAATACTGCCTAATAGTCCTACTTTTAAGACCTTCCTTTCTATCGCATTTATTTTTAACTACCACAAAGACAGCTTCATGATCACATACCCTTCCATCCTTCCATTTTTCACTAAAATTTGTATGACCGCCAATTATGCTTGCCATCATGTTATCCTTAGCTGCCTTCTTTGCTAGATTCAATTTTCTAGTAAGTTCCTCCAATTTCTCCTTACTTCCACAGCCATTTCTAACTCTATTTCTTTCCAGTCTGCACCTCCTTCTTAGTCTCTTTATTTCTCTATTATAATAAGGTGGGTCTTTACCATTCCTTACCACCTTTAAAGGTACAAACCTGCTTTCGCAGTCCTCAACAATTTCTTTAAACCCATCCCAGAGTCTGTTTACATTTTTATTTACCTTTTTCCACCGATCATAGTTACTTTTTAGAAACTGCCTCATGCCTGCTTTATCAGCCATATGGTACTGCCTAATAGTCCTACTTTTAAGACCTTCCTTTCTATCGCATTTATTTTTAACTACCACAAAGACAGCTTCATGATCACTAATAACATCTATTACTTCAGTTTCCCTATAGAGCTCATCTGGTTTTATCAGCACCACATCCAGTTATTCGTGTTACCGTTTATCAGCGTTTGGAAAACGGAATTGTTTAGTACACCTTGAGCTGCGTTTTTATCAGTTTCCAAATTATGGATGGCAAAAAACGACTCATTGGAGCCGAGTATAGAAAACTTGCCAAAGAAAGAAGGAAGAAAGAAAACGATGTACTGTCACAAACACCAAAATTAGAAGCATTTTCAAAAAGCCTAATGTTAATGAAGATGAAGGCTCAAAAGAAAAATCAGTTAAATATTAATTTTATTTCAACAATTAAATTACAGCACATTGGGGAAGAGACGAATTAGTTGTGCCTTATCGGACTTCACGACAATTTTTTTAATACTTCATTTTGTAATATACCATATTACTGATTGAATTTTAATCCCGGCTTTAGTATTTTAGATGACGTTGAAGCTGGAGAGGAAGGCACGCAACATTTCGAACTTTGCAAGAAACTCAGTCCTACTGGTGAAGCGAATGAAGATGAATTATTATCTGGTCCAGACCCTACAACTGCTGTTCAAGAAACGTCCGAGTTTTCCTTTGATTTTATGGATCCTGGTTCATTGCCACAGAGTTTTTCAGATTCTGAAACGTGTTACATAACAAAAATGGGCTTTGAAAATCTAATTGAGCGACATTTAAGTAATAGCAGCAGAGAAGGGTATAACTTAACCAAAGCTTGGTTTTATAAAGTTCTCAAACATGGAGAAAAAGTAAAGAGATCATGGTTAGGCTATAGTGGAAGTAAGAAAGCTCTATATTGTGTTCCATGCAGGCTGTTTTCACACTTAGCATCAAATCAAGTGCCTTCCATAGCTAAAGAAAAAGGACTTACTCATTGGAGAAAACTCAGTGAAAAATTGCCTGAACACGAAAATTCATCCAACCACAATCTTTGCTTTTGTTCGTTGAAAACTTTAGATTCTTGTTTAGGAAAGGGAGGTACTGTTGCAGAACTCCAAAACCAGATCCATCAAGAAGAGTCTCACTGGAAGGCGGTATTGCGCTGCATTATCGATGCTATTCTATTCCTAGCAAAGCAAGGGAGTCCATTCCGAGGAACGCACGCATTTTATTCATCCGAGTAACAGTATGCAGTGCGAAGATTTTAAGGTATGTCTGACCTCTATACGTTGAAACATGGTTTCTTCCGAACATCGTAACTTTAAGCTAATCATAAATAGTTGTTCTCTTCAATCCTCATGCTATAGACGAGGTTAATCTTATAATTTCAAACTCACAGCAATGTCTGACCTCTATACGTTGAAACTTGGTTTCTTCCGAGCATCGTAACTTCAGTCTATTGAAAAATAGTCGTTCTCTTCAATCCTCATGCTATAGACGAGGTTAATTTTATAATTTCAAACACACATAGCTATGTCTGACCTCAACAGGCTGAAACTTGGTTTCTTCTAAAACATCGTAACTTGAGTCTATAAATAGTTATTTTCTTTAATCTGCATGTCATAGACGAGGTTAATCTTATAATTTCAAACTCACAGCAATGTACGACCTCTATACGTTGAAACTTGGTTTCTTCTAAAACATCGTAACTTGAGTCTATTGATAAATAGTCGTTCTCTTCAATCCTCATGCTATAGACGAGGTTAATTTTATAATTTCAAACACACACATAGCTATGTCTGACCTCAATAGGCTGAAACTTGGTTTCTTCTAAAACATCGTAACTTTAGTCTATTGATAAATAGTTATTTTCTTTAATCTGCATGTCATAGAAGATGATAATCTTATAATTTCAAGCTCACAGCAATGTCCGACCTCTTTACGTTGAAACTTGGTTTCTTCCGAACATCTTAACTTTAAGCTAATCATAAATAGTTGTTCTCTTCAATCCTCATGCTATAGACGAGGTTAATCTTATAATTTCAAACTCACAGCAATGTCCGACCTCTATACGTTGAAACTTGGTTTCTTCCGAACATCGTAACTTTAGTCTATTGCTAAATAGTTGTTCTCTTCAATCCTCATGCTATAGACGAGGTTAATCTTATAATTTCAAAGTCACAGCTATGTCCGACCTCTATACGTTGAAACTTGGTTTCTTCCGAACATCGTAACTTTCACCTAATCTCTATTGGTTGTTCTCTTTTCAGATGTTCCCCTGCTCGCAGTGCGATGTAACTTTTACAAGACGAGATACCCTTACGCGTCATAAAAAATCGAAACATCGTGAGGCGTCTGATACGTTCACCTTCGAGCAGTGTGAGGCATCGTTTACGAGGGTAGATGCCCTTACGCGCCATAAAAAGTAAAACACCCTAGCATAACATCCGCTTTATGTGAAGTTTGTGGGGTGTATTTCGCTTACGGAGTAATGCGCATAAAAATAATGCGTGTAGAAGTGGTAGTAACGCAAACATCGAGGAAATTAATACAGCATTTAAAAGTAGGATTGCTAGTTACCGAATTCGCGCCAGTCAATACCAGGCTCACTTAGTAGAGGTACATCAAATATCTACTTGCCCTCACGTAGTAGTAGGGAAAAAGCGTGCAGCTACCGATGTAGCTGTAGAAAGTACTAGTAGTAAAAAACCTAGGAAAAATGAACTTCAAACTATTCACTGCGAGCACTGTAACACCGATGTACCATCTTCGCATTTTCAGGGACACTTATGGAGTAATGCGCATAAAAATAATGCGTGTAGAAGTGGTAGTAACGCAAACATCGAGGAAATTAATACAGCATTTAAAAGTAGGATTGCTAGTTACCGAATTCGCACCAGTCAAAAGTTTCTGAGCACTTCAAACTTTTTAAATTGTGTTCAAACGGATGTACAACAGCTTCTTGCTAAATCTTTGTCCAATCATAGTTTATTTAAAGTTAATTTTGAACCTTTCGCCTTGTACATTAAAAGCACGGATGAATCCGAAATAACGGACATTAAATCATTTAATACGAAGAATTTTGTCATAAGTGAGTCGACTAATTTTGGTGATGTACTTAGGGATGTCTCTAACATTATTTCAACTAAGAGCGAGGAATTTCAGGAAAAGGAATCAGGGTGGGCTTTAGTTGAAATAATGTATCTAGAAGTTAACATCAATAAGTACAATCCTATGCGTGGATCTTCGCACATCGAGCTGCCGACATGGATTCAACGAAAAGAAGCTGTTGTAAACATCCAAAACAATGACGAAACATGTTTTGCATGGGCGGTGATGTCGGCTTTAAATCCTGTGAAACGGAATGTAGCGAATAGAACATCATCGTATCCACACTATTCAACGCAACTAAATTTCGATAGTATAGAATTTCCTGTGCAGATAAAGGATATTAAGCGCTTTGAGGAACTAAATAACATTAGCATTAATGTGTATGGTGTAGAGAAAAAGTCTGTAGTAGGTCCTCTGTATTATACATGTCATAAGAAGAGTACTCATGTTAACTTACTCTATATTGAAAACAGTGAGAATAGCCACTTTTTCTGGATTAAAAATCTGAGTAGACTTGTTGGTAGTCAGTTGTCAAAACATGATGGTAAAAAGTGGCTATGTGATGGATGCTTGCAGTATTTTAGAACTGAAGATCAGTTAACGAAGCATTCCAAGAATGACTGCAATCATGTACGTACAGAGATACCTACTACAGGCAATAATGTTTTAAAATTTACAAATTTTAACAAGCAGATGTGGGTACCGTTCGTGATCTATGCAGACTTTGAAGCCATCCTCACGCCATGCAACACATGCTTACCTAATCCTGACAACTCCTTCACAAATACTACGCACATGCATGTCCCGTATAGCATCGCGTATTACATCAAGTGTAGTTACGATAGTACGCTTAACAAGTTAGAGCTGTATCGAGGACGTGATGCTGCTAAAGTATTTTTAGAAAGACTTGAAAGTGATGCATTTCGTCTTGGTCGTATTCTAAATAGTAATATTCCTATGAAGCCACTCACCTAAATACAGTTAAATGATCATGAACGTGCTACAAAGTGTAACATTTGTGATGGGGAATTTTCCGAAAATGACCCGAAAGTTTTTGATCATGATCATTTAACTGGTTTCTACAGATGTGCCGCTCATTATAGCTGTAATCTTAAGTATAGAGTTCCTAAATTTATCCCTGTAATTTTTCATAACTTATCTCGTTACGACTCTCATTTCATCATTTCACAATTTGGAGCTTCAGATGAAAAAGTAGATATAATCCCGCAGAATAAAGAGCGGTACATTGCGTTTACAAAGTCTGTAAAAGTAGATGCTGAGCATTCTATAAAACTGAGATTCCTTGACTCGTTTAGCTTTATGGTGAGTAGCCTCGATAAACTTTCTAGTCATTTAGAGCCTGAACAATTTACGGAAATTCGACGCTTTTTTCCCGAAGAAGCGCAGTTTAATTTACTTCGGCGTAAGGGTGTTTTTTGTTATGAATATCTTGACTGCTTAGAACGCCTCGAAGAACGTGCCTTACCATCGAAACAATCCCTTTACAGCTCGCTGAATTCAGCGGATATTAGTGATGATGACTATTTACATGCACAACATATCTGGGAGCAGTTCCACATTCAAACGCTAGGTGAATACTCCGATTTATATTTAAAGACAGATGTACTTTTGTTAGCTGATGTTTTTGAAAATTTTCACTGTGTTTGTAAGAAAACCTACAGCCTTGACCGATGTCAGTATTTTACTGCGCCTGGGTTAAGTTGGGACGCGATGTTAAAATACACGCAAGTGAATTTGGAACTGCTAACTGATATTGATATGGTGCACTTTATAAAATCATCTATTCGAGGCGGTCTAAGTCAGTGCAGCGGGCGGTATTCCAAGGCAAATAATAAGAACATGCCGAGTTTCGATTCTAGTCAGGAATCTCAGTATATCGTTTATCTCGAAGCTAATAATCAGTATGGGTGGGCGATGAGTCAGCATCTACCGGTGAGTGGTTTCCGCTGGCTAACGCAGTGCGAAATTGATGCTTTAGAGCTGCAAGCCCTAGGCGATGAAGCTGATAAAGGCTATTTCCTCGAAGTTGACTTACAGTATCCTAAAGAGTTACACACTTCTCATAATGACCTACCGTTCTGCCCTGAAAATATGAAGCCCCCGTACATCGCATCAACGACGAAAATGCTAATTGCTAATTTGTGCGATAAATCTAAGTATATCATTCATTACCGAAATTTAAAACAGTGTTTGCAGCATGGTTTGAAGTTATCCAAAATTCATCGCGTACTAGAATTTAATCAGTCACCGTGGCTAAAGCCATATATCGATCTGAACAATAATTTAAGAACGAATGCGGTTAACGAGTTTGAAAAAGATTTCTACAAGCTCATGAATAACAGTGCGTTTGGTAAGACTATGGAAAATGTTGACAAACGCGTTGATGTAAAATTGATTACAAACTGGGAGAATATAAAGAAATCGTGTTAAGTATGACAAACCTACCTACGTCGGCTTTGCAGTACTTGAATTGGCTAAAACACTCATGTATGAATTCCATTACGATTATATGATGAAGAAGTACGCGCATAATGCGCAATTGCTCTACACAGATACCGATTCGTTTATTTATCAAATCAAAACTGATGACTATATAATGATATAAAGCCAGACTTGGGTAGGTTTGATACAAGTAACTATCCTGCAAATAATCAATATCATCTACCGCTAGTGAACAAAAAGGTTCTAGGTAAAATGAAAGATGAATGTGCTGGGAATATTATCGATTCATTTGTAGGTACTAAATCCAAGTCATATTGCATAAAACTCTTAAATGAATTACAAATAAAGAGATTGAAGGGGATTAAAAGGAATGTCGTTCAGAATCAGCTAAGATTTGAAAAGTATAACAATTGCATTAAAAGTAATCCACCTGTTTTGCATAAGCAAATGTCTGTCATTAGAAGCAAGAAGCACCAGTTGTACACTCATTTAATTAGTAAGGTAGCCCTTAATAGCGATGATTGCAAACGGTTTGTCATTCCAAATTCAACCAACACTCTAGCCTGGGGGCACAGTAGTATTGATCAGTACTACTTTACATAAAGCAGATGTGTGTGTAAACATTATGCTAGAGGTGTGTACTTACGTTACGCTGTCTTACATCACAATTCACTGTACATATTGTAGGGAGAGGTACGCTGAGAGCGTAGTACGGCAAGTTTAAACTTGTACATACAAGAATTGCGTCGAGAAGTACGCAAAAATCACTACGGTAAAACGATTCGAGATAAAACTTGTACATACAAGATGTAAATAAATAATGTAGAATTGGCATATTCTTTTATTTTAGATTAGGTATTACCTTCTCCTCCTATTCCTTCCTCTCGAAGAAGAATAAGAGCAAGAAAGAAGATGTTGATTAAATTCGTAAGTATGTTATCGTCTAGTTCGGTAAGTATGTCGAGAACAGAATTTTGTTTCCTCAAAAGTGTTTGATTCTAGTCTTGCAATGCAGTGTTCTACAATATCGAACTATGAACAGCAGTATGTGTTCAAGTATAAACATGCAGGTACGCGATATGTGCAAAATTGCGTTCGATAAAGCTATGCCTTAGCAAAGTAAAGGAAGTTATAAGAGTTGCTATCTTACGTAATCTGTTCAAAATTTTTGTCTTACTTTTTCTCTTAGAAACGCTAGATATGTTGTAAACACATCAACCGATGTTCTAATCATATGTTGTATCGAGTACCGTGTTCGATTATATTCTTAATCACTTCTCTTGTAATATCTTCTTAGAACAAAGGTATTCCTTGAATGACAGCTGACGCGAGAGTGCGGCACGGTGCTCTATAGTTTAAAGATGGCGGATGACAGCTGACGCAAGAGGGCAGCACGGTGTTCTGTGGTTTAAAGATGGTGGATGACAGCGCATAGGTTTGTTTCCAAACAAGAGAATGTAGAATTTGCCGCCGCCACATTTCAAAGGTAGCTAGCTAAAGAGGGCAGCACTGTGCTCTCTTGATTAAAGATGGCGGATGATAGCTAACAGAACTATTCAAATTGCCCACTACTACGTGCTTAAGGTAGTAGCCATAAAGAGGGCAGCACGGTGTTCTGTAGATTAAAGATGGCGGATGACAACTGATGAAATTACCCGCATGATAGCAGCACGGTGCTCTGTTGATTAAAGATGGCGGATGACAGCTGTCAAAAAAGCACATGACTTTGTTTCCAAACAAGAGCACGTGGAATTTGCCGCCACCACATTTCAAAGGTATGTAGCTAAAGAGGGCAGCACTGTGCTCTGCTGATTGAAGATGGCGGATGACGGCTGTCAAAAAAGCGCGTGAGTTTGTTTCCAAACAAGAGCATGCAGAATTTGCCGCCACCACATAGAGGGCAGCACGGTGCTCAAAGATGACTGCTGTCACGTGGAATTGTCTACCACCACAGGTATCTAGCTAAAGAGGGCAGCACGGTGCTCAAAGATGGCTGCAGTCAAAAAGCATTTTTCAAATTATCCGCCACCACATTTCAAAGGTAAGTAGCTAAAGAGGGCAGCACTGTGCTCTATAGATTAAAGATGGCGGATGACAGCTGCACGTGGAAGGTAAGTAGCTAAAGATGGCAGCACTGTGCTCTATGGATTAAAGATGGAGGATGACAGCTGCACGTGGATTAAGTTTATCTCACGCTAGTGAGGTTAAGTTGGTAGCACTATGGTTTAGGCCCGCCATGATGGCACCACTGCCGATGACAGGTGACGAATTTTACATCTACTACGATAAAGAGGGCAGCACAGTGCTCTGTAGTTTAGAGATGGCGGATGACAGCTGTCAAAAAAGCACGTGGCTGTCAAAAAGCACGTGGCTTTGTTTACCTCGCGCTAGTTAGGTTAAGTTGGCACTACTGAGGTTTAGGCCCGTCAAGATGGCAGTACTGAGGTTAGCGATGCGTTGTTGTCGATGACAACTGTCAAAAAGCACGTGGCTTTGTTGACAAAATCAAATTTCCCGCGGGTGGTGGAGGAGGCCTCTGGGAGGCCTCTGTCTGTGGTGGTGGTGGAGGAGGCATCTGGGAGGCCTCTGGCTGTGGTGGTAGCGGAGGTGGCCTCTGGGAGCCGGTGGCGGTGGTGGCGCCAGAACTGTCCAATTATACTACTGAGGCGGCTTAAGGGTCTTTGCACAAGATGGCTAGAGTCGCCCTAAGGATGCCTGCGCAAGATGGCGGCTATACACGACTCCTTATGAGACGCTTTAAGGTGATTGCGCAAGATGGCTGCCGCTCTTAGCTTAGAGGCTAACGTGCCGTGCTAGTTCGATTCATTAAATTTAGGGCTTAAATGCAAAATGTCAAATATCTCGAAAACGGTGCACCGTAGAGCAAAACGGACAAAATTGTTCTGCCTAATACGTAGGTTCGCAGTATGAGGAACAAGAAGAACATAGTCTAATGATGGGATCAACGGTTCGGTTCCTACTTAGGCCCTTTGGAATTTGCTCTGTTTCAGCTTGTATTGAAGCGAGTCTTCGTAACATGATCAGGTCTAGCTATGGTAGAAAGTATAACGTACCATGCTGGTTCAATTCATTAAATTTGGGGCTTAAATGCAAAATGTTGAATATCTCGAAAACGGTGCATCATAGAGCAAAACGGACAAAATTTTTCCGCCTAATACTTACGTTCGCAGTATCAGGAACAAGAAAAACATAGTGTAATGATGAGATCAACGGTTCGATTCCTACTTTAGCCCTTTGGCATTGGCAGCTATCTAATTCTACAAGATGGTGGCTGCTCTTATGAGACACAAGATGGCTTGAGACGTCCTAGGGATGCTTACGCAAGATGGCGGACACAAAATGGTGACTATACATAGCTCCTTATGAGACAGCCTAGGGGTGCTCGCACAAGATGGCGGCTACTCTTATGAAGAAAGCTAGCTTCGAGGCTACTGCGCAAGATAACGGTTGCTGTTATGCATGCGGTGGAGAACAATTTGAAATTCTATGTGCTTAATCAACAGAGCACCCTGCTGCCCTCTTTAGCTGAAATGTGGTGGCGGATAATTTGAAAAATTATTTTGACAGGTGTCATCTTTAAACAATGGCGACTATACATAGGCTGTTAAGACGTTATTATTCTCCTCCTCCTCCTCCTTCTCTACCTCCTCCTCCTCCTCCTCCGCCTCTTATGTCAAGGCATAGCTTTATATCGAACAAGTTTAAACCTGCATCGCGAAGGCAAGCGTGTGCAGCGATTAACATTATTGTACATGTTTAGACTTGCGAAACATAAGAAGAGTAGAATCAAACGCTGTACTCGATACAACATGTGATCAGAACATTGATTGATGTGTTCAGAACACAAAATAAGTGATCAAGACTAGAATCGAACACTGTACTCAGTACATCATGTGTATAGAACATGTCAGGGGATACCCTTCTTCTAAGAAGATCAGATTGAAATATAACAAGACTAGAATCGAACACTGTACTCGATGTCGTTAACTCCAACATGTGATTAAAACATTGTTTGGTGTGTTCAGAACACTACATAAGTGATCAAGACTAGAATCGAACGCTGTACTTAATACAACATACTAGGGGATATCTTTGTTCTAAGAAGATCAGATTGAAACATAACAAGACTAGAATTGAACACTGTACTCAATACAACACGTCAGGGGATAACGTTGTTCTAAGAAGATCAAATTGAAACATAATTAATTTTTTTGCTAGGGGCTTTACGTCGCACCGACACAGATAGGTCTTACGGCGACGAAAATTGAAACATAACAAGACTAGAATCGAACACTGCACTCGATGTCGTTAACGTTAACATGTGATTCAGAACATTGATTGAGGTGTTCAGATCACTAAACAACTAGAATCGAACACTGTTCTCGATGTTGTTAACTTCAACATGTGATTAGAACATTGTCTGATGTGTTCAGATCACTAAATAAGTGATCAAGACTAGAATTGAACACTGTACTCAATACAACACGTCAGGGGATACCTTTGTTCTAAGAAGATCAAATTGAAACATAACAAGACTAGAATCGAACACTGCACTCGATGTCGTTAACCTTAACATGTGATCAGAACATTGATTGATGTGTTCAGATCACTAAACAAGTAGAACCGAACACTGTACTCGATACAACATGTTAGGGGATACCTTTGTTCTGAGAACATTAGATTGAAACATAGCAAGACAAGAATCGAACACTGTACTCGATACAACGTGTGATTAGAACATTGTTTGATGTGTTCAGAGCAAAAGTACAACTTCAATGATTTACCGATTGTAAAAAACCAAAAGCACACAGTGCACATATCGCGTAGCTATCTCGCTTAGTAAACGATACAACTTTAATGATTTGCCTAGTACGAAAATCGAAAACACACTGTGCACATATCGCACAGCTAACTCGGCAACACTTCAAATGATTTGCCTAGTGCGAAAATAAAAAATCTATACCGCGTAGCTAACTCGTTCACCGCATTGCTAAGACGCTTAGTAATTGCAAATAAACTCATATGTGTCATGCGAAAATCAAGAAACCACACTGCGTAGCCAACTCGCTCGGTCACTCGCTTAGTGATTGCAACACAACTAGAACACTGATACACGTTACTCTTTTTTTCTCGAAACACACACACACATTGCTACACGCCCTAGTTGACGCATAAACTATTAGTATCTAGCCTCTTACATCATACGCCATAGTTTTACTACTGGTTACCCTTCCTGACTAGGATATTAAATCGCAGTATACGCGACAAATCTGTTGTAGCGGGTTTTATAACTAGATGTCCCGGAACCGGCACATAGCCTAGTCCTACCGAAGAAGCCTGCACAAGGCTTATCGCCTCCATCCGACAGATGAATCACCATCAACACTCTTGTACCCGCAATCATTCTCGCTACTTCGGGAGATAGCGGGTTCGAACTCCTACTGTCGTAAGCCGTAAACATAGCAAATGCTAGGCGAGGGACCTGCGCGATCGTCATAACGGGTAATTATATGATCTAGCCGGATGCCCTTCCTGACGGCATAAGTTGCCAGGATATGAATCGCGGTATCCATCATTGTGTCTGACTTGCGTGTATGCAAGCTCACGCGTATTTTTTTTTGCTGAGATAGCATGCTACTTCCGTTCGCCAGCTATAGCGGAAAATCGCAGTACTGCGTCTATTTCATCTTACAACTTGGAGGAGACAACATGTGTACATATAATTTATGGTTTTCACCCCCCTATTTTTTTAACATGTAAGTATGTAGTATCTCGCAACATTCTTATCCATGTGTGTGTGTGTTTCGAGAAAAAAAGAGTAACGTGTATCAGTGTTCTAGTCGTGTTGCAATTACTAAGCGAGTGACCGAGCGAGTTGGCTACGCAGTGTGCTTTCTTGATTTTCGCATGACATATATCAGTGTGTTTGCAATTACTAAGCGTCTTAGCAGTGCGGTGAACGAGTTAGCTACGCGGTATAGATTTTTTATTTTCGCACTAAGCAAATCATTTGAAGTGTTGCCGAGTTAGCTATGCGATATGTGCACAGTGTGTTTTCGATTTTCGTACTAGGCAAATCATTAAAGTTGTATCGTTTACTAAGCGAGATAGCTACGCGATACGTGCACAGTGTGTTTTTGATTCTTACACTAGGTAAATCAAGTGACCGAGCGAGTTGGCTACGCAGTGTGCTTTCTTGATTTTCGCATGACATATATCAGTGTATTTGCAATTCCTAAGCGTCTTAGCGGTGCGGTGAACGAGTTAGCTACGCGGTATAGATTTTTTATTTTCGCACTAAGCAAATCATTTGAAGTGTTGCCGAGTTAGCTGTGCGATATGTGCACAGTGTGTTTTTGATTTTCGTACTAGGCAAATCATTAAAGTTGTATCGTTTACTAAGCGAGATAGCTACGCGATATGTGCAGAGTGTGTTTTTGATTTTTACACTAGGTAAATCATTGAAGTTGTACTTTTGCTCTGAACACATCAAACAATGTTCTAATCACATGTTGTATCGAGTACAGTGTTCGATTCTAGTCTTGCTATGTTTCAATCTAATGTTCTCAGAACAAAGGTATCCCCTAACATGTTGTATCGAGTACAGTGTTCGGTTCTACTTGTTTAGTGATCTGAACACATCAATCAATGTTCTGATCACATGTTAAGGTTAACGACATCGAGTGCAGTGTTCGATTCTAGTCTTGTTATGTTTCAATTTGATCTTCTTAGAACAAAGTTATCCCCTGACGTGTTGTATTGAGTACAGTGTTCAATTCTAGTCTTGATCACTTATTTAGTGATCTGAACACATCAGACAATGTTCTGATCACATGTTGAAGTTAACAACATCGAGAACAGTGTTCGATTCTAGTTGTTTAGTGATCTGAACACATCAATCAATGTTCTGAATCACATGTTAAGGTTAACGACATCGAGTGCAGTGTTCGATTCTAGTCTTGTTATGCATCAATTTTCGTCGCCGTAAGACCTATCTGTGTCGGTGCGACGTAAAGCCCCTAGCAAAAAAATTAATTATGTTTCAATTTGATCTTCTTAGAACAAAGGTATCCCCTAACATGTTGTATTAAGTACAGCGTTCGATTCTAGTCTTGATCACTTATGTAGTGTTCTGAACACACCAAACAATGTTTTAATCACATGTTGAAGTTAACGACATCGAGTACAGTGTTCGATTCCAGTCTTGTTATGTTTCAATCTGATCTTCTTAGAAGAAGGGTATCCCCTGACATGTTCTAAACACATGATATATTGAGTACAGTGTTCGATTCTAGTCTTGATCACTTATTTTGTGTTCTGAACACATCAATCAATGTTCTGATCACATGTTGTATCGAGTACAGCGTTTGATTCTACTCTTCTTATGTTTCGCAAGTCTAAACATGTACAATAATGTTATCGCTGCACACGCTTGCCTTCGCGATGCAGGTTTAAACTTGTTCGATATAAAGCTATGCATTGACATAAGAGGCGGAGGAGGAGGAGGAGGTAGAGAAGGAGGAGGAGGAGGAGAATAATAAGGTCTTAACAGCCTATGTATAGTCGCCATTGTTTAAAGATGACACCTGTCAAAATAATTTTTCAAATTATCCGCCACCACATTTCAGCTAAAGAGGGCAGCAGGGTGCTCTGTTGATTAAGCACATAGAATTTCAAATTGCTCTCCACCGCATGCATAACAGCAAGCGTTACCTTGCGCAGTAGCCTCGAAGCTAGCTTTCTTCATAAGAGTAGCCGCCATCTTGTGCGAGCACCCCTAGGCTGTCTCATAAGGAGCTATGTATAGTCACCATTTTGTGTCCGCCATCTTGCGTAAGCATCCCTAGGACGTCTCAAGCCATCTTGTGTCTCATAAGAGCAGCCACCATCTTGTAGAATTAGATAGCTGCCAATGCCAAAGGGCTTAAGTAGGAATCGAACCGTTGATCTCATCATTACACTATGTTTTTCTTGTTCCTGATACTGCGAACGTAAGTATTAGGCGGAAAAATTTTGTCCGTTTTGCTCTATGATGCACCGTTTTCGAGATATTTAACATTTTGCATTTAAGCCCCAAATTTAATGAATTGAACCAGCATGGTACGTTATACTTTCTACCATAGCTAGACCTGATCATGTTACGAAGACTCGCTTCAATACAGGCTAAAACAGAGCAAATGCCAAAGGGCCTAAGTAGGAACCGAACCGTTGATCCCATCATTAGACTATGTTTTTCTTGTTCCTCATACTGCGAACCTACGTATTAGGAAGAACAATTTTGTCCGTTTTGCTCTACGGTGCACCGTTTTCGAGATATTTAACATTTTGCATTTAAGCCCTAAATTTAATGAATCGAACTAGCACGACACGTTAGCCTCTAAGCTAAGAGCGGCCGCCATCTTGCGCAATCACCTTAAAGCGTCTCATAAGGAGTCGTGTATAGCCGCCATCTTGCGTCCGCCATCTTGCGCAGGCATCCTTAGGGCGTCTCTAGCCATCTTGTGCAAGGACCCTTAAGCCGCCTCATAATAGCAAGCGCCATCTTGCGCAAGCATCCCTAGGGTGTCTCATAAGGAGCCTTATATAACCGCCATCTTGCGCAAGCATCCCAAGGGTGTCTCATATGAACCTATGTAGAGCGGCCATCTTGCATAAGCACCTTTAAGGAGTCATGTATAGCCACCATCTTGTGCAATTAGCGTCGAGAGATGGCAGCTGTAGAATTTTTCTTTTAAATTATCCACCGCCATATTTCAAAGGTATGTACGTTAAGAGTGTAGCACTGAGGTTTGCGATGTAAGATGGCGGATGACAGCTGACAAAAAGCGCGTGAGTTTGTTTACTAAACAAGATCACATGGAATTTTTCAATTTGTTGCCACCACATTTCAAAGCTGTCTAGCTAAAGATGGCAGCACGGTGCTCTCTTGATTAAAGATGGCGGATGACAGCTAACAGAACTATTCAAATTGCCCGCTACTACAGAGAGCAGCACGGTGCTCTGTGGATTAAAGACGGCGGATGGCAGCTGACGAAATTACCCGCATGATAGCAGCACAGTGCTCTCTTGATTAAAGATGGCGGATGACAGCTGTCAAAAAATCACGTGGCTTTGTTTCCAAACAAGAGCACATAGAATTTTCCAAATTGCCGCCACCACATTTCAACTAAAGAGTGCAGCACGGTGCTGTGTTGATTAAAGATGGCGGATGACAGCTGTCAAAAAAGCATGTTGATTTGTTTCCAAACAAGAGCACGTGGAATTTGCCGCCACCACATTTCAACTAAAGATTGCAGCACTGTTCTCTCTGGATTAAAGATGGCGGATAACAGCTGTCAGAAAAGCACATAGGTTTGTAAAGCACATGGAATTTACCGCCACCACATTTCAAAGGTAAGTAGCTAAAGAGGCAGCACGGTGCTTAAAGATGGCTGCTGTCAAAAAAGCATTTTTCAAATTATCCGCCACAACATTTCAAAGGTAAGTAGGTAAAGAGGGCAGCACTGTGCTCTATGGAGTAAGGATGGTTAGTGACAGCTGTCAAAAAAGCACGTGGCTGTCAAAAAACACGTGGATTTGTTTATCTCGCGCTAGTTATGTTAATTTGGTACCACTAAGGTTTAGGCCCGTCAAGATGGCATTACTGAGGATAGCGATGCGTTGTTGTCTGTCAAAAAGCACGTGGCTGACAAAAAAACGTGGCTTTTTTTAAAGATTCAAATCTCGCGCTTGTGAGGTTAAGTTGGTACCACTGAGGTTTAGGCCCGTCAAGATGGCAGTACTGAGGTTAGCGATGAGTTGTTGTCGATGACAGCTGTCAAAAAGCACGTGGCTTTGTTTACAAATTCAAATCTCGCGCCAAAATTCAAATTTCCCGCCAAAATTCAAATTTCCCGCGGGAGGCGGAGGCCTCTCCCGAGAGCCGGAGGCGGAGGCGGCGGCCGAATCCCTGTATTATACTACTCGCCATCTTGCGTCGCTTACCTCAGTGCTGCTATCTTTACGGTACTGAACCTTATCGTGGTTGTAGTAGGAAATTTAAAATCTACATGCTTCTTGACAGCTGTCATCCGCCAACTTTAATCAAGAGAGTACCGTGCTGCTATCTTGACGGTACTGCGGGCAATTTAAAAAATTCCGTCAGCTGACATCCGCCATCTTTAATCAACAAATCATCGTGCTGCTATCTTTAGCTACAAACATTTAACATGTGGTGGCGGCAATTTGAAATTTAATCCAACAGCCATCTTTAATCAACTGAGTACCGTGCTGCTATCTTCAGCTACTACTTTTTAAAAGTGGTATCAGGTAACTTAAGAAATCCGTTTGCTATCATCATTAAAAATTAGTGCATTCGCGAACCTAACCTCTCATCTACTATCTTGAAGGAGACTATCTTCAGTTTACGTCAAGATGGCCTTTCCGACGCTAGAGGCTACTACACAAGGTGGCGGCGGCTGTTATGGCTACCTACTCCATCTCCACCTCCTCCTCCTCTACCTCCTTCGGCTCCTCTACCTCCTCCTCATCCTCTATCAAGGCATAGCTATATCGAACAAGCATCGCCAAGGCTAGAGTGTGCAGCGATAACATCGTTGTGCATGTTTAGACTTGTGGATTACGAAAGAAACATAACAAGACTAGAATCGAACACTACACTCGATGTTGTTAATTTCAACAAGTGATTAGAACATTGATGGATATGTTCAAAACACTAAATAAGCGATCAAGACTAGAATCGAACACGGTACTCGATACAACATATGTGTAGAACACGTCAGGGGATATCTTTGTTCTAAGAAGATCAGATTGAAACATAACAAGACTAGAATCGAACACCGCACTCAATGTCGTTAAATTCAACATGTGATTAGAACATTGATTGATGTGTTCAGAACACTAACTAGAATCGAACACTGTACTCGATACAACATGTGTCGGAAACATGTCAGGGGATACCTTTGCTCTAAGAAGATCAGATTGAAACATAACAAGACTAGAATCGAACACTGCGCTCGATTTTGTTAACCTCAACATGTGATCAGAACACTGATTGATGTTTTCAGATCACTAAATAAGTGATCAAGACTAGAATCGAACACTGTACTCGATACAACATATTTTTAGAACATGTTAGGTGATACCTTTGTTTTAAGAAGATCAGATTAAAACATAACAAGACTAGAATCGAACACTGCACTCGATGTCGTTAACCTCAACATGTGATCAGAACGTTGATTGATGTGTTCAGAGCAAAAGTACAAATTCAATGATTTGCCTAGTACGAAAATCAAAAACACACTACGCACATGTCGCGTAGCTAACTCGCTCAGTAAACGATATATAACTTCAATGAATTGCCTAGTGCGAAAGTCAAAAAACACACTGTGCACATACTGCGTAGCTAACTCGCTCAGTAAACGATATAGCAACACTTCAAATAATTTTCCTTGTCATGTGCGAAAATAAAAAACATACTGCGTAGCTGACTAGCTCACCGCACTGCTAAGACGCTCAGCAACTGCAAATACACGGGTAATAGACTTGAACACAAATATACGTTATGTAAAAATAAACCAACATACTGCGTAGCCAACTCGCTCGGTCACTCGCTTAGTAATTGCAAATACATCACAACACGACTAGAACACTGATATTCGCATACACGTTAATCTTTTTTCTAAACACACGGGCAAGAATATTGCGAGACACCTGACATACCTACATGTTAAAAAGAGGGAGGATGAAAAATCATAAATTATTTGTATGCATGTTGTTTCCTCCAAGTTGTAAGAGCAAATTGAAGCAGTACTGTGAGTTTCTGCTACGGCTTGCTTAGAACGTGAACGGAAGAGGCATGTTATCTCAGCAAAAATTCTCATGACCTTGTTCCTGCATACACGCAAGTCATACACTCACAGAAATATAATGATGGATACCGCGATTCAAATCCTAGCAACTTATTACTTTTTGCCGTCAGGAAGGGCATCCGGACAGATCCTTATGTTACATGTAATTACACGTTGCCCGGAAGACTGACGATCGCGCAGGAAAGGGTTAGGAGCAGCTAGCTACCCCCTAGCATATGCTATTTTCAGGGCTGCTGACAGTAGGGATTCGAACCCGTTATCTCTATATTTTATTCACAGACATGACAGAATTAGGGAGATTGATTGTGGGTACAATATGTTGATGGTGATTCATCTGTCGGATGGGGACCTAAGCCTTGTGCAGGCTTCTTCGACAGGAGTAGCCTATGTGCCGGCACGGCGATTTACCCTCTTCCTACTGTCGCATATTACATCCTCGGGGAGGTGGTAGTATACAATTTTAATAACTAATGTGTATACTAAAAGCCTGCATTAAATTCTAAAAGAGTAAGGGCATATAACGCTCTTGATGCTTATTCACATGTCGGATGGGGGCGTTAAGCTTTGGGAGTAGGCTATGTGCCGGCACTGGGATTTACCTTGTCGGTACTGTTATATGTTACATCCTCGGGGAGGTAGTAGTATACAATTTTGAATAACTAGAGGGCGTGATAAAAGCCTGCTTTAAATTCTAAAAGATTGAGGGCATGTAATGCTGTTGATGGTGATTCACATGTCGGATGGGGACTTAAGCGTTGAGCAGACCCCTTCGACAGGCGTAGGCTATGTGCCGGCTCCGGGTTTTACACTCTCCATACAATCATAATTTTTTATCTTAGGAACTTGCACTAGCTAAATGCTAGAAAGCAATACTAAGGGAATTGCCTAGACGGTCAAGAGAATGCCACTGCACTGTTATCGATCATTAAGTTACAGGTGTCTTATCATACACACAGTGTCCTCGCTGCTTGCTCAAGGTTACTACAGCCGAAAAGCAGTGTAAAGTTTCAGTCAACGCATGCATTCCTTACTTCGCTCTTATGACTGTGTAACACACAGGTACTACCTCAAAGACAGTGTTCTAAAGAGTTATACTTTCGGTTAGGACAAGTACCGCAACTAAGAGGCTTTACCTGTTATGCGCAACAAGGATCGAACCTGCTATGTTAACAGTAAAATACGTAACCCGGTGCTGGAACTTATTTAAAACATAGTGAAAGCACATAGCCTACTCCCAAAGCTTAATCCTCGAACTACACAAAGAGGCGGCCAGCTGCTTCCTAATCTTAGCCCTGTTTTACAGCCGGATGCCCTTCCTGACGTAACAGGACTGGGATCAAAAATCTGTTTTACACCCGGGTACCTTTCTTGACTCAACAACTAAGATTTTAAATCTCAAGAATCTGTTTTAAAACTAGTTGCTCTTCCTGACGCAAGAGTCGGATTTTTAAATCGCAAGAATTTTTTACACCCGGATGCCATTCTTGACGCAACAACTAAGATTTTAAATCGCAAAAATCATTTTTACAGTCGGATAACCTTCCTGACGCAACAACTAAGATTTTAAATCGCAAAAATCTCTTTTACAACTAGTTGGCCTTCCTGATGCAAAACTGGGATTTTAAATCGCAAAAATCTCTTTTACAGTCGGATGTCCTTCTTGACGTAAGATTTTAAATCGCATGAATCTGTTTTAAGACTAGTTGCCCTTCCTGACGCAAGAATCAGTTTTAAATCGCAAGAATCAGTTTGACAGCCGGATGCCCCCTCTTAACGCAAGGATCGAAGTTTTCATCCGCAGGTGTCTGTTTTACAGTCGGATGCCCTTCTTGACGCAACAACTAAGATTTTAAATCGCGAGAATCTCTTTTAACAATAGTTGCTGTTCCTGACGCAGAATCGCAGTTTTAAATCGCAAAAAGCTGTTTTACAGCTGGATGCCATTCATGACGCAACAACTAAGATTTTAAATCTCAAGAATCTGTTTTAAGACTACTTGCCCTTTCTGACGCAAGAATCGGAGTTTTAAATTGCAAGAATTTGTTTTACAGCCGGATGCCCTTCTCAACGCAAGGATCGGGATCAAGAATCTTTTTTACAGTCGGATGCCCTTCTTGACGCAACAACTAAGATTTTAAATCGCAGTATTTTATGTCTTACTTTACGAAAAACAGCAGTAGCAAAGAACAGACAGATAAAGCATTTTTTGTAGTTTTACAGCCAAATGCCATTCTTCACGAAAAGACCGGGATCGTGAATCTGCCTTACAGCCGGATGCCCTTCTTGACACAAGAACCGGGATCAAGAATCCGTTTTACAGCCAGATGCCCGTCTTAACGCAAGGATCGGTGTTTTAAATTGCAAAAATCTGTTTTAAAGCCGGATGCCCTTTTTGACGCAACAACTAAGATTTTAAATCGCAAAAATCTGTTTTACAGTCGGACGCCCTTCTTGACGCAAAACTAAGATTTTAAATCGCAGAACTTAATATCCTACTTTACGATAAACAGCAGTAGCAAGGAACAGACAGTTAAAGCATGTTTTGTAGTTTTACAGCCGGATGCCCTTCTTGACACAAAGACCGGGATCAAAAATCAGTTTTACAGTCGGATGCTCCTCTTAACGCAACAACTAAGATTTTAAATCGCAAGAATCTGTTTTAAGCCTACTTGCCCTTACTGACGCAAGAATCGGAGTTTTAAAACGTAAGAATCCGTTTTACAGCCGGATGCCCTTCTTAACGCAAAGACCGAGATCAAGAATCTGTTTGACAGTCGGATGCCCTTCTTGTCACAACAACAAAGATTTTAAATCGCAGTATTTTAGGTGTTACTTTACGAAAAACAGCAGTAGCAAGGAACAGACAGATAAAGCATGGTTTTGTAG
The DNA here is from genome assembly GCF_040414725.1 of Anabrus simplex. Taxonomy (NCBI): domain Eukaryota; kingdom Metazoa; phylum Arthropoda; class Insecta; order Orthoptera; family Tettigoniidae; genus Anabrus; species Anabrus simplex. Next base: position 9,233,815 of record NC_090266.1, read on the forward strand.
TTTTACAGCAGGATGCCATTCCTAACGCAAAGACTAGGATTTATACGCGATATGAAGTGAGATAAATCTGTCGTAGAGGGTATTATAACTGGATGTCCTAGTAAAACCCGGAGACTGCACAAGGCTTAACGTCCCCATTCGACAGATGAATCACCATCAACATATTGTACCCGCAATCATTCTCCCTACTTCTATCATATCTGAGAAAAATATAGAGATAACGGGTTCGAATCCCTACTGTCAGCAGCCCTGAAAATAGCATATGCTAGGGGGTAGCTAGCTGCTCTTAACCCTTTTCTGCGCGATCGTCAGTCTTCCTGGCAACGTGTAATTACATGAAACATGAGGATCAGGCCGGATGCCCTTCTTGACGGCAAACGTTAATAAGTTGCCAGGATTTGAATCGCGGTATCCATCATGTTATTTCTGTAAGTGTGTGACTTGCGTGTATGCAGGAACAAGGTCATGCGTATTTTCTGCTGAGATAACATGCCTCTTCTGGTCTATTACCCGTGTATTTGCAATTACGGAGCGTCTTAGCAGTGCGATGAGCGAGTTAGCTACGCAGTATGGTTTTGACTTTCGCACGAGACAAGGCAAATCATTTGAAGTGTTGCTATATCGTTTACTGAGCGAGTTAGCTACGCAGTATGTGCACGGTGTGTTTTGGATTTTCGCACTAGGCAAATCATTGAACTTATATATCGTTTACTGAGCGAGTTAGCTACGCGAAATGTGCATTGTGTGTTTTTTTTATTTTCTTACTAGGCAAATCATTGAATTTGTATTTTTGCTCTGAGCACATCAATCAACGTTCCGATCACATGTTGAGTTTAACGACATCGAGTGCCGTGTTCGATTCTAGTCTTGTTACGTTTTAAATCAGCATTGTCATGGCGAGGTAGGCAGGCAGTGACTTGTGCTCTAGGCTTTCAAGATTTTATAGTGGATATAGTAATGTTTGGCTGAAAAGGATGCAATTTTTTCAAACTGTAAGTACTCATGTTTAAACTGACGTAAAAACATTTCGATTGTAGCTCAACTAAGTGCTGTAAATCAGTTTTTAAACTGTAGTGAGATTCAGTGCAATCTATAACAGTGTTTACAAAGTTGCTACCAACATAGAGTGTTGAAATTTCTGTGGCGTGAAGTGAACTATCGATTGTTACAAACTGCTACCAACTTCAGTGTTCACTGTTTCCAAGGAGTAAAAGTGTATTGTACTGAATCGATTGCAACGAGTACAGCTAACATTACGAAAGTTTATCTGTACAGAGCACAAGTATTTCCTGTTGTAATATGGGTCTGTGCGGGAAATGTTCTAAAGCTGTGGCACGTCAGGATGTAAATGGAAAAATTCAGTGCAAGTTATGCAGTAATCTATTTCATAGTGCATGTGTAAATCTTACGGAAGAGTACGTGAAAAACTTGCGATCCAATGATGAGATGTGGTTATGCAGTAATTGTGAGAAAACTCCCTGTAGTAATGTGAGTGATCTTGAGGGCAGTAAAGTTGCAGAAAATATACCGACTGTAAGCGAGATATATCGACTTCTGCTTTCAATTAGTAAAGAAGTTAAGGAATCGTGTAAGAATCTTGAGGTAGAGCTCGGTAAATCTCTGAACTCGGTTCATGAGAAACTGGAGGAAAACTTTATTTTACTCAAGAGTCATGGAGAAGAATTGAAATCAAGTAAGGAAGTTATTGAGAGCCTTAAATCAGAGAACTGTGCATTAAAGAACAAGATCAGCAACTTACAGCAACAAATAGATGACCTAGACCAATATGGAAGGCGGAATACACTGGAAATACATGGAATTCCTGAAACGCCAAATGAAGATGTGATCTCCTTAGTGAAAAATGTAGGTCGGGCATTAGATGTTACTGTGACTGATAATATGATTGACACATGTCATAGGTTAAAAAAGCCAGTAAGTCAACCTCACGCAGGAGTTATCGTGAAATTTGTTAGAAGATTTGATAGGGATATGTTTCTCCAGAGGCGTAAGGTTAAACGTAACTTGAGCTGTGCTGACATTGGACTTACCTCTGGGGGGCCTATCTATGTCAACCAAAATCTCACTTTAAACAGAAGGATTATTTTCAGCGAAGCGAGAAAGGTGAAAAGGGAGAGAGATTTTGCATATTTGTGGGTGGATAATGCAGGAAATATTAAACTTAGGAAGAAAGCAAGTGACACTTATGTATATACTCTTAGAACGATTGATGATGTTAAGAATTTGGCATGATATAGATGGCTGTAAGGGATAAATTGTTATCATTTTACTATCAGAATGTTAGAGGGTTGAACACCAAAATAAGTGAGATATACACAAGTGTCCTTGCTAGTAATTATGACGTGATTATGGTTACAGAGTCATGGTTGACGAAGAACGTATATAATGGAGAAATATTTGATACAAGATATAATGTTTTTCGGCGAGATCTTGTTCATAAAAAGGGTGGTGGTGTTTTGATAGCTGTTGCCAATACTTTTAAATCTGTTCTTGTAGAAATTGATGTAGAGAACATCGAATGTGTCTGTGTTAAATTTATTTTAGGTGAAAAGGTATATCTCGTGGTAACTGTTTACTTTCCACCAAACTCTGATTTAGAAACTTATAATAATTTTTTTGCTGTACTTGAAAACATTGAATTCATACAACATTATAATGTTGTTATAACGGGTGATTTTAACTTACCTATGATCAACGACAGTAACTGTAATTTACTTAACTGTGGACCAAAATGTCTTGCTCTGGCTAACTTTATTGCTTTACTCAATCTGAATTCGTTTAATAACGTAAAAAATGCCAATGGTAAAACACTTGATTTAGTTCTGTCCAACTATGTAGGAAATATTAATGTATTCAGAAGAGATTGCCCCCTTGTGCCTGAAGATTCTAATCATCCTGCTTTATATTTTGAACTGGTTGCTAACATTGAGAGAGTCAAAATATTACCTGTCAGCATCTACAATTTCAAGAAGGCCGATTTTTATGAGTTGTATGCATCGTTACAAAAGTATGACTGGAATCAGTTACTATTGAGCAAAGACCCCAACAATGCAGTAAGCTATTTTTATGAAGTCCTTAATAACCTTTTCACAAAATATGTTCCTAAAAAAACAGTGAATAAGAAAAGAACGTACCCTTGTTGGTTTACATTAGATATAATTAAAATGTTGAAATTAAAGGAGATTCACAGGAAGCACATAAAGCATTCTGAATACAGTGCTCACATGTACAAACAATTAAGAAAACAGTCTAAGACACTTATTGCAAGGGCATATAAATTGTATATATTACAGTCACAGGATAATATAAAAAATGATCCGAAAACGTTTTGGGGTTTCATAAAAAGTAAACGAAATAATAGTTTGTTCAAACAGTGTATGACATATGGTGGAAAACATTTTGTAACTGCGCAAGGAATAGCCAATGCGTTTGCATGTTATTTTCAAACTGTTTATGCATCCCAGCCTTCTTTAGATATAGCCTCCGAGTCAGTGTCAATGATTACTGCTCATAGTTTGCAGATGGGTCCCATACGCGAAGACGAGTATAAAGATGCAGTAACAAAACTTAAGGCTTCTAAATCGGCGGGAATTGATCACATACCTCCTTACATTATTAAAGGATGTGCAGAGGTGCTAATGGTTCCACTATGTACCATATATAATTTAATTTTAAAGACGCAAATATTTCCTGAAATTTGGAAAATAAGTAAAATAACTCCGATCCTTAAATCTGGTGATAGTTCGAAAATTGAGAACTACAGAGCTATTTCAATAATATGTGCTCCAGCGAAGCTCTTTGAACAAATACTCTATGTTAGAATATTTAATCATATCAAACCATACGTATCAGAATTTCAGCATGGGTTTTATCCCAAGCGTTCTACTACGACTAATCTTATGAACTTTATTCAGGATATTTCTGATTCATTGAATGAAGGGCTTCCTGTCGATGCAGTTTATACTGATTTTGCAAAAGCTTTTGATAAAATTGATCATGGTATTCTTTTGAGAAAATTATCATTATTTGGTTTATCTTCTGAATTTCTGAAATTAATTTCTTCATATCTATTAGACAGAAAGCAGTTTGTATCTTACGCACAAAATACTTCATTCAAGTTCAAAGTTAATTCTGGAGTCCCTCAGGGCTCAAATCTTGGTCCATTGTTTTTTTTATTATTTATAAATGACTTACCGAATGTAATAAAATATTCAAAATGCTTACTCTTTGCTGACGACTTAAAGATTTATAAGCAAATTACGGGGTATGATGATGCTATGGAATTGCAAGCCGATCTGAACAACTGTTACAAATGGTGTGTTGCAAACAGGCTTTTTTTCAATATTAAAAAGTGTTTTGTGATCACGTTTTCTCGTAATAAGAATGTGACTGTGAATAACTACAGTATAAATGGTGAGATCTTGCAGAGGTGTAATTTAGTAAATGATCTGGGTGTTATGCTTGATTCAAAACTTTCATTCAACAGTCACATTCACAAAATTACAAATGATGGATTTAGACAATTAGGGTTTATTATTAGAAATACTCGGGAACTTAGCGATGAATATACTTTAAAAATCTTATTCAGTCATCTTGTTAGAAGTAAACTTGAATATGCATGTGTAGTGTGGTCTCCTCAGTACATGTGTACAATTAACGAAATAGAAAAAATACAAAACAAATTTTTGCGATATTTATATTTAAAAAAATATAACCGATCATCATATTATCAAAGAGTTTCTTATAGAACTCTATTAAATGAATTTGGTTTAATGCAGCTCAGTACACGTAGAATATTAGCTCAACAGATATTTCTTTACAAGACAGTTAATGGAATATTAGATAACCAAGAGTTTCTTAAAAGAATCAACTTCAATACCAAGGGAGTAACTCTTCGTTTGAGACAAACATTTTACTGCCCCTTCTCAAGCACCTCTCATCATAAAAATTCACCTGTTGTAAAAATGTGTGAAGTATATAACAAAATATCTTCAGACAGCAGACAAATAGATTTTGCTTTATCACTTCCTTTATTTTCAAAAATTTTAAAACAATATTTACATTATAATGAATAATTTATTGGAGAAAATTCAGCACTGAAATATGATGTATGTAATGCCACTATTATTTTTCAAATGTATATGTGTTCGTGTATTTGCCGTTCTTTTGAATATTTTTTTTCTCTGCTTATTTGTTTTATCTTCCTTAACTTTAATACTTTATATGTTTGTATGTTTTATTGAAAATATGTTAAAATTATTCTTAATTTAGTCAAGGCAATCTTGGTTTTTTAATTGTTATATATTATTTTGTACATATAGGTAACATTTATATATTGAATGTATTTTTTACCATCCATTGTAATTGGGGATATACCCTGTTATGGATGTATTAATAAATAAATAAATGTATTAATAAATAAATAAATCTAATGTTCTTAGAACAAAGGTATTCCCTGACATGTTCTGAACACATGTTGTATCGAGTACATTGTTCTATTCCAGTCTTAATTACTTACTTAGTGTTCTTAATACATCAATCAATGCTCAAATCACATGTTGAAGTTAACGACATCGAGTACAGTGTTCGATTCTAGTCTTGTTATGTTTTAATCTGATCTTCTTAGAACAAAGATATCCCCTAACATGATCTAAACACATATTTGTATCGAGTACAGCGTTCGTTTCTAGTCTTGATCACTTGTTTAGCGATCTGAACACATCAGTCAATGTTCTGATCACATGTTGAATTTAACGACATTGAGTGGAGTGTTCGATTCTAGTCTTGTTATGTTCAAATCTGACCTTCTTAGAACAAATGTATCCCCTGACGTGTTCTAAACACATGTTGTATCGAGTACCGTGTTCGATTCTAGCCTAGATCGCTTATTTAGTGTTCTGAACACATCAATCAATGTTATGATCACATGTTGAGGTTAACGGCATCGAGTGCAGTGTTCGATTCTAGTCTTGTTATGTATCAATCTGATCTTCTTAGAACAAAGGTATCCCCTGACATGTTCTAAACATATGTTGTATCGAGTACCGTGTTCGATTCTAGCCTTGATCGCTTATTTAGTGTTTTGAACACATCAATCAATGTTCTAATCACATGTTGAAGTTAACAACATCGAGTGCATTTTTCGATTCTAGTCTTGTTATGTTTCTTTCGTAATCCACAAGTCTAAACATGCACAACGATGTTATCGCTGCACACTCTAGCCTTGGCGATGCATGTTCGATAAACCTATGCCTTGATAGAAGAAGGGGAGGAGGTAGAGGTGGCGGAGGAGGAGTTGGAGGTGGAGAAGGTAGCCATAATAGCCGCTGCCATCTTGTGTAGTAGACTTTAAGCGCTGATTAGCGTCGGAAAGGCCGTCTTGACGTAAACTAAGGATAGTCTCCTTCAAGATAGTAGATGAGAGGTTAGGTTTGCGAATGCACTAATGTTTAATGACGATAGCAAACGGACTTTTTTTAAATTACCTGCCACCACATTTCAATAGTAGCTAAAGATAGCAGCACGGTATTCAGTTGATTAAAGATGGCAGATGGATAAAATTTCAAATTGCCGCCACCACATGTTAAATGTATGTAGCTAAAGATAGCAGTACGATGTTTGTTGATTAAAGATGGCGGATGACATCTGACAGAATTTTTTAATTACCCGCAGTGCCGTAAAGATAGCATCACGGTGCTCCCCTGATTAAAGATGGAGGATGACATCTGTCAAAAAAGCGTGTAGATTTCCTACTACCACCACGATAAGGTTCAGTACCGTAAAGATAGCAGCACTGAGGTAAGCGATGCAAGATGACGGATGACAACTGTCAAAACGCATGTGGATTTTAAATTTCCCACCACCACGACGATAAGGTTTAGTACCGTAAAGACAGCAGCACTGAGGTAAGCGATGCAAGATGGCGGATGGCAGCTGACGGAATTTTTCAAATTGCCGCCACCACATTTCAAAGGAAGTAGCTAAGGAGTGCAGCACCGAGGTTTGCGATGCAAGATGGAGGATGGCAGATGTGAAAGGGCACGTGGGTTTTAAATTACCCGCAATACCGTAAAGATAGAAGCACTAAGGTAAGCGATGCAAGATGGCGGATGAAAATTACCGCCACCACATTTCAGATATGTAGCTAAAGATAGCAGCACGGTGCTCTGTTGATTAAAGATGGCAGCTTGTCAAAAATACATGTAGACATTTTCAAATTGTCCGCCGCCACATTTCAAAGGTAAGTAGCTAAAGAAGAGAGCACGATGCTCTGTTGATTAAAGATGGCTGCTGTCACCTGTCAAGAATGCACGTGGCTTTATTTACCAATTCAAATCTCGCGCTAGTAAGGTTTAGTTGGCAGCAAAGAGGTTTAGGCCCGTTAGGATGGCAGCACTGAAGTTACCGATGCTTTGCTGTCGGATGACAGCTGCCAAGAAGCACGTGGCTTTGTTTACAAATTCAAATCTCGCGCAAAAATTCGAATCTCCCGCCAAAATTCAAATTTCCCGCGCAAGGTGGAGGACTCTCCCGAGTGCCGGAGGCGCAGGCGGCCACCGAACAAGTGCAATAATATAAAACACCGGTACAGTCGCGCCGCTAGTTCAAATATTGCGCCAATTGAAACTCCTCTACAGGAGAAAGCCTGAACTTAAAAAAAACTGTATTAACTGAACAGTTTCTCCGAAGATGCCTCTGTGTGAATTTTGATGTGTTTTTGTTTGTAATTGATCAAGAAGTGTGGACGTTCTCTACCAGACGTCTCTACTAAAAGCTATGATTACGCACTCTGGTGCGAAGGAATGAACTTTCTTGAAGAAATTTTGTATTCAAAAGTTGTTGTCTTCACTAAATTTTGTTCTTTTATTTTTTGGGTTGGCAATATTAATCCTTCCTTCCGCCAGTTTTTAACTTAGCCAATCCCAAATTTCTTTAATTAATTTTCAGCCAATCATGTATGTCTTCTTCGATATGGATATGTAGCTCTAAGCTATCCAATAAAGTTGAGGGGGTGTGTCTACTCATTCTTGAAAGGCCTCGAATTTTCCACGAGGGTATAAAAACTGCTGATTCTCCTATCTCCTGGCCACTTCAGTAACATCTAACTTAGTGTGTGGATATGTAGCAGGGGGTGGGAAGCGCCTCTTTCTTCAAGCAGCAGTTCTTCTACAAGGTAATGGCCTTTTTACATCTTTATTTCTTGCTACCTCAGCAGTCTAACTCTCGGGGAGTGTTCGAATCCTTTAATATGTAACCCATGTACAAATCTCTTTTACTGTAAAGCGGGGATAGAGAGTACTTCACCCTCTCGAGCCCCCCTTCATTTTGAAATTAAGGTGACTACGTTTTCATAACCGTTTCTTCTCTTCCTTAATGTATTAAAGTTTTCTCATACGAGTCACCTCCCTAGCTTGGGATTAGCCCCTGTATTATCGGCCTAGCGCCACATAGGTTTTAAAAATACTTTAGTGTAGGAGTGCAAGTAATCGCCTCCATTCAATTTTGTATTTTGGGCCATTTATTTAACTAGTTTTGTTTTCCTTCCTGAGAAGGCCCAGTAGATTGGGTACGAGGTACCCCTGTACCCCTGTGTGCCTTGAGGGCAGTTAGTGTTAAGTCTGCTTATGGCCTCCTGATAGGCTTGACCTTTGAGAGCGGGTCTGCTCTTTTCTAAATTTGATCTCTGTGTGCCTATAGGAGGCTTAACATTGTAATTAGGAGCAAGTGCTCCTTGGCATGATGGGGTTTTCTGCCCCTTTGTTCAATTTTGTGCCTTGGTAAAGTTGGGCTAATAGCTCAAGGATTGTGAGTGTGGGGCTCGAAGCCCCGAACTTGTAATAATCCCCTAACACTTGTAATTTCTTTGTATCTGATTTTGGCTTGTTGTTGACTTGTTAAGTTTTCAAATTCTATGTCACAATTGTTAAGTTTTGAAAATATAACCTTTGTTGAAATTTTAATTCATCTTTCGAACTTGTAGTTAGACCCATTCCAGCCCGCACCTTCTTTCACCTCTGCCTCCCACGGATAACTCCGTAACACTTACAATGATAACAAACCCAATAAACAATGTTGAGAGTGTGAGAAAAAGAACCCATTAAAAATGAAATACAACGTAGATAAAAATAAGTAATACAATTTGTACAGTGATACAAATGTTAAAGTAAAAAAATGCAGGTTATATTAAATAATTCTGTGAGATAGGTGATAAATTCTTATGGAAACTAAAATATAATTCCTAAAATACAGATATAGTGCTTTTCTGATATTAAGGCCAAGTTAATCACAATGTAACACAAGAACAGACTGTCGGTCAGATGTTGAGCTTGCAGAACCGCGTTACTATTCAGTAGTTTAATTTTTGTTTGTTCAATTGATGGCAGAGTTTTTAGTAATACCAGCCATGTGCATAAAGTACTTATCAGTATCGTCCAGTGTTTGGCTTTCCTCACGCCTTGCTATCTTCGCCTTCTTCATGTCTTTGATTTCATTTATTATTTGTGTACCGGGAGGTACACCTCAACGCCGCGCAGTCAAAACTAGCGGCTAAACGAACTCCTCTATTGGTAAATAAGTGAACCTCAAACTACACCAACTTAGAAATTTAATCAGAAGATGTCACCACTAAAATATTATGTAATTTTGTTATTATGCAGCTGCATAACCTGAATGAATTTCTCCTTGTTTTGTTTGCCATTCATCAAGAAGATTGGACATTTTTTCCACAGATGACACTACAGAAACTATGATCACGCACCCTGGTGTGAAGTGAAAGAACTTACGATTTAAACAAGTTTTGTATTTCTAGGTTTTTGGTAACTGATTGATGCTCATTTATTTTTGGGTTGGCAATTCTACTTTTTATTTCCGCCAGTTTCGAATCTAGCCAATCCCTAATTTATGTAATTAATTTCCAACCAATCCCGTATTTCTTCTTCACCTTCTGTTTAACCAATAAAATGAAGAGGGCGTGTCCTAATTCATCTTGAATGAACTCGAATCTTCCCTGAGGGTTTATAAACTGCGGCTTTTCACGTCTCTTGGCCAATTAATTGTCATCTTACTAAGTGTGTGTGTGTCAAAGCAGGAGGCGGGCGGCCTCTTTCTTCGGTCAGCAGAATCTACAAGGTAGTGGCCACGTAATTTCTTTCTTCTTGCTACCTCTGCACTTTAACCCGCGGTAAAGGTCAGAATATTTAACTATGTAACCTACCTTTCTAAAATGTAACTTCTTCCGGTTAGTCTAAAAGGTTTCATAAAATCTTTGACTGTAAATCGGCGATAGAGAGTGATGTACCCTCTCGAGCTCCCCTTCATCTTGATTTGAGGTGACTACGTTTTGTAACTGTTCTCTTCCTTTCCGTAATGAATTAATTTAACCTTATACGAGTCACCTCAGTAGTTTGGGAATAGCCCCGGTTTCATCGGCCTAGAGCCCTTTAGGTTTCTTGTTAAGTGTTCATTATCTCGGAGCGCAGTTCGCCTCCATTCAGTTTGTGTTTCGGGCCATTTACTTAACCTATTCTTTTCAGCAAAGGCCCTATAGGTTGGGTACGAGATACCCCTGTTTCAAATTGTAAGTTGGGCCATGGAAGGCCAGAGAGTGTAAGATTTTTGAGGTTGCCTCGGGGAGTCTGAAAGGAACGGAGAGCCTGTTAGCTCTTTTGCAATTTTGTAACTGTAAAGTGTGCTTCTAGGAGGCTAGATACTGTGATTTTAGAAGCAATTGCTCTTGAATTAGGGGATTTCTGCCCATCCTTAAATAATACCTCTTCCTCTTGTAAAATTTTAAAACTAGGGGCTTAAAGCCCAAAGTGTTAATGTTCTGAATCTTGGAATTTTCCCAATCTCGTTTTATAATTGCCATTTTTACCTATAACATTGTTATGAAAATTTGTTAAGTTTGAAGTTCTAAAAGAAATATAAACTTTGTTAAATTTTTAAATCCATTCTTGACATCGTAGTTAGACCCATTCGCCCCAGCACCTACCTTAACCTCTTTCTGCTCCACGGGTAACCCCGTAACAATTTATATCATTTCAGAGGCCATTACCTCATTCATTGGTCGTTTTCTGCGATTTGCACTTTGGACCTTACGAAAGTCATATAATTACTTTCTTGCGAGCAACTTGGTTCTCCAGTAGTTCCATTTTCATTTGACCCGTTTCCAGCAGTCACATATACAGCTGTTTCATCATCAGTTGTTATATCTTCAGTCAAATTGTCTATAGACACTACGTTTTCAGACATCACCACGTTACTCTAGTGTTTCTCTTTCCTTAAACGGAAGAAGGAAAGCCATTTGGAGTTCAAACTTCCAAGGTGTTATTTACTTGGACTCATCACCACTTCTCTTCGCGCGACGTCGGTTTAGTGCATTATTTGCAGCTATTCCCACGTTTCTTTGGCGTTTTGAGCTGAAAATATAGAAGCCAAGAACTAACTTTACGCTAATGACAATGGTATGGGAAATATTCAGACTTATTTGGTATCTCGTGCTTTTAAGTATTGCAAGCATTGGAATGAAGTATTTTGGGAATAATAATAATAATAATAATAATAATAATAATAATAATAATAATAATAATAATAATAATAATAATAATAATAATAAAGGGTTACCGTATTATGTAGACGGTTTATTAACACATACATATTTATTTCCAAATATTTGGCAACTGAAAGTTCTTTCAGATGTTTGGGCTTCAGCTTCCGATTAGGTTTCAGCACTGTTCGCAAGATTGTAATCGAGGTCTGCAACGCCATCTGGAGCAAGCTGGGACCTATTGTAAATCCTGACCCCACAGAAGAGTTTTGGAGAAAATCAGCAGAAAAATCAAGGAGTTATGGAACTTTCCGAACTGCAGTGCAGCCATAGATGGGAAGCATATAAATATAACGTGTCCAATAAATTCTGGTTCTGCATTTTATAGTTATAAAGGCAATCATTCTGTAGTTCTCTTGGCTCTTGTTGATGCTGAGTATAAATTCCTTGCAATCGACGTAGGTTCATATGGGCGAAACAGTGATGGCAGCATAATTTCTAAATCAATCAACGGACAAAAGCTTGAGTCGAGCACACCTCAACCATTTGTGATGATGCTTTCCTACTTAAAACATATCTACTTCGTCCCTATAGTCGCTACCACCTGGGAGGAGATGAAAACAAAATAGTTTTCAATTACAGACTGTCAAAAGGTCGAAGGGTAGCAGAAAATTATTTCGGAATTCTAAGTACTCGCTGGAGATTATTTCTAAAATCTTTAGAAATACAACCAAAAACTGTCGATAAAGTTGCACTTGCTGAATGTTGTCTTCATAACACGTTGTGCCTAAATATTCCCTTGCCGCATGAACCTGATCAACTGGGGCCGGAAGCTTCCGCTCTGCAGCAATTGCAACTGATTCGGAGGAATCCTACACAGGAGGCTTTTGAGATAAGGGAAAATTTCAAAAATTATTTCAACTCGCCGGAAGGCTCTGTGCCATGGCAATCGTTCGTCGTGGAAGAATGAACTGAGCGGTAGTGAGTGGATCAAACAAGAAAAATATTCACCGATCACTAAATCAACAGGATAATTTGAATTTTAAATGTCTGTATTATTATTATTATTATTATTATTATTATTATTATTATTATTATTATTATTATTATTATTATTATTATTATTGCAGTAACAATCATTAAGTACGAGTGAGGACTGCTTTCAGCAAATGAATGGCTATTAAAATTAGTACATTTTAGTGCTCACCCCTGATCCTTTAATTCCTTTCAGATTTCGTTCCATGCCTTGTGCTGCATTTGCTGATTTCTATAGTTAATCGAAACGATATCATACAGATTCCCATGCACCCGCACCAATTCAATTAAAAAAAATTTCCATATCGCTAAAAGAAACTGCTTCTATTCGCACTTCACGTCGCCAAGAATGTGCAAGAGCAGAAAATTGTGCTCCGCGTGAAGAGCGCTGCTACGTGACAATGACGTCAGTCGACGTCAACAGCCGTGACATGAGTGCAGTGTGATCACTGTACATTTCATACAGTGTGGGAAAGGCATAGCACAACTTTCTTGACAGGTTCGATTGCGCCACGACACGCGCGAACTCACGTGAAGTGACAGCAATATGTTTCCGTTTCTACAGATACACATCAATGACAGTTCAAGATACGTGGGTGAGGTAAGAGTCTGGATCGCCACCTTCTTCGAATGGACACCAACATTAGATACCACATTTTCTCTTAAAATGAAAAAGATGACAGTGAAGTAGGTGAGTAATGATCAATTATTTAATATTGTATGATGTGTATCCGGGTATGCATTTGTTTATTGTGTGTGTGTAGTAACAACGTAAATTTGTGAAAAAGTAGTGTCCCTCCGCCTGTCCCACTCAACAGGCGCTGCTGGTTGTAACAAGAAAATAAAGCTTTTCCCGACCCATGTCCATATAACATATGTTCTTCTACTATGTGTCCCGAACGTTTGGCCTATCTTTACCTTCTATAAACCGTACTTATTGTATCATTAATTTCTCAGTGACGTTTGATTGCTCAGTCCTAAGAGTTTTCATTACTTAATGAGTTAATTATTCAGACACAATGAATGGCAAACAACCTCAAAATGACAATGATAATCCACAGCTTGTTGCAAGTCATTCGACCGGGTCAGGATAGAAACACGTCGTGCCGTATTGGAGAGTGTTGCTGGAGTGAAAGATGACAGGATAAAGCTGTCCATGACATATCTCACACAGAGTAACTGCGATTTGAACCACGGAACCGAGCAGTGAAAGCCTCGCACGCTGAAACTTCAGCCAGTATGACGCAAGTGATTAACAACTTATTATAATAGACCTGTGCAATTCCTCTGTGAATACATAATAATATTAATAGTATTGTTATTGATTTTATATCCCGCTAACTACAGCACATGTCCAGGGTTCAAGTGCATAACAATTTATTTTGACTGGCTTTCGAAGTGGCAGTAAGGATTTATTTGCGAGACCCTTTTACAGTCCCTGGAGTCGAAGTCCATCACCCCTACTTGAGTCTTTCCTCGGCTTGCTCAAGAGCTTGCGTACGTGGTTTGCCCGGAAAGGGGCTTAAACTATTTAATTCTAAATAGGGGGAAAGAGTCTCGGACATCAGAGGAATACGAATACACTATTAACGAGAGGAAAAATCATCTATTTTTGCACAAACACCTTTAATTAGCTAAGGAAACACGCTACACACTGATATGCCAGGATATTTACATATTCAATAACATTAATTCATAAATTAGGTTTGAGCTTTGAATGTCTTTTTCTGTCCCTTATCAGATTAGCATTTACTGCTTCTTAACCTTCATATAATTGAAATACATCGAAAGGGTGTCCCCTTCCAGAACTACTTAGCACACGGAAGATCTAGTCATATATTATATTAAAAACACTTGATACACATCTCCCACACAGGCATATCTTCTTCACGACATGAATTTTATTTCATTCAATTTATTCAGATCGTGTTAATTGAGAGTTACAGCAAATTTTCTGAGCGCATTTTAAACACATGATAGTTGTCACATTGTTTACATTTTTGAATTCACCACACTTATCGTGTGAAGTACTAACTCCCGCATGACACCTGTTTCATTGGGATTACCTATGCAGTAATATAACACGTGACATTCCCTTTCAACGGTGTCTCTAAAAAAGACAATACATATAGCAACTCAATAACCAGTATATTACATTATATGACGGAGAATAAACATTCACTTGGAGAAATGATATAATATTCTGCACTTTATTTCCATGGAAAGAGCATTATCTGACAAGACCCATCTCATTTGCCACAGATGCGCAACAGTCTCCGCCGGAACCTGGGGTCTTGAACCCCGGACTTCCACATGTGGGGTGTAATAACCTGGAAATCCGATAACGGTTTTTACTTTAATTAAACTCAAATAATAGAAAGATGGGAGTTTTTCACCCATCTATTCTGTCTGGAACCTATCGACGGTGTTATTTTCTTAATTTATGCATGTCTCCGTTATACGAGAAGGAGAGAAGAACGAACCACATGTGTCTACCTTCTCAAAGCGGTGAACGAACCTCGTTTGAGGTCTAACTTCCCCCATCCCCTCATAAAACTGTCAAGCGAGTTGGCCACGGACACTCGCTCGTTCTCTTTTTTTTCGGCAGAGCGAAGCTTCAGCCTTCACCTGTTTTCATATCATTGCAAAGACATTCTTTCTCTTCAATATACTAACGCCCTCAGAGTAGCATCAGATATTAGCCTACGTTTGGCTTCAGTTATTTTACTCCCGAGGCAGCATTATACATCGCCATACATATATATATTTAACAGGGGAATTTACATATTTAATCACCACTGTATATTCAAATTTACCAGCCTACCAATCGAATACTGTCTTCTCAATCCTCGCATCCCGAGAACATGCATATTTAAAGAGAAGACTCTAACCTTCAGGTAAAAGAATTCACAGTTAATCGCGATCTATGTAATTCAATTACACCCCACAGTTGACTTTTTGTCGTCCTGCAGCATGCAGCCTTAAATCTATACAGGAGGAATTTCTACCATTGATGTGTCGTGCGATTAAGAAATGAATAGTCGAACTCTTATGATGACTCATAACATTTAATTGTAACTTTATGACTGGATCACATGACGAAAAGTTATCCCTTTGCATTGCGTCACATCGCTTGTAAATTATACTAGGGTCTTACAATTACCATGCACTATTCCCCCATAATGAATGAAATCAGTGGTTCAGACCACGAAGAACGTCTCACAGAAAAAATCTTACAAACTACAATCCCTCCGAAACCTTTGTTATAATCAAATAATATTCAAAGCATTTACATGCGAATTATTTAATTATCTCAATCTGAGTAGCTACCGAGGTCAAAAGGTAAAAAATGTACTCAACACTTAGATGTCTGCAATCAGCTTTCTTCAGGGGGCACAACCAGGGTTTTCAAGCTGTCATCAGGGCGTCATCACTTGTGATGACCTCCAAAGTCGTCCTACGTCGGTTCACCTGCATGTTGGTGGGATCCTCGTCTGGCCCCAGGAGCTCCAGAGTATCCCTGATGCGTTGGAGTGACTGTACAGTGGACCGCTCACCAGCGCTCTTTAAACCTGAAGTTCTCGGAGGTCAAATATGCAAATGAGGAAGAACTAATTTGTTATAAATGCATTAATTGAGTCATGCATAATAACTTTGTTAGGATTAAGGGTACTCATAAACCAAAGTATCCTAGCCCTGTATCGTTAATTTTTCCTGCAGCTCGAGATCGATACCTTCATTTGCATACACTAGTTCTCCACAAGCAGTTTAGTCTCGAAGCACCACACACTCGCTGGTCACAATACAGGATATGAATGTTAGGTATTAATACACATATTTTTACTGCTCATTAATCGACCCACTGCATTTCAATAATCATTGATACGATGTTCAACTCACTGCGTTTGAGAGAATACGGAGGGTGCCGCCCGATCCACTAAAATGACAGCCGATAAACCGCTCACTCTTAGCGTTGCTTCAGACCTTACTGTAACACTGTTACTGAACTATCTTGTATTTAATCACTTCCTTCACTAAACCTCGTTTATACGATCGTTTATATATCTCGCATAATGCGACACAGTCCACTATATTCACTCAGATAAGTTTCGTAACTGTGCGCGTAAGAATTTACTTCAACCGATCACCTCTTTTTACCATCCCGCGCCTCTCTGACACATAATCAAAGTAAAAATTTATCACATCCAGATCATAGCAAACTGCATTAAGGAAGTAACAAATATTTAGCACGCAGCGCACTGTCACTCACTGTGTGTTGTCATTTGTAACTACATAACACTGTTCGATAAGGGATCTTCACAATGTAAAAAACTGAATATTAAAACTGACTGTTCACTAACGAATAGGTCCGCTGATTGGACCGAATGCACTGGATATACTGGATATACTGGATATACTCCCTTCTTGCCACCCGCCTTTATATTGGAAAGCCTTATTTTCTGGAGGGGGAGTCAGTCCACGCCCCCTTGTCAAACATCGGTCCGCTGGCAGGTATATTTAAACGTTGAAATGTATATCAAATTAAAGCCTGTACATCCCACTTTCCACTGATCAATTTTCGTTTCGAATCCTTCGCGGGCTCGTCTGTAATTATCAAAGCATCAGTATCAATTCTCAGTAGGTGGAGCCTGACTCCGGGTTTTTTTTAATTTTCTTGGTCCTGTCGGAGTTGGGCATCTGGTTGTATTCTCTTCAGGCCATCAACTATCTGCGTACTTCCTATTATTCTTATTATGTAGAATGGCTCTCTGCATGATAAATCTGCATAAAATCTCCTCATTCACCGGAGTCGTAACTCGAAATTATCCATCAAGTATTTCCGAGTTATTAATGTTAATACCCTCGAAACAGTTGACAGCTACACATTGGTGCCACTAGATATATAGGGGAATACATGAGGTGATATCGTCCCGTATGTTGAGACGACTTCTTTGAGGCTGTTTCGTGACCTCACTTCTCAGTCATGTGACATCTTGCTTTCTCCAGCTCTCTCGCTCAGAGAGAGAACGAACTCCACTTACGGGCGCCTGTACTTCCTGTTTTCCCAATTGCGCGCAACGAGAGGAGTGGCGCGTGACTCTACGGTGGGCGGCTCGAGTCCCGGAACCGTCAGGAATATCCTCGTTTGGCGGCTATTTAACGTAGAACCGCGCTGAAAACGGCATATTCTCTATACAGGATGTCTCTATATACATATGACGATGTCATGAGCGGTCTCATCCCTCCCCCACTTGGGTTAAGAAAAATCACGACAATGAGGAGGGATTTTTCTTACTAATCAAATGCATCATCATGACCCTTTCACTTGACTATTTCGGAGGATGGCATTCTCTAACCTCAACGCATACCCGATCATGAGGATGCGCAAACTGCCTTGAGTCATCATATTCCGTCTTTCTGCGCAATCTATACAATCATCCTCATCTGAATAACCCCCTTCATCCTCTGCATCTCGCTCACCTTCTTCCATCAGCACACAGTTGACGTCATCACCCTCTTCTTCTTGTTCAGGATCATCTTCAACGTCGGCTTCATCTTCTTCCTCATCTACTTCTCCCGATGGTTCTCCATCATTATTATCATCCGGGTCTCCTGCTGGTAGCTGTCCTGGCTTTATCACATGTAATAATTTCCGTGGGCGCCTGTTCAAATTGAAATGTCTATGATACCTGAATCGCGGCTTCAGAAGTTATGCCATACGCCAGGTTGAACGTAATTTATTCCATCTCTCTTCTTCGCTGTCTTCTTATTCTTTATGTTCAATGGTCTTCATCGGTTCCGTTTCTTCCAAGTCTCTTAAAGTTAACTCTATACTATTCACAATGAATTATAACTAAGATGAAGTTCATTTACATACTGTACAATTTATGCTAGACCACTTCTCATTATTGGTCTCGCTCGTCTTCTGTTCGTCCTCGCTAATAGTATTTATTTACATGGGGTTTAATTGACTACCCCTGACTCCAGTTCTACGAGCATTAAGTTCGAAACCTTTCCTTTCTTCTTCGGTACCCTTTGGTTTCTGCCTGCTTGAGTCCCTATGTGCTTGGAACTCAAGACTTCCATTTCTTCTTGTTCATTTCAACATGGCCATGTGCTGCTCCTTCTTGCTTCCTCGTTTACGTTTCAACTGCTCCACGTGATGTCTGGGTTTCAGGACTCGTCCATCTCTCATCTCTTCTCTCCAGTTCACATGTTGTAACTTCGAACCTTCGGTATTCCGATTTCTCCACCTTAAATATGTTCTTCTCTGACTGGTAAACAATCCATACTTAGATCGGTATTGCTTATTGCGTTGTCGTCTTTTGTAGCGACCTGGCGATCTCTTCCTTCTTGCTCCGTCGTCAGCTGTCATCTCGTCTTCCCGAACATCCGGTTTCTTCATTTCATCCATTTTATCTGTTCGGTGCAATTTCCTAGAATGTCGTGTTCACCTTTCTCTGGCTCCTTTAAGGCGGATCTTAATAGTCCGTCTCCTCGAGACTCTTGAAATTTAAGGTTCTCGACTTCCTCTTGTAACTCCAATATTAATCTGTCGTGGACATCATCCTTAATACTTGCTTTATGAACCTTCAGTTCGAATTTATCAACCTTGTCCTTCGTTTCCTTCAACTTGCTTTGAATTTCCCGTTGTTTTCCCTCGACGTCGGTTTTCAGTTCGACTTTCATTAGGTCGGCCTGTTGGTCGAGGTACTCCCTACATTTCGTCTCTGTACTGTCGGTGACCATTATCAGTTGCGCCTCAATGTCTTGGGATTTCACGGACAAATCTTCAACTTGAGTTCGTAAATGTACGACCTCTTCCGTTCCGGTATTAACCTTTGCTTCCTACCTATCGATTTTACTCTCTTAAGCGGTAAATTTTGCATCTACTTCCTTTATTTGTCCCTCTAGACGGATGCTTGTTTGGTCTAATTTTTGTGTCAAAGATTCTATATGAGTGGTGTTTTGTGGTCTGGTACAAGTTACTGAGTGGACTGTATAACGGTTTCCATTAAGTTGCGCTGGCACAAATAATCACTCGGATCTTTATAATGCATAAAATATAATTCATATTGGTTTATTAACATTGATTATGTACACTGAAACACATGAATTACATGATAAAATGAAACTCCACATAGCTATGGAGCTTGATGTTCGCGAGGCATCACGCGTGTATCACACCATGTTATCTTACAAGTATCTCAGACTCTCTCACCGGAAGTCAACCCCAGCGCCCCGGGAACGCATTGCTGGAGGCGCGTGCTACCTGGAAGGTGCTGCACTCTGATGAGCAACTATTGTGATACACAGTAACAAGTGGTTAAGTCATTAACACGGGAAGTGAAATGGTCTTTAAGTTCTGCGGCCTGGGCCTTACATGACGCCTCGTATCTCTCTATGCGTTCAGTGAGTTGCCCAACCTGACTGGTCTATTGGTTCAAACATTCATCTAACTTACTAAGTTGCTCTTTAGTTTCAGCGTTCGATTGCTCCTGTCTAACAAAACGTTCCTCGAGCCTGTCACTCTCGGCCCTAATCTGCTCCTTCAAAAGTTCTGCTTGCCTCTCACTATCGATCCTGATCTGCTCCTTCTGTTCGGCCAATAGACTGGCCATCATTGCCTTAATGTCCTATACATTCATACTGACACTTATTTCTGGAGAACGTGTACCCCCTGAATCGAGCTGACCGCAGTATCCTCAATTAACATGATTTATTTTCCTAAACGTAGGTAGGAGTGTAAATTTTTTAAATACGTAATTTACCTTATAATAAAATTAGCTTCACAACAGCTACGTCACACCTCCTATTAACTGCAAGTGTTTCCTTAGCATGTCCATACATGATTCGTAAATATTTCACCGGAACTTACTACAAAATGACTTTCTGTAGCCCTTTGTCAAATTAAATGTTACCCGAATTCACGACCTAAATGGGCTCGGCACTTTACATATACCAGACACATGGTATATTCGATAAACATTGGATGCCATCAGCTTCAAGATGTACAAGTTGCACTAGCAGCCCGTTGTCCGTCTATGAGCTGACAACATTTCACTGTTCATTTTGAAAAATATAAGAGTAATGGGCTGAGGCTCCCTCTCTTACTCGCGGTATCTAATACACTGACTGACAGAGCAAATGCAACACCAAGAAGGAGTGGTTCGAAAGGGATGAAAGTTGGGAAAAAAACAGAGACGGCACGGACGAATAATTGATGTTTATTTCAAACCGATATGCAGGTTACACAATGCGCACGGCATCGACTCAGTAGGATGTAGGACCACCGCGAGCGGCGCTGCAAGCAGAAACACGTCGAGGTACAGAGTCAATAAGAGTGCGGATGGTGTCCTGAGGAATGGTTCTCCATTCTCTGTCAACCATTTGCCACAGTTGGTCGTCCGTACGAGGCTGGGGCAGAGTTTGCAAACGGCGTCCAATGAGATCCCACACGTGTTCGATTGGTGAGAGATCCGGAGAGTACGCTGGCCACGGAAGCATCTGTACACCTCGTAGAGCCTGTTGGGAGATGCGAGCAGTGTGTGGGCGGGCATTATCCTGCTGAAACAGAGCATTGGGCAGCCCCTGAAGGTACGGGAGTGCCTCTGGCCGCAGCACATGCTGCACGTAGCGGTGGGCATTTAACGTGCCTTGAATACGCACTAGAGGTGACGTGGAATCATACGCAATAGCGCCCCAAACCATGATGCCGCCTTGTCTAGCGGTAGGGCGCTCCACAGTTACTGCCGGATTTGACCTTTCTCCACGCCGACGCCACACTCGTCTGCGGTGACTATCACTGACAGAACAGAAGCGTGACTCATCGGAGAACACGACGTTCCGCCATTCCCTCATCCAAGTGGCTCTAGCCCGGCACCATGCCAGGCGTGCACGTCTATGCTGTGGAGTCAATGGTAGTCTTCTGAGCGGACGCCGGGAGTGCAGGCCTCCTTCAACCAATCGACGGAAAATTGTTCTGGTCGATATTGGAACAGCCAGGGTGTCTTGCACATGCTGAAGAATGGCGGTTGACGTGGCGTGCGGGGCTGCCACCGCTTGGCGGCGGATGCGCCGATCCTCGCGTGCTGACGTCACTCGGGCTGCGCCTGGACCCCTCGCACGTGCCACATGTCCCTGCGCCAACCATCTTCGCCACAGGCGCTGCACCGTGGACACATCCCTATGGGTATCGGCTGCGATTTGACGAAGCGACCAACCTGCCCTTCTCAGCCCGATCACCATACCCCTCGTAAAGTCGTCTGTCTGCTGGAAATGCCTCCGTTGACGGCGGCCTGGCATTCCTAGCTATACACGTGTCCTGTGGCACACGACAACACGTTCTACAATGACTGTCGGCTGAGAAATCACGGAACGAAGTGGGCCATTCGCCAACGCCGTGTCCCATTTATCGTTCGCTACGTGCGCAGCACAGCGGCGCATTTCACATCATGAGCATACCTCAGTGACGTCAGTCTACCCTGCAATTGGCATAAAGTTCTGACCACTCCTTCTTGGTGTTGCATTTGCTCTGTCAGTCAGTGTATATCGACTCTGATTTAGGTTAATATGCGAGAGCTTAATATAAAATTTACCTTACATTGAATATATCCATACTACAACTACATACTCTCCGTTTTAGGTTAGTGACATTTGTAAATATTTTATTTCAAATACAAATTTTAATTTATGGGAACTTAGCTCAATCATTCTCCGGTTTGGGGCGATTCAGTTGCCATCCATCCTTGGCCTGTTACTCTCTCGGCTGCTCGGAAAACCAAAGATCCGCTGCATTCTCATTGCGTCTCAGGTGGGACCGGTCCCGCGGTGTCGAACACATCTCTAGGGCCGCCCACTGCTCATTTAACTAGAATTCATGATGATCTTGCTTGAACTCATGTTGAAAAATAAATATACAGATGAAATATGGGAATTCATATCGATATCCTTATAAAATAAATAATATACATTGCTTTCTTGAACAAGCTGTTTTATATAAGACTGCTCTGAATTGTATCATAGGAATCTTGGTATCTACTGCTTCCAATCTATATTTTATTTCCAAGATGATCAGGCTTAAACAATCTGCTTGTTCTTTCGAGATCATTTCTGTTTACTCTTCTTTCTTCTTGAATATATCTTGGATTCCACTTGGCAATCTCGATATTTCGCCAACTACTGCTATGTCGGCTATCATATAGCAACCTGGTCTGGTTGTCAATCTCTTCTCTTCTTCTCTTGTAAGAAATACTTCTTGTATGAAAGTTTATATTTCTTTCTGAAGTGCTTTTAGTTTTCTTCCCTTTAAATATTACTTGTTATCTGTCATTAGATATGATTTAAAACTTGTCGTCCATTTGCTTTTCTTGGCGATGTTGTAATTTTGTAATCCTTTTCTTAACAATGTAGCTCGCTTTTCTTTGTCTTCTTCTCCACTGCCACATTGATCACGCTCTTCGTCTCTAAGTTAGGCCCGTATTAGCTTCTGAATCATACTCTTGTTCTCGTTCGCTCTGCCTAAATTCATTTCGCGTAACTTCATTCATACATGTTGCGGAGATATCCGGATTAAGAATCTGTCGAGAATCGGGGGTTTTACTGCTAGATTTTAAATCACGAACTATTGTTTTACTGCTGGATGCCCTTCCTGACTAAGATTTTAAATCGCAAGAATTTGTTTTAAGACTCAAGTCTTGTTATGTTTCTTTTCGTAATCTGCAAGTCTAAACAAGCATATCGCTGCACACTCTTGCCTTCGCGATGCGTGTTCGATAATTGTTTTCAACTAGTTGCCCTTCCTGACGTCAAAGAACTCGGATTAAGAATCTGTCGAGAATCGGGGGTGTTACTGCTAGATTTTAAATCACGAACTATTGTTTTACTGCTGGATGCCCTTCCTGACTAAGATTTTGAATCGCAAGAATTTGTTTTAAGACTCAAGTCTTGTTATGTTTCTTTTCGTAATCTGCAAGTCTAAACAAGCATATCGCTGCACACTCTTGCCTTCGCGATGCGTGTTCGATAATTGTTTTCAACCGGTTGCCCTTCCTGACGTTAAAGAACTCGGATTAAGAATCTGTCGAGAATCGGGGGTGTTACTGCTAGATTTTAAATCACGAACTATTGTTTTACTGCTGGATGCCCTTCCTGACTAAGATTTTGAATCGCAAGAATTTGTTTTAAGACTCAAGTCTTGTTATGTTTCTTTTCGTAATCTGCAAGTCTAAACAAGCATATCGCTGCACACTCTTGCCTTCGCGATGCGTGTTCGATAATTGTTTTCAACCGGTTGCCCTTCATGACGTCAAAGAACTGGGATTAAGAATCTGTCGAGAATCGGGGGTTTTACTGCTAGATTTTAAATCACGAACTATTGTTTTACTGCTGGATGCCCTTCCTGACTAAGATTTTAAATCGCAAGAATTTGTTTTAAGACTCAAGTCTTGTTATGTTTCTTTTCGTAATCTGCAAGTCTAAACAAGCATATCGCTGCACACTCTTGCCTTCGCGATGCGTGTTCGATAATTGTTTTCAACTAGTTGCCCTTCCTGACGTCAAAGAACTCGGATTAAGAATCTGTCGAGAATCGAGGATTTACAGCTAGATGCTCGCCGGATACCCTTCCCGACGGCATAAGTTACCAGGATTTGAATCGCGGTATCCATCATTGTGTCTGACTTGCAAGCTCACGCGTATTATTTTTTGCTGAGATATGATGCTACTTCCGTTCGCCAGCTAGAGCGGAAACTCGCAGTACTGCGTCTATTTCATCTTACAACTTGGAGGAGACAACATGTGTACATATAATTTATGATCTTTCACCCTCCCTTAAAAAACATGTAAGTATCTCGGAACATTCTTATCCGTGTGTGTTGCAAATACTAAGCGAGTGAGCCGAGCGAGTTGGCTACGCAGTGTGCTTTCTTGATTTTCGTATGAGTGTATTCACAACTACTAAGCGTCTTAGCAGTGTGATGAACGAGTTAGCTACGCGGTATATATTTTTTATTTTCGTACTAAGCAAATCATTTGAAGTGTTAGTCTTGTTAGTTTCAATCTAAACAAAGGTATCCCTTAACATGTTGTACAGTGTTCGGTTCTACTTGTTTCGTGATCTGAACGCATCAATCAATGTTCTGATTACATGTTGTATCGAGTGCAGTGTTCAATTCTAGTCTTGTTATGTTTCAAGCTGATCTTCTTAGAACAAAGGTATCCCCGAACATGTTGTACAGTGTTCGGTTCTACTTGTTTCGTGATCTGAACACATCAATCATTGTTCTGATCGCATGTAACGACATCGAGTGCAGTGTTCAATTCTAGTCTTGTTATGTTTCAATCTAAACAAAGGTATCCCCTAACATGTTGTACAGCGTTCGATTCTACTTATGTAGTGTTCTGAACACACCAGACAATGTTTTAATCACATGTTGAAGTTAACGACATCGAGTACAGTGTTCGATTCTACTTATTTTGTGTTCTGAACACATCAATCAATCAATGTGCAGTGTTCAATTCTAGTCTTGTTATGTTTCAATCTAAACAAAGGTATCCCCTAATACAGCGTTCGATTCTACTTATGTAGTGTTCTGAACACACCACACAATGTTTTAATCACATGTTGTATCGAGTACAGTGTTCTGAACACATCAATCAATGTTCTGATCACATGTTGTACTGGCTGTCTCATAAGGAGCTACGTATAGCCGCCATCTTGCATCCGCCATCTTGCGCAAGCATCCTTAGGGCGTCTCTAGTCATGGATCCTTAAGCCGCCTCATAAGAGCAACCACCATCTCGCGCAAGCATCCCTCATAAGGAGCCTTGTATAACCGCCATCTTGCGCAAGCATCCCAAGGGCGTCTATGTATAGCGATCATCTTGCATAAGCACCTTTAAGGAGTCATGTATAGTCACCATCTTGTGCAATTAACGTCGAGAGAGGACTGATGTAGAATTTTTCTTTTTAAATTATCCGCCACCACATAGAGTGTAGCACTGAGGTTTGCGATGTAAGATGGTGGATGACAGCTGCGCGTAGCACGTAGAATTTGCCGCCACCACATAGATGGCAGCACGGTGCTCTATTGATTAAAGATGGCGGATGACAGCTAACAGAACTTTTCAAATTGCCCGCTACTACAGAGAGCAGCACGGTGCTCTGTTCATTAAAAGATGGCGGATGACAGGTGATGAAATTGCCTGCATGATAGCAGCACCGTGCTCTATTGATTAAAGATGGTGGATGATAGCTGTCATAAAAAGCACGTGGCTTTGTTTACTAAACAAGAGCACATAGATTTTTTCAAATTGCCGCCACCACATTTCAAAGGTATCTAGCTAAAGAGCGCAGCACTGAGGTTTGTGATGCAAGATGGCGGATGACAGCTGTCAGAAAAAAGCACGTGAGTTTGTTTCCAAACAAGAGCATGTAGAATTTGCCGCCACCACATAGAGGGCAGCACGGTGCTCTCATGATTAAAGATGGCTGCTGTCACGTGGAATTGCCTGCCACCACAAAAGAGGGTAGCACGGTGCTCAAAGATGACTGCTATCAAAAAGCATTTTTCAAATTATCCGCCACCACATTTCAAAGGTAAGTAGCTAAAGAGGGCACCACTGTGCTCTATAGATTAAAGATGGTGGATGACAGCTGTCAAAAGGATTTGTTTATCTCGCGCTAGTAAGGTTAAGTTGGTAGCACTAAGGTTTAAGCCCGTTAAGATGGCAGCACTGCGGATGACAGCTGTGACGAATTTACATCTACTACGATAAAGAGGGCAGCACTGTGCTCTATAGATTAAAGATGGCGGATGACAGCTGACAAAAAAGCACGTGAGTTTGTTTACTAAACAAGAGCACGTGGAATTTGTCGCCACCACATTTCAAAGGTAAGTAGCTAAAGAGGGCAGCACTGTGCTCTATAGATTAAAGATGGCAGATGGTAGCTGTCGAAAAAGCACGTGAGTTTCTTTCCAAACAAGAGCACGTGGAATTTTTCAATTTGCCGCCACCACATAGAGGGTAGCACTGTTCTCTCTGGATTAAAGATGGCTGCTTGTCGAAAAGCATTTTTCAAATTATCCGCCACCACATTTCAAAGGTAAGTAGCTAAAGAGGGCAGCACTGTGTTCAAAGATGGCGGATGACAGCTATAAAAAAAGCACGTGGCTGTCAAAAAGCACGTGGATTTGTTTATCTCGAGCTAGTGAGGTTAAGTTGGTAGCACTAAGGTTTAGGTCTGTCAAGATGGCAGCACTGCCGATGATAGGTGATGAAAGAGGGCAGCACGGTGCTCTGTAGTTTAAAGATGGCGGATGACAGCTGTCAAAAAAGCACGTGGCTGTCAAAAGCACGTGGCTTTGTTTACCACACGCTAGTTAGGTTAAGTTGGTACTACTGAGGTTTAGGCCCGTCAAGATGGCAGTACTGAGGTTAGCGATGCGTTGTTGTCGATGACAGCTGTCAAAAAGCACGTGGCTTTGTTTACAAATCTGTCAAAAAGCACGTGGCTGTCAAAAAGCACGTGGATTTGTTTATCTCGCACTAGTTAGGTTAAGTTGGCACTACTGAGGTTTAGGCCCGTCAAGATGGCAGTACTGAGGTTAGCGATGCGTTGTTGTCTGTCAAAAAGCACGTGGCTGTCAAAAAACACGTGGCTTTGTTTACCTCATGCTAGTTAGGTTAAGTTGGCACTAGTGAGGTTTAGGCCCGTCAAGATGGCAGCAGTGAGGTTAGCGTTGCGTTGTTGTCGATGACAGCTGTCAAAAAGCACGTGGCTTTCTTTACAAATTCAAATCTCGCGCCAAAATTCAAATTTCCCGCCAAAATTCAAATTTCCCGCGGGCGGCGGAGGCGGCGGCGGAGGAGGCGGCGGGAGGAGGAGGAGGCGGCCGAACCCGCTTATTATACTACTGATCCCTATCTCCTACCCACCCATTAGGATCTAGAAATTTCACTCTCAGTTTCCGACATACCCATTCCATAGTCTCATTTAAATCCCCAATCACCCTCCAGTCAGTATCCGTCCTACACAGTATTTCACTAATAACAATCTCCGCTTTCTTAAACTTCACCCGTGCTGCATTTACCAGATCCCACACATCGCCAACTATGTTGGTACTTATATCAGCTTGCCTTACGTTGTTGGTACCAACGTGAAACACTACCACCTTCTCCTACCCCTCCTCCCTCCCTTCTACTTTCCTCAACATCTGCCTCGCCATAAGACCTATCTGTGTCGGTGCGACGTAAAGCAACTAGCAACATCTGCCTCAACCTAATTCCTGGATAATATTCTACTCTGGTTCCCTTTCCTCCATACACTTTCCCCACGTGTCTAACGATGGGATCCCCCATGACCAGAGCCTCAACCCTACCCACCTCATTTGATCCCCTCCCCTCCTGGTCAGCCTTATCTTTCCTGATAGCTGCAGAAGCTACTTCCTCCTCCCTTTTCTCCTTCCCATGACCCTGTTCCACCTGTCTTTTCCTACCCTCTACTCTACATTTCCCTTTCCTACCTTTTCCCTTCCTCCTACTTGCACGCATCTCACCAACAGTTCCCTGTCCCTCATCTTCCCTCTGTTGTTCTACCTGGAGAGACTCGTACCGATTTCGCACAGACACCTGTCCTGAATTCTGATCCTGAATAGAGCCCTTAGCCTGCAATCTCCTTCCCCTTAGAACATTAGACCACCTGTCTTCTACAACTCCCCCCATTTCCTTCCCCTCCCTCTTGTATACCTACTGTAAAATGTACATTGTTTGAGCGAGTCCTATCTTCCTTCCTGTCTACTGTGAGAATCCTAATTATCTCCCTCAAACTTTCCAACTCCTCCCTCTAAGCACAACAGAAATGAAATTTGCAAGAACTACTGTACTCAAAGATTACCAACGAAGCTAAATGCTTAGACAAATTATTATTAGTATTACGGTCTAATAGATAACACACGAATATAGCAGGCAAGATACGGCACTATCTAAATGTACTGTATCTATACTACAATGTGTCTACACTACACTACACTGCGTTTGGTTAAATGCTTAAGTATCGGATTGCCGTACACGAATATAACTGGCAAGATACTATCTAATATATTATACCTTACCTTCACTACAATTCTACTGAAATGTGGTTATGTGATTATTACAGCTGGTGGATTACCCTACTATTATTTTCCCTACTCCACGGGACGGAGAATAAGAGTGTCCTTAATTAGGCCTACTGAAAAATACAAGGTTGTCTATAATTTCTCAAATATTTCTATCAAAACTACTCCTACTACTCCAGGGACTTGAACTGCAATTACTGGGATATATGAGCGGTTAGCTAATAATAATCAAGTTCATATATCCCAGTAATTGCAGTTCAAGTCCCTGGAGTAGAAGTAGTAGTTTTGATAGAAATATTTGAGAAATTATTGTAGACAACCTCGTATTTTTCAGCAGGCCTAATTAAGGACACTTTTTTTTTGTCCGTCCCGTGGAGTAGGGAAAATAATAGTAATCCACCAGCTGTAATAATCACATAACCACATTTCAGTAGAATTGTAGTGAAGATAAGGTATAATATATTAGATAGTATCTTGCCAGTTATATTCGTGTTTTTCTTCGTGTACGGCAATCCTTTTGATACTTAAGCATTTAACCAAACGCAGTGTAGTGTAGTGTAGATACATTGTAGTATAGATACAGTATATTTAGATAGTGCCGTATCTTGCGTGCTACTGTATATTCGTGTGTTATCTTTCGTGTATATCTATTAGACCGTAATACTAATAATAATTTGTCTAAGCATTTAGCTTCGTTGGTAATCTTTGAGTACAGTATTTCTTGCAAATTTCATTTCTGTTGTGCTTAGTAGTGACATACGGTACGGTACCGGTATCGTAATTAGGATACGTCTGAAAGTAGTTTAAAATTACTGTAGTGTACTGTACAGTAGTATACGAGTAATATCCTATTAGAATTTAATGTGCTTATTTTATTATTGTAAAATACTTGTGTAGTACTGGTGTGGTAGAGGTATCCGTAGAAAATTTTACTAAAATATTGTTGAAATTAGGATAGGCTTAATTGCAGTTTGGAATTGTGTAGTTCTTGTGTATTACTTTCGATATTCAGTAATTAACAGCAGCATTTATCCTGTTAGGGGTTGTAGGATAAAAAAAAAAAAATAATAGACCACGACTAAGTAGTATTGTAGTGTAGTCGTATATTAATTACCTTATTGTTGTGTACTATCCCAGACAATATATCCCTCCGTTCATTCATTTTTTTGCAAATAAGTTTTTTATTTTTTTAATTTAAAAATTTTCCCCCCGTAAAGAATGGCTAAGGAGCGCGAGTGTACCTATTGTGGGTGTGGTGAGGCATTGAGGGGTATGAGGGAGGAGTTGGAAAGTTTGAGGGAGATAATTAGGACTCTCACAGAAGACGGGAAGGAAGATATGACTCCCTCAAACAATGTACAGGTTACAGTAGGTGTACAAGAGGGAGGGGAAGAAAAGGGAGGAGTTGTAGAAGACAGGTGGTCTAACGTTCTAAGGGGAAGGAGATTGCAGGCCAAGGGCTCTATTCAGGATCAGAATTCAGGACAGGTCTCTGTGCGAAATCGGTACGAGTCACTCCAGGTAGAACAACAGAGGCAAGATGAGGGACAGGGAACTGTTGCTGAGATGCGTGGAAGTAGGAGGAAGGGAAAAGGTAGGAAAGGGAAATGTAGAGTAGAGGGTAGGAAAAGACAGGTGGAACAGGGTCATGGGAAGGAGAAAAGGGAGGAGGAAGTAGCTTCTGCAGCTATCAGGAAAGATAAGGCTGACTAGGAGGGGAGGGGATCAAATGAGGTGGGTAGGGTTGAGGCTCTGGTCATGGGGGATCCCATCGTTAGACACGTGGGGAAAGTGTATGGAGGAAAGGGAACCAGAGTAGAATGTTATCCAGGAATTAGGTTGAGGCAGATGTTGAGGAAAGAAGAAGAGAGGGAGGAGGGGAAGGAGAAGGTGGTAGTGTTTCACGTTGGTACCAACAACGTAAGGCAAGCTGATATAAGTACCAACATAGTTGGCGAAGTGTGGGATCTGGTAAATGCAGCACGGGTGAAGTTTAAGAAAGCGGAGATTGTAATTAGTGAAATACTGTGTAGGAGGGATACTGACTGGAGGGTGATTGGGGATTTAAATGAGACTATGGAGTGGGTATGTGGGAAACTGGGAGTGAAATTTCTAGATCCTAATGGGTGGGTAGGAGAAAGGGATCTGCGCTCGGATGGCTTCATTTAAACCGCTGTGGTACGTATAAGTTAGGAAATTTGTTTGGAAGGGTAATAGGGAGGTACATTCAGGGAAACGGGATGGCCTAGGGAGCGGTGATAAGGGAACAGGGAACTGGAAATCAAGTAGGGATGACATTAAATTGTTAGTGTTGAACTGTAGAAGTATTGTAAAGAAAGGAATAGAATTAAGTAATTTAATAGATATATATTTACCAGATATTGTAATAGGAGTTGAATCATGGCTGAGAAATGATATAATGGATGCAGAAATTTTCTCACGGCACTGGAGTGTGTATCGTAGAGATAGGATAGGAAAGGTGGGAGGGGGAGTTTTCATTCTGGTGAAAGAAGAATTTGTAAACTACGAAAAAGTTAAAGATGAGACACATGAAATTCTTGGTGTAAGGCTCATTTCTAAAGATAATAGGCTACTTGATATATTTGGAGTGTACAGATCGGGAAAGGGTAGCACTGATGCGGATTCGGAATTATTTGATAGGATAGTCAGCTATGTGGGAAACGACATGGAAAGAAATGTGATTGTAGCGGGAGATCTGAATTTGCCAGACGTCAATTGGGAAGGAAATGCGGACGACAGGAAGCATGACCAACAAATGGCAAATAAGTTAATATGGGAAGGACAGCTGATTCAGAAAGTGATGGAACCAACCAGAGGGAAAAATATTTTGGATGTGGTGCTGATAAAACCAGATGAGCTCTATAGGGAAACTGAAGTAATAGATGGTATTAGTGATCATGAAGCTGTTTTTGTGGTAGTTAAAAATAAATGTGATAGAAAGGAAGGTCTTAAAAGTAGGACTGTTAGGCAGTACCATATGGCTGATAAAGCAGGTATGAGGCAGTTTCTAAAAAGTAACTATGATCGGTGGAAAACGGTAAATAAAAATGTAAACAGACTCTGGGATGGGTTTAAAGAAATTGTTGAGGATTGCGAAAACAGGTTTGTACCTTTAAGGGTGGTAAGGAATGGTAAAGACCCACCTTATTATAATAGAGAAATAGAGAGACTAAGAAGGAGGTGCAGACTGGAAAGAAATAGAGTTAGAAATGGCTGCGGAAGTAAGGAGAAATTGAAGGAACTTACTAGAAAATTGAATCTAGCAAAGAAGGCAGCTAAGGATAACATGATGGCAAGCATAATTGGCAGTCATACAAATTTTAGTGAAAAATGGAAGGGTATGTATAGGTATTTTAAGGCAGAAACAGGTTCCAAGAAGGACATTCCAGGAATAATTAATGAACAAGGGGAGTGTGTATGGGAGGATCTTCAAAAGGCAAAAGTATTCAGTCAGCAGTATGTAAAGATTGTTGGTTACAAGGATAATGTCGAGATAGAGGAAGAGACTAAGGCCAAAGAAGTAATAAAATTTACGTATGATAACAATGACATTTACAATAAGATACAATTGTTGAAAACTAGAAAAGCGGCTGGAATTGATCAGATTTCTGGGGATATACTAAAGACAATGGGTTGGGATATAGTACCATATCTGAAGTACTTATTTGATTATTGTTTGGCCGAAGGAGCTATACCAGATGAATGGAGAGTTGCTATAGTAGCCCCTGTGTATAAAGGAAAGGGTGATAGACATAAAGCTGAAAATTACAGGCCATTAAGTTTGACATGCATTGTATGTAAGCTTTGGGAAGGCATTCTTTCTGATTATATTAGACATGCTTGTGAAATTAATAACTGGTTCGATAGAAGGCAATTCGGTTTTAGGAAAGGTTATTCCACTGAAACTCAACTTGTAGGATTCCAGCAAAATATAGCATATATCTTGGATTCTGGAGGTCAAAAGGACTGTATCGCGATTGACATGTCTAAAGCATTTGATAGGGTGGATCATGGGAGACTACTGGCAAAAATGAGTGCAATTGGACTAGACAAAAGAGTGACGGAATGGGTTGCTATATTTCTAGAAAATAGATCTCAGAGTGTTAGAGTTGTCTGACCCTGTAATAGTTGAGATGGGAGTTCCTCAGGGCAGTGTTATCGGACCTTTATGTTTTCTTATATATATAAATGATATGAGTAAAGGAGTGGAATCGGAGGTAAGGCTTTTTGCGGATGATGTTATTCTCTATAGAGTGATAAATAAGTTACAAGATTGTGAGCAACTGCAACGTGACCTCGAAAATATTGTGAGATGGACAGCAGGCAATGGTAGGTTGATTACCGGGGCTAAAAGTCAGGTTGTGAGTTTTACAAATAAGAAAAGGCCTCTCAGTTTTAATTACTGCGTTGATGGGGTGAAAGTTCCTTTTTGGGATCATTGTAAGTATCTAGGTGTTAATATAAGGAAAGATCTTCACTGGGGTAATCACATAAATGGGATTGTAAATAAAGGGTGCCGATCTCTGCACATGGTTATGAGGGTGTTTATGGGTTGTAGTAAGGATGTAAGGGAGAGTGCATATAAGTCTCTGGTAAGACCCCAACTAGAGTATGGTTCCAGTGTATGGGACCCTCACCAGGATTACCTGATTCAAGAACTGGAAAAAATCCAAAGAAAAGCAGCTCGATTTGTTCTGGGTGATTTCCGACAAAAGAGTAGCGTCACAAAAATGTTGCAATGTTTGTGTTGGGAAGAATTGAGAGAAAGAAAAAGAGCTGCTCGACTAAGTGGTATGTTCCGAGCTGTCAACGGAGAGATGGCGTGGAATGACATTAGTAGACGAATAGGTTTGAATGGCGTCTATAAATGTAGGAAAGATCACAATATGAAGATAAAGTTGGAATTCAAGAGGACAAACTGGGGCAAATATTCGTTTATAGGAAGGGGAGTTAGAGATTGGAATAACTTACCAAGGGAGATGTTCAATAAATTTCCAATTTCTTTGAAATCATTTCGGAAGAGGCTAGGAAAGCAACATATAGGGAATCTGCCACCTGGGCGACTGCCCTAAATGCAGATCAGTATTGATTGATTGATTGATCTAATCACAGAAGTTTTCTGTTTACTTAAAATTAATTTATTATCATCAAGCCAGCTCAGGATATTACTCACTATATTGCCTGCCTTCAATTCTAACCCTTCAGAACTTTCATCAGCTACAAAAATAGTAATATCATCTACAAATAAAGTTAATTGCACTCCTTGAATATCATCAACAATTTTGACTATATCATTGATAAATGAACACCATGATGTATTTTTCCGGCACAGGAATTCACGTTCTTAATTTCATTTTTGATCAAATCAGAACCGGTATATGATATTTCAACTATCTGTTTCTATCCCCTGAAAATAATTTGAACCAGTTTTAGGCCATTCCCCGAACTCTATACGTGTATAAATTTTCTAAAAGCAAGATATCGTCAACTATTACAAAGGTTTTGTTAAAGTCTAAGAAAATACCTAAACTTGCACCCTTCCCATATAGTGTGTCATATATGCGTTCAATAAAGTTAATGAACTATTTTTACGAAAGCCATTTTGGCAACCAGCTAATATATTATGCTGCTCTAAGAATGATAACAGTCTATCGTACATAATTATTTCCAGTAATTTGGAGAATACAGATGGGAATCAGACAGGTCTATAGTTACCAACATCTTCTTCACTACCCTTTTTATCTATCGGAACAACTTTTGTTACCTTGAATTTGTCTGGAAATTTACCAGTGCTTAGTGACAAATTTATCAAATAAGAGAGAGGCTTTATTATGTAATGGTAACAGCCTTTATGAAGGTAGTTTGAATAACCAACTAAACCAGAAAACATCTTTTTACCCATCTGCATTATTATCTTCTCTATATCTTGCTCAGTTGCAGGTGTAAGAAACCTGGATGATACATCCCTATGAACTGTATTCAAGTTTGTTGTCATCATTGATGATTGAAAAATTTTCCGTTAAATTCAAAAGTGTTTGTAGAAAATAGTTACTATTTTGTATACACCTAGAGATTAAGCTGGATTATGCCATGTAAACAATAAACTAGCTATAGGAAGTTTACAAGTATTGTAAGGTGGGAATCTCCTTAGTTGTGTTCAGCCAATACGGGACAAAATATGAGATATAAAAGATGCTGATAATATCGACGAAGAAGACATTGGACGATTCTCTTAAACAGATTTTACAAAAAATGTGATATGGAGATGAGGGAACGAAAACCAGAAAATCAAGGAAGAAATTACATGTTGAGCCAGGGATGAGTGTTGCTGCTTCAGCATCAGACAGTGAGTCAGATGTTCCAGAACCCACACATGAAGAAAATTAACCAAATGTGTCTATTGAAAACGATGCTCAAGTGGAACTTTCTGATGATAGTGAGCAGTTAAGTGCCATCACAGGGAACTAAAAAGGCAACTGTGAAAAAGTTTGGAAAAATATTTCACAACGTCATTCCTTTGTCTGAAGATGGAATTAATATTGGAGACTGGGTCCTAGTAAGGTTTTCTCCAGATACCAAGAAACAAGGCACAAGCAAGCTGCTTGATTTTATAGGCCAAATTTTGCGATCTGTAAACAGTAAACAGGAGAATAAATTCGATGGAACGTTTGTTAGACACGAATCCAGGAGAGACTTCCAAGGACACATCTATGTGTTTCCACCTATCGAGGACATTACTTGCTTCTCGCATGAGCAAATTATTGGGAGACTGAAGGACCCGAAAATTACCCGTAGAGGGCAACATAATTTTGCATTTGATTAAAACATCCTGTAGTTGTGTTTATCACTGATTTTATATTTTACATTGTAAATACATTGTCATTCCTTTAAAAATGTCTATTTTTTAAATAATGAATAGTTTTACAAGTCTTCACTCTATCAAGTATACAGCAGTTTTATTTAAAATATGACCTGATATTTCGAGGGGTAGGTCAGAGTCCAAAGTAATGGTTCCTTACACCCTACAGATCATCTGAAGAATAGGATTAGACACAGAAATGAATGAGTGATCTTAATCCCCCCACTTGATGGGGTGAATAAAATCACTCATGTAATCTATATATATATATAAAATAACTTGTCCTGACTGACTGACTGACTGACTGACTGACTGACTGACTGACTGACTGATTCATCATCGCCGAGCCAAAACTACTGGACATAAAGAAATGAAATTTTGGGCATATATCATATTAAGATGTAGGTGCTCGCTAAGAGAGGATTTTTGGATATTCCGTCGCTAAGAGGGTGAAAAGGGGGGTGAAATTTTAAAATGAGTGTATCTATAACTCAAAACTTTAAAAGTTTACAGGTGTAAAAATTGGTATTTAGAATCTTCTTTAAAAATAAGGAAACACGTATTTTTTTGTTTTCAGAAAATCCCAATAGGAGGGGTGAAAAAGGGTGAAAATGGGGGAAAAAGGTTGAATGCCTTTAATCAGGATACCGGTACTTATATCTCAGAAACTGAAGCTATTACAGACCCGAAAATTGGTACTTTTGATCTCTCTTAAAAATAAAGAAACACGTATTTTTTTGTTTTTGGAAAATCCAATTAATGAGAGGGTGAAAAGGGGGTTAAATTTTAAAATGAGTGAATCTATATCTCCAAACTTTTAAAGTTTGCAGATGTAAAAATTGGTATTTAGAATCGCCATAAAAAATAAAGAAACATGTATTTTTTTGTTTTCGGAAAATCGCAATAGGAGTGAAAAGGGGTAAAAAGGGGTTTGAATGCCTTTAATGAGGCTACTTATATCTCAGAAACTGAATATATTACAGACCTGAAAATTGGTGTTTGGGATCTCCTTTAAATATAAAGAAATACGTATTTTTTGTTTCTGTAAAATCCAATTAGGGGGGGGTGAAAAGGGGGTAATATTTTAAAATGAGTGTATCTATATCTCAAAACTTTTAAAGGTTATAGATGTGAAAATTGGTATTTAGAATCCCCTTTAAAAATAAAGAAACACGTATATTTTGTTTTCAGAAAATCCTAATAGGAAGGGTGGAAAAGATTGAAAAAGCGGTCCAATGCCTTTCATGAGTCTACTTATATTTCAGAACCTGAAGATATTACAGACCAAAAAATTGGTGTTTGGGATCTCCTTTAAAAATAAAGAAACACGTATTTTTGTGTTTTTGGAAAATACAATTAATGTGGGGGGTGAAAAGGGGGTGATTTTTTAAAATGAGTGTATCTATATCTCAAAACTTTTAAAGTTTATAAAAATTGGTGTTTAGAATCTTCTTTAAAAATAGAGAAACACGTATTCTTTTGTTTTCGGAAAATCCCAATAGGAAGGGTGTAAAAGGGTGAGTAATGGGTTGAATGCCTTTAGTGAGGCTACTTATACTTCAGAACCTGAAGATATTACAGACCTGAAAATTGTTATTTGGGATCTATTTAAAAGTAAAGAAACACGTATTTTTTCGTTTTTGGAAAATCCAAATATTGGGGGGTGAAAAGGGGGGTGAATTTTTTAAAATGAGTTTGTCTACATCTTAAAACTTTAAAATTTACAGATGTAAAAATTGGTAGTTAGAATCTCCTCTAAAAATAAAGGAATATGTATTTTTTGTTTCCTGTAAATCCCAATAGGAGGGGTGTAAAAGGGTGAAAAATGGGTTGAATACCTTTAATGAGGATACATATATCTCAGAAACGAAAGATATTACAGAACTGAAAATTTGTATATGGGATCTCCTTTAAAAATAAAGAAACACGTATTTTTTAATTTTTGGAGAATCCAATTAATGGCGGTTAAACAGGAGTGACAAATTGGGGTGAATTTTTTGAAAGATTATATCTACAGAATATCTTTGAAACGTAAAATGTTACAGACGTAAAAAGTGGGTGTTTGGAATCTCCTGTAAATGTAAAGAAACATAGGTGATTTGTTTTTGGAAACTCCACTTAACGGGAACTCAAAAGCGGTGAAATTTTAAAATGAGAATTTTTACAGTATATCTAAAAAAACTTAACATATTGCAGAAGTGAAAAATGGTATTTTTTATCTCTATTAAACATAAAGAAACTTGTATTTTTAGTTTTCGGAAATACCACTTGGGTGGAGGGGGGGGGAGGAGGTAAATTGACTGAAAATGGTATTGAATTCTTTTAATTAGGCTACTGATATCTCAAAAATGAAGATGTTACAGACGTGAAATTTGATATTTGCAATCTGCTTTAAAAGTAAAGAAACACGTATACTCGGAAAATCCAATGAAGTGGTGGTGGTGGGGGGGGGGTGAAAGAATTGAAAAATTAATTGACTTAATTGTATGAGAATATATACATCTAATAAAAATTAAAGTTGTTACAGACGTGAAAATTCGTATTTGGATCTCCTTTAAAAACAAAGAAAAACGCGTTTGGGGGGGGGGAATAATCTTGGAGGGCGGGAGTGTAAAGGAGTTGAATTCCTTTCATGAGGACACTAAAATCAAAAACTGAAGAATTTAGAGTCGTGATAATTGGTATTTAGAAATCCTTTACTATTAAAGAAACAAGTATTTTTTGCGGGAAAATTCACTTAGTGGGGGGGGGGAGTAGTGTGAAATGAAGTGAAAAAATTAAATTATTTTTATGGGGATACTTATATCTCAAAACTGAAGGTAATAGACGTGAGCATTGGTGTTTGGAATCTCCTTTAAACATAAGGAAACACGTCTTCTTTTTTGGTGGGGGTTGGCGGTAAATAAACTTAACGGCGGTGGGGTGTAGAAGGAGGTGAGACCAATTGATTTTACTGTTCTTAATGTACTTATAAGGATCCTCCGTTGCTCAGGCGGCAGCGCGCCGGCCTCTCACAGCTGGGTTCCGTGGTTCAAATCCCGGTCACTCCATGTGGTAATCGTGCTGGACAAAACGGAGGCGGGACAGGTTTTTCTCCGGATACTCCGGTTTTCCCTGTCATCAGCCATTCCAGCAACACATAATAATAATAATAATAATAATAATAATAATAACAATACTAATAATAATATTCCGGACCGTCGTCAAATGCGCGGACCGCGCTGGAAACGGCTCCTGGACGGGTAATGACTAAGAATGCAGTCCGGCCGCGGGTTCAGTGCCACCAAGGCACCCAGTATGACACCACTCCGGATCTCCTGAAGGATTTTATCCATATTAAAAATATTATAGGAAAAGATGGCAAAGATTTACGAACCCAACTGACCGGGAGGAATACCTGAGCCTAGCCCGGGAAGTACGAAATCGATTGCTGGAAAGGAAGATTTTAAAATGGGAGGAAATGTGCCGTAAAATCATAGAAAACCAGTCAGATCGGGAATTTTGGTGGATTCTCGCAGAAAACGAGTCAGATCGCGAATTTCGGCGGATTATATATCTAAAACAATAAGCATTCAATTATAAATTTCAGTACAATACCGTAGCGAAGCACGGGTATCTTGCTAGTCTATGTATATAAAATAACTTGTCCTGACTGACTGACTAATTCATCATCTCCGAGCCGAAACTACTGGACGTAAAGAAATGAAATTTTGGGAATACATTCATATTATGATGTAGGTGCTCGCTAAGAGAGGATTTTTGGATATTCCGTCGCTAAGGGGTGAAAAGGGGGGGTTACATTTTAAAATGAGTGTATCTATATCTCAAAACTTTGAAAGTTTACAGATGTAAAAATTGGTATTTAGAATCTTCATTAAAAATAAAGAAACACGTATTATTTTGTTTTCCGAAAATCCAATAGGAGGGGTGAAAATGGTTAAGAAAAGGGTTGAATGTCTTTAATGAGGATACTTATATCTCAGAAACTGAAGATATTACAGACCTGAAAATTGGTGTTTTGGATCTACTTTAAAAATAAAGAAACATGTATTTTTAGTTTTTTGGAAAATCAAATTAATGGAGGGTGAAAAGGGGGTGAATTTTTAAAATGAGTGCATCTATATCTCAAAACTTTTAAAGTTTATAGATGTATAAATTGGTATTTAGAATCTCCTTTAAAAATAAAGAAACACATACGTATTTGTTTTCGGAAAATCCCAATAGGAAGGGTGGAAAACGGTGAAAAAGGGGTTGAATGCCTTTAACTTCGGATACTTATATCTCAGAAACTGAAAATATTACGGACTTGAAAATTGGTATTTGCCATCTTTAAAAATAAAGAAACACAATTTTTTTGTTTTTGGAAAATCAAATGAATGGGGGGGTTGAAAAGGGGGTGAATTTTTTATATGAGTGTATATATATATCAAAACTTTTAAAGTGTACAGATGTAAAAATTGGTATTTAGAATCCCCTTCAAAAATAAAGGAACACATATTTCTGTTTTCGAAAAATCCCAATAGGAGGGGTGAAGAAGAGGTTGAATGCCTTAAAAGAGGATATTTATATCTCAGAGACAGATGATATTACAGACCTGAACATTGGTATTTGGGATCACCTCTGGAAATAAAGAAACAAACATTTTTTTGGAAAATCTAATTAATGGGGTTAAACAGGAGTGACAAATTGGGGTGAATTTTTAGAAAGACTATATCTACAGTATAACTCAGAAACGTAAAATGTTACAGACGTAAAAATTGGTATTTGGAATCTCCTGTAAAATTAAAGAAACATAGGTGATTTGTTTTTGGAAACTCCACTTAAGGGGAACTAAAAAGGGGGTGAAATTGTAAAATGAGCATTTCTACAGTACTGTATATCTCAAAACCTTAACATGTTACCGAAGTGAAAAATACTATTTTTATCTCTATTGAAAATAAAAAAACATGTATTTTTTGTTTTCTGATAAACCACTTGGGTGGAGGGGTAAGAGTCACTGAAAATGGGGTAGAATTATTTTAATTAGGATACTGATATCTCAAAAGCTGAAGATGTTACAGACGTGAAATTTAGTATTTGTAATTTTCTTTAAAAATAAAGGAATACGTATTCTTTTTTTTTGTTTTCGGAAATCCACCTAAAGGGAAGAGGGAAATTGAAAATTTAGTTGAATTATTTGTATAAGGAAACTATTATTTCAAAAACGAAAGATTGGTATTTGCAATCTGCTTTAAAATTAAACAAACATGTATTCTCGGAAAATCCAATGAAAGGGGCGAGTTAGTTTATTATGAGCATCTTAGTAACAGCATAGCGGCGCGAAATAGTACGTATATTTTACGATAGATGGTGCTTGCTTAGGCCTTCGTCTTCCCTTAATATGAAACAAACCATACAGCCTTCAACCGCACCGCACTTCATACGCTATTTAAAGCTCGGCGGTTCGAGGGGCGTGTGAATGAGCTGTTTGAGTTTGAGAGAGAAGAAGCTTGTTTACCGGTTTTATCCACATTTCTCTAAGATGATAATTGTCCTTATTAGCTGTTAAAGAGCTGGGGAAGACGAATCCTGTGGAAACGTCCTGTTAATAAGGAATGCTCTTGAATAACTAACTAATATTACACTGTTAGATAAAAGTCTATACAAGTATTTACTCTATACAACCAGTCTTTTTCCTTATGCCTGACACTACACTCATCACAGTGGGATGTGTCAGGCCTACCCACTGACGGTAGGATGTATGCAGGTGTTTTATCAGAAGCCCGTTAACTCTTGATATGCTCTATTGGTGTGTAAAATCAAATTCCATTTCCATTAATATTACATTGTAATAAGGAGAGTAATGACTGAAATTATGAACTTCTATAGTTTTCTGTCGATCACCACCTAATTTTAACCACTACTACATTCATCTCATTTTAGACATCATTACACGTGGGACAGGATAGATAGTGATCGAGAATAGGAATCGTCTCACAGGAAGAAGGGTTGAGCAGCTATTATTTTATGAACAGTAATATCTGAACTGTTTTACGGCCCCCATTTATTGTTACGGTCTCCATGGACGTCGAGGTGCCGAAATTCTATCCTGCAGAAGTTCTTTTACGTGCCAGTAAATCTTCGGACAAGAGGCTGCCGTATTCGGGCACCTTGACATTTATGAGCGTTTTCTATGTGGTATGAACAATTCTAACTTATGCTGTTATTTTAGTTGCTTGTTCTTCTACGCCAATACACTCATCTTAAGATAACCCATGCGTACTGAATACAATACCGTAGTCTCGTGTCGGTTACCATGTAATAACATGATTTTGCTTCTCCGTTCCAAGAGCGTGTGATTTCGTTGTGCCTCATGTTGTTAACATTGATTATTTTGTGTGTAGACAAAGTATTTATTTACCAATACCTGTGTATAATTCCCACAATTATCGTGTGTTATAGAACAGTACGTAAGTGCCAGAATGAAAACACGTTTTTATTTTTTCGTAATGTTTTAAGAGGTAAACCAGCGACATTATCACCTCATTGTGTGTATTGTGGACCGTATCTTGCTTAAGACCGGACTCGAACAAACATGAGCTCAGTTATAGTTATCAGGCAAGTACGACATTCTACGAACTTAGAATTTGATTGTCCTAGCACGAACAGAAAACAAGTACCCAACGCACAGCGCCACCGCCAGTTGAGAAGTGCGAGAGGAGAAGTGCTGTCATGTGATCATTAACACGGAACGGCATTGGCCATTTATGTGCGAGCTTATTTTGTCGTTCAAATGAACGAGGTAGTTCATTTGTGCTGTATTCATGGAAAGAGCTCTCGCGGCACTTAATTCAATGAACGAAGTCGTTCAAATGAACGAGGTGCGAGCTAGTACGTACATTTTACAATAGATGGTGCTTGCTTAGGTCTTCGTCTTCTAACATGCTGTATGCACGCGTGAACGACCCGTTCAAAATATTTGAACGAACTCGTACCAATTCAAATAAAAGAGGCGTTCAAATGAACTAGTTAGTTCATGAACGACCCAACTCTAGTTGTGTGCGTA
The DNA here is from genome assembly GCF_040414725.1 of Anabrus simplex. Taxonomy (NCBI): domain Eukaryota; kingdom Metazoa; phylum Arthropoda; class Insecta; order Orthoptera; family Tettigoniidae; genus Anabrus; species Anabrus simplex. The sequence goes on from NC_090266.1 coordinate 9,276,456, forward strand.
TATTAATATGTGTCAGTAGTAGTAATGTAGAGTTGTTGAATATGTGTACAGTTGGATATGTGAAAATTTGGATGGTACTTGCATATGAGTTCCGACGTAGTAAGCTGTGTACTAGAAGATTGAAGTGTACAGAGATGTTGGGATGTTGAATAAACCATTCCTTTAAATAATATGTGGTATAGTGGTTATGTTACTCGTCGCATAGCCCGACAATTAGTTCACCTACGAAGGTTATGGCCCCAGCACGCTTCCACTGCGCCACTCTGCTCCGTATGTTCCAGAAGGTTCCGGAAGTTCGACAGACCGACAGAACTACAAGGTTCCAGAAAGTTGTTTTTTTCAGTGTCCTTGCATAAATAGTGAAGGCTATCCAGTAACAGTGGCGATGGATGAAATGTGTCATATTCAGCAGTTTTCGGGTGCCGATTTTGGGAACTGGTCGTTTAGAATGAAGAGAGTATTACGTGAAGCTCAAGTGTTAGAAGCTATTGAAGTTGATGATTTTGTTACGAAACCCGAAAATGCCGGTACGGAAGCAGCAGCTCAGGTGTTACTCATTGCTGGTGTAGGTGATAGTCATCTCAATTTTCTGAAAAAGCATAATTCAGCTTACGCTATATTCAGGAGTTTAGAAGATAATTTTAAAAGTAAAGGGACAAGAAGTCTTTTACATTTGAGGAGACTTTTGAATGAAACTACATATGATGGTTGTAGTTCATTGGCAGAACATATTATGAAATTGAAGGACTATTTCTCACAATTGAAGGACGCTGATAGGGAGTTATCTGAGGATGATAAAATTAATTATTTGTTAGTTTCAATGCCTCGTAGTTATGATGCAGTGGTGTGACAGCTCTTGAACCTCAACCAGACTTAACATTAGAATTTGTGAAAAATCGTCTGTTAGGAGAAGAAGAAAAACAGAATTCAAAATTCTGTTACCAGAAGTGATCACATTTTCCTCTGCTTTCGATGTGGTATTCCAGGTCATAACCAATATCAGTGTAAAGAGCATTCCAATTCTTCATCTAGAAACTTCTATAGAGGAAGAGGAAAGTTCACTCCAGACAGAGGAAGAGGATCTTCAAGCTAAAGAGGACATGGTCGAGCACAGTTTCGTATTCCAGGTTCCACGAACCATGGAAATACTACATGGAAAATGGACAGAAGGGGAAATCATTTCAACACTGAAGAAGATGGCAAAGTGTAATTTTATGCAGAAGATATAAATGAAGTTCAAAGTGAAAATGAGTTAGGGCAAAATTTAAATTCATATAACTCTGATAACATTGTGTGTAACATAGAGAAAAGTAAGCAAGGTAATACTGAGAATTATCTTGTTTGGTGTGTGGATTCAGGTTGTTCTGATCATTTTGTGTCTGAATTAGATGTTTTTAATACCTATGTGAAATTAAGACTTCCAAAGAAGATATGTGTAGCCAAAAATGGCATAGACATTCAAGCAATCGGTGTAGGGAATATTAATGCTAAAATGTATGAAAATGGAACAATTGTTCCTTGTACCATTAAAAATGTATATTATGTACCAGTACTCAGAAAAAATCTATTGTCAGTGTCAAAGTTGGAGCAGGTTGGCTGCAAGGTGATATTTCATAGGAGTAGTGTCAAAGCTTTCTTGATTAATAGATTAATACTTTCAGGACAGAAAGGTGGTTCACTGTATACTGTTAAGATGAGAGTTGAAAAACTGATGCTAGCTATGGTAATTATTTGAAGAATTTAAAACCCAACGAAGAATTAGAGTTATGGTATAGATGGTTAGGTCACTTGAATTACAAAAATATAAGTACTTTAGCAAAGAAAGGGCTAGTTAATGGATTAAGTAACGTACAAAGTGTTAGATTTGAAAATTATAGTTGTGAAAATTGAACTTTTGGAAAGAAGACTAGACAAGTAAGCCCTTAGAACTTGTTCATTCTGATGCGTGTGGTCCGATTAAACCTTTAACATGGGCTGGATATAAATATTTTGTAATACTTACCGGTGATTTCACATATTTTACTGCAGTATATCTATTGAGAAATAATCATGAAGTATATGACATTTTTTTAAATATTAAAATTATGCAACAAATCATTTCTTTAAAAAATTTGTAAAACTTAGAGCAGACAATGGTGGTGAACATATTAGTAATAATATGAATAGTTTTTGCAGAAGTAAGGGTATAAAACCAGAATATATTGTTCCATACAATGCAGACATGAATCCAGTGTCAGAAAGAATGAACAGAACCTTAGTAGAAAAGGCTAGAACTTCATTGATTTAATTTGAGTTACCCAAAGAAATGCGGGGAGAAGCAATTTCTTGTTCAACTTATTTAACAAATAGAAGTCCAACTGGTTCTTGTAACAAAACACCTAGTGAACTGTGGGAAGGTAGAAAACCCTACTTATGTAACCGTAGAGATTTTGGTAGTATTGCTTTTAAGCATGTGCCTAGATAATTCAGGAGAAAACTAGACCCAAAAAGTGAAAAGCTATTTACGGTAGGCTATGCTCCAGCAGGAAGTTGGAGATTATGGGTTGCTAAAAACAGAAAGATTGTTCTAGGTCGCAATGTGATTTTTGACGAACATAAATTAGGGAACAAGATGGTAGGAACTGTACCAGTCCAGTCCCAACCTCAAAATGTTAATGTTCAATCAGTTAAGGTTAGTATTGAAAATGAAATTGAAGGTAATGCAGGGAGTCCATATCAAATTGTAGAAGAGAAAAGAATTAGGAGGAAACCAGTGTGACATGATAATAAGGTGGTTGAAGAAGCAGCAGAAGAGATGCTATTTGCATTACCGTATTTGTTCAGTCAGAGGTTGATGTCCCATCAAGATACAGTGATGTTAAGTTTTGTAGCGATAGATTACAAAGGGAAATAGCTAGTGAAGAAGAGCTACATTCACTTGAAGAAAATGATACATGGGTACAAGTAAAGAAATCAAGTGATGAAACGGTCATTTAATAAGAAGGAAGTAGGCAGTTCAATGGTGTACAAAACAAGATTAGTTGCACGTGGCTACTTACACAGTAACATAAATGAGGATACTTATTCACTTGTTGCAAAATTAGAAACTTTAAGAATATTATCAGTTTCTGTTTAAAATAATTAGGAAATTCATCAAATGGATGTAAAATGTGCTTTCTCGTATGGAGAGATCAAAGAAAATGTCTTTCTGAAACCCCCACCAGTTGTGAAAGTTCAGTCTGGTTCTGTACTCAAATTGAAAAAGTCACTATACGGACTCTGTAAATCACTAAAATATTGGTATGTAAAATTTAGGGAGAAAATGGAAGAGTATGGGTTTCATAGGTCAGAGAATGATTACTGTTTGTGCATCAAAGAAAAATTGTATTTGTTGGTTTATGTGGATGATTTGTTAATTTTTGTAATGTTTTCGCAGAAATTAACAAACTGAAAAACTTCTTAAGCCTGAATTTAAGATGAAGGATTTAGGATCCAATAAACTTAAATACCTAGGTATGTGCACTGAAAAAGTCAACAACTGTCTGTACATCAATCAAACAAACTATTTGACGAGTGTCTTGCACAGATTTAATATGTCTGAGTGTAGATCAGGAAGAACACCTATGGACAATAATTTTAAAATCAGTGAAGGTTGTGCAATTACTCCTAATAAGGAAAAATTATGTAGATCATGTATTGGTTCACTGATGTATGCAACCAATGGATCAAGACCTGACTAAGCTTTTGCAATGTCCTATCTTAGCAGATTTCAAAACTAGCCATCTGATGAGCTTTGGTTAGCATTAAAAAGAGTACTTAGATATGTAAAAGGAACTTTGGACATAAAACTGAAGTATTGTAAATCAAATAACTGTGATGTGTTAACTGGTTATGCAGATACAGACTCTACTAGAGACTTTGACCGTAAGTCAATTGCAGAATGTGTATAATAACACGGTAGTATGGTTATGTAAGGAGCAAAGTGTTGTGGCGTTAAGCGCTGCAGAAGCAGAATTAATCTCATTGTGTCAAGCTACTGAAAAGGCACTGTTCTTGAAAACAGTGTTGTTAGACTTAAAAATTGATACAGGATGTATAACGATATTTGAAGACAATCAGAGTACAATAAAGGTTGTAAATAATCCGGATCAGAAGCGAATGAAGCACATAGACATTAAGTATAACGTTGTAAAGCATCAAGTGGAAAAGAAACATGTACATCAAGAATATATCGAAACGGACAACCAACTAGCTGATATGTTAACTAAGCCTGTTCATGTTAACTATGTAATTCTTGACAATTGTATGAAAGGTCTTAGATTCGTAAACTGTTAAGACATTGAGATGTAAAGGTTATGAAAAATTGTAAATATGAGTTTAACAGTGAGGGGGAAATGTTGAGGGTCAATGTTCCCTCATATTGTATACTCCTTGGTTGAGGCATTTGCTCAGTGAGAATGTATAGATTCCTTGGATCAGCTGGGTACTTGCATTAGTATGTGTCAGTAATAGAGATACAGTATACACCGTACGGCTTTATTTCTAAATTGACGTTTCGAAAAACAAATGAGCATCACCAGACCTCTGTTGCCAGCGCGCTACAGTCGCTAGAACAGCTGATGCACTACGACCGGGGTAAACAGCCCTCGTAAAATGCAATACCGTATTCAGAAAAGCTAATGAACCGGGATTGGAAACAAATCCACAAAACTTCACTTACTAACAACATCCGACACTACAAAATACATTATTAAAAATAAAAGAGAATGAGGAAATAACACATCACTCACCGCTAATGGCTGGCTCAGCATTGAGGTTATGGACTAAAAAGGAAACACTCCACAGATCTCTGAGTCATTTTCTTGCCAGTTGTCTTTCCCGAATTACACTGATTTATTCTAAACACGCATGAACTAAGCACATTAACCAATACACGGACGTAAATAAAACTATAGCAATTTATATATACTGTACCAGGAACTGCTTCAGTCAGGTACATTATTTTAAAGTTGCCGGAATATTTGGAAAAGGACGGCAGTAATACGTGTTCATCTGCCCGACATCTTATGTGAGCTCGGTACGCAGTTCCTCGCGGCAAGTAGGACACGTCACGAGCGATGAACCTGCGGGTGACGTCAGTGTCACATGTATGACTTTCTCTCGAATGTACTATAATAAAAATTTGCTAACTTTTTAATCCATGAAGATACAGAAATAAGACATACCTCGTCGAGTAGCTAGTATTTTGAAGGCAAACATATGTCAATTTCCACAAATTCCAACACGGCATTCAAGAGACATCAAGCGAGAAAGAAACCACATAACTTCTCGTGACGTGGCGAGTAACCTTGGCCTTACGAAATAAAAGCCGCAGTCGAGGCCGAAGCGCAGCAGTTCCAATTCTTCGCTCACAGCTGGCTCGTCAGTCATGCCGCTCGTGACAAGTGAAGTCCAACTCAGTGTTCATTATACGGGAACGTCGTGATACTTGTATAGTTTTCGACAGCAAGTTGACACTTAGTTTATGTGAACACCAGGGAGTAACCAGTGGAATTTCTTGAGAAACTGTTGGAATTGCAATTCGTCAGGGATATTTGAACTTCGGAAAATAATGTGTTTATAACATCGAAGTCATAAGACTTGTAGTATTTCACCAATATCGGAACTTACAAAATATCTCGGTTCCGCGTGAATAACTTCAACAAACTTGAAGCTAGCACGACTACTTTAGATTTTAATGATCACGAACTGTTTCAACATAGAACATCGTGAATGTAGGCTTGCAACCCATTATGTATTTTGAATATCATCAAAGACTAAAACCACTTTAACTTGTGCTTAATGACTGTTCACTAATTTTCGTAACAGACTCTACCATCTGCAACCAATTCGTGTGAATTGACTGTCTAATGATCTTTAAATACGCCGTAATATACTTCGTATACTTCATAATTCAGTGAAATTATGAATTATAAAATTCGTACACGAATACTTGAGGAACTGTGACAGTCAGAAGGAACAATACGATATATTACGAGAGAGAGCTATTCATTTATTTCTTTACTGTGAAAGTGAGTGATGATAAACTGTGCTTCGAATGAGAATTATTTCTGACAATACGAACGGTTGTCAGGGAGTGTAAAGATGAACTATGCATAGAAATGTGTTTTCCATTTTCCAATTATTGCAACTTACGAACAGAAACAGTGCTTCGACAAATTTCTCATCTAGTGAATGGTGATTATTTCTGAAGTACTTATAATCAGTTCGGACACCATAAATCAAATTGTGCTCGTTTCAACATAGGACACTCTGTCAGTGACCCAGTCAGGCGGACTTTCTTCTATTAAAGGAATCCTGACTCAAGACGACGCAGATCGACGGAGAACGACGTAGATCGACGGAGATAGATACAGATCAACGCGGAACGTGGACTTGGTACTACGAGGGACGGTTCCATGGACGTAGTACTATGGAACATCGTGGTGCTTGCTGTTAGCTGAGTCCCAGATTGCTGCTTGCGGAGCAGTATTCAACAGTTCGAGCTTAACAAGAAGACATAATTTAGGTGATATAAGTGTATTTTCATTCAGAAATATAATTCTGCTTTCAACGGAACTCTTATAGACAGTGTTATTGTTGACAAAGAACTTTAACTCAATTCAAAAGCTCACTTAACTAATATTTTGACGAACAATTATTAGCAGATTATAAACTTTAAAAATTAACGTTCTATAATACATACAAAATACAGGTAGACTTTTGCTCTCGTAATATCGTATGCTCTCACTTGTTGCAACTTAAGAATTTCAATTCAGTGCTTTATTTACAGTGAAGGCGTACAATAAACTCTTAGTTAGCAATAGTCATGTAATGTGTATAATAAGTTACGTAAAATAGGACAGTACTTAGAATTTTCTACCAGAAGATCTAATTTAATTTCAAGTGTTTTTTATTTGAATATAAATATTTTGAGAAGTTCACGAGAAGGAATTACAAAATGTACTTTGTTTAATTTACGTATAAAACATACTCTGAAATCTCAAGTGATAATGGAAAGGACTTAAGGATTTTGCTGAAGTGGACATGTTGACTTATTTTCAACATGCTTTATTATTTTACATCAAGGATATCATGATGGATAAAACTTGTTGAAAAGAACATTATTTATTTGGTTTTATACGATCAATATAATTTTTGATATTTTGTTATAGGAACTGTAATATATTATCTAATAATTATCTTTGATCATTAAAATTCAGCGATATAATAGGGTAAGTTTTCATAGATTGAATAAATGGATGAAAGTTCTGATATCTATTATTTCCCCTTGCGATCCTTCCTCTCAGTACCCTCTCCTAAGGACTAGGCGCCCCTTAGAAAGATCTCATGCTCTTTGAATTCAGTTTTTCCTGGTACAATACTGAACTATATTGTACTAACTCGCTCCATGCTAAACTGTAAACTACGCTATCCTGTACTATACTGGAAAGAAAACCAATGCGAAAAACTCAAATTTCTGAAAAAAATGCCAATGATCGCGAACCGTACCGAATACCATACACGCTGAGAGAGATACATTAACCACGTGGTGAATGTAAATATTAGAGTTGGCAACTAGGTTTCGAGATTGCACTCTGTCAATAGACGTCGATATGAATGGCAGCTTGGGATTGGTTGGGCGCCTATGTTTCAGCGCATAACCATCAGACAGAGCCAAAATCTGTGAAAACGTTAATTTAGAAGTAAAGCACTGCGGAGTATATTAGATGTACAGTTGTTGATTGGATATGTGAATAGTTAGATGGTACTTGTACATGAGTTACGACTTAGTAAGCTGTGTACTAAAAGATTGAACGTGTACAGAGATGTTGGGTTGTGGAATAAACCATTCTTCTAACATATTGCGCCGTTCCCGCGTCCAGGTAAGGACGCACAAGATCCAGACTAACTCAAATTATAATAAAATTTGCCACTATTTGTCATCTTTGGGCTATGAGTTCCGGTTGAGAAGAAAGAATACCGAATTATGCTCGAGGAAATCTCTAACTCACGTAGAAGGACGTCTCCTACTCGCACATTAGCTAGAATTCTCTATGGTTTACCAGATCGCCAAAAATATAGGTACTTACAACTAAGTAACTACTCCACAAAGCCATTAAAAGAGGGGTTGATATTTTAACATACTACATTTATTAAAAACTCAGTTCATTCCGTAGAAAGAATATCATAATTTCTTCTTTGGTAATAAAAGTAATGAGTGATAGGCTGTGCCCTTATCTAAAAGTTCATTTCTGATAACATTAAGTTAAGGTTCTTGAAAGAAACGAAATGTCCAGTTGGGACGCTTGAAAAATAAATAATCACGATCTTAGAAGGTCTCAATCGAAGAACTACTTGTCTAGAAAGTCTCTATTTGAAAAAGAAAGAAACTAAATTAAATGACGGTATCGGATAAAGAAATATTGGGTAATGACAATATTAAGTAATTAACATATCAGCTAATTAAAGTACTAAATGATTAAAATATTGGATAAGTAAGATATTAGATAATTAAAATATTAGATGATTAAAATATTGACTAAGTAAGATATTAGATGCATCTAATGAAGAAAAATAATATTTACATCACAACATAATATGTACAGTGCCGTAGATTGAGGGTGGTTTTAGAAAATATAGGAAGCTGATTCGTATTTGACAGTAAACCTCTTAACGAAATTGGAATCACATCTTTTCTACATGAAATCTCACAAAATTGAATTCAAATGATCTCTTTTCTCTCATCTTATTTAGGTTGATTTACGGAAATCCAATAACTTCTCTTGCTTCTAATTCTTTGTGTCTAGATACACAATCAAATTAACCTGGAAAATATCCTCATAATATTTATAATATTTGACAGATGTTGTATTGCAAGTAATGCTCATGATTCTTGACGCATTCTGTTGCATAAACATCGATAAGTCCCCTTTAAATTAATGTATACTCTCAAAAGGACGATCAAACTTCACATTTAGAAAATTAGATAAATTACTCCTTTAACTTGAGATTATTCATAAAATTCAAGCGCGTATCCATGCTATTACACTATATTACCAAGTGTATATAATCATACTTCCATCAAAATATACGATAACTATGTGGTCTACCTTGTGCGAAGACTCTACCTCGAATTAGTAACTCTTATTTGTGCAGTCAAGTCACCAGTGATACTAGGTAATGCCTTAGAATTAACTTCGAAGTCTGCCTAACACATGAGAACAATATTATAATTAGAAGGTATACAAGGGTGTTAGCTAGTTTAAATTCATCATCCTCATTATAAATCATTTGGTGATTTTACACATAAATGTCAACACACGGACGGCATTGCGATCGAATTCTTTCCTACTCTTGGCTTACTCATGGGTAAATAATCAAATGAAAACAGAATAAGTTCACTAATCACTTCAAAATACGTAACTTGGAACATTATGTCCACAACAACATAACCATGACTATATTCGCGAAGAATAACAACTACCACCAATATTAATGACCATATCTCATATCATTACTCACAATAAATAATCATCATTTCATATTTCAAATAAATATCGCATTTCACTTCGACGTATATGTATTAACATATTCTAATTCGACGTATCTCTTACTTTTATCATGGTTCGTGAACTTATCTACCCTGTCATAGCTCTAATACATTCATAATTCCAAAAGATATTACCACATTTATACATATAGTAAGCATTTCATACACACGATCTCCTTCCCACAATTCTTCAGTCTCATAAGTTCTCACACATGCCTAACTTCTATTTCAACGTCGTATGAAACTCACCAATACAATAAAAACTAGCCTCCTCTCGCATTATATTGACAGCGTTACGAACGAAGGCTTTCTTATCACTGGGTGACTGTTCCCTACATGCGGATTTGACGTTTAAGTTTAGAAGAATACCTGATATCCTTTAACCTAACTTTGGTAACCAACTACTCGTATTTACTCATCGTACTTGCATTGACAAGAATAGCACTTTAATAATAAGAGAAATGAATAATTTCTTACTTGTACATTTACCTCAAAGTGGACTTATCTTTGTTCAGCAACTCCTGTAGTCAACTCATGTCCGGGCGTTTCGACATGCGGACATAGCTCCATTCATCTCCCTTAGGTGTTTGGGAACGTTCGGGACCGTATCATCTGGTTACTGGTCATCCTGGGGCTGGTAACGTCATCCTACGGTGCGTTCATCTGGGTAGTCTCGCCTTCCGCCTTCTTAGAGCATCATGGTAACGGCTTGAGCAATTGGAACAGAATAATACATCATTTCAGTCAACGTCGTCATCTTATGGCTATGTTCTGTTACTATTTGCCTATGATGAATAAACGTCGTTCTTGGAAGAGTTGATGTTAGAAATAATTAACAGTCTGGGATAGGTGAAATGAATTATTCCACTCAAAATGTGAAAACTGCGTTTTATATATATTCTTCCTCAATGTTCTTGCCGAAAATCCAATCCTTAAGCCGTTTAAAATTGGGAGTATCGGCTAATACGTCGTCTAAAGAATGTAATGTGACGTATCACCGTGGAATCTTCTGTACTTTTTAAAGTAATTTAATTTCGCGCAGCGAAGTAATTTATCCCGCTAATACTGTAGATTATAGCCGTAAATAAAGTCTTCCTCCTGTCTTCAGAATGAAATACCGATACGCTGATATCCTCCTCCTGGTAATCGACTATGTCGTTCCTCTCATAAGCAAGTTAAATGAATGAATGAATGAAATTTTCTTTCTCAATTTTTTCTTAATCATAGCTCGTAACAACCTTCTCACCGCCTTCTATGTTTGACGAAAATATTACCATCTCGGCTTTTAGTGCCTGACGTTTAAATATCGTCGTTTTTGACTATTTACACATGGGTAACTAATGCAGATATCGAGCTCGAATAATAATAATTATTATATTACGATTTTTATTATTTATCTTATTATTATTAATTTACAGTTATTATTGCATATATATCTGTTCTTACATCCATTTAGTATTATTACATCATGTGTACATACGATATGATCGCGTTGCTTTTGAGGTTATGTCATGAAACATGCACTGTATTTAGACATTTATATCAGTTCAGTTAATGTAAATACCTGTAAATTAATATTATAATGTATTCTTACCTGTATATATAAAGTGTAATCCATAATTGTGAAACCCACTGTAACTTCCAGAATGGTAATAGGCACGAGAACGATATAATCTATGTATTAGACACTCTAGAATTTACACGAAGACATATTTTGTAATGTAACTTTCTAGAAGCCTGTCCAGGCACATATATATAAGGGGACGATCTTGACGATAGAAGATAGTTGTTGTTTAGTAGAGTTATGGTGTAGCCAGTATATATCCCGGGCTGATATGCAATATTTTCAGTCTCCATACTAAAATACGCAGTCATCTGTTTTCAACTGTGCTTCAAAATTGTAACCTCAATATTGAAGTATTGGTAGTTGTTTTTAATAACGGCGGCTTTATTGATATCCTCGAAGTGAAGTGTTTTGATACTGTGATTTAGGTTATGTGTGTGTTAATTTGTGAATATATGTGAATAAAGTTAATTATACCTACTGACAGCATCTCTTGTGCGTCTGTGTGGATACGTTATTGGTCAAAAGGAAAGGAAACCAACTGGAACACACTGTACGGAACTGTAGGTCGTATGTGATGATTGCTTGACAGCTCCCATAACTGATTCCAACTTGTTGTGCAATTTCTGATATACTCGCCCGTCGATTGTCGTCAATAATGTCTTTAACCGCATGAATGTTTTCGTGTGTAATGATGGCCCGAGAACGGCGATCGTGTCGCTGGTTTTCCACACGTTCATGTCTTTCCTTGAAAATTTTATGCCAGGCAAACACACGCATCCTTGACAACGTTTGATCACCAAACTCTGAAGTCGATCTCTGGCAAATTTCCGCTGCTATGACTCCTTCACAAGAGAGAAATTTTATAATTATGCATTGCACAGTGGAGAGGTGCACCTGTTGCTCCGACATCGTGAGTGTTACTGACGAAATAGGGGGAAATATCTAACAGTTCGCTCTCCCCACTCCTAACAGTCCCACCAAAGCATAGCAGAAGCGTGGGGCCAGACCTGTCAACTGTAGATGTTCAGGAACAAAAATCCCGTGTATATTTGATCGATCTTTGAACAATTCAAAAGATGCTTTCACGGCTTCCGGTCTAAAAATCACAGGAACAGAATGAGCTTTTCGGTGGTTAGGCCAGGTGCGTTTGCAGAGTTTCACAGAGACCTGCCACTTAGGCCCATCTATTGCATTTGCACTCTGCAAAGACTACGCATATAAGACGAAGACCAATTCATCAATGTCATCAAAAATGCGTTCACTCCTCTCCCTGAAGGGGAGGAGCAGGCCACCTAGTAGGTAACGCCTAATCTCTGGCCAGCAGAGTTGCGTGGATGACAGAGGAGTGGAAGATTTAGGAGATAGGTAAATGGAGCCGTAAATAGAGGTAGGTGGAGGACACATATGGTCTCTTCGCTTAGTGATTATCATGCTATTTGTACGGCGCGTCGACCCATGTGGATCTAATTTTCATATATAATTGTATTATTACTTTTTATTATATTTTTAACATAGAACTAAAATTTAGCAGACCAATTGCGAGGACCGTCTGCGTTAGCATATAGGAATTGCTAATCTGCTAAAGAAGTATATTCCTCATTTCCAAACTATGTATGCTCCCAATGGAGATACAATTTCTAAGAAGGGCTTTCACGGTTGCAGATCTAAACATCACGGGAAGCTTTTGGGTGTTTATGCCATGTGTATTTGCAGTGTTTCGCACGGACCTGCCATATCGGCTCATCATTGGAATTGGCATACCCGTCCAAGACTCTGCTTAACAGTGGGAGACCAACTGCATGGTCCCGTCGTGTCCCTCCTAGTCCTATCCTGTCCCCTCATCACCATAAGACAAGTGCAACATAAAAAGCAAGTACAGTACAACCTCGCTTAACCGAAACCCGGCTTAACCGAAACGCTGTGGCACGATCGTAGACTTATTTTAATATTTTGTTTTTGCCCTTTCGTTCTTAGCAGTCGATATTAGTATTTCTCTTGCTATATGTGCTGAGAGCTATTAGGCAAACCCTATTTTTATATTATGACTTATGCCAGAATGCACGTGTAGCAGAAAACAAAACAGTTTCTTAGGCTCTAGTTCGTTCCTTGATACAATTTTTCTTGAACAAGCAGGCTTATTATTATTATTATTGTACAATTTTTACTATTACTATTATTATTATCCTCATTATTATTATTATTATTATTATTATTACTGTATTATTCGTCATAAAGATTACGCAAGCAACTCGGTCCTTGACAATGGCATATCGAGAATCGAGTTACAACGCATGATGGATTTAATGCATTGGACGTAAGATTATTTTGAACATTTATTAAAAACAGTACTACACGTTTAAATTACAGTACTGTAATAAAATTACTGTATAAAGTATTCAGTTCAGTAGTAACAGAAACATTGTTTCATTATTTCAGATTGCTTTCCGCTTTGCTGAACAAAGCAATGAATCTAGCTACACCAACTGATGTATTGTTGATTAAATGGTGGTGCGACAGCGATGCACTAAGAAAATTGACTTCATAAAAAAGTGACACTATGTAAACATTATAATGTTAATATACAGTATTGCACCCATAAGCGAATTTGCGTAATTAATGTATGAATTAAAAGTTGAATAATTCGCATATTAGAATACTACAGTAGGCTGTGAAAGCTGGCAGTCACAAAGCAAAATTCTGGCGCCGGTCAGACTGTAACTAGATCCGCAGAACTTTTCTTATGGCATGGACAGCATATAGCTGGCCTAAGTGGTACATCTAATAAAGTTTATGGTGCCGACAAGGAGTGGGTACTTTCTACTCGGTTCTCACGGGAAAATCACGCGTTGGAACCTGACCTACTTAGAAGCGCAAGAGAGAAAACAATAATACCCGTCAACCCTTGACAGGAAATGGAAGCATCCACGCTGCGAGGAGCGCGAACGTCTCAGCCAATCACAAAATTGCAAATTTAAATGTCCTGTCATAGCGGGAATCTACAGCCAGTATTTCGCTATTTGGAGCCCGAAGTAGTTGTGGAAAACGGTGTCCTGACTTCCTAATAATATTTGAAAATTTATCGGTGCAAATGTGTGATTAATTAGTGGTTAATTAAGAAAATTTTAACTTTACATGGAAGGGTGGTATCGCTCAGGAAGCGAACTATCATGGCGGGAAGAGAGGATCCTCAGGAAGAAAATAACGCCGGTGACGCGCGCCGTCGTATGGATTACCCTGTGATCGTTTCCCACGGCGCAATATAACAAGTAAGTCAGACCGAAATTAGGAAGATTTTGTACATATTTTTTTAAAGCTTTAACCTACGGACGTATGATAAATCGGCCCCAAGTGCAAGATTACTACGCCACATCCCTTCCACAGAACTATTTTCGAAGTGGGGGGAGAACTGTTTACAAAACCAACGAGCAGAGTGGTGAATCTTCAGTTGGTGTTTAATCCAGACGTGTTGATGTCAAATTCAGTCTTGTAAGGAGTTCTTGTACGAAGTCTTGTACGGAGTTAGTTCAGTCAGTTGTGTGAATTCTGAGTCTGGTAGGAACGCGATCAGAGACACTTGTTGGCATCCGAGTGAGCCATGTATTCACTTGTGAGAGTAATATTTCAGGAGAAATGAACACTTTAACAAACTTTTATGTAATTTGAATTTATGCAGAGATAATCAGGCAATAGCTACACTTTTCAACACTTGCCTTAAATGAACTTACACAACCAACCGAGAGGGACAATGGATCACGTCGTAACATGTAACTGCATAAAAATTTTCCTAATCCACGTGTAGTTTGGAAATTTGTTGAAGGGTCATTCTTTTATTTTGGAGGACGATTAGTATAAAAATTTCTCCACACATCATTGAAAACAATACATTTAGCTTGTTTTCATCACTTTCAATGAACTGTTATGGCAAGCGAGATGTTACGGGAGAAAAATTAGTTAAAGCAGTTACAGGGAGGAGGATGACTTTGTTTTTCATTAATGGAAGGCCGCGGTGTTAAGACCTTGAGTACACTGTTATGTTCCGAAGAGGTGAACAACCGGTAAGCCTTAAACAACAAACTGAGAGGGGTGTGAGACACAGCAGGAGACGCCAGGCAGGTAGCGGAGAGAAGACTTTCGACTTCACGTCAGGTGTTTATGCAGTGTTATTGTATAATCTTCATTGAAGTGCTAGAAAATGCAATTGTGTATGTAAATGTGAACGTGTGTAACGCCAATATAAAGATGTATCAAGTACGTGCGTGTGACATTTCGGATTACCACTTCAGCTTCAAGATGGAATTCTAATTCATCATGACAGAGCCCGGAGGGTGATCCAACCTGCCTCCAGCACTAAGGTAATGAGCAACAAAATGTATAAATAAATATGTAGGACTATGAACCAATCGATGATCAAATGTAGCTTAGACTGTTAGATAGGATTGTAAATAATTCACATAATATAATAATAATAATAATAATAATAATAATAATAATAATAATAATAATAATAATAATAAGTGTGAGCTAGTGTTACTTGCGTATTTTCTTTAAGTAAATGTGTTTTGCATATATTTTCTGGATCAGTTATAGTAAGTCCTTTTGACAGGTTAGAATTTTGTTTTGCGAGATTTCAATAAGTGCAATGCAGATTAATAATAATAATAATAATAATAATAATAATAATAATAATAATAATAATAATAATAATAATAATAATAATGTTATTATAACGTTGGTTATGAGCGATATTTTGTTGAAGTTATGATCTTGTAGATGCCGCCTTGTTGATTTTCAATGTTTACTTTTGCTACTAGCGCATTCAGTTTAGTTCATGTTGCGTAATCATCATTTAGATGACCGTTTCCGGTAGCTCTTATACCGTATATTTTCGCGACGATTTGGTGGACACGCGAGTATTTATTTCTGCGTGTAATTGCGGTTAAGCATTTTCAATAGCCGTGTTTTTGAGAGGCAATCTCGTCATTTTAGTAAAACAGTTAGTGACAGGAAGCCATTGATAAGTCAGCTCTGATATTTTGTGAGATGTGAAGCAGAGGATGATCTAAAGATCGAGTAAAGTGAATAGGAATATCCCTGATGATCTGCGTTGATAATGGAAATGTGATATTGGACCATGTCATGAACAGTGTCGTAAGGAATGGAGATGTGCACGACAGATATTTCGCCCGCCGGATACGAGCGAGGCCGTATTATGAGTTACTACGTCGAGAATAATGATGAATAAATAGAATTGAGAGATGAATAATTTAACTGAGAGTGTTAAATATGTAACGACATGGATTATGATTGTAGGCAGAAAGCCTGTATTGTGTCAAATAGTTTCCAGGGAAAGTAGATGCTCGGCAAATATGCGAGTTATCGCACGAGGTAATATGTGAGCAGAGCGGCGAATCAATGTGTATTTTGACAGTCATGTAGAATCATTGGATGACATGTAATACCAGAAATTATTGTCCATAAAAGCTGAATAATGTCATAGCCAGACATGTCGTCTGAGGTTAGAAGATTGCCATCAAATTCACAATATTTTGTTACATTAAGCAGGGTAGATTTTTTATTATACTCCGATATTTGCGCATTTTATTTATTTTTTTAACTTTCAGCAGGCAGCGATGTTTGGGACCTAGATTTTTGTTATTCTCCTTTCTTTGTGCATATTTTATCACCGTGTTATTTATTCAGGATCTGATCATACGTGAATTATTTGTATTTGATTGATGTAAATAAGTAGGTGTAGGTAGGTTAGTTTTGATTTCAGTATTTTTTTGTAGGAGCAGTGTTTCTCCATTAACATGTTCATTTATGTAAATAAGATTTCATGTGTTAGGATAAGAGATCATCGATTAGGTCATAGTCAAAACCATAGTAGTGGTATGCTCATACCAGACATTCAGTAATTACCAAGCCTTAAAAATCCACTACATTTCAATTAGGAAAATGAAGCGATCTTTAATAACTAGTTGTATCATAAGTGCCGCAAATGAATTAGGTAAAATGAGATGGGATCTGCCTCCATCTAGTGGTAGTACCACAAATATGAATTCGTAATGAAAATGCAGGCAGCGGCAAATTACGTAAAATTAATAATGTAAAAGGATCGCTTTCATTTGAGATGTAAACATGAGGCACTTGGTCTAATTAATTTTTATTTGAAGAGGTTCAGGCTATCACAGTCATGCAAGTGAGGTTTGAATAATTAAATGAATGATTGTAACACTCAGGTTCATGTTTCAATAATTTCCTTGTTTCAACCACAAGTAGTTTAAATGTGGAAATGGTAACGTTGTAGATGAAGTACAATGTTCATGGTTATTTTGTTTCTTTTTCTCTTATTTCTTACACATGGTTAATGCAGTCCATGATTATTTTAGAGTTGGGTGTTTCCCAACTGAATCACATGTATTAAATATTTGATAAACACCTCTGAGTCAGTGTTGATATTATGACTTAACCAATGAATTAATTATTCAACTACGCAAGTTTATTTTGATAGACATTTTCAATGTATTACAATTCAGTATTTCAAATGAGGTGGTATTTCTGACCAGTGGTATGATTTTATTCACGTCATCGTCATGGAGACAGTGTATCGACGTAATCTTATAATTTAAATTTGATCGACCTTCAGTCAATTTTATTAGGCAGATATTTGAGTTATTGGAATGTAGATCTTTTTTTAAATTTCAATTTCATTTCACTTTGTTTTATTTTCCACCAGTTTATTTTCAATTTTGGCACTTTGCACTTTGTTCAATAAATCAGTTTATTTATTTAAATTTTAATTCAGTCTTTGGGTACCGTCATTTATAGTTTAGTTTACCCCATCTTTTCATTTCCTCATTCCCCGATCGACGTGTGGCCCATAACCCGTGGGATATTTTTGGACGCACCACGACTGAGGAAGAAGACTCTACATGCAGCGGTGAGTATTTTTAAATGTCATTATTTACAGGAGCAGCCGGCGCACAGATGAAGAAAGATCACCGCATTGGGTGCCTTTGCAAGGGCACAGTATGCACCTTTGCTTTACAGAGTTTATGCATTTTTATTTCGGCATTTAACCTACGAGAATATTTACCACGTGTCATCCGAAAAAAAGCGTCAACACGGATAAACAGGGTTCTACTGTAGCAAGAAAAAGTACTGGATTAGACCCTGCTTTTCCTGATAGGATGACTCTTTTCTCATGTCTCATCTGGCGGAAAATGAACAGTGTATGACACTTATACATTAACATGTAGTATTTCATAATGTCGTGTTCCAATGTATGCATAACAACAGAACCTAGTAGATCTAGAAATACAGACAGTTACCTAGCTGTCACTCCACTACCATTTCATATGTAATTTGGTTTATTACATGGGCTGTAAATAAAGAAGAGGGAAGATGAGCAACAGGGAACTGTTGCTGAGAAATGTGGAAGTAGGAGCAAATGTAAACTTAGGAAAGGGAATGTAGAGTACAGGATAGGAAAGGACATGCGGAACAGGGTCATGGGAGGGGGGAAAGAGAGGAGGAAGTAGCTTCTGCATCCATCAGGAAAGATAGAGCTGACCAAGAGGGGAGGGGATCAAATGAGGTGGGTAGGGTTGAGACTCTCGTCATGGGGGATTCCATTGTTAGACATGTGGGTAAAGTGTGTGGAGAGAAGGGAAACAGGGTAGAGTGTTATCCAGGAATTAGGTTGAGGCAGATGTTGAAGAAAGTAGAAGTGAAGGAGAGGGGAAAGGAGAAGGTGGTAGTGTTTCATTTTTGTACTAACAACGTAAGACAAGCAGGTATAAGTACCAACATAGTTGGGGGATGTGTGGAACCTGGTAAATGCAGCATGGGTGCAGTTTAAGGAAGTGGAGATTGTTATCAGTGTAATACTGTGTAGGAGGGATACTGACTGGAATGTGATTGGGGATTTAATAAAACTATGGAGTGGATATGTGGAGAAACTGTGCGTGAGATTTCTAGATCCTAATGGGTGGGTAGGAGATTTTTTAATTTCGTGTGGCCATTTCCATTGTGGTGGAGGATAGTGTTATGTGTGGTGTGTGAGTTGCAGGGATGTTGGGGACAGCAGAAACAACCAACCCCGAGTCACTGGAACTAACCAATGAAGGATAAAATCCCTGACCCGGCCGGGAATCGAACCGGGACTCTCTGAACCGAAGGCCAATACGCTGACCATTCAGTAAAGGAGTCGGAGGGTTGGAGATAGGGATCTGCAATCAGATGGCCTTCACTTAAACCGCAGTGGTAGGTACAATTTAGTACATTTCTTTAGAAGGGTTACAGGGAGGCGCACTCCGGGAAACAGGGTGGTCTAAGGAGTAGTAATAAGAGTACAGATATCTGGAAGTCAAGTAGGGATGACACAAAAATGTTAGTGTCGACCTGTAGAAGTGCTGTAAAGAAAGGAACAGAATTAAGTAATTTAATAGATCTCGTATTTACCAGATATTTTACGTGGTAGTTGAATCATGGCTGAGAAATGATATAATGGAAGCAGAATTTTTTCACGGAAATGGAGTATGTAAAATAGAGATAGAATGGGAATGGCAGGAGGGGGAGTGTTCGCTCTGGCGAGAGAAAAATTTGTAGGCTAGGAGAAAGTTACAGGTGACAAGCATGAAATTCAAAGTGTAAGCCTCATTTCTAAAGATAATACACAACTTGATATCTTTGGAGTCTGCAGACCGGGAAATAGTAGCTCTGATGCTGATTCGGAATTATTTGGTAACATAATCAGCTATATGGGAAACGATATGGAAAGGAAAGTGATTGTAGAGTGCAATCTCAATTTACCAAATGTCGATTGGTAACGTAATGCGAACAAGAAACACGACCAACAAGTGGCAAATAAGTTAAAATGGGAAGGGCATCTGATTCAGAAAGTGATGGAACAAACTAGAAGGAAGAATATTCTGGACGTGATGCTTGTAAAACCAAGTGAGCTCTATAGAGAAACCGAAGTACCTAATAGAGTGCATTAGTGATCATGAAGCTGTTTTTGTCATAGTTAAAAATATAGATGATGTAAAGAAAGATCCTAAAATTATCAGTCACTATCTGCATTTAGGGCAGTCACCCAGGTGGCAGATTCCCTATCAGTTGTTTTCCTAGCCTTTTCTTACATGATTGCTAAGAAATTGGAAATTTATTGAAAATCACCCTTGGTAAGTTATTCCAATCCCTAATTCCCCTTCCTATTGCGCCCTAGTGGGGGTGTGATAAGCGTCATGCAATTGTAATTATATATGGAGGAATATATATTTCATTTTCTAAAGCGAGAAGATCGTACTGTACATACAGTAAGAGCAGGCCAGGCCGAGATGGTATGGTGAAACATGCACAGACTATTGTCTCCACTGAGATTAACAAACACAATGAATGGCAGAATTAGAATTCTCAGAAATTGTGACGAAGGGGGAAAGAGAAAGGCACGAGTTGTTGACAAGTTGCGGAAAGTTTTCATAGCCCCGGGCAGAATAGGTAGTGGCAACAGCGCAAAGAGCTGGGTGCAGATTTCTGAGAAATGATGGCAGGGTATCTCCATGTACTAGCGGGAGTTGAACGCGGGGTTGGCACTGGAAGAAAAAAATATGAGCCCTGCCGGTCCCGTGGTTTAGGTGGACCAATAGAAAATTTCATCGACCAGTCGCAGGTACGCCAACTTCGTATTGTAAGAAGCACTAGCGAGGCTAACTCCGCGGATTAAATTGATAGAAGGAAGTGAGATATCAATTTAGAATAAGGTGGAATTTAGGAGCCTTACTATATTATAAAACTTATAAAAAGTTAATAATTGCGGGAGATTGCATGGTGTAATTCTGAGAATTCATGGACGCTATTCGTTGATTGGCTGGAGGCAAAGGACGCCACAAAAGAGCGCGAAATCCCAGGCCGGGATACGACAGCTAAATTCGCAAATATATCCATTACCAGCGAACGATAATAGTTGAGAATTGGTATAGAGCATTTGAGAACATAATTACATCATTGGATATCATATTTAAGCCACTGGCAAAGGCGCAAATAGTCATATGAGGATATCGGGACTGCGCGTCCTAAGATAACCTCCCTTGAACTCGGAAGAGAGGGGATACGAGTATAAATATGAGGTCGTGGACAAGGACTGACAACTACTTTTGACAAAGCGGTCGGAGCTGATACCACGCCTGGGGTGCGTGACAACTTCTGATATTTTGTTCGAGCCGTGATTACGCCAGGGGTGCGTGTGTGTACTTACTCGTGGAGTAGGGTTCGAAGTATTATATTGTTACATAGTACAGCGATTCATGACGTGATGTAGCTCATATTACAGTCTTGAGCAGTATACTAGTATGAAGTGTTTCAAATAGACAAGTCTCAGTAAAGCATAACTTACCTAGTGTGAGATTCTACCAACAGATTAGGAAGTGCGTTACGTGAGAACGGTCACGAGTGTTTATGTCACCTAGTAAACAGTCGATTCTAAACTGATACCTGGTCAGCTCCACGAACGTGAGACGGGAAATTCAAGTGGGCGCACGGGCCGTTGTAAAGGGGATCCCGAGGTATCCCATGTTCCTAGTGTCCGGGAAAGGAATGAAGAATGTATATCTACATTAAGTGGGCTAGATACAAGGCCGAGAGTGTAAAATTTGTGAGTAGAATTTAGGGTGGAAATTATTCCAGAGTGCAACAGTTATTTTATTTGTTTTTATTCAAAATATGTAAAGTTGAAAAGGGTCAAGGATTAATTCTTCAAGCTGGCATGAATACCAGTGGAATGCAGTGCTCAAAACCGGAGGGGCTAGGCTCCATGTCCGGTTTTAGCAGACTACAAGGGCAGAGATGAGTAAACTTTTAAAATATTTCTAGATTGCTATCGTTAGGGGGAGGAAATCATATTAATTTATCATGTAACTTAATTGTGAAACGAGCCGTTTCCGGCTCGTATAAATTCAAAGATAGATAGACAAAGAGACAAATTAATATGTACATAATTAGATTAAACACTCATCATAATTTTGATTATTAAATAGAGCAGAGTAGTGTTTATTTGATCATTCAAGTGCTTGAGTTGTTTGATATGATATGGAGCACGTTTCACGTAAAGATAATGTTAATATTCATTTAAGAAGTGCTTCCAAAGTGTTTTTCCGTTATCGGAACTTTTATAGATATTAAGGCATGTTGTTAAGATAATCCAGAGGTAGGATTGCCAAGTGATATAAGTTGTTGTGGGACGGAATGAAGTCCATTGATTTGTTTGTAAATATCGCGAAGTTCGCCAGTGGACAAAATAATAATAATAATCTGTACACGTGTCGAAGTATTACATTAATATTGGGTAATGTGTAAAGGCGTGTTTATTAATAATCTTTGAGAATAAAGGCACGGGCCTAGTTGGATAGAATGATTGCAAATTAAAGTAATTTAAATGTGGAGATATTATGTGGCATGAATATTTAATTTGGGCATTGAATCCGATTTTAACACTAATTGTTGATTTAACGTTTTTGGGCTCCATAATAATCATAAATAATTTTGGTAGAAACGAGATAGGCATTTTGATAATATGGTCACGCTATTTTTCAGGCCCAGAGTGATTTGAGCCAAAAGTTGAGATTTGGAGTTTTGTGGGACAGAAAGCCGGCCCGAAATGGAAGTGAATTGTACTGACGTTGATGAAGAAATAGATGGATCTTAAGGCCTATATAGAGGTTGTATTTATATAGCGGTGTATTGAGTGGCAGAATAGAGTCCACACACCGAGGGTTAATTAGTGAAAATGTTTTGAAGAGTTCCAATGGATGAATGGACTTCAAAATGGAAAAGGAAGGAATAATTTAACACTTGCAGAGATTGGAGGTATTTGCCCAACTGCGAGGTATTATGGGATTTGAGAATTGTCTTAGGAGCATATGGTCTCCATGAATTAACGACAGTACGAAAATAAGGTTGCGGGTTCGAACACTATTATGTCCCGACCGATGTGAATTCGGATCTTGGTGATTTCTGTTTGGGAGAGAACGAATGTGACTAAATTATAAATATGGGGAAAAAATAAAAATTCTCGAAAGCATAAGATTAGTAATAATATTCCAAGTAAATCATATCTGGATTGATTAGTGCCAAAATAAATCGGAATTGTAAAAGGGGTTATGCGTTAAACATATTAAGAGTGGACTACCGTGTAACAAGCGAAATTATTTTTTTTAAATTAATAATAATGATAATATATTTGAAGTATAAAAAATATGAAGCTACATTTTTTGTTTTGAAGAAGAAGAATTTACTTTTTATATTTTGGACATAATGATGATGTTGGGAGTTGAAATGAAAAATTTGAGATTTTTAACTAATAATAATAATGAGAATATTTGAAGAAGGAGAAGAAGAATAAAAAGGAAGCTACTTTTTTATTTTTACTTTTTGATGAGAATAATAAGAGCGAGAAGTTGAAGTATTATAGCGAGGATGATTACGGATTACGATAATCACGATTTCCACTATTAATAATAATGTTAATAATAATAATAATAATAATAATAATAATAATAATAATATGTTTTAATATTTTTATTTTATGTTATTATTTCGGATGCTGATGATGAATGATACTAGGGAAGTCAGCTGGCGAATTAACGTAATAATGTCAAGTTGTTGTGAATAATAAGTTAAGTTAATAGTTGTAAAATGAAGGCAAATCCCTACATCTGGACCATTAGGTTAGAGTCCCTTTGTCGTATTCCTTCAACTAACGATTAGCATATCTTGGTTTGGAACCCGGGGAGAGTTTGTAGTTTCCTGGGTTGGTCTCATCTCAATCAAAGTGGAGGCGATAACATGGTCCAAGTGATCGCGCCTACTTAGCCAACAGGTAATTGGTCCACGACTAAATATGGTCATGGTGGTAACGAAGGTATATCTGATACCTTAAGATATCAACGGTTCCACCACCCAAATGGAAGGGTGGTCAAAAGTAATAAATATTATGTAATCAATTTTCAGGAATAATTTTCCAAATTACTGGCAAATCAAGGGTCAACAGATTTTGATTGTGTGTAAAAATTATTTTGTTTACTTAAATAAAATGCTCCTTTAGCATTTGCAAGGAAACAGTTCCAGGTTCTTGTTCTTGTAGAATAGTAAACCCTTGGTGACCGTTTAAATATCCGTCCCCATCCCTGGGATGGAGCCTTCATAATTTCCCTTTGATCTGAATAGATATAATTTGTGTGTTTTATGATGAGCCTTAAAGTTAAAGATTAGAGTGTCCCGTTCAACCCTGTAATACTGATTGGATGGCGCCCTTACATTTAGTTGGAGATTTTACATCTCAAAAATATTTTTTATTGTGTATTAGTTGCGATAGATTCGGACCGCAACACTCCCTGAGATAAATGCTGGTTGGGACTCAGGTTTTGAGCGGGTACACTATAAACGAATATTTGACCCAATTTGTCCTTTTGAAATCCAACTTTATCTTCATATTGCGATCTTTCCTTCTTTTAAAGACACCACTGAAAATCATTCGTCTACTGATGTCATTCCACGCCATCTCATAAATGACAGCTCGGAACATACTGCTTATACAATGTTAAAATTACAAAGATTTATTTATACACCAACCTACTCAATGCATAAAATTCTTTAGGATTAGGATTTAATCCTTGTTACAAATTCTGTCCTTGGGACATGTTTCGCCTGCTATCAGGCATCATCAGTCATCATAGTGCCTCAAGGTTAGATCAGGAGCCTGACTCTAATCCTTATATGTTATTTGTAATTTATAAATTGCAGCCTTAAAACTAACTTACAAGTTTACATTTTGTAAGTTAATTAAAGAAGTTGTACTATACAGAACGTAAAACAAACAGTGAGAGTGTGAAATTTGGAGCACTTTAAACAAAATTATTACAATTAAAATGTTTAATGGCAACATATTGAAAATCTTTTAAATAGAATATCTAAACATCAAAGATGTCATTCCAACATGGAGATATTTGGATAAAAGACCATTTTACCATGGAACACTTTAAAGCTTCTATTGAGAAAATCTGGTTAAAAGCCTCCTCTTCTAATGACTATATAATCTTTGAGGTCGTTTAAGTTGCTTTCACCACTAAGAAAAGCATGTATTTATATATTTACGTGTTGTAGCTGAAATCCATGAGAAATTTCTTTGATTATAACTAATTAACATGAATCATGGAAAGGAATGTGATTGTAGAGGAGATCTGAATTTACCAAGTGTCAATTGGGAAGGTGATATGAACGACAGGAAGAGTGACCAACAAATGGAAAATAAGTTAATATGGGAAGGACAGCTGATTCATAAAGTGATGTAACCAACAAGAGCGAAAAATATTCTGGATGTGGTGCTGATAAAACCAGATGAGCTCTATAGAGAAACTGAAGTAATAGATGGTATTAGTGAGAATGAAGCTGTTTTTGTAGTAGTTAAAAATAAATGTGATAGAAAGGAAGGTCTTAAATGTAGGACTATTAGGCAGTACCATATGGCTGATAACGCAGGCATGAGGGAGTTTTTAAAAAGAAACTATGATCGGTGGGAAGCGGTAAATCAAAATGTAAAGAGACTCTGGGATGGGTTTAAAGCAATTGTTGAGGAATGTGAAAACAGGTTTGTACTTTTAAGGGTGGTAAGGAATGGTAAAGATCCACTTATTACAACAGAGAAATAAAGCAACTAAGAAGGGGGTGCAGATTGGACAGAAATAGAGTTAGAAATGCCTGTGGAATTAAGGAAAACTTGAAGGAACTTACTAGGAAATTGAATCTAGCAACGAAGGCAGCTAAAGATAACATGATGCAAAGCATAATTGTCAGTCTTACAAATTTTACTGAAAAATGGAAGAGTATGTATAGGTACTTTAAGGCAGAAAAAGGTTCCAACAAGGACAATCCAGGAATCATTAATGGACAAGGAGAGTGTGTATGTGAGGATCTTCAAAAGGCAGAAGAATTCAGTCAGCAGTATGTAAAGATGTTTGGTTACAAGGATAATGTCCAGATAGAGCAGGTGGTTATTGCTAAAGAAGTATTAAAATTTACATATGGTGATAATGATATTTACAATAAAACACAAAAGTTGAAAACTAGAAAGGCAGGCTGGGTTGTGATATAGTACCATATCTGAAGTACTTATTTGATTACTGTTTGTGTGAATGAGCTATACCAAATGAATTGAGAGTTACTATAGTTGCCCCTGTGTATAAAGGAACGGGTGATAGACTTAAAGCTGAAAATTACAGGCCATTAAGTTTGACATGCATTGCATGTAAGCTTTGGGAAGGCATTCTTTCTGATTATATTAGACATGTTGGCAAAATTAATAACTGGTTCCATAGAAGGCAGTTCTAGTTCAGGAAAGGTTATTTCACTGAAGGTCAACTTGTAGGATTACAGCCATGTATAGCAGATATCATGGATTCAGAAGGTCAAATGGACTGTATCGATATTGACCTGTCTAAAGCATTTGATAGGGTGGATCATGAGAGACTACTGGTAAAAATGGGTGCAACTTGACTAGACAAAAGAGTGACTGAATGGGTTGCTGTATTTCTAGAAAACAGATCTCAGAGAATTCGAGTAGGCGAAGCTTTATCTGACCCTGTAATAATTAAGAGGCGAATTCCTCAAGCAGTATTTTTGGACCGTCATGATTTCTTACATATATAAATGATAGGAGTAAAGTAGTGGAATCAGAGATAAGGCTTTTTGCAGATGACGTTATTCTGTACAAATTACAAAATTGTGAGCAACTGCAAAATGACCTCGATAATATTGTGGTACGGCATCAGGCAATGGTATGATGATAAAGGGAGTTAAAAGTCAGATTGTAAGTTTCACAAGTAGAAGTCCTCTCAGTTTTAATTACAGCGTTGATGGTGTGAAAGTTCCTTTTGGGGATCATTGTAAGTAATTAGGTGTTAAGAAAAAATCTTCATTGGGGTAATCACATAAATGGGATTGTAAATAAAGGGTACAGAACTCTGCACATGGTCATGAGGGTGTTTAGGGGTTGTAGTAATGATGTAAAGGAGAGGGCACTTAAGGCTCTGCTAAGACCCCAACTAGAGTAAGGTTACAGTGTATGGGACCCTCACCAGGATTACTTGATTCAAGAACTGGAAAAAGTCTAATGAAATGCAGCTTCATTTGTTCTGGGTGATTTCCGACAAAAAAGTAGCGCCACACTCAAACATGATGCAAGGTTTGGGCTGGGAAGACTTGGGAGGAAGGAGGAAGAAGACTAGGTGCTCGACTAAGTGGCATGTCGCAGGAGCGAGGAGCACTAACGTAGTAACAAGCAGTTAATACGAAGTTGTGAGTAACACTAGACAATTAGGCAGCAGCTGGAAGGAGAGGTTGGCGATGTTCACTTGTCCGAAAAAGTGAGGTTAAGATCCGTCAAGATGACAGCTGTCAAAAAGCCTGTGGCTTTGTTTACAAACAAGAGCACGTGGTCATGACATCATGGTTACGTGGTCACGACGTCATGGGGTCAATGACCTCGTGGGAAAATGCTGACGCAGCTCCCATTGTTTCTCAATGCCCTTTGTTCATACTGAGCGATAAGATCTAAGCATACGGATAAAAAGAGAGGCGTATTGCACCATCGTGTCTCTTTCGTCGATCACATTCCATTCTTCTTCAATGACATTTCTGTGCGGAATTTTCACACTATTGTAGGTCATACTTTATATACTGTTTATCAGAGTTTCTACTGTGCTATCACTCAGCGTCAGTGGTCCCATCTAGCAGCAGTATAAGGAAGTGTAACACTGTCGTTCACGTCTACCAGAAGAGACGCGGATATATTTCCAGTATGTGATGACTTATTAAATAAGAAGGCCATATATGACAGTAAATAAGGGAATTGTCTTCAATGTATTAACCAGCATTTCTTTCCTCTTTATTATAACATATACATATAAGCCTTCAAACATATGTTTATTAGCAACCAATTTAAAATCAATGGGAGTACAGGTCCACTTGCCTCCAAAGCATGGCAGGTATAGGTACCTTCAGCTCTTACAAGTTCATACTTGTACAAAAGAGGGAAAAATGGGACGCTAGGAGAGAGAATCTCAACACAATTACCATATTTACTCGCCAATAACACCCCTCAACTATTATCAGAAAAACTAATTAATAATTTAAAAAAGGAATGGGGGAAAATTGCAAAAGAGACCTTCAAGAGCAACATCTTAGTTAATGGTAAAACCCATGCACCTACTCTCTCGCCATACCCTATTAGCTTCCGAGCTCCATGCCCTGGCAGTACACAAGCAGTAGTGAAAATGAGCAAGAGAAGACATTTTATGGCACCCTTCAAGTGGAATGAGTTAGAAGTCGTAAATACGAAGTGTAGCTGTGCGTGATATGTTATCGGAGTAAAAAAAACTCCTTCCACAGTGCAAACAAAAGGCACAAAGATTGTGGAGTGGGTTAGGGAAGCTGTAAATCACGTGGTATTGCGCAGAACAGAGGTTTGTCAGAATGCGTTACGTGCTGACAGCGGGCACTGTCTTTAGTCATGTGACCAGTCAGTTGTGGTAATGAAGGAATTGGCTGATTTAAATATTTTGTGTGTTGATTAAAGGATGCTAGATGTTCCTTTCTCTGCTTCTAAACCTTGTCAGCCTAACCCATTCTTAGGCTGTTATACCGTACCCTATTTTGGAGCTGAAAATTAGGAACAAAAGTGGGTGTTATCAGCAAGTATAAATATGGTACATTGGGACATTGCGTTAATGGCTTCATACATGGGCCCATGGTATTTTACATAAAGAAAATCTACAGAAACTGACAATAACCATTCGGACATACTTGTAGAAACCCCCATAAGCGCCACTGGCTTCAACGTACCAATTACATCAAAGTAAAGAAGAAATTAATTCTCAACATTCAAAATACATAAGTTGAACATTCCGAGGAGTATCACGCAGAACCTCTTGGAGACTCGTGAAGTTGCTGCTGCCAGAAAAGGCTCCAGTAGAGACCCTTCTTCTGTGTAAGACTCTCATGAGTACCCATCTAGAAAATGATCACATGAATTACATACATTTATTAATTCCAATGAAAACTGATATCAGAAGGTACTAAATGACATATTCCGAAATATAGAACTTTTAGGTACATCATTCGTCAGAGATTAGTATGCTGTTAGGGGCACAGGTAAGAGGCTGGAAGGATTTTAATAGCGAAACAATCATTAAACATGGTATGAACTTGTGCTTGGAGTATTGCTAGTTTCTGTACGTCAATGTTTCCATTTACCTCAACAATCTCTCCGTTACTCAGCACGACAATCAAGTCAGCATTGCGCACAGTACTCAGTCGATGTGCTATGACCAGTACAGTCCGTCCTCGAGTCAATCTATCCAGAGCATCCTGGACTATCTTTTCAGATTCAGCATCAAGGGCACTGTAAATACATTAAACAATCTCTCATCACTAAAATATTGCAAAGTTCATGAACACCACCACAGACACAGTTTCCCGACCCATACGGTACCAACCATATAAACAGAAACAAACACCCCAATTACTGAGGAAGTTGGCTGCAAGCTTGTGGGTCCGGAAGCCCTGAAGATGGTTTTCAGTGGTTTACCATTTTCATGCCACTCTGTGGCCAAGGCTGCTTCCTTCTCAGTCCAACCCCATCGCAGCAAATAAACAATTTGAGTTACTTTGTTAAGATAGCAAGCCAGTCCGTAAACCACAAAATACAAATTTATGAAGCACTAGTACATATCTGGAAAAGAAAACAGTTTATTAATAACATAAATAAAACTGAACTTTTCATCAATATTCTCCTCACAGAGAAAATGGGTGAATTTTTTATAACCTGACACTGCTGACTCCAAATCTGTCAACAAAAGTATTGTATCACTTTATCGCAATATCTTACATTTTAAAATGACATGTTTTTAAAACAATGGACTTCTCCATAAAGAAATTACATACATACTTTTACAACTTATTAGAATTTTTTCCTTGGACTCCTTATACGTTATTTCTTTATTATTTCTTGTTTGAGGTTCCCACAATAGTCTGATTTTTTCCAGCATATATTTCCTCCAAGGCAGCAATAACCATGCTCATATGCTCATCGGATTAGAAGGAAAAGAAGTCCAAATAGGAACGTAAAAAGTGGATTTTCAACAACATATTGCATCCTATATGCTAATACACCTTCAACAAGTTTCCAGTACGTTCCTTATAGTTTTCCAAGAAAATTAGTGCATATGAATCTGAAAGCTAGCAAGCGTTTTCTATTTGCAGGTTCATAAACAAGTCATCGTGAAGGATCTCAAGTACTGTCACTAAGTTATGCTTCTGAACTAACCCTTAGACGTATTAAGAAAGAGTTTGCACTTTTTAGGATCGTGACAGCTTCCTAGCTCTTACAACATACTGTCTACATCATTAGAATAAGTTAAATAATTACTAATGCACTGCTGGAAAATGAAATCCCAACACCAAAAAGGAGCTGTGTTAATGCCTATTCGGTTATAGGAGGACCACTATGACCTAGCAAAGCAAGCGTAAGCCATTCCTTGGTGTTGATATTGTGAGCTAGGCGCAAGTAGACAAAGAAGGCAGTGATTTGTTAAGAATGAAGACATATTTTCCGGTCTGTCAAACACACAACAATTTCAATATAAATGATAACACTAACGTTATAAACATACCTGTAAAATATACGCTATTATACAAAGAATGCCATGTTTCGTTCTTCAAGAACATCCTCAGATTCTATCACATCACTTAAAACATGCTTATATATGCACAGTATTGTTTACGTTGCGTAAATTTGTCAATGATCGAGAGTTTAGTGATAATGTGAACCAAGTATTAACTCGTGTACTTATCTAGACTGCCGTTATCCGTTGTCACAAACACTATTTCGGAACTGTGGTCCTGAAGAGAAAAATTGCAAGTTTTTGGAATAAAACACTACTCGCGGACGGGGAAGGGAAGCATGGAGGGAGCTTGGGGCTCGTTGTCGATCCTTCCTAAAGGATGTTATAATCTAGTATACTGTACCGTGGAGAGGGGAGGGAGAAATAGGGCGGAGCGAGTGGAGCGCTGTAGAACCTTCTTCCAACACCGGAGGTGTGGGGGGAGGTTATTAGCCTTCTTCACGTTATAATGTACTTTAATGTAATATGGCTGAATGCAAGTTAATAATATTAGGTAAATAAAGTATGGAATTGAAATAGAGAATATCTGTTAGATGTTATTATTATGATAAATGCTAATTTAAAGAGTAAGTGTTGTCCAGATGTTATTTGAGTAGAGTGAAGGACGGTGGGGGAGGTAAATGCGTATGGTCATTTAGGTTGGTTACGTTAGCTTTTTTGGCGATGTAAATTTTGATTGCTTCCTTTATATTCAAAGATTTACTTTTATTTTCGATGTGTGAAATTTTTAGATCTGAGTTGATGTCTGTGAAATGGTGTGAACTGTCGTATATGTCCTCCCCGAAGGCTGAATGCTGATTATATCTGATCGCGTTTTTGTATCTTGTGTGGATATTACGTTTGGTTTGACCTATATATGTGGCTTTGCAATTAGGTTCTTGGCACTTGAGTTGATAGACTCCTGACTTTGAAAAAGTGTATTTTTCGTTTAGGTTGCACCTGCTGATATGTCTCTGTAGTGTTTTGTTCGTTCTAAAGGCTTGTTTTAAACGTTGTTTCTTGAAAATATTAGCTACTTTGTATGTGTTCTTGAGAACCAGTTATGTGTGGTGGTTTTCTGGCGATTTTTTTTATCTACTGTGCCTGGAGGGTGGTTGTTTTCTTTTGCGATTTGTTTCATGATTTGTATCTCTTCATTGAAATCCGTTGTGCTCATTGGTATGGAAACAGCTATATGCATCATTATATTCAGTCCTGCTATTTTGTGTGTGTATGGGTGGTCGACTTGTTGTCAAAAGTGTGCGACGTCTAAGTGGGCTTTCTGTATACTTTGTAAGATAGGTTGTCATTATTCCTGTTGATTGTGATGTCTAAATAGTTTATTTTCTTGTTAGTTTCTGGCTCCATTGTGAAACTGATGGACCTGTGTAAAGAGTTTAGTGTATTAAATAACTGGTATGCATTAGTGATGTCATCATATGTGCATATCGCATCATTTACGTATTTGCTGCAGTGTAAGTTTCCTTTTGAATGCTGGTCTGTTAAGAAGATGTTTTCGAAGTTATTCAGAAAATGTTTGCTATTATACCTGACAATGGTGAGCTCATAGCTAACCCTTCTTTTTGGCAATATGTTTCGTCGTTGAATGTAAAGAAAATTTGGTGTAGCGTTGTTCCAAGAAGGCTAATAATTTCTTTGGTTTCTTGTAGTGAAGTGTTTTCTTTAAGAAGTATTTCAATAATTTTAATAGATTCATCTATTGGTATGTTGGTGTACATATTAGTGACGTCAAAGGATATCATAAGTATGTTCTCTGTTATTTTAAGTTTATTTAGTTTTTTCATTAGTTCTAGGCTTGTTTTAATAATTGATCTGTCGTCTTTAAGTGAGATTTTCCCTTTTACAATTTTGTTTAGTTGTTTGCTTAGCTTGTAATGTGGCGCAACTTTAAAAAAAATTCTAGGGCTAATCTGGAGGAGAGGACAATCAGTGTTACCGATAACATCTATCACCAGGTTATTCTGCTCATTAAATAAGTTTCAATACGGTACCAAAGATTTAATTTATTACCTATTAGTAGATTACCAGTAATTACCTCACCTTGTCTGGACATTATCATTAATACATCATGGCTGCCTTATTTCCTTTTCCTAACATAGTTATAGTGATTTTTCGACTCATTTTCCCTGGAAGATGGTATACCTTTCATATATTTGTCATGAGCAGCTTTTTTTTCAGAAGCGAGTTTGGATAGCTAGTGAATCCTATTCACATGTACCCAACTAAATTGCCTTTTGTAGTACGCTTTCCTTACTTTTTTAGGGCTAATGATTTTCCTATTGTAGTATTCCAGATCTGGGTACCGTTTTAGTAATTTAAGGGGCAAAAACTGCTCAACAGCCCTATTAATCATATTAACAAATTTATCCCAAATTATGTTCATGTGCCTGCCTTGTGATGCCCAGCTCGGAAATATTTGCCACAGAAACTCTTGGAATTTAAAGGGGTCAGCTTTACTATACCAGTCTACTTTTTCATCTCATATTCTAGTTCAGTGTTTAAGAGATATCTAGTATTTAATTCTGCAGCACAGTGGTCGCTAATTCTTGATACTGCCATACAGCTAATGGTAAGTCATCAGGTCTTACAAGATAAACATCTGGAGTGTTGTTTCCTCTAGTAAGAAAGTCTACTACTTGGGTAATCCACCATCCCCAATTAGATTTTTACCGCGACCTGACTCTAGCCCTTTCCCGTAGTCTCGTCAGACAAGTTTATGTCCAGAAGATTTAGGTCACCTCCAATTATAAAACTTTTCTGCATATTGTGGCGGACATGTTAGAAGAGCGGTTAGAATGTGCTCTCAGAATGCTGGTAAACATCGCGGAAATAGGAGGTTACCTGGAAAGAGTTTCAAAAGAAGACATCCAGAAAGCGGTGAGTGTCATCAGAAACTGTTTTAAAGAAATAAAAAGGTATTTAGTTAATAAGATAGCAAATGGTGATATAGCACAAAATGAGATTAGTGAAAGGAAAACAGATCATGCGCTCCAAGGAAGAGACAGCTGCCTCACGGTACAAGTGGCGGGGAGCAGCGTGCGCACAGTGACATGACGACAGCAACCATTGACTAGCGCCACCTGATGACACCAGCAGCAGACTGCGCCTAGTGACATCTAATATCCGACCAGCTGAATTTCATGAAGACAACGACAACAACCAGCGATTGCTGACATCTGCTGGCCAAGCAGCAAGAATAAAACAAAAAGAATATACACTGACTGACAGTGACAATGCAACACCAAGGAGGAGTGGTTCGAAAGGGATGAAAGTTGCGGACAAAACAGAGACTGCACGGACGAATAATTGATGTTTATTTCAAACCGATATGCAGGTTACACAATGCGCACGGCATCGACTCTGTAGGATGTAGGACCACCGCGAGCGGCGATGCACGCAGAAACACGTCGAGGTACAGAGTCAATAAGAGTGCGGATGGTGACCTGAGGGATGGTTCTCCATTCTCTGTCAACCATTTGCCGCAGTTGGTCGTCCGTACGAGGCTGGGGCAGAGTTTGCAAACGGCGTCCAATGAGATCCCACACGTGTTCGATTGGTGAGAGATCCGGAGAGTACGCTGGCCACGGAAGCATCTGTACACCACGTAGAGCCTGTTGGGAGATGCGAGCAGTGTGTGGGCGGGCATTATCCTGCTGAAACAGAGCATTGGGCAGCCCCTGAAGGTACGGGAGTGCCACCGGCCGCAGCACATGCTGCACGTAGCGGTGGGCATTTAACGTGCCTTGAATACGCACTAGAGGTGACGTGGAATCATACGCAATTGCGCCCCAAACCATGATGCCGCGTTGTCTAGAGGTAGGGCGCTCCACAGTTACTGCCGGATTTGACCTTTCTCCACGCCGACGCCACACTATCACTTCTGAGCGGACGCCGGGAGTGCAGGCCTCCTTCAACCAATCGACGGGAAATTGTTCTGGTCGATATTGGAACAGCCAGGGTGTCTTGCACATCCTGAAGAATGGCGGTTGACGTGACGTGCGGGGCTGCCACCGCTTGGCGGCGGATGCGCCGATACTCGCGTGCTGGCGTCACTCGGGCTGCGCCTGGACCCCTCGCACGTGCCACATGTCCCTGCGCCAACCATCTTCGCCACAGGCGCTGCACCGTGGACACATCCCTATGGGTATCGGCTGCGATTTGACGAAGCGACCAACCTGCCCTTCTCAGCCCGATCACCATACCCCTCGTAAAGTCGTCTGTCTGCTGGAAATGCCTCCGTTGACGGCGGCCTGGTATTCTTAGCTATACACGTGTCCTGTGGCACACGACAACACGTTCTACAATGACTGTCGGCTGAGAAATCACGGAACGAAGTGGGCCATTCGCCAACGCCGTGTCCCATTTATCGTTCGCTACGTGCGCAGCACAGCGGCGCATTTCACATCATGAGCATACCTCAGTGACGTCAGTCTACCCTGCAATTGGCATAAAGTTCTGACCTCTTGGTGTTGCATTTGCTCTGTCAGTCAGTGTACATACAAAGAAGAAGACGTCCAGCACATTGGACTGGTAACAATATCTGTTGACTCAAAACGTCCAAATGGGGCATGTCAAAACGGGAACTGGCATGTATGTCACTATGTGATATGCTTTAAATCTTCAAATTAGTTTATAAAACACTGTCTCCATTTAAAACTAACTAACGTAACCAAACATTCCCCAGACAAAGTAATTTCAATCATTGCTTCATGATCTATATGTGAATGTAATGTTTAGATAAAGATGACCCAAGAAGGGTGTCGAAACCGGTATTGTAGTAAATAATTACAATAAGTAAGTGTTAATAAGGTGGAAGTCTTTTCCTATTTATAATTGTTGAGAAATCGTAATAACAGCGCTGAACCAAACTGACCCAGAGATTCCAACCCTGCTGGCAGATTTAAGTTGCCGAATTGACAGACCAAACAACAAATCAGAGGCACTATTTGAATTACTGGAAGAGGAAGGCTTTATCCTCAGCAAAGAAGCACAGAATAAAACTTACATCTCCCACAACGGCACGGGCATTATAGACCTTGTATTCTACCGCGGAAACGACCTAAAGCTCAACACCATAACTACCACCACAGAGTCAGCAGGCACACCTATAAGGAAACATCTCCCAGTAAGAGCAGAATTCCAGATAATATCGACGGAGAGAACCACACAAAATGAGCAGCGATGGACGCCAAGAAAAATAGAGTAGTTCCCGATCTACTAGTACAGAACATAAACGTGGAAGAAATACTGACCACAATAGAAAGGGGCAACATTGATCTTGCACTGAGGAACCTAAGTGAATCCCTGATGCAGTCTGCATCCCCAAAACCAACAAGGAGGAAAGCAAACCCTGGCTTTACAGTGAATGCTACACAGCACGGAATCTGGTCCTGGAAAAACTGAATGACCTGAAAAAGATAGACACGAACGACGACACTCTAAGGCTCAACTATGAACACGCGAGAACGACATATACCCCGCTCCTGAAGGCTAAGAAACAACAGTATAACCAGGCCAAAGAAGAAGTGTTAATACGAGAAGCAGAAGCAAAACCCTGCAAAGTCCTAGAGCCACGGAGAACCAAGGTGACCCCAAGTATCTCAATGACAATATGGGAAAACCACTTCGCAATTATACTTCAGAAGAAGAAAATGCAATACCATGCCAAAGGAAGAATCCCGCTAACGGAAGAAGAAAGAATAGCAGAAGACGAAGTTTGGCAAGCAATTGAAAAAGCAAACCTCGGAAGGCAGCTGGCCCAGGCAATATCTCAAACGAGCTGATGAAAGGATCAATGTTATATACCATTAAGTTATGAACAGCCCTATAAAACAATTGCTTAGAAATCATGGACACCCCTGCAGTATGGAGAGAATCGACGGTCAAAGTGATCTACAAACGAAAAGGATCGCAGAACACCCCCAGATTCCTACAGAGGGATAGTCTTGGAATGTGCACCATTCAAGATAATGAACAACATCTTACTTAAAAAGACCCATGACAAGATAATGACAGTTATACCTCTGGAACAGTACGGCTTTACTCCCGGAAAATCTACTATACAAGCGGTGGGGTACGTACTCCAATTCATAAGCGAAGCCCTGGCTAAACCCAAAAGCTATGCATATGCAGCATTCGTTGATTACAAGCAAGCTTTTGACAGGGTAAACAGGGATAGAATACTGGAAAAACTAAAGCCTGTGTTAGACAAAGAAAGTCAGATCTTTAAGTTCATAGCAAGCATCCTCCGAGAAAATACAATAAGAATCCATGATGGCCTAATGCAATCCATAGGATTCCAGCAAACAAACACAGTAATCCAGGGAGATCCTATAAGCCCCATTGTGTTTAACATACTTACCCATGATGTGATACAAATGATACAAACAGAAGAAGTGAGGATGTGGTTGTACGCTAATGATATGATCCTGGGGCCTATTCCACGAACGAACTTTGCAGCTTTTCACTTTGCACCTTGCACTTTTCAGTTCAGGTTTTGTTCCACCATCGCTTTTCAGATTTAGCTTGCAAAGTGAAAAGTGAAAAGTGAAAAGTTAGAAATCTTTTCACTTTTCAAGCCTGTTATGTTCTTCCATTGGTACAGAAATGCAAAGTGCAAAGAAATGAAGTGAACAGTTTTCATAAATATTGCAAAGAGATGATTCCCTTTTCATATGTTAATTAACAAGTATGTACATTAGTTTCTCGGCGTAGAATTTGGTTTAGTGATATAAACACGTTACGGCGTGAGCTTTTGTTAGCATCAAGTGAGGACAGTGATGAAGAATCCAATAATAGAACGTACAAAGACAGGATTAATTTTCATAACCTCACTTCGATGTAATATTGCGAGTGATTTCGTATTATCCCAACAGAGGCTGACTATATTCTTGAAATTTATTGAAACATAAAGAAGTAAATTCCTTTCCGAAAAAGAACAAATTCTTATGTTTACATTTTATAGTAAATGGTGCCCAGCTGTACTGTGTAACAGCAATGCATGGGACATCAAAATCAATTATTTGCAGAACTGTTACCAAAGTCGTAGATGTTATAGTAAATGTAATATTTCCTAACAGTACGTTGGCCTGATAATCCACTTAATATAGCGACGGAATTTCTAATGAAGGATGAATGTCTTTCTGTGTGTATATGTGTTGACGGTACTCTCGTTAACATTGATGTGTGTCATCATTTGAGAGGTTATCTTTAAAGTTGTCAAAAAAGGATGTCACGTTTCTCCTTGACAACTTCCAGCACAGCCAGGTTGTTATAATAACCTTTCTTTCCCATGATAAAAACTTTAACGGTACGACAATTATACCGCCAAGTTCGCCGCGAAAAGTAAAGCATTAAAATCATAGAGTATTAGGCCTATACGGTTTGCTCATGGAATAAGCTCGATCGGATCACTCATTCACAAAGACTTTTCACTTTGCGAAGAAATTGAAAAGTACAGCCTAGTTCATGGTGGAACAGAAAAACTTTGCACTTTGCAAGAATTGAAAAGTGAAAAGTGCAAAGTTGAAAAGTTGCAAAGTTCGTTCGTGGAACAGGCCCCTGCTCTCAGAAAGAAGAGAGCCCCTGCATGAAGCCATAAACAAATTGGAAGAGTGGTCCCAAGAAAATTACCTACTTATAAATAGGGAAAATACAATAATAATGAAATTCAGAAAAGGAGGAAATTTGGCGAACACTGATAGATTCACTTGCGGAGAAGAAGTACTAGAAATAGTCAAAAGCTACAAGTACCTAGGAGTCACACTGCAAGTGACAGGACATGCCTTTTCCAAGCACATTGAAGACAGAGCTGTAAGAGCAATAAAGGCGACTTTCGAGATAAAGAAACTGAATCTACTATCCGTCACAACAGCCCTGAGACCATTTGACATAACGATTGCTCTCATTGCCTCATACGGCATACAGCTTATATGGAACCACCTCACATACTCGAATCTGAAGTAATTAAGGGGGAATTAAAACAGCCTACCTGAAAAGAATGCTCTGCGTCTCAAAATACACGCAAACCAGAATAACGTATATCCTGGCAGACACAACATTCTTTATAGAAGACCTGATGAAAGCTCATAATCTGATACCAACACCACAAAGCACCAGATTCCTAGAAGACAGGCGACAAGGAGCGAGGGACATCAATCCCGGACTCCTCACCACCCTAGCGATGACAAGTAACGAATGGAAAAGGCCAACTACCAACTGCGCCATTTATATGCGAGAGTGGCAGCCCATGGACTACATCACCGAATATGTTCAACCAAGGGATACCACAGCCTCACCGACAGATGTCAGTGCACCATATGTGGAGGACCATGCAACACGTATCATATCACTGAGTGCAAAGAGAGGACATTAACTTTGTCACACTATGCAAATGATGCTAATTTCGTTTAATTAATACATTGTACACAATGTGTTAAATAAAATTATATATATTGTGACAGTTTTTAGAGGCCTGATGGCAGGACTTTAAGAGACCGAGTGGTATATCTTTGAGTTAGTGCTCTTTGCATTCATATGGATTTCACCTGAGGACTTGTACTGTTCTAACTATTTGTTTGGTCATAATTTAAGCCATAAGACTTCATACTGGTGTCAGCGGTTGAGGAATAAACCGGATTGTGAGCGGAAAAAAGAAAAAAGAAAGAAATAGAAACGCCTAGCGAATGTACCAGAAGCTTTGAAGATTCTGTCACCGGCTGTGTCCAACTTGGCAAACGACTAGTGTTGTTATTAAATAGCGTGATGGAATGAGAATGTTTATTTTCATAATAATAATAATAATAATAATAATAATAATAATAATAATAATAATAATAATAATAATAATAAAATAATCTTGATAATATCACAAGCAGAACAAATAGTTGTGAACTTGATGAGGCTTCCGGCATGTGCAAGTGTGTTGCGCAATACTTCAAGGGCACACTCGCCAGCTGTTATTGGAAGTAGGTTAGTGGGTCAACGAGTCGCCAGACGTCAGTCATTCTCCACCCGTCATTCAGTCGAAGGACATCGTTCACCAGCAGACAGTCATTCTTTCTGCGGAATCTGGGGAAGTCATACTTTGTTCCTGAGTAACTGTGTGCTCCGCAGACATATCAAATGGACTATTCTGGTTGATAACGTGCATAAAATAACAGACGTCAATTTAAACCGAATTACTTCAGTACGCATTGTTTGACAATATTTTCAGAAATCGGCGGTGTGACAACTTTATTAATCCCTATTGCGCAAGTTTCAGCTCTAAATCAAGAAGAGGACAACTACAAATTCGATGTTACCTTGTACCGTGTGGGCTAGTGCAGCCGTCCAGCATCATGAAGACATCCAAAGCTAAGTCGACACAATATCTGTTATGTTGTGGGATAGTTGGTAAATGGTCTTGCATTCTGGTATAGTTGTATAGTTATCAGCAGATGATCATCACATACTTTGTTTCCGTTAGAGAGATTTGATATAATATTGTATGGTTCATGTGATTTTTAAAATTATGTTCGGCGAATCACTTGGTAATAATTCCTAATATTTCACTTTATAACTTCAATGTAGGCTTAACTTATGAAGAATTGTGTCAGGATCTTCGACTACGTAACTTAGATTTTCTCTATGTTCAGTGTCTGTGATCTTAAAACGTGAAGCTTTGGAATGCAGAGAAGAGAGAATTCAAATATGTTGTAGGACTTGTTGCATGATGCTATATTTACGAATTTGTGACATCCCGGGCCGGATCACAAATTTATTGCTATGTTACATGGGACAGTATACTAGATTTCGCGATTATTAACGTGGTAGTCCTGTGTCTTCGAGAAAGAATGAATTATGGTGTATAATGGATGTATTTCTTCGAGAGTAAAGTCACGCTGTAATTATCAGAGATAATTATTGATGCAAATGGCAGTTATGTCTTGAGGTATTTTGGATATCTGCGTGATTTTAGATTATTAGAGTCTGCGTATATTTGCTTTTGACTACGTCTTCGGTTGGTTGTGTCTAATTATATTATATTCCGAATTTTCCGTAGTTTGTCACTTTAATATTCACGTTGATTCACGTCGGTTCTGAGACGTTCTTCGAGATCATTCCCGAGTATTTGACGACTTTTATCCGGGTCATCTACGTAGATTTTAGAGACACTGATGTACATTTAACAAGACTAGGAATATGCGACTGTATTCGGACGTTATAATCATCTTCCGTGTTGCCAAATGTGTAAATATTGTAGTATTTTTTTGTAGATATTGTGGTGATGTAGAATTATAATCATGGTTTACGGTAGTTTGAGTTCATCTTATCTTTTAATACTGTCTCAGATGTTATCTAGCTGTGTGGGCAGTGTCATTTTTTAATTTTAACATCTAATAATTATGAGGTGGCGTTATCTGGCATTAGATTTTGAGTTAGGCAGACCATTTGAAGTGATATTTCCAGACTTTAATTTGTATATTGAATTTAGTTAATTCAGTAAGGAACAGGTAAATGAACAAATAATTATTTCATTGCGTCGATTAAGTTTTAGGGACAATTATCGCATCGAATTATGTATAAATTAATAACAGTAAATTCAAACTTTGAGTAAATAACTGAGAATTTGATATAATTGTCGTACAGAATTTAATTTTCCTCTTTCTCTTCTAATATTTCAGATTGGATCATCAGAACCCAGATCTTTCACAGTTAGTTAAATAAAACTGTTTGCTTTAATAATAATTTAAATCAATCTGTTACTCTAATTTGTTAGGGCGAGATAGGGCAAAGATTCATGTACCACCCCATTTGACTTATTTTTATGTACGTCAAGAGCAGAATTTAAGTTTTCTTAACGATCATTTCCACAATCATTAGTTAAAAAGAATGACAATATGAGACTTTTATTATGTTAATAAACCATGCCATATGTGAATTTTACTCCGTATTTTCTTTATTACATGCCAAAATATCAATAATTTTCCTATGCGTGCCACATCCTTTGTTATTTCACTCAGGCGTCCTATTTGCGAACTGAGCGCCCCTGAGGTGTCTCAGTGCTCTTCGACTGTTGTCTTGGCTAACGGGTGCAATATATTGTTGCCTGTACACGTAACAACGTACAGCCTATCGAGTACCGTACCGAGAGCTTGTTACCAGGCGCCCTATATATTCCTATTATTTGAATGGAGTTGGCATTCTCTTGAACAACGATTCGCACACACACAATTTCGTGATCCTCATCAACCTATTTTAGATTACTACCTATATTCTTTCCTTCTATATGTGTCCATTGCATTTATGACGTGTACTAAAATGGCGTCAGAGTGGAGGTATAGTCCACACAAGTCAGAATTATATAAAGTGAGCTATAATTTAAAAGCTCACAGCAGGCCAATATCAAGTAAAGAGAGCACAATTTCAAAGGCTATGAATAGAGAACATAAAAATATTAAGTGGATTGTTTGAAAAGAAACAAGTAAATTTTAATATATTATTACACTAACTAATATGCCGAAATACTGGACGGACACGGAAGATTTCAGCTGCATCAGAAGAAAAAGATATTAGAAAATTTAAAAAGAAATACTCAAATATTACTAGTTTTAAGAAGATACGGCGTAATACAAAGTACTCAGTGCAGAGGAAAAGAAATGCGGCATGAAATAAGGAGATTTGAATTAAATACGCTCATCAAAGACCGCAACGACACGTCGAAGCTTATTTGAGGATAGAGATCGGAGGACGGAAAATAGCCAAGGATTATTATCAAAAAGGCAGAATGAAGAGATTCTTAAACCTTAAAGAACAGAATTATTATATAAAATTCTATATAAAATAAGGGCAAGGATAAGATTGGAAATACACTGAACCCAGTGTTAAATATTTTGGGAATCGTCAGCTCAATAAGCAGATATAAGAGTATTGTCGAGATATTTGGTCTTCAAGAAACATTAAAATGAACTCTTACTTGTTAAGATTATTTTATGTTGACACTAACGCAAGAGAGACGATTATGACCAGCTAAATTCGTGTTGGACCGACCTGGAGGTGAATATCTAAACAGCCAGCCAACCAACCTGATGAAGGAGAGGACGCCAGCTGATCCACACTATCCAGCCGGCCAACGACTACAGATGTAGCGCAGAGAGCTACGAAGTCGTTATAGCCACAGAATGACAAGCTAAGTTTACTAAATTATAGTTCTTAATTAAGTTAGAATGTAGTAACCTCATGAAATTTATAGTAATTGTGTAGTATTTAAGATATCATGTGACTCAGTGAAGTGCAATGATTAAATTACATATTACAAGGTTAAGTTGTAATATCGATATATCTCGAAGAAGTGATTATACATGTATTGGGTGTATTTTGATAGCTGAGGAATATTCAGTACTACATTATGGCAAGGAATTTTACATCCCTATACGGAATTTTAAGACTCCCAAATTCCCAAAGAGGTTTAATCATAAATTGAAGTCTCTGATTATTGAAAAGAAGAAAGCACACAAGCGATACAAAATATCTGGTCTCAATACTGATTCTCAGCATTTCTCAAAATTAAGAAATGAATGCAAGTCTGAATCTAAATATTGCTATACAATGTATGTCTCCAACTGTGAACGAAGTATTACTTCCAATCCACAGAAATTCTGGCAATATCTAAGTTCTAAAAGGTCATGTAATAATATTCCTTCAACAATGCATCTTAATGAAGTTACAGCAGATACTGGAGAAAATATTGTCAACGTTTTTGCTAACCACTTTTTATCTGTTTATTCTTCTTATCAGAATAGTAGTAGTATGTCATATGATTATCCTTTCTCTGTCAGTCTATTAGTTATAAACATTAGTAAGGCAGAAATTTACAACAAACTGATATCTCTGGAATTAAAGAAAACTTACCTGCTCAAGTACGGCTCATTTACTTTATGTGAAGCTCCCTTTTATCTGTTCAACTTATCATTAAACCAAGGCGTTTTTCCAGAGGAATGGAAGAAAGGATTTGTTAGTCCAGTTTTCATAAATGATGATAAAACTGACATAAAACAATGTAGACTTGTTATAATTTCTTCTCATATTTCCAAAATGTTTGACTCAATATTTCTTGACAAAATCACACCTCTCTTTAGAAACATCATCATTGATGAGCAACATGGATTGATTGATTGATTTCAGGATGGCCTACCTGTAGCAATCTTCTTTTATTCTATCAGTTCCTCTTGGATGCATAGAGAACCACTCCTAAGTGGACTGCATTTATACAGACTCATCGGAAGCTTTTGACACTGTCGACCACGATATCTTGCTGCAAAAACTAACGGGCTATGGAATTAATGCACCTCTCCTCTTATGGTTTGAATCATATCTTAAAAATTGCCTGCAGATTGTTAAAATAAGGAATCATCTTTCTGAGCCTATTATCGTCACCAGTGGAGTTCCTCAAGGGTCTCACCTTGTGCCCTTACTTTTTACTCTCTACATAAATGACATTAAAAATATACTTAAGAATTCTGAATTGCTTTTGTTTGCTGACGATGCAAAATATTTTATGCGAATTAATTGTCCACCTGATTGTTTAAAACTTCAAGAAAATTTACATCATCTGGAAAAGTACTGTATTCAAAATGGGTTGAAACTTAATCATGAGAAATGTAAAATAATATCATTTTTTAAAACAAGAAGAAAATATCATTTCAGTACAAATTTAGTAATAACAACATTCTAACTCCTGTTTCACAAGTTAATGACCTTGCTGTTTTATTCAGTTATAACCTATCGTTTAATGAACATATTGAAAATATTTGTAAGAAAGCATTTCAAAGATTGGGTTGCATTTCTAGATATTCTTGAGAATTTTCAAACTTAGCTACCTATCGATTGCTGTAAGTGTCTATGGTACGCCCTATACTAGAATACTGTACACCTGTTTGGTACCCTTCTCATCAGACCT
Organism: Anabrus simplex; assembly: GCF_040414725.1. Taxonomy (NCBI): domain Eukaryota; kingdom Metazoa; phylum Arthropoda; class Insecta; order Orthoptera; family Tettigoniidae; genus Anabrus; species Anabrus simplex. The sequence continues at coordinate 9,321,269 of NC_090266.1, forward strand.
CTATCCATAGATTAGATTCAGTACAACATAAATTTCTTCATCTATATTCATTTAGAACAGGATTCTAATATGATAATGTTGATTATACATCCCTACAACGGTCTTTAAATCTGCATACCCTGTCACAACGCTGTGAATTATTGGATACACTCTTCATTTTTAAATTCCTTCATTCCTTGGTGAATTGTCCACAACTCCTTGCAAAAATTAACGTACATGTACCAGACAGACGTACAAGGTTCAAGAATACATTGTATACAAATTGGCATAGAACTAACTACACATTCAATGGGCCAATTGAATGAATGTCAAGATCTATAAACAATGTGGATATTGATATATTTAACTGCTCATTGTCAAAATTTAGAAATCACTTACATAATCCCCAGAAATGACTATTATTTTCCTGTGAATACTTTTAATATAACCTGTGTATATATCCGTACATATTTTTCTACTTATACTCCATTGAACTTTCTTTATAGTGTGTTTTGTTTTGTTTATTCTTCTGTACTGTCATGTAAAATGGTATTAACATTAAAAAATAATAATAATACTAATAATAATAATAATAACAATATTATATTATATTATATTATATTATATTATATTATATTATATTATATTATATTATATTATATTATATTATATTATATTATATTATAATTATTATTATTATTACACAGGATGACATGTTTTGCGTGACAATACTGGGCATTCTCATATTCATATTTTGATATAGCTTCACACCAAAATAAATAATTTTTACATTACATTATCATTATAGACTGTTATGCCTTTCACGCTCAGTCTGCAAGATTCTCAGAATTTACTAAACGTCGCCATAATCCTCGATTTGCAACTAGTGTTGTGACCTCATTTAGTTCTATACCTATTATCTTTAAATCGTTAGAAACCGAGTCTAACCATCGTCGTCTTGGTCTTCCTCTATCACCAAAATCTTCCCAAGACTTCTTTTTGGTTTCAACAACTATTTGTTTTGCTCTGTTTCTTTCATCTACGTACAAATCCCAGTCTGCCTCAGCCCTTGTTTGGAGCCATTTCTGATAAGCCTTCTTTTTACGTTTACAGGCTGCTCTCACTTCATCATTCCACCAAGATGTTCGCCTTTTCCCATCTTTACACACAGTTGTTCCTAGGCATTCCCTTGCTGTTTCTATTACAGCATCCCTGTATGCCACCCATTCACTTTCTATATCCTGAACCTGCTTACTGTCTACTGTTCGAAACTTCTCACTAATCATGTCCATGTACTTCTGTCTAATTTCCTCGTCCTGGAGACTTTCTACCCTTATTCGTTTGCAGGCAGATTTCACTTTCTCTACCTTAGGCCTAGAGATACTTCAGGTCAGATAGTGGTCTGTATCATGGAAAAAATTGCAAAAAAACTCGTATATTCCTAACAGATTTCCTGAATTTAAAGTCTGTTAAGACCAACGAGCTAGAATAACATAGAGGGGCTGTATGCCTGGCATCAGCGCTCCCTGCTTGAAGCAAGTTGATAAGGGGCAGCCATGTTAACGGTTGTCAAAACAAAGCGAATTGGTGTGAGAGCATATGTTGAGGTGACAGGGAGATCGTGCATGCCAATTTAATTCCCTAAGTTTTAAGAAGTGAAAAGATAGATCCTCGCTTTCAAGAATGCCAACCGTAAGCTTAGCGTATGGTTGTATTAATCGCAGTAATTAAACCAAGGATATATCGTATTTTAAGTATTGCTGAATTATAGCCGAGATTCCATTTTGTAATTTCTGTTTGTAATTAAATCCATTTTATTGTTTACACAGCGAAAGTACGGATAGCCATAGTAATTATTTGTCGGATTATGTTTCAGGTTTTCTTTAAAAAACAAGGAAATAACGGAACAATGCGATGTGAGGACGAAAAGAGATACATGGTACCGTATCCCACTCAATTCAGTCGCTTATGCTCTTTACATTTCGAAAAAAATTACCAACGGCGATTACTGGCAAATGCCGTTCCAACCCTATTTAATTTTCATTCACATTTACAAACAAAGAAAATAGAGCACCCACCACCAAGGAAACGTAACCACGAAAAGTCACCTATTTCGGTCAAACGTACACCAAGCATGGTAAATACAATATTTTACTGCTATTTGTGAAATTTATGCAGCCTCTTACCCATAGGCCCCGGGTTCGAATCCCGACGAGGTCAGGGATTTTTACCTGGACTTGAGGGCTGGTTTCGAGGCCCACTCAGCCTACGTGATTAGAATTGAGGAGCTATCTGACGGTGAGATAGCGGCCCTGGTCTCGAAAGCCAAGAATAACGGCCGAGAGTATTCGTCGTGCTGACCACGTGACACCTCGTAATCTGCAGGCCTTCGGGCTGAGCAGCGGTCGTTTGGTAGGGCTGTAGTGTCATGGGGTTTTGGTTTACTGTAGATGCCAGTTGCTTTGGTATTTAAAACTAGGCTACACTTCATATCGGACAACTTTCTAGGTTACCTGTCTGCTAGTAATCCCAGTAACTTATGATATTATAATAAATAATTACATTAAACAATTATAGTGGTACAGTCTCATGGGCCGCTTCTGTGGTGTAGTGGTTAGCGTGAGTAGCTGCCATCCCCGGATGCCCGAGTTCGATTCCCGACTCTGTCACGAAATTCAAAAAGGAGTACGAGAGCTGGAACGGGGTTCACTCAGCCTCGGGAGGTCAACCGAGTGGAGGTGGGTTTGACTTCCACCTCAGCCATCCTGGAAGTGATTCTCCGTTGTTTCCCACTTCTCCTCCAGGCAAATGCCGGAATGGTACATAACTTAAGGTCACAGCCGCTTCCTTCCCTCTTCCTTGTCTATCCCAATCTTCCCATCCTCCCACAAGGCCCCTGTTCAGTACAGCAGGTGCGGCCTTCTGGGCGAGGTACTGACCCTCCTTCCCAGTCGTATCTCCCGACCGAAAGTCTCGCGCTCCAGAACACTGCCCTTGAGGTGGTAGAGGTGGGATCCCTCGCTGAGTCCGTGGGTAAAAACAACCCTGGAGGGTAAACAGATTAAGAAAGAAAGACAGTACTCATGAGGATGCAATAATTTTAAAAATATGAACAGAATGAGGTTGTAACCTATTATAGTTCCCTTTAATCTTAAGTCTTTCTGTCATAAATATTTATGTCCACCGCTTTAATTGTAATTTACGCTTAACCACAACAGCCAAGTAGGGTGACGCTCTTGTTCCGATTTCGAGGCCTATTCGTATGTCACTGTGCGATGATTTCGAACTAGCCTACAATGAACTGATCGTGATGTTGGCCTCGTTCTGCAATATGATGAAGTAGCGGTATTCGCAGTCTATTATTTTTAATGGTTTGAGCTTTCGGCAACGGTCTTTAATTCTCCCCCAGTGATTCTGAAATGCGTATTTTCTACACTTTCGTCATTAGAGGGCCATGCCCCCTTGCTTGGTTGACCACAGGAAACACGGCGGACGCTCGTTCTATTAGCTTCACCCAGGCAGCGCTTCCGCCTCCCTATGTTATTCTAGCTCGTTGGTTAAGATATAGTCTATTATGGATCTGGTACTCCTGGTCTCCCATGTGTAGCGGTGAATAGCCTTACGCTTGAAGAATGTATTCGTAACAGCTAAACCCATACTAGCACAGAAGTCCAGCAAACGCTTCCCATTCCCATTAGCTTCCACATTTTCCCCACATATACCAATCACCCTTTTGCATCCTTCAGTTCTATTCCCAACTCTCGCATTGAAATTGCCCATTAGCACTATTCTATCCTTGCTATTGACCCTGACCACGATGTCACTCAATGCTTCATAAATCTTGTCAACTTCATCCTCATCTGCACCCTCACATGGTGAATACACGGACACAATTCTTGTCCTAATTCCTCCCACTGACAAATCTACCCACATCATTCGGTCATCTACGTGCCTAACAGAAACTATTTTGCGTGCAATGGTATTCCTGATAAAGAGCCCTACCCCAGGCTCTGCCCTTCCCTTTCTAACACCCGTCAGGTACACTTTATAATCTCCTGTCTCTTCCTCATTATCTCCCCTTACCCGAATATCACTTACTCCTAGCACATCCAGATGCATCCTCTTTGCTGACTCAGCCAGTTCTACCTTCTTTCTTCCATAAGCCCCATTAATATTGATAGCTCCCCATCGAATTCCATTTCGTTCGCCAAGTTGTTTCCAAGGAGTCCCTCGCCTGTCAAATGGGAGTGGGACTCCGTTACTCCCATAGGTCCGAGGCTTGCTTAAAGTGTTCTGAGCTCGGTAAATTCATGAAGCAGGATGCTCCCTACTTGCACATAGCCCAAGATGGATCTCTCCTCTAACAGGTTATGGACCACCGGTGAATTGTATAGTCCTAGCCGCCTGAGCACAAGGAGGGCCACGACTCAGAATATGTCCGAGATGCCCACTCCCATTCCATAGCAACTGGTATCCCGACTCTCAGGACCACTTACTAGGCCACTCAGCCATTCCTCATGGTTCACGAACTAGGACGTAACTACAGTAACCCACAAACATGAACCACCAAAATAAATCAGCATAATAGTAAATAAATATGGGCATTACATACAGAAGAGGTTATGTATTGTATCCTTATTTCTGTGCAAGTAAATGAAATAGTTCACAACTATTTAACCTGGATTTCTTTTCCAGTGGAGTACAATGAAATATTACTGTCCAGCAATAAGTGTTTACATACCGAGATAAATCAGTTACGGAAATTCATCCATTCATTCATTTATTCACTGTCCACAGACTGTGCAATATGCCAACAGTGTAGGAGTTGCCGAGTGATTTCTTGATACGAACAGTAATATATGCACAATAATGCACATCTTGAAAAAGAAGAAAAAGAAAAACACAAACACCAAGTACGTCAATGTTAGGACACCACATCTTAATTGTTTAAAATAATAAATCATATTAATAACCATTATTTACAAGACAAAATTTTTTAAAAAATATGAGTGTGGTGTTAATAATAAGTACATAATCAACGTCACATTAACATATTTTTAAGGATGTTTACAAGTTAATAAGTAATAGCATCATTACCAGCACTTCATCTGTACTATAGAAGCAGGATAGTTTTTAAAGCTGTGGTAAATGAACTGATGGGACTAAGCTTATTATACAATCTGATTCCAACAGAGTCTACAAGTCACAAGGCAATGGTTTTATTCTTGTGATTGTCAAAATTCCTTCTGAAGTGATCAATATTCTTTTTCACGTGTAGAATGCATTGCATGATGTATATGCTTGGTACTGGGAGTATCTTTATTCTCTTAAATAATGGTCTGCAATAATTTAACCTGTTACGTCTCAATATAATTCTGATAGCTCGTTTCTGTATTCGAAAAATAACATCAAGATTTGATTTGTAGCAGCCCCAGAGACCAATAGCATAAGTGATGACTGAATGGAAATATCTAAAATATGCTATTCTATCATATTCTTCACTACAACTATTACACAAAATCCTTAAGGCAAAACAAACAGAACACAGGCACTTTCCTATTTTTTAATATGACAATTCCATCTTAATTTTGTGGTCAACATACTGTATTTTCAATTGCATTTAATATAAGGTTGTATTTTTTTGCAGCTTTTTCATGGTAGTTAGATCCCTTGATTTCCATGTATTGGCCTATTTTAGGTTCAATGTTAATATGTTTTTCCTGAACCATGATTATAATCTAGACAGGACTGTATTTGCTGCAGTATTTATAGACGTAGGGTCAGGATTATTAATAATTATGTTTGTATCATTAGCATACAGAACTGCAGTTTCTACTTGATTATTGTGAGGAAGATCATTCACATAGATAAAAAAAGAACAGGCCACAAAATACTACCCTGCGGAATACCTAAGTCTATGCTTTTTACCTGAGAGTGATATGTCTCATTATGCCCTTTACTGTTACAATGTGTAATTTCAACAAACTGGGATCGTTTATCCAGGTATGACCTAAACCAGTCGTTAACAACTGCTTTAACTCCACTCTGATATAATTTGTGCAATAATATTTCATGATCAACAGTATCAAAAGCCTTTAAAATGTCAAGAAATAGTCCTATCACAGTTTCATCATTATCAAGAGCATTTACGACCAACTGTGTAAAATGTGATAAAGCAGACAAAGTAGGTACTTCTGCCAGCCCTGAACCCGTGTTGTGCATTATTTAACAAGTTATATTTGATTTGAAATATAGTAAACCGATCTTTCATAGCACATTCAAATATTTTTGAAATAACAGTAAGTATTGATACTGGTCTGTAATTATGTAAATCGTGTAAGTTTCCACTTTTAAAGACTGGGATAACTTTAGCTGTAGGAAACTGACCACTAGAAAATGATTCATTGATGAGATAAGTTAAAGGCTGTACCAGATAAGGAGCACATTTTTAATGAGTTTTGTGGGAATTTCATCTACACCTGTGGAAGTTTTATGACTTTAAGAACTTCCAATTCCGTTACTGGGATTAATTGCATAGAGTTTTGCACAAAGGTTTGGGAGTTCTGGTAATACATCTGTTTTATTTGCATTTTCAAGTTTGTATGGTAGGGATAGAAAGAAATCATTTATATAATTATCCAAATGATGAGGTCATACATGGCAGCAACCAGGCCCCGATTTCAAGTAGTTAGCGCCCTGGGCAAACAATATTTAGCCTCTGCTCATTTTCCTGTTCCTCTAAAAATAATTGTTTACAAATTAAATATTACAGTTTTCAAGATTATGAGTTTTAAAACAGCACATTATGCAAATACAGTTCTCATAATTAAAATTATCAAACCAAATAAAGATAACAGCCAAATAAGAATGAGGCTGTTTTTATTTTTATTTAAAAAGCCGTTGGTTCAGTCTGATAGTTTGTATGTAAGTAAACAATTTTAGAAATAAGATACTTTTTCTTTATAAAATTTAAATATATAGATTAAATTCAGGTTTTAAAGTTAGAATAGTTTAAAGTGTTTTATATAGTCTAGTAAAATAATTGGAATAATTTGTGGAATGTAAAAGTAATTTGAATGAAATGAATTTAAGACGTAATTCACGCAGTCCATAATTACTCGATACGCCGGCCGCCGCCCCTCAAAAACTGGCGCCCTGGGCAAATGCCCAATCCGCCCATTTGTAAATCGGGGCCTAGCAATAACTTTATTTCCAATTTCGTGCCTGTTGGTTTCTCCCTTGATTACATTCCATATGGTTCGTGATTTATTGCATCACTCTTTAACTTTCTTGTTATTATGCATTATCTTAGCTGCCCTAAGAACTCTTTGATAGACTGATTTGTAGTTTTTAAGATACTTACAAAAAACCCAGTCACAACTCTGCTGTGCTTATCTACAAGAGGGAGGGGAAGGAAAGGGAGGAGTTGTAGAAGACAGGTGGTCTAATGTTCTAAGGGGAAGGAGATTGCAGGCCAAGGGCTCTATTCAGGATCAGAATTCAGGACAGGTGTCTGTGCGAAATCGGTACGAGTCACTCCAGGTAGAACAACAGAGGGAAGATGAGGGACAGGGAACTGTTGCTGAGATGCGTGGAAGTAGGAGGAAGGGAAAAGGTAGGAAAGGGAAATGTAGAGTAGAGGATAGGAAAAGACAGGTGGAACGGGGTCATGGGAAGGAGAAAAGGGAGGAGGAAGTAGCTTCTGCAGCTATCAGGAAAGATAGGGCTGACCAGGAGGGGAGGGGATCAAATGAGGTGGGTAGGGTTGAGGCTCTGGTCATGGGGGATTCCATCGTTAGACACGTGGGGAAAGTGTGTGGAGGAAAGGGAACCAGGGTAGAATGTTATCCAGGAATTAGGTTGAGGCAGATGTTGAGGAAAGTAGAAGAGAGGGAGGAGGGGAAGGAGAAGGTGGTAGTGTTTCACGTTGGTACCAACAACGTAAGGCAAGCTGATATAAGTACCAACATAGTTGGAGATGTGTGGGATCTGGTAAATGCAGCACGGGTGAAGTTTAAGAAAGCGGAGATTGTTATTAGTGGAATACTGTGTAGAAGGGATACTGACTGGAGGGTGATTGGGGATTTAAATGAGACTATGGAGTGGGTATGTGGGAAACTGGGAGTGAAATTTCTAGATCCTAATGGGTGGGTAGGAGAAAGGGATCTGCGCTCGGATGGCCTTCATTTAAACCGCAGTGGTACGTATAAGTTAGGAAATTTGTTTGGAAGGGTAATAGGGAGGTACATTCAGGGAAACGGGATGGCCTAGGGAGCGGTGATAAGGGAACAGGGAACTGGAAATCAAGTAGGGATGACATAAAATTGTTAGTGTTGAACTGTAGAAGTATTGTAAAGAAAGGAATAGAATTAAGTAATTTAATAGATATATATTTACCAGATATTGTAATAGGAGTTGAATCATGGCTGAGAAATGATATAATGGATGCAGAAATTTTCTCACGGCACTGGAGTGTGTATCGTAGAGATAGGATAGGAAAGGTGGGAGGGGGAGTTTTCATTCTGGTGAAAGAAGAATTTGTAAGCTACAAAAAAGTTAAAGATGAGACACATGAAATTCTAGGTGTAAGGCTCATTTCTAAAGATAATAGGCAACTTGATATATTTGGAGTGTACAGATCGGGAAAGGGTAGCACTGATGTGGATTCGGAATTATTTGATAGGATAGTTAGCTATGTGGGAAACGACATGGAAAGAAATGTGATTGTAGCGGGAGATCTGAATTTGCCAGATGTCAATTGGGAAGGAAATGCGAACGACAGGAAGCATGACCAACAAATGGCAAATAAGTTAATATGGGAAGGACAACTGATTCAGAAAGTGATGGAACCAACCAGAGGTAAAAATATTTTGGATGTGGTGCTGATAAAACCAGATGAGCTCTATAGGGAAACTGAAGTAATAGATGGTATTAGTGATCATGAAGCTGTTTTTGTGGTAGTTAAAAATAAATGTGATAGAAAGGAAGGTCTTAAACGTAGGACTGTTAGGCAGTACCATATGGCTGATAAAGCAGGTACGAGGCAGTTTCTAAAAAGTAACTATGATCGGTGGAAAACGGTAAATAAAAATGTAAACAGACTCTGGGATGGGTTTAAAGAAATTGTTGAGGAATGCGAAAACAGGTTTGTACCTTTAAGGGTGGTAAGGAATGGTAAAGACCCACCTTATTATAACAGAGAAATAAAGAGACTAAGAAGGAGGTGCAGACTGGAAAGAAATAGAGTTAGAAATGGCTGTGGAAGTAAGGAGAAATTGAAGGAACTTACTAGAAAATTGAATCTAGCAAAGAAGGCAGCTAAGGATAACATGATGGCAAGCATAATTGGCAGTCATACAAATTTTAGTGAAAAATGGAAGGGTATGTACAGGTATTTTAAGGCAGAAACAGGTTCCAAGAAGGACATTCCAGGAATAATTAATGAACAAGGGGAGTGAGTATGTGAGGATCTTCAAAAGGCAGAAGTATTCAGTCAGCAGTATGTAAAGATTGTTGGTTACAAGGATAATGTCGAGATAGAGGAAGAGACTAAGGCCAAAGAAGTAATAAAATTTACGTATGATAACAATGACATTTACAATAAGATACAAAAGTTGAAAACTAGAAAAGCGGCTGGAATTGATCAGATTTCTGGGGATTTACTAAAGACAATGGGTTGGGATATAGTACCATATCTGAAGTACTTATTTGATTATTGTTTGGCCGAAGGAGCTATACCAGATGAATGGAGAGTTGCTATAGTAGCCCCTGTGTATAAAGGAAAGGGTGATAGACATAAAGCTGAAAATTACAGGCCAGTAAGTTTGACATGCATTGTATGTAAGCTTTGGGAAGGCATTCTTTCTGATTATATTAGACATGTTTGTGAAATTAATAAGTGGTTCGATAGAAGGCAATTCGGTTTTAGGAAAGGTTATTCCACTGAAGCTCAACTTGTAGGATTCCAGCAAGATATAGCAGATATCTTGGATTCTGGAGGTCAAATGGACTGTATCGCGATTGACATGTCTAAAGCATTTGATAGGGTGGATCATGGGAGACTACTGGCAAAAATGAGTGCAATTGGACTAGACAAAAGAGTGACTGAATGGGTTGCTATATTTCTAGAAAATAGATCTCAGAGAGTTAGAGTAGGTGAAGCTTTGTCTGACCCTGTAATAGTTGAGATGGGAGTTCCTCAGGGCAGTGTTATCGGACCTTTATGTTTTCTTATATATATAAATGATATGAGTAAAGGAGTGGAATCGGAGGTAAGGCTTTTTGCGGATGATGTTATTCTCTATAGAGTGATAAATAAGTTACAAGATTGTGAGCAACTGCAACGTGACCTCGAAAATATTGTGAGATGGACAGCAGGCAATGGTATGTTGATAAACGGGGCTAAAAGTCAGGTTGTGAGTTTTACAAATAGGAAAAGTCCTCTCAGTTTTAATTACTGCGTTGATGGGGTGAAAGTTCCTTTTGGGGATCATTGTAAGTATGTAGGTGTTAATATAAGGAAAGATCTTCACTGGGGTAATCACATAAATGGGATTGTAAATAAAGGGTACCGATCTCTGCACATGGTTATGAGGGTGTTTAGGGGTTGTAGTAAGGATGTAAAGGAGAGTGCATATAAGTCTCTGGTAAGACCCCAACTAGAGTATGGTTCCAGTGTATGGGACCCTCACCAGGATTACCTGATTCATGAACTGGAAAAAATCCAAAGAAAAGCAGCTCGATTTGTTCTGAGTGATTTCCGACAAAAGAGTAGCGTTACAAAAATGTTGCAATGTTTGGGTTGGGAAGAATTGAGAGAAAGAAGAAGAGCTGCTCGACTAAGTGGTATGTAATACCAATATAATGGTCCGTTATTGGACATTATAAATTTTCCAGCTAACTCATTCTTGGTTGCCTGCGTTTCGCCCTCGTGTGCTAAGTTAGGCTCGTCAGTTGGGACTTAGCACACCACCCAAGACGCAAGGCTAGTGCATACCGTGGAGGCCACTGCATAGGCTATTTGAAGCCACCAGCAGTGCCAATGCACTGTGAGAGCTATGTCTCATTTCCAAAAATAGATGCCTGCTTGGCCATCAAATGATGTAGATGTTGATTCCCATAGGGAACCTAAAATATTTGTCCTGAATGAGTAAATTTATAATACCAATATAATGGTCCGTTATTGGACATTATAAATTTTCCAGCTAACTCATTCTTGGTTGCCTGCGTTTCGCCCTCGTGTGCTAAGTTAGGCTCGTCAGTTGGGACTTAGCACACCACCCAAGACGCAAGGCTAGTGCATACCGTGGAGGCTTGCTTCAATGCTTTCATTCCCCACCCTGAAGGGGTGGGGCGGGCCACCTAGAGGGTGTCGCCCTCTCTCTGGCCAGGAGAGATGACGGGGTTGAGGAGGGGTATTAGAAGAAGGAGATGGGAGTAGGTGAGGTAATTAAAGTGTGGAGGTGGCGAAGTGGGGTAATTATACTGGGTTAGATTGAGATTGGATACAAGACATGAATAGATAGGACAGCGATGCTATGTAGCGAAGGTTTAGACAAGGTGGGAGGGAAATAGGTGAAGTGCAACGCTATGATAGAAGGAGGAGAAGTTAACAAGAGAAGTGAGGAGAAGTCGAATGATGTCAAAGGAAGGTGGTGGTGGTGAAAAATAACCGGGTGGAGGTGGGGGTGGATAAGATCGAAGATATGGACTAGGTGGTTGGGGAGGTGGGGCAGGCCGGGGACGGCTACGAGATGTGGTGGGACGAGGCGAAGTTTGGGGAGGTGAACGAGATGGTTCGATCCGATGGTGACGGCCGTTGAGGTGGATCCCAGTGGCGATGAGTCGTGCGGCGTCGTCAGAAGTTGGAAGGAGAAGTCTGACTAGATATGTTGGACCGTCGGCGTTGTAAATGCGGAAAGCTCTTCGCACGGGTAGTCCTGCCTGGCGGAGTTCCTGGGCGATGATTGCAGATGGTATGCTAGGCTCTACACCGCAAACCACGCAGCTATAGGTGTTAGCATAGGCAGAAGGCGGTGGTATCGGTGGAAGATGTACGATGTTTCCAGGAGCATTTGTAGTAGAATTTCCCTCGGCAGGTGACTGAAGAGATGCGCTCTGTGGATGTGTTAGATCAGGGTTGGGAGGGAAGGGAAGAATAGACGTCATAAGAGGGAAGGAATGAGACATGACAGTAGTAGTAATAGGCAGGTGGGCTGAAGTGGTAATGGTGGTGATAGTAGTGGTAGTAGTGGCAGGAGTGGTGTAAATGGTAGACGAAGGTTGTGGTGATGAGGTGGAGGAAGATAGCGTGGTTACGGCGATCAGAGCGGCTGGTGCAGGCTGAGAGGGTTCGTCGTCCTGTAGCTGGAGCTGGACTTGAATATCCTCTGGAGTGGGTTCTGCTGGATAAAGACGACCACGAATACGGGCTCCAGTCTTGTAGATGGTGGAGAGGTCTGCTGAAGAGTGAAAATACACAAGTATAGCTGGTGCTGGTTGAGTCCCTTCGTAGAGCCTGGTGACAGAATAGGCGCCGGTGGGATGAAGTTCAGTAAGGAGGTCATCTTCAGAAAGTACAACGGGAACGTCGTGAAGAACACAGGTGAACAGCATGATGGGAAGGCCGACCTCCAACTTGGTGCCAGCCTATGTGCTTTATTGTCTCGGCGGGGTGCTAAATTAAAGATGAGCAGTCACCCGGCCGAAAAAAAAGTTACGTTCCCCCAGAGTTGCAAAAGATTCGAGTATGGAGAGAAGCCCAGAGCTCCTCCCGTGGAGGCCACTGCATAGGCTATTTGAAGCCACCAGCAGTGCCAATGCACTGTGAGAGCTATGTCTCATTTCCAAAAATAGATGCCTGCTTGGCCATCAAATGATGTAGATGTTGATTCCCATAGGGAACCTAAAATATTTGTCCTGAATGAGTAAATTTATAATACCAATATAATGGTCCGTTATTGGACATTATAAATTTTCCAGCTAACTCATTCTTGGTTGCCTGCGTTTCGCCCTCGTGTGCTAAGTTAGGCTCGTCAGTTGGGACTTAGCACACCACCCAAGACGCAAGGGTAGTGCATACCGTGGAGGCCACTGCATAGGCTATTTGAAGCCACCAGCAGTGCCAATGCACTGTGAGAGCTATGTCTCATTTCCAAAAATAGATGCCTGCTTGGCCATCAAATGATGTAGATGTTGATTCCCATAGGGAACCTAAAATATTTGTCCTGAATGAGTAAATTTATAATACCAATATAATGGTCCGTTATTGGACATTATAAATTTTCCAGCTAACTCATTCTTGGTTGCCTGCGTTTCGCCCTCGTGTGCTAAGTTAGGCTCGTCAGTTGGGACTTAGCACACCACCCAAGACGCAAGGCTAGTGCATACCGTGGAGGCCACTGCATAGGCTATTTGAAGCCACCAGCAGTGCCAATGCACTGTGAGAGCTATGTCTCATTTCCAAAAATAGATGCCTGCTTGGCCATCAAATGATGTAGATGTTGATTCCCATAGGGAACCTAAAATATTTGTCCTGAATGAGTAAATTTATAATACCAATATAATGGTCCGTTATTGGACATTATAAATTTTCCAGCTAACTCATTCTTGGTTGCCTGCGTTTCGCCCTCGTGTGCTAAGTTAGGCTCGTCAGTTGGGACTTAGCACACCACCCAAGACGCAAGGCTAGTGCATACCGTGGAGGCCACTGCATAGGCTATTTGAAGCCACCAGCAGTGCCAATGCACTGTGAGAGCTATGTCTCATTTCCAAAAATAGATGCCTGCTTGGCCATCAAATGATGTAGATGTTGATTCCCATAGGGAACCTAAAATATTTGTCCTGAATGAGTAAATTTATAATACCAATATAATGGTCCGTTATTGGCCTCCACGGTATGCACTAGCCTTGCGTCTTGGGTGGTGTGCTAAGTCCCAACTGACGAGCCTAACTTAGCACACGAGGGCGAAACGCAGGCAACCAAGAATGAGTTAGCTGGAAAATTTATAATGTCCAATAACGGACCATTATATTGGTATTATAAATTTACTCATTCAGGACAAATATTTTAGGTTCCCTATGGGAATCAACATCTACATCATTTGATGGCCAAGCAGGCATCTATTTTTGGAAATGAGACATAGCTCTCACAGTGCATTGGCACTGCTGGTGGCTTCAAATAGCCTATGCAGTGGCCTCCACGGTGCTGATGGCCCGCCTCCCCTTCGGGAGGAATGAAATGACCTCATGGACGCCTCCACGGTATGCACTAGCCTTGCCTCTTGGGTGGTGTGCTAAGTCCCAACTGACGAGCCTAACTTAGCACACGAGGGCGAAACGCAGGCAACCAAGAATGAGTTAGCTGGAAAATTTATAATGTCCAATAACGGACCATTATATTGGTATTATAAATTTACTCATTCAGGACAAATATTTTAGGTTCCCTATGGGAATCAACATCTACATCATTTGATGGCCAAGCAGGCATCTATTTTTGGAAATGAGACATAGCTCTCACAGTGCATTGGCACTGCTGGTGGCTTCAAATAGCCTATGCAGTGGCCTCCACGGTATGCACTAGCCTTGCGTCTTGGGTGGTGTGCTAAGTCCCAACTGACGAGCCTAACTTAGCACACGAGGGCGAAACGCAGGCAACCAAGAATGAGTTAGCTGGAAAATTTATAATGTCCAATAACGGACCATTATATTGGTATTATAAATTTACTCATTCAGGACAAATATTTTAGGTTCCCTATGGGAATCAACATCTACATCATTTGATGGCCAAGCAGGCATCTATTTTTGGAAATGAGACATAGCTCTCACAGTGCATTGGCACTGCTGGTGGCTTCAAATAGCCTATGCAGTGGCCTCCACGGTATGCACCAGCCTTGCCTCTTGGGTGGTGTGCTAAGTCCCAACTGACGAGCCTAACTTAGCACACGAGGGCGAAACGCAGGCAACCAAGAATGAGTTAGCTGGAAAATTTATAATGTCCAATAACGGACCATTATATTGGTATTATAAATTTACTCATTCAGGACAAATATTTTAGGTTCCCTATGGGAATCAACATCTACATCATTTGATGGCCAAGCAGGCATCTATTTTTGGAAATGAGACATAGCTCTCACAGTGCATTGGCACTGCTGGTGGCTTCAAATAGCCTATGCAGTGGCCTCCACGGTATGCACTAGCCTTGCGTCTTGGGTGGTGTGCTAAGTCCCAACTGACGAGCCTAACTTAGCACACGAGGGCGAAACGCAGGCAACCAAGAATGAGTTAGCTGGAAAATTTATAATGTCCAATAACGGACCATTATATTGGTATTATAAATTTACTCATTCAGGACAAATATTTTAGGTTCCCTATGGGAATCAACATCTACATCATTTGATGGCCAAGCAGGCATCTATTTTTGGAAATGAGACATAGCTCTCACAGTGCATTGGCACTGCTGGTGGCTTCAAATAGCCTATGCAGTGGCCTCCACGGTATGCACTACCCTTGCGTCTTGGGTGGTGTGCTAAGTCCCAACTGACGAGCCTAACTTAGCACACGAGGGCGAAACGCAGGCAACCAAGAATGAGTTAGCTGGAAAATTTATAATGTCCAATAACGGACCATTATATTGGTATTATAAATTTACTCATTCAGGACAAATATTTTAGGTTCCCTATGGGAATCAACATCTACATCATTTGATGGCCAAGCAGGCATCTATTTTTGGAAATGAGACATAGCTCTCACAGTGCATTGGCACTGCTGGTGGCTTCAAATAGCCTATGCAGTGGCCTCCACGGTATGCACTAGCCTTGCGTCTTGGGTGGTGTGCTAAGTCCCAACTGACGAGCCTAACTTAGCACACGAGGGCGAAACGCAGGCAACCAAGAATGAGTTAGCTGGAAAATTTATAATGTCCAATAACGGACCATTATATTGGTATTATAAATTTACTCATTCAGGACAAATATTTTAGGTTCCCTATGGGAATCAACATCTACATCATTTGATGGCCAAGCAGGCATCTATTTTTGGAAATGAGACATAGCTCTCACAGTGCATTGGCACTGCTGGTGGCTTCAAATAGCCTATGCAGTGGCCTCCACGGTATGCACTAGCCTTGCGTCTTGGGTGGTGTGCTAAGTCCCAACTGACGAGCCTAACTTAGCACACGAGGGCGAAACGCAGGCAACCAAGAATGAGTTAGCTGGAAAATTTATAATGTCCAATAACGGACCATTATATTGGTATTATAAATTTACTCATTCAGGACAAATATTTTAGGTTCCCTATGGGAATCAACATCTACATCATTTGATGGCCAAGCAGGCATCTATTTTTGGAAATGAGACATAGCTCTCACAGTGCATTGGCACTGCTGGTGGCTTCAAATAGCCTATGCAGTGGCCTCCACGGTATGCACTACCCTTGCGTCTTGGGTGGTGTGCTAAGTCCCAACTGACGAGCCTAACTTAGCACACGAGGGCGAAACGCAGGCAACCAAGAATGAGTTAGCTGGAAAATTTATAATGTCCAATAACGGACCATTATATTGGTATTATAAATTTACTCATTCAGGACAAATATTTTAGGTTCCCTATGGGAATCAACATCTACATCATTTGATGGCCAAGCAGGCATCTATTTTTGGAAATGAGACATAGCTCTCACAGTGCATTGGCACTGCTGGTGGCTTCAAATAGCCTATGCAGTGGCCTCCACGGTATGCACTAGCCTTGCGTCTTGGGTGGTGTGCTAAGTCCCAACTGACGAGCCTAACTTAGCACACGAGGGCGAAACGCAGGCAACCAAGAATGAGTTAGCTGGAAAATTTATAATGTCCAATAACGGACCATTATATTGGTATTATAAATTTACTCATTCAGGACAAATATTTTAGGTTCCCTATGGGAATCAACATCTACATCATTAAGTGGTATGTTCCGAGCTGTCAGCGGAGACATGGCGTGGAGTGACATTAGTAGACGAATAGGTTTGAATGGCGTCTATAAAAGTAGGAAAGATCACAATATGAAGATAAAGTTGGAATTCAAGAGGACAAACTGGGGAAAATATTCATTTATAGGAAGGGGAGTTAGGGATTGGAATAACTTACCAAGGGAGATGTTCAATAAATTTCCAATTTCTTTGAAATCATTTCGGAAAAGGCTAGGAAAGCAACAGATAGGGAATCTGCCACCTGGGCGACTGCCCTAAATGCAGATCAGTATTGATTGATTGATTGATTAGTAATTTACATTATTGACTTGAAATCTGTATACCCTACGTGATCCATGGCCTTTTTGAAGTTTCATTTACTACTGCAAGTATTTTTGGAATGTAATTCAAATTGCATTACAAAAATGCTTTAATTGGTAATGCTTTAAACGTTTCTATACTAAGACCAAATGTTATTGAAGTTTAAGACTTTCAATAAAACTGCAGAGAAAAAACAAGTTAATTGTGCTTGCTTCATTTGGTTGTTAGCATTCTTAATTTCTAGTTGCAAAATTTGAGCATGATCATCTGATAATCCAAAATTTATATTGGACTCTTGCATTTTAGAACAATGGAAATTAATACAAATATTGGCTATCGCTGTAGCTGAGGTAGCAGGTACCTGGCTGGGTGTAAAAATTAAGTGTTTTAGATTACAGCCTTGAAGAACATGCAGTAGTTGTGATGTTGACAGAAGGTTTTCTTCAGCAAAATCTATGTAATAATCACCACCAAGTATTACTTCTGCGCTGCTATTCCTACCAAAAATGTTAGGAAGGACTTGATCTAACTCCTAAGGAAGGCTCCACATCAGCATCTGGTGAATGGTACACAGTTAATGGAATTACCTTTTACCATAAGGAAGCTTAAATTCCACTGAAGTTAGTTCAAATTCTAATTCAGAATTATGCACTTCAAGATCTTTCCTTTCTTTACATTCAATTCCTGACTTAGCAATCATGTCTATGGAGCACGTTTTTCACTATCACATTTGTATGGGTCAGCTTACCTAGAGTCCTTTTCGGAATACTTGCAGCCTGATGGCCTTCATTTCTCGCTACATTGTTGGTTCCGCCGACAATAAATATGCCTCCTCACTCAATCTCAATCATCAATTATCTGCATTTAGGGCAGCTGCCCACGTGGCAGATTCCCTATCAATTGTTTACTACATTCATTTACAATTGTTTACCTAGCTTTTTCTTAAATAGGCTCTATTGTCAATGAACTTTGAAATTTATCGAACTTTTCCCTTGATACTTTATTCAAATCCCTCAATTTTCATCCTATAAATGAATATTTGCCCCAATCTGTCCTCTTGAATTCCAACTTTATCTCCACATTTTCAAAAGCTCCACTCAAGCTTATTCTTCTACTTATGTCATCGAAAACCAACTCACCACTGACAGTTCGAAACATACTACATATTACATGTGACCAGCACGTCAACAAAACTTGCAGTTCATAGTGACGTCAAAACATCATATCAAGTGAGATGGTTCAAAGGAGTCAAAATCAAATTTGAATATCACCCAAGAGCTACCAGCTTTCACACCATCAATAAAGTGAAAATATTATACCATATGCTAATGACATTTAGCCTAGACACTTAACTGATTATTCATTAGTCTTAAGATGATCATTTAATGACATTTTAAATGCCAATGTTTATCATCATATTTCAACAAAACGGCATTAGATTTGATAATTCGGAATGTTTTTTCCATTTTTTAACCACTTGCTAGTTAAATATTATTATGTATCAACTTCCTTAAATCACAAGTTCACAATCAACTGTTGTATTATTCACCACATTCAAAAGTTACAAGCCTTGTAAAGCTATGAACTTAAAAGTTCTTTTGCCACATGTCAATTTTTATACACGACCTTTCAAGATTCTTTTTAATACAGTTCTATTTTAACATTAGTTCATAAGTCAGTCACGTGCCTGATTTTATTTTAAGGTCAAATCATGGCTGTTGATGCCTACATGATTAAGGCGAAAAATGCACCATATTTTAAAATAATATGTCAATGAACTGTTTTAATAAGGGACAAGACCTTAATTGTATGTGTTTAATGTATTGAATAGGTGGATAAAATAATGAAATAACTTATTGTTAATTTATAAAGTCACATACCACATAGTCGAGCATCTCTTCTCCTTACTCCCAGGTCTTCCCGGCCCAAAGTTTGCAACATTTTTGTAATGCCACTCCTTTGTCAGAAATCATCCAGAACAAAAATCGTGTTGCTTTCCTTCGGATATTTATCAAGCAGTCCTGATGAGGATCCCAAACATTGGACCCATACTCTTAACTGCAGTCTTACCAGAGATTCTCCTTTACATCCTTACTACAACCCATAAAAACTCTCATAACAATGTGAAGATTTCTGTAACCTGTCTTAACTACCATACTTCGTTAATATGATTTTATCGACTTTTCATCCCATTTACATTCATACCATTGTCCGCTGTCCATCTCACAACATTGTCTAAGTCCCCCTGCAGTCGCTCACAATCCTGAAACTCATTTACTACTCCAGATCTTTACTCATATCATCCTATCTAAGAAAACAAAGCCTTGACTAGGTCAATAGTAATACAGTCCACTTGAGCTCTTGAATGCAATGCAAAGTAGGATTTGCCATTGCACTTTCAATAGACAATAAAGAAACAGCTCTGAGTTCTATGAATATCTTTTAAACAGGCCAGATATTTTGCAACAAATCAGCAGGTCTACCAGTATGTCTGTCCGATATGAAAATTTTGAAGTAAATGTAGAAATGATGTTGTTGTTGGTTAAAATAATATGCATTAAATATTACCTATTTGTGTACAGTATGTTTCCGATTTTAGAGTACAATTTCCAGACATCCTCAATTTTTCTAGTATGTCTTACGGTACAACAGAAAGCCGGCACACATTCAACAAGCCCTCACGGAACTATGGAATTTGGGACATTGGTTTTTTTTAATAAAATTATTTATTGGAAAACACGGAACTGATAAAGCCCCACACGAAAGTCAAACGAGGCAGGACCAAGGCTCGTCAAAAGGGAAAACTCAGAGTCATGTAGGAAGTAAAACTATTGGAGGGAGACTTATCCTATTTAATGTTAAGTTTCTGCACGAAATTGACACTTTTAGCTCTGTGCAGCTTATCTTATAATAAAAGAGCAGGACATGGTCTCAGAAATTACCAGAATAATTGACTGTGTCTCATTTGACTGTGCAGTGTTCCTATAACATTACAAAATAAAATTGTCACTCATCAGATTATGCTCCGAGCAATAGCGATGCCTGGAATCGCGGTACTTGACACTTTCAAGAACAGACTCAGACTGGATGCCAGCATGACGTTGCTCACATGCTCTCTTTCCTGCATGCACACAAGTGGGACTGCGATAGCGTGGTAAATAATTATCCTTATGAATGCACACAAGGAAGAATCAAGAGAATTGCAACATGCAAGTGCGGTTACGTGCTTCATCTTACCTGGAAATATTTTCCTAACATCGACATTCCTGCTCGGCTACATTGCCCACGCCCGTACATTTGCCCATTCAAAAATATTCTACACTGTTGTTTCTCCCCTCTCTCCCTCCATCTTCCTGCGACCTCATGCTGTTTGTGCACAGTTGGCCACGTGGTGTCCTCTCGAGGACTTTCTCATCAACCGGGCCTCTCCGGGTACACATGGGGGCTTACATGAATGTAATGGAAGATTGTGCACCATCGGCTTAACTGAAGGAGAGAGCTGGTTCCGTCTTCCATGGACTTTGCCTCGTTATCATCAGATCAAGGCGAGAGATTGAGAGACCTTTTTCTCCGATGTCTCTTTTTAATATATGGAATTAATCGTGACATTTTGTGCACATAAATTGTAGGAACAAGTGATGGCATTCCGTAGCCCATGATCTATTTTGGACTTTCGCATGACAGTAAACTGTGCATTTACTTTCTAAATGATGAACTCTATGCACTTCACAGAGAAATTTGAATGTGTTGGGTATACAGAATTCTTCTCCTCCTCCATATCCCTACTGTCTCAATTAGGATCACCACTTGAATTGCTGAAAAGTTTGCATAAGCCCAAGAAGGGTACAGGGAACTGGAAGTCAAGCAGGGGTGACATAAAATTGTTAGTGTTGAACTGTAGAAGTATTGTAAAGAAAGGAATAGAATTAAGTAATTTAATAGATACTAGCTGATGTACCCGTGCTTCGCTACGGGATTCTCAGAAAGACTGACTTCGTGGTTTTCCTAACCTGAAATCAACATAGGTCATTACAAAATCGTAAGTATGAATGTAGCGATTAAAAGCAATGCTATCATATAAAATACTCGATCAAATGGAAAGCCGCACGTTTTATCACTTTTAAGGAACAGTGCTGCGGTTAGATTGCGGTGCCAATCTAATAGTCCAAAGTTCCAGAGCTATTTTTTGCTAGGGGCTTTACGTCGCACCGTCACAGATAGGTCTTATGGCGACGATGGGATAGGAAAGGCCTAGGAGTTGGAAGGAAGCAGCCGTGGCCTTAGTTAAGGTACAGCCCCAGCATTTGCCTGGTGTGAAAATGGGAAACCACGGAAAACCATTTTCAGGGTTGCCGATAGTGGGATTCGAACCCATTATCTCCCGGATGCAAGCTCACAGCCGCGCGCCTCTACACGCACGGCAGTTCTAGAGCTGGGATGACCAAGACGCAGATTGCCATGAACACTTATCTGCCATTATTCCGCTAAATATGCACACTGTTCATTCCAATCAGTGCCTCAGAGTAGGGATTGAATAGCCCGAATGCTATGATGATCCAGGGTGTTACGTACCAGTAGTATCAGAAAATTTATAAACCAGGGGAATGGCATGCTAAAGAAGAAAGTTATCTAACTCCCCAGCTACTTTCCATCAATATTCAGACAGGCCGTTACACTCTGTACGACTGGGCAAGTTGACCGTGTGGTTAGCGGTGCGCAGCTGTGAGCTTGCATCCAAGAGATAGTGGATTCGAACCCCATTGCTGGCAGCGCTAAAGATGATATTCCGTGGTTTCCCACTTTCACACCAGTCAAATGCTGGGCCTGTACCTTAATTAAGGCCTAAGGCACTTCCAACCCTTTCCTATCCCATCGTCGCCATACAACCTATCTATGTCGGTGCAACGTAAATCAAATAAAAAAATACTCTGTACGCAGCAGTAATCCTATCTACCGGAGATGAGGGGAAACTGAAGACACAAAGCACGTCACGACAAACAATGGTCAATGTAATGTTATTGTTGATCAATGTTATGAACTTTCTATATTGTAGGCCTTCACATTTAGTTTTCTTTCGACTCTGTGATTTGTAAAATATTTTATACCATAAACTGTAGTTTCTTATTCTCCGACTTTACATACCGATTTTCATTAAATACTTTTTACCCATTTTCCCGTTAGTCGGCGCTGATATGTACTTAGTAACAAAAATACAAATTAATGAATATCTCTGTGATCATAGCCAGTACGGTAACAATGTATAAGACATGAATAATAGGAAATTTAATACTATATAACCTTAGTTATGTAGCATTTATCGATTACACCTCTAATAAGAAATATTTGAGAATTACATGTTAGGCCTTCCCCTGAACTACCATTTCACTCAGCATGAATAAAATAATTTACAGCTTAGACTATAGCGACTTATTTCCTGACTTTGCATACCGATTTTCATCAAGATAGGACAATATTTGAGAATTAAATTTTAGGCCTTCCCCAAAACTACCATTTTTCTCAGCGTGAATACAATTATTGATAGCCTAGATCAGGGCCTCTCAGGGTGCATGCGCGTGGTGCATGCACTGTGCACGGTGCAAAAGACGACTTGGCTTGGTTGATCAGAGTGCAGACCCCCACTCCTCGATTTGGAGCAATAGCGCTAACTCTCTCTTTCCTCACGCCTGTCTCGCTCGCTCCCCCTGTCTCCCTCTCCCTCACTTGCGCCGTAGCGCTCCAAATCCGGGCTGAGTTGAGCCGAGTATAGCCGAGTAGAGCCGAGCATAGCCGAGTAGCCCAGAGACGAAGCGTTGATCCGAGCCATACTGAGCGGCACCGATGCACAGTGCACGGAGCTCCTGCGCCGCGCTCTGCACGCGTGAGATTTTGGGCGTTTGAGAGGCCCTGGCCTAGATTGTAGCAACGTATTCCCCAACTTTGCATACCCATTTTCTTTAAAATACGACCACTAATAACATAAATAGTTGAGAATTCAATTTTAGGCTTTCCCCTAAACTACCATTTCACTCAGCGTAAGTAAAATGATTTATAACCTAGATTGTAGAGGATCATCCCCCGACTTCACATACGGATTTTCATTAGACCACTAATAACATAAATAGTTGAGAATTCAATTTTAGGCCTTCCCCTAAACTACCATTTCACTCAGCGTGAGTAAAATGATTTATAGCCTAGATTGTAGAGGCTCATCCCCCGACTTCACATACCAATCTTCATTAAATTCTCTTCAACCGTTTTCTCGTGATGCGTGTACATACAGACAGACAGACAGACAGACAGACAGACAGACAGACAGACAGACAGACAGACAGACAGACAGACAGACAGACAGACAGAGAGACAGACAGAAATTCCGGAAAAGTAAAAAGTGCATTTTCTTGTTACTATGGACATGACCGATACAGAAATACCATTATTTTCAAATTCTGAGCAATGTACAGACAAAACTCTTATTTTATACACTGACTGACAGTGACAATGCAACACCAAGGAGGAGTGGTTCGAAAGGGATGAAAGTTGGGGACAAAACAGAGACGGCACGGACGAATAATTGATGTTTATTTCAAACCGATATGCAGGTTACACAATGCGCACGGCATCGACTCAGTAGGATGTAGGACCACCGCGAGCGGCGATGCACGCAGAAACACGTCGAGGTACAGAGTCAATAAGAGTGCGGATGGTGTCATGAGGGATGGTTCTCCATTCTCTGTCAACCATTTGCCACAGTTGGTCGTCCGTACGAGGCTGGGGCAGAGTTTGCAAACGGCGTCCAATGAGATCCCACACGTGTTCGATTGGTGAGAGATCCGGAGAGTACGCTGGCCACGGAAGCATCTGTACACCTCGTAGAGCCTGTTGGGAGATGCGAGCAGTGTGTGGGCGGGCATTATCCTGCTGAAACAGAGCATTGGGCAGCCCCTGAAGGTACGGGAGTGCCACCGGCCGCAGCACATGCTGCACGTAGCGGTGGGCATTTAACGTGCCTTGAATACGCACTAGAGGTGACGTGGAATCATACGCAATAGCGCCCCAAACCATGATGCCGCGTTGTCTAGAGGTAGGGCGCTCCACAGTTACTGCCGGATTTGACCTTTCTCCACGCTGACGCCACACTCGTCTGCGGTGACTATCACTGACAGAACAGAAGCGTGACTCATCGGAGAACACGACGTTCCGCCATTCCCTCATCCAAGTCGCTCTAGCCCGGCACCATGCCAGGCGTGCACGTCTATGCTGTGGAGTCAATGGTAGTCTTCTGAGCGGACGCCGGGAGTGCAGGCCTCCTTCAACCAATCGACGGGAAATTGTTCTGGTCAATATTGGAACAGGCAGGGTGTCTTGCACATGCTGAAGAATGGCGGTTGACGTGGCGTGCGGGGCTGCCACCGCTTGGTGGCGGATGCGCCGATCCTCGCGTGCTGACGTCACTCGGGCTGCGCCTGGACCCCTCGCACGTGCCACATGTCCCTGCGCCAACCATCTTCGCCACAGGCGCTGCACCGTGGACACATCCCTATGGGTATCGGCTGCGATTTGACAAAGCGACCAACCTGCCCTTCTCAGCCCGATCACCATACCCCTCGTAAAGTCGTCTGTCTGCTGGAAATGCCTCCGTTGACGGCGGCCTGGCATTCTTAGCTATACACGTGTCCTGTGGAACACGACAACACGTTCTACAATGACTGTCGGCTGAGAAATCACGGTACGAAGTGGGCCATTCGCCAACGCCGTGTCCCATTTATCGTTCGCTACGTGCGCAGCACAGCGGCGCATTTCACATCATGAGCATACCTCAGTGACGTCAGTCTACCCTGCAATTGGCATAAAGTTCTGACCACTCCTTCTTGGTGTTGCATTTGCTCTGTCAGTCAGTGTATATATAGATATATTTACCAGATATTGTAATAGGAGTTGAATCATGGCTGAAAAATGATATCATGGATGCAGAAATTTTCTCACGGCACTGGAATGTGTGGAAAATTCTAAATTCCCATGGAGGGAATTAGATATTTTTCACCAACAGAGCATGTCAAAAACATATCAGATGTAAGGCTTTTCAGACGTTTGCTCTATTAACCGGTGTTTTGTCTTAGGTCTGACACTAGACTCGTCAGAGTGGGATGTGTCAGACCCCACCCACTGACACTGGGTGTATGCAGGTGAGCTCATCAGAAGCCTATATATGAGGCACAGTCTGATAACTGCATACAGGAGATAAATCTCCACAATGGATTTATTGCCCGCCTAGCAATTCCGAATGGAAAATTCTAAATTCCCATGGAAGGAATTAGATATTTTTCACCAATAGAGCATGTCAAAAACATATCAGATGTAAGGCTTTTCAGGCGTTTGGTCTATTAACGCTGGTATTAACGCCTGTACTTTGTATGTATTTTAATCTTGAACTATGAACACGGCTGAAGATGTTTTCAAAAGAAACGGAAACATGTACCATTTTTAAATAGATTAATGTTTTTTAAATGTAAGAATAATCAAATATTATTAAAGTGGAGGAAAGGTGGAATTTTTTTACATTTTTTTGAGTTTTTTTTACATACTAAAATTCCATCATGGACCAATATTAAGTTTTTGACATGTAATTTTAAGGATTAACTATTCCCATATAATATTCTATTGTTTTCTTCGTCATTACCTTCAGTGTTTGGGGACTGGTTTCCCTCAGAATTCCTATGTTAGGCTAAGTTAATATGGTAATGAATCAACGGAGTACTGTTGTTATATGGCAGAGTATTTCACACTAAGTTAGTTTCTTTAAATATGTTCCAAAGCTTTAAATCTGTACCTGATTTCTTTCATTATTATCAATGTTATCGTCATTACCGTTGCCACCTATGGCACGATTTTCGAAGAACTTTCTTACCTGTTTTCAAGTGTGTATACACACAGACATCAGAAATTAATTATGTTTCTAGCCTATGTGCCTCTACTTTCCTCGGCTTTTAACCTACCTCTACGTACCTTGGCCTAGTCCTATTTATTTCTGCTTATGATCTATTTTAGTTCCACTACACAGCTATTTGGACTATGAAATGCCTTCTAACAATACCCGTGCCTTGCACATGATACTGACTGTGCTGTATACCACTGGCAGGTTATGAGCCTTTACAACTTTGTAACCTTGGTCTGTAATGACACACCAAGCTATTTTATCACAATGATTTGATGATTCAGGCCTGTATAGTAAGTGGTACAAGGTATAGACACTTACCTAGTGGCCTCATCGAGTAATAAAATGGAGGGATTCTTGATGAGAGCCCTGGCAATGGCAATCCTCTGCTTCTGTCCCCCTGAGATTGTTACACCTCTCTCACCAACAACCGTATTGTAGCCATCCGGAAACTTCTTGATAAAGTCATCGGCATTGGCCAGCTTTGCCACCTCCATCACCTTCAAACAAGGAATAAACAGGTGGTTTAAAATACTTAAATCCTCTACACAGAGTAAGGAAACAGAGCCAAACATGCTGATACAGGTTGCCTAGGGGAGAGTGATCTACCTGACATTGCATCACTTTAGTCTTCATATCATATTCACTGCACCTCCTTTAATCTCTCAGATATTAATTGCAGGCTTTCAGCACAGTCTGCCATGAAGACACAGGACAAGTAGATGATCCATGTAAACTACAAACAACAAAGGTTAAAGATTACAGCTTTGTCTAACCCCTGAATATTTAGGTTGTTCCACCTTGATCAAATTTTGAAATGTTTATTGCTGTAGACCAGTGGTTCTCAAAGTCTGAGTATGTGAGCAGCCATCAGGGAAAAATGAAGAAAAATTGAAAGATGGAAATAAATAAGACGAAACTTAAATATGGAGCTGGACTACAGGCGTGGTTTGCAGTGTCTAAATTTCAAAATTGTTCATTCTTACTTATTAATTTGATATTCAGGCTAAACCTTCATACAAACAGGATATCCTGTGTTATACTTCACAGTCTTATTTATGATGTGTATTTAAAATAATGCTTTATAAACAAATAATTAGCCTGGTACTTATATTTTTTAAACCTATCATTCACGGAATTTTTGTGGGGGTACATTGAACTTTTAGCCATAAGTGAAGGGTATAATCCCATAATAGTTTGAGAACCTCTGCATACTGTGTTATTAATCTTTGAATTTTTAGAGCTGTATTTATCAGATGATTTTAATGTTCAAATTGAATTTTGTAATTTTTTAAAATGTAGTTGAACTTTGTCCTTGTTTCAAATGCAGGATATCTGAAAATTTGTTCAGTCTCCCAATAAATGTGTCTTAGAGCAACCTTTAAGTAAAATCACATAACAAGTACATGTTTCAGCCCCATTGGGCCTTCCTCAGGCTTGAAAATAGAATATAATGTTTGCAGAGTACACTAAAACACAACACTGAAAGTCCTTACCAAAGATTAAGTTTCAAATATTTATCTTGTATATCATTAAAAATCATTTACAAGCACTCCCTCTTGATGTAAGAAAATTGTAAACAAGGTTATATGTAGGAAAGTCTTTAGAAATTACCAATCAGAAACAATTTATTCAAAAAATGAAATTTTATTTACACTTCATTTTTACTTTGAACCAGGTACACATTCCACCATAAATTCTCATTGCGACTTAACTCTACTTGGACTTTATAATGACATGTTTTGCTCTGCTCCTTCCATGCATTTAGAGTTCCCTATTTTTCTACACCATTCCTTGTTCAGAGACATTTCTGATACAGCTTCTGTTTATGTTTGCAAGCTGCACTAACCATGTTCGCTCTTCCCCCATTGTTACACATAGCTGTTACTACAGTGTCCCTGTGAGCATGCTGACTGTATATAACTACTTTTGCATGTCTCCGTCTGCTGCAGAAAGAAAATAGGAGGAGGCATAAGGCATATGTCACACCAAGTCTATCTCCTCAGGAGGCGAGGAGTGAGGTCAGCACGAACAGCTGGTGTATAGGGCCAGAGCAGGGTGGGATAAAGTATGGTAAACAACATCAGACCTGTCCATCCTATCCCAATCAATCAATCAATCAATCAATCAATCAATCAATCAATCAATCAATCAATCAATCAATCAATCAATCAATCAATCAATCAATCAATCAATCAATCAATCAATCAATCAATCAATACTGATCTGCATTTAGGGCAGCCGCCCAGGTGGCAGATTCCCTATCTGTTGCATTCCTAGCCTTTTCCTAAATGATTTCAAAGAAATTGGAAATTTATTGAACATCTCCCTTGGAAAATTATTCCAATCCCTAACTCCCCTTCCTATAAATGAATATTTGCTATAGTTTGTCCTCTTGAATTCCAACTTTATCTTCATATTGTGATCTTTCCTACTTTTATAAACGCCATTCAGACTTATTGGTCTACTAATGTCATTCCACGCCATCTCTCCGCTGACAGCTCGGAACATACAACTTAGTCGAGCAGCTCTTCTTCTTTCTCTCAATTCTTCCCAACCCAAACATTGCAACATTTTTGTAACGCTACTCTTTTGTCGGAAATCACCCAGAACAAATCGAGCTGCTTTTCTTTGGATTTTTCCAGTTCTTGAATCAGGTAATCCTGGTGAGGGTCCCATACACTGGAACCATACTCTAGTTGGGGTCTTACCAGAGACTTATATGCACTCTCCTTTACATCCTTACTACAACCCCTAAACACCCTCATAACCATGTGCAGAGATCTGTACCCTTTATTTACAATCTCATTTATGTGATTACCCCAATTAAGAACTTTCCTTATATTAACATCTAGATACTTACAACGATCCCCTAAAGGAACTTTCACCCCATCAACGCAGTAATTAAAACTGAGAGGACTTTTCCCATTTGTGAAACACACAAACTGACTTTTAACCCCGTTTATCAACATACTATTGCCTGCTGTCCATCTCACAACATTTTCGAGGTCACGTCGCAGTTGCTCACAATCTTGTAAATTATTTATCACTCTATAGAGAATAACATCATCCGCAAAAAGCCTTACCTCCGATTCCACTCCTTTACTCATATCATTTATATATATAAGAAAACATAAAGGTCCAATAATACTGCCTTGAGGAATTCCCCTATTAATTATTACAGGGTCAGATAAAGCTTCACCTACTCTAATTCTCTGAGATCTATTTTCTAGAAATATAGCAACCCATTCAGTCACTCTTTTGTCTAGTCCAATTGCACTCATTTTTGCCAGTAGTCTCCCATGATCCACCACATCAAATGCTTTAGACAGGTCAATCGCGATACAGTCCATTTGACCTCCAGAATCCAAGATATCTGCTATATTTTGTTGGAATCCTACAAGTTGAGCTTCAGTGGAATAACCCTTCCTAAAACCGAACTGCCTTCTATCGAACCAGTTATTAATTTCACAAACATGTCTAATATAATCAGAAAGAATGCCTTCCCAAAGCTTACATACAATGCATGTCAAACTTACTGGCCTGTAATTTTCAGCTTTATGTCTATCACCCTTTCCTTTATACACCGGGGCTACTATAGCAACTCTCCATTTATCTGGTATAGCTCCTCCGACCAAACAATAATCAAAAATCATTGAATAGCTGCAGTTAATCTTTGGAGGTATCTGGAGAAAAACCAATTAGATTCAGTAAATCATTAGAAGGAGAATTCCTCAAGGCAGTATTATTGGACCTTTATGTTATATTCACCAACAAAAGAAAGCAAAACAATACATATTTCAGACAAAATTTAATGTTAGTCAATTTTTTTTTTTTTGCTAGTTGTTTTACGTCGCACCGACACAAATAGGTGGCGAAACATGTCTCCATTTTAACTATGTTTAACTAAAAATTTTAACATCCTGTAATGTTTTGAATAGGTTGGAGTCCAATAAATTTTCTTATATTATTATTGAGATTCTTTCAATACGGAAAATAAAATGATTTTCATTACTTGTACAGATAGGTCTTACGGCGACAGTTAGTCAATTTGAAACCTGATAAAAATTAAATATTATGACATTACAACAGTATGGCAATATATCATAAGTTAATTAGCCCATTTGAGAAGTTTCAGCACAATAATTGATAAAGAAATCATGACAATCACAACAGTCTGCCAACACGAATTTGAAATCTTGAAATCTGGAGCTCTGTACCATTTCGTATGTAGTCCATTTATCCACGTTTTCAATACATTTCCTCGGTAATGGGTATTAGCGTATCTGGCCACAGTTACAGCCGTGATTCGATCGGGTATGCTCAAGATGCAATCTCATATGCGCTCTTGTGGTATGAGCTCCCATTCTGCCTGTAGCTCAGCCCCAAATTAAGCCAGTGTGTCAGGGAGCGACTCCTAGCATGTGTCGTAAGCGTACCCCAGACATGCTCTATCGCATTTAGGTAGGGAGTATAAGTGGGCCACACCATGCGCTCAATTCCGACTTCATCCAGGTAATTACAAGTAACAACTCTCATTATTGTTCTGTATTGAAGATGACGTTAGGCATACAATTTAAAGGATAATTTAATAAAAACCACCTATTCAATACTTTCCACGTTTAATGTGGTTTGAATCTACATGAAATTATGTAGACTTATTAGGTCAGGTACATGTTTCACCCATTATTTTGGGCATCTTCAGCCTATAGACAACATTTAGGTCATGTTTTGTGACCTTTTTAAACAATATATACAAACCAATACATACAAACATTAATGATCTCTTAAGACTAACATGCCAGGATAATAATTTTAAAAATGTGAACTAAGCATAACTGTGGGTAACATAAGTTAATGGTGTTTTAACACATTAAAAATTTGTCAATCCTATTCTATCTAATTTGAAAATATGTCCAAAACTAAAATGGATCTTCTTTCTCTATCATAGGTCTAGGGTAAAGAGGATATTACATACCGGAGAGTTCATTTGACCCCTATATCATATCATGTCAGGATGTGTTGTCAACAAGTGGAGACTTTGAACTAATTGTTAATTGTAGGCTGGTCAAGATTGAAAAATATAAATTTAAATTAACTGTGTTTTAACTTGGCAGTTCTATTCTGTTTAACTTAAAAATATGTTCAAAACTAAAATGTATCTTCTTCTCTATCATAAGTCTTGAGTAAGGAGGATATTGATACTGGGGTTTATTTGACCCACATATTTTGTTTTCATGTTCTTGACGTAACTAATATTGAAATGTGTTGTCAAACACTAGTGGAGATTTAAAACCGAAGATGTCGCTATTGTAAATTTTGAAGAGTTCTGAACTGTGTCTTTTTCGATTTATATTTGTTTTCTCTGTAGTGAGAAGTGTGAACATTCTCTTCTAGATGGCACTACTGCAGAACTACAATTGTGCACCCTGGTGCGAAGTGAAGGAATTGTTTTTTCAGAAATTTTGTGTTCATAAGTTTGTTCTTGGTTAAATTTCTTTCAGTTACTTTTTGGGTTGGCAGTATAACCCTTCTCTTTCCGCTTGTTTTGAATTTAGCCAATCCCTAATTTCTCTAATTAATTTTTGACCAATAACGTATGTCTTCTCCGATATGGATATGTTGCTTGATCCTAGCCAATAAAATTGAGGGGGGGTGTGGGTTCTCATTCATGAAACGTCACGAATTTTCCGCGAGGGTATATAAACTGCTGATTTTCTTGTCTCCTGGCCACTTCAGTAACATCTTCTCTAGTGTGATTATGTAGCAAGGGGCGGGAAGCGCCTCTTTCTTCAAGCGGCAGTTCATCCATCAGGTAATGGCCTTTTAATAACTTCTTTGCTTGCTAGCTCAGCAGTTTAACCCTCAGGGCAGGTTCGAAACTTTTATCATGTAACCTTCCTTTAAAATGTAAAAGATACTTGGTATAAATTCCGTCTCTTTAATTACAAATCGGGATAGAGAGTGCCTTACCCTCTCGAGCTCCCTCTCATATTGTTTTTGAGGTGACTACGTTTTCATAACCGTTTTTCTTCGCTTCATAATGTAATAAATTTTCCTATCGTGTCACCTCCGTAGTATGGGATTAGCCCTTGCATAAGCGGCCTAAGAGCCAAATAGGTTTTAAAAAGGTGTATTAGGAGTGCAAGTTACGCCTCCACTCAAGTTGGTATTTTGGGGCCATGTTATTGTCCTGTTTCTTTAGTGAATAGGCCTCAGTAGGTTGGGTATTTTTACCCCTGTTCTTGTGTGCCTGGAGGGCAGCTTGAAGGTGGAGTTTGGTGTGGCCTTTGAATTGGCTTGAACTTTGAGAGCGGGTTCGCTCTTTCTAAAAGTTGTATTTTCTGTGTGCCTCAAGCAGGCTTAACTGGGTAATTGGGAGCAAATGCTCCTTGGCATGATTGGGGTTTTCTGGCCCTTTTTTGAACCTTGTGTATAGGTAAAGTTGGGCTCATTGCTCAGGGACTGTGATCTGGGGCTCGAAGCCCAAAATCCATTAATAAACTGTAATTGTACTTTCTTAACTTGTTGATATACAACTGAGTTCCTGTTATACTTGTTATTTCTTGATCTAGAAAAGATAATATAACCTTTGTTAAATTTTAAATTAATTTTAATTTCGTTGTTGAGACCTATTCCATCCAGCACCTTCTTTCACCTCTAACTACCACGGATAATTCCGTAACATATATAATATTCTTCTAATACAGAAAAAGGTTGTCCGAACAATGTGTAGGGCTGATGCAATTGACCATTATCGACCTCTTTTCATTAAGTTTAAAATACTGACAATTATAAATTTGTATATTTATATATCTTTGACATATGTTAAAAAGCAACATAAATGAATTCAGTACTAGAGAAAACATTCACATTTATGATACTCGCGGAAAAGCAGACAGTGACATCCCAATTCACAGGCTGTCAAAAACTGCTCACTCACTTAAAATCAGTTGTTTAAGATTATTTGATAAATTACCACATTCTGCACGGTCCACTCCTTTAAGTAATTTTAAAAGAAAAATATATGATTTGTTAATAGAAAATCCATTTTATAATACCTCTGAATTCTTAGAAATGCATAGTGTTTATATTAAGTTTTAATACAAGGTGTATGTTCATTTAGCCTTAGTAATATTAAGTACTAAATTATTGTCAGTTGACGAAGCCTATTTCCTTGTATATGACCAATGGCAGATAAAGATTCTCGATCCTTGAATCTTGATTCTTGGTCATTCTGCGGCACTGTACAGTCAGAGCAGTAGATAGTGGAGTCAGACCCAGTTCCAGAGTCCAGTGGTCAACAGTAGGGTGAGTTGAACAGTTCATAATGGATGGGTCTTCTAGATCAAATAGTCTGGCTCTCAGTAACGTTAAAGAGCGTGCTGAAGTAGTGTATCTGTATCAGAGGCTCTTAATTTGGAGGAAGAGAAATGAACGTGATGTTATTTGCAGATGTTATTGTGATTTGGGTAGAAGACGACAGGAAGGTTCAAGAACAGTTGAATGTGGTGAATGGGAAGATCGAAGAATGTGGATTGAAAATAAATGTAGAATAGAGTAAAACTCTTGTTATGACTAGAGGGGAGAAAGAAGGGAAAGGTCAGATTAGACTTGCAGACAAGCCCCTGGAAGTAGTGGAAACGTTTAAATACCTGGGGAGTGAATTAATGGAGAATGCTCTACTGGATGCTGAGATTAGTAAAAGGATTCAAGCTGGAAGTTGTTTCTATCATAGTGTAAGAAACATGTTATGGGACAAAGATGTACCTACCAACGGAAGCCAAGGATACTATGTACAAGATGTATTACGTACCCATAACAACTTACGCAGCAGAAACTTGGACAATGACAAAGAAGGATGAGAGTCGAATACAGGCAGCCGAAATGAAGTTCTTGAGGAGTATGATACAGAGGAGTAGAAGGGACAAAATAAGGAATGAGAAAATCCGGGAAGAAACTGGAGTGGAAAAAATGAATGATAGAATAGAGAAGAGCCGACTAAGATGGTTTGGGCACATAAAGCGAATGAGCGACGAAAGAATGCCAAAAAAGGTGATGGAAATGCAAATCCAAGGAAGGAGAGGCCGTGGACGACCACGATTGAGGTGAAAGGATACCATCCAACGCAGCATTATAGAAAGAAGCCTGGAATGGGACACAGTGTTGGAGGAGGAGTGGTGGAAAGACCGAAGAAAGTGGAGAGGAACCTTATTTGCCCCTACCCGGCTACATCTGGATAAAGGGAAATGATGATGATGATGATGATGATGATGATGATGATGATGATGATGATGATGATGATGATGATGATGAGAGGCTCTTAAATTGATAGGCACAGAGTTTGACGGGACGCAACCAGAAAGATTACGCGAGTTTTATGAGAATGTGGGAACTGCTTTAGGGCTGGTTAGGCCAAATAACTATGATTTATTCTATTTTAATTAAAATCACTAAGGAAGCCAGTAGTAAGTTATTAGTGCGACTTGACGTACGTACTTGGCAAGAGATAAAAGATGCCTTGAAGGAATATTATATTGAGAAACAGACCGTAGACTTTTATGGTTGTTAATTGTTTGCTGCTAGGCAAGGGGTGAGTGAATTGGTTGCTCACTGGGTGATTAGAAAAGATCAGATGGGAACAGATTTAAGAAATACTGCAGTACATGGGGAAACGCCTGTAGCCAAAGAACATCAGGCACGTTTAATCCGAAAAATCTTGAAAGCCAGTTTTGTGCAGGACTTAAGCAATGAACGAATTCAGAGCTTCATTTAAAAGCCGAAATTCACAAACCCTTGAGCAGGCTATTGACAAAAGAGTAGCGTTACAAAAATGTTGCAATGTTTGGGTTGGGAAGAATTGAGAGAAAGAAGAACAGCTGCTCGACTAAGTGGTATGTTCCGAGCTGTCAGCGGAGAGATGGCGTGGAATGACATTGTAGACGAATAAGTTTGAATGGCGTTTATAAAAGTAGGAAAGATCACAATATGAAGATAAAGTTGGAATTCAAGAGGACAAACTGGGGCAAATATTTATTTATAGGAAGGGGAGTTAGGGATTGGAATAACTTACCAAGGGAGACGTTCAATAAATTTCCAATTTCTTTGAAATCATTTAGGAAAAGGCTAGGAAAGCAACAGATAGGGAATCTGCCATCTGGGCGACTGCCCTAAATGCAGATCAGTATTGATTGATTGATTGATTGATTGATTGATTGATTGATTGATTGATTGATTGATTGCACGTGAAGAAGAAACGGCCGTATTATCTAGTAGGGCTAAACAGCAAATGGAAGGCCAAGCTAGAAGACCGGCCGGATCAACGGGAATTCTGGCGAAGCCGAGACCTCAGGTGCAGCAACCACCGCACAGGTATGGTGACCAGAAACTTTATGGAAGGGCTAAAGTGCGAATAGTCTCTTATTATTGTGACAAGGAAGGGCATATAGCACGAGACTGTAAGGCTTCGAAAGTAGGAGAAAAGAAGCCTCCCTTGTGCAGAAACTGCAATAGGGCAGGCCATATGCAGAAAGAGTGTAGGAATAAACGTCGAGAAAAAGGGAAAGACACGTTACACAAAGTTAAAATTTGTGCTATAATTCACTGCTATAATATTAACAAAATGGGTCACAAACAGTATGAATGTTGGGGATGACAGAGGTCGACTGGTGAAAGAAAATGTCTGGTCGCATGGGCCACCTGCAGCGTAATTGCTGGTTCAATAAGACAGAGAGTATCTCTCGAAATAGGCAGGGTTGCAAGTGATAAATATCATTATTGATACGTATTGAAGATACTACATGTAGTATGTCAAGCTGTGATCGTCAACCAATGGCAGTAAGTATTGTTATGAACATTGATGCCAGATACCTTATACCCTTTCTCCCCAACCTGCTTCCATGTAAATATATATATAAACTTTATAATTTCCTAAGATTTTCTAATAGAGTAGCGTCAATTATTCTTCGGATCACCACTGCTGGGCACTGCTAAAATACCCTGTGGTTTTACGCACTGGGGCCGACTACAGTGTCTATAATGAAGTTAATATAACCCATTTGAGCTCAATTTATTGAAGAACACTGTTTTCTCAATGAACACTGTGACAGTTACCAGCATTTCTGATAATAAAGCGTCAGTACTTCATGTGGACCACTGTTGCTGTGGTCTTGCCTATTGGTGCAAGTCACTTGCTTTCCCTTAAACTGCCCCATGTTAATGTTGTAGGACGTACCCTAGCAATCTGACGCTGTTTTCCTTCACAACGGCTTATATATTGTTATCTGTATCACCACTGAACATTGTTTTTCCCTTGACTTTCCCACTGTAATATATCAATTTTGTATCTTAGCATTTGCAATTTAATTACAAATCAGGTACCTCATTGATGCTATGAGTGATGATGCGCTCAAGGAAGGGCGAAACATGTCTGATATGGAAATAATAATACATTCCTAAATGTTTAAAATTTCAATGTATTGAATAGGTGACAAATAAGCTTTTTAACATCCTATATTTGAAAGAGAAAGGGCCCTCCTCCCAAACCTCCAAACGTACACGAGAGCAGAAAGGGAGAAGAACTAGTGACAAGGGGTTAAACGAAACAGGAACCGCCAGGTTGTTCCGAAGAGCGAGTCCAAAGAAATAGGAGGCCCTTGGAGGGGTGCAGTTATTCCAGTGAAGGGAAAGTCACGTATCCGACTCCAGAGTAAAGACAATGCCTATGGAAAGCGTAATAGATGTAAAAGTGAGAGCCCGAGAGCAATCAGTTAGCGAGTAATTTAGAGCAGTCCCGATCGGATTGGTTCCATCGATGTCTGTATTAAGGGACGAAAAAGGCCTTATCGTTTTCTTGTGGATACAGCGGCTCATGTGACCCTCATACGAGAGAGGGCTGTGCGAAAAGAAGAAGCAGACTACCGTAAGCCAACGATAGAATTGCATGGTGTGACTGGCCGAAATTCTCGTACTAAAGGGAGTGTTATTTTGAAAACAGGAGACTCCTCTCCCGAATTTTATTTTGTAGGAGGTGAGTTTCGATTGTCGATGGTCTGATAGGAAGAGACCTGTTACAGGAAAGTGTTATAAATTACCGAGATTTTTGGAAGAAGATTCTCGTTGGGCACGAGTGTTCGAGAAGTGTGTAGGATAACCGTACCCCATAGTAAAATTTCAAACATTGTAGAGAGTAGAATAGAAATTGGTGTACCAGGTCAGGAGAATTTACTTCAATTTGTGTTGGATATAGGAAACGAGGTATCCCTCATAAAACGGCAGTGTGTAACACGTGAGTCAATGGTTGCCGGGAAAACTGTCTCACAGTTAACGGGTGTGGATTCAGAAGAGATCAGACTCAGAGGGAGAGTTTTTGCTAGGGGCTTTATGTCCCACCGACACAGATAGGTCTTATGGCGACGATGGGATAGGAAAGGCCTAGGAGTTGGAAGGAAGCGGCCGTGGCCTTAATTAAGGTACAGCCCCAGCATTTGCCTGGTGTGAAAATGGGAAACCACGGAAAACCATCTTCAGGGCTGCCGATAGTGGGATTCGAACCTACTATCTCCCGGATGCAAGCTCACAGCCGCGCGCCTCTACGCGCACGGCCAACTCGCCCGGTCAGAGGGAGAGTAAAGCTGCCAGTGGGTGAGTCAAATGCTGATTTTTACATAGTTGGCGAGGATGTATATCTTAACAGTGATGGGATTATTGGCAGGAATATACTAAAATATAGTATGATAAACTCTATGCCATTGTAAAGGGAACTCAATATTATATGACGGAAAATACTGCTAGAATGCATATGATTTGTCTCAAACCCAGGACAGAGACGATCGTTGAAGTAAGAACTGTCGAAGAAGAGGCAGAAGGTGTGATTGATAAACAAATTCTGCCAGGGGTGTACATATCTTGGTGTATAACGAAGGCTTGTAATCATAGGCTTTAGTGAGTAGGTTAAATACGAGAGAGACTGAAGTTAAATTCGAAAGCCCATTGTTTAGTATTCAAGAATTTGAGCCCGTTAAATCCTCTGAAAGGGTACAGTCAAAGGAAGTAAATCGGGTGATTCAGGTGCGGAGAGAAGATCCCAGAGAACAGAGTGTAATAGAACAATTAAGAGTAGATCATTTAGCACCCAGGGACAAGGAGCAATTGTATGCTATATGTGCTGCATACAATGATATATTTCATTTAGAGGGTGATAAGTAAACGCACATGGATTTAGTGCAGCATGAAATTCGAATTAGGGAGAATCAGTCTCTAATTAACATGAGACCTTATAGGGTACCCGAATCTCAGAAGTAGGAAGTCCAAGGGCAGATAGATAATATGCTGGAAGATTAGATAATTACTCCTAGTACCTCAGCGTGGAGTGCTCCACTTTTGCTAGTACCGAAGCGAATGGATGCTTCAGGGAAACAGAAGTATCATGTGTGTATAGACTATAGAGCTTTGAACTCTATTTCTATAGGTTCTGTTTACCCAATGCCGTTAATTTCAGAGTTGTTAGATGCGCCAGTGAAGGCCCGTTACTTTTCAACAACGAATTTAGCTTCAGGCTACCATCAAGTATTGAGGCCTGAAGGCCGTGAGAAGACGGAATTCTCCACCTTAGGTAAGCATTACGAATACTTAAGAATGCCTATGGTTTAGAAAAATTCCCCTAGTACCTTCGTGAGGTTAATGAATATAGCAATGTCTGGGTTAATTGGTGTAAAATGTGTGATTTATCTTGACAAAAATTTATTATATGCTAATTCTATTGAGGAACACAATCAGAGACGTCGAAACGTGTTCCAGAGATTGAGGGAATGTCGGCTGAAGCTGCAGCCAGATAAATGTGAATTCCTTAGAACAGAAGTAGCATTTGTAGGTCACATTATTACTGCTAACGGGGTACAACCTGATGAGCGAAAGGTTGACGCAGTGAAACAATTTCCCAGGCCTACAACCACTAAACAGTTGAAAGGTTTCTTAGGTTTGAATGGGTATTACCGCATGTTCATCCTGGAATGTAGTAAGACAGCGAAAGCTCTGTATGAACTTCTAAATAGTAATGTCCCTTATGTTTGGACAGGTAAACAGTAGACAGCCTTCTGTACTTTCGAACAGAAGTTGACAGAGGAACACATTTTACAGTATCCAGATTTTGAGATACCATTTATCTTAACTACTGATGCTTGTGGGGAAGCATTAGGGGCAGTTTTCTCACAGAGCAAAATAGGCAAGGACTTGCCAATAGAATACGCTAGTAGAACTTTAAACAAAGCAGAAAGAAATTATTCAGTTACCGAGAAGGAATTACTTGCAGTTGTTTGGAGTGTGAAGTATTTTAGACCGTACCTGTTTGGAAAGCATTTCACTGTGGTATTCATTGTACAGGACCCTTCTTCCAGGTTAATGAAATTTAGAGTCAAACTAGCTGAGTATGATTTCACCATAGTATACAAGACAGGGAAAACGATCTTAATTTACCAAATTTCAGTTGGGAAGGAAATGCAAACGACAGAAAGCACGACCAACAAATGGCAAATAAGTTAATATGGGAACGACAGCTGATTCAGAAAGTGACATAACCAACTAGAGGGAAAAATATCCTGGACGTGGTGCTGATAAAACCAGATGAGCTCTATAGAGAAACCGGAGTAATAGATAGTATTAGCGAACACAAAGCTGTTTTTGTCGTAGTTAAAAAAGTGATAGAAAGGAAGGTTTTAAATGTAGGAGTATTACGCAGTACCAAATGGCTGATAAAGCACGCATGAGGCAGTTTGAAAAAAGTACTGATGATCGATGGAAAACGGTAAATAAGAATGTAAACAGACTCTGCGATGGGTTAAAGAAATTGTTGAATAATGTGAAAACAGGTTTGTACCTTTAAAAGTAGTAAGGAATGATAACGACTCACCATATTATAATAGAGAAATAAAGAGACTAAGAGGGAGGTGCAGATTGGAAAGAAATAGAGTTAGAAATGCCTGTGGAAATAAGGAGAAATTGAACGAACTTACTAGGAAATTGAATCTAGCAAAGAAGGCAGCTAAGGATAACATGATGGCAAGCATATTTAGCAGTCATACAAATTTTAGTGAAAAATAGAAAGGTATGTATAGGTACTTTAATTCAGAAACAGGTTCGAAGAAGGACATTCCAGGAATAATTAATGAAAAGGAGAGTGTGTATGCGAGGATCACCAAAAGGCAGAAGTATTCATTCAGCAGTATGCAAAGATTGTTTGGTTACAAGGAAAATGTCCAGATAGAGGAGGTGACTAATGCTAAAGAAGTATTAAAATTTACATACGATAAAAATGATATTTACAATAAGATACAAAAGTTGAAAACTAGAAAAGCAGCTGGAATTGATAAGATTTCTGGGGATATACTAAAGACAATGAGTTGGGATATAGTACAATATCTGAAGTACTTATTGGATTATTGTTTGGTTGAAGGAGCTATACCAGATGAATGGAGAGTTGCTATTGTAGCCCCTGTGTATAAACGAAAGGGTGATAGACATAAAGCTGAAAATTACAGGCCAGTAAGTTTGACATGCGTTGTATGTAAGCTTTGGGAAGGCATTCTTTCTGATTATATTAGCCATGTTTGTGAAAGTAGTAACTGGTTCGATAGAAGGCAGTTCGGTTTTAGGAAAGGTTATTCCACTGAAGCTCAACTTGTAGGATTCAAGCAAGATATAGCAGATATCTTGGATTCTGGAGGTCAAATGGACTGTATCGCGATCGACCTGTCTAAAGCATTTGATAGGGTGGATCATGGGAAACTACTGGCAAAAATGAGCGCAATTGGACTAGACAAAAGAGTGACTGAATGGGTTGCTATATTTCTAGAAAATAGATCTCAGATAATTGGAGTAGGCGAAGATTTATCTGACCCCGTAATAATAAAGAGGGGAATTCCTCAAGGCAGTATTATTGGACCTTTATGTTTTCTTATACAGTATTTATAAATGATTGAGTAAAGGAGTGGAATCAGAGGTAAGGCTTTTTGTGGATGATGTTATTCTCTAAGTAAGTTACAAGTTTGTGAGCAACTGCAAAATGACCTCGATAATGTTGTGAGATGGACAGTAGGCAATGGTATGATGATAAACTGGGTAAAAGGTCAGGTTGTGAGTTTCACAAATAGGAAAAGTCCTCTGAGTTTTAATTACTGCGCTGATGGGGTGATAATTCGTTTTGGGATCATTGTAAGTATCTGGGTGTTAATATAAGGAAAGATTTTCATTGGGGTAATCACATAAATGGGATTGTAAATAAAGGGTACAGATCTCTGCACATAATTATGAGGGTGCTTAGGGGTTGTAGTGAGGATGTAAAGGAGAGGGCATATAAGTCTCTGGTAAGACCCCCAACTAGAGTATGGTTCCAGTGTATGGGACCCTCACCAAGATTACCTGATACAAGAACTGGACTAAATCCAAAGAAAAGCAGCTCGATTTGTTCTGGGTGATTTCCGACAAAGGAGTAGCGTTACAAAAATGTTGCAATGTTTGGGTTGGGAAGAACTGGGAGAAAGGAGACGAGCAGCTCGATTGAGTGGTATGTTCCGTGCTGTCAGCGGAGAAATGTCGTGGAATGATATTAGGAGAAGAATAATTTTGAGTGGCGTCTTTAAAAGTAGGAAAGATCACAATATGAAGATAATGTTGGAATTCAAGAGGAAAAAACTGGGGCAAATATTCATTTATAGGAAGGGGAGTTAGGGATTGGAGTAACTTACCAAGGGAGATGTTCAATAAATTTCCAATGTCATTCAAATTATTTAAGAAAAGGCTAGGAAAACAACAGATAGGGAATCTGCCACCTGGGCGACTGCCCTAAATGCAGATCGGTAGTAATTGATTAGGCTAATAGATTTTGTGTAGATCAAATTTGGGGATCACCAGCGTTTACCTTCTTAATTTTCTTTTGGGTGTGCATTTAATTATGATACTGATTAAGTAATGATCCAAAATGATGTTAGCACCTCCGCGCACTTGCACATCGTGAATTTCCTTTCGGTAATTGTACGATTTTGCCACATGATCAATCTGCAATTCTCCTAAATGGTTGATAGGTGATCGCCATATCCTTTGTTTTTTGAGATTTTTTCTGGAGTGAAGTTGACATAATTTTCAAGTTGTTTTGTTGGCCTAACTCAATGAGACATGTGAAACTGCATGCGCCTGTCTTCTTGTATTTGCGTTCCCTGCCAATTTGTGCATTGAAATCACCGAGTAGAATTTTGACATCATCTTTTGAGATTTTGGCCATCTTTGTT
Source organism: Anabrus simplex (assembly GCF_040414725.1). Taxonomy (NCBI): domain Eukaryota; kingdom Metazoa; phylum Arthropoda; class Insecta; order Orthoptera; family Tettigoniidae; genus Anabrus; species Anabrus simplex. The sequence continues at coordinate 9,363,722 of NC_090266.1, forward strand.
TCAAGTTCTCCCCAGAATCTTTCCATTTTTTGGGCTTTTTTTATTGTCATCATTTGTTGGTGCACTGACAAAATAAAGGTGTAGCTTTTGTTGGTTTTTAAATTCTTAAAATCATACGTCTGTTGTTGATGTACACTGACTGACAGTGATAATGCAACACCAAGGAGGAGTGGTTCGAAAGGGATGAAAGTTGGGGAAAAAACAGAGACGGCACGGATGAATAATTGATGTTTATTTCAAACCGATATGCAGGTTACACAATGCGCACGGCATCGACTCAGTAGGATGTAGGACCACCGCGAGCGGCGATGCACGCAGAAACACGTCGAGGTACAGAGTCAATAAGAGTGCGGATGGTGTCCTGAGGGATGGTTCTCCATTCTCTGTCAACCTTTTGCCACAGTTGGTCGTCCGTACGAGGCTGGGGCAGAGTTTGCAAACGGCGTCCAATGAGATCCCACACGTGTTCGATTGGTGAGAGATCCGGAGAGTACGCTGGCCACGGAAGCATCTGTACACCTCGTAGAGCCTGTTGGGAGATGCGAGCAGTGTGCGGGCGGGCATTATCCTGCTGAAACAGAGCATTGGGCAGCCCCTGAAGGTACGGGAGTGCCACCGGCCGCAGCACATGCTGCACGTAGCGGTGGGCATTTAACGTGCCTTGAATACGCACTAGAGGTGACGTGGAATCATACGCAATAGCGCCCCAAACCATGATGCCGCCTTGTCTAGCGGTAGGGCGCTCCACAGTTACTGCCGGATTTGACCTTTCTCCACGCCGACGCCACACTCGTCTGCGGTGACTATCACTGACAGAACAGAAGCGTGACTCATCGGAGAACACGACGTTCCACCATTCCCTCATCCAAGTCGCTCTAGCCCGGCACCATGCCAGGCGTGCACGTCTATGCTGTGGAGTCAATGGTAGTCTTCTGAGCGGACGCCGGGAGTGCAGGCCTCCTTCAACCAATCGACGGGAAATTGTTCTGGTCGATATTGGAACAGGCAGGGTGTCTTGCACATGCTGAAGAATGGCGGTTGACGTGGCGTGCGGGGCTGCCACCGTTTGGCGGCGGATGCGCCGATCCTCGCGTGCTGACGTCACTCGGGCTGCGCCTGGACCCCTCGCACGTGCCACATGTCCCTGCGCCAACCATCTTCGCCACAGGCGCTGCACCGTGGACACATCCCTATGGGTATCGGCTGCGATTTGACGAAGCGACCAACCTGCCCTTCTCAGCCCGATCACCATACCCTTCGTAAAGTCGTCTGTCTGCTGGAAATGCCTCCGTTGACGGCGGCCTGGCATTCTTAGCTATACACGTGTCCTGTGGCACACGACAACACGTTCTACAATGACTGTCGGCTGAGAAATCACGGTGCGAAGTGGGCCATTTGCCAACGCCGTGTCCCATTTATCGTTCGCTACGTGCGCAGCACAGCGGCGCATTTCACATCATGAGCATACCTCAGTGACATCAGTCTACCCTGCAATTGGCATAAAGTTCTGACCACTCCTTCTTGGTGTTGCATTTGCTCTGTCAGTCAGTGTATTTCACCTCTTTTACGGATTCTAAAACTTTTTGTCTACAATGAAGGCCATGCCAAGTTACATACCTGCCAACCCTTCCGGTTTTTAACTCGTCTTCCGATTTTCCGATTAATTTTTACTTCTTCCTATTTTGACCAATATAACTTCTAGTACGGCCAATGCTCGTCCCCTAGGATACATTATTCTTACGTGCTTGTGTAATTTACGAAACCTCATTTATCTGATGCTTTATTTCGTGTGTGTTTCGTCCGTCGCCTTCGTGTATCGTGTTTCCCGCTGCCCACAGCAGCGTGTGCGCTTTATACAGCTGGGGATTCGGGGCGGCGATCGTCCTGCAAGTGAGAGAATAGCGCGCGCTAGCGACTCAGTTAATCGGGACGAAAGAGTGAGTTTGTTATTGTTCGCGCGCTGTTAACACCGTTTCTGAGCGCAGTTCCGTTGGAGTTGTAGGCAGTGTGTTTTTTCTTGCATTTCTATGCTTTCCCCCACTGCTAAAGTCTTATATTGAACCATACTGTTCATGAGCCAATAGCATCGATTTTAGTATTAAGATTGGGATTACATGAGACCACCCACGAAGTCATTGTCTTATAGCATATTTCATAAATGAGTCCAGAAGACGCGTTCTTGTGTGATGTGAGCTAGAGCGTCATTATGAGAAATCTCCAGAACCTCATTAAAGGGAGTTATGTCCCAAGCTAAGCCTCTTGATGAAGATTGGGGACGCTTCCCAAATCCCGGCAAAACTTATATTAGGAGGGAAGAAAGAATTAAATTAATATCTTTGGTTACGGAGGAGTTGCATTGGATTTTATACCAGAATTGCAACCTGCATAATTTTTGCTTAATTTTGATATGCATTAGGGCTGCAATCATAAATGCATTCATTAAATGGAGTACTTGGCGGGAGTTGCGCGGGAGAACGGCGAGTCGCGGGCGCGCGTATCCTGCACGCGATCAAGCGGCGTGATGACGCTAAACTGGATTATAAAAATAAGGCCGCCTGGCATATCAGTCTCATTCTTTGACCAGAAGGCCGCTTGAACGAGTCGTCATACTGCGTGTTGGTACTGAGAACAACGCTTTGTCTTCGAGCTGCACATACTACTAGTACTACTGTACCTGCGAGGAAGTAAGTAATCAACTTGAATATTCAGCTGAATTCTTGATTTTACCTGTGAGGATATGCTATGGGAGGATGAGGTACTGCTTGTAAGAGACTGATGAACTAGTAGCTATTTACTGCCACGTCACTGGTGAACAGACGCGGACAACTTTGCCGCTTGCTACAAGTCAGGCGCGAAGTGGTTTTGAATCGGTTCTTCCGCCCTCTCTGCCTCCTCTGCTGTCGAGGCCGTTGGCCATCTTTCCCTTTACCTCACACCTGTCCTGCATAACTACAGGAACTTCTCCTATCAGCCATTGGGGCGTGCCGTGTCGGGGTTGAGGTGTCCCCCGCATGCAGGGTTGTGCTTAGCTCTTACTCAGTTTGAAGCTAAACCCCCATGCAAGCCATCCAGGTAATAGTGTAATATGTTGTCCAGTACAAAAGCCTCATAATGCCCGTCTTAAAGAGGACTGACTATATTGGTAGGGTGTGTGACCTAGGCAATGCCAAGATAGTAAGCAAAGTGCATATCTTCTTCGTGGTTTCCATGGGAGTACTTACAAAATAAACAAAATGTGTGACAATTAGGGCAAAGATTTTATCGATATCAATCAATACTGATCTGCATTTAGGGCAGTCTCCCAGGTGGCAGATTCCCTATCTGTTGTTTTCTTAGCCAAATATAACGAGTGACTCTCTAGATGGTGTTATCTATGGAACAAATGTAGCAATTGACAAGATGGCTGACATTTATGGCAAAAAATTAATAATAAATATCGTTCTAAAACATTATTAAACGAAAATAGACCCATTGGATAACACTAACACAAATTTAGCACTCAAAATAAAGTCATAAATATTCCCTGGAAGGCATGAATGAAGTGCAGGTCTTTTGTATAAGTGGATATAAGATGCAGCACCGTTACACACGATCTCACCTTCCCGGCACAGATTATTATCATCATCATCATAATCATCTTCATTATGAATTCAGCTACCGATTTCTCCATGAGCAATAATTCTCACACTGAGCTCGATAGCTGCAGACGCTTAAGTGCAGCCAGTACCCTATCCAGTAATCGGGAGATAGTGGGTTTGAACCCCACTGTCGGCAGCCCTGAAGATGGTTTTCTGTGGTTTCCCATTTTCACACCAGGCATATGCTGGGGCTGTACCTTAATTAAGGCCGTGGCCGCTTCCTTCCCATTCCTAGGCCTTTCCTATCCCATCGTCGCCATAAGACATATCTGTGTCGGTGCGACGTAAGACAAACAGAAAAAAATCTCACTTTGTTAAACCCTGTTCAAATCAAATCAAATAAAAATCTCTTTATTTGCAATTGAGGTGTCTACCTCGGTGGCAAATGGTACACTAAAATACATTATTGTCAAGCACTAAATATTAAATTAACAAGAGAATACAATAATATACAATTTATGCTAACATTTTTTTTTTCTATTAAACAAACAGATCATACTTAATAAATTTATATTGTTTACAAAATTCTACTTATAATATCTCCCATACTTACAAACATAGTCAACTCATATACAGTATGTGGAATTACTTCAAATAATACTATGCAACTGGTATAAGATTAAAATTTACATTGCATTTCTTTCTTTTTTTTTTATCCATTTTGGAACCTAAGTAGCATAACAACCTGCTGCGTCTTAACCAGAGCCCCTTTTGCCACCACTTTTCAGAGTTCCTGAAGGGCCTTCACAGCTACCGTAGCGGTCCCAGGGCCCTCGAAGTCCCCACTGTACTTCACCCCTACAGGCAGTCCCCTACTTGGCTGTCCAAACTCCATGGACCAGGGGATGGAATTAATTAATTTTTTTAACACACGTTTTATTTACAATAGGCTGCACTGGTCGAATGCCCTCTAACATTTCATTTATTTTCCCTGTTGCTGTTTATTCTCTTCTTGAATACCTGCACAGATTTTGGAAAAGGATCAAACACTACACCTGGTAAACTGTTCCACTCCTTCACGCCCTTCCCAATGAATGAAAATTTACCCCAACGTCCTCTGCTAAAATTCCTTCTAATTTTATACTTGTGGTCAGTCCTGCCAATATAATTATTTTCCAACTGAAGCCTCTCACGAATATCTCCCCATGCTTCTTCTCTTGTATAGGATCTATATAATCCTATAAGTCTAGTTTTCTCCCTTCTCTTACTTAAAGTTTCCCACCCAAGTTCCTTTAACATTTCTGATACACTACTCTTTCTCCTGAAATCCCCTGTTACAAATCTTGCTGCTTTCCTCTGCACACTATCTATTTCTTTTATTAGGTATTCTTGGTGAGGGTCCCAAACACTGTTTGCATATTCCAATAATGGACGGACAATACTCAAGTAACTTTTCTCTTTTAATTCTTTATTGCATCCTTTAAGTAGCCTCATTATGACATGTAACAATCTGTATGCTTTCCCAACAATGTCATCAACATGACCCTTCCAGTGCAAATTACTTTCAAATCTCACACGTGCAAATTACTTTCAAATCTCACACCTAAGTATTTGCACTTGCCATCTTTTGGGATAACTACCTCATCCAAAGTATATTCAAATTCAGTTTGAAAGCTCCTGTTTGTAAAAGTTGTAACAGTTGATTTGCCTCCATTAACCTTCATATTATTTTCTTCAACCCATTGTTGGATACTTTCAAGGTCCCTTTGTAATTCTGAACAATCCTCAATGTTGTTTATTTCCCTATAAACAATTATGTCATCTGCATACAATCTTATTTGTGATGTTATATTGTTCCCTAAATCATTTGCACATATTAAGAAAAGTAACGGACCGATTATACTACCCTGTGCGATTCCCTTCCACACTTTCTCTTCCTGCGATACGTTATTTCCTACTTTGACTTTCTGAACCCTTGAATTTAGAAATGTTTTTATCCAACGTGTAACCCTTACGTCCAATCCTATTCCCTCCAATTTCTTTAATACTATTCCATGTTCCACTCTATCAAAGGCTTTGGAAAGATCTATGGCTATGCAATCTAACTGGCCTCCTGAATCCAACTGATCTGATATGTCCTGCTGAAATCCCACCAGTTGTGCCTCACAAGAAAATTTCTTTCTAAATCCATACTGGCTCCTCGTGAACTAATTTTTATCATCACATATCCCTCTGATGTACTTTGATATTAAACTCTCCAGAATTTTACAAACTATACTGGTCAGGCTGATTGGTCTGTAGTTCTCTGGTTTCCTTTTATCATCCTTTCCTTTATAAATTGGTATTATTATAGATTCCTTCCATTCCTGTGGTATTACACTATTTTTTATGACATAGTCAAAGAGAAATTTTAAATAAGGCACTATGTACCACCCCATTTGTCTTTAATACCTCCCCAGTAATTTGATCACTTCCTGCTGCTTTTCCTTGCTGAAGCAGTTGGATTTCTCTGAAAATATCTTCATTTGTGAATGAAAAGCTTCTTGTTTCCCTATGTCTCTCTCCCTCTCTATCTTCTGTTACTGTTTCCAACTCCTGACATCTTCTACTGAATCTCTGAATTCCCTACAAAATAGGTTTGCTTTTTCAGTATCTGTTAAATAGTGTTCACCCCCTTCTCCCACCATTGTAGGATTTTGGATTCCTTTTCCTTTTTGATTCCTGATATATGAATACAGCTTTTTCCATTTCCCTTTGTGGTCATTACCCTCTTGAAGAATGCCATTCATATAATTCTCTTTTGCTTCCTTTTTCACTCTATTCAGTGCCCTCATTAGCTGTTTTCTAGTTTCTCTATTCTCCCTACCCTCTTTGATTTTCCTGTTTACTATTCTACATTTTCTTTCTAATTTCCTTATTTCCCTTGTATAATAAACAGGGTCTGAGGTCATTTTACCCTTCTTAACAGGTACAAATCTCTTCTCTCCTTCCCAAATAATTCCTTTGAATTTAGCCCAAAGTGTATCCACGTTACTCCCTTCACTTATCCAACAACTGAATTGTGATTTAAGGTAAGTCCCAAATTCATCAACTTTAGTTTTTCTGTATAATTTCTTGTCTTGTGTGACCCTCTTATTAAGCATTTTTGGTACGAGTCCTACATCCATTATTACAGCCTTATGGTCTCTTATTCCATCAATTACCTCAGTTTTATCAGCAATTTCCCATGGTTTAACCAAGAATACATCTAGTAAGTTATTGAGACGAGTCGGTTCTTGTACTGCTTGTGTAAATCCTCCCTCCCAAATTAACTTATTTGCCAGTTTCTGTTCATGGGCTTCACTAGCAGCTCCATTCCATTCAACTTCAGGCAAGTTTACATCTCCCCCAATTATTACCATATCATTATTATTGTTTTTATGAGTATAATCTATTATGTTCTCAAATATTTCCACGTCTGTTTCCTCTCTTCCAGGCCTGTATGTTCCTATAATTCCCACCTCCTTCATATTATCACAAACTAATTTTACCCCTAATATTTCATCCCTTTCATCGGTAAACCATTCATGTGAACAATAAGTTTCCTTCACCAGAATAAACACCCCCCCCCACCCTTTTTATCTCCTCGGTCTCTACGATAGGCTGTGTACCCTTCTGGAAATACTTCTCTATTACCCACCCTTTTCTCAGTCACGATTCCACTCCTATCACCACATCAGTCTCATATGATTCCATCAGTGTACTGAATTTTATTTGTTTATTTACCACACTCCGACAGTTTGCCAAGAGCAATCTCAGACCTCCTTCCTCCCTAAAACTTGACTGTTGTAATTGGGTAACATTTGAGTCATGAGTTGAGAACGTCCCTGGAACATCCTGTCCTAGTCTATCAGAGTGTAGTAAATAAACAAATAAAATTCAGTACACTGATGGAATCTTAGGAGACTGATGTGGTGATAGGAGTAGAATCATGGTTGAGAGAAGGGGTGGGTAATAGAGAAGTATTTCCAGAAGGGTACACAGTTTCAGCTGTGTAGCAGTATCAACATAACCAAGCAATGTTAATTATTATTATAACGCCATGTCAGGAAACTGCAGCCGTAACTAACTTCTGAGGACATACAGCCCTCTTTGCCTGAAAGAATGTTGTATTGATGATGGCTTCCTCCCGGATAAAATAATCTGGAGATAAAACAGTCCCCCATTCAGATCTCCAGGTGGGGACTACGTGAGAGGGGGGCAGTTATCAGGAAACTGAATGCTTCGTAGAGTGGAATATTAGAAGTTTGAACCGTTGCAGTCGGTTAGAAAATGTGAAGAGGGAAATGGACAGACTAAAGATAGATGATAGGAAGAGTGGGACTTTTGGTCAGCCGACTACAGAATTATCAACACAAAATGAAACAGGAAATTCATGAGTTGGTTTAATAATGAATAAGAAATTAGGCCAGTGGCTGAGGTACTATGATCACCAAAGTGAACGGGTTATTATCGTTGAAATAGACACCAGACAAATGCCAACCTTAATAGTGCAGGTCTTCAGTCCTACCAGTTCAACACATGATGAAGAAATCAAAAGAATTTATGAAGAGATGGAGGATTTAATACGATACGGTATGTGAAAGGAGATGAGAATCTAATTTTGATGGGAGACTGGACAGATGAAAATAATACAACATGAAGATAAAGTTGGAATTCATGAGGACAAATTGGGGCAAATATTCGTTTATAGGAAGGGGAGTTAGGCATTGGAATAAATTGCCAAGGGAGATGTTCAATAAATTTCCAATTTCTTTGAAATGATTTAAGAAGAGACTAGGTAAGCAACAGATTGGGAATCTGCCATCTGGACGACTGCCTTAAATTCAGATCAGTAATGATTGGTGATTGAGCAGTCTTAGACAAAGGAAGAGGAGGTAAATTAGCAGGAGAATTTGGACTGGGATAAAGGAATGAAAGGGGAAGTCAACTGGTAGAATTCTGCACAAATCATAATTTAGTACATGCTAATACTTGGTTCAGACACACCCAAACAATGTCTGTATATGTGGATAAGACCTGGACTCTGACCACAACTTGGTGATAAACGTGTTGATTCCCGTAGGGAATCTGAAATATCTGTTCTGAATGAGTAAATTTATAATACCAATATAGTTGGTCTCTCATAGTGCATTGGCACTCCCAGTGGCTCCAAGTAGCCCACGCAGCGGCCTCTATGGTATGCACTAGCCATGCATCTTGGTAGGTATGCTATTTACCAACTGATGAGCCCAACTTAGCACACTGGGGCGAAATGCTGGCAACCAGGAATTAGTTAGCTGGAAAATATGTAATGTCCAATTACAGACCAACGATATTGTTATTATAAATTTACTCATTCAGAACAAATATTTCAGATTCCCTATGGGAATCAACATCGTTATCATCTGATGGCCAGGCAGGCATCAATTTTTGAAAATGAGAGTCTCTTATAGCGCATCGGCACTGCCGGTGGCTCCAAGTAGCCTACGCAGTGACCTCCACAGTATGCACTAGCCATGTGTCTTGATGGGTGTGGTATTTACCAATTCATGAGCCCAACTTAGCACACTGGGACGAAATGCTGGCAACCACGAAAGTGTTAGCTGGAAAATTTATATTATCCAATAATGGTCCAACGATATTGGTATCACAACTTGGTGGTCTTTACAATTTGCTTTACGGCGCATGTGTACAGACCTGTTCAAAGTTACAGAAAGGAGGCTCAGTTCTGGTTGTAGGAGCGAGGTGATGATCGACACAGAATAGTTGTGGAGGCCAGAAATCCTTTACAGCAAGTACGGGGCATGAACATCAGTGAAAGGATATTAAGAAGGAGGTTGTCTGAAGAATTCCCCACTAAATTATTACAGGGTCATATAAAGCTTTTCCCTACTCTAATTCTCTGAGATCTGTTTTCTAGAAATATAGCCACCCATTCAGTCACTCTTTTGTCAAGTCCAATTACACTCACTTTAACCAGTAGTCTCCCATGATCTACCCTATCAAATGCTTTAGACAGGTCAAACGTGATACAGTTCACTTGACCTCCTGAATTCATGATATCTGCTATATATTGCTGGAATCCTACAAGTTGAGCTTCAGTGGAATAACCTTTCCTAAAACCGAACTGCCTCCTATCGAACCAGTTATTTATTTCGCAAACGTGTCTAATATAATCAGAAAGAATGCCTTCCCAAAGCTAACATGCAATGCATGTCAAACTGACTGGCCTGTTTTTTCAGCTTTATGTCTATCACCCTTTCCTTTATACACAGGGGCTACTATAGCAACTCTCCATTCAGTTGGTATAGCTTGTTCATGCAAACAATAATCAAATAATTACTTCAGATATGGTACTATATCCCAACCCATTGTCTTTAGTAAATCCTCTGAAACCTTAAAGTTGAAGAGGCCTGCCATAGGACCTGTGCTTGCATGTGAGCATTGTACCTCTGGGGTGCAATCTGCCAACGCCATCAAAACTGGACTGTGGAGCAATGGAGCTAAGTGCTGTTTATTGATGAATCCAAATTCTGTTTGACTGCACCAGATGGATTGGAGAGATTATGGATAAGGTCCATGGAATGTTATTCGCCCTGTACCTTATCTGCAAAGACACCTTGCAGTGGAAGCTCTGTGATGGTCTTGGCTAGGATTACCACTTATGTTGGCACGAAGCTTGTGTTCATCGAGAATGAAATTCTGACAGCCCACTGATACACCAATGCATCAAGGAGATTTTAGCGGATCACGTGGTGACTTTTGCACGTGCCATCGGCAACAACACTATCCTGAGGCGCGGTAATGCTCGCCCTTACATTAGCGTTTGTGTAGGTGAGTACCGTACCTGGATATAATTAGGCATAGAATTTCAAGGATAATGTAATAAAAACCACGTTTAATGTGGTTTGAATCTACATGAATTTATGTAGACTTATTAGGTCAGGTACATGTTTCACCCATTATTTTGGGCATCTTCAGCCTGTAGACAACCTTTAGGTTATGGAGTCTTGGTTGTAGGCAGCTCCACATCGTTCATAAATAAACCAGCCCTCATGGATAATAAGATTTATTTACACCACACACAGTTTTAGTACACCTTTGCATGTGAGATAGGTTACACTGATTACACCAAGAAGACACAAACAGGCGTGATGCTCATGCTCACTCCACGCAGCCGAATGACGCTATTTTAGCAAGCTATACCCTGATGCAATGTTGCATCGTGCACAAGGGTGCGTTCTGTATGTGGGGCGAGTTCATTCTTCCTGCTGCCGCCACAAGGTCAAGGTTTTGGACCTTTTTAAACAATATATACAAACCAATATATACAATATACAGGGTGAAGCGTAATTTGCGCACTCGGGCGTCGCAGCGCGACTCCTCACATGTCAGCAATAAAAAAATGTTCTTACAAAATTTCGTCTTGCGAGTATATCCGGTAGAAAACGGACGTTGAGGAATAGCAATCTGGCAACACTGTAACCATATGTAGGGTAACTACCGCTGTCAGCACGCCCCTGTCGTGCTGTACAGTTGGTGCAGTGGGTAGAGTTTTTGGTTGGCATGCAGGAGGTCGATGGTTCGATCCTGGGTTGAGGCGCATTTTTTATTTGCTCATTTCCATCTGACATTACCTACTGTGATACAGTAAGACACCGTTTCTGAGGTCACATGTATCCTACATTTACAACATAATAATAATAATAATAATAATAATAATAATAATAATAATAATAATAATAATAATAATAATAATAATAATAATACATTGAGATACGTACTAAACAGCATGCCGCCTCTGTGGTGTAGTGGTTAGCGTGATTAGCTGCCACCCCCGGAGGCCCGGGTTCGATTCCCGGCTCTGCCACGAAATTTGAAAAAGTGGTATGAGGGCTGGAACGGGGTCCACTCAGCCTCGGGAGGTCAAATGAGTAGAGGTGGGTTCGATTCCCACCTCAGCCATCCTGGAAGTGGTTTTCCGTGGTTTCCCACTTCTCCGCCTAACATAAGGCCACGGCCGCTTCCTTCCCTCTTCCTTGCCTATCCCTTCCAATCTTCCCATCCCTCCACAAGGCCCCTGTTCAGCATAGCAGGTGAGGCCGCCTGGGCGAGGTACTGGTCATTCTCCCCAGTTGTAACCCCGACCAAGAGTCTGAAGCTCCAGGACACTGCCCTTGAGGCGGTAGAGGTGGGATCCCTCGCTGTGAGATGATGATGATGATGACTAAACAGCATGCGGTTACCAGTCGCAATGTTGAAAGGCAGAATTATTGGGACCATGGTGATAACACATACAAATTGTAACCGAGTTTGGACATTATTACGTTGGTAACGTAAGACCCTAACGAAATGTAATGGACCTGAACGAGGCAAGAATAATAGTTGGTACTAATCTATGGGACCATTGGAGGAGGGTACAAAGAAAACAGGTTTCACATCTAGTAGATGAAGTGGTGCGAATAAATTCACGCCCACGACGTGGAAAGGGCGCCTTTCAAAGCTGACCAAAGAAAACGATTGTTCGTCCATTTCTAGGATCGTAGTATGTAAGTGCAAATGGTTTCTAGAGGACCCGCTGCAATCGCTGTTGACGATTAAGATGCCAGATACCATACCACCTGGACTACATTTAGGAAATAAAAAACATACGCCTCAACCCAGGATCGACCTCTCGACCTCCTGCATGCTAACCCAAAACTCTATCCATTGCACCAACTGTACAATACGAGGAATGTCTGCTGACAGAGGTAGTTACCCTACATGTGGTTACAGTGTTGCCAGATTGCTAATCTTCAACGTCGTTTTTCTGCCGGATATACTCGCAAGATGAAATTTTGTAAGATACATTTTTTTATTGCTGGCATGTGAGGAGTCGCACTGCGACGCCCGAGTCCGCGAATTACGCTTCACCCTGTATACAAACATTAATGATCTCTTAAGACTAACATGCCAGGATAATAATTTTTAAAATGTGAACTAAACATAACTGTGGGTAACAGAAGTTAATGGTGTTTTAACACATTAAAAATTTGTCAGCCGTATTCTATCTAATTTGAAAATATGTCCAAAACTAAAATGCATCTTCTTTCTCTATCATAAGTCTTGGGTAAAGAGGATATTACATACCTACAATAAAAATCTTAAAGATGTCAACGAAATTTAAAATCCTTTGTACAATATAACACCTAGATTAATTAGTATCGTGAATTCAAATGAAAACAAAATCCCTCAATTATTTAAGTCTCCACACTCAAATGCTTCATCCACCATGCCAGGTGTTAAGCCCGCCCACATTGCTTCTAGAAACTCCCCTCCGGCAACAGCACATACGCCCATAGACCAGTCTACCCCCACTCTCCCTCCATGTCCCGCCGCTCCATTACCGCACCAATACAACACCAGGAGTAGAAATGTCCACGTAGTATGAATTGAACAAGTAAGTTATTTTACAGTTTTGAGGTGTTAGTTTAATACATTTTGTCACAACGCGTACTTTTAATTCTCAAGTTATAATTTCTTTTTTTACTTCATTACAGAAAATCTTAAGATCCCTCCCAAAGACCAAGCAACCGATTGTAGTCTTTTGGCTAGTAATTTGAGATTCGTGTCACATGAATTGAAACGAGTGCGCTCTCTGTTAATAAGGACCCAGCCAGTCGGAGACAAATAGTTGAACCGAACAAGTGTAGTCAAGCAAGATGTCTTCTGAATCGGAACCAAATTGGTTTGTGTGTCAGAAAATGATTTCTGGAAGAGAGGAGTTTGATCCCGGATAGGCACCTTTATGAGTTTCAACTTTTCAAGTTGTATACTTCAAGTCGGCAATAGCCGCTATTTGATTTAAAAAGGATATTTTTTTTAGGGCAAATCAGATTTCCACGGGCCTAGTGATCTATTTTTTTATTTCTAGGTAACTGAACCTCAAGATATAGATATGTAACTCTTTAGGATGCTGTAACTCTAAATTATATGTGGATCTGATTCTGGTAGCCGTATGATCGGCAAATGAACTGCACCTGTTATTCACATTATCCTGGTCAAAATCCTTAATATGGAAAAATGATAATCTAAATTTGCAACCATCCCTTTTAGTAAGTTTTCAAGGCGATATTATGGTTCTAATTCGTGGTTAAGGTTTATTCAAGGTGTTATGTGAACATCGCATACCGACTGTAGGCCTAAAAATTTAAAAATGGATTTCAAGCCATTCTTCTCTAATGTAAACGAAACCCCAAAATTATTAGTGGCCGTAAGGCTAGATTTCTCTAAGCTTATTGCATTGCCTATTATTATGTCTTGTTGCCCGGTTACGAGTTTGTTTGATGATGATTTGGCTTTTTTGCCCTCTCTGTTGTTGAGAGATAGATGACTGTCATGGAATGTCACTGATGGTTGTAATTGTACTTGATGACTTGGTCATTTATTCTGCTAGTTAATCCGTTAAATGTGGATCCTATTTATTGAATTATTCGTGCTAGTCGATTTGTTGGTATTGCCAGTTGATTGTGCATGTCAAGTACCAAAATTCCATTTTATTTTTAACTTTATTCCCTGCCTAGTTAAGCAAGGCCTGATCTAATTTTGAGGTTCCGGATGCTGTTCACACTTCAATAATAATTTATTGTGATAATAATGAGTGATTAAGATATAATTACGGTTGTTCTCAGGTACCTCAACCTTTGTTTTTATTTTATCTTGATCTAAGAAATATTTTAACTTCTGATTTTATTGGTTTCACCATATTAATTTATTGACAAGGCATTTCTTCATTTACTTAGTAACATTTTAACTGCATCTGTAGGTATAAATGCGTTAATTAAAAAGTTTTAACCTTAATGGTGTGGCTCATTTCACATGACATGGTAGGAGGGTTAAAGCTGTAGGTAAGAATTTGTTCCTGGCCTTTTGATGATTCTACTCTTGGAGTGGGCTTCTCCGTTCCACATTGAATTCTGTCTTCTGTGACAACAAGCATTGAGGTAAAAATGGTTTGCATTATTCGGATGGACCTAATCCGAAGATTGAAAACTGTACCAGTGTACGGATCAACATTTTCCCTTTATTACAGTACCTGTTAATAATTCAGAGAGGAACAAAACACATGAATATCAAGGTAAGAACTGCATTAACTTCCTTGTAAAACATAACATACATAGGATAATATATTTCAAAAATAATTTCATAAACAATAAATGATTTGTTTAATTTGAATGTTGCAATGGGAATTACAATTTTGGAAGCATGCTACCCTTTCATAGTAAGCTGTTAAGGAGTACAGCAACCTGTCGACAGCATAACCAAGACTGTTGCATAACCGGTAGTAGTTTGTTTAATTTTTCATTTCATTAAATTCAAAATGTTATACTTATTGCATTCCCTTTGCCTCCTTACACCTATCGAAAATATTCACACTCGTACCATCTACAAAGGCTTGAGTTTACTAGAGAGTGCCCTTGATAACGAACAAGTCTAATCATGCAATACCATGCCAACGTCATCGCTGCATGTTAAAACAACGATCCTAGTATGGCATGTGCTCAGTCCCGTCGAAGACAGTCCGCCGCATGGGGGCGTAAACAACATCGCGTCATCATAGTTATGCATGTTTAGACTTGCCATTGAACTAAAAATCTTGTAGGTTCCACCTTTTTCAATACAATACAATGTTAGATGGTTTTTACAATATATATTTTATTGCAGAACTAGTTTCGGCGCTCATTTTGACACCATTATCTGCTGCATAATAAGTAAAGAAAAACTTGGCGATAACAATGTACAACAATGTATTAATATAATTAAGTCCTTAATATCAATTTTATGTTAAGTTTGAAAACTGTAATTAATATCAAGATAACACTTGTGAGTCAAAAATATAAAATCTCATCTCTAGGTGATGGGTTGTCTTCAATATTCAGTGATGGTTATTATTCTATACACCCGTAAACATCAAGTTCATATACAATCTTAAAATTGTAACATTAGAGCTGAATCCAGTCCTATGCTGTTAAAACGCTACATTTCTACATATCAATAAACTTCAGCAAACGGCACAGTTTAGCATTTTAATGAGTTTTGATCTAATAAATAGCTAGCAATGCAGGACAGGACTGGATTCAGCTCTAATTTTTCAATTTTAAGATTGTATATGAACTTCATATTTACGAGTGTATAGAACAATAGCCAACACTGAATACTGAAGACAACTCAGCACCTAGAGATGAGAATTTATAGTTTTCACTCACAAGTGTTATCTTGTTGTAAATTAGAGTTTTTAAATTTAACATAAAATTGATATTAAGAAGTTGATTATATTAATATGTTGTTGTACATTGTTATCGCCAAGTTTTTGTTTACTTATTATGCAGCTGATGATGGCGTCTAAATGAGTGCCAAAACTAGTTCTGCAATAAAATATACATTGTATAAACATCTAACAACATTGTATTGCATTCAAAAAGGTGGAACCTACTAAATTTTTAGTTCAATTGTGATCTCAGTTCAATACGGGCAAATAAGATGAAGTTCCTTTATTTAATGTTCAGACTTGTTCGTCACTGACGGGTGGAGACATAGAGCCATGAGCTGACCTTTTTTTAAAATCACAAACGCTGTAACGTCATTTATTTCTCCATAAAGCCTTAAGCAGAGTAAAATTGGGCCAGACCACCCAAAATAGTGTGTACAAGGATATGACTGTGAAGTCAAGTTACTTGTCCGTCAGATGGAGACATAAAGCCACTCGCACAACTAAGTAGTCTTGAGCTGATCTCTTTTAAAATCACAAATGGCGACTCCGTAGTTAGACCCCTCCAAAATAGCAAGGGGAGGGGCATCTGACCGTAAAACTGGGCCCAAGGTGGTGACTGTGTAGTCAGGCCGTTTCGAAATGGCAGGCGGGAAGGATATCTAACCGTAAAACTGAGCCTCTAAGCCCTGTGAAAATAGGCCCCACCACGACGGCGTCGGGAGGGGCATCTGTCCGTAAAACTGGTTCCTGTGTAGTTAGCCCCAAGATGGCAACTGGAAGGGCATCTGACCGTAAAACTAGGCTTTGTGTAGCTATGCCCCTCCATGAGGTTAGGTGTGCTCTCTTAAGCGAATCCCCATTGCCCTACTACTGAAGATGGCGTCGGGAGGGGTATCTAGCCGTTAAAGAGAGGGCAAGCGCAGCGGCAGTTAGTCGAGCCACACAAGAAGAAGAAGTTTCTATTCACACACTTTAAAAACTAAAATACAGTATACTCTTTCTTCTTGTTACAAACACTTAAAGAACTCCATTATGCAAACCGGAAGCAACACATTCCACCTTCAAACATAAATTTTGAGAAGTCCCCCATTAGATCAGTGTTAGCAACGAGTGGCAAGCAATTCCTAAACTTCACAAAAACAAGCAAATAATCACTTGGACACCATCCACCCATTACGCTAACACGTGGCGCCGGTTTCCACACTACAATAATAATAACAACAGAAAATAATGACTCCTAGTTTTTCAAACAAATCACAATTTTAGGGCATATCCTTAAATATAGGACTGTTATATTTGAAAATCAAACATCAGCAAGTAACAGAAAAACTTATATATACCAATATTTCAAGACGACAATAGTATTTAATTATTAGAGCAAACAAAATTATGAAATTTTTAATTTTAGTAAATGATCATACTATGTAACTTATTTTGTTATCTTATATATAAGTTTTCATGTGTGAATTAAATTTTAATTAGTGGACATCAAGACCAAGTATAAGAACCCGATAATACAGTCAAACAATTTTAATTTAAGAACATTTTAAATGCGTTTCCAATAATATTGTATACACTAGTGTTTCAGCATTTATCTTATGTGTTTTTATAATCATACAAGCAATCTTTAATTAGTCAAATAAGAACACTAAATGAAATTGTACCTTTTAATCAACATCCATGATACTTTAGGAATACTGCAGGTCATTAAAACATAATCAGGTTCCTGATTATTTATGATTTTGAGGTGTGAGGTATTTGGATGGAGAAATTGATTTAAGAATACAGCAGTCTGCAAGTTTCTACCAGTGTGAGAGACATTGTATCTAACAAAGATGTGCCAATGAAGTCAAGAAGGTTTTATACTCATCCTATTATAAACCTGTACTGACCTATGCTTCAGCAGCCTGGACGTTAACTAAGCGGAACCAAAGTAAGATACAAGCAACTGAAATGAGGTTCTTGAGGAGCATGCACGGGAAGACAATACGAGATAGAATACAAAATGAGGAAATAAGGAGAAACATGTGAGTGTGTAAACTTCAAGAAGAGATTGGTATAGCAAAGCTAAAATGGTTTGGACACATGACGAGAATGCCAGGAGAGAGAACACCAAGGAGAACATTCCTGGATACAGAGACTGGAAAGAGGCCTGAGGGACGTCCTAGAATGAGATGGACCGAGCTCGATAGTTGCAGTCGCTTAAGTGCGGCTAGTATCCAGTAATCGGGAGATAGAGGGTTCGAAGCCCACTGTAGGCAGCCCTGAAAATGGCTTTCCGTGGTTTCCCATTTTCACACCAGGCAAATGCTGGGGCTGTACCTTAATTAAGGCCACACCCGCTTCCTTCCCATTCCTGCGCCTTTCCTATCCTATCGTCGCCATAAGACCTATCTATGTCGGTGCGACGAAAAGCAAATAAAAAGAATGTAATGGAGGAGCTCTGTTGTTAAATATTGCAAACAGTTAAGTATTGCAAACAGAGGAGTCGATAGCAATAAAGTACTAGAAGAGGAATGGTGGAAAGATCGAGTAAGGTGGAGGGCTTTGGAACACTACCCTACCCAGGGAGAATCTGGAAAAGGGAATGGATGAAGAAGAAGAAGAAGGTCAATTACTATCAACCAATCACTACTGATCTGCATTTAGGGCAGTCGCCCAGGTGGCAGATTCCCTATCTGTTGTTTTCCTAGACTTTTCTTAAATGATTGCAAAGAGATCGAAAATTTATTGAACATCTCCCTTGGCAAGTTATTCCAATCCCTAACTCCCCTTCCATTGAACGAATATTTGCCCCAATTTGTCCTCTTCAATTCCAACTTTATCTTCATATTGTGATCTTTCCTACTTTTAAAGACACCATCCAAACGTATTTGTCAACTGATGTCCTCCCACCCCATCTCTCCACTGACAGCTCGAAACATACCACTTACAGAGGCTTACAGTAACTGAAAATCATCCACCTTTTTGATACTTTTTACTTGCTTTTTAGCAAATTAATTAATTATAAACAGTACAAGTTTCGTTCTTATTTGAGAACATCTTCAGCTGTTGCTTAGCTTAGGTGAATTACTGAATTTTTAAGTACATTATTTTCAGGTACCTTGTTCCTCTTAAAAACTACTTGAATATAAATTGAATTGAAATGAAATTAGAAGTATGTGGTGGTTAAATGGGTGAAATGAGATGGGATGGATACATAGTTAGCTGTGTCACAATTTCTTACTGTTGTTAAAATACAATCCTACCGCGACCTTGGAGGAGCTACGTTTGAAGAAAATGTGACGAAGGTCCCTTTTAACAAACAGCAATCAGCTTCAAGGTTCCGCATTATACTCAATTTAAGATATATTAAGTAAGCTCAAAACAAACACAACCAACTTGGGAGGAGAGAAAGAAGTGAACATTCAACAATATTTAGAACAGTGACAAGGAGTCATACATTTTAACAAAAACTTTTTAACATGAAGACAAGCGGAATAATTTTAGTGCACCAGTTTGAAACTTTTTAACAACTAATCAAATGAATAGATATAGATTTTAAGTAGGCTAACTATGTATCCATCCCATCTCATTTCACCCATTTAACCACCACATTTCATTTCAATTCAATTCAATTTATATTCAAATAATTCTTCAGAGGTACAAGGTACCTGAAAATAATGTACTTAAAAACTCAGTAATTCACCTAAGCTAAGCAACAGCTGAAGATGTTCTCAAATAAGAATGCAACATGTACCGTCAAGCGGACAGTGTGGTAGGTTTGTCGGATAGCAACGAGCCGCCAGTGCTTTGCGCGTTTTAGTTTGACTTTGAGGTTATGCTTCTCGCGTTCTGCGCATTTTATTACGAATCGACTTCATACTTTGGAAAATTTCCCGTGTGCACTGGCATTGTTGAAAGTGAATGCATTATCACTGTAATATGTGATGAGATGCTGGAATATTTTTAAAATTGTAATAATATTTTTAGGGAAATATCAAGATAATATGGAACTGTAAATGAACATTGCAAGATAGAGAATTGTTGTGATTTTTTGGTATGTAAATTTTATGTAATTGATAATTTAAATTAATGTCGGCAAGCATGTAAAAAGAGACTTGGGACGTTTTAACTTGAAGAATTTCTTGAAGAATTATTTGAAAATTATTTTTGTAATTATATATGTCAAAATTGTAATCTGATGAAAATGTAAAGGGGCTTTAGTTGTGAAACATCATATACCGTATGCGCGGTTATGGGTTTCGAAATAGGTGTCGCAATAGGAAATCTCGAGAAGTTGCTATCTTAATATGACCATATATGGTCATGCAATTTCATTCGCCAGAATAACGATATTTCCTATTGGCGAAAATATAGGGAATCTAGTGGAATTTTTTTCCCATTGATCGGTTGTGATCGGGCCATTTCCGGACTTTCTGCCGGCTTCGGAATGATCATGCGTGCGCTCGGCGTCTTTTATATCCGACCGCCCTAGCGAGCGCAAGCTCCTGCCTTTCCGCGGTAAGTGTTATGTCAATGTTAATCTCAATGTTTTCTGGTTTCGTTTAATTTAATTTAATTATTTTGGTACTTCGGTATTCCCTTGCTTAATGTCATTTTTAAAATTTAACGTGTCCGAGTTCGCCCTAGATTCCCGCAGTTTATTATATCAAGTCTTTCACCTTTTTTAATTCAACAATCCATTCATTTGTGTTTTTGGTTCGTAATTGTATCAGTATGTCAAAAGCGTTAAGTATCAGCTGCTTTGTGATTTAACTTTGTTTTGTAATTTTTCGTTTGTTATTGTTAATATAGTTGACCCTGAGGGTGATTCTTGCAAGTATTTTCTCCCCCATAACGTCATACGTTCCCATGGACCTCATAGGGCTTTCAAGCACCTTCCACTCTCCTCTCTTAGTAGTTATTTTTAGGCCTGTAAGTGTTCCCTGTATCTGATTTAACATTGCGTATCAAAGGATACTCGTCAAGTTTCCACGTTCTGATGTGAATTCACCGCCACTGCGTCATTTACTATTTCCTTATTAATATTATTAAGTGTCTATATTATTTACAACTATTTCTTTATTCACATTTTATGTCGACTTTTATTATTATTATTATTATTATTATTATTATTATTATTATTATTATTATTATTATTATTATTATGTGTTAGCTGAGTCTCGATCTACCGCTACAATTGTAGCAGAACTGTACGTTACGGAAGGATGAAGGGCTTACAATTATTATTCTCGGCTAACTTCTCTAAAATTAATTTTAATCTTAAATTTGAATATAGGTTATAAGTGTTACGTGTCCGACTCGTTGGCTGAACGGTCAGCGTACTGGCCTTCGGTTCAGAGGCTCCCGGGTTCGATTCCCGGCCGGGTCGGGGATTTTAACCTTAATTGGTTAATTCCTACGGAACGGAGGCTGGGTGTATGTGTTGTTTTCATCATCATTTCATCCTCATGACGACGCGCAGGTCGCCTACGGGAGTCAAATAGAAAGACCTGGGATATCCCGGCACTAAAAGCCATACAACGTACTTAATTCCCGGTTTTTGTTTTACGCACCACGTGTTTTTCGTTCCGCGATGTGCAGTCTTGTGTTGCTGTGTTTCACCTTGTAACTAACGGTTGGAGGAAATGGTGCGTCACTATTTGTAACAAGTTTTTTTTTTTCGTTAATTGCAATTAATTTTCTTCTGTGGCAAGGTTTCGCTTGACCACGTGTTTTGTACTAAAGTGATATCTTCACATTACGTGTGCTGTGTTCGCTTTCCGAAAGTCTTCTTTAATGAATTTCAACGTGTTTGATTACGTCAAGTTTTCTTTGATACGTGTGTTTTGAGTGATTGTTTGTTGCTTCAAACAATGTCGTGAAATCGTGCTAAGTACTGTACTTCCGTGTCTGAATTCATGTTTATCTTTTGTACAGCTGAAGTGTGTTGAAAAGAGCTGAGCGTTTGACCCACTGCGATGTGTACAAAGCCTACATCCTAAGTTATCGCGTGTCGCGTTCTGCTCGTTTTAAATTGTTGTGTGAATTGTGAGAGTGATCAGTGTGTTTTGGTCAAGTTTTAGCATGATGTCTCATTAAGTTTTCTCAGATTTCTGGGTTCGTAAATTTTCGGCAATAATTTTCAGGTTAAATTCGTAAATTTTCGTCTATTTCTTCGACTGTTTTTCTGTTCGTAAATCTCGTGTTTCGGGAAATTATGTTCTAAATTTTGTTTCTTGTCGCCTGGTTTGGTATATTTGGCAGTATTCTACGTGTGTGATCTTTTGAAATTATTATGGTGTTGTATTTTAGCTCGGTATGTACTTAAATTTCCGGTTATGTTGTGTTGTTTTTGGTCTGTTGTTGTGTTTGAGTTCGTTCCTGAATAGGTATGGGACTATTTTGGGGACAGTTTCCAGACCAGCAGCTAAAATTCGAAAGTTTCCTAGTTTGTCTTGTGCTTTTCCATCGTGTAAGTGTCTGTCCCGTTGTCACGTATACCCGCGTGTTCCTATACTTGCTAGGAGGATCTACGTTGACTGCGATAGTCTCGTAGGGAGAAGCGTGCTCACCATATTATTAGACCAGCTAGGATGAGGCCCATTTTGGGCAAATTTGACGGATTACGGACGGATCTGCACTTGTGCTCGTGACATGTGTGAAAGCTAGTGTATCTGATATGAGATTCCTCGTAATCTTTTTCTTGGTATTAGGTGCCTAGATAGAGAACGATGTCCCTTGTGATTGTAGAATGAATACTAGGAAGATTTTCTGCAAATACTCATTTCGGTGTCCTTACGCTGAGCTATAAATTGTTGTTAAATTCATAGTAGGTCTGCAGGTTGTCAAGATTTTCCTTTCTGTTATTTTAAATTTGTCACTAGTGGAATGTTGAAGGTATCGCGATTTAGCTAAGCCAGTTAGTTAATTTTCTTGCTTGTTTTGTCTTGTTCGATTTTATCGATAGTAAAAATTTCTTGCATGACGGGTTTGTGTTTTCAAAATTTATGTACTCAATTTGAAGAAGTATGGGATTCTATAGACTGAGTACAGTTCGAAATTGGGTAGCCATGCTGTACATGTCCTACCATAATTGTGTGTCTTGTCTTGGGTGCCTTTGGTAGGCGTATGTGTGTGTTTGTACTGAGACTTAGGGCTTACGGTGCTGAGAGGTCGTTCCTCGCCTAGGAGTACGATATTGCCCTAAGAGTCTCATTGTTGTGTGATAAGTTCAAGGGTACTTGAGGTCATGTTCTGTCCTTTTTCTATTGTGGGTACTATTGATGTCATCGCACGGGTGTCTGTGTGTGTATGTGTACTGTGCTTCTCTGATGTGAGATTGAGTCAGTATTGAGATCGTCCATGCCTTTTACCATTGGTTGGTTATGCTGATTCAGGGATCGTCGCACTTGTTTTGGTGGTTAGGTCGTGCGGTTGTCTGGTGGTCTCTGGTATGAAGGTTGTACTTGTACCTTTTTATTTCTTATATCAGTGAGTTGGATGTCTGCATGCACACTCTTGCATCGCTTTCGTTTTTCATATTTTAGTTCCTGTTGATAAAGTAATTGATTTTGATCTGGTATTCCTGGCTCAATTGTGCTTCAATTTGACTGATGTGCCACGTAATATGCAATGTGAGTATATCTATGCAAAACATTTTGTGAGTACATGACATGGTAAATGAATAGTGACTTACTAACCTCAGTTCATTGAAAATGGTTGCAATCTAACGTAATTAAGTATTTATTTGTTTGTTTTGAGTTTCCTTGAGTTTCCTTGCAACATTCGAAATTCTTCCTTTTATTTGTTTGGTTCTTTTCTTAATGTTGGGTGATTAAGAATGCACACGGTAACTTAATTTATTAGTTATTAGGAATTTATTTACTTGTAAGCAAATTCTAGCCAATAAGCTGCGCAGCAACATTTTGGACCTTATAGTTAATAATTTAATTATGAATTGCCTTTTTTGTAATTAGGATGGTCGTTTGTGACTATATTAGATAATGTATTTTGGGCTAAGATTAGAAGTTTATTCATGTGCTTAGTTAGGGATTTTGCAAGGTTTTTGGTACGGTACTAGGGTAAACTCTGGAAGATTTTCTTTTAATCTTTTAAATTATCCTAAATTCTGAAATAACACTTGTCAAGGTGGCAGGGGTATCGCAGAACTATGGGAGGGGAACTCCCTAAGGAGTCTTGTTATTGTTACAAATAACACCCTTGAAACACAACTTTAAGTCTGCAATTTAACTTTGTTTTGTATTTTTTTTTGTTATTTTAATATAGTTGACCTTGAGGGTGATTATTGCAAGTCTTTTGTCCCCCATAACGTCATACATTCCCATGGACCTTATAGGGCTTATCAGCACCTTCCACTCTCCTCTCTTATTTGTCATTTTTAGGCCTGTAAGTGTTCCCTGTATTTGATTTAACATCGCGTATCGAAGGATACGCGTAACGTTTCCACGTTCTGATGTGAATTCACCGCCACTGCGTCATTTACTATTTCCTTATTAATATTATTAAGTGTCTATATTATTTAGTACCGGTATTCCTTCATTCAAATTTCATCAATTATTATTATTATTATTATTATTATTATTATTGTTACCGTGTTTTAGCGGTAGGTAGAGGCGTAAGAAGGTGCGGGCGTGAATGGGTTTCAAACTACGGAATCAAAGTTAATGTAAAATTAATTTAAAATTTAACTAGGTTATATTTTCTTTTCAAAAACAAATCAATAACAGACATGGCAGGTACAATGTAGCAAAACAAGGGGAGATACAATATGTACAGGTTTTGGGCTTCACGCCCTGACTTCTGCGATCAGCTCAGTTTTACCACAAACACAAGTTTTAACAGAGGGGCAGAAAACCCCATTCATCCCTAGGAGCCCCTGGCTCCGAATTACACAGAAAAGCCTCCACGAGGCATATGACACTCCATTTTCAAAAGAGCGATCCGCTCTTAAAATTTAAGCCTCTCAAAGGCCACACCAAACTCTATCTTCAAGCTGTCCTCTAAGGACGTATTCACAGGGGTAAAATACCCAACCTACAGAGGTCTATTACATGAAAAGAAGGTTGATTACATGACCTCTAAAATAACAATTTGAGAGGAGGCGATCTTGCACTCCTAATACACTTTGTTTTTTAAAACCTAATCTGGCTCTGGGCCGCTAACGCCAGGGCTAATCCCATACTACAGAGGTGACTTAGAGAAGAACACTTTACATTACATAAACTAAGAATAGTTTGAGAAAATAAGTTCACCTCAAAACAAATGTGAGTGGGAGCTCGAGAGGGTTAGCACTCTCTATCCCAATATGTAGCTTTACAAGAAAAAGATGAAAAGAGTAATTACATTTTAGGAAAAGGTTACATGATGGAAATGCTTCGAACCCGCCGCGAGTGTTAAACTGCCGACCTAGCAAGAAAAGAAGTTATTAATAGGCCATTACCTGATGTTGAACGGCTGAAGAAGAAAGAGGCGCTTCCCGCCTCCTGCTATGTACTTAATACACTGAAAGATGGAACAGAAGTGGCCCGGAGACCCCAAAATCAGCAGTTTATATCCTCTCGCGGAAGATTCTAGGCGTTAGGGGAAATAAAACACCCTCCCTCAAAGTGTTTATTGGCTAGGGAAAAGAAACCCCTACATAGAGGAAGAAGAAACACATTATTGGTGGAAAATTAATTAAAGAAATTCGGGATTGGCTAGATCCAAAATAAGGGGAAAAAGAGGGGTATACAGCCAACTTAAACCATGACAGAAAGAAATTTAACAAAGAACAAACTCTTGAAATAAAAATTTCTCCAACAAAATAGTTCTTTGATTTCGCACTAGGTTGCACTATTGTAATTCTTCAGTAGTGTCCTCTAGAAGAGAAAGTTCACACTTCTTACTTCAAGCGAAACAAAAACACATCAAAAGTGACACAGTTCAAAAACTCAAAATTTTCCACGTGGTGACATCTTCTGAGAAAGTAGAGAATTAATAGAATAGATAAAGTTCAACCTTCCTCCAGAAGAGGAGTTTCAACTGGCGCAACTTTTAAATAAACGGTGTAGAGGTGTACCGCCCGGTACAGACCTCCCCCCCCAAAAGTTCCTCCAGGGGTGACACATGAAATCAGTTTGAAACAAAGTCCAAGTAATGATGTTGATACGAAGATAGATAGCAGAAGCATTTACAAGATTTCTTAATTCAGTTTCAAAATGTTGTTGTTGCAGGTGAATGAAAGTCTTTATGTTTGTAGAATTTGAATTTCTGAAGATAAACTTTTAATACTTAAAGGTGAAGAAAAATTTTGCAATGTCCACCAAATATTGTAGTTGAATTCCCAAGTGTAGATATTGCTTATGGTGACTGTCCATGTAGTTGATGTAGATTGAGTCGAATGGCCGGACCGGCCGTTGCAGCTTGCGTCCAACGGAGGCCGCTCGGACCCCTCAAGTACCCTGAGATACCGCTCGCCCGCACTGTGAGGGGAGCAGAGGTGTTGAAGTACGCCGCGCCCGCGGTGAACAGATACAGGCTGCGGGCATGTAGCAGGTCGTGCGCCGCACATCAGCCTTGGCCGGGAGGAGAGCTCCGGCTCGCCGTGCACATGTCGTCCTCGCTGGAGAGGAGGGGGCCCATCCCCCTCCCCAGTCGCTGCACGGCGCTGCGCGGCTGCGGGGGCGCTGAAACATTAAAGCTAGGCGGCAGAATTGTGTTGGACAATCATTTTCTTTGAGGGTACAGGCTTGTAGAGAGAGTGAGGGGCCAGCGGCGTGCAGATATTCATGGTATTCATTAAGCCACTGTGTAGAGTGGAGCAGGAGACGGGAGCGTGGTAATGGCCGTGGCAAAGACAGGATGGCAGTTTAATGGGTCGGGGCAGGTTTCACAAACATGCTTACATAAGAAACAAAATCCTATAGAAGGGGCAGAATGCCTTAAAAGTGAAACTCAAAAAAAAAAATATAACCTTCATATCCTTTCAAAATAATATGAAGCAAGTTAACACAGAAATTACACCGGTTTCACCTGGGACAGGTGAACTCTAAATATCCTCTCGGTGGCTGGATTACTTAGCAATAAGGTAACCGGCGTAAGAAAATCGAGAATGATACAAGGCCCATGAAATCTGGGGGCAAGCTTGCCCGCGGGAACAAAATTTTTGACCATAACCTGGTCGCCTACCTTCAAAGGGGTGGGTCTCCGTCCACGATCATACCTTTCCCTAACCTTTTCATGAGACACTTTAAGATTGGCTTTAGCCTTCTTCCAAAGATCTTTAATGTTGTCCGGATCTATTGTCTCGGGCAGAATGTCATTCAGAGACCAGAGGTTAGAGAGCGGCGTGTTGGGAACGAACTTAAACATCAAAGAAGCTGGAGTAAATTTGTGTGATTCATGAACCGCCGAATTCAAAGCAAAAGCTAACCAATGCAGGGACGTGTCCCACCTAGAATGATCTTCATGATGATAGGCAATAAGTGCGGACCTGAGATTACGGTTAACCCGTTCAGCCAGAGATGGTTGAGGGTAATAAGCAGATGTAGTTACATGAGAGATGGACAAGTCAAAACAGAATTTACGAAACAGATTTGATGTAAAAGCTTTAGCATTATCAGATACAATGTATTGGCACGGACCAAAAGAAGCAAAAATAGAATTTAGGCAAGTAATGGTGGACTGAGCGGTAGCCAGCTTAGTCGGAAATAACCAGGAAAATCTTGTAAAACCATCTACACACACAAAGATGAACTTGTTGGCATTACCCTTTGACTGGGGGAAGGGTCCCACATAATCGATATACAGGCGTTCCATGGGGCGCGACGCTTGATGAGAAGACAAAAGGCCTACTTTAGTGGACATGGTGGGTTTACTGATCAAACAAGATTTACAAGCTTTTACAAGTTCCCGAATTTCACCGTCCATACCTTTCCATATGAACATTTCGCGAATCTTTTCACGAGTTTTAAAGATTCCAAGATGCCCCCCCAATGGGGTCTCATGATAGTATTTGAAGATCATAGGTACAAGAACCGCTGGAACAACAACTTTCATCAACTTATCATGCCTCGAAGGGCAACATAGAACACCATTCCTTAGAACATAAGGGACAGCATGTTCCCCAGAAGAAAGGGTTTCCATTATCGGAGCCAGCGTCGGATCTTCACGTTGGTATTTCTCAATATCCCTAAAAAGCATGGGAGCATCTGTTAAGATGGCATTAATACCAGATAGTATGGACTCGGAAGGTGATGAACTGTCGACCGGTTCGTGGGTCTCTACGTCGTTATGAAACATACGGCTGAGTCCATCGGCAACAACATTTTCAGTACCTCTGATATGCCGTACATCGAATTGGAAGGCAGAAATACGGATGGCCCAACGAGCTATACGACCTGTACGACGCGGCCTACCTAAGACCCAGCTTAAGGCTTGATTATCTGTCTCCAGATCGAATTTGACGTGTTCCAGATAGAGACGGAACTTTTCTAAGGCGAATAAGACTGCCAAACCTTCAAGCTCATATATGGAGTACTTTGCTTCTTGAGCTGACAATGTCCTAGACGCATAGGCGATGGGTCGCCTCCCTAGTTCAGTCTCTTGAAGAAGAACTGCAGCTACTGCTGACGACGATGCGTCGGTTTGGACGATGAATTTCTTCGAGAAATCAGGCATAGCAAGTACAGGGGCATTACAGAGAGCTAATTTCAGATCTTCAAAAGCGGCTTGTTGAGAAGGTCCCCACTCGAATTTGATGCCTTTCCTACGAAGAAGGTTTAAGGGCGCCGCTCTATTAGCAAAATTAGGAATGAACTTCCTGAAGAAATTCACCATGCCAATGAACCTGGCGATACCTTTAATGTCCTTGGGAGGTTTAAAATCACGGATGGCCTGTGTTCTAGAATGATCGACTGCTACACCATCAGGTGACACAATATGCCCTAGGAATGACATAGAGGGCTTAGCAAAGGCAACCTTGGACAACTTAACAGTTAACCCAGCCTTACGAAGGCGATCGAGAACTTCTCGCAGATGATCTAGATGTTCTTCAAAAGTCTCTGAAAATACGACGACATCATCTAAGTAGTGATATAAGTACTCGAATTTGATGTCGGAGAAGACCCTATCTAGCAGCCTAGTGAGTACAGCTGCTCCCGTAGGGAGCCCGAAAGGCACGCGGTTGTATTCATATAAATTCCAGTCCGTGGCAAACGCTGTAAGATGTTTAGACTCTTCGGCAAGGGGAATTTGATTATAGGCCTGATTCAAGTCCAAGATGGTGAAGAACTTGGCCTTACGAAACCATGAAAAGCAAGAATGAAGGTCGGGAAGGGGCACAGATTGCAACACCACCTTCCGATTGAGAGCCCTGTAATCAATGACAGGCCTGAAGCCTCCTTGGGGTTTCGGGACTAGAAAAATAGGCGAAGAATACGCTGACTTAGAGGGCCTAATAATACCATCTTTCAACATCTGATCGATGATTTCTTTCAGAGCCTTCATTTTAGGTGGAGATAGCCTATAAGGTGGAAAGCGAACAGGAATCGAATCCGTGACCTCAATTTTGTATTCAATAAGGTCAGTAACACCAAGAGTATCAGAGAACACCTCGGGAAACGACTGACACAATTTGCGAATACTATCAGCCTGCTCCTCAGGTAGATGTCTAAGGTCTAACAACATCTCATCCTGGGTAGGCGAAATAGATGAACATGATGCAGAATTACACTTTAATAGAGGGATTTTACAATTGGACGCAAATTTGAATGTGCACGACCTACTCTGGAGATCGAGCACAAGACCAGTGTGAGAAATGAAGTCCGCTCCCAATATGATGGGGCAAGACAAACGCTTGGCCACAAACAATTTGATCTTCCATGTAAATTTAAAAACCCGAATTTTGACATGTAAGGAACCTAGAATTTCTAATGGAGATGAATTAGCCGAAACATATTTAACAGGAGATGAGTCATAGTCAGGGAGTTTACAAACAGATTTCAATTTAGAATACCAATCAGCCGAAATAATGGAACAAACACTGCCTGAATCTAAGAGAGCTGTTATAGGCTCGTTATTCAACTCAATCCTAAGAAAAGGAACAGGTGCGGGGGTATCCGCCGCAATCCTAAGACACTCTCTGGGGCATTCAAAAGATGAATTTGAAGGCTGGTCGCTCTCTGCATTTACAACCTGTTTACTAGGGGCTAAGTCTCGGGAAGATGGATTAGTCGGCTCAGCCGACGCCGCTAGTCACTTTTTATTATTGGCATAGGTGGAATTTGCACCAGAGCAGGAGGGGGTGCTATTTGAGTTTGGGCAATTCTTGGCGATATGTGAGAAGGCCCCACACTTAAAACAGCCTTGTGATGACCCTGCTCCATTCCTTGTCCCACTTGACTTGATCAGAGGACACTTATTCCGCAGATGTTCAGGCGACCCGCAAGCATAACATTTACGGGGATTGACTGGTCGGCGAGGTGGAGGCCGAGTGTTACTAAAGGAAGGCGGGGGTTCTTTCGCGACACGCAAAGAATCGGCGTATCTAACTCCTTCCGCTGAGACGGCCAATGCTTCAAGTTCAGAGAAGGTTTGCGGACACGCCGCGAAACACAAATATGACCTGTAGGATGGCGAAATACCTTCTACAATAGCCTGCACAATCTGATCTTCAGGAAAGTGCAGAGCAAACACCCTAGTGTAGAATTTGATATCTTGAATGAAATCAGCCAAGTTTTCATCCAAGCGCTGTACACGGTAATAGTACTTCTGAATCAGGGAGGACCTGGCCCTAGCCGGGATGAAGTTAGCTAGCAAATGGGCATGGAAATCCTCAATAGATGATTGCTCGGCAATGGCTCTTACGATTTTATCAGAGAGAATACCAATAGCATACGGATAGATAATTTGCAAAATTTGACATGGCGAAAGAGAAAAAACAAGAGCATGATCCTGAAATTCCACTAGAAATCTTAAAAATGAAATTACATCACTGGTGGTGTTGACGGAAAACTTAGAGATACCTCTAAGCAACATTGCCAATGGATGAGGCAAGCTACTGAACCCAGGTGACATAGTCGTTAAAGGTTTCAATGGCAAAGAAGTTAATTCAGAGCGGATGTTACCCAAAGACGCACGGCGTTCAGATTCGTTGTTCGATGGGGCAGAGATAGTTTGAGCAGCAACGGTTATCCTATTGACTTCTCCCTGAGGAGGCTCTTCCTCGTTACCTACATTCACCGTGGCGGGTTGATCAGTTTTGGGAGGAACTTCGCCGGTTAGCAATTGAGTGACCTTATTAGACAATTCAGAAATAGTTTCAAGGAGCGTATTAGCGTCCTTCCTCTGAACGTCATTCACCTTTAGAGACAACAGATCATTCACTCTATTTGCAAAGTGATACAGCCTGCCTTGCACACGCTTAATTTGATTAGGAGACGGATCGTTTTCATCAGAAAAGCTGACTACAGATGCTAGCCCAGTAATATTCTCGACGATCGTGGAAAGAGAATCATCAATTTCTTTCTCTCCCAAATTGGGGATGGAAATGGGCAAATCAAGGGACTCTCTAAGCTTGTTGGTGTCGATTGCAACCGTGCCTCCAGATTGCACATTTCTGATAGTTAACTCGTATATCAACTCCTCTTTGCGCAAATAGTTAAGGAGGAGAACATCGCGAGGGCCGGGCATGATGACAGAACAATTTTGAAAAACTCAAAAAATTCCAGCAACTGAGACAATTGTTAGAGTTCGAATCAAAGCAATGTTTAGCCGTCAAAAGGGGCTAAATTGAGACCCATTCAACCACGCTTTGCTACCACTTGTTACCGTGTTTTAGCGGTAGGTAGAGGCGTAAGAAGGTGCGGGCGTGAATGGGTTTCAAACTACGGAATCAAAGTTAATGTAAAATTAATTTAAAATTTAACTAGGTTATATTTTCTTTTCAAAAACAAATCAATAACAGACATGGCAGGTACAATGTAGCAAAACAAGGGGAGATACAATATGTACAGGTTTTGGGCTTCACGCCCTGACTTCTGCGATCAGCTCAGTTTTACCACAAACACAAGTTTTAACAGAGGGGCAGAAAACCCCATTCATCCCTAGGAGCCCCTGGCTCCGAATTACACAGAAAAGCCTCCACGAGGCATATGACACTCCATTTTCAAAAGAGCGATCCGCTCTTAAAATTTAAGCCTCTCAAAGGCCACACCAAACTCTATCTTCAAGCTGTCCTCTAAGGACGTATTCACAGGGGTAAAATACCCAACCTACAGAGGTCTATTACATGAAAAGAAGGTTGATTACATGACCTCTAAAATAACAATTTGAGAGGAGGCGATCTTGCACTCCTAATACACTTTGTTTTTTAAAACCTAATCTGGCTCTGGGCCGCTAACGCCAGGGCTAATCCCATACTACAGAGGTGACTTAGAGAAGAACACTTTACATTACATAAACTAAGAATAGTTTGAGAAAATAAGTTCACCTCAAAACAAATGTGAGTGGGAGCTCGAGAGGGTTAGCACTCTCTATCCCAATATGTAGCTTTACAAGAAAAAGATGAAAAGAGTAATTACATTTTAGGAAAAGGTTACATGATGGAAATGCTTCGAACCCGCCGCGAGTGTTAAACTGCCGACCTAGCAAGAAAAGAAGTTATTAATAGGCCATTACCTGATGTTGAACGGCTGAAGAAGAAAGAGGCGCTTCCCGCCTCCTGCTATGTACTTAATACACTGAAAGATGGAACAGAAGTGGCCCGGAGACCCCAAAATCAGCAGTTTATATCCTCTCGCGGAAGATTCTAGGCGTTAGGGGAAATAAAACACCCTCCCTCAAAGTGTTTATTGGCTAGGGAATAGAAACCCCTACATAGAGGAAGAAGAAACACATTATTGGTGGAAAATTAATTAAAGAAATTCGGGATTGGCTAGATCCAAAATAAGGGGAAAAAGAGGGGTATACAGCCAACTTAAACCATGACAGAAAGAAATTTAACAAAGAACAAACTCTTGAAATAAAAATTTCTCCAACAAAATAGTTCTTTGATTTCGCACTAGGTTGCACTATTGTAATTCTTCAGTAGTGTCCTCTAGAAGAGAAAGTTCACACTTCTTACTTCAAGCGAAACAAAAACACATCAAAAGTGACACAGTTCAAAAACTCAAAATTTTCCACGTGGTGACATCTTCTGAGAAAGTAGAGAATTAATAGAATAGATAAAGTTCAACCTTCCTCCAGAAGAGGAGTTTCAACTGGCGCAACTTTTAAATAAACGGTGTAGAGGTGTACCGCCCGGTACAATTATTATTATTATTATTATTATTATTATTATTATTATTATTATTATTATTACCATTCTATGATATTCTATTTATTATTTATTTGTGTACGTGTGGTCTCGAACCTACCGTTACATAATGTAATATGTGGTGAGATGCTGGAATATTTTTAAAATTGTAATAATATTTTTTTAGGGAATAATCAAGATAATATGGAACTGTAAATGAACATTGCTAGATATGAAAATTGCTGTGAAGTGATTTTTTGTATGTAAATTTTATGTAATTGATAATTTAAATTAATGTCGGCAAGCATGTAAAAAGAGACTTGGGACGATTTAACTTGAAGAATTTCTTGAAGAATTATTTGAAAATTATTTTTGTAATTATATATGTCAAACAATAATAATAATAATAATAATAATAATAATAATAATAATAATAATAATAATAATAATAATAATAATAATAATAATAATAATGCGCTGGCAGCAGCAGTGAAAATGAATGCGATGAAGCACAGAATGAATGTAATGACGTTCTGGTGTTGCAAGAAGAGGCTTTCCTTGTTGCAGATTATAAATACAAGTTGAGGAACAAAGAGCATACACGCAGTATTTTGGCCTGGACTGAAATATTCGTTCAAGGGATGTGGATGTCAAATACTTGCGCCCATACAAAAACAGCAGAAAAGTATTTGTGTTTTCTAACATCGCTGCTGAGGATACAACAGCTAAGAACAAATTTCGAAAATACTTCCAGTCCAAGTTTAGAAGTGAGGAATGTTTATTTTCAAAGAAAACATATTTTAGATTTATAGGCCTTAGCGGCTACATGTTCACTGTATCAGCCATTTTTTGCACTGAGATTTGTTTCGCTTGTAAGAAAAATTATGAAGATTTTTCAGTAAGATCTCTGTGCAGTTAATAACTATTAATATTTCAATTCAGATCGGAAAACTTTACATTTACCTTGTCAGGAAATAAAGACCGATCAGTAGCACATTCCATTTATCATTACATTGATATTAACCCGCTAGTCATATTTTGCACACCCTCGGACACTTGAAATATCACAACACTAAAGCAAAAAGAACAAAGAATTGAAATAAAGGACTATTTGTGTCCGAAATCACCTAATACGGTTTGAAACTTCGCACAGCGGTTTCAAATGCATGTGCGTCCGAAATCACCCCGAAGTACGGGGTGAATTCGGACACTCTTTTTTGTTGTCTCAGGAAAACATGCGTTGGCGTATATTTTTCGTTTGTAGGGTATTGCACTAATTGGATATATTCCTCATTATTAAGATGATAAACAATACAATTTAAGATTCCCTTAATGAGTTAAGACGAAAATAACCTCAAAACCGTCCGAAATCACCCCGTTTGAAGGTACTATTTATAGTTAATTTGCTAAAAAGCAAATCAAAAGTATCAAAAAGGTGGATGATTTTCAATTATTGTAAGCCTCTGTGATTAGAATTTGATACAGAAAATGAAGCCGATTTCTTGCAAACATACCACTTACGCGAGCAGCTCAACTCCTTTCTCCCAAGTCTTCCCAGCCCAAACTTTGCAACATTTTTGTAACGCTACTCTTTTGTAGCAAAATCGTCCAGAACGAATCGAGCAGCTTTTCTTTGGATATTTTCCAGTTCCTGAATCAAGTAATCCTGGTAAGGGTCCCATACACTGGAACCATACTCTAGTTGGGGTCTCACCAGAGACAAATATGCTCTCTCCTTTACATTCTTACTACAACCCCTAAATACTCTCATAACCATTAACACCTAGGTATTTACAATGATCCCCAAAGGGAACTTTCACCCCATCAACGCAGAGGTTAAAACTCAGAGGACTTTTCCTATTTGTGAAACTCACAACCTGACTTTTATCCCCGTTTATCATCATACCATTGCCTGCTGTACATCTCACAACATTATCGAGGTCATTTTGCAGTTGCTCACAATCTTGTAATTTATTTATTACTCTGTACAGGATAACATCATCTGCGAAAAGCCTTATCTTGATCCAACTTCTTCACACTTATCATTGATTTATATAAGAAAACATAAAGGTCCAGTAATACTGCCTTGAGGAATTCCCCTCTTAATTTTTACAGGGACAGATAAAGCTTCAGCTACTCTAATTCTCTGAGTTCTATTTTCTAGAAACAGAGCAACCCATTCAGTCACTCTTTTTTCAAGTCCAATTGCACTCATTTTTGCCAGTAGTCTTCCATGATCTACCCTATCAAATGCCTTAGATAGGTCAATCGCTATACAGCCCAACTGACCTCCTGAATCAAGGAAATCTGCTATATCTTGCCGGATCCTACAAGTTGGGCTTCAGTGGAATAACCTTTCCTAAACCCAAAATGCCTTCTATCAAAACAGTTATTAATTTTGCAAACATGTCTAATAGGTATGAGCTATTGGCTGGTGATGCGCAATATAAGGGGCCAAACACATGCCCCAATTAGGATGATAATAATAATAATGTGTAAGTCCTAATTATATGAAATAATATATTGTATTGAATAGGTGGAACATTTTAAAAATATATTGATATTTTTATATTATATGATATTCAATACGGATCAAAAATGAGATTTATTACTTGCAATATGTATCCCTTAGTCGAGCAGCTCATCTCCTTTCTCCGAAGTCTTCCCAGCTCAAACAATGCAACATTTTCCTAACAATACTCTTTTGTCAGCAATAACTCACAAGAAATCAAGCTGCTTTTCTTTGGATTCTTTCCAGTTCTTGAATTATGGTTCATGTTTGTGGGTTACTGTAGTCACGTCCTAGTTCGTGAACCATGGGCAACGGCTGAGTGGCCTAGTAAGTGGTCTTGAGAGTCGGGATACCAGTTGCTATGGAATGGGAGTGGGCATCTCGGACATATTCTGAGTCATGGCCCTCCTTGGGCTCAGGCGGCTAGGACTATACAATCCACCGGTGGTTCATAACACGTTAGAGGAGAGGTCCTCACTTGGACTATGTGCAAATAGGATAGCATCTTGCTTCATGAATTCACCCAGCTTAAAACATTTTAAGGAACCCTCGGACCTATGGGAGTAACGGAGTCCCACTCCCATTTGACAGGTGATGGACTCCTTGGAAACGACTTGGCGAACTAAATGGATTTTGATGGGGAGCTATCAATATTAATGGGGCTTCAGGAAGAAAGAAAGTAGAACCGGCTGAGTCAGCAAAGAGGATGCATCTGGATGTGCTAGGAGTAAGTGATATTCGGGTAAGGGGAGAAAACGAGGAAGAGATGGGAGATTATAAAGTGTACTTGACGGGTGTTAGAAAGGGAAGGGCAGAGTATCGAGTAGGGCTGTTTATCAGGAATACCATTGCACGCAACACAGTTTCTGTTAGGCCTGTAAATGAGCGAATGATGTGGGTAGATTTGTCAGTTGGAGGAATTAGGACGAGAACTGTCTCAGTGTATTCACCATGTGAGGGTGCAGATGAGGATGAAGTTGACAAGTTTTATGAAGCATTGTGTGGCATCGTGGTCAGGGTCTAGAGCAAGGATAGAATAGTGCTAATGCGTGATTTGAATGCGAAAGTTTGAAATAGAACTGAAGGATACGAATGGGTGATTGGTAAATGTGGGGCAAATATGGAAGTTAATGGGAATGGGAAGCATTTGCTGGACTTCTGTGCTAGTATGAGTTTAGCTTTTACGAATACGTTCTTCAAGCATAAGGCTATTCACCGCTACACATGGGAGGCTACGGGTAACAGATCCATAATAGACTATATCTAAACCAATTTCGAATTCAGGAAATCTGTTCGGAGTGTATGAGTTTTCCGGGGATTTTTCGATGATACAGAGCACTATCTGATCTGTAGTGAACTAAGTATCTCTAGGCCTAGGGTAGAGAAAGTGAAATCTGTCTGCAAACGAATAAGGGTAGAAAATCTCCAGGAAAAGGAA
The DNA here is from genome assembly GCF_040414725.1 of Anabrus simplex. Taxonomy (NCBI): domain Eukaryota; kingdom Metazoa; phylum Arthropoda; class Insecta; order Orthoptera; family Tettigoniidae; genus Anabrus; species Anabrus simplex. The sequence goes on from NC_090266.1 coordinate 9,400,799, forward strand.
ATTAGAAGTACATGGATATGATTAGTGAGAAGTTTCGAACAGTAAACAGTAATCAGGTTCAGGATATAGAAAGAGAATGGGTGGCATGCAGGGATGCTGTAGTAGAAACAGCAAGGGAATACCTAGGAACAACTGTGTGTAAAGATGGGTGGAATAATGAAGTGAAAGCAGCTTGTAAACGTAAAAAGAAGGCTTATCAGAAATGGCACCAAACAAGGGCCGAGCCAGACAGGGATTTGTACGTAGATGAAAGAAACAGAGCGAAACAAATAGTTGTTGAATCCAAAAAGAAGTCATGGGAAGATTTTGGTAATAACCTGGAAAGGCTAGGTCAAGCAGCAGGGAAACCTTTCTGGACAGTAATAAAGAATCTTAGGAAGGGAGGGGAAAAATGAAATGAACAGTGTTTTGAGTAATTCAGGTGAACACAAAATAGATCCCAGGGAATCACTGGAGAGGTGGAGGGGAATATTTTGAACATCTTCTCAACGTAAAAGGAAATCTTCCTGGTGGTGCGAACAGCCAAGCTCATGGGGAGGAGGAAAATGATGTTGGTGAAATTACGCTTGAAGAAGTGGAAAGGATGGTAAATAAACTCAATTATCATAAAGCAGCAGGAATAGATTAAATTAGACCTGAAATGGTGAAGTATAGTGGGAAGGCAGGAATTAAACGGCTTCATAAAGTAGTAAGATTAGCATGGATACTTGGTAAGGTACCTTCAGATTGGACAAGAGCAGTAAATGCACCAATCTATAAGCAAAGGAACAGGAAGGATTGCAACAAATATCGAGGTATCTCATTGATAATTATACCAGGGAAAATATTCAGTGGCATCTTGGAAGGGAGGGTGCGATCAGTAGTTGAAAGGAAGTTGGTTGAAAACGTGTGGTTTCTGACCACAGAGAGGCTGTCAGGATCAGATTTTCAGTATGCGCCAGGTAACTGAAAAACTCTATGAGAGGAATAGGCACTTGTCTTCATGTTTTGTAGATCTAGAGAAAGCATATGACAGGGTACCGAGGGAAAGGATGTTCACCATACTGGGGGACTACGGAATTAAAGGTAGATTATTAAAATCAATCAAAGGCATTTATGTTGACAATTGGCCTTCAGTGAGAATTGATGGTAGAATGAGTTTTTGGTTCAGGGTACTTACAGGGGTTAGACAAGGCTGTAATCTTTCACCTTTGCTGTTCGTAGTTTACATGGATCATCTGCTGAAAGGCATAAAAAGGCAGGAATGGATTCAATTAGGTGGAAATGTAGTAAGCAGCCTGGCTATGCTGACGACTTGGTCTTAATGGCAGACTGCGCCGAAAGCATGCAGTCTAATATCTTGGAACTTGAAAATAGGTGCAATGAGTATGGTATGAAAATTAGCCTTTCAGAGGCTAAATTGATGTCAGTAGGTAAGAAATCCAAGAGAATTGAATGTCAGATTGGTGATACAAATCTAGAACAGGTCGATAATTTCAAGTATTTAGGTTGTGTGTTCTCCCAGGATGGTAATATAGTAAGTGAGATTGAATCAAGGTGTAGTAAAGCTAATGCAGTGAGCTCGCAGTTGCGATCAACAATATTATGTAAGGAGGATGTCAGCTCCCAGACGAAACTATCTTTACATCGGTCTGTTTTCAGACCCACTATGCTTTACGGGAGCGAAAGCTGGGTGGACTCATGATATCTTATTCATAAGATAGAAGTAACAGACATGAATGTAGCGAGAATGATTGCTGGCACAAACCGGTGGGAACAATGACGGAGGGTACATGGAATGAGGAGAAAAAGGCTAACTTAGGAATGAACTCGATGGATGAAGCTGTATGCATAAACGAGCTTTGGTGGTGGGGTCATGTGGGGCAAATGGAGCAGGATAGGTTACCTAGGAGAATAATGGACTCTGTTATGGAGGGTAAAAGGAGTAGAGGGAGACCAAGACGACGATGGTTAGACTCACTTTCTAACGATTTAAAGATAAGAGGTATAGAACTAAATGAGGCCACAGCACTAGTTGCAAATTGAAGATTCTGGCCACGTTTAGTAAAGTCACAGAGGCTTGCAGACTGAATGCTGAAAGGCATAACAGTCTTTAATGCAAATGTATGTATGTATGCATGTATGTATGTATGTATGTATGCAAGTATGAATCAAGTAATCCTGGTGAGGGTCCCATACACTGGAACCATACTCTAGTTGGGGTCTTACCGGAGACTTATATGCCCTCTCCTTTAAATCCTTACTACAATACCTAAATTCCCTCATAATGATGTGTAGAGATCTGTACCCTTTAATTACAATCCCATTTATGTGATTACCCCAATGAAGATCTTTCCTTAAATTAACATTTAGGTACTTACAATGATCCCCTAAAGGAACTTTCACCCCATCAACACAGTAATTAAAACAGAGAGGACTTTTCCTATTTGTGAAACTCACAACCTGACTTTTAACCCCATTTATCATCATGCCATTGCCTACCGTCCATCTCACACCATAACCAAGGTCGTTTTGCAGTTGCTCAAAATCTTGTAACTTATTTATTACTCTGTACAGAATAACATTATCTGCAAAGAGCCTTATCTCTGATTCCGTTCCTTTACTTATATTATTGATATATATAAATTAAGGTCCAATAATACTGCCTTGGGTATTTCAGTCTGAAATAATATGTCAACGAGATAATTTTAATAACTGATGGAAAGAATATCATGGTAAGTTATCATGACAGTAATTGAGATGAGCATTAGAAGCATGAATAATTAATATGTTCATCAGCATTTTATGAATAAAGGGTAGGACCTTTGGTTCTTCCCTGTTGTGACCGTTCACAACGTCACCTATGGCATGTCATGATATCCAGGAGATGAAATATGCCGTTTTCCGCGTCTTTCTACGATAAACACTGCCCAAGTTGGAATTTTTCTTCCCGCTCCGGGACTCGATTCGCAGTATCCAGAGTCGCGCGACCTAGCTCTAGTTGCTGGTAATTAGCAGCAAGGCAGTGCAAGAGCGCTTGTACGTGAAGTTTTATCACTCCAACCGCGAGCGAGATGAAAAGAGACGCGCTATCACGTGACGGAGAATCTAGGTCACTAGCTGAGCCCAGAGAGTATATCCAACGTGAAAACTAGCATTATACCCTGTTTTCCTCGCTCATTCACCACTGCCAACTTATTGACTTCAGCTGGTTTTTTCTGTTAATTTTTATAAATCGCAAGATACTCAGTGGATCATTAAGTGCAAACATTCATTTTAATCAGGAAATTTTACGCATAATTATGAGACCGAGAAGTGCTCTACTTGACTGACAGAGCAGTAACTACGCTGTAACTACGCCACTGCAGCTAAGTCACAGCTGGATATCTGCTACGTAGACATTTCGAAAGCTTTCGATTCGGTTGACCATACTCTGTTGCTCCATAAACTCTCCGAACGATTTAATATACATGGCAGTCTTCTGACCCTTCTTGCTGGCTTCCTACATAACCGTTGGCAGAGAGTGGTAATATCAGGCACTTCATCCTCATGGTTACCAGTCACCTCCGGTGTCCCACAAGGCAGTACTCTTGGCCCCTTGCTGTTTTCTTTGTTTATGGACGATCTGCCGTCCGAAATCAACGAAACAGCGAATACCCTACTCTTTGCTGACGACTGCAAGATATTTAGGGAGATCAGGAATCCAGCAGATGCAGCTCTGCTACAGTCCTCACTTAATGCCCTCTCAAACTGGTGCCGTAGTTGGAAACTTATCCCCAATCCAGAAAAATGCAGCCACATGACCATAACACTACGTAAATCTCCTCTACCGACATCATATTACCTACTCGACAAGCCCATCACCGTGGTTACGCAACAGCGTGACCTAGGTGTAATATTCGATACAAAATTACAATTTAAGACCCATATAGAAACATATACAACCAAGGCTATGAAATTACTAGGCATTCTCTATCGCTTCACAGAAATTTCTGACCCCATTGCTCTTCGTCACTTCTTCCTCACGATCGTTCAACCTCTCTTAAACTACTGCTCTCCGATTTGGACAACAGCCGCCCCCTCCAATACTAAGCAGTTAGAGAGAGCAGTGTCCTTCTTTGCTGCAATTGTAAGGAACAGAAACCCCAAGCTCAGAAATCCGTTTACGCAGCAGGTATTAATGGCAATTAATGTGTCACCGCTGCACATCAGGCGACAGGTAGCTGACCTGAGTTTCCTCCACGAGATCTTAAATGGACATTACCGCTCGGAACATCTTGTTTCTCTCTTCTCTCTCCGCGTTCCTTCCCGCTCCACCAGAACCAAAGAACTTCTCCACATTCCCCACACTCAGCACTCAATACTTCAACGATCTTTCCTAATCCGCCTCCCAACACTCTTTAACAATATTAATAGGAGACAAGAGCTTGATATAGCATCAAATAAAAGTGTATTCGAGAGGTGTGTAAATAGTATCTTAAAGATAAGTTGATGTGAAGGGATTATACCGCCATCTTGACCCACGACGACTTGGCTATGAACATGGACATTCTCATGGTTTTCGATTTGGACAGTTATTAGTAGGATGTGTACCTGATCTTGTTATATTTTGTTAAGTTTGTTATATTTTATTATGAAAGTTTACATTTGTTAAATAGTCTGTTGACAGTGCAAGTGAAATTTGCTCAGTGTAGCTGTATCTTGTGCTTCGTGAATAAATAAATAAATAAATAAATAAATAAGTAAACAAGGGTGCGTCTTAATGACTAACAGATGTTGGACCTTAACCGTGCCCTGTGCTCGTCAGCATTCACCGACAGAGACAAAAGGACGCTTGAGAATCTACGAAGCTATTTCAAAAACATTCACGCAGTGAAAATGGGAATACAGGAGCTGTACGTTGCATATTACCGGACCGAATTCTGAGAAGGAATTGCATTTTTCCCCCACCCTCAGCATCCAAGTCTCTCGCGTAGTTCGCCTATATATTCAAGAGCTGAGAGGCAGACACTACCCAGTTCATTTTCAGTGCAATGCCAGTACGGTAGTAATTCGTCGCGATTTGTGTGTGAGTCCTTTATGAAGAAATCATTTTTGTGAACAGTGTAACGCAGTAATTTATTGAAGCCTGTGAATATCTGCGGAAATAACCACAATCTAAGTAAGATGTTTGCGAGCACAGCGTGCCGCTAATTAATATAGTAGGAACAGTACGAAACCGTAGTGACCGCTGTCCGTGTGTCGAAGAGGTCGTGCGTCGAGTCCCATATATGCCTAAACTAATACGGGTCAATTAACCTCAATAGCCTTGTATCTCAGTGCGTGGAGTGTGTGTGTACTCGATATAAATGAGGGATATAAAGAAAGTGAGTGAACGGCTCAGTGTCGGCATAATTAAGGGCAGTGTCACGTATATAAATCCATAATGCAGTTGAGAGCCTGACTTACGCATGACTAGGTGAAATAGAATATGTATGAAATGCGGTCGTGTGAGACGAGAAATTTTAACCCAGTAGTGGCCTAACCAGTGACATTCTTTATTCAGGGCCTAGAATAGCTGTATGCTGTTTATAAAAGAATAGGTATATGAGAAGGGAACAGTGTCGGGTGCCAGAGACATTACCGGCATTGGGTTGGAATGCTCGTGCTATTGAGGAGATCCAACCATATATTCAAATTGTGATGTGTAATAAACTAACGCATTCACATGAGATAACTTTCCCTCATTTACATGTCTATGAGAACGTCGACATCCAGCTGAATGCCAGAGTTTTTCCTATGTACCGGAGAGAACGAGACACCTAGCTGTTTGCCGGAATTTCGCCTGGTAGCAGCGAACGTCTGGAACGTCGCTGTCATGTTCGTGACCATCCAGGAAGTCATCACAGGTCTTCGCATCGCTGATGACGTGATGGAAGCCGAGTAAACCATGGTTGCCTCCCTGTAAAGCTGTGTTCGCGGTATCCAGAAAGGCTAAGTACACTTCCAAAATATTAAGTAGCTTTGAAAGTCGTTTTTCTATTGTAAATTTAAAAGTAAAGTTGCATGCAGATATAATGCAGATCGCCAATATCCTATTTCAGAGGGATAATAATAATCTCATTTCTTTTTGGTTTTTATTAAATACAGTCGTCATGGTTTGGGAATAACCATATTTTACTTCCATTTTTTTTGTATATAAGGGTTAGTAATGCATGACGTAATTATAAGGACCTTAGATTAATTAACTGTGAAGTGCTGTCAAGTAGAGAGGGCTTAAATATTCTGTAAAAATTACTCCAGTTATCATCTTTCCATAGCACATAGGAGTCATCAAGATTTTCAGTAATTCACTTTTTTTGGTGCGCTTCACCTGGTAGAGATCCCTCCTAATTAGTAACTAAGGCACCTGGAACAAGGCATCGAGACAGTGGGTATATTACATCGTTAATTATTTAGTTCGCGAGTGCGTGAGGTAAATTTGAACCCTTGTGGCAGGAGATCATCATTAAATCTGCATCGTAGTCAATGTACCGAGAGGAGAAACGAGATGGTTGAACAGGCTGTAGCCATAATATATAGTGTGAAATGAAAATGTGAAGTTCCCTTGGAATCTGTTATGAAGATACGCGATATGGATATCGCGATATGAATGTGCCGATTACGGCTGAATATAAAGCCGGGATTTTTTGTGACGCCATTGTGGGCAGTATTGAAAGAAGTGAATAGATTATTTGCCGTGAAATAACTGTCCGGGAAGTGCTGGCAGGCCGTCCCTTGGAAGTGTGTCACGGGGAGGGAACAGCTGAGATTTATGGCTCCCTTTAAATGGAGCAAATGTGTCTCCTTCAGTGAAAGGAAACAACTAAAGTGGCGAGTTTCTTTCCTTTGGATACAATGATTACGTGCATCTATTTAAATATTGCCAACGTCGCACAGATTCCAACATGCATTAAAAGAAGGGTCCCTCCAATTTCTTTTCTTAATTATTTACAGCGTGCAGGGAATTCCAGGTTAGATATACCCCGTCTCAGAAGATCCTGGGTTCGTCCAGGAGACAGTGAAAGTTTATGTTCACTGTTACCAACAGCGGGTGGCTTGTACCATCTGTGATTCGAGTGAGTGTGTGAAATGTATATATTCTTGTCCATTTATTACAGGTAGTGCTATGATACTTTGTTTGTGATGTCTGGTATTGAAGTCGCAAAGTGCTTGTCCATAGGTAGCAACGTTGTGTAAATACTGTCCTGTTATGTGTATTGATAAAAATCCTAATGAAATGAGCGTGTTTATTATACTGCCTATTTGGCAACGTTTAACTTAAGGAAGTGTTGTAACGCGACTTTCAAAGGATTGGGAGTGTAAGTTGCCTATTTCAGTTCATCCGATTCTAGCAGACTTATATCATAATTTGATACAATTTGAATATATTAATTATCGGCAGGTAAACAGATTTACAGCGGGGTATGTCCATACTGATTAAATATGTGTGTGATTAATATAAGTGTAGAGTGAAATAATTCGAGAGGAAGCGCCCCTCTAAATCTGAGATAGTGTAAATAATCCAAGAGGGGACGCCTTCTTAAGTTTGAATATTTCAACGTATAATGAAGTGTAGAAAAAGACTACCGAACATTTAAACATCAAGATCACCCAAATTACTGTATGTAAGGTGTTTGTATGGCATATCCATATAAATAATATGTGTTTCACTAGTATAAGTAAAATTTGTTATACAAGATATAGTTTCTCTTCTCATTAGTAATGAAATAGTATTCCTCTCATAATTAACTTTTCCCCCTATTATAGAGACTATTACTAAAGAACTTACCGCCCCATCGGACGGTCTACAGACCCGAAAATGCGATACCGACTCAGCTGGCGAATTATTCTAGTAGGGGAGGGTGAGGCTTCGACAACCGGGCTGAGTACGAGGCTCACCGATGGTGCTCCATTCTAACGTCATATTTATGAACAATGGTAACTGGTTCATGTACTGATGACTTGGACAGGTACACTATAAAGGAAAAATCTTATGTGTACAATTCATGTATTGTTTAGGGTAAACAGATACCTAGAGGTTTAGGGTATGAAGCTTAAATTATAGTTCCTACGAACTCTTATTACACATTATAACTAAGCACAGTTAAACTTATGTTTGGTTTTCCTGTTTTCAATTCAGAGATTCTGCTCTCAAAAATAGTTCATTTTTACGATAAAACTTATAATAAAACCTACCTCATTTGTTTATTTCATTTTCACTTTTTGTTATTTATGTTAATAAACTGGTCATAGTGTAGCGAATAGAGTAGGTTTCCTCGTGAAAGACGAGGTAAGAATCGTGTACCTAGCGACTGGCTGCATGGTTTGGGGCTTATAGCTTTGAGTTCCATTGTTGGCAGTCCTGAAAAAACTTTCCGTGGTTTCCCAGTTTCACACCAGGCAAATGCTGGGGCTTTTAAGGCTGTTTCCTTCCATTCCATGACTGCCATAAGACGTATTTCTGTCGGTGCGACGTAAAGCCAATAAGAAATTGTGGTGAGTGGAGGAGTAGGACAGGTACAAAACAAAACACAATTAGTAAACACAGAATTCATGTACCTCTTGATCGGTGGCATCCTGTTTCCCATAACGTATATTATCCATTATAGTGCCAGCAAAGAGTATAGGTTCTTGGTTAATAAAACCAATTGCCTTGCCTCTAAGCCAGGTGGGGTCCAATTCTCGAATATCTATGTCATCAATAGTGATGCTCCCATCATCGACATCATAGAACCTAAAACAGAGAAGTTCAATAACTCAGATATATAATGTTCAAAGCCTGATAGGTTCTCTATTACATAGGAATATATCAGACCAGGACTGACAACTCCTTTTATTACTTATGGCTATATTTGGACTGCTTATACACTTATGCATCTTGGGTGTTTCATGTTATAAAAGAGAAATTTTCAGAAAGGACGTTGATGATACTGTCCCCGTCAAATATGGCGATATTTAGTATATTTCCAACAAGCGGATATTAAAATTTTTATTTTCTGCCTGGAGCAGTAACTTGTCATTTGGGAAGTAGTGTGGCGAGCTGAAAACAAGTTGTTTCGTTATTCAGAGGGGCGACGTATTGATCGAGCTTCGACCAAGGCCAAAGCAAATCACGTGACGTGTCCATACTGCCTGACACGCGCGAACGACAGACAGCTTGGTTCCAGAATAGTCTGAGCCAATTAAAGGAGACCTGATGACCAATTACAGTTCTGGTTGGAATACACGCCTCCCGAGCCGAGAATATAAAAAGCCTCGTTACGAGCAAATCACTCTCTGACTGTTCTACTCTGCTTTGAATGTTCTACGCTGCATTCTGAAAATTCTGTACTTGCTACGACCACGTGGAGGAGTAATTTTCAGCGCAAGCAGACGCCCGTTCTGCCAACAATTCAGTGAACTAATTAGCTAACTCCTACGGAGTAAAAATCTTCTTAAAATCCAAGTTAAGTGGCTATCTAGAAGAATTATCAAAATTCTGCGTGTGTTTGTGCACATATTTATTCTTGCCATCTCAGTTACAGCTTACGTCCGGAACTTAATAGAAGTCGTCTTGAAAGCTGCAGTACAACAACATGGATAAGTCTCCATGGATCTCTAAAATGTGAGGCGTCTCTGGTCATGGGAAGGAAACTGACCGGGAAAATGCTGGAATGATTGACTGCTGCCGGAGATCGAACTTCATCTAAAACTTGAGTACCACTTAATTCAATTACTGTCTCATCTTTTTGTAAACTAGAGGTCTTTCTTCTTTAAATCGTAGAGCTATTACTTTTGTTGTAGTTAGAAGCATTTCATTTTTCCAATTCTTAAGGTGTCGTGGTAGACGAGTCACATGTGTGAATGAAATTTTGAACCTGTTAGAGTAGACATGTAGTTTGTCTTTGGATGATTTTCCGTGCTTTTCAGCTAAATATTTAAAAATCACTGAGCACGCGATAAATCTACTTTTGTGTAATGTTGAATTTTATCGGACTTGAATTTATGTGTACATTTTGTGAGATAGGGTCGAAACTAGAGTCTTTTCAAGATCACTTGCATTCCTTAGGATCGAGTCGTCTGATTTTATGATATTTCACGAGGATCAGTAGATGTAATAATCACTTGACTAATAATAAAAATGACTAAAGATCGGGTAAAAGAGAATTAAATGCTCGTGAGCCATAACTTTACAGTAGATTCCTTATATGTGAGATTGAATGTGCTCTCTTTATGAAGTGTCTGGAATATGACCAATCCTGCGGGATATTTGTTAGGTAATTGAGTTATTGGATGAGTTATTTATGATTATTGACTTGTTCTTGTGTTACTGGGAGCACAAGATGAATTATAATTATTGGAGCACGTGTTGCGTGTGTATTTCACGGACAGGGAATAATAATAAAGCGATTGAGGCTCACGGACGCGATAGTATCAACTTATCACCCATGCGCTGGTAGTGATTACGGATTTTATTGGAATCTTCAATTATTATGTCAAAAGTTAGATGATTTCCATCTGTATGAGAAGCATATTCTTACCCAAGTGATATCCCTAACTTCGATCACTAGTCACCATTAATGTTTAGAAGAAGTTCTGTACACAAATTATCTCCTACTGGATATGACGTGCCCTGACCATTCTAAAAATCAAAAGTAAACTTGCAGGAATAGGATTCGATGTAAATATTGTATATAAAATACGTGTTTCCCAGTATGAATGTGTGTGTGTGTGTGTGTAAATATGTGTATTTTTCTTGTTTCACGTTTTGTTCTATTTAACTTGATCTGGTCATGTGCTAGTGACGACGCAGATTACATTCATCGTTGTGTGCTACCTTAAGAAATAATTTTCGTACCCTTAAGGGAAAATTTGATAAGTTTAAGTCTAGGAAGACTAGGAAAGGATTTATTTTGTTGATGAACGTGATTTAAAAGGAAAGATCATCTCGTTATCTTCACAAAGGCAATCGATTTGTAAAATGAAATATTACTAGCTCACACGTGGATATCAAGGTTTTTCTAACACATTTATATTTGAATTTTGAAGTCTTTTGAAATTAATTTGAAACATAAATGCTATGCAAAGATAAGAAGTAGATGTTCACTAGCTGCATAATTACTTTGAATTTTGGTGATAATGAGTCGCAATAATTAATTGGAAAATGATTATTTTGGAATGTTAATGACAATTGCTAAGTGAATGATGATGTGAGGAATTAGAAACACGATCGTGTGATAGTGAAGAACGTGTTAATTAAATAAGGAGAGAGATTGATAACAATAAAAACAATAAATAATTAATTTTGAACTTTTTGAAATTAATTTCGACTTTCTATCAAATCTTATACTGGTGTTATGGACCAGTGTTAAATGTCTTAAATGATAAAACTTTGTAGAATTCAGCTTAAACCACGTGTGGAGGCTACTTCAAAGTCATGAAGCCTTTAACTACTTTATTGTACAAATACTAGCAAGAAGTTATCAAGTTATTTTGTGAACATCTTTATTGAGTTTCTGAATTTCTTTCAGCCGATTATATTTTGATTTTTAAGGCGGTAGGCCTAATTTTTCTTTGATTTTCGTTACAGACCAGTAAGGCTGTCTATTAAGAAATACGTGCTTCTCAAAGAAGGAGGAAGAAATAGATGTTATGAAAGTTCCAATGTTAAAAAAAAATATCAGCCAGAATATTTTTATTTGTGATTTGCTTATGTTAATAAATGTCAGAGTGTTGTTTTTAAAATTTATTTTGAGCTTGGTCATCAACCCTTTTCCCTTAAATGCCTCTAGAAAACAATAGCCAATGAACGATCGGTCCCCCTCGGGATCTCTCGCTCACTGGCTGGGCTTAGCTAGGCAATAATGTGGGCAATACATGGTCTTAAGTCCTGCTGATTATTCAGAACTAATACTCAAACTGCAATTAGTAGCTTTATGTTAGTTTTTTAAAAATGATCATGGATCTTCCTGTATTATGCAGTGAGCTGGATCCCTGGTAATACTGCCTTAATAAGAAGAGCAAACTTTGTGCCAGAAACCTGTGGCCAACACTTCGGCTGCGAAATATGGGAAGCTTCAGCTTGTACGGATGTGTCGACCACAAACCATTTCCACTCCATATATGACCGAGAGGAGAAAGCAACCAGATTGTCGTCGAGAAGAACAAAGACCTCCCTTACCCAATATCAAGGTGAAAGAGGGGGACATGTGCAACAGAACAGCATTGTTTGAAGCAGTAAAAGAAAATAATTAACATGCACTGCACCTGCTGCAATGTGAAAACAGTTTCTTCTACAATTAACAATTTTACATCCAACTAAAAACTTTGTGGATTTCAAAAATGCCAAGGTGTCAGAATTTTGTTTTGTGGCAATAACTCTACCGACATGAAGCTGATGTAGTCGAGCAATTAAAAGCTACCAGTAATTAAAAACACACGAGATCCGCTTTGCACCGTTAACAAAATCTTCATGTTAATTTATTTTGTGAAACAAGCCATTGCCAACATTGCTTGATATTCAACAAATCTTAAATTTTCAACTATTTTGAGAGCTTGAGAAGATGTTGGTAGCAGGCGAGTTGGCCGTGCAGTTAGGGGCACACAGCTGTGAGATAGTGGATTTGAACGCCACTGTCGGCAGCCCTGAAGATGGTTTTCTGTGGTTTCCCATTTTCACACCAGACAAATGTTGGGGCTGTTCCTTAATTAAGGCCATCGCCACTTCCTTCCCACTTGTAGGCCATTCCTGTCCCATCGTTGCCATAAGACCTATCTGTAAAGCAAATTGCACAGATTATACAGACACTTCAGTTACTTTCTGTCCGTTGTCACTTTTTTGCACTATCACAGATCAATCAATCAATCAATCAATCAATCAATCAATCAATCAATCAATCAATCAATCAATCAATCAATCAATCAACCAATCAATCAATCAATCACAACTGATCTGCATTTAGGGCAGTTGTCCAGGTGGCAGATTCCCTATCTGTTGTTTTCCTAGACTTCTCTTAAATGATTGCAAAGTAATTGGAAATTTATTGAACATCTCCCTTGGTAAGTTATTCCAATCCCCAACTCCCCTTCCTATAAACGAATATTTGCCCCAATTTGTCCTCTTGAATTCCAACTTTATCTTCATATTGTGATCTTCCCTACTTTTAAAGACACCACTCAAACTTATTCGTCTACTGATGTCATTCCACGTTATCTCTCTAATAACAGCTCGGAATATACTGTACCACTTATTACAAGTGACTATTTTCATTTTGACCATAATTTTAAACATAACACTTAGTCGAGCATCTTTTCTCCTTTCTCCCAAGTCTTCCCAGCTCAAACTTTGCAACATTTTTGTAACGCTACTCTTTTGTCGGTAATCACACGGAACAAATCGAGCTGCATTTCTTTGGATTTTTTCCAGTTCTTGAATCAAGTAATCCTGGTGAGGGTCCCGTACACTGGAACCATACTCTAGTTGGGGTCTTACCAGAGACTTATATGCCTTCTCCTTTACATCCTTTCTACAATGATCCCTTGGAATAAGTTTTTTCTTCACGTCTCAGATCTTTACACACTCTTATGTTAACATAATTTCTTATAACTAATTTCTTCTAAACACGTACTTTGATTGCTTGTAATGGTTTTTGTATTACATAGTTATCCATCATAGCATTTCTCAAGGAGCTTCTTATCATTAGCATTGCTGTTAGCATTAATTATTATATTTGGAATGCTATTTATTATTCATCTGCAAGCTTTAAAGACAGTATTTCAACCTTTCTTCAAGTTGGCCCTCCTGTTAGGATATAAGCTGTGTTTTTAGAATTAATGTATATCCTAAAGTTATTCATATCTATTTGTACACTCCATTCTTACTGTACAGTCTTTTAATTTCTAGTCAAAAATCTTATATAATTGTTATACCCTCAATTAATTTATATCTATTTGTGCACTCCATTCTCACCATTTGTACTCAAATATTAATTGATATCTATTTGTACACTCCCTTTTAACTGTACAGTTTTTCTATCTGTATTCAAAAATCTTACTAAACTGTTCTTGCTAGAGTATAAAAAATTATATCTTTCCGCTGGTTCAAAAGAGAAAAAAATATGTTATTTGAAATTCCCCCTCTTTCTCTACCACTCAGCCCCTCTTATTTTCATACCACTGCACACTCATGTACATTTACAGGGATTTTACTTTGTTTACATAAGCGTTACCCCTATGGTGACGTAACAATAGACTGGTTTAATGAAACATTAGAGAAAGAGGGGGAATTTCAAATAACATATTTTTTTCTCTTTATTCCTTGATCTATACACTGCACCACTGATGTCTTGAAGTGGGCCATGCAGTTATTGATAAAAAAGAAGATACTCCTGTTAGATCTATGCCACTCTCCAATTTCTCTAAAGTTCACTGGCCTTTCAGGCCTTATTAGTCTTGTACTGCACTGGAAGACTTTCCACAGATTTAAACCACCTTGGCTTTCAGTACTTGTAACTGTAACTAACTCCTTGCTTCCACTGGTTTATTTTCCTCTTTAAAAATATTAATATTATTTTGAAAAATATGAACTTGTTTCATCAACATTAAGTATGTCTTTTGGGTCACAATCCTCACCGACTTCACACAAACCCCCTAAACACACATCACCCTTCTCTACACTCAACTAAAGCACTTTCACCACATGTTTTTGAAAACAATGTTCATTTTACTAGCATATTCCTTAGCTTTGGCTTGAACGTGATTCACAAACTTATAAATGCTGGCAAACACACCACCTTTTACAAGTTTCCTCTTTCTGCCTCCATCTCTTCTTGGTAATGTATCCCACAGTCATTGCTCACACCACACTTCAACCCTGTGAGCAACGTGCACTGAAAAAATACAACTTAGTTATGAGATGTTCACCTACTGCCTTATGTTCGATGAGATATTATCTTTGTATTATCTATATATATATTCACGATTTTTTCTGTACATTGCTCAGAATTTGAAAAGAATGGTATTTCTGTATCAGTCGTGTCCATAATAACAAGGAAATGCACTTTTTACTTTTCCATAATTTCTGTCTGCCTGTCTCTCTGTATGTATCTATGTATGTACACGCATCACGAGAAAACGGCTGAAGAGAATTTAATAAAAATCGGTATGTGAAGTCGGGGGATGGGCCACTACAATCTAGGCTATAAATCATTTTACTCTCGCTGAGTGAAATGGTAGTTTAGGGGAAGACCTACAATTTAATTTTCAAATATTTATATTATTAGCGATCCTATCGACAAATGCTACATAAGCTATGTAGAATTAAATTTCTGATCATTTATGTCATACATTGTTACCGTACAGGCTTTGATAACACAGATATTCATGAATTTGTATTTTTGTTGCCAAAACCATATCGACGCCGAGCCACGAGAAAATGGGTTAACCGAGTTTAATGAAAGTTGGTATATAGAGTAGGGAGAATAAGAAACTACAGTCTAAGTTATAAACAATTGAATTCACCCTGGATAAAATTGTAATCTAGGGGAAGGCACCTAAAATTTAATGTTTAAGTACCTATGTTATTGGCCCTTTAGAAAAAAACTACATAACATTTATGTTTTATTCAGTTTTACCGCACTGACTACAAGCATGATATTTGAGAGTCGGAAGAAAACTAAATGTGAAGGCCTACAATATTGATAGCCCATAAAATTATCAACAATTTCATTACATTCACCACTGTTTGTTGTGATGTCCTTTGTCTCTTATGCTGCCGCTCCGATAGATGGGATTACTGCTGCATACGAAGTATAACAGCCTGACTGAATATTGCTGGAAAATAGCTGAGGAAATAGAAAACTTTCTTCTTTAGCACGTCATTCCTCTGGTTCATACACTTTCTGATACCGTACTGCTGGTACGCAACACACTGGTTTATCATAGTATTGATCCCTTCTCTGGCGTGCTGTTTTGAATGAGCAGTGTGCACACTTAAGGCAGAGCCTCACTTAGTAGTAGTAGTAGTAGTAGTAGTAGTAGTAGTATGACCTGGTCTAGAATTATAATTTACAATTTAGGCATATTCCAAATTATAACACCACAATTCATTAAATAACTCACAATTCAGCCCAGAAAAGAGCCGTTTCTTAAAAAGAGCTTGTTTCTCTTCACTTTTATTAAATTCTACATTCATTTTATTCAAAATTAGCAGTGAAGAGGTTTCTCCTCTGGCTTGGAGGAAAAATTTGCCAGATTTCTCCACCGCCAGTGTAGCGAATTGAGATTTTCCGACTCATTGGGTACTCCTAGGAAGCAGATTAGTATACGGGCATAGTTTCTGTCGTGGGACTCTCCACTATTCGAACCCCCTCCCCGAAAAAAGACTACGAGTGTTCACGGATCACGGCTGTCTGCGGCCTGGTATTCCAGCTCTGGGACTTTGGATTGTTAGATTGGCAGCGTAGTACTGTTCGTTAAGTGAGAAAATGTGTTGTTTTTCGTTTGATCAAGTATTTCATGTGAAATCATTGGTTTTGCTCACGCGATTGCTGCTGATGTCATTGTAATGACTATGTTCATTTCAGTTGGGAAAACCACTAAGACAGTCTTTCTGAGGATGTTAAAAGGCAGGTGGAGAGTGAGTGTCTGCTATTATAATGAAATTCTCTAATCTGATTGTGACTGATGGTAGGCAAGCGGGCCTATCATTACAATGAAAACTCCCTAACGCAGTCTTCATATGAGAAAAGATGCTTGGTGACTTTCCCGTCGCATTTCTAGGGTAACAGTAAGAGCTATGCAATTTAATACAGCCTTGCTCACAAGGTGTACACTACCTAACCTACAATTCTGAATACAATGTAGAATTCCGTAGTGAAGCAGGGGTACATAAGCCAGTCTGTTTATAAATCAGTTATCTTCATTATTGTTTGAGTGCGAAAATCAACATGTTTGTGTTTTCTGATCAGATATCTGAAGACTGAACATACATACATAATTACACAGTTCAAAAATATTAAGAGAAAATGTGTTGTAACGTCTGGTATATGAACGTTAATTTTGTAGATGGGGTTTCAATGGTTGTACAGCATACCTTGAGACCTTAGACACTCAAGGTACGTCAAATTGAGGTTATACTCCATCTGTATTAGACTGTTAGGTGACCCTTCAAAACAAAGTGAACAGCGGTGTGTCCGTGTGTCGTTGTGATGTACACAGACTACTGCGGTCATCTGAGCACGCTGTATTTAAACCAGCACATCCCATGAGACATCTTAACGAGGTTCAAGTCGCAAGGGCCGTCACTTTGATCCAGGAAGGATGGACTTTTCGTCATGTTGCTGTGAATCTCAATGTCTCTCCATCAGTTATTCACCACTTGTGGAATCACTACAGTGATACAGGCCAGTTCACAAGGAGGGTTGAACAAGGTCATGGATGCACGACAACTCCACAGGATGACCGATATCTGACCATCTGTGCGTTGCAGCATCGTTCAGCAACAGCCAGAGAACTGCAACAAGACCTCAGGAGGGCCACTGGAGTCAAGGTGTCTGACCAGACAGTAAGAAACAGGTTAAGAGAAGTGTCCTTATGACCCAGACGTCCTGTTTGAGTGCCCCATTTAATGCAGCAACATTACGCAGCTCGCCTCTGTTTGCCCGTACCTATCTCAACTGGCGACTTCGCCAATGGAGACCTGTGTTGTTTACAGAAGAGTCCAGATTTCCCCTGACACAGCTTGATGGACATCAGCATGTATGGAGACGCCGTGGTGAGCAGTACATGCTCAATATTGTCCAGGAAGGCGACCGATTTGGACAGGGTTCTGTGATGGTGTGGAGTGGCATCAGTATTGATGGCTGAACGGATCTTGTCGTCGTCCGTGGTAATCTTACCGCTGCGGGGTACATCGAGCAGATACTGCTACAGCATGTGTTGGTTGCTGCACACGGTGTTGGCCCTGAATTCGTACTCATGCACAACAATGCCAGGGCTCATGTAGCGCGCATCACCAAAACACCATCAAAGGGTAGGAAGTGTCCACCTATTCAATATCATTAAAACGTATATTGCCTTATAAAACTAGGCTCTCATTGAAGAATGGGACCTGATACCGTAACGTGACCTCTGTCGACTTATACGGAGCATGCCACATAGGTGCCAAGTTGTGATAAATGCTCGTGGAGGACATATACCATACTGAAGCTCTCCAACTGTGATAAAAATCCACCCTGGAGGACTGTTATCACTTTGTTTTCACCCCTATTTGAACATTTCCATATGTGTTCTGAAAATGAACGCGAATCCATCGATCTTCTTTAGTATACTTCAGCGGTAAAGAATAGAGGTTTAATTGGCAATATACCTGGGTGTATTGTTTTGTGGAGCATGGCATACATTCCCCTAATTTTTTGAACTGTGTATTACTTGTCTACATTGATTCCAATGTGTTACTGTTTCAGATAAGTCTGAGATTCTGTTACCTAACCTGCAGTGCAAGATGCCTCGTAATGTAGCTGTAAGACTATTTCTATGTTTGGTCTTCACAAAGAATAAAAAATTAAAGGCTCAGTGGCTAAGAAAAATGCCAACCAAGTTCACTGGTCTAAAAATACTTGATTGTCAGTAACAAGCATTTTTCACAATGTGATATTAGAAATGACAAGTGCATCATAAAAGGAGAATTTAAAGAATTTCCTCCTAAAGATTGAAACTAAAATAAGGTGCATTCCTTGTGTTTATTAAAAATGTGCTGAAGTATTTGAGCGACATAAGAAGTGTACAGAGAATATTTTTAAAATGTGGGGGAACTACAATTCTATCTGGCCAATGCAGTGAGCCTCAAGTCTAATCAAGTATTTATTAGAGAAAAGCTGATATCTTGCACTAGCACAGAAGTCTGGCTGGAAAAGGACACTGCAAGTTCATGATGGAACACTGCATTTGTTATTCATAAATCAATCAATCAATCAATACTGATCTGCATTTAGGGCAGTCGCCCAGGTGGCAGGTTCCCTATCTGTTGTTTTCCTAGCCTTTTCTTAAATGATTTCAAAGAAATTGGAAATTTATTTTATTTAAATGCAGTGCCAGGTGCGACTATTGTGGGTTCTATAATTGAGTAGCTGAGATCAAAGAAGGGACTTGCCACGCTTTTTACATTTTGAGAAAAACACAAAAAACTTCACAGGTTGTGTTACTGCTAATTGAAGTAATTTCTTTCTTAAATATTAGCAGAAATACCTTAAGTTGAACTTGTTAGTGAGTAATATGGGTGAGGTTTTGCAGTAAATAGGTTTTTAAAATGACAATGAAAGTGGCTGAGAAGTCCTCATTTTGATTTAAACACGAGCGAGTTTTAAAACAAGTCTGAAATCATTTATTTTTTTACATTTTTATTTATGTTAAATGTGCTACATGCAGTAGTACAGGAGGTACTGTACTGAGCTGTTTAACTCACTTCCTCAATCATCTTAGCATTACCATCAGCCTTAGCTAAATCTGTATAAGCCACAGGTATACTGTTCAAATTTGGACATTTTCCTGGTTTAACAAGCCAAAAAATCATGACTTACAATACCACTTGCATATTTAGAAACGTTCACACACTTGGATGCTGAAGAAAATTCAAACAACTTGTATGAAGTAACTGTCAACTTTTGCCCTTTCACAGTAATGGTCTTTCTAAGAATGGATCTAAATGCCCCTAAGAGCAAAGGCCATGTCCTTACAACATGTACACTATATATCAAAACATTGAACATGAGTATATACCATATCTTGCTTTCTCCTTTTCAGTTCTAAAGAGGAGAAATCTCTGTCGCATGCCCACGTGTAGGGAATATATGGCTGACTATTGCATACTGAAGTATACCAGAACTGCACCATCCGCACACTAGGTGACACACTTCATTTGGATCCTTCTTAGCTGTGACCTCGTCATGTATATACATAAAGGCCTTGTTATCCAGAAATCTGTGCACACCAAAAACATATACCTATGGCTGTCTATAACAGAACATTTCTGTAATGGGTATATGTGGCACTGGTATGTTTTGCATGAAGTCAAATGCAGGCATTTCTGACAATATTTTCTCTTCCCCAAGACTACTCTTGACACTTCTTCGTACTGTTCAAACATGCATTTTCTCGTAATTTATGGGGCTTTAGTTCTTTCTCTAACTTTGCCTTCAATCATACATTTGTTTCACTCTGAATTTTGCATTTAAAGTTCTCTCATGTAGCCTACTGTACATGTCCACATAAGGCTTCCCAAACCCATAGTTCAAATGGTCCTTGTGGTAATCATAAAAGTACCGGGCGAGTTGGCCGTGCGCGTAGAGACGCGCGGCTGTGATCTTGCATCCGGGAGATAGTAGGTTCGAATCCCACTATCGGCAGCCCTGAAGATGGTTTTCCGTGGTTTCCCATTTTCACACCAGGCAAATGCTGGGGCTGTACCTTAATTAAGGCCACGGCCGCTTCCTTCCAACTCCTAGGCCTTTCCTATCCCATCGTCGCCATAAGACCTATCTGTGTCGGTGCGACGTAAAGCCCATAGCAAAAAAACCTAAAAGTAATCATTTTTCACCTTTGGTTTGAAACCCGATTCTTCAGTTGGGCTTCCCTTGATATTTTGAAGCAATAAGTTCATATTTCTGAAGGAACACTCGCCAAAGCTTGTGAATTGAGAGACCACTCTGTAGGGGAAGGAATGCAAAAGCTCTTCAATTAACTCATCAGGATCTTACAGGATTTTCATTATTAATATGCTTCTCACGCTCCTTTCTGAGCAAGGTCACTTAACAACATGCAGAGCACTAAAAGTTCATTTGCAAAGAGTTTCCTCTTAACAACCAACTTTAATCTGAAACAGTGAATAATGTTCACAAAAATGTGGTTGCCAGCACATCTTCACGCTTCGCCAGCTGTTCCGGTGACAGCCAAGACCACCAGGGCCTTGCTGAGTTATTGTAAACATTCATTTCGTTTGTTTGTGGCGTATACTGTTATCTCGTGGTCGTCGTATTTGTGGTGACTACGGTACAATCAGACAACACATTCTTGCTTTGCATGTTATTGAATTGTGCCTTTGTCTCAATAGACAACCTGTAAATCAGTTGAAATATTTTCACTGTTAATAAACAATATCTCAGAATAACAACATGTTTTGCAATCTTCTGTCCTTTCCAGTTGACATGTTCCTTACCCCTAAATTTACTATCACTTTCTTTCCTTTCTCACCACTGCTTGCCATTTTCCCACTAATATCTAACCACTTCACCCATGTCCGTACAAGAAAAGGACATGTTCAGTTGACAAGTCCCCTTCTTCAACTTAACCACTCAACCACATTGCTGACAAGTTCTCAGAGCTTCAATTGTTGATAGCAACCTTGTACAGAATGTAATTACATAAGATTCTCAAGCATGTAGAGTAGCAAATGGGGTGTTAACATTGGCAAAGTAGTATTACAATACAATACAATACAATGGATTTATTTTGTCTGGGAAGATTACGGCCATAAGAACCTCTTTTCCATCTAACCAGAAAATACAGTATCTACATGTGCAAAACTGAAATAAATACACTTACAGTACAATTGAAACATCGTGCAACTACTAAACAATACAATATTATGATAAAAATAAAAAATAAAAATAGGGGAAAATAGGAGAATGATGATGATGATGATGAAGATGATTATTTACACAATTATGACATGATTAGCTAATTTCTATTAACCTTGGTAATAACAGTGGGATTATATAAAGTCTATAGTTTCAGGAAGCCTAATCTACAATATTTCCATAGCATTACTTAGTAGGTAGCGGTGACAGTGACAACGTTGAGGCTCCTCTGACAGAGACGGGTAGTGTATTCCATTGCCGTGCCGAAGGAATAACAAATGAGTGCGTATATCGTGTGGTGCGGTGAGGCAGAATAGATAAGAGTGTACCAGATTTCGACTCTGTTCCGAAACTGTGACTGGATGAGAGGTGATGAAACTGACTGTACAAGTAGGGAGGTGAGCACGAGGAGAATATCTGATGAAGAAGGCATAAAGCATGAAGATTACGGCGCCTGTTTGAGTTTTAGCCAACTGAGTTCATCGTAGGCAGGTATAACATGGTCAAAGTAACGTAGGTCACATATACAGCGAACACAGCCGTTTTGCACGCTTTGTAGTTTGTCATGGTGTGGTTCATGGTGATGGTGTGGGTTACTGTAGTCACGTCCTAATTCGTGACGCACGGGCAACGGCTGACTGGCCTAGTAAGTGGTCCTGAGAGTTGGGATACCAGTTGCTATGGAATGGGAGTGGGCATCTCGGACATATTCTGAGTCATGGCCCTCCTTGTGCTCAGGCGGCTAGGACTATACAATCCACCGGTGGTCCATAACCCGTTAAAGAGATCCTCACTTGGACTATGTGTAAGTAGGGTATCATCCAGCTTCATGAATTTACCGAGCTCAGAACATTTTAAGCAAGCCTCGGACCTATGGGAGTAACGGAGTCCCACTCCCATTTGACAGGCGAGGGACTCCTTGGAAACAACTTGGCGAACTAAATGGAATTCGATGGGGAGCTATCAATATTAATAGGGCTTATGGAAGAAAGAAAGTAGAACTGGCTGAGTCAGCAAACAGGATACATCTGGATGTGCTAGGAGTAAGTGATTTTCGGGTAAGGGGAGATAACGAGGAAGAGACAGGAGATTATAAAGTGTACTTGACGGGTGTTAGAAAGGGAAGGGCAGAGTGTAGGGTAGGGCTCTTTATCAGGAATACCATTGCACGCAACATAGTTTCTGTTAGGCACGTAAATGAGCGAATGATGTGGGTAGATTTGTCAGTTGGAGGAATTAGGACAAGAATTGTCTCAGTGTATTCACCACGTGAGGGTGCAGATGAGGATGAAGTTGACAGGTGTCTGTGAGAAATCGGTACGAGTCACTGCAAGTAGAACAACAGACGGAAGGTAAGGAACAGCGAAGTAGGAGGAAATGAAAAGGTAGGAAAGGGAAATGTAGGGTAGAGGATAGGAAAAGAAAGGTGGAACAGGGTCATGGGAGGGAGAAAAGGGAGGAGGAAGTAGCTTCTGCAGCCGTCAGGAAAGATAGGGGAGGCAAGGAGGGAAAGGGATCAAATGTTGTGGGTGGGGTTGAGGCTCTGGTCATGCGAGATTCAACTATTAGACATGTTGGGAAAGTGTGTGGAGGAACAGGAACCAGGGTAGAGTGTTATCCAGGAATTCTGTTAGGGCAGATTGTACCGGGCGGTACACCTCCATGCCGCGAATTCAAATATTGCGCCAGTTTAAACTCCTCTACAGGAGAAGTTTGGAACCTTGAAAACTGAACTAATTCTACTATTTCTTAAAAGATGTCACTACTGTAAATTTGGTAATCTTGTAGTGTTCTGAACTGTGTCTATTTTGATTTGTGTTTGTTTATTCCGTATCAAGAAGTGTGGACATTCTCTTCTAGATGGCACTACTTAAGAACTATAATTGTGCACCCTAGTGCGAAGTGAAGGAACTTTTTTTTGAAGAAATTTGGTATTCATAAGTTTTTTCTTTGTTAAATTTCTTTCAGTCATTTACTGGGTTGGCAGTATAACCCTTCTCTTTCCGCCTGTTTTGAATTTAGCCAATCCCGAATTTCTCTAATTAATTTTTGACCAATAATATGTTGCTTTAAGCTATCCAATAAAGTTGAGGGGGGTGTGGGTACTCATTATTGAAAGGTCTCGAATGTTCCACGAGGGTATTTAAACTGCTGATTTTCTTGTCTCGGTGCCACTTCATCGACATCTTGCTTAGTTTGTGATTATGTAGCAGGGGGCGGGAAGAGCCTCTTTCTTTGGGCAGCAATTCATCCACAAGGTAATGGCCGTTTAATAACTTTATTTCTTGCTAGCTCAGCAGTTTAACCCTCGGGGCAGGTTCGAAGCTTTTCTCGTGTAACATATTTTTTTTAATGTAACAGACATTTGGTAAAAATTCCGTCTCTTTAACTACAAATTGGAATAGAGAGTGCCTAACCCTCTCGAGCTCCCACTCATATTGTTTTGAGGTGACTATGTTTTCATAACCGTTTTTCTTCTCTTCGTAATGTAATAACGTTTTATTATCGTGTCACCTCCTTAGTATGGGATTAGCCCTTGCGTAAGCGCCCTAGTGCCAAGTAGGTTTTAAAAGGTGTATTAGGAGTGCAAGCTGCGCCTCCATTCTATTTTGTATTATGGGCCAGTAACTTAACCTGATGTTTTATTTTCCTCATGTAAAGGCCCTGTAGGTTGGGTATCAAATACCCCTGTTTCTTAGTGCGCCTTAACGGCAGATAGAAATGAAGTTTGTTGTAGCCTTGGATAGGCTTATAAAATTGAGAGCGGGTCTGATCTTTCCCTCTTCACGTTGTAATTAGGAGCAAGTGCTCCTTGTACTTAGGGGTTTTCTGCCCTTTAGCTATTGTGGTGGTGAGCTGAGAGCTCAGAAATTAATCTTGGGGCTCGAAGCCCAAATCTTGTAACTATTGTAATTTCTTAATTTTGTTCCTGCTACTTGGTACCTGTTACTCTGTTGTTGTTATCTGTTGATTTTTAAAAGAAAATATAACCTTTGTTAAAGTTTTAAATTAACTTTAATTTCGTAAGTTGAGACCAATTCCACCCAGCACCTTCTTTCACCTCTGCAAATCCACAAAACTCCGTAACAAGTGGTAGCAGAGCGTGGTTGAATGGGTCTCAATTTAGCCCCTTTTGACGGCTAAACACTGCTTTTTATTCGTACTCTAACAATTTTCTCAGTCGCTGGGAATTTTTTTTAATTTTTCAAAATTTTTCTGTCATCATGTCCGGCTCTCGCGACGTCCTCCATCCCGGCTGTTTGCGCTAGGAGGAATTGATCTATGAATTAACGATCAGGAATGTTCAATCTGGCGGCACGGTTGCGATAGACACCAATAAGTTAAAAGATTCCCTTGATTTGCCTATTACCACCCCGACGTTGGGAGGAAAAGAGATCGATGACGCTCTCTCCACGATCACTGATAATGCTACTGAGCTAGCATCTGTAGTTAGTTTTTCTGAAGTAAATGATCCATCTCCTAATCAACTCAAAAGAGTACAGGCCAAATTGTACCACTTTTATAATAGGGTATGTGATCTATTGTCACTGAAGTTAAATGACCTTCAGGGGAAGGAAGCTAGTGCTGTTGCTGAAAACCTGTCTAAAATGTCTAGTAAAGTTAGCCATTTGTTATCTGGATCTGCTATTCCAAAAACCGACCAGCCTATGGTAGTAAATATCGTAAGTGGGGAGGATTCCTCTAAGGAGGAAGGAGGTAGTACTGCGGAGGCTACCCAACGAACATCTGCCCCATTAGAAACTGTGTCCGATCGTCGCACGTCCATTCCACCTTTCGTGTTAAATAATCCTCCTTCTGAATCTGCTTCTACGCCACTTAGACCCCTTCCTACTACGTCCCCGGGTTTCAGCAGTTTGCCCCATCCTTTAGCAATGTTGCTCAGAAGTATTTCTAAGTTTTCTGTTAACTCTACCAGTGACGTAATTTCATTCTTAAGGTTTTTAGTTGAGTTTCAGGATCATGCCCTTGTTTTTTCTCTTTCCCCGTGTCAAATTTTGCAGATCATTTATCCCTATGCAATTGGTGTTCTCTCCGATAAGATGGTTAGGGCAATTGCTGAACAGTCATCCATAGAAGACTTCCATGCCCATCTGTTGGCAAATTTTATCCCCGCCCGAGCTAGGTCATCGCTCATTCAAAAGTACTACTACCGAGTACAACGGTTGGATGAAAATTTGGCAGACTTCATCCAAGACATTAAGTTTTACACTAGGGTATTTGCTCTAATTTTCCCTGAAGTTCAAATTGTATAGGCTATTGTGGAAGGAATTTCACCACCTTACAGATCATACTTGTGTTTTGCGTCGCGTCCGCAGACTTTCCCTGAGTTAGAGGCTATGGCTGTCTCAGCCGAAGGAGTTAGATACGCCGATACCTTGCGTGTCGCGAAAGAACCCCCTCCATCCTCTAGTAGTTTTCGGCCTCCACCTCACCGACCCATCACACCCCGTAAATGTTACGCTTGCGGGTGGCCTGACCATCTTCGCAATAAATGTCCATTGATCAAATCTAGTGGGACAAATAATGGAGCAGGTTCATCCCAATGTTGCTTTAAATGCGGCGCGTTTTCACATATTGCCAAGAACTGCCCTAATGCTAGCAGCACCCCCTCCTGCTCAACTTCTGGTGCAACTTCCACCAAGGCCCATAATAATAAGTGACTAGTGGCTTCGGCTGAGTCGGCGAACCCATCTTCCCGAGGCTCAGCCCCAAGTAAACATGTCGAAATTTCAGGGAAAACTCAGTCTTCAAATTTATCTTTTGAAGGTCCCAAAGAATGTCTTAGGATTGCGGCGGATACCTCCGCACCTGTTCCTTTTCTCAAAATTGAATTGAATAATGAACTGCTCTTTTAGATCCAGGCAGTGTTTGTTCAATTATTTCGGCTGAGTGGTATTAGAAATTAAAATCTATTTGTAAACTTCCTGATCTTTGCTCGTATTCGGTTCAATATGTTTCGGCTAATTCTTCTCCATTAGAAATTTTAGGTTCCTTAAATGCCAAAATTCGTATTTCTAAATTTACTTGGAAAGTTAAATTGTTTGTGGCAAAGCACTTGTCTTGCCCCATTATATTGGGAGCCGACTTCATGTCCCATACTGGTCTAGTGCTCGATCTTCAGAGCAAGTCGTGCACATTCATATTTGCTTCTAATTGTAAAATCCCTTTACTTAAATGTAGTTCTGTGTCATGCTCATCTGTTTCTCCTACCCAGGATGAGATGTTGTTAGATCTTAGACATCTACCTGAGGAGCAGGCTGATAGTATTCGTAAGTTGTGTCAGTCATTTCCAGAGGTGTTTTCTGATACTCTTGGTGTTACTGACCTTATTGAATACAAGATTGAGGTTACGGATTCTATTCCAGTCCGGTTTCCGCCTTATAGGCTGTCTCCTCCTAAAATGAAAGCTTTGAAGGAAATCATACATCAGATGTTAAAAGATATTATTATTCGGCCCTCTAAGTCGGCGTATTCATCGCCTATTTTCCTAGTCCCGAAACCCCAAGGTGGCTTCAGGCCTGTGATTGATTATAGGGCTCTCAATCGGAAGGTGGTGTTACAATCTGTGCCCCTTCCTGACCTTCATTCTTGCTTTTCCTGGTTTCGTAAAGCTAAGTTCTTCACCATACTAGACCTCAACCAGGCTTATAACCAGATTCCGTTAGCAGAGGAATCCAAGCACCTGACAGCGTTTGCCGCGGATTGGAATTTGTATGAATACAACCGCGTGCCTTTCGTGCTCCCCACGGGAGCAGCTGTGCTTACGAGACTGCTAGACAGGGTCTTCTCCGACATCAAATTTGAGTACTTGTACCACTATCTCGATGATGTCGTCGTATTTTCGGAGACCTTCGAAGAACACCTAGATCATCTGAGAGAAGTTCTCAATCGCCTTCGTAAGGCTGGGTTAACTGTGAAGTTGTCCAAGGTCGCCTTCACTAAGCCTTCCATGTCATTCCTAGGGCATATTGCGTCGCCCGATGATGTTGCTGTCGATCACTCTAGAACACAGGCCATCCGTGATTTCAAGCCTCCCAAGGACATCAAGGGTATTGCTAGGTTCATTGGTATGGTGAATTCCAGTCGTCTGTGAGACAGTGAGCTGAGCGGATGTGCTGAGTGGAGCGCGGAGCAATGGGTATCACGTTGACACAATATAGGATAGCGATCGGCAGATGGAACTGTAAAAAGGGAAGCAGAATGGAAACAAGAATGGAGTTAAAGGGTGAAAAAAGGAAGATGGTGGCTACGTTACTGGTGGCGGCGGTGGTGATGGTGTTGCTGATAATAGGAGGAGTAGAGATTAATCCCGACCCAGGTCCAGTAGGTTCCATTGGATGGGAAGAGTACGAGGCGATTAGAGAGATGATAAGAGAGGCTTGTCAGACGGAGCAAATAAAATAAATGTTCCGAGAGTTATCCAGGGAATTTATGGACCTAAAATTGAGTGTCAAAGAAGATGTAAAGAAGATTTTGGAAGAGGAAGGGTGTAATAAAGATGAATTAGACCTATTGAAGCAGAAGGTAAGAAGCCTGGAGTGGGACCTGAGAGAAACGAAGAGAGCAGTCGAGAAGAGTTTACAAGACAACGTAAGAAAAAATATCTTCATATACTGTGTCCAAGAAGAAGAAAGAGAGTCTAAAGTTGAACTAGTGTACAAAGTGGTAGAAGTTATCCAGAACAGGATGAAGATCAACTTCAGTGAAGTTGATATTGACGGTGTACAGCGTGTGGGGAGAGTGAAAGGTAAGAGACCAATTAGAGTGAAATTACTATCGACACTGATGGCGGACATTGTAATAAGAAATTCGAGTAATCTGAAAGGAGAGAAAGTGTGGATAAAACGGGAGATGGACAGGGAAGACATAGAGAAGAACAGAATTCTGAATAAACATTTAAGAGAGGCAAGAAAACAAGGTCTTAAGGCATATATTAGAGGGCAGCAGCTGGTGGTTGGAAACGGAAGGTGGAATCGAGTGTGGGGGGCGGGAAGGCTGAAAAAACTTGATGAAGAACACCAACAGCAGCAGAACGTGTCCTTGGCAACAGTGGAAGTAGCAAGGAAGGTCAGTGACGTAGAAAGGAGTGATATTACGGAAGTGAGCGAAGTCCACATCACATCAGGTGCGGGAAGTAGGGATGTGCTGAACAGCAGTGCCAGCAACCAGGCGGGCGGAAATGGAGAGTCCTTGAAGAGTCATCACAACACAGAGATGGGGGAAGCAAGTAATGTGCCACAACTGGTGAGGAGTACAGTGAAAATTGTGAATGAAGGTAACAGTAGGCAGGGTAAGAATGCATCCTCTCCGAGTAAAAGGAACACAGAAAATAAAATGGAAAAAAGACAGGCGCTAAATAAGGAAAGATCATTAAGTTTGAAAGATCTGTGGGGAAAGAAAAAAGGCGTAGGTATGGAGAAAGGGAAGGATGACGGGAGAAAAGAGAACGAGGAGAGATCTGGAGAGGACTCACAGGGAAGAGTGACAAGGAGTAGAGGTGGAAATGGAGAAGCACAGGTGCAAAGAGTGGGAGGGAATAAATAACTAGAGATGGCGATAGGGTTGTGGAATATTGAGGGGTTGATGGGGAAGATAGGGAATAAAGAATTGGAGAAAACAGTAAAGGAGTATGAGATTATTGCCCTAGTAGAGACGTGGTTAGGAAAAGGGATAGAAATTGAATGGGATGGGTATAGAGTAGTCAACGTGATAAAAGAAAAAAGGGGGAGAATGGGAAGAAATCCGGGTGGGATAACAGTTTTAATAAAAAATGAGTTAGTAGAGAGAGTAGAGAGAATACAGAATGAGGTAGAAGGGGTGGTATGGCTGAGAATTAAAATGGGAAATGATGCGAAGGAGGCAATTGGCCTGGCTCTATTATACAACCATCCTAAAGACTCAACTTATGCTAATAAAACATTTTTTTGAAGAACGGATTGAAGAAATAAACAAAATGAAAGGATTATATGTGGAAGATGGAATGATATTGTTAGGGGATTGGAATGCAAGAGTGAGTAATAGGGTACCCGATTATGGGAGAGGATAAGGAAGTGAGTACAGAAGAAATAGTAAAGACAAAGATATAAATAGCTATGGGGTAAGATTATTAGAGTTATGTGCTATAGAAAAATTATATATTTTAAATGGATGGATGAAGGGAGATAGTAATGGTGAACTGACATTCATCTCATCGAAGGGCGGGAGTGTAGTAGATATAGGAGTTAGCACGGAAATAGCTCTAAAGAAGATAATAAGTTTTGAGGTGACAGAATGTGTGATAACAGAACATATGCCCATCAAGATAAAATTAAGGGGGGAGTATGATGGAGTGAAGAGAAGGGTAGGAAAAAGAGATAGGTATAAGGAGGGATGGAAGTACATTTGGAATGATACCACGATCGAGAGATTGAGAACAGAGTTAAAAGAGAGTGAAGAAAGTATAAGGGTTGAAAGTGAAAGGATGTTGGAAGGAGGGGATGTGGATGAAGTTTTAAAACTAATAGAACGCCCAGTATGGAAGGTGGGTAAGAAAGTGAGAATAAGGGAAGAGATAGACAGAAACATAGGCGCGGGGTGGTTTGATGAAGAGTGTAAGAGGAAACGAATGGTTGTAATGACAGCTCTAGCGGACTTCAAGAAAGGAGGGGAACAAGGGAAAAGAGAGGATTATTGTAAATTAAGAAGAGATTATGAGAAGTTACTAAATGAGAAAAAAAGTGCTGGAAAGAGGCGGAAGCTGAGAGAGTGAACAGGTATTGCAAAGAGAAAAGATTTGATAGGGTTTGGGAAACTATAAATAAGATAAAGAGAACTAGATCGACAGGGGGAGGAACAATGATAACAGAAAATGAGTGGATAGGATATTTTGCAGAGCTTTTGGGTGGGAGGGGAGAAGGTCAGGGGGGTATGGAAAGGTCGTATATTGTTAAGGAAGTACAAACAGGAGTACAGTTACTAGATGAGGAGATAACAAGTCAGGAAATAGTTAGGGTGTTAAGTAAAATAAAAACCAAAACAGCGGGTGGGGCAAATGGTATTACTAACAGGATATGGAAGGAAGTAGGAGCAAATGAAGTAATGTTGAAAGTGATGGTAAATTTTTTTAACAAGATATGGGAAACGAATAAATTCCCTAGCGAGTGGAGAAAAGGAGTACTTTGTCCTATATATAAGAACAAAGGAAGTCGAAGTGATCCAAACAACTATAGAGGAATAACACTCCTGGACTCGCTGTCGAAGGTATATACAGGAATTTTAGCTAATAGGATTATAAATTGGGCAGAGAAATATGGAAGGATTTCGGACTATCAAAATGGATTTCGTAAAGAGAAAAATACTGTGGATAATATATGGATTTTGGATACTTTAATTACGAAATATGTGAAAATAGCAGGGAAGAGATTATATGTAGCAGCAGTAGATTTAGAGAAAGCCTTCGATGCAGTGAATAGAGAGGCGTTATTTACTAGATTAAGAGAGGTTGGGTTATCGGAAAAAATGAGGATGGCAATAGAAGGAATATATGAGAAAGTATTGGTGATGATTAAACTAAAAGGGGGTGGGTTGAGTAAGTGTATGGAATCGAAAAGGGGTGTGAGGCAGGGTTGTAAGCTATCACCCATATTATTTCTACTGTTTATAAATAATATATTGGATAGACATGGAGGCGAGAGATGGCAATGCCCTTGGATTGGGAAGAGGGAGATACCGGGGCTGCTATTTGCAGACGATTTATTGATCTTGGCATTAACAGCAAAGGGGTTGCAGGAAGGACTAAATGAGGTAGTGGAATATACTAGAAGATGGGCACTCAAGATAAATGTACGGAAGACGCAGATAATGATATGTAGGAAGAGGAAAGCCAAAAAAGAAAAGAAATTCTGGACAGTCGAGCAGCAAGAAATCAGGCCAGAAAAAATGGAGTATTTAGGAGTTATAATTAGTAGTAACGGCACGTGGGAAAATCAGATTAGAAGAGCCAGATATAAAGGGAGGGGAGCACTGGCAGTAGTGGGGATATTAGAAAATAAATTTCCGGATATAAAGTACAAAATACAGAGATTGGTGTTCCAATCAATGGTCAAAGGAAAAATGTTATATGGGGTAGAAATATGGGGATTAGAGGAAAATAGAAAAGAACTAAACCAGGTGGTGGCGAAATTTAGTAAGATTATTATGGGAGTCCCAAACTGTACTGCAAATGTGGGGGCTAGATTAGTATGTAAAGAATCGATAGACACTACTATAGCCAAGAGGGTGATGAAGTATTGGATGAGATTGGAACAAGGGAAGGTAGGGGATTTAGTACAAGACACATATAGGTTCCAGAAAAATATGGAGAACGAGAGGTATTGGGTAAATAAGTGCAAAAATAAATTACGAAAACTGGGGTTAGGAGATATAGGATATGAGAGGTGGACAGAGAAGAAAGAATGGGTATGGAGAAGGGTTATAAGGAGAGTTGCCGATATAGAGAGACAGAGTTTAATAATGGAATGTAGAGAAAGAGCCTCACTATCAGTATTTAATAAATTGTTAGAAATCATGAACTCGAAAATCGAAGTGGAGGACCGGAAGGGCAAGAGAGGTCTATACTGGTGGATTTTTGGAACTCCTACAAACAGAGGGTGGATAGGTACAGAAAATGCAGGTAGATGTATTCTGTGTGGAGAAAAATGGTCGGACCTACATATATTCATCGAATGTAGGGAGTTAGAAGAGTTGAAAAAGAAAGCGTTGAGTAAAAAAGAGATAGAAAAAGTAGAAAAAATTGAAAAGATGACGGTTTGGCTGGCCAGAGAATGGGGAAGAGGAACAAATATTTCGAAATATTTAAATATGGTTAGAATGAGATTTATAAAGAAATTAAGAGAATAAAGGGGTAAAAGAGGGTTACAGAGGAAGGAGAGGAAGGAGGTAGACGAAACTGCTAGGTTATATAAGAATTGAAGACAATAAGAGGAGTTTGAAGTACAATCTGATTGTATGATGAAAAGAAGATTTGTATATATTTGCAGAGGATTGCATGTGTGAGAGAACGGAGGTGGTGGTTAATGTTAGAAAAAAAAAAGAATAATAAAGCAACGAGGGATGTGAGTAAGAGGAACTGTTGGACTGTTTAGAAATGGAAATAAGCGGAAGAAAGAGAAGGAATAAGGGAAAGCCAGGTTTGATTGTTGGCAATTCGATGGTTTAAGATGTAAGTTCAAAAAAAAAAATAGAGAGTAGTTTTTAGTTTTAGTCTAAGACTCGTAGGAGCTATAGAATTGTCAACAAATACACTGACTGACAGAGCAAATGCAACACCAAGAAGGAGTGGTCAGAACTTTATGCCAATTGCAGGGTAGACAGACGTCACTGAGGTATGCTCATGGTGTGAAATGTGCCGCTGTGCTGCGCACGTAGCGAACGATAAATGGGACACGGCGTTGGCGAATGGCCCACTTCGTACCGTGATTTCTCAGCCGACAGTCATTGTAGAACGTGTTGTCGTGTGCCACAGGACACGTGTATAGCTAAGAATACCAGGCCGCCGTCAACGGAGGCATTTCCAGCAGACAGACGACTTTACGAGGGGTATGGTGATCGGGCTGAGAAGGGCAGGTTGGTCGCTTCGTCAAATCGCAGCCGATACCCATAGGGATGTGTCCACGGTGCAGCGCCTGTGGCGAAGATGGTTGGCGCAGGGACATGTGGTACGTGCGAGGGGTCCAGGCGCAGCCCGAGTGACGTCAGCACGCGAGGATCGGCGCATCCGCCGCCAAGCGGTGGCAGCCCCGCACGCCACGTCAACCGCCATTCTTCAGCATGTGCAAGACACCCTGGCTGTTCCAATATCGACCAGAACAATTTCCCGTCGATTGGTTGAAAGAGGCCTGCACTCCCGGCGTCCGCTCAGAAGACTACCATTGACTCCACAGCATAGACGTGCACGCCTGGCATGGTGCCGGGCTAGAGCGACTTGGATGAGGGAATGGCGGAACGTCGTGTTCTCCGATGAGTCACGCGTCTGTTCTGTCAGTGATAGTCACCGCAGACGAGTGTGGCGTCGGCGTGGAGAAAGGTCAAATCCGGCAGTAACTGTGGAGCGCCCTACCGCTAGACAACGCGGCATCATGGTTTGGGGCGCTATTGCGTATGATTCCACGTCACCTCTACTGCGTATTCAACGCACGTTAAATGTCCACCGCTACGTGCAGCATGTGCTGCGGCCGGTGGCACTCCCGTACCTTCAGGGGCTGCCCAATGCTCTATTTCAGCAGGATAATGCCCGCCCACATACTGCTCGCATCTCCCAACAGGCTCTACGAGGTGTACAGATGCTTCCGTGGCCAGCGTACTCTCCGGATCTCTCACCAATCGAACACGTGTGGGATCTCATTGGACGCCGTTTGCAAACTCTGCCCCAGCCTCGTACGGACGACTAACTGTGGCAAATGGTTGACAGAGAATGGAGAACCATCCCTCAGGACACCATCCGCACTCTTATTGACTCTGTACCTCGACGTGTTTCTGCGTGCATCGCCGCTCGCGGTGGTCCTACATCCTACTGAGTCGATGCCGTGCGCATTGTGTAACCTGCATATCGGTTTGAAATAAACATCAATTATTCGTCCGTGCCTTCTCTGTTTTCTTCCCCAACTTTCATCCCTTTCGAACCACTCCTTCTTGGTGTTGCATTTGCTCTGTCAGTCAGTGTACATTTGTAAACAGTGTTAGAATATGAATGATAGGGTTAGTGGACAAGAAAAGGTGTTTGGATAACATAATAGTAGATAATTTTAAACTCTGGCTTAAAAAAAATTAATAAGTAATGAGTGGTCGCGAGGAAGAGGAACTGTTGGACTGTTTAGAGATGGAAAGGATTGATAAGTGATGTGAGGAAACAAGGAAAAGACAGATTTGTTTTGTGGCAATTCCGTGGTTTAATATGTAAGTTAAACTATTTTAAAAAAATGCAATTAGGAAGTAGCTTTAGTCTAAGAGACGCAAGAATAAGAAAGAAAAGCGATGAGCAAGGAACTGGAAATTGTCAACAAGTGCGTTTGTATATAGTGTATAAATATTAACTATACGGTATAGTGAAAAGTAGACAGTAGTTAGCGAATAAGTATTATAAGAGATATGCACAGAGGCAAGGAAGAGTAAGAGGGGAAGATTGGGGATGGAAGGGGGGAGGGGTATAAGAGACAGACGGGTGGGATGGTACAGTCCCATCCCTAGGTGAAAGAGGAAACATGTCCGCTCACAGAATAACAAGTGAATCAAGATGGTGGCAGTAAGACGACACGATTATAGGCGGAGCAGTAGATAAATGCGTGACGGATCGTATGATGGACCGGAAACCGCCTCTACGATTCGCCACGTAAGATGAGGAGAGAAGTACGAGTTATAGGTGGGGGTAATATCTAACCCGGGAGGAGTGGCTGATAGCGGCCAGGGTGGGATGGTTCTCTGCTCACAGGGAATGCCGCATGCAGCCGAGGTTTTTTAATTTTTTTTATTTATTATTTTTTATGTTTAGTTAGCTGTAGAGAGTAGATAGGGGATGCCCTTACATGCGGAGGAGTTCCTCGCATACCAGAGGCATCTCAATAGTTTTAGACACGTTGGTGCAGTGTTAGGCTGGATTCCGCCGACATTGACACCACTAAATAAGTAGAGTAGATAGGAATTGTATTGTTTGGTTTATATTATTTTGTGCGGTTTTTTTGGGTTTTTAGTTAATAGTTTTAGTGTAGATAGTTAGAGCTTTATATTATATATAATAGTATGTTAGTTTATATTGTTTTGTTTGGTTTGGTTTATATTGTTTTGTTTGGTTTTTTGGGTTCATGTGTATTTTATGCTCTTTATTGTCTGTAACCGATGGTGCAAACTAGGGTGGCAATAAAGAGTTATCTATTCATATTCATTTGGTATGGTGAATTTCTTCAGGAAATGTATTCCAAATTTCGCCAATAGAGCGGCGCCCTTGAACTTACTACGTAGGAAAGGCGTCAAATTTGAGTGGGGACCTTCTCAACAAGCCGCTTCCGAAGACCTCAAATTAGCTCTCTGTAATGCCCCTGTCCTCGCTATGCCCGATTTCTCTAAGAAATTCATCGTTCAAACCGACGCGTTGTCGTCAGCGATGGCAGCAGTCCTTCTTCATGAGACTGAAATAGGGAGGCGACCCATCGCCTACGCATCTAGGACACTTTCGGCTCAAGAAGCCAAGTATTCCATCTATGAACTTGAGAGTTTGGCTGTTTTGTTTGCGCTAGAAAAGTTCCGCCTTTATCTGGAACATGTCAAGTTCGACTTGGAGACTGATAACCAAGCCTTAAGCTGGGTCTTAGGTAGGCCGCGTCGTACTGGTCGTATAGCCCGGTGGGCCATCCGAATTTCTGCCTTCCAATTTGACGTTAGGCATATCAGAGGTACTGAAAATGTTGTGGCAGACGGACTCAGCCGTATGTTTTCCAATGATGTAGAGACCCATGAACTGGTCGATAGTCTTTCACCTCCCGAGTCCATACTACCTGAGGTTAATGCCATTCTGACTGATGCTCCCAGGTTATTTAGGGATATTGAAAAATATCAACGTGAAGATCCAGTGCTGGCTCCCATTATGGAAACCCTTCCTTCTGGGGAACATGTTGTCCCTTATGTATTGAGGAATGGTGTTCTATGTTGCCCGTCGGGGCATGATAAGATGATGAAAGTAAAGGTTCCAGGGGTTCTTGTGCCCATGATCTTTAAGTACTATCATGAGACCCCATTGGGGGGGCATTTAGGCATCTTCAAAACTCGTGAAAAAATCCGTGAAAGGTTTATTTGGAAAGGTATGGACGGTGAAATTCGTGAACTAGTTAAAGCTTGTAAATCTTGCTTGCTTAGTAAACCCACCATGTCCACCAAGGTAGGCCTATTGTCTTCTCATCAAGCATCGCGCCCAATGGAACGTCTGTATATCGACTACGTCGGACCCTTTCCCCAGTCAAAGGGGAATGCCAATAAATTCATCCTGGTGTGTGTAGATGGCTTTACTAGATTTTCTTGGTTATTTCCGACTAAGCTGGCTACCGCTCAGTCAACTATTTTTTGTTTAAATTCCATTTTTGCTTCATTTGGTCCATGTCAATATATTGTGTCCGACAATGCTAAAGCTTTCACTTCCAATCTTTTCCGTAAATTCTGTTTTGATCTAGCCATCTCGCATGTAACAACCTCTGCATACTATCCTCAACCATCTCTGGCTGAACGGGTCAATCGTAATCTCAGGTCCGCACTTATTGCCTATCATCATGAAGACCATTCTAGGTGGGACACGTCCCTGCATTGGTTAGCTTTTGCTTTGAATTCGGCGGTTCATGAATCTCACAAGTTTACTCCAACATCTTTGATGTTCAATTTTGTTCCAAACACGCCGCTCCCTAACCTTTGGTCTCTGAGTGATATTCTACCTGAGACAATAGATCCGGATAACATTAAAAATCTTTGGAAGGCTAAGGCCAATCTTAAAGTGTCTCATGAAAAGGTTAGGGAAAGATATGATCGTGGACGAACACCCACCCATTTGAAGGTAGGTGACCAGGTTATGGTCAAGAATTTTGTTCCCGCGGGCAAGCTATCCCCCAGATTTCATGGGCCGTGTATTATTCTCGATTTCCTCACACCCGTTACATTATTACTAAGCAATCCAGCCACCGAGAGGATATTTAGGGTTCACCTGTCGCAGGTGAAACCTGTGTAGTTTCAGTGCTAACTTGCTCCGTATAATTTTGAAAGAAATCTGAAGGTTATATTTTTGGTTTCATTTTGAGGCCTTCTGCCCTTGGAATTATGTTCTTTGTTTTTAAATATTCATTGTACAACCTCCCCTGTCAGTTAAACTGCTGTCCTGTCCACCTAGGCCATTACCAAGCTCCCGTCTCCTGCTCAAACACACCAGTGGCTAATTAAAATGAAATAAAAACTTCAACGCCGCTGGCCCCTCAGCCTCACCACAAAGACTGTACCCTAAAATCATTATGGTCCAACAAAATTCTGCCGACGAGATCTTAATGTTTCAGTGCCCCCGCAGCCGTGCGGCGCCGTACCGCCACTGAGGTGGGGTACGGGCCCACTCAGCTCCAGTGAGGTCAACCAGTGTACGGCGAGCCCGAGCCCTCCTCCCGGCCAAGGCTGATGTGCGGCGCACGTCCTGCAAATTGCCCGCGGTCTGTAAACAATCGCCGCGTGTGCGGCGTGCTTCACCACCACTACCCCTCTCATAGTAGGCGAGAGGTCTATCTCAGAGTACTTGAGGGGTCCGAGCGGCCTCCTCTGGACACAAGCTGCGGCGGCTGGTCTGGCCGTCAAAGTAATCGAGAACTAATGCACTTATTCAGCTACATCCACAATTACGGCGTTTTTGGATTCAACATCAACATCTGGTGGACTTGAAAAAAAATTTCCAAGAATTAAAGTTTTCCTTTGGAATTCAACTACTACAACCATAGAGACCCCTTTCATCAAAAGCTACTACTAAGAAATTCCAAAACTGGATTTTATTTAATCCCACTTATATCAAATAACTTTTGAGACATTCGACTACTGCAAAATTAGACTTCTCTCTTCTAAATTCTGCAACTCATCAGCAAAACTTGGACCTTTTTGTAACAAAATTTTTGTTTTCTTCTGTCACCCCTTGGAAGGACATTTGGGGGGGGGGGAGGTCTGTACCGGGCGGTACACCTCCACGCCGCGAATTCAAATATTGCACCAGTTTAAACTCCTCTACAGGAGAAGTTTGGAACCTTGAAAACTGAACTAATTCTACTATTTCTTAAAAGATGTCACTACTGTAAATTTGGTAATCTTGTAGTGTTCTGAACGGTGTCTATTTTGATTTGTGTTTGTTTTTTCCGTATCAAGAAGTGTGGACATTCTCTTCTAGATGGCACTACTTAAGAACTATAATTGTGCACCCTAGTGCGAAGTGAAGGAACTTTTTTTGAAGAAATTTGGTATTCATAAGTTTTTTCTTTGTTAAATTTCTTTCAGTCATTTTTTGGGTTGGCAGTATAACCCTTCTCTTTCCGCTTGTTTTGAATTTAGCCAATCCCGAATTTCTCTAATTAATTTTTGACCAATAACGTATGTCTTCTCCGATATGGATATGTTGCTTTAAGCTATCCAATAAAGTTGAGGGGGGTGTGGGTACTCATTATTGAAAGGTCTCGAATGTTCCACGAGGGTATTTAAACTGCTGATTTTCTAGTCTCGGTGCCACTTCATCGACATCTTGCTTAGTGTGTGATTATGTAGCAGGGGGCGGGAAGAGCCTCTTTCTTCGGGCAGCAGTTCATCCACAAGGTAATGGCCGTTTAATAACTGTATTTCTTGCTAGCTCAGCAGTTTAACCTTCGGGGCAGGTTCGAAGCTTTTCTCATGTAACCTATCTTTAAAATGTAATAGACATTTGGTAAAAATTCCGTCTCTTTAACTACAAATTGGGATAGAAAGCGCCTAACCCTCTCGAGCTCCCACTCATATTGTTTTGAGGTGACTACGTTTTCATAACCGTTTTTCTTCTCTTCGTAATGTAATAACGTTTTCGTATCGTGTCACCTCCTTAGTATGGGATTAGCCCTTGCGTAAGCGGCCTAGTGCCAAGTAGGTTTTAAAAGGTGTATTAGGAGTGCAAGCTGCGCCTCCATTCTATTTTGTATTATGGGCCAGTAACTTAACCTGATGTTTTATTTTCCTCATGTAAAGGCCCTGTAGGTTGGGTATCAAATACCCCTGTTTCTTAGTGCGTCTTAAGGGCAGATAGAAATGAAGTTTGTTGTAGCCTTGGATAGGCTTGTAAAATCGAGAGCGGGTCTTCCCTTTCCCTCTTCACGTTGTAATTAGGAGCAAGTGCTCCTTGTACTTAGGGGTTTTCTACCCTTTAGCTATTGTGGTGGTGAGCTGAGAGCTCAGAAATTAATCTTGGGGCTCGAAGCCCTAATCTTGTAACTATTGTAATTTCTTAAAAAAAATCCTCCTACTTGGTACCTGTTACTCTGTTGTTGTTATCTGTTGGTTTTGAAACGAAAATGTAACCTTTGTTAAAGTTTCAAATTAACTTTAATTTCGTAAGTTGAGACCTATTCCACCCAGCACCTTCTTTCACCTCTGCAAATCCACAAAACTCCGTATCCAGGAATTCGGTTAGGGTAGATGTTGAGGATCGTAGAAGGTGGTAGTGTTTCACGTTGGTACCAACAACGTAAGGCAAGCTGGTATACAGTAACTACCAACATAGATGGGGATGTGTGGGATCTGGTAAATGCAACACCGTTGAAGTTTAAGGAAGTGGAGATTGTTTTCTTTTTTTTTTTTTTTTTTGCTAGTTGCTTTATGTCGCATCGACACAGATAGGTTTTATAGCGACGATGGGACAGGAAAGGGCTAGGACCGGGAAGGAAGCGGCCATGGCCTCAATTAAGGTACGGCCCCAGCACGTGCCTGGTGTGAAAATGGGAAACCACGGAAAACCATCTTCAGGGCTGCCGACAGTGGGGTTCGAACCCACTATCTCCCGAATACTGGATACTGGTCGCACTTAAGCGACAGCAGCTATTGAGCTCGGTGTCTGGAGATTGTTATCAGTGGAATAATGTGTAGGAGAGATACTGACTGGAGGGTGATTGGGGATTTAAATTAGACTATGGAGTGGGTATGAGGGAAACTGGGAGTGATATTTCTATATCCTAATGGATGGGTAGGAGATAAGGATAAGCGCTCTCAAGGCCTTCATTTAAATGGGAGTGGTACATATAAATTACGAAGTTTGTTTAGAAGGGTTATAGGGAGGTACATTCAGGGAAATTGGGCAATCTAGGGAGCAGTGATAAGGGTGCAGAAAACTGGAAGTCAAGTAGGGATGACATGAAACTGTTAGTGCAGAACTGTGGAGTATTGTAAAGAAAGGAGCAGATATATACTTACCAGGGAATAGCCCTAATGTAGGCACTCCACTCACTCTGCTTGCTGTACACGGAAGCTCGGCGGCCGGTGATGCTTTTTTATTTTCAGTTCACGGGGTTGCCGATAGGAGCATCCTTTACGATCTGCCAGCAATCTGCGAACTGTCGCCAACTGTTAAGGAAATGTCAAGCGGACTGTTGCCGTGCGGGCAGTATGCGCCGCGGCGATAGTCAAGAGCCTCTCGAATGGAGTGTAGCCCACGAAGGGGGCTACTGTTCTCATGACAGAGCTTGGCCTAGATTTGGAAATATAGGTTACAGCTACTAAAGTACATATTTTTCTG
The DNA here is from genome assembly GCF_040414725.1 of Anabrus simplex. Lineage (NCBI taxonomy): Eukaryota > Metazoa > Arthropoda > Insecta > Orthoptera > Tettigoniidae > Anabrus > Anabrus simplex. Next base: position 9,441,716 of record NC_090266.1, read on the forward strand.
GCGTGTTTCTTGCTGCGTTTTTATTCTGTGTGGGTTGGTAAAGAAACCAGCGAGTTACGAATTATGGAAATAAAGTCATGTCGGCCAATGGCCGTGCTTGTAGCTGGCTGGTTAATGGTCAACGGCGCGTGAAAACTTTCGTTGTGTTATAAAAGTAAACATATATTTTTGGACGGGTTGGTGGGTCCCTGGCATTGGTAATGATCACGTCTGTCCCCTAAAAGGATTTTAAGGTACAATTCATATATATTTCTTCACGAAGTTATGTGTTATATACTGAAGTGCCTAGGGCAGGGCGCTACCACTTACCAGATATTGTAAAAGGAGTTGAATCATGGCTGAGAAATGATATAATGGATGCAGACATTTTCTCGCAGAACTGGAGTGTGTATCACTGAGATAGGATAGGAATAGTACAAGGGGGAGTATTCTACTGGTGAAAGAAAATTTTAAAGGCTACGAAAAAGTTTAAGACGACAAACATGAAATTCTAGGTGTAAGGCTCATCTCTAAAGACAAAAGCCAACATGATGTCTTTGGAGTGTACAGACCAGGAAAGGATAGCACAGATGCTGATTCAGAATATTTTGATAAGATAATCAGCTATGTGAGAAATGATAAGGAAAGGAACGTGATTGTAGCATGTGATCTCAATTTACCAAATGTCAATTGGGAAGGTAATGCGAAAGATGGGAAGCATGACCAACAAATGGCAAATAAGTTAATATGAGAAGGGCGCCTGGTTCAGAAAGTGATGGAACAAACTAGATGGAAGAATATACTGGATGTGGTTCTGGTAAATTCAGATGAGTTCTATAAAGAAACAGAAATAATAAATGGTATTAATGATCACGGAGCTGCTTTCGTCATTGTTAAATATAAATATGACAGAAAGACAGGTCGTAAAAGTAGGACTATTAGAAAGTACTATATGGCTCATAAAACAGGCATGAGGGTGTTTTTAAAAGGTAATTATGAGTCAAAAAGTATAAATAAAAATATAAACAGACTCTGGGATGTTTTAAAGCAATTATTGAGGAATGAGAAAACAGGTTTGTACCTTTAAAGGTTGTAAGGAATAGTAAAGACCCACTTTATTATAATAGACAAGTAAAGAAACTAAGAACGATATGCAAGCTGGAAAGAAATTGAGTTAGAAAGGGCTGTATAAGTAAGGATAAATTGGAGGAACTTGCTAGGAAATTGAATCAAGCAAAGAAGTCAGCTAAGGATAATATGATGGCAAGCATAATTGGCAGTCATACAAATTTTAGTGAAAAATGGAAGAGTATGTATAGGTTCTTTAAGGCAGAAACCAGTTCCAAGAAGGACATTCCAGGAATCATTAATGAACAAGGGGAGTGTGTACGTGAGGATCTTCAAAAGACGGAAGTATTCAGTCAGCAGTATGTATGTTGATCCAGATAGAGGAGGTGACTAATACTAAAGATGTATTAACATTTACGTATGATAACAACATTTACAATAAGATACAAAATTGAAAACCAGAAAAGCAGCTGGAAGTGATGAGATTTCTGGGGATATACTAAAGACAATGTGTTGGGATAGAGTACCGTATCTGAAGTACTTATTTTAATTATTGTTTGCATGAAGGAGCTATACCAAATGAATGGAGAGTTGCTACAGTAGCCCCTGTGTATAACTAAACGGGTGATAGATATAAAAATGAAAATTACACGTCAGTCAGTTTGTTATGCATCGCATGTTAGCTTTGTAAAAGCATTCTTTTTAAATTTTAGTAGACATGTTTGCAAAATTAATAAGGTTATTCCACTGGAGCTCTACTTGTAGGTTTCCAGCAAGATATAGCAGATATCTTGGATTTGGGAGGTCAACTGGACTGTATCACAATTGACTTTTCTAAGACATTTGATAGGGTACATTATGGGAGACTACTGGAGAACTCAAGAATTAAGAGTGGGCGAAGGTTTATCTGACCCTGTAATAATTAAGAGGGGAATTCCTCAAGGCAGCATTATTGGACCTTTATGTTTTCTTATATATCAATGATATGAGTAAAGAAGTGGAGTCAGAGATAAGGCTTTTTCAGATGATGTTATTCTGTATAGAGTAATAAATAAGTTACAAATTGTGATTACATAAAATAAATTTTACTGTAAAGCCCGTATTGTCGTATGTATACTTTTTGAGGTTAAATCAATATTCCACCTTTACAATACCAAAATTTTTATTGTCTAATTATTTAAACAACATTTTTTTAAATATGACAGGACATGTTTCGTCTAACTTGTAGACATCCTCAGCCGTAAAATATTCAAGAAAAAGCACAAAATGACAAGGAAAATAACACATTAAAATAATTCGGACCGCCGAATACGTCAATTAAAATAGTGAGAATGTTCTAGATTGTTCAGAGCATGACATTCAAACTGTTGATGACAAACTTAAAATTAAACATGAGTTGATACATTAAAACTTAATGTTAAAATTCTTTTCTTTGTTGGTGCTTGTTGACATGCAGTATTCAAGTGTGTCGGTGAAGGCTGATGTAGAGGTGCACAATCTTAATTTCTAGTAGAATAAAGACGATCAATGAGTAAGCATATGGAATCCAGTAAAAGGATGTTAAGATCGTCTTATTGATGCAAAGTTGTCATTTCTTGTTAAAAATTAGATGGAATATCTGATCGTATGACGTATATGAATGTACAGTGGAGGGCACTAGAATGAAAATAAAGAGTATTGTAAATATTGAAATTAGGCAAGTATTTGGTGGCATTACGATATAAAAGGCAAAAGAATGAAAAGGAAGAATTACGGCACATCTCGCCTCTCCAAGAGTGATTAGCTTGTGGCTGACTGAGGACAAACTATGGAGGTCGTGTGTGATGGGAAGTTAGGGGAAGGTGGGAATCGATAGGCGGGAAGCGATCACGTGGAAGCTTACTTGAATGTTTGTCAAAAAAGGGACTCAAAAATTACGTTTGTAGTTTCTCTGTTTTAATTATTGTGTTGATGGGGCGAAAGTTCCTTTTGGGGATCATTGTAAGTACCTAGGTGTTAATATAAGAAAAGATCTCCATTGAGGTGATCACACAATTAATAAAGGGTACAGATCTCTGCACATGATTTTGGGGGTATTTATGGGTTGTAGTAAGGATGTAAAGGAGAGGGCATATACTGTAAATCTCTGGTAAGAACCCAACTAGAGTATAGTTCCGGTGTATAGAACTCTTACTAGGGTTAACTGATTAAAGAATTATAAAAAACAAGGAAAGCAGCTCGATATGTTCTAGGTGATTTCCGATAAAAGAATACCGTTACAAAAATGTTGCAAAGTTTGGGCTGGGAAGACTTGAGGCAAAGGAGCCGAGCTGCTCGACTAAGTGGTTGTTGATACTCTGGACGATTCCCATAGGGAACCTGAGATCTTTGTTCCAAATGAATATTTTTATAATACCAATTATTATTATTATTATTATTATTATTATTATTATTATTATTATTTATTTTCCACTAATTGTAGTTACAATTTAGGGATGGTGAATGGAGAAAGGGCATAGCCGCACATACACAAAAGTGCCTCCATCACCACTTAAAATTATACACTGACTGACAGAGCAAATGCAACACCAAGAAGGAGTGGTCAGAACTTTATGCCAATTGCAGGGTAGACTGACGTCACTGAGGTATGCTCATGATGTGAAATGCGCCGCTGTGCTGCGCACGTAGCGAACGATAAATGGGACACGGCGTTGGCGAATGGCCCACTTCGTACCGTGATTTCTCAGCCGACAGTCATTGTAGAACGTGTTGTCGTGTGCCACGGGACACGTGTATAGCTAAGAATGCCAGGCCGCCGTCAACGGAGGCATTTCCAGCAGACAGACGACTTTACGAGGGGTATGGTGATCGGGCTAAGAAGGGCAGGTTGGTCGCTTCGTCAAATCGCAGCCGATACCCATAGGGATGTGTCCACGGTGCAGCGCCTGTGGCGAAGATGGTTGGCGCAGGGACATGTGGCACGTGCGAGGGGTCCAGGCGCAGCCCGAGTGACGTCAGCACGCGAGGATCGGCGCATCCGCCGCCAAGCGGTGGCAGCCCCGCACGCCACGTCAACCGCCATTCTTCAGCATGTGCAAGACACCCTGGCTGTTCCAATATCGACCAGAACAATTTCCCGTCGATTGGCTGAAGGAGGCCTGCACTCCCGGCGTCCGCTCAGAAGACTACCATTGACTCCACAGCATAGACGTGCACGCCTGGCATGGCGCCGGTCTAGAGCGACTTGGATGAGGGAATGGCGGAACGTCGTGTTCTCCGATGAGTCACGCTTCTGTTCTGTCAGTGATAGTCACCGCAGACGCGTGTGGCGTCGGCGTGCAGAAAGGTCAAATCCGGCAGTAACTCTGGAGCGCCCTACCGCTAGACAACGCGGCATCATGGTTTGGGGAGCTATTGCGTATGATTCCACGTCACCTCTAGTGCGTATTCAAGGCCCGTTAAATGCCCACCGCTACGTGCAGCATGTGCTGCGGCCGGTGGCACTCCCGTACCTTCAGGGGCTGCCCAATGCTCTGTTTCAGCAGGATAATGCCCGCCCACACACTGCTCGCATCTCCCAACAGGCTCTACGAGGTGTACAGATGCTTCCGTGGCCAGCGTACTCTCCGGATCTCTCACCAATCGAACACGTGTGGGATCTCATTGGACGCCGTTTGCAAACTCTGCCCCAGCCTCGTACGGACGACCAACTGTGGGAAATGGTTGACAGAGAATGGAGAACCATCCCTCAGGACATCATCCGCACTCTTATTGACTCTGTACCTCGACGTCTTTCTACGTGCATCGCCGCTCGCGGTGGTCCTACATCCTACTGAGTCGATGCCGTGCGCATTGTGTAACCTGCATATCGGTTTGAAATAAACATCAATTATTCTTCCGTGCCGACTCTGTTTTTTCCCCAACTTTCATCCCTTTTGAACCACTCCTCCTTGGTGTTGCATTGTCACTGTCAGTCAGTGTAATATACAAATATACAATTACATTCTACATGGTGTTCTTATATACAGTTACCGTATTTACATAGGCATATTTACATACAGTAATACTCACAAGACCTGTTCAACATTCAAGTTATTCGACACACACACACACACACACACACACACACACACACACACACACACACACACACACACACACACACACACACACACACACACACAGAGTCTCTCTCTCCCTCTCTCTCTCTAGAAACCCCACATATATTTTAGCTAGGCCGGCTCACTCATACCCATTTACCGTCTCAATCACTCGGGACCCCATAACTTTCATCCATCCTCCCACGCATACTGAACATTCTCACAGTAGATAAATTATGTTTTGTACAGAGGGTTTCGTTATATGTACATCCGTTTTACGTCTTTACAAAAATTTTCTGCAGGTAGTTCTTTTATCTGCGGTGGGAGTTCATTCCACAACCGAGCAGAACGACTAAAGAAGCCACTTTGATATGATGCTGTTCTTGCAAATGGAGGGAAAAGGGACACATCTCGACCTCTTTGAGCGGAACGATAGTTCAGCTGTAAGCGGTTGAAAGGGTTTATATGAATGTTACCTGCGAGGGATTTTCTCAGGAAAGTAATATCTATTTGTTTACAGAGGGATGTTATGGAGGGCAGTGACCTGGCTGTATTTAAATGACCGTGTTGAGTAATTAGTCGTTCTGCTCGGCGTTGAACTCCCTCTAGTTTCGTCATGTTCTCTACTGTAGTAGCGTGCCAGGAAGGAAGCCCGTACAACAGTATTGGCCATACTAATGACAAATAGGCTGTCTGAACGGCTTTCTACCTGGCTCCCAGTAGAGATCTGCGGATGAATCCCAGGACTCTGTATGCTTTGCACCTTATTTCCTCAACATGTTTATTCCATTTTAAATTGCTGCAGATGTGAATGCCAAGCAATTTTACTGAGGTACAAGGCATCAGGTTTTTACCACACAGTGAAATTTCGTGTTGTAACTGTGATCTTGCTGTAGTAAAGCGGATATATTTACATTTCTGTACATTTATACACATTCTATTTATTTTGCACCACAAAACCACGTTATCGAGATCTGACTGTAACTTATTTACGTCGTTCTCATTGCGAATGGCTCTGTAAATGATGGTGTCATCAGCGTACTGTGCCATAGAAGACGATAGACAACCTGACAGATCCAGCGTAAATATTGTGTACAGCAGCGGCCCTATCACACTACCTTGAATCACACCCGAGGTGACTGAGGTTTGTTTTGACCTGGCCCCACTGAACACAACGCTCTGCGTCCGACCTACCACGAATGATCGAAACCATGCCTGCAGTTTGCCTTGAATGCCATACTTGTTCAGTTTTAACAACAGTAGTTGATGAGGTACCTGATCAAAGGCCTTACTCCAGTCGAGAGTTACGCAGTCCACTTGGGATATATTAGACTGGTCCAGGGAATGTTGCCACTCATCAATTACTGTTATTAAAAGTGTAGTACAGGATTTTCCAGGGAGGAATCCATGTTGGTTGTTATTCAACAGGTTTCTCTCATTCAGAAAATCCAGCACATGTTTAACAATTAGGCGTTCCATGCATTTACATAAGCCAGATGTAATAGAGACTGGGCGATAGTTGTCTACATTTTCCCTGTCACCATCTTTGAATACGGGAATGACATTTGCTTTCTTCCATTCTTCTGGAACAGTCCCACTGTTCATTGAAATGTTAAATATTGCACAGAGAGAAGGTGCTAATGCTTCTGCACAGCGATGGAGAATTCTGGCCGGCACGTTGTCTGGGCCGTTCGCAGCATGAGGTCTAGTTCTCCGAAGACTTGTTACGACCTCGTTAGCAGTGAAGTACAAGCTAGTTAGGGGCAGAAAGGGAGGGGTTGACCTTGGAGTGAACATGTCTTCATCCTTGTCAGCAGTGGAGAAGTTATTTTTAAATTTACTATTGAATGTGTCTGCTATTTCTTGGGGAGAGGAAACTGATAGTCCGTTGTACTTGAAGACGGATGGAGCACTTTTGCCACTTTTGTTTCTAATGAAAGCCCATAGCTCTTTACTATTGGAACTAAGGCTGTGGATATATGAACTGTAGGCATCACGGATTAATGATTTGAGTTTGTTCCTAGCCAGTCTGTACTTCTCCCACCTACTGTCACTTGGGTTTTCCTTCCATTTCCTGTATAAACAATTTCTCTTTCGAATACCTGATGTTATCTCTTTATTGATCCATGGCGTTTCTCGCTTATTAGAGATAGAAACTTTCGGCACAACTTGATCGACACATTCAAAAAATACTTTTTTCCAGTTTTCCCAGATCTCGTTGATATTTTTATCGCCGGTGAAGGACGCGAGGGGAATAGGAAGACTTTTTGATAAAAGAGAGGAAAGATCGTTCCAGATGTTGCTGGAAAAATTATATATTGTTCTGGAGTGGAGTTTTGGGGAGGGTTTTCTGTAGCTCAAAGTTGTAATTATGGCTTGGTGATCACAAAATCCAGGTATTACGTCCAGAAACTGGACGGATGATGGAGAGTTAGTAAGGAACAGGTCTAGTGTGGAGCGGGAATTTTGAGTAATACGAGTCGCCTCGAACACTAACTGATGGAGGAAAATGTCGTAGAAGGTGGAGAGAAAACTATTAGCAAGAGGATTGTTTGGTACTGGGGCGGCATTTCTAGACCAAGTAATTTCAAGATTGAAGTCACCAGCAATATAAATTGCGTCATAATTATTCTGTACTTGTTGCACACGATCCAGAGAGGAGAGCAAGGCATCGTTCATTGTTTGTGAGGACTTCGGTGAACGATATACAGATCCGATGAGGAATTTATTACTACCGCACGTAATTTCTACCCACACGGCTCCAGTTGTCGTCTCCAACTCGGGACGTCTAGTTGGATTACACTCTGGTTTTGCGGCAATTAGAACTCCGCCTCCTGTGGTTAGAATGCGGTCCTTACGGAACAGGATGAAAGAATCTGGTAGCACTTCTGAGTTATTAATTGTGTCTGAAAGCCATGTTTCACTGATACACACAACAGAGGGATCTAGGCTTGAGAGCGAAGCGAGACTATATTCTTTTCTACTTGGACGTAAAATGCTGCGTGCGTTAAACGCAAAGAGAGTTAGATTATTATTTACATATTTACAGTTGTAGCTATTTACAGAGTCACTGGTAACGTCACTGGTATTGATAAAGAAAGAGTTCGTTAGTGGCGGCATTTCGCATTGCCAGCAAGTCCACGTTCTTCCTCCCTTCTTTAATTTCCTGTATTCTGAAGTAGAAATTTGTGCACATGTCCTGTGACTACTTGACGAACAATTATTGCAGTTTACAAATAGTTCATTACGACGCCCGCTGCTTTCACATATTGTACAATGCTGAGGTCCGGGGTTCAATTCAATGTCTCCAATTAGCGCGAGAGTTAGGCACCACAGTGGCCGCCCAGCAATCGGAAGTCTGACAACTCTGCCTTCCCCATTACGACGCGGCCGCCCTACCGCCAGCAGCCCAAGGCTTTCACTGCCACACCAAGTGAGACACTTAAGAGAACATTTCTCACTCACCAACCGTTTTTCCAGTAGATGAACCTTCTTCAAATCACCACAAGACTTATCTGAATGCACTGTTACACTTTTCGCGTACGTCACGGCACTTTTTATCAACAAAACTATGATTAATGCACGGAGAACACTTGTAACGACCAGCATGCACGCCGCCATCTTGGCAATATATAGTTGGTCCGTTATTGGACATTATAAATGTTACCTCTACTACAGTGGTAACACCAAACAAGGCACAAACACAGTTAAAAGAGGAAGGTAAGAGTACAATACACAATATAAGAAAACACTACACACTTGGAAAAACAGTAACTAGCCTTTACGCGGATCTCCAAAAAAAAACAAGTACGTAACTGTCAGTAGGGCCAACTAGTGAACGACAAAACGGGAAGATGGAAGGACTGGGAACCTACCAAAGGCATGGACATGGCTTAGATAGCGGATTCCGAAATGAATCACCGTGATCCTTAGTTTTTAAAAATATTATTTACAAGGTAATTCTACATATACATTCCAAGTTATGAGCTATAAGTTCAGTGATATACATAGGTTATTCGTAGCAGTGTAAATTCAAATTACAAACCAACTGTACATCTAGTTACCAATGCAGTAGTACAATGCAATTTACAGGTTATCCAAAATCTAGCGTACCTAAAGTGATACAGAACTATCAGAGGCAAACCCCAAGGGAAATACTATTAAACTACAATATACATATTTTAGTGAAACAAAACGGGAATGCCTCGGAAACGAACAGGTAAGTCCAGCAGAAAAACTAAGGCGTCATAAGTAACTAATTTGGTGAATCTAGGCGAGGTTAGGGCAGACTCCTGTATGAAAAGCAAATCGGAACATTACGGAAATTTTAGCAGGAACGGAATTCAAAAGTGCTTACCCGAGGAGAGCGCCATCTCGAAAACCGGAGGGACGTCATCCAGATAGGCTGCTCGCAGACAGATAACCGAGACCGACAGAATTCAGGATACAGAATTCATTCGAACACTGCCTCGCTGACTATATATAGGAATTACTGGCCTTGGAGGCAACCAATCAGCGTGCACGTGTTCCCTATCGCCACCTAGACTCACCAATCACAACCTTACTTTCGATCGAGAACTTTGATTAACATTCTAGAATACGCATGATTTTTCCAGAATAGACAGAACACACACCAACAAAGTAACACACTCTGTACAAATGTTATGTAACTTTCTGGATCCTTCCAGGAACTATAGACAGAATTCTACTATTTACAAATGCGTATGTTACAACATTATACAGTACAGGTTAGATCAATAAAAATAAAACATCATATTGTATTTTACAAACAAAGACTTCAAAAAAAAAAATACATTCCACTCGCATTACATATTTCACTTGTAACAATAAATTTTCCAGCGTTTTGCCCCTGTGTGCTAAGTTTGGCTCGTCAGTTGGCAAATAGCACGCTGTAATATATTTTAATAAATATGGAGATGTTTAGCTATCCAGCATAGCTTAGAAAAGTGTCTTGGCACATTTAAATGCATAATTGGGTATCCTCGAACTGGTGTGCATGCCTTTTTTAATATGTTCATATGACGTCACTGCCACGTGCTCTTGTTTAGTAAACCAAGCCACGTGGTTTTTTGACAGCTGTCTTCTTGACGGACCCTAACCTCACATTGAAGGACAATAGAGCGTCGCTAACCTCACTGCTGCCATCTTTACGGCGGTAAACCTCAAGGCTGCCACCTTATGCATGTTATAGCGCGGAATTTAAAATCCAACAACAGAACGTCGCTAACCTCACTCTTGCCATCTTGATGGGCTTAAACCTTACTGTTGCTACCTTGGTTATACGCTTTTGTGTTAGTTTACTGTTAATCGCTAAGCTGTTCGCGTCATCGAAGTAGAGAGTAACAAATGTCAAGTAGATTTAAAGAAGAATCTGTTAGCAGAAGGTAAAAGTCCGTCATCGGAAAACCTATTTCTAGGTATATTTGCGAAGAGTGTGGAAAAGCATTTTCCCGAAGCTATCACAGGAGACGTCAAGAGATATCATGTAGGACAATTTTTCAATGCAAACATTGTAGAAGAGAGTTCAAGAACGCATACAACGCTCAACGTGTAATGTAGCTTCATCGGCAACAAAATACAAAGAGCTCAACCATATTCCAGCGAACACTGATTTATGTTTAAAAAGTACACCTCTGCGAGAGATTTTTAATTCTCCCTTGTTGTCTAGACCTGCTGCGAGTTCTGTTACTAAGCACAAACTTCAAGATAAAGAGAGGCAAGATCATGATTATGATAATAAGGATAATGATGTTGATCAAAACAGTAGTAAAGGGAAAGTAGAAGAAGAAAATCTGAATGTTTCATTGCCATTACAGCTTGATGATTTTACTTCATTTCCTAAGCCTACTACACGTTCTGTCGCAGTGCAAACATCTCAAGAAGAGATGCAAGGTATAGAAGAAGGAAATTTCAAAGCTTCATCGCTATCGAAACAAGTTAAGTTCGTACCTAGAAAAGCTACTGCTGAAGCGCGTATTACATCAAAACAAGTCCCTACACATCAACTGTCTGCATATAGACTCAAAGTTCACAACGAGCCTCTGTTACCCTATGTAGATATAAGCTACTGTAAAGACCCCAACGTACTGGTAAAACGTTTACAACTGCTAAGAGCCTATCATGATGCTGGTTACACACAGTACAAAGAAGATATTTTTGGAATAGAGCATGAATTACGTCGTGTAGGTATTATTAAGTAAGGGCTTACCCTCACCTAAGTCCTCCATCTGTAGTATATAGTCGATCGAGTAGCTATATTCGTATAGATTATTTCCCAACATTCTCCCTTCCTTAGAGTGTTAACTCCGCCTCTAGTTGTAGAGCCGGTCTCAAGCCCAGATAAAGAGAGGAGAGGCACCCTAGCCCTTTAGCCCTATAGCCCATTAGCCCATTAGCCCTTTAGCCCATTAGCCCATTAGCCCTTTTGCCCATTAGCTTATTAGCCCTACAAGGAATGTGCGGTAATCTAATCTTCTTAGAACAAAGGTATTCCCTGACATGTTCTAAACACATGTTGTATCGAGTACAGTGTTCTATTTTAGTCTTGATCACTTATTTAGTGTTCTAAACACTTCAATCAATGTTCCGATCACATGATAAAGTTAACAGCATAGAGTGCAGTGTTCGATTCTAGTCTTGTTATGTTTCTTTAGTGATTTGCAAGTCTAAACATGCGTAATGACGTCATCACTGCAGCACGTGCTTACTCTAGCTATCCCGATGCAGGTTTAAACTTGTTCGATAGAGCTATGCCTTGACATAAGAGGAGGCCTTAACAGCTTATGTATAGCCGCTATTGTTTAAAGATAGCTGCTGTTAAGAAAAAGCACGTCGAATTTTTCAAATTACCCGCCAACACATTTCAAAGGTATGAGGTTTAGTGCTGTAAAGATACCTGCACGATGCAAAGCTAGCTTTCTTCATCAGAGCAGCCACCATCTTGTGTGAGCACCTCTAGGCCGTATCATAAGGAGCTGTGTATAGTCGCCCTCTTGTCGCTGCTACCTTGCGCAAGCACCCCTAGGGAGTCTCATAAGAGCAGCAACCATCTTGTGCAAGCGCTCTTAAGCTGCCTCATAAGAAGCTATGTATAGCCGCCATCTTGTAGAATTAGAGAGCTGCCAATGCCAAAGGGCCTAAGTAGGGATCGAACCGTCGATCTCATCATTAGACTATGTTTTTTCTTGTTCCTGATACTGCAAACCTAGGTATCAGGTGGAAAATTTTTATCCGTTTTGCTCTACGATGCACCGTTTTCGAGATATTTAACATTTTGCATTTAAGCCCCAAATTTAATTAATCGAATCAGCACGTTACGTTATACTCTCTACCATAGCTAGACCTGATCATGTTATAGAGACTCGCTTCAATACAAGCTAAAACAGAGCGAATGCCAAAGGGCCTAAGTAGGAACCGAACCGTTGATAGACTATGTTTTTCTTATGCTATCAAGTTCCTCATACTGCGAACCTGGGTGTTAGGCAGAACAATTTTGTCCGTTTTGCTCTACGGTGCACCGTTTTCGAGATATTTAACATTTTGCATTTAAGCCCCAAATTTAATGAATCGAACTAGCACGACACGTTAGCCTCTAAGCTAGCTTTCTTCATAAGAGCGGCAGCCATCTTGCGCAAGCACCCTTAAAGCGTCTCATAAGGAGTTGTGTATAGCCGCCATCTTGTGTCCGCCATCTTGCGCAAGCATCCTTAGGGTGTCTCAAGCCATCTTGTGCAAGGACCCTTACGCCGTCCCATAAGAGCAGCCGCTATCTTGCGCAAGCATCCCTAGGGAATCTCATAAGGAGCCATCTATAAGTGCCACCTTGCGCAAGCATCCCAAGGGCGTCTCATAAGAACCTGTGTATAGCAGCCATCTTGCGTAAGCACCCTTAAGGAGTCATGTATAGCCACCACCTTATGCAATTAGCGTCGAGAGATGGCTGCTGTAGATTTTTCTTTTTAAATTATCCGCCACCATATTTCAAAGGTATGTACCTAAAGAGTGTAGCACTGAGGTTTGCGATGTAAGATGGCGGATGACAGCTGACAAAAAGCGCGTGAGTTTGTTTGCTAAACAAGAGCACGTGGAATTTTTCAATTTTCCGCCACCACATTTCAAAGGTATCTAGCTAAAGATGGCAGCACGGGGCTCTCTTGATTAAAGATGGCGGATGACAGCTAACAGAACTTTTCAAATTGCCCGCTACTACATGTCATAAAGAGGGCAGCACGGTGTTCTGTGGATGAAAGATGGCGGATGACAGCTGACGAAATTGCCCGCATGATAGCAGCACAGTGCTCTATTGATTAAAGATGGCGGATAACAGTTGTCAAAAAAGCACGTGGCTTTGTTTGCAAGCAAGAGCACACAGAATTTTTCAAATTGCCGCCACCACATTTCAAAGGTATCTAGCTAAAGACTGCAGCACTGAGGTTTGTGATGCAAGATGGCGGATGACAGCTGTCAGAAAAAAGCACGTGAGCTTGTTTCCAAACAAGAGCACGTGGAATTTGTTTCCAAACAAGAGCACGTGGAATTTGCCGCCACCACATTTCAAAGGTAAGTAGCTAAAGAGGGCAGCACGGTGCTCTCTGGATTAAAGATGGCGGATGATAGCTGTCAAAAAAGCGCATCGGTTTGACTCCAAACAAGAGAATGTAGAATTTTTCAAATTGCCGCCACCACATTTCAAAGGTATCTAGCTAAAGAGTGCAGCACTGAGGTTTGTGATGCAAGATGGCGGATGATAGCTGTCAGAAAAAAGCACGTGAGTTTGTTTAAGAGGGCAGCACGGTGCTCTCTAGATTAAAGATGGCTGCTGTCAAAAAGCATTTTTCAAATTATCCGCCACCATATTTCAAAGGTAAGTAGCTAAAGAGGGCAGCACTGTGCTCTATAGATTAAAGATGGCGGATGACAGCTGTCAAAAAAGCACGTGGATTTGTTTATCTCGCGCTAGTGAGGTTAAGTTGGTAGCACTAAGGTTTAGGCCCGCCAAGATGGCAGCACTGCCGATGTCAGGTGACGAATTTGCAGCTACTGCGATAAAGAGGGCAGCACGGTGCTCTGTAGTTTAAAGATGGCGGATGACAGCTGTCAAAAAGCACGTGGATTTGTTTACAAATTCAAATCTCGCGCTAGTGAGGTTAAGTTGGTAGCACTGAGGTTTAGGTCCGTCAAGATGACTGCACTGAGGTTTGCGATACGTTGTTGTCTGTCAAAAACACGTGGATTTGTTTACCAATTCAAATCTCGCGCTAGTTAGGTTAAGTTGGTACTACTGAGGTTTAGGCCCGTCAAGATAACAGTACTGAGGTTAGGGATGCGTTGTTGTCGATGATAGCTGTCAAAAAGCACGTGGCTTTGTTTACAAATTCAAATTTCCCGCGGGTGGTGGGGGAGACCTCTGGGAAGGCCTCTGGCTGTGGTGGTGGTGGAGGAGGCATCTGGGAGGCCTCTGGCTGTGGTGGTGGTGGTGGTGGAGGAGGCATCTGGGAGGCCTCTGGCTGTGGTGGTGGTGGAGGTGGCCTCTGGGAGCCTGCGGTGGCGGTGGCGCCAGAACCCGCTTATTATACTACTATCGACGTTATGGATTAAAATTGGAATTATGCTTGGTGAAAAAGAAGGGACATGCAGTTTAATCTCAAAGAAGGCTTAACGATCTAATGTCTGATTTGAATTGAGAATTCATGTTTTGCTACTGCTATTTGCTTTACGTCGCACTGTCACAGATAGGTCATATGGCGACGATGGGATAGGAAAGGCCTAGGAGTTGGAAGGAAGCAGCCGTGGCCTTTTTTATGGTACAGCCCCGGCATTTGCCTGGTGTGAAAATGGGAAACCACGGAAAACCATCTTCAAGGCTGCCGACAGTGGGACTCGAACCCACTATCTCCCGATTACTGGATACTGGCCGCACTTAAGCGACTGCAGCTATCGAGCTCGGTAGAATTCATGTTTGTTTGAACTACTCGACAATATTCTGTTTAATTAAAGTTTTAATTTTCTTTGAACTGGTTTATCATTATTTTAGCCAGCGTGGCTCAGACGGCAGCGCGTCGGCCTCTCACCGCCGGATACCGTGGTTCAAATTCCGGTCACTCCATGTGAGATTTGTGCTGGACAAAACGGATGTGGGACAGGTTTTTCTCCGGATACTCCGGTTTTCCCTGTCATCTTTCATTCCATTACCATTTCATAGCATCTCTCAGTCGTTCATAAATCACTTTGGGAGTGGCGACCCCATTGTACTAATAGCCTATATATGGTTCATTCATTACATCCCTGACCCGGTCAATGACTGGAAAACAGGTTATAGGTTTTCATTTTCAATATTATTCAATTTGTCTAGTCCACCCGACATCGGTGGGCCCAAATCACTTCCACATTTTAGCGCGACTTCTTTTTGGATTTTCTTGGTAAGTGTGCTGTATTTATTTATGTCATTTCTTGTTTATTTTCCCTGGTCATGCAACAACTATCATAGTGAACCTCTTGGAAAGTACGAGATAGTGTTTTGGTAGCAGCTTGCGTGGTTGCTACGTCTGTGTTGCTACGACAGTGTCTTTTCCTTCTTGTTGAGCCCAATTAATTTATCTAATGTTCCGTATTCCCTTATGGTATTTTATTAGAGATCGTAATTGCCAATACTGATAATAATATACCGACTAAATAGAGGGTAGTGTGTATTATAAACTTAAAAGGTGTGAAGGGAGAGGCAAGATTTATCTTGAATTTTAATCTAAGTGTTTTCTGTTTCATGCTGTAATGACTACCCGGTCAGTTTTGTTGACACATATCTTACGAAAGGGAGAGCTGCTATATGAGATTGAAGTGTGGGGAATGGAGTCGTCTGGCTCTACTGAGGGTGATGTAGTTCTACTGATGGCTTCTCTTGACCGACCGATTAAACCTAGTAATATGAGTGTCGGATTGGGTGAGTCGGTGCAAATCATTAATAATTCCTTGACTGAACTGCCCTCTGTTATCAATCAACCTAAAGAAATGCAACCATCTGAGTACCAAATATGGCGCTTGAAATCCCGAACCTATCACTACATCAACAGGGTTCACGATCTGATATCCTTATCTCCAGAAGCTGAATTGATTGTCCAGTGTACATCGTTGTTAATGTTGGGGATTAATCTTTCTATTGACTTGGTAAAGAAGTCAGTAACCCTTCCCTTAGTGGCGAAGATAATAAAGATGTATGTGCCAGACAAGGTCGGGATAATAACCCTGTTACCCCTCAAGCGTCAGGTAACCTCTCATCTCATTGCCGTGGGCTCACACCTGTGTTGGAGGGTTTATTAGTTAGATCTAATTCAACTCCTAATTCGATTAAGGAGTTGTTCAAGGATGTAAGTAGTATAATTGGATGGTTCGGCGGCCTCCTCCTCCCGCGGGAAATTTTAATTTTGGCGGGATATTTGAATTTTGGCGCAATATTTGAATTTATAAACAAAGCCACGTGCTTTTTGACAGCTGTCATCGACAACAACGCATCGCTACCCTCACTGCTGCCATCCTGACGGGCCTAAACCTCAGTGGTACCAACTTAACCTAACTAGCGCGAGATTTGAATTTGTAAACAAAGCCACGTGTTTTTTGACAGCCACGTGCTTTTTGACAGACAACAACGCATCGCTAACCCCACTGCTACCATCTTGACGGGCCTGAACCTTAGTAGTATCAACTTAAGCTCACAAGCGCGAGATAAACAAAGCCACGTGCTTTTTGGACAGCTGTCATCCGCCATCTTTAAACTACAGAGCACCGTGCTGCCCTCTTTATCGCAGTAGCTGCAAATTCGTCACCTGTCATCGGCAGTGCTGCCATCTTGGCGGGCCTAAACCTTAGTGCTACCAACTTAACCTCACAAGTGCGAGATAAACAAATCCACGTGCAGCTGTCATCCACCATCTTTAATCTATAGAACACAGTGCTGCCCTCTTTAGCTAGATACCTGTGGTGGCAGGCAATTCTACGTGACAACAGCCATCGTTGAGCACCGTGCTGCCCTCTATGTGGTGGCGGCAAGTTCTACATGCTCTTGTTTGGAAACAAACCCAAGCGCTCTTTTGACAGCCATCATCCGCCATCTTTAAGCAACAGAGTACAGTGCTGCCCTCTATGTGGTGGTGGCACATTCCACGTGCTCTTGTTTGAAAACAAATCCACGTGCTTTGTTTTGACAGCTGTAACCCGTCATCTTTAACCAACAGAGCACTATGCTGCTATCATGCGAGCAATTTCGTTAGCTGTCATCCGCCATCTTTAATGAACAGAGCACCGTGCTGCCCTCATGCGGGGCAATTTCGTTAGCTGTCATCCACCATCTTTAATGAACAGAGCACCGTGCTCCCATCTTTGTGTTGGCATCTTTATTCTTTGACATGTGGTGGCGGCAAATTCTACATCCACAATCTGAGAGCACCGTGACGTACTCTTCGTTGTGGCGGCCAATTTAAAAAGAACATGTCAAGGAATACCTTTGTTCTAAAAGAAAACAAGACTACGGTTCTGAACGGCTTGCGTAAGATAGCGATTGTTATAACCTCCTTTTCCCTGCTCTGTTAAGGCATAGCTTTATCGAATACTTGAAGATTATATTACAAAATAAGTGATTAAGAATATAATCGATACAACATATGATCAGAACATTGAATGATGTGTTTGGGGTACACCTTCGTTCTAAGAGAATCGAACCCGAGACTGCTGGGTGAGAGGCAAGCACACTAAACCAAACCGTAGGAGCCGGCAATTCTCTTTCTATGTAATAATTTCGTGTGGCTATTTCTAGTCAAGTGCAGTCTAAAAATAAATACTAGTCTTGTTGCATCAGGAAGGGTAACTGGCTAAATCCTGGTCTTTCAGCGTCAGGAAGGGCAACCGGCCATAAAACAGATTCTTGCGATTCAAACTCTTGCGTCAGGAGGGGGCACTTGGCTGTAAAACATATTTTAATCCCAAGAGAATCGAACCCGAGACTGCCGGGTGAGAGGTAAGCATACTAAACTAAACCGTAAGAGCCGGTAATTCTCTTTCTATATAATAATTTCGTGTAGCTATTTCTAGCCAAGTGCAGTCTAAAAATAAATCCTAGTCTTGTTACATCAGGAAGGGTAACTGGCTAAATCCTGGTCTTTCAGCGTCAGGAAGGGCAACCAGCCGTAAAACAGATTTTGCTATTTAAAATCTCATGTTAGGATGGGGCACTCGGCTGTAAAAACATATTTTTAATCCCAAGAGAATCGAACCCGAGACTGCCGGGTGAGAGGCAAGCACACTAAACCAAACTGTAGGAGCCGGCAATTCTCTTTCTGTATAATAATTTCGTGTAGCTATTTCTAGCCAAGTGTAGTCTAAAAAAAATCCTAGTCTTGTTACATCAGGAAGGGTAACTGGCTAAATCCTGGTCTTTCAGCGTCAGGAAGAGCAACCGGCCGTAAAACAGATTCTTGCAATTTAAAATCTCATGTTAGGAAGGGGCACTCGGCTGTAAAACATATTTTTAGTCCCGGACCTGTTACGTTAGGAACCACATCTAGCTGTAAAAAAGGAGCTCCAAACATTTACAGTGTTAAGCTTTAGGAACAGGCTATGGGTTACATTTTTTGTTCTACCGCATAGAACACTATCTTTGAAGGCGCAGTCAGTCAGAGCGAGGTGCGGAATGCATGCGTTGACTGAAATTGTACACTCGGCTTCCGGCTGTACTAACCTTGAACGAGGACACTGCGTGCTGATAAGCCACTTGTAACTCACGGAACGTTTTCTTACCCGTGTAGCATTTAGCTCGTGTAAGTTCCTAACATAAAATATTATGATTGTACGGAGAGGTTAAAACACAGTGCCAGCACATAGCCTACCCCCATTCGAAAGAGCCTGCACGGTGCCGGCATATAGGCTACTCCTGTTGAAGGAGTCTGCACAAGGTTTAACGCCCCCATCAACAACCCTTACTTAATGCTGGCTTTTTGCACGCCCTCGAAACTACCTAAGAATGTAATATACTACAGTAGGGAGAGGGTAAAACCTAGTGCCGGCACATAGCCTACTCCTACCGAAGAAGCCTGCACACAGCTTATCGCCTCCATCCGACAGATGAATCGCCATCAAAATCTTGTACTCACAATCATTTTCGAAGGAGTCTGCACAAGGTTTAACGTCCCCATCAACAGCCCTTACTTAATGCTGGCTTTTTGCACGCCCTCGAAACTACCTAAGAATGTAATATACTACAGTAGGGAGAGGGCAAAACCCGGTGCCGGCACATAGCCTACTCCTGCCGAAAGAGCCTGCACAAGTCTTATCGCCTCCATCCGACTGATGAATCACCATCAACATCTTGTACTCACAATCATTTTCGAAGGAGTCTGCACAAGGTTTAACGTCCCCATCAACAGCCCTTACTTAATGCTGGCTTTTTGCACGCCCTCGAAACTACCTAAGAATGTAATATACTACAGTAGAGAGAGGGTAAAACCCGGTGCCGGCACATAGCCTACTCCTGCGAAAGAGCCTACACACAGCTTATCGCTTCCATCCGACTGATGAATCACCATCAACATCTTGTACTCACAATCATTTTCGAAGGAGTCTGCACAAGGTTTAACGCCCCCATCAACAGCCCTTACTTAATGCTGGCTTTTTGCACGCCCTCGAAACTACGTGAGAATGTAATATGCAACAGTAGGATCGCCTCCGACCGACAAATGAATCACCCTCAACACTCGTGTGCCCGCAATCATTCTCGCTAGTTCGAGATATAGCGGGTTAGAACCCCTACTGTCGGAAGCCGTAAAAAAGCAAATGCTAGGCGAGGGACCTGCGCGATCGTCATAACGTGTAATTACATGATCTAGCTAGATGCGGTTTTAGCTCAATACCTTTAAGTGCCTACAGGTAAGGAATACCGCGGATGTAGCTTAATACCCTCCCGTTTAAGTCCAGAGGTCGAGGATCGCGCGCTAACTTTCCAAGGCTCGATCCGCAGCAGAAATCTTAAATTCTGACACCTAGGCATCAACAGCAGGTTCGATCCCGGCTTAAATACGTCAGCCTGCAGAACTCAGCGTAAGACCCTCAGGAGAACTCTTGTTGCATAAACACTTCGTTCCGACTGTACTGCAAACGTCTGCAATTCTTGATATCCGCTTGGTAACAAGGAGCATATTTACTCGCTGCAGTCTGCGTGAAGCGCTCACAGTTCTTTGTGTATGTCTATTACGTGCACATCTCCCGTCTAAGTACTATCTGCTGTGAATATTATTCTTCAGCCTTCAACTTAAGGTAAGCTTGAACTGTCAGTTACTGTTTGCAAAGTAACTTCTAGGCTAGGTCATAAACATCTACGTTCATATATGTTTGTTCTTTCCTTTTTAGGTACAACTAGAATATTATCATTCGAGTTACAGGCTTGAAAGTACGCATTTTATTCATCCGAGTAACAGTCTGCAGCACGTGCATTTTTAAGGTATGTTTTCGAACTTTGAGTTGTAAAGATAGCTAGGCTAGCTGATGTACCCTACACTACATTCATATATGTTTGTTCTTTTTTAGGTACGACCAGAATATTATCATTCGAGTTTCAGGTTATAACGCACGCATTTTATTCATCCGAGTAACAGTTTGCAGTGCGAAGATTTTAAGGTATGTCCGACCTCTATACGTTGAAACTTGGTTTCTTCCGAACATCACAACTTTAGTCTAATCATAAATAGTTGTTCTCTTCAATCCTCATGCTATAGACGAGGTTAATCTTATAATTTCAAACTCACAGCAATGTCCGACCTCTATACGTTGAAACTTGGTTTCTTTCGAGCATCGTAACTTCAGTCTATTGAAAAATAGTCGTTCTCTTCAATCCTCATGCTATAGACGAGGTTAATTTTATAATTTCAAACACACATAGCTATGTCTGACCTCAACAGGCTGAAACTTGGTTTCTTCTAAAACATCGTAACTTGAGTCTATTGATAAATAGTTATTTTCTTTAATCTGCATTCATAGAAGAGGTTAATCTTATAATTTCAAACTCACAGCAATGTCCGACCTCTATACGTTGAAACTTGGTTTCTTCCGAACATCGTAACTTTAAGCTAATCATAAATAGTTGTTCTCTTCAATTCTCATGCTATAGACGAGGTTAATCTTATAATTTCAAACTTACAGCAAAGTCTAACCTCTATACGTTGAAACTTGGCTTCTTCCGAACATCGTAACATTAGTCTATTGATAAATAGTTGTTCTCTTCAATGTTTTATGCTGTAGAAGAGGTTAATCTTATAATTTCAAACTCACAGCAATGTCTGACCTGTACAGGTTCAAACCTGGTTTCTTCCGAACATAGCAACTTTAGTCTATTGATAAATATTTGTTCTCTTCAATCTTTCATGATGTAGAAGAGGTTAATATTATAATTTCAAACTTACAGCAATGTCTGACCTCCATAGGTTGAAACTTGGTTTCTTCCGAACATCGTAACTTTAGTCTATTGATAAATAGTTATTTTCTTTAATCTGCATGTCATAGAAGATGTTAATCTTATAATTTCAAACTCACAGCAATGTCTGACCTGTACAGGTTCAAACTTGGTTTCTTCCGAACATCGTAACTTTAGTCTATTGATAAATAGTTGTTCTCTTCAATCCTCATGCTATAGACGAGGTTAATCTTATAATTTCAAACTTACAGCAATGTCTAACCTCTATACGTTGAAACTTGGTTTCATCCGAACATCGTAACATTAGTCTAATGATTAATAGTTATTTTCTTTCATCTGCATGTCATAGAAGATGTTAATCTTATAATTTCAAACTCACAGCAATGTCTGACCTGTACAGGTTCAAACTTGGTTTCTTCCGAACATAGCAACTTTAGTCTATTGATAAATAGTTGTTCTCTTCAATGTTTTATGCTGTAGAAGAGGTTAATATTATAATTTCAAACTCACAGCCATGTGCGACCTCTATAGGTTGAAACTTGGTTTCTTCCGAACATCACAACTTTAGTCTAATGATAAATAGTCATTCTCTTCAGTCAGCATGCTGTAGAAGAGGTTAATCTTATAATTTCAAACTTTCAGCAATGTCTGACATCTATGGGTTGAAAGTTGGTTTCTTTCGAACATAGCAATATTCGCCTAATCTCTATTGGTTGTTCTCTTATCAGATGTTCCCCTGCTGTGAGGAATGCAATGTAACGTTTACAAGGCGAAATAACTTCATGCGCCATATGAAATCAAAACACCCTAGCATAACATATGCTTTATGTAAAATTTGTAGTGTGTATTTCGCTAACGTAGAGCGATACGAGGATCACTTAGTAGAAGCGCATCAGGTATATACTTCCCCTCAGGTAATAGGAGAAAAGCGTAAAAAACGGATATAGCTGTAGAAAGTACTATTAGTAAAAACCTCGAAAAAATCATGAAGTTCAAACTATTCACTGCGAGCACTGTAACACTGATGTAAAAAACGGATATAGCTGTAGAAAGTACTAGTAGTAAAAACCTCGAAAAAATCATGAAGTTCAAACTATTCACTGCGAGCACTGTAACACTGATGTACCATCTTCACATTTTCAGGGACACTT
Source organism: Anabrus simplex (assembly GCF_040414725.1). NCBI lineage: Eukaryota > Metazoa > Arthropoda > Insecta > Orthoptera > Tettigoniidae > Anabrus > Anabrus simplex. Next base: position 9,464,461 of record NC_090266.1, read on the forward strand.
ACGGAGTAATGCGCATAAAAATAATGCGTGTAGAAGTGGTAGTAACGCAAACATCAACGAAATTAATACAGCATATAAAAGTAGGATTTCTAGTTACAGAATTCGCACCAGTCAAAAGTTTCAGAGCACTTCAAACTTTTAAAATTGTGTTCAACCGGATGTACAACAGCTTCTTGCTATATCTTTGTCCAATCATAATTTATTTAAAGTTAATTTTGAACTTTTCGCCTTGTACATTAAAAGCACGGATGAATCCGAAATAATGGACATTAAATCATTTAATACAAAGAATTTTGTCATACGTCAGTCGACTAATTTTGGTGATGTACTTAGGGATGTCTCTAATATTATTTCAACTAAGAACGAGGAATTTCAGGAAAAGGAATCAGGGTGGGCTTTAGCTGAAATAATGTATCTAGAAGTTAACATCAATAAGTACAATCCCATGCGAGGTTCATCGTACATCGAGCTGCCGACATGGATTCAGCGAAAAGAAGCTGTTGTAAACATCCAAAATAATGACGGGGCATGTTTTGCATGGGCGGTGATGTCGGCTTTAAATCCTGCTAAATCAGACGTAGCTAAGAGAACATCATCGTATCCACACTATTCAACGCAGCTAAATTTCGATAGTATAGAATTTCCTGTGCAGTTAAAGGATATTAAGCGCCTTGAGGAACTAAATAACATTAGCATTAATGTGTATGGTGTAGAGAAGAAGTCTGTAGTAGGTCCTCTGTATTATACGTGTCATAAGAAGAGTACTCATGTTAACTTACTCTATATCGAAAACAGTGAGAATAGCCACTTTTGCTGGATTAAAAATCTGAGTAGACTTGTTGGTAGTCAGTTGTCAAAATGGTGTAACAAAAAGTGGCTATGTGATGGATGCTTGCAGTATTTTAGAACTGAAGATCAGTTAACGAAGCATTCCAAGAATGACTGCAATCATGTACGTACAGAGATACCTACTACAGGCAATAATGTTTTAAAATTTACAAATTTTCACAAGCAGATGTGGGTACCTTCCGTGATTTATGCAGACTTTGAAGCCATCCTCACGCCATGCAACACATGCTCACCTAATCCTGACAAGTCTTTCACTAATACTACGCACATGCATGTCCCGTATAGCTTCGCGTATTACATCAAGTGCAGTTATGATAGTACGCTTAACAAGTTAGAACTGTATCGAGGACCTGATGCTGCTAGAGTATTTTTAGAAAGACTTGAAAGTGATCCAGTTCGTCTTGGTCATATTCTAAATAGCAATATTCCTATGAAGCCACTCACCGAAATTCAGTTAAATGATCATGAACGTGCTACAAAATGTGGCATTTGTGATGGGGAATTTTCCGAAAATGACCCTAAAGTCTTTGATCATGATCATTTAACTGGTTTCTACAGATGTGCCGCTCATAATAGCTGCAATCTTAAGTACAGAGTTCCTAAATTTATCCCTGTAATTTTTCATAACTTATCTGGTTACGACTCACATTTCATCATTTCACAATTTGGAGCTTCAGATGAAAAAGTAGATATAATCCCTCAGAATAAAGAGCGGTACATTGCGTTTGCAAAGTCTGTAAAAGTAGATGCGGAGCATTCTATAAATCTGAGATTCCTTGACTCGTTTCCCTTTATGGCGAGTAGCCTCGATAAACTTTCTAGTCATTTACAGCCAGAACAATTTACGGAAATTCGACGCGTTTTTCCTGAAGAAGCGCAGTTTAATTTACTTCGGCGTAAGGGTGCTTTTTGTTATGAATATCTTGACTGCTTAGAACGCCTCGAAGAACGTGCTTTACCATCGAAACAATCCTTTTACAGCTCACTGAATTCAGCAGATATTAGTGATGATGACTATTTACATGCACAACATATCTGGGAGCAGTTCCACATTCAAACGCTAGGTGAATACTCCGACTTATATTTAAAGACGGATGTACTTTTGTTAGCTGATGTTTTTGAAAATTTTCGCTGTGCTTGCAAGAAAACCTACAGCCTTGACCCATGTCAGTATTTTACTGCGCCTGGGTTAAGTTGGGATGCCATGTTAAAATACACGCAGGTGAATTTGGAACTGCTAACCGATATTGATATGGTGCACCTTATAAAATCGTCTATTCGAGGCGGTCTAAGTCACTGCAGTGGGCGGTATTCTAAGGCCAATAATAAGTACATGCCGAGTTTCGATTCTAGTCAGGAATCTCAGTATATCGTTTATCTCGATGCTAATTGTACCGGGCGGTACACCTCCACGCCGCTAATTTAAAAATTGCGCCAGGTGAAACTCCTCTGCTGGAGGAAGTCTGAACTTTATCTACGTTGTTAATTCTTTACCTTCTCAGAAGATGTCACCACGTGGAAAATTTTGAGTTTTTGAACTGTGTCATTTTTGATGTGTTTTTGTTTCGCTTGAAGTAAGAAGTGTGAACTTTCTCTTCTAGAGGACACTACTGAAGATCTACAATAGTGCAACCTAGTGCGGAGTCAAAGAACTATTTTTTTGGAGAAAATTTAATTTCAAGAGTTTGTTCTTTGTTAAATTTCTTTCTGTCATTGTTTAAGTTGGCAATATTTACCCCTTTCTTCCCCTTGTTATGAATGTATCCAATCCCGAATTTCTTCTATTAATTTCTGACCAATCTGGTGTATCTTCCCCCAACTTGAATCTGTTGCGGGGTCCTACCCAATAAAGAGTTTGTGGGAGGGTGTTTTCTTTCCCCTAACGCCTAGAACCTTCCGCGAGAGGATATAAACTGCTGATTCTCGGGTCTCCGGGCCACTTCTGTTCCATCTTTCAGTGTGTTAAGTACATAGCAGGGGGCGGGAAGCGCCTCTTTCTTCGGCAGCGGTCAACAACAAGGTAATGGCCGATTAATAACTTCTTTCTTTGCTAGCTCAGCAGTTTAACTTTCGGGGCGGGTTCTAAGCGTTCCACTATGTAACCTTTTCCTAAAATGTAACTTCTCTTTTCATCTATTCTCTTGTAAAGCTACATACTGGGATAGAGAGTGCTAACCCTCTCGAGCTCCCACTCACATCGTCTTGAGGTGAACTTATTTTTCTCAACCAATTCTTCCGTAATGTGATGTAAATTGCTATTAGTCACCTCTGTAGTATGGGATTAGCCCTTGTATTAACGGCCTAGTGACAAGTAGGTCTTAAGCAAAGTGTATTAGGAGTGCAAATTCGCCTCCTCTCAAATTGTATTTTAGAGGTCATGTATTAACTTTCTTGTCATTTAACAGACCTCAGTAGGTTGGGTATTTTACCCCTGTGTATACGTCCTTGGAGGACAGCTTAAAAGTGGAGTTCGGAGTGGCCTATGATAGGGTTGTATTTTAAGGGGAAGTTGCCCTTTATTGAAAATTTTGTCTCTGCCTCAAGGAGGCTTTTGGGTATAATTGGAAGCAAATGTTTCTGGCATGTTTGGGGGTTTTCGGCCCCTTTGTTGTATGGTGTTCATTGTAAGGTTGGGCTCATTGCTCAAGAATTATGTTTCTGACTTTTGAAGCCCCAAATGGGGTACCTATGTAAATGTATTTGTCAATCGTGTTTCGGCTACTAAGTACCTGTTCTATTTGTTGTTACCTAATTTTCAAAAGAAAATATAACCTTGTTAAATTTTAAAATTAATTTCACTTTAGTAGCTTGAGACCTATTCACCACCCAGCACCTTCTTTCATGCATAACTACCACCAAAACACGGTAACAAGTGGTAGCAGAGCGTGGTTGAATGGGTCTCAATTTAGCCCCTTTTGACGGCTAGACATTGTTTTGATCCGAACTCTAACCATTTTCTTAGCTGCTGGAATTTTTTGACTTTTTCAAAATTGTTCTGTCATCATGCCAGGCCCTCGCGATGTTCTCCATCTTAATTATTTGCGCAAAGAGGAGTTGATCTATGAATTAAATATCAGAAATATGCAATCTGGAGGCACGGTTGCAGTAGACACTAACAAGCTTAGAGAGTCCCTTGATTTGCCCATTTCCATCCCCAATTTGGGAGAGAAAGAAATTGACGATTCTCTTTTCACGATCACGGAGAATGTTACTGGGCTAGCTTCTGTAGTTAGTTTTTTTGATGAAAATGATCCGTCTCCGAATCAAATTAAGCGTGTGCAAGGCAGGCTATATCATTTTTCGAATAGGGTTAACGATCTGTTGTCTCTAAAACTGAATGACGTTCAGAGGAAGGAAGCTAGTACGCTCCTGGAAAATATTTCCGAATTATCTAGTAAGGTCACTCAATTGTTAACTGGGGAAGTTCCTCCCAAATCTGATCAACCCACCATAGTAAATGCAGGTAGTGAGGAAGCGCCTCCCAAGGGAGAAGTTAATAGAATAACCATCGCTGCTCAAACTATCTCTGCCCCATTGGACAACGAATCTGAACGTCGCGCATCATTGAGTAACATCCGTTCTGAATTAACTTCTTTGCCATTGAAGCCTTTACCTACTATGTCACCCGGGTTTAGCAGCTTGCCTCATCCATTGGCAATGTTGCTCAGAGGTACTTCTAAGTTTTCCGTTAATACCACCAGTGACGTAATTTCATTTTTAAGATTTCTAGTGGAATTTCAGGATCATGCCCTTGTTTTTTCTCTTTCTCCATGCCAAATCTTGCAAATTATCTATCCGTATGCTATTGGTATTCTCTCTGATAAAATCGTAAGAGCCATTGCCGAGCAATCATGTATTGAGGATTTCCATGCCCACTTGCTAGCTAACTTCATCCCTGCTAGGGCCAGGTCCTCCCTTATTCAGAAGTACTATTATCGGGTACAGCGCTTGGATGAAAACTTGGCTGATTTCATACAGGACATTTTTATACTAGGGTGTTTGCCCTTCATTTTCCTGAAGATCAGATTGTACAGGCTATTGTAGAGGGAATTTCACCTCCCTATAGGTCATATTTGTGTTTCGCGGCGTGCCCGCAAACCTTCTCTGAACTTGAAGCATTGGCCGTCTCAGCGGAAGGAGTTAGATACGCCGATTCTTTGCGTGTCGCGAAAGAACCCCCGCCTTCCTTTAGTAACACTCGTCCTCCACCTCGCCGACCAGTCAATCCCCGTAAATGTTATGCTTGCGGGTCGCATGACCATCTGCGCAACAAGTGTCCGCTGATCAAGTCAAGCGGGACAAGGAATGGAGCCGGGTCATCACAAGGCTGTTTTAAATGTGGGGCTTTCTCACATATTGCCAAGAATTGTCCCAACTCAAATAGCACCCCCTCCTGCTCAACTTCTGGTGCAAATTCCACCTATGCCAATAATAAAAAGTGACTAGTGGCTTCGGCTGAGTCGACTAATCCATCTTCCCGAGACTCAGCCCGTAGTAAACAGGTTGTAAATGCAGAGAACGATCAGCCTTCAAATTCATCTTTTGAATGCCCTAAAGAATGTCTTAGGATTGCGGCGGATACCCCCGCACCTGTTCCTTTTCTTAAGATTGAGTTAAATAACGAGCCTATAACAGCTCTCTTAGATTCAGGCAGTGTTTGTTCGATTATTTCGGCTGAATGGTATTCTAAATTGAAATCGGTTTGTAAACTTCCTGACTATGTCTCTTCTCCTGTTCAATACGTTTCGGCTAATTCATCTCCATTAGAAATTCTAGGTTCCTTACTGGTCAAGATTCGTATTTTTAAGTTTACATGGAAAATTAAATTGTTTGTGGCCAAGCAATTGTCTTGCCCCATTATATTGGGAGCTGACTTTATTTCTCACACTGGTCTTGTGCTCGATCTCCAGTCTAGGTCGTGCACATTCAAATTTGCTTCTAGTTGTAAAATACCACTATTAAAGTGTAATTCTGTGTCATGTTCTTCTATTTCGCCTACCCAGGATGAGATGTTGTTAGACCTTAGACATCTACCTGAGGAGCAGGCTGATAGTATTCGCAAACTGTGTCAGTCGTTTCCCGAGGTGTTCTCTGATACTCTTGGTGTTACTGACCTTATTGAATACAAAATTGAGGTCACGGATTCGATTCCTGTCCGTTTTCCACCTTATAGGCTATCTCCACCTAAAATGAAGGCTCTGAAAGAAATTATCGATCAGATGTTGAAGGATGGTATTATTAGGCCCTCTAAGTCGGCGTATTCATCGCCTATTTTTCTAGTCCCGAAACCCCAAGGAGGCTTCAGGCCTGTCATTGATTACAGGGCTCTCAATCGGAAGGTGGTGTTGCAATCTGTGCCCCTTCCTGACCTTCATTCTTGTTTTTCATGGTTTCGTAAGGCCAAGTTCTTCACCATCTTGGACTTAAATCAGGCCTATAATCAAATTCCCCTTGCCGAAGAGTCTAAACACCTTACAGCGTTTGCCACGGACTGGAATTTATATGAATACAACCGCGTGCCTTTCGGGCTCCCCACCGGAGCAGCTGTACTCACTAGGCTACTAGATAGGGTCTTCTCCGACATCAAATTTGAGTACTTATATCACTACTTGGATGATGTCGTCGTATTTTCAGAGACTTTTGAAGAACATCTAGATCATTTGCGAGAAGTTCTCGATCGCCTTCGTAAGGCTGGGTTAACTGTTAAGTTGTCCAAGGTTGCCTTTGCTAAGCCCTCTATGTCATTCCTAGGGCATATTGTGTCACCCGATGGGGTAGCAGTCGATCATTCTAGAACACTGGCCATCCGTGATTTTAAACCTCCCAAGGACATTAAAGGCATCGCCAGGTTTATTGGTATGGTGAATTTCTTCAGAAAGTTCATTCCTAACTTTGCTAATAGAGCGGCGCCCTTAAACCTTCTTCGTAGGAAAGGCATCAAATTCGAGTGGGGACCTTCTCAACAAGCCGCTTTTGAAGACCTTAAATTAGCACTTTGTAATGCCCCTGTACTTGCTATGCCTGATTTCTCGAAGAAATTCATCGTCCAAACCGACGCGTCGTCGTCAGCGGTAGCTGCAGTCTTTCTTCAAGAGACTGAACTAGGGAGGCGCCCCATCGCCTATGCGTCTAGGACATTGTCGGCTCAAGAAGCCAAGTATTCCATCTATGAGCTCGAAGGTTTGGCAGTCTTATTTGCCTTAGAAAAGTTCCGTCTCTATCTGGAACACGTCAAATTCGACCTGGAGATAGATAATCAAGCCTTAAGCTGGGTCTTAGGTAGGCCGCGTCGTACTGGTCGTATAGCCCGCTGGGCTATTCGTATTTCCGCCTTCCAGTTTGATGTTAGACATATCAGAGGTACCGAAAATGTTGTTGCTGATGGACTCAGCCGTATGTTTCATAACGACGTCGAGACCCACGAACCGGTCGACAGTTCATCACCTTCCGAGTCCATACTATCTGGTGTTAATGCCATCTTAACAGATGCTCCCATGCTTTTTAGGGATATTGAGAAATACCAACGTGAAGATCCGACGCTGGCTCCGATAATGGAAACCCTTTCTTCTGGGGAACATGCTGTCCCTTATGTTCTGAGGAATGGTGTTCTATGTTGCCCTTCGAGGCATGATAAGTTGATGAAAGTCGTTGTTCCAGCGGTTCTTGTACCTATGATCTTCAAGTATTATCATGAGACCCCATTAGGAGGGCATCTTGGAATCTTTAAAACCCGTGAAAAGATTCGTGAAATGTTCATCTGGAAAGGTATGGACGGCGAAATTCGTGAACTTGTAAAAGCTTGTAAATTTTGTTTGCTCAGTAAACCGACCATGTCCACCAAGGTAGGCCTCTTGTCTTCTCAGCAAGCGTCGCGCCCCATGGAACGCCTGTATATTGATTATGTAGGACCCTTCCCCCAGTCAAAGGGGAATGCCAACAAGTTCATCTTTGTATGCGTAGATGGTTTTACAAGATTTTCGTGGTTATTTCCGACTAAGCTGGCTACCGCTCAGTCTACAATTACTTGCTTAAATTCTATTTTTGCTTCTTTTGGTCCGTGCCAATATATTGTATCTGATAATGCTAAGGCTTTTACATCTAATCTTTTTCGTAAATTCTGTTTTGACTTGTCCATCTCTCATGTAACTACTTCTGCTTATTACCCTCAACCATCTCTGGCTGAACGGGTTAATCTTAATCTCAGGTCCGCACTTATTGCCTATCATCATGAAGATCATTCCAGGTGGGACACGTCCCTGCATTGGTTAGCTTTTGCTTTGAATTCGGCGGTTCATGAATCTCATAAGTTCACTCCAGCTTCCTTGATGTTCAAGTTTATTCCCAACACGCCGCTCTCTAATCTTTGGTCTCTGAGTGACATTCTACCCGAGACAATAGATCCGGATAATATTAAAGATCTTTGGAAGAAGGCTAAAGCCAATCTTAAGGTATCTCATGAAAAGGTTAGAGAAAAGTATGATCGTGGACGGAGGCCCACCACTTTGAAGGTAGGTGACCAGGTGATGGTCAAGAATTTTGTTCCCGCGGGCAAGCTTGCCCCCAGATTTCATGGGCCTTGTATAATTCTCGATTTTCTTACGCCAGTTACGTTGTTAGTAAGCAATCCAGCCACCGAGAGGATATTTAGGGTTCACCTGTCACAGGTGAAACCTGTGTAAATTTTGTGTCAACTTGCTTCATATAATTTGAAAGGAATATGAAGGTTATATTTTTTTTTGAGTTCAACTTTTAAGGCTTTCTGCCCCTTCTATAATATTTTGTCTTATATGTATGCCTCTTGTAAAACCTTCCCCGATCCGTTAAACTGCCATTCTGTCCTTGCCTCGGCCATTACCACGCTCCCGTCTCCTGCTTCTATACACACTGTGGCTTGATTTGAGTAAATGCCATGGATATCTGCACGCCGCTGACCCCTCAACCTCCTCACCAAGCCTGTGCCCTCAAAAAAAATGATGATGGTCCAACAATATTCTGCCGCCTAGCTTTAATGTTTCAGTGCCCCCGCAGCCGCGCGGCGCCGTGCAGCAACTGGAGCAGAGGACGGGCCCCCTCGGCCCCAGCGAGGACTACGTGTGCACGGCGAGCCGGAGCTCTCCTCCCGGCCAAGGCTGAGGTGCGGCGCACGACCTGCTACTTGCCCGCAGCCTGTATATGTTCACCGCGGGCGCGGCGTGCTTCAACACCTCTGCTCCCCTCATAGTGCGGGCGAGCGGTATCTCAGGGTACTTGAGGGGTCCGAGCGGCCTCCTTTGGACGCAAGCCGCAACGGCCGGTCTGGCCATCCCACTTCATCACCATCTACTACATGAACAGTTACTATAAGAGATGACTACACTTGGGAATTCAACAGCAATATTTGGTGGACATTGCAAAATTTTTCTTCACTTTTAAGTATTAAAAGTTTATCTTCAGAATTCAACTACTACAAACAGAAAGACTTTGCCTCACCTGCAACAACAAAATTTTGGAATTTCTCAAATACTTCTGCAATTTATTTTAATATCAACATCAAAACTGGGACCTTATTTTCAAACAAAAGTTTATGTTCTTCTGTGTTACCCCTTGGAGGAACTTTGGGGGGGGGGAGGTCTGTACCGGGCGGTACACCTCCACGCCGCTAATTTAAAAATTGCGCCAGGTGAAACTCCTCTGCTGGAGGAAGTCTGAACTTTATCTACGTTGTTAATTCTTTACCTTCTCAGAAGATGTCACCACGTGGAAAATTTTGAGTTTTTGAACTGTGTCATTTTTGATGTGTTTTTGTTTCGCTTGAAGTAAGAAGTGTGAACTTTCTCTTCTAGAGGACACTACTGAAGATCTACAATAGTGCAACCTAGTGCGGAGTCAAAGAACTATTTTTTTGGAGAAAATTTAATTTCAAGAGTTTGTTCTTTGTTAAATTTCTTTCTGTCATTGTTTAAGTTGGCAATATTTACCCCTTTCTTCCCCTTGTTATGAATGTATCCAATCCCGAATTTCTTCTATTAATTTCTGACCAATCTGGTGTATCTTCCCCCAACTTGAATCTGTTGCGGGGTCCTACCCAATAAAGAGTTTGTGGGAGGGTGTTTTCTTTCCCCTAACGCCTAGAACCTTCCGCGAGAGGATATAAACTGCTGATTCTCGGGTCTCCGGGCCACTTCTGTTCCATCTTTCAGTGTGTTAAGTACATAGCAGGGGGCGGGAAGCGCCTCTTTCTTCGGCAGCGGTCAACAACAAGGTAATGGCCGATTAATAACTTCTTTCTTTGCTAGCTCAGCAGTTTAACTTTCGGGGCGGGTTCTAAGCGTTCCACTATGTAACCTTTTCCTAAAATGTAACTTCTCTTTTCATCTATTCTCTTGTAAAGCTACATACTGGGATAGAGAGTGCTAACCCTCTCGAGCTCCCACTCACATCGTCTTGAGGTGAACTTATTTTTCTCAACCAATTCTTCCGTAATGTGATGTAAATTGCTATTAGTCACCTCTGTAGTATGGGATTAGCCCTTGTATTAACGGCCTAGTGACAAGTAGGTCTTAAGCAAAGTGTATTAGGAGTGCAAATTCGCCTCCTCTCAAATTGTATTTTAGAGGTCATGTATTAACTTTCTTGTCATTTAACAGACCTCAGTAGGTTGGGTATTTTACCCCTGTGTATACGTCCTTGGAGGACAGCTTAAAAGTGGAGTTCGGAGTGGCCTATGATAGGGTTGTATTTTAAGGGGAAGTTGCCCTTTATTGAAAATTTTGTCTCTGCCTCAAGGAGGCTTTTGGGTATAATTGGAAGCAAATGTTTCTGGCATGTTTGGGGGTTTTCGGCCCCTTTGTTGTATGGTGTTCATTGTAAGGTTGGGCTCATTGCTCAAGAATTATGTTTCTGACTTTTGAAGCCCCAAATGGGGTACCTATGTAAATGTATTTGTCAATCGTGTTTCGGCTACTAAGTACCTGTTCTATTTGTTACCTAATTTTCAAAAGAAAATATAACCTTGTTAAATTTTAAAATTAATTTCACTTTAGTAGCTTGAGACCTATTCACCACCCAGCACCTTCTTTCATGCATAACTACCACCAAAACACGGTAACACTAATAATCAGTATGGGTGGGCAATGAGTCAGCATCTACCGGTGAGTGGTTTCCGCTGGCTAACGCAGAGCGAAATTGATGCTTTACAGCTGCACGCCCTAGGCGATGAAGCTGATAAAGGCTATTTCCTCGAAGTTGACTTACAGTATCCTAAAGAGTTACACACTTCTCATAATGACTTACCGTTCTGCCCTGAAAATGTGAAGTCCCCGTACATCGCATCAACGACGAAAATGCTAACTGCTAATTTGTGTGATAAATCTAAGTATATCATTCATTACCGAAATTTAAAACAGTGTTTGCAGCATGGTTTGAAGTTATCTAAAATTCATCGCGTACTAGAATTTAATCAGTCACCGTGGCTAAAGCCATATATCGATCTGAACAATAATTTAAGAACGAATGCGGTTAACCTGTTTGAAAAAGATTTCTACACGCTCATGAATAACAGTGTGTTTGGTAAAACTATGGAAAATGTTGACAAACGCGTTGATGTAAAATTGATTACAAACTGGGAAAATATTAAGAAAAGGTATGGTGCTAACTATTTAATAAGTAAACCAAATTTCCACAGCTGCACCACCATACATGAGAATTTAGTTATTATACAGATGAATCGTGTTCAGGTTAAGTATGACAAACCTACCTACGTCCGCTTTGCAGTACTTGAATTGGCTAAAACACTCATGTATGAATTCCATTACGATTATATGATGAAGAAGTGCACGCATAATGCGCAATTGCTCTACACAGATACCGATTCGTTTATTTATCAAATCAAAACTGATAACTATTACAATGATATAAAGCCAGACTTGGGTAGGTTTGATACAAGTAACTATCCTGCAAATAATCAATATCATCTACCGCTAGTGAACAAAAAGGTTCTAGGTAAAATGAAAGATGAATGTGCTGGGAATATTATCGATTCATTTGTAGGTACTAAATCCAAGTCATATTGCATAAAACTCTTAAATGAACTACAAATAAAGAGATTGAAGGGGGTTAAAAAGAATGTCGTTCAGAATCAGCTAAGTTTTGAAAACTATAACAATTGCATTAAAAGTAATCCACCTGTTTTGCATAAGCAAATGTCTGTCATTAGAAGCAAGAAGCACCAGTTGTACACTCATTTAATTAGTAAGGTAGCCCTTAATAGTGATGATTGCAAACGGTTTGTCATTCCAAATTCTACCAACACTCTAGCCTGGGGGCATAGTAGTATTGATAGGTACTACTTTACATAAAGCAGATGTGTGTAAACATTATGCTAGAGATGTGTACTTTGTAATATATACGTTACGCTGTCTTACATCACAATTCAATGTACATATTGTATATAGATAGGGAGAGGTACGCTGAGAGCGTAGTACGGCAAGTTTAAACTTGTACATACAAGAATTGCGTCGAGAATGGGAGAAGTACGCAAACATCACTACGGTAAAATGATTCGAGATAAAACTTGTACATACAAGATGTAAATAAATAATGTAGAATTGGCATATTCTTTTATTTTAGGTTAGGTATTACCTTCCTCCCGCTCCTTATTTCCAAGATAGAGTTTCGTTTATTACTCAAAGAAGAAAAGCAAGAAAAAAGGTGTTGAGCAGATTCGTAAGTATGTCATTGTGTAGCTCATGTTGAGAAGAGAATTTTTTTTCTTTTTCTAAACAGTGTTTGATTGCAATGCAGTGTTCATCAACATCGAATTATAAACGGTAGTATGTGTTCAAGTCTAAACTTGCACACTCTTGCTTTTGCAATGCACGTTCGATAGAGATGTAGCTTGATAGAGGAGGAAGAGCAGCTTAGTAAGTATGTTGAGAAGATAATTTTTTTCTTTCTAAACAGTGCTCGATTCTAGTCATACAATGCAGTGTTCAACGACATCGAACTCTAGTATGCAGTTCAAGTTGTAATAAGTTTTGAACAGTAGTATGTGTGTTCAAGTCTAAACATGCATCACTGCGGGTATGCGAGCGGATGACAGCTAACGAAATTGCCCCGCATGAGGGCAGCACGGTGCTCTGTTCATTAAAGATGGCAGATGACAGCTAACTAAATTGCCCCGCATGAGGGCAGCACGATGCTCTGTTCATTAAAGATGGCGGATGACAGCTAACGGAATTGCCCGCATGATAGCAGCATAGTGCTCTGTTGGTTAAAGATGGCGGGTGACAGCTGTCAAAACAAAGCACGTGGATGTGCTTTCAAACAAGAGCACGTGGAATTTGCCACCACCACACAGAGGGCAGCACTGTACTCTGTTGCTTAAAGATGGCGGATGATGGCTGTCAAAAAAAGCGCTTGGGTTTGTTTCCAAACAAGAGCATGTAGAATTTGCCGCCACCACATAGAGGGCAGCACGGTGCTCAAAGATGGCTGTTGTCACGTAGAATTGCCTGCCACCACAGGTATCTAGCTAAAGAGGGCAGCACTGTGTTCTATAGATTAAAGATGGTGGATGACAGCTGCACGTGGATTTGTTTATCTCGCGCTAGTGAGGTTAAGTTGGTAGCACTAAGGGTTACGCCCGCCAAGATGGCAGCACTGCCGATGACAGGTGACGAATTTGCAGCTACTGCGATAAAGAGGGCAGCACGGTGCTCTGTAGTTTAAAGATGGCGGATGACAGCTGTCAAAAAAGCACGTGGCTTTGTTTATCTCGCGCTAGAGGTTAAGTTGGTAGCACTAAGGTTTAGGCCCGCCAAGATGGCAGCACTGCCGATGACAGGTGACGAATTTGCAGCTATTGCGATAAAGAGGGCAGCACGGTGCTCTGTAGTTTAAAGATGGCGGATGACAGCTGTCGAAAAAGCACGTGGCTTTGTTTATCTCGCGCTTGTGAGGTTAAGTTGGTACTACTGAGGTTTAAGCCCGTCAAGATGGTAGCAGTGAGGTTAGCGATGCGTTGTTGTCTGTCAAAAAGCACGTGGCTGTCAAAAAACACGTGGCTTTGTTTACAAATTCAAATCTCGCGCTAGTTAGGTTACGTTGGTACCACTGAGGTTTAGGCCCGTCAAGATGGCAGCAGTGAGGTTAGCGATGCGTTGTTGTCGATGACAGCTGTTAAAAAGCACGTGGCTTTGTTTACAAATTCAAATCTCGCCCCAAAATTCAAATTTCCCGCGGGAGGAGGAGGAGGAGGCCGCCGAACCATCCAATTATACTACTGATGTAAAGATTTTTTTGGTAAATTCATTGATCAGACTTCAAGCTTTATGCAATTCTTGGTGGAATTGACTGAGCCGCCAATGTATATTCTATGGATGACCTTGGAATTTTTAGGGTCTTGTTTCCGAACTGTGAAGGGACTCTGAAGAAGGAAATTTCTAAAATCATTAACAACAATTTGAGTATAACTGAGTTTCACGAGCTAATTTTAGCTAAGTTTGTTCCTTCTCTCCCATTGCAGAGTTTAATCCCGAAGCATTGTTTTAGGGCTCAGTTTTTTTGGGGGTTTGTTGGCGTATGTTCTTGATCTTATGTTTTACTGTGAAGTATTTAAAATTATTGTTCCGGAAGAGGAAATGGTGGCTCGCGTCCTTAAGGGTATTGCTCCAGAGTACAGATCATTTCTGTCATTAACTAGTAGTCCTACTAATTTTGCAGAACTAGAGGGGGCATGTACATACGCCAAAGGTGTGAAGCATGGGGATGAATCACGTAATGTTATGTATCCACCTCCCAGTCTTCTTTGTAATTCAATGCATTTTACCATTCGTCCTTCTACTGAAACTCAAACTAAGAAAAGCTATGCGTTTGGGTCGAGGGACCCTCTCATAAACAATTGTCCTTCTACTAACCATAACAATTACCCGAATCATAATCAGAATATCTGTTGTTTTATTTGTGATTCTAGACAACATGTGAAGAGGCAATGTCCTAGTATAAATAAAAATAATTCTCAATGGCTAGTAAATGACTCTAGAGAATATAATGAAAGATTGTCTAATGGTCCGTGTTCCTCAAAAATTAAGAATTTATGGTAAGGTTATCCCGAAAGCTTCTATGTTTCATTTTGAGTTTAATAATGAACCTGTATTGGGCCTGATCGATTCAGGTAGTATGGTTTCACTTGTGAATGCTGATTGGTGTAGGAAAATGAAATGTGGCTGGAAATTGCCTGAAATTAGAACCTCTGACTGCCAATGCGAATAAGTTACAAATTCTGGGTTATTGTAGTCAAAATTAGAACTGCTGAATTCACGTGGAAGATAACTTGTCTTGTGGCATCTAGGTTATCGTATTAAGTCATGTTAGGTGTGGATTTTATAGCCAAGGTTGGGTTGGTCCTGAATTTACAAGATAAAAAATTTTCCATCAAATTCTGCCCTGGTCGGGATTTTTATTTCGATGATGTTAAGATGTTTCAGAATAATGTTGCTTGTGTTTTAGATGAGGACAAGGAGGAAGGCAAGAATGACAAATTAGGCTCGGGTCATTTGTCACGTCACCAAGAGTGTACTACGGTATCTTGTTAATTAGCGCACGTTTACCCCTCTCGGGATACGAGTCGTGAGCTAGACTCTAGTTACACGTACTCACGGTAAACGAGTCATACTTGCCTGCAAGTGAAAAACGCTCCCAGTCAGGCGTGACAGAGAATACCCACGCTAAGTAGGTCACAAACACTGCATTCAACCCTGGAAAATATTATTTCTTCGCTCTTTTCCCTGCGGAAACACCACTACCAATACACTGCCTTCAACTGTTTTGAAGAACAAAAATAACGTAATTCACATGATAAAAGACAGATTTCCATGACTAAAGGTTCATTAGAAGCAGCGATTTTATGGTAATTTTCGACACGAAGAAGTGCTTTACATGATTATAATGAGATCATATACGCAGTAAACAGACACCCTAATAGGTGCAAACCATCTGGAGAAAGCTGTCAGCGAGAATGAAGCTAAAAGATCCCCGAGCCACAAGCCCCTCCTTCACTGGGCTTCCAAAGGACGCTTTCAAGATTGTAGTAAAATGCGTGAAGCGATCAAGATGGGAATCGATCAGTGGAAACTTGTGTAATCAAGCTTTAATTTGATACCTTAACCGACCCTGGAAACTACGGGTTAACAGAGCGATTTTTGCAAGTAGGAGGAGCCTTACCCTCTCCCTCGAATCTGACACGCTTTCATTATAAAATGGGATGCAAACCAAAGCGAGCACCTTACTTCGACTCTACCAGTTGCATTGTGAGGTGGTACGTGCTGTGAGTGACTCTTCAGTAATAGTATTCTTTGTTATAGTGCTACAAAGTGTAACCAGTCAATAATTATTTAAATAGTGTCTACGAAGTTGAAAAGCTGTCAGTGATATAATTGTGTCAGTGATATAATTGTTTAACAGTGGATGTGAAAGTTTGTCGATATTAACAGAGTACGGCATTTAATCCTAACTATGACGATTATGTAACATGTGCAATGCTTGAGTAAATCATACCTGAGTGAAAGAGAATGTGAATCGAACGCTAGTAGGCTGTGCGATCGTGTAACTAAATTCACGAAACTATTAATGCCAAAGGAATAGCACGGGAGCTCGAATAACTGTGTAGTGATGGATAGCCAGTTGTTAGGAGAAAGTGCGGCTCGGCGACGATGTACTTGACCAGGGCGGCATCGGCTAAATAACCCCAAGCACAGTAGTTAATCTATGTTCCCATATAAAAACTAGTGCTGAATTAGGCAGAGTTAAACTACGTTTGTAATGATAGCCTCAGGCACCTAATGACAGTGAAAGTACGAATGTATGTAATTAGGGGCCTAAACTGCCGACAGTGGATTAGACAAGCAATGAGGAGAAGCAGCGGGCTACAAGACAATATCGCTGCTTGATTGGAGAGCTCGAGTAAATGAGTCTCTCTGATCGCAGTAATTATAATGTGTTACCATTTATCACAATCATAATCAAGTCGGATCCCCTCATTGTGTTGTGTGCCAGTGACATCATTCTCCAAGGAAGAAGAAGACCAACGTACAGGAGGCCTGTACCTAGTCAACACGCCGTAGAACGTCGAGAACTCCCCACTTTGTACGTGAAATCAAGTCATCATGCCATCGATCCAACTGCAGCCGAACACGGGACTTCATGTTGCTGATGTAGTCGCAATGTGCGGCTAAACTACTGTATGTGCCTTCCTGGGTGAGCTGTGGTTGTGATCCAGACAGATGAGTACCACTAAAAATATTTGAAAATCGGATTTCCGATAAAAACGTAAATATCTTAATGCATGCAAATTCCTTAGAAATGTAGTGTAGGATTTTTTTGTTGTCAAAGGGACGGTAATAGTTACTTGACAGGGTTTGTGATCATTTTTCTTCACGGATGGAAAACCGTATTTTCTTTATTTTACTATGGGAACTAGTGCATGATAAATTAATTGCCCTAGATTTGATTAATTGTGAAGCATTATAGGAAATAAAGGGATGTTTAATATTCACTTAAAATCACTCGATGTATCATCAGTTATAATAAATATGAGTCATCTAGAAATTCTGAAGATCTTTGTATTTGATGCTTCACGTAAAATGTTAGGCAATCCCCCTATATGAATTAAGAATGGTGGAGAAGAAACCACGGAGTGACAAGTGAGGTTTGACAATGTTTACGTTTTACCTACATCGCGAATGTCAACATATTTTGCCCGGGTGATAGGGCTCTTTCTTCTATAATATGTATGTACTGGGTATGTCGAGAGGTGGGCTAAGCTTTTCAAGCGGATGATGGATATAATTAATTGCGGTGTTGATGAAATATGAACCGCTACCCGAATGAGTAAATAATATGCGCGATGCGATAAATTCCGTGCCAGTGATATAAATTAGGCTAGATGAAAGCCGATGTATTTATCTGATGCGAATAGCATCCAAGGAAAATGACGAGATTGAAAGCAAAGCGCCAAGATTGCCCGTTAACTGGACCGACTGGGTTCCCTTGTGTTGGGAGTGAGAGTGAATGTGAGGAGAATGTAAACACCTGGCCGGTGGAATTTATGGTCGGGCCAGGCAAGGAGGGATGCGGAACACTGTCACCGCACTGAAAGGAACGTATTGCTAAAAGGCTCATTTTCTACCTTCAGTATCGATATTACATACTGAAACCGACAGGGGCATGATCCGAGGACCTTTGGTTGATATTGATCTTCGTAATTACGCACGCAATGCTATTTAGGGAAAACAATACTGAAATTGATTAATATTCATATCATTAATACAGGTAATACCGAAACTAATTAATATTCATACCATTAAGATAGATAAATTGAGTCTTTTAAAAGTTATTCTACGAGATTTCTTTGTCTGCGACCTATTGCGCAGTATTGTCCTGTGTGTAGCGAGGGCCCGCAGCGGAAGCCAAGCCAACTTAGACCCGGGAGGGGTTATGAATGGGGATTCCCCATGACATCACTTGAGAGAAGACATCCCTTCCTCAAGACTCAGAGAATGAGGGGAAACCAACTTTTTCGAAACGAAATATAGGAGCCATCTTGAATTCGGACTAGCCAACCTAATTAGCTACGATCTAGAAATTAATGAAACTCGGATTCTGGAGTTGTCTCCCGATTTAAAAGGGATAAATGTCACTGGGACATTTATTTAGAGTGTCTAACGTCCCCTTTCTTGATAACTTTCAGAAGAAAAAAGAATATCGTGTTGCTTCTGCGTGGAAAAGTACCGGGGCCATCTGTTTATTCTCATGACACCTCCTCGAAGAAGGGAGTTCACCCCGCAGGGTAGGGGGAGCCGGAGAGACTTTAATTAATTACAGAAGATTCTACGAAGAATAATCATAGGGATATGTCTCAGTCACATTAAAAAATATTAGTCATCTGATCGTCGTACTATTCGACCTCTAATCGGCCGGAGATAGGCCGTATGCAGATTAGGGGTGGGAGAAACAGTCCCCTAGTAAAAGCACTTCCGAGGGCGAAAAGCGGCAGTCGGGACTCGTGGCTTACAGACGGCGAAGCTATGTGCAGTCGAGCTTCCAGCGATCCTTTGTTTGAGTGAATTTAAATTTAATTTACAAGTGAAATCGTGTACTGTGCGTAAATATTGCAGAGATTGGATAGACGCTACGCTAGTGTCTAAACTTTAAAGATCAGGGACGTGTCGCGAACATTTAATATAATTTGTAATAATATTAGTATTATTATTACTACGGCGCTACTGTGTCGAGTAGTAACAAAGGTACGCGGAATCCGATACTGAACCGCGGATTGCGGAGCGAGGTCCGATATCGTGGCTGGACGTTCACACTGAATGTAACTAAACAAATCTTGAAATAAATAGTGACGTATTGTGTGCCTCAGGAATACTGCCAGCGGTTTCGTCAACCTAGAACAATGGACTCCCTGTTGGAAAGAAGAATGGTGCCTCCAGTAACTGCTTTGGTGCCTATGGGTCAGCACTAAACCAATAATGGACTTCCCAAGCCGACAACGGGTCATCAAGTGATGGAGATGAGTATTAATCATATTTAATATGACGTGAACAGATTGGGCGGGGAACAGTTATCATTACCTGACGCTGTAATGTTAGAGATTGTAACTTCAGTAATGTAGCTGTGCTACCATGATGCATGTAGCTTCTATTTGCTTTATTTAATTAGTAACACGTCTGGGCAATCAATTGTAAATAAAGGTGTAAAACGATAAGTTTGCATGCAGTAGTAGATTGACTTATTCATTTTATTTGGGGAAACTAAATTATTGATGCGTCAGGAAACCAATTTTTAGTAATTCAGAGTAATTCCAGTTAGGTTGTAGTTAGTCCAGCGTTGATAATGCATGGCTGGTAAATAGTATAATTTGATTCCGTGAGCACCCAGAACTACGAGATATGACTTCGGAACTGACACCACAGGCCTCACTGATATATATTTAGATAGGAATTGTACAATTTTAATTGGCAGGCTTATCACAATGTAAGTGCAATTTGAGGAATATTTAATTCATAATTGTATTACCGTGTGACGATTTTATCAGAAATCACAATTTAGATATTTTTTTGCTAGGGGCTTTACGTCGCACCGACACAGATAGGTCTTATGGCGACGATGGGATAGGAAAGGCCTGGGAGTTGGAAGGAAGCGGCCGTGGCCTTAATTAAGGTACAACCCTAGCATTTGCCTGGTGTGAAAATAGGAAAACACGGAAAACCATCTTCAGGGCTGCCGATAGTGGGATTCGAACCTACTATCTCCCGGATGCAAGCTCACAGCCGCGCGCCTCTACGCGCACGGCCAACTCGCCCGGTACAATTTAGATATGGATTAATTACACCGTTATTACGAGGAAGTTAATTATGATCACACAGTATGGTCTAATTTCCACGTAAGTCGTGTAGGGAGATAGTGTAATGACGAACCCAATAATAATAATAATAATAATAATAATAATAATAATAATAATAATAATAATAATAATAATAATATAATAATAATAACAATAATAATAATAATAAATTGTAATTAAGGTAATCATGCAAGTATTGGTATCATAGAAACCGGTGTCACGTCGCGGGATCATGATAATGTAAAAGAATACGTGTGTTGAATTGAAGTGAAGTATTGAGAGCCGATGTAATTTGCTTAATGAGCAACGGAGCTCAGTTTATTAGTGAACGATCCCCGAGATGGGGTGTTTTGTTAAGAAAAGGCATTATGCCTGTGTAGGCCGAGGCCACTGACCACCCGCCGTGCAGGGGATGGGGCAGTTGACCTAGTGAGGAGAAGTGTTGTTTTTTTGTATGCTCGTCTGCTCGTATAAGAGGGGAGCCTTGAGTTAAAGAGAACGAGGCCCGTAGGAATCGCCTAATAATGGAAATATTCAACACGCCAGAATGATGTTGCCGCTAATAAAGGACACGGCGATTGGTACCAGTACTTGTCAGTTTACTGTCATTACTCATTTGAGTATAATGTAGCTTAGGGTTTTCAGAGTCCCACTTCCATCCTAAAGGGTGTCAGTTCAGTTCCCGACAGCGGCATTGGTACCCCAATGCTCAAACGAAGGCTGGATGTCTCACGTGTTTACTGTATATAATCTGTGTTTCTCTAAGTTGTTTATGTATCGTGTTGTGATTACAATTGAGTTGCCGATGGAGCTGACCATCGGGGTGGTGAATTGTATCCAAGTGAGGGTCGGTTCAAACCCGGGCGTTTGTTAAACATTTTTATGAGTTCCTTCTTGGTACTTCGTTGGGGAATAATTGTGTGTTTAGTATAGGGATTGCTCAGACTCGTTGCATGCATGTTAATCCTATTAGTCAATGATCTCACGTAGCCTCAGTGTCTATGATAAGTGTTTTCCCGTTCGAATCTCGTCATAACGGATCGCTCTGCGATAGATAATACTCGGATCCATCACACACGACTATAAGTCGATAACAAACCACAAAAATTGATAATAATCCATGTAATTCATTTGTATATAAATACGTCATTAAAATCATCATCAAGGCCTAACAAACCACTTGTATTAATCTAAACTTTAACCCGAATGTGTTCTCATTGTAATTAGGTATGATCCGTCTCCTACCCTGTATGCCTTTAAGCTAAGTCTAGTTAAGCGCCTATTTCGTTTTATTCCAACCCGTTAACGCCCTGTAGATATCATGCCGGAGCCCTTATGGGTAGGGACGGGTGCAATACAACCAGTCAGAAATTAACACCGCTGGGTACACCTACACTTCCAATAAATGAGAGAACTCCCCCCCATTTCTTTACCTTAATTAAAACGTCTAGGTATTTTCAGATCGGAGGTCACACCTCACACTGTTCCAGGACACGAGTTCGTGTCTTAGCAGCACCAGAGGCAGTTGTCCCCACTGCCGTCAACTACGGACGGATCCTACTGTCCATGATCAATTTTGTGAATGTCAAGTGTATTTGTTTTTCATTTATTACATTAGTGATATTTATTTGAATATTGTATTGATCTTTGATTCGTTAAAGGATTACAGGGACCATCGTTGTATAAATGTCCAACATGTGTATAGTATTTAAGTGACATTCCATTGAAACACACGATAGATAATATTTGCTCATGTGTGAGATAGTGATATAGTTTTTCTAATAAGTGATGCAACTTTCAGATATTTTAAACACGCTCGTATATGAACATGTCTATCACGTGGTTCATTGGACAGCTAATGTTTAATACTCGCCGTTAGGACGACAACTTGTCATTTTGAATACATAATTAATAATGTAAACAAGGTGAGCTAAATATAAGATATGCCTTCATTCAATTATTTCTGTGTACAATGATATAAGTGTATAAAGTGACTATTATTTTAAGTGTTAGATTGGTTAGGGAAGGCGCGACTTCTCATGTTTTACATATTTTCAGAGTGAAATCAAATCTAGAGAAAGGACTAGAAAGGACATTACATCCTCAAGAAATTGTAGTGTTTAATTCATGTGCTTAATATGATGGCACATCCGTGTACATAATATCCATGTACTCTCTCAGGTATTAAAACTGTGTGAGAAAAATATACATTTCATTCTTCTCATTTCACATGTAAATAATATTCCCCTCATAGTTAAGGTTCCCTTACTGTATAGATAGTTTACTGCCTTTTCGGACGTTCTACTTGACCCGTATGCTCTACCGATGCAGCTAGCGTGTCACTTCAGTAGGGGAGATGAGACTTTGATGCCATACTTTGTTCGAAGGTCTCATCCGAGGTACTCCATTCTAATGTCATGTTACAGGACTATTCAAATCTAACCGATGTACTGAGACCACGAAAAGGGTACACCAAGTGTGGCACCCAACACGTGGTGCAGTGTTGTTTTATGGGCAGATTTATACCTACGTTTCGATATCTAGGAGAACCCAGTACAGTAGCATTGCCAAATTGATATGGTTAGAACTGAACGAATGGAAACACTGAATTTAATCCATATATTTGATTTATTAGGAGAAAGGAATACGAGATATTTAAATGAGTGATATGGTAAATTAAATTTAAATAGCAAATATAGGGAGAATGGAAAATCGTATATCCAGATTAAATGGAAATATACACGAGAATCACTCAAATCGTAACTGACCAAACAAAATTAGAGAGTTGCGAAATTCCAGGGAGACAGTGAAATGATTCTCCCAGATGGAGGATAAAATGATTGGACGGAATTCTTCAAATTCCGCTGGTCACGGGTCTAGGCTTAAGGTGTTGCATTTGTAGCAGTCTTTGGTAGTTTAGGGGACACACCCCATATAAAATTGGTTAGATACCGCGAATAAAAGGGGAAGCCTCATCCCAAGACTATTAAATTTCAAAAGGAACAGTGCCATGTCAGTTCAAGACGGGCGATTGTCTGTTAACGCATCTCGCAAATTTCAAAGTTGAGAACATCCAATGTTTATCGGGTATACCATGTCTCAGCTATACGTAATTTATCGAGCCCATTGCAGGTCACGAGTTCGGTTATTATTATTATTATTATTATTATTATTATTATTATTATTATTTCATGAAGGGCTAAATAAATTGTATCCGTCGTATTTCGGGATAATATTCATGGATTACGTATATTATACTGAGAAAGCACAGTAATTTTCAGGAGGGGTGACGCAGCTGTTGTTAGGGTGGTTTCGGAATAAATTATCTGGTTTTTTCAAAAGAACACACCTTCATTGGTTAGAGAATAAATCGAATGAACCAAAATATCATGAAGTTGCTCAAACCCAGGGGGTCACAGATTTCTCAAGAATAAAAGTATTATGGACTTGGAGGCGATGAAGGCTATGTTCTCCCAACTATTGGACGAACAGGACGAGAAAAGGGAACGGTCAAATGCAGACATTAGGGAGCAGATAAAGGTTGACATCGAAAGACAGAGAGAACTTACACAGGAACGTTTTGATAAAATAGAGCAGGTGAACGCGGAGAATAACGAACGGTTCAGTGGAATGATACAGGAAAATAAGAAACGTTTAGACAAAATAGAACAGGTGGACGCGGAGAACAAGGAACAGTTTAGTAGATCGAACGAACAATTAAATCAGCACACTAATCAAATGGGGCAGATTACTGCACGTTTATAGGGGTATGAGGCGTCATGTAAAGCCCAGGCCGCGGAGCTCAAGGAACATTTTACCTCTAGCGTTAATGATATCACAAACTGTATAGACTCACTGACAGTAAAGTTAGACCAGAGCAGCGTCCGTCTAGATGAGAGATTAAATGAAGCTAACACGAAAATGACTGCTCAGGAAACTAAAATTGGAGAGCTAGAAGGTAAAATAAATATCGGAACAAAGCAAATGGTTAATCTACGAGATAAATTTGAAACCTTATCTTTGCGGTCCCGAGAAATTGAAGAGCAATTAATACAGCTTGCAGATCAAAATGAGACGAAATGTAAAGAATACATCGAGCAGCAGATGGACCGGGCAAAGGTCGAGCTGAGCATTTCTACTGATGGAAACCAACAGGAAACCCAAGGAAAACAAAAGATCTGAAAGGAAAGGTGGAGAATTTTGAGCTGAAAGCTCATTAGGCAGCAATTACAATCAACGTACGCGAAAAGCTGATTATGGACTTATACGATGAGGTCGAGAGCCTTAAAGCGCAGGAATCTCGAAGAGATGAACGTTACAAGTCAGTCCTGAAGGTCAGAGAATGAAGGCCAGGGGATACTGGGAAATCGAGTAGAGTTAGACTTGATAGGAGAATCGTCCCATATTAGTGAAACGCACCCGACTCGTCTTCCGCTATGGAGTACTTTCACGCCGCAGGATCTTGGTCGATCCCGCTATATAACTTCATACGACTCAACCATGACGAACCGAAGAAGTTCGGGTCGAATGTACACATGGCCACCAAGAGCTTCTTATCCGAAATGGACCAATATTTCGTAGACCATATTCCAGCATACAAGCGCTTGCATGTAGTCGAGCGTTACACAACCGCTTATATGGTTCAAAGCATTTAAGTATTGCTTCGACAGCTATGAGGAATTGAGGCGATTACTGGAAAAAAATTGAGCACTGATGCACAGCAAGGATAGCGTCTGGAACTGTATTCAAGGAGATATACAGCGACTGGCCAGACACGATTTTGTGATTATTTCGTGCATCAATTATTACGCTTGAAGGAGTTAGATATACCCGCCGTCAGAGCTGGAGTTGATTTCAGCATTAGGAAAACAATTGCCGTCCAAAGTCCAGAAGATATTGATCTCTGCGAACACATTTTACGTCAGCCCGACCAGACCACCAACAAGGGACATGGTAGGCAGAGGCACAACGAGGCTGTCCACACTATTAATGTGAAGACAGAAGGAGGATCTCCAAAGCAAAGAAGCCAAGGCACCAGCACCGAAGGGAACAGAGGTATACTCATTATCGAGGACGGAGGATCAGGACTCTTCTAGGTGGAATAGGCCAAGGGATAGGTACCGAGAGAGCTAGAATTCGAGAAACTACGAATATAGGAGACGAGTTCAAAGAAACGGCCCTAGATATAACTATGTTGACCGATTCCGAAGGCCTTATAATAGGTGGAGAAACTATGGCGGACGGTCGTGGGAAAGACCTCGTGGGGATGAAAATCAGGTACGAGAGCGACAGGCCAAATCCAGGAGATACGTGGAGCAGTTACGTAATCAGCCTACTGGAAATGATAAATGGCAGATGCATATTCAGTAGATTGCCTCTTCAGAAAATTGGAAGGGTGGAGAGCCTCGAACCCCACCCTATCGAGAGAAGGGACATGAAAACAGACTCAACCCTCACGCAACTTAATACTTTGCAGGGGGTGGAGCAATTAAAAAATCAAAACTAGACGTCGAGGAGATAGTTTTCCCCATCCTAGCAACCATCGAGATGAATCTGAATGGACCATAATTACAATAGATACCTGGATAGTCCAACCAGAAGACCTTTTAGAAGATCCAAACCCGAGCTGTAAGAAATTAATACGAGATTTGCCTGTTGTTTGCATTCGAGTCCATGGACTACGCGTGCGCTGTTTAATTGACACAGGAGCCAGCGTTAGCGTAGTATCAAAAATTTTCTTACGTGAAGTCCAGTCGAAATGTAAAGTTCCCACTTATACCTGTCTCCAAAGTAAAGGTGCGAGGAATTATTCCCGACCGTACTCTAGTGTGCGACACGCAGGCATGTCTGGATCTGGAGACAGGAAATACCATAATAGCACATCCATTCCAGGTTATAGATAAAACGGAGAATAATATTATTTTGGACGCCGATCTTCTGCGGTGATATAAAGCAGTAATTGATATGGATCAGAGTCACGTAAAATTCTATGTTAATATGAGCCAGGAAAATGTACAGTTAAATGACATGCCAGAAGCCGTAGATGAGGAGAGAATCTGGACAGCTCAGTTATTTTGGAGTGAAGAAGATGACTTAAATCAATTCCCGAATTGGGACCAGCAGAAAACTGAAGAAATGAAATACAAATTCGAAGCGACGGTTGCTAATTTGGAGAAAGATGAGGAAGGAGAAGAGCCTAGGTTTGAAGATGTGGACTCAGCTAAATTAAGTGCGGCGAAGATTAATGAAGAGGGAAAATTCAAATTAAAGGAAATTTCAGAAACACACCAGAATGTTTTCGGATCTCATCATGGAAAAATTTTAAATTTCAAGTATAATATGGTTGTAACTAGTTGGCAACCTTCCAAAAAGAACCCATATCCGATACCGGAAAAATACCACGCAAAAGTGCGCACGATCATGAAAGAAATGGAAGATCATGGCATTATTTCTAAGGCTCCCACGCCTTTTCTAAACCCTTTAGTTATTGTGGCTAAACTAAATGGCTCCCTGAAGTTGTGCCTGGTTGCGATTGCCATCAATGAGAGGCTAGTGCCTGAGTATGGCAGAACACCTAACATTAAAGGCCTACGTAAGAAATGTCAACACGTGCAGTTCTTTTCAACTGTTGACCTGCGTGCATCTTACCACCACGTGGAATTATCCAGTGAATCCAAGGTTCTAACGGGATTTTTATTTGATCAGCAGACATATGTCTACAACCGGCTCCCGTTCGGTGTCCAGAATGCCGGATCGGCTTTAATCAACGCGCTTGATCGAAATTTAAGCGACAAGGTGAAGGAGATCACAGTTCAATATGTAGATGACAAATTAATAGCGACGCAGACAATAGAAGAGCACTTAGAACATCAACGTCTTAAATTGGAAGACTTGGGCCGGAACAATTTCAAGATCAGTCTCGAGAAATCACAATTCTGTCAACGCAGCATTATTTTCCTAGGCCACTTTATTGACGCCGACGGCATCTAGCCTAATCCAGTTAAAATTAAGGCTATTCAAAATTTTCCTAAGCCCACTACCGTGAAACATGTCCGGCAACTTCTAGGCCTATGTGATTTCTTTTCCGATCACTGTCGATCTTACACTACCACAGTTGTGCCATTACAAGAGCTTTTGAAAAAGTATAAGAGGTGGAACTGTGATGCCGCATGCGAAGAGGCTTTTAATTAAACCAAGGAACCCATGAGCAATAGCGTCAAATTAGGGTATTCTGATTCCATTGAACGGTTCATTATTCAGACGGACGCCTCCATGATTGGTGTCGGCGCGGTACTTTACCAAGAAAGGAAGGACGCCAAACCAAGCATAAATTACCTGGCTTTCACGAGTCGTAAGCTGCACGAACATGAAAGAAATTATACCGCTACAGATTTGGAAATGCTTGCCATTGTCACTGCCCTTCACCATTGGCGTAAATATATTTACAAATTCCCTATCTTGTTACGAACGGATCATCGAGCCCTCACGTTTATCCTTAAATCTACCACGTCATCCGAAAAAAGTAAACTGCTGGACGTTGTTTGTACAGCAATTCGACCTGGAGGTTGAACACTGCGCTCGTACGGAAAATCTTATCGCCGATGCGCTCAGTAGGAATCCTGATCCCGATAGTGAAGCTCTACACCACATCCAGTTGACAGAAGGAGACCAAGAAATTAGAGACCGACATAGGCAGATTCCCGAAGATCAGGAAAACTAGCCAGAGACACGCCGAATTATTCGTTTCTTAAGACAGCAACTACAACTTGGAACCCCTGAATATTTAGATGCACAAAAGCGAGCTCAAAATTACAATGCCATTATTGAAATTGTGTATAAATATGTGGACGACGCTCACATTCGCCTCAGGGTTGTCGTTCCACCTGCCTTACGAGTAGATCTGATTTGGCTTACACATATCTCCCTAGGGAACGCCGGAGTAGATAAGGTTATGGCTACTCTTAAGGAAACCTTCCCTGGCCATGAATGAGAAGAATGACACGCATGGTATTGGTCACTTGTGACACGTGCCAGCGCATAAAGCCTAATGCCTATTTATTGAAACAACCACCGAAGCTGATAATCCCTGAAAAAACACGAGAAGTGTACTCAATGGATTTTTATAGACCCCATCCCAAGGCTACCAGGGGGCTCCAATTTATCTTAGTATGAATGGACGTGTTCACTAATTACGTCATACTATGTCCGGTACAGAAGGCTAACACAAGCACCGTTGTTAATCAAATAAAAAATAAGATGATCCCTGAGATAGGTAAGCCAGATAAATTGCTCACTGACCACAGGTCGCAATTTACATCTGCCGCGTTCCGAAGAGACATGGGTCAAATGGGATAGAGAATCCTATGAGCTCCACAGAGTCAAATCCCTCAGAGAGAATCATGCGTGAAATTGGCAAGTTTTGTAGGATCTATTGTCCAACGCAACACTGGCGATTGGTTGATGTAATCCCAATTATAATGGAGTGCATCAATTCCACCGTACATGAATCAACGGGGCAAATACCAAGTGTAGTCCACTTCACTGAACACCCTGAAAGGCCATGGAAAGTCATTGTACCATGCCTAGAAGATCCGAAACATTCCATGGAATTAAGGATAAGGGATACCCTGGAAATTGTAAAGAAACAGGCTGAGAAGCGATTACGACGGCTTAGATATAAGCGATTTCACCGACCACTACGCGTAGGCGAGTACGTGTTAATCAACCGTCCTGCAATTTCCGACCCTCCTAGGAAGTTCTATCATACGTTTGCGGAATTTTACATCGGGCCGTATAGGGACATTCAAATTTTAGATAATAATTCCTATAAAGTACAGTGCATGGATGGAACCACTGAAGCCATCTATAACGCAGCAAATCTAAAATTGCATCACATGCCAGGACAGTTGCCAACTGAGGATCCAAACAACCGAAAAGACGGAGAACTGCCCGAGGACCGAGATGAAGAGTGGCCGGATGATGAAGAAGAAGATGACGACGGATCAGATGTCCCGCTAGAGCCTGAACGGGAAGAAGAAGAAGATGAAGAAGACGAGGAGCACTGCTTGATGGTAGGAGGAAATCATCGAAATGCTTGCAGTAGCAGCGAGGATTCAGAGCAGGAAGATTGCCTTGAATGCAGTGAAAGAAGAAACATGATGACCCAAGAATATCTACGTGTACTGATGCCTATATATGAGTTGAGACAGGAGAATGCCAGTCTTTGGAATATTCACATGCAACGCGACAGGATCTACGATATTGGAAAGAAAAATCCTTGTTCGTGATTTTCCTTTGTTAAGGCAGGAGAGGGATGTGACCATTCATCACGTGACCAAGAGTGTGCTGCGGTATCCTGTAGATAGAATACGCTATTTTCCGCGCATTTCTACGTTAATTAGCGCCCAAGTTAGCGCACATTTACCCTTCTCGGGATATCACATAAACCAGTCTGAAATTAACACCGCTGGGTACACCTACACTTCCAATAAATGAGAGAACTCCCCCCAAATTTCTTTACTTTAAATAAAACGTCTAGGGATTTTCAGATCGGAGTTCACACCTCACAATGTTCCAGGACACGAGTTCGCGTCTCAGCAGCACCAGGGGCAGTTGTCCCCACTGCCGTCAACCACAGACGGATCCTACTGTCCATGATCTATTTTGTGAATGTCAAGTGTATTTGTTTTTCATTTATTACATTAGTGATATTTATTTGAATATTGTATTGATCTTTGATTCGTTAAAGGATTACAGGGACCATCGTTGTACAAATGTCCAACATGTGTATAGTATTTAAGTGACATCCCATTGAAACACACGATAGATAATGTTTGCTCATGTGTGAGATAGTGATATAGTTTTTCTAATAAGTGATGCAACTTTCAGATATTTTAAACACGCTCGTATATGAACATGTCTATCACGTGGTTCATTGGACAGCTAATGTTTAATACTCGCCGTTAGGACGATAACTTGTCATTTTGAATACATAATTAATAATGTAAACAAGGTGAGCTAAATATAAGATATCCCTTCATTCAATTACACTGACTGATAGTGACAATGCAACACCAAGGAGGAGTGGTTCGAAAGGGATGAAAGATGGGGAAAAAAACAGAGTCGGCACGGAAGAATAATTGATGTTTATTTCAAACCGATATGCAGATTACACAATGCGCACGGCATCGACTCAGTAGGATGTAGGACCACCGCGAGCGGCGATGCACGCAGAAACACGTCGAGGTACAGAGTCAATAAGAGTGCGGATGGTGTCCTGAGGGATGGTTCTCCATTCTCTGTCAACCATTTGCCACAGTTGGTCGTCCTTACGAGACTGGGGCAGAGTTTGCAAACGGCGTCCAATGAGATCCCACACGTGTTCGATTGGTGAGAGATCCGGAGAGTACGCTGGCCACGGAAGCATCTGTACACCTCGTAGAGCCTCTTGGGAGATGCGAGCAGTGTGTGGGCGGGCATTATCCTGCCGAAACAGAGCATTGGGCAGCCCCTGAAGGTACGGGAGTGCCACCGGCCGCGGCACATGCTCACGTAGCGGTGGGCATTTAACGGGCCTTGAATACGCACTAGAGGTGACGTGGAATCATACGCTATAGCGCCCCAAATCATGATGCCGCGTTGTCTAGCGGTAGGGCGCTCCACAGTTACTGCCGGATTTGACCTTTCTCCACGCCGACGCCACACGCGTCTGCGGTGACTATCACTGACAGAACAGAAGTGTGACTCATCGGAGAACACGACGTTCCGCCATTCCCTCATCCAAGTCGCTCTAGCCCGGCACCATGCCAGGCGTGCACGTCTATGCTGTGGAGTCAATGGTAGTCTTCTGAGCGGACGCCGGGAGTGCAGGCCTCCTTCAACCAATCGACGGGAAATTGTTCTGGTCGATATTGGAACAGCCAGGGTGTCTTGCACATGCTGAAGAATGGCGGTTGACGTGGCGTGCGGGGCTGCCACCGCTTGGCGGCGGATGCGCCGATCCTCGCGTGCTGACGTCACTCGGGCTGCGTCTGGACCCCTCGCACGTGCTACATGTCCCTGCGCCAACCATCTTCGCCACAGGCGCTGCACCGTGGACACATCCCTATGGGTATCGGCTGCGATTTGACGAAGCGACCAACCTGCCCTTCTCAGCCCGATCACCATACCCCTCGTAAAGTCGTCTGTCTGCTGGAAATGCCTCCGTTGACGGCGGCCTGGCATTCTTAGCTATACACGTGTCCTGTGGCACACGACAACACGTTCTACAATGACTGTCGGCTGAGAAATCACGGTACGAAGTGGGCCATTCGCCAACGCCGTGACCCATTTATCGTTCGCTACGTGCGCAGCACAGCGGCGCATTTCACATCATGAGCATACCTCAGTGACGTCAGTCTACCCTGCAAATGGCATAAAGTTCTGACCACTCCTTCTTGGTGTTGCATTTGCTCTGTCAGTCAGTGTATTTCTGTGTACAATGATATAAGTGTATAAAGTGACTATTATTTTAAGTGTTAGATTGGTTAGGGAAAGCGCGACTTCATGTTTTACATATTTTCAGAGTGAAATCAAATCTAGAGAAAGGGCTAGAAAGGACATTACATCCTCAAGAAATTGTAGTGTTTAATTCATGTGTTTAATATGGTGGCATGTCCGTGTACATAATATCCATGTGCTCTCTCATGTATTAAAATTGTGTGAGAAAAATATACAATTCATTCATCTCATTTCACAGGTAAATAATATTCCTCTCATAGTTAAGGTTCCCTTACTGTATAGATAGTTTACTGCCTTTTCGGACGTTCTACTTGACCCGTATGCTCTACCGATGCAGCTAGCGTGTTACTTCGTTAGGGGAGATGAGACTTCGATGCCAGGCTTTGTTCGAAAGTCTCATCCTAGGTACTCCATTCTAATGTTATGTTACAGGACTACTCAAATCTAACCGATGTACTGGACCACGAAGAGGGTACAATAACCTGAAGTTTGCACTGATCGGTTTGGGTTAACCAATGTCCTTAAATAACATATTCATGAGACGGATAACATTCCAGTAAGAAGTCCCCCTTACAGGTTAGCTCCGCCCGGGGTGGTTGAATTAAAAAAGATTATTGATCTGTTGTTCAAAGATGGAGTTTTACGACCTCCTACTTCTGCATACTCTGCCCCAATGTTCTTGGTCCCTAAGCCCTCTGGTGGTTACTGGCCTGTCATAGATTATAGAGAATTAAACCATAAATTGTCCTACAGTCACTTCCCTTCCCAGATTTACATACCTGTTTTTCTAGGTTCAATGGTGCTAATTATTTTGACTTGAATCAAGCGTACAATCAAATTCTTCTTGATGAAGCATCCATCCCTCTTACTGCATTTGCTACCAATTGGAACCTGTACAAATACACAAGAATTTCCTTCATATTATCGACTGGCGCTACAGTGCTCACTCGCATGCTTGATTGTGTGTTTGCTGATATAAAATTTAAGTTTGTAATCAATTATTTAGATGACCTTGTTGTATATTCAGCTAATTTTGAGGATCATCTCAAGCATATCAAAGAGGTTACTGAAAGATTAAAGAAGGCTGGGATGACTGTGAAAATCTCAAAGGCAAATTTTGCCAAACTGCAAATTTCCTTCCTTTGTCACATTGTATCCGTGCAGGGTATTTCCACAGATCATGCCCGTACCCAGGTTATCCACGATTTCAAACCCCCAAAAGATGTGAAGGGCACTGCTAGGTTCATTGGCATGCCATTAGACGGCTATAGACAAACGAAAACTGACTGTACTTACCCTACTTGACTTCAGCAGTGCGTTTGACACTGTAAATATTGACATATTGTTAGCCAAGTTACAAAAACTTCACATGGCTCATTCTGCTATTCAGCTCTTGGGCTCATACCTCAAAAATAGACGACAGCAAGTTGTATCAAACATGACGACTACAGAATGGAGGACTAAGCTATTTGACATTCCCCAAGGGTCTGTTCTTGGACCTCTTTTATTCTTAACCTATATTAATGACATTTCTTCTCTCCTGAATGACTGCAACTGCCACTCTTATGCTGACAATCTTCAGATATACTCACACTTCAAAGTCTCCGACACTGACAAAACCAATCCACCAAATGAACTCGACTCTAAATTTAATTAGCTCGTATGAACCCAAAGAAAACGCAAGCTATCATAATAGGACAATCTAGGCTTTTAAATACGCTAAACATCACACAACAGCCTACTATCGTGCTCTGTGGAAAAGCTATACCTTTCCAGAAGTCTGTAAAAACCTAGGCGTAGTCAAAAATGGCTCATTCAACTGGAATGCCCATTTAACAAGTTTCTGCAGAAAGGTATATGCATCTCTCCCTCCTTAAAGGGAAATAATACATTCCTCCAAATAACATGAAAATAAAACTTATTCAAACTCTCATTTTTCCACTAATTCACTACTGTGATGTCATACTAACCGATGAAACTGTAGAACAAACTATGAAACATAAAAGGGCAATGAACACTTACATCAAATTTATATTTTCTTTGAACTTTAGGACACATATTTCCCCCTTGTTACTTGTTATTTGTCCCTCACACAAAAAAGATAACCGCATGGGCAATGTCACTGCTCGGTTTGTTGTATAGATTTTCCGACATCACCGACATCCATGCCCTCCGAGCATGGAGCAGCTCCCCTTTTTTCTCTCAATTCTTCCCAACATAAACTTTGCAATATTTTTGTAACGCCACTCTTTTGTCGGAAATCACCCAGAACAAACTAATCTGCTTTTCTTTGGATTTTTTTCCAGTTCTTGAATCAGGTAATCCTGGTGAGGATCCCATACACTGGAACCATACTCTAGTTGGGCTCTTATCAAGAGACATATATGCCCTCGACTTTACATCCTTACTACAACCCCTAAACACCACCATAACCATGTGCAGAGATCTGTACCCTTTATTAACAATCATATTTATGTGATTACCCCAATGAAGGTCTTTCCTTATATTAATATCTAGCTACTTACAATGATCCCCAAAAGGAACTTTCACCCCATCAATGCAACAATTAAAACTTAGAGGACTATTCCTATTTGTGAAACTCACAAATTGACTTTTAACCACGTTTATCAACATACCATTGCCTGCTGTCCTTCTCACAACATTATCGAGATCACGTTGCAGTTGCTCACAATCTTGTAACTTACTTATTACTCTGTACAGAATAACATTATCTGCAAAAAGCTTTATCTCTGATTCCATTCCTTTACTTATATTATTGATATATATATAAATTAAGGTCCAATAATACTGACTTGAGGAATTCCCCTCTTAATTATTATAGGGTCAGATAAAGCTTTGCCTACTCTAATTCTCTGAGTTCTATTTTCTAGAAATATAGCAACCCATTCAGTCATTTTTTTCTAGTCCAATAGCACACATTCTTGCCAGTAGTCTTCCACTATCTACCCTATCAAAAGTCTTAGATAGGTCAATCACAATACAGTCCATTTGGCCTCCTGAATCCAGGATATCTGCTATATCTTGCTGAAATCCTACAAGCTGAGCTTCAGTCGAATATCCTATCCCAAACCCAAATTGCCTTCTGTCAAATCAGTTATTAATTTCACAAACATGTCTAATATAATCAGAAAGAATGCCTTCCCAAAGCTTACATACAATGCACGTCAAACTTACTGGCCTGTAATTTTCAGCTTTATGTCTATCACCCTTTCCTTTATACACAGGGCTTACTACAGCAACTCTCCATTCATCTGGTATAGCTCCTCTGACCAAACAATAATCAAATAAGTACTTCAGATATAGTACTATATCCCAACCCATTGTCCTTAGTATATCCCCAGAAATCTGATCAATTCCAGCCGCTTTTCTAGTTTTCAACTTTTGTATCTTATTGTAAATGTCACTGTTATCATATGTAAATTTTAATACTTCATTGGCCTTAGTCTCCGACTCTATCTCGACATTATCCTTGTAACCAACAATCTTTACATACTGCTGACTGAATACTCCTGCCTTTTGAAGATCCTCACATACGCAATCCCCTTGTTCATTAATTATTCCTGGAATGTCCTCCTTGGAACATGCTTCTGCCTTAAAATACCTATACATCCCCTTCCATTTTTCACTAAAATTTGTATGACTGCCATTTATGCTTGTCATAATGTTATCCTTAGCTGCCTTCT
The DNA here is from genome assembly GCF_040414725.1 of Anabrus simplex. Lineage (NCBI taxonomy): Eukaryota > Metazoa > Arthropoda > Insecta > Orthoptera > Tettigoniidae > Anabrus > Anabrus simplex. The sequence goes on from NC_090266.1 coordinate 9,499,900, forward strand.
TTGCCAGATTCAATTTTCTGGTAAGTTCCTTCAATTTCTCCTTACTTCCACAGCCATTTCTAACTCTATTTCTTTCCAGTCTGCACCTCCTTCTTAGTCTCTTTATTTCTCTATTATAATAAGGTGGGTCTTTACCATTCCTTACCTCCCTTAAAGGTACAAAACTGTTTTCGCATTCCTCGACAATTTCTTTAAACCCATCCCAGAGTCTGTTTACATTTTTATTTTCCATTTTCCACCGATCATAGTTACTTTTTAGAAACTGCCTCATGCCTGCTTTATCAGCCATATGGTACTGCCTAATAGTCCTACTTTTAAGACCTTCCTTTCTATCACATTTATTTTTAACTACGACAAAAACAGCTTCATGATCACTAATACCATCTATTACTTCAGTTTCCCTATAGAGCTCATCTGGTTTTATCAGCACCACATCCAGGATATTTTTCCCTCTGGTTGGTTCCATCACATTCTGAATCAGCTGTCCTTCCCATATTAACTTATTTGCCATTTGTTGGTCATACTTCCTGTCGTTCACATTTCCTTCTCAATTGACATCTGGCAAATTCATTGACAATATAAATTAATACCAATACATTTTATAAATGTTACTCCAGCAACAAGAACAAGTCTATCGACCATAATGACAATTATCAACTGCAGAACATATTCAATACTGTTATGATGTTTTAATGACAATTATACAAGTTAAGCCTCCCGAAGGTATCACCACCTTGACGAAGGCAAAATATATTTTGCCGGGTGTTTATTGGAGGCTTGCGTGGTCAAATGATTCTTAGAGCTAAGCCGGCGGGAGCATCTGCTCCTGGTAGGGCCACCCAAGCCGGACAGGTCTAAGGTGATGATCCAGACTAAGAGTGATACCCTGGTTCTCCAGGTTGGGGGTTGAGCGTAGGGTTAACTCCCCTACCTCGTAAAAAACAACTGTTACGGATACCTTAAGAATGAATAAAGCAGGACTGGAAAACTTGGTGACGAACCGGCGAGAAAAACGGCTAAAGAGAAGGAAAAAGGATATTATATTAGCAACGTGGAATGTTAAGACATTGAAGAGACCTGGCAAGTTGAAAGAATTAAGGAATGAAATGGATAAGTATGCAGTGAAAATAGCAGCTCTACAGGAACTGAGATGGAAAGGGCAAGGGATGATGATGTCTGGACAACATATCTTGATGTACAGTGGAGAAAAAGCAGGCAGTAATGGCACAGGATTCCTCATACATAAGTCGATAAAGCAAAGCGTGATTAACTTTACTCCAATCAATGATAGGATGTGCTCTGTGAGAATTAGGGCAAAATTCTTCAATGTAACTGTGTTTTGTGTGTACGCTCCTACTGAGGAGGCAGAAGATGAGAAGAAAGATGCATTTTATACTAAATTGGAGGAAGAAATTAATAAAGTATAAAGGCATGATGTGAAAATTATCCTTGGAGATTTAAATGCAAAAATTGGAAGAGAAGAGGTGTAGTGGGGAAGGAAAGCCTGCATGAAGTAAGTAATGATAACGGATTGAGATTGATTGATTTTGTGAGTGGAAAGCAGATGTTAATTAAAAGTACTTGGCATCCTAGGAAAAACATTCACAAGGAGACCTGGATTTCACCAGATGGTGTGACAAGAAATCAGATAGACCATGTTATCATAGACAGTTGACATGCATCAGATATTATGGAAGTTAGAAGCTGCAGAGGTGCTGATGCAGATACAGACCACTATCTTGTTAGAGTCAAGTACAGACACAAAATAGATTTGGCAAGAATGGAAAAAGTAAGAAGAAAGGCAAAGCACAATATTGAAGGTCTAAAAAATGAGGAATTGCAAGAGAAATACAAAAAAATGGCTGAATCTTTGGAAATAAAAAGGGAATTATGGGAGAAAGGAGAACTGGAAGATAAATGGGAGATACTGAAAACAACTATCAGTGAAGTTGCAGATTGTACCCTGGGAAAGAAGAAATTGGTAAAGAGACCACAATGGTTTGATGAGGAATGTTCAACATTAATCCAAGAGAGGAATGATGCTAGGAACAGAATGCTTCAAAGGAGAACAAGACAAACAGTAGAAGAGTATAGAGAGAAACAAAGAAGAGCAGATAAGATATGTAGATATAAGAAAAGAGCTTTTGAAAGAAAGAGAATCGAAGAACTGGATGAAATGAAGGATAGAAACGAGGTACGAAAGTTCTATGAAAGAACAAAAGACCTTAAGAGAGGATTTCAACCAAGAGCTGTTTTCTTCAAGGATAAAGATGGAAACCTTCTGGGTGATAAAAGCAAAGTGCTTGGAAGATGGCAGGAGTATTTTCATGAGTTACTCAATGGAAATAATGAAGATGATAGAGAGGAGGAAAATATAAATGTTGATGGGGAAGAAAGAGAATCGGAGGAGGAATCGGTAAAACAGCCAGACTTAGAAGAGGTCAAAGCTGCAATTAATTCATTAAAGAATAATAGAGCCCCGGGTGAAGATGGAATGGAGTCAGAGCTGTTGAGATATGGGGGAGAGGGAATAGAAAAGGCTGTTTGTGAATTGATTAAGGAGGTTTGGACAAAGGAGGAAATACCCAAGGATTGGACATTGGGTATAATTTACCCAATACATAAAAAGGGAGATAAGGCAGTATGTGGAAATTATCGAGGGATCACCTTGCTGGATGGAACGTACAAGGTTTTTGGTAAGGTACTAGCCTTAAGATTGGAATTATGGATGGAAAGAATATTAGGGGATTACCAAGCAGGTTTCAGAAAACATCGCTCTACTCCAAATCAGATATTTATATTACGACAAGTACTAGAGAAATTTTATGAATATGACAAACAGCTACATCAGCTGTATGTGGATTTTAAACAAGCATATGACAGTCTAGATAGGAGTAAAATTTACAAGATTATGAAAGAATTTGGAATCCCAAGGAAATTGATTAGATTAACAGAAATGACTTTGAAAACAACAGTATGCAAGGTGAGAGTGGAGCAAGATCTGTCAGAGGAGTTTTTAGTGGAGAGAGGACTAAGACAGGGAGATGTACTTTCCACACTGCTTTTTAACCTAGCATTGGAAAAAGTAATCCGTCAATTGCCCACCAACCCAGGGGGAACCATTTTGAACAGATTAATACAAGTGATAGCATATGCTGATGATGTAGCAATAATTGCAAGAAATGAAAGAGCTCTTGAAGAGAGCTACTCAGTATTAGAAGAGAAAGCACGGGACCTAGGACTAGAAGTGAATATAAACAAAACAAAATATATGAAGATGGGAGATACAGAGGGAGTAAGAGGAAGGACCCCAGTAAGATTAAATGGGAAGGAATATCAAAGAGTCACATCTTTCAAATATCTAGGCTCTATAATAACAGAAGACAATAAAACCTCCATGCAAATACAGGAGAGGATAACAAGTGGAAACCGATGTTTTTACGCTTCGCAAAATATGTTTAAATCCAGGAATGTCAGCAGGAATACAAAAATTAAAATATACACAACAGTACTAAGACCAATAGTTATGTATGGATCAGAATGCTGGGTGATGACCTCCAGAGAAGAACAGTGGCTGTTACGGTGGGAAAAGGAGATATTCAGTGCAGTAAGAGAGCAGGATGGGTGGAGAATGAGGACAAATGTAGAGCTGCAAGGACTGTTTGGCCAGCCAGATATTGTAACTAAAATTAAGCAGGGAAGAATTAGGTGGGCTGGTCATGTTCAGAGAATGGCAGAAAACTGCACCGTTAAAAAGGTGTTTATAGGGAAACTTGATGGAAGGAGGAGGAGAGGAAGACCCAGGAAAAGATGGATTGATGATGTTGAGGATGACCTTAGAAAGTTAGGAGTTAAACGTTGGAGAAGAAAGGCTGAGGACTGAGATGAATGGAGGCAGGTGATAAAGAAGGCCAAGGATCTACAAGGACTGTAGCGCCGACCAGTAAGTAAGTATACAAGTTAAGCAACAGGAATCAACACAACTAGCCAGATTTCAAAAGTTTTTTATTTTATTCTTATTTTTAAACAATTTTTAAAAGATGTTCACCAGGCAATAAAATGTTAGACTGAAGAAGATTTTTGACAAAAAGTGTTAACTTAAGACATAGTTTTATTGTTGTGTGATGTTTAAAATGTTATAAGATTATCAATTAGTTTTATAGGAGTAATCTTGAACCAAAAGAATTGATTTATGATCTTATACAATCTTAGATTAATGATAGTTTGGCTGATGATGCTCACGAAAAGGAGCGAAACATGTACCATATAAGCATCTAAATAAATATGTAAGTTTGTAATATATTTTTATTGTATTGAAAAGGTGGCAATTGGCAAAACTAAAGGATTTGTATCACAAATTCAGATCTCCCGCTACAATCACATTTCTTTCCATGTCGTTTACCACATAGCCGACTCTCCTATAAAATAATTCCGAATCCGCGTCAGTGCTACCCTCTCCCAGTCTGTACACTCCAAATATATCAAGTTGCCTATTGTCTTTAGAAATGAGCCTTATGAACAGTCCCCCTCCCACCATTCCTATCCTATCTCTATGATACACACTCCAGTGCCGTGAGAAAATTTCTGCATCCATTATATCATTTCTCAGCCATGATTCAATTCCTATTACAATATATGGTAAGTATATATCTATTAAATTACTTAATTGTATTCCTTTCTTTACAATACCTCTAGAGTTCAACACTAACAATTTTATGTCATCCCTACTTGATTTCTTGTTCCCTGTTCCCTTATCACCGCTCCCTAGGCCACCCCGTTTCCCTAAATGTACCTCACTATTACCCTTCCAAACAAATTTCATAACTTATAAGTACCACTGTGGTTTAAGTGAAGGACATCTGAGCGCAGATCCCTATTTCCTACCCACCCATTTGGATCTAGAAATTTCTCTCCCAGTTTCCCACATACCCAGTCCGTAGTCTCATTTAAATCCCCAATCACCCTCCAGTCAGTATCCCTCCTACACAGTATTCCACTAATAAAAATCTCTGCTTTCTTAAACATCCCCTGTGCTGCATTTACCGGATCCCACACATCTCCGACTATGTTGGTACCGGTACTTATATCAGCTTGCCTTACGTTGTTGGTACCAACGTGAAACACTACCACCTTCTCCTTCCCCTCCTCCCTCTCTTCTACATTCCTCAACATCTGCCTCAACCTAATTCCTGGATAACATTCTACCCTGGTTCCCTTTCCTCCACACACTTTCCCCACGTGTCTAACAATGGAATCCCCCATGACCAGAGCCTGAACCCCACCCACTTCATTTGATCCCCTCCCCTCCTGGTCATCCCTATCTTTCCTTATAGCTGATAGCTGTTATTCTGAATAACCTTCATTTTAATCATAACTATCTTATTCTATTTCCTTTGTTGATCCGCAATCAGTGCAGCTACGTCATCTTCTCGATGTGCGACGCAATTACTGACAGGATAAGAAAAAAAGATGCGTGGCGCAGACCCTCAAAGAGTGAGCCCAGCACGCATAATCACCGCGATAATTAAAACACACAATCTTTAATGCTTTCTTATGTATTTATTCATTTTATGCTTTTGTATGTTGAAAGTTGGGGCTCACGGCCCTCCTTACACTTAACCACAACATGCAGTACATAGTCACATGAATTAGAAAAATAGCATTGTTAACAGTCTCTGAAAGCTACCTAAATTAATGGAGTAATATTAGCCTATAACTTATTATAATTGTTTTTTAAAAATAATAATATTATCTATCTACATCACCTAGCTCTAAATCATACTTGAACTCATACACACTAACATTCATACAAGCTGATCAAGTATTTAAGGGGAATTCTCAACAAGACCGTTTAAATGAGACTATTGAAGTCCCATTATGTGGACTGACAGGGCGAGTGTTCCATAGCCTTGCTCGAGACACTTGCAAACAATGGCTGTATACAGATGAATGATTAACCTGTATTATAAGGGTAGAAATAGGTCTGGTATTGAAGAAGTATTACAATTTACCTATGATAACAATAACGTTCACAGTGCGATACAAAAGTTGAAAACTAGAAAAGCAGCTGGAATTGATAAGATTTCTGGGGATATACTAAAGGCAATGGGTTGGGATATAGTACCATATCTGGAAAACTTATTTGATTATTGTTTGGTTAAAGGAGCAATACCAAATGAATGGAGAGTTGTTATAGTAGCCCCTGTGTATAAAGGAAAGGGTGATAGACATAAAGCTGAAAATTACAGGCCAGTAAGTTTGACATGCATTGTATGTAAGCTATCAGAAAGCATTCTTTCTGGTTATATTAGACATGTTTGCGAAATTAATAACTGATTTGACAGAAGGCATTTTGGGTTTGGGATAGGATATTCGACTGAAGCTCAGCTTGTAGGATTTCAGCAAGATATAGCAGATATCCTGGATTCAGGAAGCCAAATGGACTGTATTGTGATTGACCTATCTAAGACTTTTGATAGGGTAGATAGTGGAAGACTACTGGCAAAAATGAGTGCTATTGGACTAGAAAAAAGAGTGACTGAATGGGTTGCTATATTTCTAGAAAATAGAACTCAGAGAATTAGAGTAGGCAAAGCTTTATCTGACCCTATAATAATTAAGAGGAGAATCCCTCAAGTCAGTATTATTGGACCTTAAAATATATATATATATATATATATATAAGGAATGGAATCAGAGATAAAGCTTTTTGCAGATAATGTTATTCTGTACAGAGCAATAAATAAGTTACAAGATTGTGAGCAACTGCAATGTGACCTCGAAAATGTTGTAAGATGGACAGCAGGCAATGGTATGTTGATAAACATGGTTAAAAGTGAGGTTGTGAGTTTCACAAATAGGAATAGTCCTCTAAGTTTTAATTACTGCATTGATGGGGTGAGAGTTCCTTTTGGGGATCATTGTAGGTATCTGGGTTTTAATATAAGGAAAGATCTTCATTGGGGTAATCACATAAATATGATTGTTAATAAAGGGTACAGATCTCTGCTGAACATGTTTATGAGGGTGTTTAGGGGTTGTAGTAAGGATGTAAAGTCGAGGGCATATATGTCTCTGGTAAGACCCCAACTAGAGTATGGTTCCAGTGTATGGGACCCTCACTAGGATTACCTGATTCAAGAACTGGAAAAAATCCAAAGGAAAGCAGCTCGATTTGTTCTGGGCGATTTCCGACAAAAGAGTAGCGTTATAAAAATATTGCAAAGTTTCTGTTGGGAAGAATTGAGAGAAAAAAGGAGAGCTGCTCGACTAAGTGGTATGTTCCTAGCTGTCTGCGGAGAGATCAATCAATTAATCAATCAATACTGATCTGCATTTAGGGCAGTCGCCCAGGTGGCAGATTCCCTATGTGTTGTTTTCCTAGCCTTTTCCTAAATGATTTCAAGGAAATTGGAAATTTATTGAACGTCTCCTTTGGTAAGTTATTCCAATCCCTAACTCCCCTTCCTATAAATGAATATTTGCCCCAGTTTGTCCTCTTGAATTCCAACTTTATCTTCATATTGTGATCTTTCCTACTTTTATAAACGCCACTCAAGTTTATTCGTGTACTAATGTCATTCCACGCCATCTCTCTGCTGACAGCTCGGAACATACCACTTAATCGTAATCTATAATCTTCATTTCCGTATTGAGGGGGGGAAGGAGAAGGTGGTAGTGTTTCACGTTGGTACCAATAACGTAAGGCAAGCTGATATAAGTACCAACATAGTTGGAGATGTGTGGGATCTGGTAAATGCAGCACGGGTGAAGTTTAAGAAAGCGGAAATTGTTATTGGTGGAATACTCTGTAGAAGGGATACTGACTGGAGGGTGATTGGGGATTTTAATGAGACTATGGAGTGGGTATGTGGGAAACTGGGAGTGAAATTTCTAGATCCTAATGGGCGGGTAGGAGATAGGGATCTGCGCTCAGATGGCCTTCAATTGAACCGCAGTGGTACGTATAAGTTAGGACATTTGTTTGGAATGGTAAGTGAGAGGTACATTCAGGGAAACAGGGTGGCCTAGGGAGCGGTGATAAGGGAACAGGGATCTGGAAATCAAGTGGGGATGACATAAAATTGTTAGTGTTGAACTGTAGAAGTATTGTAAAGAAAGGAAAAGAATTAAGTAATTTAATAGATATATATTTACCAGATATTGTAATACGAGTTGAGTCATGGCTGAGAAATGATATAATGGATGCAGAAATTTTCTCACAGCACTGGAGTGTGTATGGTAGAGATAGGATAGGAATGGTAGGAGGCAGAGTATTCATTCTGGTGAAAGAAGAATTTGTAAGCTACGAAAAAGTTAAAGATAAGACACATGAAATTCTAGGTGTAAGGCTCATCTCTAAAGATAATAGGCAACTTGATATATTTGGAGTGTACAGACCAGGAAAGGGTAGCACTGACGCTGATTCAGAATTATTTGATAGGATAGTCTGCTATGTGGGAAACGACATGGAAAGAAATGTGATTGTAGTGGGAGATCTGAATTTGCCAGATGTCAATAGGGAAGGATGTGCGAAAGACAGGGATCATGACCAACAAAGGGCAAATAATTTAATATAGGAAGGACAGCTGATTCAGAAAGTGATGGAACCAACCAGAGGGAAAAATATCCTGGATGTGGTGCTGATAAAACCAGATGAGCTCTATAGGGAAACTGAAGTAACAGATGGTATTAGTGATCATGAAGCTGTTTTTGTCGTAGTTAAAAATAAATGTGATAGAAAGGAAGGTCTTAAAAGTAGGACTATTAGGCAGTACCATACGGCTGATAAAGCAGGCATGAGTCAGTTTGATATATATATATATAAATTAAGGTCCAATAATACTGACTTGAGGAATTCCCCTCTTAATTATTATAGGGTCAGATAAAGCTTTGCCTACTCTAATTCTCTGAGTTCTATTTTCTAGAAATATAGCAACCCATTCAGTCACTCTTTTTTTCTAGTCAAATAGCACACATTTGTGCCAGTAGTCTTCAACTATCTACCCTATCAAAAGTCTTAGATAGATCAATCACAATACAGTCCATTTGGCCTCCTGAATCCAGGATATCTGCTATATCTTGCTGAAATCCTACAAGCTGAGCTTCAGTCGAATATCCTATCCCAAACCCAAACTGCCTTCTGTCAAATCAGTTATTAATTTTGCAAACATGTCTAATATAACCAGAAAGAATGCTTTCCGAAAGCTTACATACAAAGCATGTCAAACTGACTGGCCTGTAATTTTCAGCTTTATGTCTATCACCCTTTCCTTTATACACAGGGGCTACTATAACAACTCTCCATTCATTTGGTATTGCTCCTTTAACCAAACAATAATCAAATAAGTTTTTCAGATATGGTACTATATCCCAACCCGTTGCCTTTAGTATATCCCCAGAAATCTTATCAATTCCACCTGCTTTTCTAGTTTTCAACTTTTGTATCTCACTGTAAACATTATTGTTATCATAGGTAAATTTTAATACTTCTTCAATACCAGATCTATTTCTACCCTTATAATACAGGTTAATCATTCATCTGTATACAGCAATTGTTTGCAAGTGTCTCAAGCAAGGCTATGGAACATTCGCCCTGTCAGTCCACATAATAGGACTTCAATAGTCTCATTTAAACGGTCTTGTTGAGAATTCCCCTTAAATACTTGATCAGCTTGTATGAATGTTACTGTGTATGAGTGCAAGTATGATTTACAGCTAGGTGATGTAGATAGATAATATTAATTATTTTAAAAAAAACAAATATAATAAGTTATAGGCTAATATTACTCCATTAATTTAGGTAGCTTTCAGAGACTGTTAACAATGCTATTTTTCTAATTCATGTGACTATGTACTGCATGTTGTGGTTAAGTGTAAGGAGGGCCGTGAGCCCCAACTTTCAACATACAAAAGCATAAAATGAATAAATACATAAGAAAGCATTAAAGATTGTGTGTTTTAATTATCGCGGTGATTAAGCGTGCTGGGCTCACTCTTCGAGGGTCTGCGCCACGCATCTTTTTTTCTTATCCTGTCAGTAATTGCATGGCACATCGCGAAGATGACGTAGCTGCATTGACTGCGGATCAACAAAGGAAACAGAATAAGATAGTTATGATTAAAATGAAGGTTATTCAGAATAACAGCTATCAGCTATAAGGAAAGATAGGGATGACCAGGAGGGGAGGGGATCAAATGAAGTGGGTGGGGTTCAGGCTCTGGTCATGGGGGATTCCATTGTTAGGCACGTGGGGAAAGTGTGTGGAGGAAAGGGAACCAGGGTAGAATGTTATCCAGGAATTAGGTTGAGGCAGATGTTGAGGAATGTAGAAGAGAGGGAGGAGGGGAAGGAGAAGGTGGTAGTGTTTCACGTTGATACCAACAACGTAAGGCAAGCTGATATAAGTACCGGTACCAACATAGTCGGAGATGTGTGGGATCCGGTAAATGCAGCACAGGTGAAGTTTAAGAAAGCAGAGATTGTTATTAGTGGAATACTGTGTAGGAGGGATACTGACTGGAGGGTGATTGGGGATTTAAATGAGACTATGGACTGGGTATGTGGGAAACTGGGAGTGAAATTTCTGGATCCAAATGGGTGGGTAGGAAATAGGGACCTGCGCTCGGAAGTCCTTCACTTAAACCGCAGTGGTACTTATAAGTTATGAAATTTGTTTGGAAGGGTAATAGTGAGGTACATTTAGGGAAATGGGGTGGCCTAGGGACCGGTGATAAGGGAACAGGGAACTAGAAATCAAGTAGGGATGACATAAAATTGTTAGTGTTGAACTCTGGAAGTATTGTAAAGAAAGGAATGCAATTAAGTAATTTGATAGATATATACTTACCAGATATTGTAATAGGAATTGAATCATGGCTGAGAAATGATATAATGGATGCAGAAATTTTCTCACGGCACTGGAGTGTGTATCATAGAGGTAGGGTAGGAATGGTGGGAGGGGGACTGTTCATTCTGGTGAAAGAAGAATTTGTAAGCTACGAAAAAGTTAAAGATGAAACACATGAAATTCTAGGTGTAAGGCTCATTTCTAAAGACAATAGGCAACTTGATATATTTGGAGTGCACAGACCGGGAAAGGGTAGCACTGACGCGGATTCGGAATTATTTTATAGGAGAGTCGGCTATGTGGTAAACGACATGGAAAGAAATGTGATTGTAGCGGGAGATCTGAATTTGTGATACAAACCCTTTAGTTTTTCCAATTGCCACATTTTCAATACAATAAAAATATATTACAAACTTACATATTTATTATGATGCTTATATGGTACATGTTTCGCTCCTTTTCGAGAGCATCATCAGCCAAACTATCATTAATCTAAGATTCTATGAGATCATAAATCAATTCTTTTGGTTCAAGATTACTCCTATACAACTAATTGATAGTCTTATAACATTTTAAACATCACACAAAATAAAACTATGTCTTAAGTTAACACTTTTTGTCAAAAATCTTCTTCATTCTAACATTTTATTGCCGAAACTCATCTGGTGAACATCTTTTAAAAATTGTTTAAAAATAAGAATAAAATAAAAAACTTTTGAAATCTGGCTAGTTGTATTGATTCCTGTTGCTTAACTTGTATAATTGTCATTAAAACTTCATAACAGTATTGAATATGTTCTGCAGTTGATAATTGTCATTATGGTCGGTAGACTTGTTCTCGTTGCTGGAGTAACATTTATAAAATGTATTGGTATTAATTTATATTGTCAATGAATTTGCCAGATGTCAATTGAGAAGGAAATGCGAACGACAGGAAGTATGACCAACAAATGGCAAATAAGTTAATATGGGAAGGACAGCTGATTCAGAATGTGATGGAACCAACCAGAGGAAAAAATATACTGGATGTGGTGCTGATAAAACCAGATGAGCTCGATAGGGAAACTGAAGTAATAGATGGTATTAGTGAACATGAAGCTGTTTTTGTCGTAGTTAAAAATAAATGTGATAGAAAGGAAGGTCTTAAAAGTAGGACTATTAGGCAGTACCATATGGCTGATAAAGCAGGCATGAGGCAGTTTCTAACAAGTAACTATGATCGGTGGAAAATGGCAAATAAAAATGTCAACAGACTCTGGGATGGGTTTAAAGAAATTGTTGAGGAATGCGAGAACAGGTTTGTACCTTTAAGGGAGGTAAGGAATGGTAAAGACCCACCTTATTATAATAGAAAAATAAAGAGACTAAGAAGGAGGTGCAGACTGGAAAGAAATAGAGTTAGAAATGGTTGTGGAAGTAAGGAGAAATTGAAGGAACTTACTAGAAAATTGAATCTAGTAAAGAAGGCAGCTAAGGATAACATTATGACAAGCATAAATGGCAGTCATACAAATTTTAGTGAAAAATGGAAAGGTATGCATAGGTATTTTAAGGCAGAAACAGGTGCCAAGAAAGACATTCCAGGAATAATTAATGAACAAGGGGACTGCGTATATGTGGATCTTCAAAAGGCAGAAGTATTCAGTCAGCAGTATGTAAAGATTGTTGGTCACAAGGATAATGTCGAGATAGAGGAGGAGACTAAGGCCAATGAGGTATTATAATTTTCAGATGATAACAATGACATTTACAATAAGATGCAAAAGTTGAAAACTAGAAAAGCGGCTGGAATTGATCTGATTTCTGGGGATATACTAAGGACAATGGGTTGTGATATAGTACTATATCTGAAGTACTTATCTGATTATTGTTTGGTCGGAGGAGCTATACCAGATGAATGGAGAGTTGCCATAGTAAGCCCTGTGTATAAAGGAAAGGGTGATAGACATAAAGCTGAAAATTACAGGCCAGTAAGTTTGATGTGCATTGTACGTAAGCTTTGGGAAGGCATTCTTTCTGATTATATTAGACATGTTTGCGAAATTAATAACTGATTTGACAGACGGCAGTTTGGGTTTGGGATAGGATATTCTACTGAAGCTCAACATGTAGGATTCCAGCAAGATATAGCAGATATCCTGGATTTAGGAGGCCAAATGGACTGTATTGTGATTGACCTATCTAAGGCATTTGACAGGGTAGATCATGGAAGACTACTGGCAAAAATGAGTGCAACTGGACTAAACAAAAGAGTGACAGAATGGGTTGCTATATTTCTAAAAAATAGATCTCAGAGAATTAGAGTAGGCAAAGCTTTATCTGACCCTGTAATAATTAAGAGGGGAATTCCTCAAGACAGTATTATTGGACCTTAATTTATATATATATATATATATATATATATATATATATATATTGTACCAGGAAGGCCTAGGTCCTGGTCCATATTAATTGAAAGAAATGTTAATTCCAGCATTAAAGATCCGACCGACGTACGAACATCCATGTAAAGAATGTTCCAGTATGTGCCAGACCCTACGAGTACGCTAGGCGGAGTCAAGTGACGTCACCTGTCGCTCGAAGCTCACCTCCCCTAGAGATATTTCTCGAAAGAATTTTTCTTTTAACAGCTTTTTAACACCTTAACCAATTTCAACGGGACAAACGCTGAATTATAGCAAACATCATAAAAGTTAATCCCTGTAAATTTCAAATTAATTCATCAAACGGTTGTTGAGTTATAACAATTTAAAGTCTCAACGAAATTACGTAATTACGGTCACATGGCCGAGAGAGAGAGCTGCCACCCCTCCCTGCGCTGGTATCTATATATGTCAAGGCCAGATAGCCCGCAAACCAGTGCAGTACAGTACAGTACCGTACAAGGACAAGCAGACAACTGTGTGAGTGAGATAGTGAAGAGACCGGCCCGCGTACAGTATGTTCGCGCAGTCACGGTAGAAGTACTTTCGTCGTATCTCCAGAACGCGAAATTCTATCGCCGATAAAGGACGTCGCACTGCAGTTAGTATGTCGCGTCGCGATTACAATATAATCCTAAAAAGACATTTAAGACTGTAACACGAGTGAACTTATTGGAGTACAAATATGAACTATTTCATTACGTGTGGACTTAGGCAACGTCAAGTAACATTAAACTTCTACAGAGCCTAATACTTAAGAATCACCAGAACTTATTTTTTTTCTCGAGTATTGCATTATATTTCTTTATTCACGTCACATCAATATTTTGAATGAAAAAGTAAGAACTTTTCTGAGTTAATATAACAGGATTAGCAGAAAATCTAACTTAATGACTGTGTTCATAGACTGTGCTTATCGACTTGCTTTCTTTTTTTTTTCTTCAAGTGTGAACTGTGTGATTAAGAAAGTTTCAATAACGACTGTAAATAGTATTTAGTACAGAAAGGACTGTGATTCTTCATACGCCATAAATAGTGTTCAACAGTGTAAGTGATAACCAGTCGCACTAAATGAATTTTCGTGTGCGAAACTCAACAGTTCCAGCTGTCATCACCTCATCGGGAACGTCAACATCGCCGATCCTGATTCTACATGGAACATTCCAGATGTCCATCTTTCGACATTTGGTAACAACAGTTCTTGTCATAAGTGAGTAACAAACTGACTCAACCTTTTCATTTATTTTGAACAGTGAAACTTCAGTGTCGCGTGTGAACAATTTCCATAATTTCTCAAAAGTGATAAATTTAATTTCAATTTCATTTCTCGTAGAAAGACTGTAGGATTTCAAGTGTGCTGTATAACGAGATTGACGAACTGAGAACTGAAAACTTTTAATAATTTCTCATATCCATTTACCATTATAAAAGTGTGCTTAGGTTTAAAAAGATTCACACATATGAAAGACTTTGAAACCAATGATATTTATGCCATTTTTTTTTTCAAGAAGATTATTTTCAACATTTAATTTCAATATAAATTTTGAGTCAACAATCATACCGCAGGGTGAGAAATTAATAAATTGTTTTGAAAAAAAATTATTTACCATCTATTATTCGCTCTGCGAGACTATCCTTCTCTGTATCGGCTCCAAAACCCAGTTCCACTCCCTGAGGTCCTACTCATGTCCTTTGCCCACAACTTTTCCTGGTACAGAGAGGATAGTATAATAATAGATGGCGCCCAACGTGGGGCACGATTTTGGAGCCATACTATAATAATAGATGACATCGCAATTTCAAGGACTCGATTTTGAAGCCGTGCTATAATAATAAATGATGCACTTGCAATAATCGCAACATTCAGGGTTCGATTCAAGTCATTATATTTTGAGCACAGGATTTGACTGCAAAGAACTTGTTTTATTTGACTTATTCGAATATTCCGGAAACATGGATAACATACTTGCAGCAATCGAAGCTCTCAGGCTTAGCATTAATGATCAGAATGCTAAGATTGATAGGTCTAATAACCAGATAGCACAAATGAACACACAAATAGAGCGAATTAATACGCAAATGGTAGAGTCTAATAACCAATTGCAGGCTCAAATGGTAGAGTCTAATTCCCAATTACAGGCTCAACTTCAACAACAAATGCAGGCACAAAATACTCAACTTCAAGCGCAGTTAACTGAGTCAAATAGTAAGGTTGAAGACTTAACTTCTAAAATTGACAGGACCTTGGATACTAAGTTTGCTGAAGCGGATAAAGTCATTAACAAAAGACTCACTGAATCTAGTGCCCTTATCGAGCAACGATTCCGTGAAGCTGGAACTCGCCTCGAAAAGAAACTTACTGATTCTAGTGCACAAGTCGAAGCTACATTGAAAAACATGCGGGATCAGTTTGTTGAAAACTTAGAGTCTATTAAGGAAGAAATAAAGACAGAGGTCGTCAGGTCTTTAGACAAAGATCTTAGAAATGTTCTTCCTTCCGTTCAAGCATTTTCTACTGAGCTTAAAGATTTACGAACTGAATTTCAAGAATCCCATGGTAACATCTCACAAACTCAAGCAAAGTTAGCTCAGGTGCAGGAAACCTTGCGAGATGCATTAAAGAGCGACGTGGGTAAATTACGAAGCGAGATAGGATTAATTAAGAGCACGCAAGGAGAACTCGACAAGCGTATTACAGGACAGCTAGATAGCACGCATACCCAGATAGCTGCTTTCTGTAAAGACGTACAAGTCATTAAAACTGACTTGAGAAATGAAATAAAAAGTTTAGACACCTCAATTAATTCTAAAATTAAAAATTTGTCCGAAGAAATGAATCAAATTAAACTTAAAGAACATACAACTGACGTCACAATTCCTGGTTCGTCGAGGGAAATACACAATACAACAACCCTTATTAAAGTACCAGATGACAAACCAGTCAAATTTTCAGGACGTGATGAATACACTGCTCGAGAATTTTTGTTAAATGTCGACGATTACCTGGAGGAAAATAGGGTAGAGGACGATAGGAAACTTCGAGTAGTATCCAAACTTCTAGAAGGACGAGCCTTATCATGGTTCATAGCTTTTAAGAGCAACTTTAAAAACTATGACGACTTTAAACAGGCACTTCTTAAACGCTTTTGGGATTCAGAAAGACAGCACCTTGTAAAGATGCAACTCTACTCTAGCAAATACAATACTTCAGTCAATACTTCCCGATATTCAGATTACTGCCTAATGCAATTAAAGAAGCTCCAGTTTTTAGATCCACCTTTGCCAGATATTGAACTTATTCAGATCCTGACACTTCAATATCCGCCTCATGTGCAAGAAATACTAGTCGCTGCCAACATTAAAACATTGGAGCATTTTGACGCTACTTTGCGTAGGTTAGATACGGCTAATACCCAATCTAGTCCGAAAACTAACAGGAGTCGAGAAGTAAATACGAATTCTGCGGAAATAAAACCGCCGGAGAGAGAGGAACCCAGGACACGTGAAGAAGGCAGATTAAGCCCTACTAACCCAACCAGATTCCGGAATTTTAGACGTCAGAGGAATCAGGATAGACACCCTTACCAACCTAGGAATACATGGAGACAGCGCGAAAGCACTCCTGAAGGAAACCGTGAGGCCAGACGACGAGAACTCGAAAGTAGATGGAAGGACACACGGGAATACATCAGGGAGAGAAACCGTAATCCTGATGAGCCTGGAGCTACATCCCTGGAATATCAACGTCAATTCGGACCAAGAGAACAAAGATCACCTGATCCTGACCCAACAGGCGCTATAAAAAAAAACGCCGATCTCGCAATAGGGAGATTGACTACCGAACACGGTGAGGTCGAAACGTCAAATTATTGTACTGCTGTTATCAATTACTGGCATATTGACGATTCCGAATTACTATTCGAAGACGCACAAACACTAAGGCCAATTATTACACGTTCATTACCTGTCATAACAGTACGCACAGGCAACCTACAGGTGATTACGCTCATCGATTCTGGAGCGCAAGCTTCTTTAATTTCTGATAAGCTTGTAGACTCGCTTAAAGATCAGAACAATGTTTTGTTATTACCTGCAGCTCAAATTAAAGTAAGAGGGATAGTTCCTGATAAGATTGTTAAATGTAAATCCCAGGCATTTTTAGAGTTTGAAATTAACAGTCAGATGTTCGAACACATATTTTTGGTAGTATCACGTCTTAACTTCAACTTAATACTTGGATCAGATTTTATGATCAAATACAAAGGAACCATTGACTATGATGCCAACCTCGTAAGATTACAGAATAATTCCGTAGAACTACAGCTGGTAGGACGAGGTGACCTGGAAGTTCAAGAGAAGGGAGCCCGTTTTGAAGCAGCCGGTGGTGACATTATTAAGCCCGCTGTGAGCGAGGTTGCGCCAGCCGTAGCAGAAAGTAGAAAGGGTGACCAAAGTGAGGACGATGCAGAGTCCATATTCAATGAGAACTCCATTATAGGTCCGGATTATATAATGTCAATAGCCAGTGTGGTTGAAGACCCGGAAATTAAATTAAAATTGGAGGAGGCTAAAAATGACGTTCTACAGAAATTTGCATGTGTATTCGATGATAAGCCTGGAGAGATAGCTGACTATGAATATCATCTTGATGTAAATGACTTGTCTCCTTATCAGAAGAAACCATATCCCGTACCCGAGAAATATCGAGAAGAAGTTCGTAACTTAATTCATAAAATGACAGATGATGGGATAATTTCGCCTTGCGTAACTAAGTACTTGAATCCATTGGCCATAGTACGTAAGCTTAACGGCAGTATTAGAATTGGACGGCACTTTCGAGGGTATTTATAACTCAGCCAATTTAAAACAATATGTACCACAGGAAGAGTAAAGCCTGGAAAAGAAAATCCTGCGTATTTTCTTTTCGTCCAACCAAGGGGAAGATGTACCAGGAAGGCCTAGGTCCTGGTCCATATTAATTGAAAGAAATGTTATTTCCAGCATTAAAGATCCGACCGATGTACGAACATCCATGTAAAGAATGTTCCAGTATGTGCCAGACCCTACGAGTACGCTAGGCGGAGTCAAGTGACGTCACCTGTCGCTCGAAGCTCACCTCCCCTAGAGATATTTCTCGAAAGAATTTTTCTTTTAACAGCTTTTTAACACCTTAACCAATTTCAACGGGACAAACGCTGAATTATAGCAAACATCATAAAAGTTAATCCCTGTAAATTTCAAATTAATTCATCAAACGGTTGTTGAGTTATAACAATTTAAAGTCTCAACGAAATTACGTAATTACGGTCACATGGCCGAGAGAGAGAGCTGCCACCCCTCCCTGCGCTGGTATCTATATATGTCAAGGCCAGATAGCCCGCAAACCAGTGCAGTACAGTACAGTACCGTACAAGGACAAGCAGACAACTGTGTGAGTGAGATAGTGAAGAGACCGGCCCGCGTACAGTATGTTCGCGCAGTCACGGTAGAAGTACTTTCGTCGTATCTCCAGAACGCGAAATTCTATCGCCGATAAAGGACGTCGCACTGCAGTTAGTATGTCGCGTCGCGATTACAATATAATCCTAAAAAGACATTTAAGACTGTAACACGAGTGAACTTATTGGAGTACAAATATGAACTATTTCATTACGTGTGGACTTAGGCAACGTCAAGTAACATTAAACTTCTACAGAGCCTAATACTTAAGAATCACCAGAACTTATTTTTTTTTCTCGAGTATTGCATTATATTTCTTTATTCACGTCACATCAATATTTTGAATGAAAAAGTAAGAACTTTTCTGAGTTAATATAACAGGATTAGCAGAAAATCTAACTTAATGACTGTGTTCATAGACTGTGCTTATCGACTTGCTTTCTTTTTTTTTTTTCTTCAAGTGTGAACTGTGATTAAGAACGTTTCAATAACGACTGTAAATAGTATTTAGTACAGAAAGGACTGTGATTCTTCATACGCCATAAATAGTGTTCAACAGTGTAAGTGATAACCAGTCGCACTAAATGAATTTTCGTGTGCGAAACTCAACAGTTCCAGCTGTCATCACCTCATCGGGAACGTCAACATCGCCGATCCTGATTCTACATGGAACATTCCAGATGTCCATCTTTCGACATTTGGTAACAACAGTTCTTGTCATAAGTGAGTAACAAACTGACTCAACCTTTTCATTTATTTTGAACAGTGAAACTTCAGTGTCGCGTGTGAACAATTTCCATAATTTCTCAAAAGTGATAAATTTAATTTCAATTTCATTTCTCGTAGAAAGACTGTAGGATTTCAAGTGTGCTGTATAACGAGATTGACGAACTGAGAACTGAAAACTTTTAATAATTTCTCATATCCATTTACCATTATAAAAGTGTGCTTAGGTTTAAAAAGATTCACACATATGAAAGACTTTGAAACCAATGATATTTATGCCATTTTTTTTTCAAGAAGATTATTTTCAACATTTAATTTCAATATAAATTTTGAGTCAACAATCATACCGCAGGGTGAGAAATTAATAAATTGTTTTGAAAAAAAATTATTTACCATCTATTATTCGCTCTGCGAGACTATCCTTCTCTGTATCGGCTCCAAAACCCAGTTCCACTCCCTGAGGTCCTACTCATGCCCTTTGCCCACAACTTTTCCTGGTACAATATATATATATCAATAATATAAGCAAAGGAATGGAATCGGAGGTAGGGCTTTTTGCAGATGATGTTATTCTCTATAGAGTAATAAATAAGTTACAAGATTGTGAGCAAATTCCAAAACGACCTCGAAAATGTTGTAAGATGGACAGCAGGCAATGGTATGTTGATAAACATGGTTAAAAGTCAGGTTGTGAGTTTCACAAATAGGAAAAGTCCTCTCAGTTTTAATTACTGCGTTGATGGGGTGAAAGTTCCTTTTGGGGATCACTGTAAGTATCTAGGTGTTAATATAAGGCAAGATCTTCATTGGGGTAATCACATAAAAGGGATTGTAAATAGAGGGTACAGATCTCTGCACATAGTTATGAGGGTGTTTAGGGGTGTAGTAAGGATGTAAAGGAGAGGGCATACAAGTCTCTGGTAAGACCCCAACTAGAGTATGGTTCCAGTGTATGGGACCCTCACCAAAATTACCTGATTCAAGAACTGGAAAAAATCCAAAGAAAAGCAGCTCGATTTGTTCTGGGTGATTTCCAACAGAAGAGTAGCGTTACAAATATGTTGCAATGTTTGGGTTGGGAAGAATTGAGAGAAGGAAGAAGAGCTGCTCGACTAAATGGTATGTATGTCTCAAATATTATTACAATATTATAAGCCCAATACATTGAACAGGTGGGCTTATAATATTGTAATAATATTTGAGACATACGTCAACTTCAATACGGAACCAAAATGAGAATAGTTACTTGTAAATGGTATGTTCCGAGCTGTCAGCGGAGAGATGGCGTGGAATGACATTAGTAGATAAATAAGTTTGAGTGGCGCTTATAAAAGTAGGAAAGATCACAATATGAAGATAAAGTTGGAATTCAAGAGGACAAACTGGGGCAAATATTCATTTATAGGACGGAGAGTTAGGGATTGGAATAACTTACCAAGGGAGATGTTCAATAAATTTCCAATTTCTTTGAAATCATTTAGGAAATGGTTAGCAAAACAACAGATAGGGAATCTGCCACCTGAGTGACTGCCCTAAATGCAGATCAGTATTGATTGATTGATTGATTGATTGATTGATATTGATTGATTGATTGATTGATTGATGTTACACATAAAAACGAGTAACTCCTTATAGTTTCTGCAATGATGATGCTCGTAGTAGAAATGTTGAAAACACAAGGTGGTTCTACATCATATGTTAGGGACTCTCTATATTTCGTCAATAAGCTATCAACCATAACCCTTCAACCCTGTGTAACGGACTCTTCACTTCATCAGCAACTACTGTTATGAAACTCGCCACGCACATAACCTTTTTTCTACGATTGTATGGACTTACCCTCATCATGATATAACTGCATTTTTCTCCAACTGGAACTTGCATACTTCATACCTTGCATGAACTCTACTCTATTCATCTTCACCATCTTCGATAAACTAACTTCCTTTTTGCCGGCTGAAGTCATGTGACCGCCTGGTTTATTCGCGCATGCTTCACTAATCTCTGGAATCTCCCAGATATATTTCTCATTCTACTCCACACTATAAATACCTGGCCTTCCTCTGGAAACATTGAGATGGACTTAGGCCTGTGTGGAGGGAGCACCATTCTACGTCAACTTCGTCCTTAATTATATGTGCCCAGAAGACTTCATGTGCGGGCAGTTCAATTTGTTCCAAGATGAGGTATGACAAACTGATTTCTTTACTGTAAATACTTTTAATCGCATTGGGATAGACTTTGCCTGCAAAATTAAGCTGGGAGCATGGCATTTCCAGGCCGAAATTTCACTTGCCTTTTTTGGATTTAAAACTTTTCATTCACGACCTTTCGTGACAACTTTCTTTTGAAATGTGCGTGTGGTGTATTGGCAACTGTGCGACTTCTATTGTACACGTACTTCTATTCGTTCAGTGCTTCAGGATATTGTGAAACTGGTTCTATGAAACTACATGGTGATTACTCGGCTGTGGAACTACGTTACCTAGTGTTAATCTGTGGGATAACAGAAGTAGTGGTGACCTGGATATTGTATTTGCATTTTGTTCAGATAATTCTTTCTGCTGGTGTACTCGAATTTGCTAACTGAACATCTTCCCTTTCTTGTCGTTCTCGATTTCTCTTTTTATCGCAGTATTCATTCTTTCCTTGTTTGCCCTTTTCCTTTCCTGCGGCATCTTCTCTTTTTCCTTTCTTTCTCTTGCATATCTTATCTCTTTTTTTGTTGTTGTTGATATATGAATTTGTAATCCGTGTAAGTGGTTGGGAAAATTTTATATTTATATAGTTCTCATTTCATGTAAATTGTCAGATGTTCGATTTATTGTTTCAATATATATATATATATATATATATTTTTAAATCTTCTACCGGTTTCTGATCTATTTTCACTTATGTCCCTTATTCCTTCGTATATTTCTCTTTAACTTTCCAGGTTATGTAGCATACTCCCTTTGCCCAATGTCTTGTAACTCTGCAATGCTCGTTGGAGATTTCTAAGTCCACGGCCTCCATTCTTAATTTGATTGTTACTCCACTGCATAAATCTTACTACTCGAGGGAAACTATTCTTAGATTTTCCAGTGGCACTATTATACATAATATATGTGTATTACTCCCATGGGCCCAGTTACACATGGTAGCAGAGTATATATCGCAGTATAAACCCGAATTGTGTAGTCCATTACTACTTTAAATCTTCACTTTGTTACGGCCTTAGTTGCTTAATATTTTTTCTTGGGTGGTTTAGTATTTCACCTCGCTAGACTTTGCCTTTCTTTTTCTCCTCTTTTTCAACATGGCTTATTTCTCCGACAATTTTTCTCCCTATGCTTCCGATACTTCTGATATTTCATTTGATCCTCATTTCAATTTTTCTGATCCCAATCCTTTTACTAATCTGTCTTATAACCCTTTTGTTACTTCTACATCTTGTACCTTTACTACTACAGCTTCTTCCAGTGCAGGCTCTGAATCTCTACCACCCCCACTTCCACCTAACACCCCTCTCTATCCTGATCTTTCTCTTTTTACTGCCGAGTCGAAACCTCCACTTAACCAGGCACCTCCGCCTTCTGTCGACAAAACTCAATCAGCACAGCACTACACTCCTGATTTGCGAACTCCACCACCATCTCCTTCTCAGCAATATTTTTATGAATCCCCATATCATCACAACCCCTCTTCACATCAACCACTTAATTTCCATATTCTCACTAAATGTCTTGACCAGGTACCCGTCATTCAGTCTACTGATCCTAATGCTTTGACACAATGGCTTTTTTCAGTTCGCAAATTTCTACAAACTGACTTAGCTCCGTTTTCCCAATTGCTTTCCTTGCTTTACCCAAAAACATCTGGTCATCTTAGTAACTTTTGGCTTCAATATATGAAGTCCTCTCACGATTGGGCTCATTTTCGTTCAGTTTTACACACTTATTTTTTGCCTTATGAGATCCGACAACAACTCGGTAATAAGTATATCAGACGTCATCAACGTCCCGATGAATCGGCTTATGATTATCTTGACTCCATCATCGGCTATTCTGACGTGTTGGCTATTGCTCAACATCCCCAGGAAATCATTTCTCTTATTCGATTTTATGCCTCTCCAGCCTTCCGTCAAATCATTAATCCCTTTTCGCCACCCACTACTGTTCCTCAGCTTTACAGTATCGCTCAACTAGATGTTCTAAATACCCATAGTAACCTTTCTTATTATTCTTCCACTCCACCTCCCCAGTTCAACATTTCAACAATTCGCACACCTTCTACCACTCGTCTACCTTCTCAGGGTAATATCTCTCGTTTTCGTTGTTATCGGTGTCAGGCTATAGGGCACTTAGCGCGCGATTGTACCAATTTTTCCTTGGGAAACTTCACTTCCCGTCGTCAGTAGGCAGCTCACGACCTCATGGGCAAAATCTGCCTCATGTTTCTTCAGCTTTCTCTTCTGGTACTCAATCACAGTCCTATACTCTTGTACAGTTACATAACACTCCCTCCTTAGCCTTATTAGATTCTGGTTCTGTCATTTCCCTAATCAGTTTTGCTTTTTTCCAGCAACTTTTACAAATACATCCGCATCTTCAATTATGCCCTTCTACCCTCAAATGTCTCTCCATATCTCAGCACTCTCTTGACATTGTGGGTCAACTAAAACTCTGTGTTAAAATTTCTAAATTTTCTTGGCCATTTGAATTTCAAGTGGTTAGCAATTGCTCACTCCCTGTCATACTCGGTTATGATTTTTTTGCTCATACTGGCCTTATTTATAATACTGCTATGGCTTCTATCTCATTTTTTTTCAATCCACACGTTCAAATTCCTTTGGTGGACCCCCTTGATTTCCCTATGAACCACGTCTTCAGTCATCAGCATATTTATGCCACTGCTCCCCAACTAGATGCAATTAATGCCTTAAAATCTGAATTCGCTGATGTTATCACTGATAAACTAGGCTCTGTGGTTACTTATCAGGCTCACATTGATTTAATTGATCAAACTCCTGTTCGTTCACCTCCTTACCATCTCAGCCCTCCTCGGATGGCAAAAATGGATGACATTATTCACAAAATGCTTCAGGATGGTACTATTGTTCCGTCCTCTTCCAATTACGCATCCCCGGCATTTCTTGTCGACAAGCCTGATGGTTCTTCGCGCCTGGTAATTGATTACCGTAAATTAAACTCCAAAATCCTCTATGATTCCTATCCTATTCCTAAAATGCAAAACGCTTTCCACTTTTTTTCTAAAGCTAAATATTTTTCTCTTTTAGATCTCAATTCTGCTTACTACCAAATCCCCTTGGACTCACGGAGCAGTCGGCTTACTGCTTTCATCACCCCAAATGGCCTTTTTCAGTTCACAAAAGTTCCTTTTGGATTGAACTTGGGGTCACAAATCATGCAGAGATTAGTAGATTCTTTATTCTCAGATTTCAAGTACAAATTTCTCTATCCTTATATTGATGACCTTTTAATCTTTAGCCCAGATTTTGAGTCCCACATGTCTCATCTCCACCAAGTTCTTTCCAGATTACGTTCTATTGGTCTGACAGTTAACCCCTCTAAAATTTCCCTAGCTCAAACTTCTATAAAGTTCTTAGGTCACATTGTGTCACCTCAGGGAGTAGCCGTCGATCCCGAACGTACTTCTGCTATCTCTAATATTCTACCTCCCAAAAATCTCAAACAATTACGCACCTTTTTAGGTCTGGTTTCTTTCTATCACCGGTTCATCCCTAACTTTTCCCACATTGCTGAGCCTCTCAATTATCTGAAACGTAAAAATGTTCCGTTTACTTGGACTCAATCTCAACAGGATGCCTTTCTTCATTTTAAATCTCTTTTGATGCATGCTCCCATTCTTCAATTTCCTGATTTCTCCCTACCTTTTGAAATTCATACTGATGCATCTAATCTTGCTGTTGCTGGTGTTTTTACTCAGGTTGTGAATGATGTCCCTCTACCTATCGCCTATTTCAGTCGACTTCTTTCTCCTACTGAAAGGAAATATTCTATCTTTGAACGTGAAGCCCTGGCCCTATTAAATACTATCGAACACTTTGCTGAATATTTGGAGCATAAAGAATTCCTTGTAAAGACTGATAATCAGGCTCTTTCATGGTTGTTGCACAATGCACCTAAGATTGGTAGAACTGGCCGATGGCTCATGCGATTGTCCAGATTTAAGTTCTCCCTTAAATTCATTTCTAGCTCTGAAAATTCTGTAGCGGACGCTCTTAGCCGTTTATTTGACACTTCTGCTCCTCAGCCTAGTACCACTGATGATTTACCCCTGAATGTCTCTATGTTGCCTTCACCTTCCTTTGTTAATGCTGTTTTTTCCTTAACAGATTTTCCCCTTTCATTTCAATCTTGTCAGTCGCATCAGCTCACCGATCAGTTCTGCATCCAACTCAAACAATCTTTATCTGACCCCTCTTACCAGGGTCCGTTTACTATTTTTAAAGACCTCTTGGTCTACAAACCCACCAAGAAAGCTTATCCTAAAGTGGTGCTCCCACAGGCTCTTCAACCCATGATTTTGCAATATTATCACTCCTCCCCTGTAGGTGGGCATCTCGGCATCACCAAAACGTACAACCGTATAGCCTCTCTTTTCTTTTGGCCTCAAATGCGTAAGTCTATTCGCAACTTTGTTCACACTTGTGAATTGTGTCAAAAATCTAAACCTTTAAACATAAAGTCTGCTGGTCTTCATTCTGCCCTTCCACCTACTCATCCTGCCCAAACCTTTTTCATTGATCTAGTTGGACCTATGGTTCGGTCTTCTCGTGGCAACTTGTATATTTTCACCCTGTTGGATGCATTTTCAAAATTTCTAGTCCTCCGACCCTTACGTAAAATTTCTACCAAGATTGTCATCAATTTACTCACTGAACAAATTTTTCCTATTACTGGTTTGCCAGCTAATATTGTTTCTGATAATGCTTCTATTTTCACTTCCGGTGTCTTTTTTAATATGTGTTTTCAACTGGGTATCAAACCTATTTTGACTTCTCCCTACCATCCTCAGTCCAACACCGTGGAAAGGTACCACCGTAATCTTAAAGTTGCTTTATCTATATTTCATAGTTCTTTTCAGAAAGACTGGGATTCTCATCTTTCCTCTTTGGCGTTGGCCTTTAATTCCAGCATCAATAGTTCTACTGCTCAAACTCCGGCTAAGCTCCTTCTTGGTCGTGATCTTCAAACTCCTCTTTCCTTAAATTGGGATTTACACAAACTTTTTGAATCTTTGATCAGCCATCCTCTTCATCACTCTGGAAAGACGCCTTTAATCAATTGCTAAAAGCTCAACAAGTGCACAAAAACGTTTATAATCCTCGTCATAAGCCATCAAACTTTAAAATTGGCGATTTAGTCCTCGTTGCCAATCATCCGCACAGCTCGGCAATCAATGCCACCTCTGCTAAACTTGCTCTTCGATGGCTTGGTCCATACCGTATTTTGTCTTTCCCTACCCCTGTCACTGTATTTTTGCAATCTACGACTGATTTGTTCGACACTAAGAAACTTCATCTGAGTCAGCTCAAGCGATTTCATCCTTCTTGAACTTTCACATCTTGCTTTTCTTTGCACTGTGTTTTCCTTCTCTTGTTATTACCTCTTCTTTCTAAAATTTTTTTTTCTCTCTCTCTCTTTTCTGCTTCTAGTCTGGAAATGTCTACTGCTCCCAGTGTTATTTTTCTTTGTTTTTTTCTTATTCTTTGTTGTTTGTCTACCTCATCACTTCCTTTTGCTCCCTTTATGGATTTTTTTTCTCCTTTTCCCCCTCCACACAGGTCTCTCCAGTCTCCCTCCCAGCCCAGTCGGCACAGGTTGTAATGGGAGTGTAAATATGCTTCCCAACCATTTCCTTTCTCTCTTTTAAAATTGTTCTTCATTTTTATTGTTGTTTGTGATATTTACATTTATATATCTATGTATATATTTCTATTTATAACTACTTTCCTCTCCTTCCCTTCTCCCCTTGCTAACGCGTTAGCCCTTTCCTTTTTCTTCTTCCCCTATCTCTGTGTGTCGTCCTATTTTTCTGACTACGCATGTTCTTTGTGTTTGGATACTTTTTCTGCCGCCTTTTATTTTGTTTTGCAGTACTTTTCCTTTTTGATATACTGTTGCGGCTGCCGTCGACCCCCGCTCCAGCTTTTGGAAGGGCCCTCCATCGCTGTTCCTGGGGCCCGTCGCCATCCAACTGTATCTTCGGCTTTTCGTCTCCTTCCAGCAATCTTCACTCTTCAATCATATCAACTACTTCAACTACTACTACAGCAACTACCAAATAACAACCAACAAGAAAAAAAAATCCTTTGGATTTTTTTCTGGTGCCCGGCGGATAATGTAACGGACTCTTCACTTCATCAGCAACTACTGTTATGAAACTCGCCACGCACATAACCTTTTTTCTACGATTGTATGGACTTACCCTCATCATGATATAACTGCATTTTTCTCCAACTGGAACTTGCATACTTCATACCTTGCATGAACTCTACTCTATTCATCTTCACCATCTTCGATAAACTAACTTCCTTTTTGCCGGCTGAAGTCATGTGACCGCCTGGTTTATTCGCGCATGCTTCACTAATCTCTGGAATCTTCCAGATATATTTCTCATTCTACTCCACACTATAAATACCTGGCCTTCCTCTGGAAACATTGAGATGGACTTAGGCCTGTGTGGAGGGAGGACCATTCTACGTCAACTTCGTCCTTAATTATATGTGCCCAGAAGACTTCATGTGCGGGCAGTTCAATTTGTTCCAAGATGAGGTATGACAAACTGATTTCTTTACTGTAAATACTTTTAATCGCATTGGGATAGACTTTGCCTGCAAAATTAAGCTGGGAGCATGGCATTTCCAGGCCGAAATTTCACCTGCCTTTTTTGGATTTAAAACTTTTCATTCACGACCTTTCGTAACAACTTTCTTTTGAAATGTGCGTGTGGTGTATTGGCAACTGTGCGACTTCTATTGTACACGTACTTCTATTCGTTCAGTGCTTCAGGATATTGTGAAACTGGTTCTATGAAACTACATGGTGATTACTCGGCTGTGGAACTACGTTACCTAGTGTTAATCTGTGGGATAACAGAAGTAGTGGTGACCTGGATATTGTATTTGCATTTTGTTCAGATAATTCTTTCTGCTGGTGTACTCGAATTTGCTAACTGAACATCTTCCCTTTCTTGTCGTTCTCGATTTCTCTTTTTATCGCAGTATTCATTCTTTCCTTGTTTGCCCTTTTCCTTTCCTGCGGCATCTTCTCTTTTTCCTTTCTTTCTCTTGCATATCTTATCTCTTTTTTTGTTGTTGTTGATATATGAATTTGTAATCCGTGTAAGTGGTTGGGAAAAATTTATATTTATATAGTTCTCATTTCATGTAAATTGTCAGATGTTCGATTTATTGTTTCAATATATATATATATTAAATCTTCTACTGGTTTCTGATCTATTTTCACTTATGTCCCTTATTCCTTCGTATATTTCTCTTTAACTTTCCAGGTTATGTAGCATACTCCCTTTGCCCAATGTCTTGTAACTCTGCAATGCTCGTTGGAGATTTCTAAGTCCACGGCCTCCATTCTTAATTTGATTGTTACTCCACTGCATAAATCTTACTACTCGAGGGAAACTATTCTTAGATTTTCCAGTGGCACTATTATACATAATATATGTGTATTACTCCCATGGGCCCAGTTACACCTGTCACGAGCACCGATTCGCAACACGTCCTTCCGTGGGACATTATGGGGCGAGCACATTGAACGAGGTTCGATCCATGACCTTCCAGTCAGAAATCCCTAATAATCCTGAGTAATTTAAATGTAACATATAAAGAGAAGATACAACAAAAACAGTGGAAGTGAGTGATTAAGTGTTAATAAAATATCAATGCAGTGAATAAGTGCAGAATTACAATTATAATTAAAATCATTTCTTAAAGCTAGTCTCAACTTGGAACATTACAGTGAGCTGAGAATGAGACAAACTTGTGCAATCAAAATATTTGTCACAGAAGCAAGTAAGCAGACCAGAAGGTCATAGTTAGAGGCTCAAACTGGGTGGACCAAGAAAAGGAAGCCTGTTGTTGGTTACGAAGCAAGGTGCCCTGTAAAATAAGAATGCACATTGTGGTGCAATCATTCCTTCTAGAAGGAATCTGTGGAAGGTCACCAGTTACATGTAGATGCAGGAGATGGGTGGGACCATACTTGAAGTAACCAATACCGAGCTTGATAGCTGCAGTCGCTTAAGTGCGGCCAGTATCCAGTATTCGGGTAATAGTGGGTTCAAACCCCACTGTTGGCAGCCCTGAAGATGGTTTTCCGTGGTTTCCCATTTTCACATCAGGCAAATGCTGGGGCTGTACCTTAATTAAGGCCACGGCCGCTTCCTTCCCACTCCCAGCCCTTCCCTGGCCCACCGTCGCCATAAGACCTATCTGTGTCGGTGCGACATAAAGCAACTAGCAAAAAAAAAATATAAGTAACCAATAGGAAGCTAACAGATCAATGATGTGAGGGAACATAGTAGTAGTGGATAACTTGTTCTAGAAACTCGGAGAAGTGATAAAGGGGAGTGACAGAGTAGACTCTTGGTCATTCTGTTGGTCATTCTTGGTCGTCATTCTGGTGGTGATTCTGATCGGGCAATCTGGTTAGGTAGTTATTCTGTTAACT